>NC_137169.1:176452797-177759047 GCF_951394435.1 Stenella coeruleoalba
AATATTTACCCATGGTAATACTTGTATTATATAACCTCTAGTTTTTATATAGTGTATGATCCTGTGATGATCTTAACCAGATTAGAAGTAATAATCAAAAGAATAAAATGGAAAAATAATAGCACATAAGGTCTCTTTAAAGATTAGGGAGATGCTTTTGCCCATTTAAATGTTTATTATTTAACGAATAATCTGTTTTTCAATATATTCTTTATAGATTTAACTATGTGAACAAATCTATAAAGAATTACAAATGAATAAATGCCAAGCATTTCCATAATTTAGCATACCTGGTAATTCAACTTTTTAGGTTGGGTTTTAAAATTTCTTTTCTTTCCCAAGTTTTGTTTTAGTTTTTGTTTTAAATACAGTCATATTGCAGCCTGTGGATAATAAAACTGAAAGGGTTCTCAGTGGAAAGTTGAAAAGTCAGTATCTTTTACACTATTAGTGTTAGTTGCAGGAAAGTTAACTATACAGCTGCTTTCATGGAAATTTTGCTGTGGTGGAATATAAAAGTTCTTACATAGCCAGCAGCGGTTGGGTAGACATACATTATTTCTTATTTCTACTCATTACTTAGAGATGCCTCTAAAAATAGGAAGCAAACTATTACTCTTTGAGTCAAGGGCTACTCCTGAATACCGTACAAAAAGGTTTTGGAAAACTGATCTTCAAAAACAGAAGTTTTGTTAACATTATTTTACCATCTCTGATAACCTGGTTTTTAGCCAATTAAGAACCTTTGAAATCCCAATAAGAACAGAAAGAATAATGACATGCTAAGAATTTCCCTTTTTGGATTGACCCATTAGTAGAGCTCAAGGAAATTCCATTTATTTTAATTTCTCAATCATTTAAAGGTTCTATCCTCCACAGTAAAAAATGAAGTACCTGATAGTTCTGCAGCAGGATAAGACTGAGGTAGAACTCGCTGAAGGCCAGTTTAAGGTCTTTAAGATTCCTATGTTGGACACGTTCCTCATGGGACAGGTGGAAGACTGGCTTTCTGCGTTGTCGCAGTGTAGTAACACCAGTGCTTTCTTTCTGTGCATCCAGTGATGACTGAAGTTCATTCTGAAGTGTAGCAAACCTGCGCTGAGCCTCTGCGAGCTTTTCTGTAAGAAGTAAAACAGAACTGTCAAATCATCAAGATAAAAAAGCTGGTAAAAGTTCTCACTGACGTCTGAATTTTTACTAATTAGTCTGTTTCCCTAAAATTTCTAGGGAAAAAAATGCTACATTTAATATTTAGAACTAGATAGGAAAAACATGTTTCAGTGTAATACCCTCCTTTCATTCTACCCCACACTTCCCCTCAGCAAAACCTCAAGTGTACCCTTTCTTTTTACAGATGAAGATTGAAGACACAGAATCTAAAAGCCGTGAAGAGTGAGAATACAAAATGGTACAGCCGCACTGTAATTTGGAAAACAGTCTGGCAGTTCTTAAAAAGTTAAACATAGAGTTACCTTAAGATCCAGCAATTCCACTCCTAGGTATATAACCAAGAAAACTGAAAATATACATGCACACAAAAACTTGTACACATAACACAAACTGGGACTCATAATAGTCAAAAAAGTGGCAACAAACCCAATGTCCATTAACTGATGAATGGATAAGCAAAATATGGTATATATGTACAATGGAATATTGTTCAGCCATAAAAAAAGAATGAAGTATTGATACATGCTAAAACATGGATGAATATTGAAGATATAATGCTCTAAGTGAAAGACACCAGACATAAAATGCCACAAAATTGTGTGATTCCACTTATATGAAATGTCTAGAACAGACAAGTCCACAGAGACAGAGAGCAGATGAGTGGTTGGCAGGGCCTGGGGGGAGGGAGGAATGAGGAGTGACTGCTAATGGGTACAGGGTCTTTTTGGGGTGATGAATGTTCTGGAATTAGATTGTGGTGATGGTTGTACAACCTTGTGAGTATTTATGCTTTGAATCTCTCTCCTCAGAAATAACTCATTCCCTTTTAAGAGCTCACATGAGTAAGTCAGGCTTACCTGGAATAATCTCACCTTCTTAAAGTCAATTGATTTGAGACCTTAATTATACCTGCAAAATCCTTTATAGCAGCACCTAGGTTAGTGTTTGATTGAATAACTGAGAGAAAGTATGTGTATATCAGGGGGAAGGGATTTTGGAGGGCACCTTAGAATTATGCCTACCACATACTTTGAACTGATGCAAATTTCTGAAGACTCCAAATGCCATTTGGTCCCGCAGTCAAAATGGAGATATACAGTTGTTCAAGTGATAGATGGAATATTAGCCCAGGTTTAACTCAGTGGACCCAGTTGGTTCACAGGCTCACACTATGATTATATTTCCAGTTCTGGAATGTATAACTGGAATACAAATACTGGGCTACTGGTGGAATCTCCACATTTGACTCTGATCCAGGAGAGGAAGGGCTAGTGGAAGTTCTGGAATTTCTCCCTATCAAGATAGTAAGCCAAAAGCACAAACATATCCCTAGGGGAACTTCAGAGATTAGTGCCACCACCAGGGATGATGTTATCTATCACATCTCCATTTAACTCATCTGGTTAGTCTGTGCAGAAGTTGGACGAATCTTGAAGAATGAGTGTGGATTATTGTTAAACTTAATCAATAATGGTCACCCTGAAGGCAGCTGCTATTCTAGATGTGGTATTATCACTGGTGCAAATCAACACAGCCTCTAGCACCTGGTATGAAACTATGCATCAAATAATGCAGCTACTTACCTGGCAGCAGAGGCTAGCAATGAGCTCCAGAAATGATACCATTCCTCATTGGAACTGACTAACCACCTAGCGGCAGGTTGCATGCACTGGATGCAGGGGGCAGAGATTTGTCCTCTTTGGAACAAGTGCTTTCTTTATACGGATGTGCCTTCCCTGCTTATAATGCTTCTGCTAGCACCACTATCAACTGGAATGCCTTATCCATTTTCAAGGTGGTAAAGCAATGAGCATATCTATGGAATAAAACGGTTTTATCACATACCCAGAAATAGCTGGCCTAACATAAAGGCTTACTGAAATGAGTTGGGAGACAAAACTCTCAAAGGTTGGGGTTCTGTCTTTCAGAATGCAGTACTGAGACCATTATTTGGTTCTATCCTAACCACAGCCAAAATTCAGTCTAGGAATGAAGGGGTGGAAGTAGGAGTGGCTCCTTTCACTATTATATCTAATAATCCACTCAACCTGCAACTTGAGCTCTGCCTGTTGGTTAGTCCTCAAGAGGAAATGCTTCTTTCATAGGAATACAACAATGGTTCTGTTGAATTGGAAGATGAGACTGCCACCTGGCCTTTTTTGGACTCATCATACCATTGAACCAGTAGGCAAAGAAGGTGTTTACTAGTTAAAGTGATTCTGATTCCAAGGGGAATAGATAACACAACAGTAGCAATGAGCATTGTGTCTGCCACCCAGGAGACTTCCTGGAACACATCCTAGTACTTCCATGACCAATAACAGAAGTTAATGGAAAACTAAAGCAATCAAAAAAAGACAGAATTACTAAGGATTCAGCCCCTTCAGGAATTAAAGTTTCGGTTATCCCACCCAGTAAAGAACCCTCACCAACTAAGGTACTGGCTGAGGGCAAAGGAAATATGGAATGGGTAGTGGAAAAAGCAAATAACAGATATCAACTATCACTTCTTGACCTTCTTGTTCTGTCTTTTACATACCTTGTATTTTCCTCTCTATCTCTGTGCTGCATTCTGAGTTACTACTTCAACACTACCAGTTTATAAATTCTCTTTTAAGGTCTAACTTACAGTTTAATTGATTAAGATATTAATTTAAGTAATTATATTGTCATTTAAAAATTTCTAATTGGTTATTTTTTTTTTTTTTTTTTTTTTTTTTTGCGTACATGGGCCTCTCACTGTTGTGGCCTCTCCCGTTGCGGAGCACAGGCTCCGGATGCACAGGCTCAGCGGCCATGGCTCACGGGCCCAGCCGCTCCGCGGCATGTGGGATCTTCCCGGACCAGGGCCCGAACCCATGTCCTCTGCATCGACAGGCGGACTCTCAACCACTGCGCCACCAGGGAAGCCCTAATTGGTTATTTTTAAAAGTCAATTTTGATAGTTTCTTATTCTTTGCTCATGGTTTTGATACTTTCTTTTATGTCTATAGCCATATTAAGTATATGTTTTATTTTGTACCTGATAATTTGCATATCCTATACAGCAGGAGTCCCCAACCCCCAGGGAACTGGGCCACACAGCAGGAGGTGAGCAGCGAGCAAGCCAGCAAAGCTTCATCTGTATTTACAGCCGCTCCCCATCACTCGCATTACTGCCTGAGCTGCGCCTCCTGTCAGATCAGTGGCGGCATTAGATTCTCATAGAAGTGCAAACCCTACTGTGAACTACACACGCGAGGGATCTAGGTTGCGCGCTCCTTATGAGAATCTAATGCCTCATGAGAGGTGGAGCTGAGGCAGTGATGCTAGTGCTGGGGAGCGGCTGCAAATACAGATTATCATTAGCAGAGAGGTTTGACTGCACAGAGACCATAAAAAATCAACTGCTTGCAGACTCATATCAAAACCCTATCAGTGAGTGTCAAGTGAAAACAAGCTCAGGGCTCCCACTGATTCTGCATTATGGTGAGTTGTATAATTATTTCTATTATTATTACGTTGTAATATATAATGAAATAAAGTGCACAATAAATGTAATATGCTTGAATCATCCCCAAACCATCCCCTGCCCCCCCAGTCCGTGGAAAAACTGTCTTCTGTGAAACCGGTCCCTGGTGCCAAAAAAGGTTGGGGACCACTGCTATACAGCTTTTAAGTGTTTTGTAGTCTTCCATAATTGTAAGAAATGGAACTATTCACCTATATTCAAATTTCACATTTAAGTCAAAGGGAAAATGAATCTAGGGTTTTTTTAAAATACAAGTTAAGCATTTCTATTGCATATGTGTTTGTCTTATTATCCTCATGATCAAAAACAGTATAGAACTTCTTGGTTCACAGTGCACTTTACATCTCAGCAATTTTTTCATGATGCTCCTAGGCCGAAAAATATACCAAACACTTCTATTAAGTAGTTAGGTTCAAACAACTTAAGTATTTACGTCCCAACCACTTCATAGCTATTTGCAAAAATATTATACACAAATACAAACACATATATAATGAAAGAATGTGAAGGTTTATCCAAAGTCCACTATAAATTATTATGCTAATTAAAAGCCTCAGGTAATTTAGTAAGATCGAAAAGCCAGAATATCCTAAGTAGCATGAATGATCAACTTTTGTTGTTAAAACATTAATACATGAGTTTGCTATTTGTTTAGCTTCCTTAGCCAGAGTTGTCAATACATAAATTTTGTAATTATTTACATCTTTCAGTACAAGGATATTAAAAATGTAAGAAGCCCCAAAAAATGGATAGAAAAAGAACCTGTATGCCAGCAATAAGCCAACAAACAGCCTCTCCATCTGGCAAACTCCTTACTCATTTTACATGGTTAATCATAAATATCATTTTCTATGTAAAATTCTTCTCGTCTAACAACTCTCAGTCACAATTTGAAGCTCCTTCAAGGCTCTCATGGGACTACATATATGCATACATAGAACACTGCATACAATTCTTTGTTTATATTTTTGCTTTATTTACTAACTGTGAGCTCTCTGAGGGCAATGGTTCTATAATCCTCATCTTTTATGATGAACAATTTTTTTACTCTTTTTGTTAAATCCTTTTTTTTTTTTAGATGTTGGGGGTAGAAGTCCATCAATTAATTTATTTATTTTTGCTGTGTTGGGTCTTCGCCTCTATGTGAGGGCTTTCTCCAGTTGTGGCAAGCGGGGGCCACTCTTCGTTGCGGTGCACGGACCTCTCACTATCGCGCTCGTTGCGGAGCACAAGCTCCAGATGCGCAGGCTCAGTAGTTGTGGCTCACGGGCCTAGTTGCTCCACGGCATGTGGGATCCTCCCAGACCAGGGCTCGAACCCGTGTCCCCTGCATTAGCAAGCAGACTCTCAACCACTGCGCCACCAGGGACGCCCCTAATATCTTTTCTTCAGGTATGTTTTACATACCATAAAATTCACCCACTGTAAGCATAAAGTTTGCTGATTTTTTAGTAAATCTGTAGAGTTGTACAATCATCACCACAATCCAATTTTAGAACAGTTCCATTACCTCATACACTTCTGTCATGGTTGCTGGCTGTTGATCCTCACTCCCACCCCCAGGTAACCACTGATCTGCTTTCTCTGTCTACAGATTTGCCTTTTCTGGACACCTTATATAAAGGAATCATACAATATGTAGTCTTATGTGTCTGTCTGGCTTCTTTAACTTAGCATGATTTTGAGGTTCATTCATTTTGTATGAAACTACTTTTATCAGTAGTTTGTTCCTTTCATTGATGAACTGTTTTCCACTGTATGGATACACCACATTTTGTTTAAATGTTCATCAGTTCATGGACATTTGGATTGTTTTTAGTCTTTTTACTATATAAATTATGCGGCTATTAACATTCACATACACTTTTTTTGTGTGGACTATCATCTTCATCTTTGCAATAGCAGGTTCAATCCATGTTTGCTGAATGAATGAATGAATGGATATGTAGGAAAAAAGTTCTCTCTAGTAATCCAAGTTCCTATGTAGAAATAAGGAAAAATAAAACTTTCAAGGGTATTTTGCTACTTTCTTTAAACTAGTGATTCTCTTCCTTAAGGCACGACTGTCTAGAAGAGCATAATGAAAGAGAATCTCTACGTGGGAGTGTCGAGGATAAAGCATATGTTACTTGAAAAAAAAAATTCAATATTACTACAGTTATGGTGTGAGATTTTTTAACTTATCAAAGGGGCATAGGTTTAAAAAGGATGAGAAACACTGCTTTTGACACCAAGTGTCCAAGTCTATTTTGCAATGATACCTCAGTTTTCTAAAGTTAGATCTCCAAAAAGCTCAAATACATGGAACAGCACAGAACCTAAAAAGAGGTATTAAATGTGTATATAAAACTTATTTTGGTCTATGAATGAAAATCTACAAATACAGTTATAAAAAATAAAAATGAATATTCCTAAGCAATTTTATAAATACTGATGAAAACAGCCTATTTTGGCAATAAATTCCAATTTCTATTCATGCCAGTGAATCAAGTCACTCTAAATATGAACAGATTATTATCTTAATAATATTTGTTTAATGCCATAAGCTCTCATACACTGATAATAAAATATTTGATAAAAATTTCCAATAACCATTCAAGACTTTCAAAGTACCTATGTGTCCCTCAAAGAGCTAAAAAAAGATTATCAAGATCTTTAGTTTTAACGAGATTTGTATACATATTTTTACTTTTAGAAAAGTTATTTTAGAAATACAAGGTATCTTCAAAATAGCAAAGCTATCATGTTATGCAACTGAAGAACATTTCTTGATAAAGTTAATGTCTTAGAATACTTTTATTGTCTTTCAATGTTATCATCTTTCTGATTCAATTTATGGATTTCACTGTTACCTGAAATACAAAGTAAGTTTATAAGAAATGTTGACCCATTATAGGTGATTCAGGATAGTTAATCTTGTTGCATTACATCCTATTTTTGCACGGCTTTTTCTGGAGTTCTTACCTGAAATTCTGACAACCTCAAATACTTAAGTCTAAAACCTCCATGTGTGAAAATAGCATCCTATTCTTCCATTCCACTTTTCTCTCTAATCAATAACACTCCTTATTTTCTTACAACTCCAGCCTCAGCTGACTATTTGTTATCCTCCTCACCCCCAAATATGTCACGGACTTTAATGCATTACACATCTGGATAGGTTTTTCCCTTGTCCTAGAACACCATACTCCAGCTCTCCCTACTCCCCACACAGCCATTCCCGAACACACTCCTCCAAGAGGATATGGCAAATTTAAACGTTTCCATTTATGCTTCTTCATGTTCGCTTCCACAGTACGTTGTACAACTCTACAATAACAAATATTATAAATTTTTTTAAAGATATAATTAGTAAAGAAATATATTAGATGTACTCTGATATTTTCCATTCTACTATATTCTATTCATATTTTAAAAAAATGTGCTGACCCTGTGGGTCACTTATTGACCCTGTGAGTCATTTATTGGGTTGCAACCTACAATTGTTTAAAAGAACACTAATTTAGATGATAGTCTGCTTTTTTGTGAAGATGCCATCCTAAAAACCTGTTACCCCGTGACTATGGGCATTGCCCATGCTTTCAGTCTTAGAAAGAAAGAAACGAAAAGAAAAGCTAGGAGGGAAGGAGGAGGAAAGAAAGAAGAAAAGACAAAGAAAAGGTTGGTTTCCCATGGCTTGTTTTTGTTTTTTTGTTTGGGGTTTTTTTGCGGTACGCGGGCCTCTCACCACTGCGGCTTCTCCCGTTGCAGAGCACAGGCTCCGGACGCGCAGGCTCAGCGGCCATGGCTCACGGGCCCAGCCGCTCCGCAGTATGCGGGATCCCCCCAGACCGGGGCACGAACCCGCGTCCCCTGCATCGGCAGGTGGACTCTCAACCACTGCACCACCAGGGAAGCCCCGATCACTTTTTTAAAGAAAATGAAGAAAGCAACATTTATTGTACATAGAACGTAAATAATTGTAATTTTAATTTTCATCAGATGTGTTAGAAAGAAAGCAAGCCACTCTAGCTGCTTTAATTCACTTCCCCAACTTCCCCTAACCTCCCATCCTTTAATAGCTTTTAAGTAACTTATTCTGGGGACTTCCCTGGTGGTCCAGTGGTTGGGAATACACCTTCCAATGCAGGGGATGTGGGTTCGATCCCTGGTTGGGGAACAAAGATCCTACATGCCGCCCGCATGCCACAACTAGAGAGCCTGCACGCCACAACTACTGAGCCCGCACACTCTGGAGCCCGCACGCCACAACTAGAGAGGAGCCCAGGCACCGCAGCAGAGGATCCCATATGCCACAATGAAGATCCCACACGCCACAACTAAGACCCGATGCAGCCAAATAAATAAATAAATATTAAAAAAAAAAAGTAACTGATTTTGTTGTAATGATGTAGGAAGAAACGCTAAGACAATAGAATTTTAAACAATATTACAAACCTATGGTCACCCTACTTAACTAAATATATTTAATCCACATTTTAACACATGAATAAGCAAAGAACAAAACTAGCCATTAAGTCACAGTTGTGGGTACTAGACACATATAATCACCTGTGAAATGAACATTTAGTATTTCAGTGAGAGAGTTTCTTATGTTTCATTATTATACAGTGCCTCAAATTCAATAAGAATAAAGAAAAGTAAACATATAGCAAGATACTGTATAATAGGATTACAGGAATAACTGTATAATAGGAATAGTTTTGAGTAACTATTATCCAATTGGTCTTACATTTACATGGAGACTGAAAATATTTTACAGCCAAGAAATAAATCTGTTTCTATTACCATTATTTTCCTACTTATGAATAACACTACTGTGATTTCCTACCTTTCCTCCCTCCTTTTTGGTAAAGAAAGGAAAAGCACATAACAGTGTTGTGAGTTCCTAACATAAAAACTGAAGTCAAAAATTAGGACAAGCCAGATAAAAACCCTGAAATTATTTCCTTTAGAAACAAAGGAAAAAGCATTTAGATATTTAAAATATTCCAACCAATAAAAAGGGCTTGCCTGTTTTAATTGTGGAATATTAAAAGCAACAGATGTAGTCTAAGAGTTTTTTTTAAATGTAGGTGCATTGGGGCTTCCCTGGTGGTGCAGTGGTTGAGAGTCCACCTGCCGATGCAGGGGACATGGGTTCGTGCCCTGGTCTGGGAAGATCGCACATGCTGCGGAGCGGCTGGGCCCGTGAGCCATGGCCGCTGAGCCTGCGTGTCTGGAGCCTGTGCTCCGCGACGGGAAAGGCCACAAAGGTGAGAGGCCCATGTACCGCAAAAAAAAAAAAAAAAAAAAAAAAAAAAAATGTAGGTGCATAGAAATACTGCTTAGAAGCCAAGTATTTTGAATGGAGGGAGAAAGCAAACTGGTTCGAGAAAAGAGAAAGATGTGACATGAAGTAATTTGTACTCCCAATGGAAAAGGACATTACTGGTCATCATAAAAAAAAGTTTCTAGCACTACAACCTTCAGTTTGTATTGACTGATACCATTTTCAGTGCGAGAAGACACCTGGGAGAACTCTAGGTCAGTGATCAGCAATGTTATCACCAAAAGGATACCTCCTTTAAAAAATTTCCCTCTCTTCCCATGGTCTTCAAATGTTTGAAGATTTTATCTATAAATCTAAATAAATACCTATATCTTATTAGCCAAAAAATATGTAATAAAAAAAGAACAATAAAATAACTTACATTAGGTTTTGTGAAATATTGAAAATAGCTTCTGACTCCTTACATGTGAAATCCCAGAGGGCTGGGAATCAATTTGCTCATTTTACAAGTAAGTACGTAGAGGTCAAGGAAGGTTACATGGTAAACGTTTTCAAAAAAAATAATAAGGTTCAAAAATCCAAAATGTAATTGATAGGTAATAGACTTTTATGAAAATAAATACATCCATATTTTAGTAGTATTCATTCTGTTTTGTTGGTTTAGCTTTTATAGCATTTGGGCAGGGGGTACTTCAAGGTTTCAGTCAATACTATATCTCACCTAAAAAATAACCATTTTTAACTGACCATTAAATAATTCGTGAGGTGTAACTGGGTGGAGGTAGGGTTTATAAGATGAACTCACCCCTATATTATTTATAGTTCTTCATGTGCCCTAGTATCTGAGGATTGTAGTATACAAGACAATCTGCCATGGAGAAAGTGGCTAAATAAGGAGAAAAATGACACAATCTAGGACAAGCACCAATTCTACTTCTGTCAATCATGTCTTCATATTACCCATCATTTCCTGACCTGGCAAAAAGTCAGTCTGAAGACTACCAATTTGTACCTACTCCTTGATGACATCAAGAGACATGCCCTAATGGCTCTGCCAATAAGCACAGAGAAAGGAAGTCATTAAATCATAGCCCCCAAATTTTTAATAGTAGAAAGCCTAAAATTATCTTTGAAAAGTAACCAAGTCTAAAATACCATTTTGCAAACTGAGGGTTGTAACTCAATATGAGATCATGAAAGCAATTTAGTGTATCATAAATCAGCATTTAAAAAATCAAATAGAAACAATTAGAGAATACAGAATATAAGTAGTAAGAATAAGTATTGTTTCATGAGAAAATATTTTTAATCAAATATATTGCACATACACACATATACAGATGCATGCAAACATATAAAACACACACATCTGTCTGTGTAATGAGGTCATAATTTGTATGTATTTTTTACTGTTAACTCAAAATATATAAAGTATGTATCTATTGTTAAGAGCAGATATTTTTCTTTGTAAATCAAGAAGCTTTATCTACTTTTTGTAATCTAATTTATCCAATTAGAGTTGGGTTCAGAGATCCTTCCCAGAACAATCATAGTAAAAGAAAAATGCTAATAAACTTGACCTTTATATTTCTCATTTACAACCTTAGATCATACCCAATAGACTTTTCTCAGTCGAAATACTCTTTCCACTGCAAATGCCTTCCTCTTTTAGTCTCCTCTTCCTCATTCTACATTATATGGCTGCCCTCTCCTCTGTCTACATTGCTGGTTCCTCTTTATCCTCTTACCTCCTAATTGTCGAAATTATTTTTGTCCTTGAACACTGTTAATTCCTTCTGTACATTTTTCCCTTGCTGAAAATCTATGCATTTGCATGGTTTCAAATAATATTTCTGTTTTGTCTCTGCCTTCTAAGTGCTTGTAACATAGTGAAAAGGACGTGCATATATGCTATGCCCTTTCAGAGCTCTGTGCCTTTGCATAAACTACTTCCTCTGCCTAGGAAGAAATCCAGCCATAAATGAAAGATGAGAAGGAGAACACAGAGTTAAGATATTTGCTTCCCTTTTTTTCAAGATGAGGTGATCCCATTTATTTTTTTATATTTTTTTAAAATTAATTAATTTATTTATTTTTGGCCGTGTTGGGTCTTTGGTGCTGCGCGTGGGCTTTCTCTAGTTGTGGCGAGTGGGGGTTACTCTTCACTGCAGTGACTTCTCTTGTTGCGGAGCACAGGCTCTAGGTGCACAGGCTTCAGTAGTTGTGGCATGCGGGCTCAGCAGTTGTGGCTTGCGGGCTCTAGAGTGCAGGCTCAGCAGTTGCGGCGCACGGGCTTAGCTGCTCCGCGTCATGTGGGATCTCCCTGGACCAGAGCTCGAACCCACGTCCCCCTGCACTGGCAAGCGGATTCTTAACCACTGCACCACCAGGGAAGTCCTTGCTTCCTTTTTTATTTATTTATTTTCTGTTTAAAGGGAGTGATTTGCTAAGGAAACTAATCCATTGAAAAGGGAAGTTAGAGGAAAGTTATTTTCTTAGAGGAAATAATTTCTGGAACAAAGTCTCCAGGAGCTGAAATTCAGTCAGTAGTTATAGAATTTTCCATAGACTGAAGAGGTATATCTTTTCTACAAATATTGGAGGAAAATAAATAAGGGTAAGAATATCTATAGGTATTTGGTGGGAGGGGAGTGGCACAGATCTGCATAAGTATTACACACCAAAAGGAATTGAAGGCCTTTATATTTATTTGTAAAGTAGGAGGTATAATGAACATGATGGGGAAGATGCTTGGGTCAGAGAATTCAAGAGAATGGCATAGGGTTTAGAAAAGCACTTTGAAATATGAAAAAGGGCACTGATCAGGATCCACAGGCAGCTTTGAGAACACAGTTAAGAATGCAATAATGAATTTACAGTGGTTCAAATTTGTTCTGCTGTGATTTTTTTTCCCCGGCTGTCCTAAGCAGCCTGGGGGTAGGCATGAAGAAGGTAAAAGGTTGGACTGGTCCACGGTTGGAGTTTTGCCAGGCAGAGGCAATCAACACAAGGCAATGAGGGTAAAGGGATTAAAAGCTCAAGGACTGATGGAAATGAAAGTAATTCGGGGAGGGGCCTGGTCAAATGGAACAGAATGAGGTAGTCAAAAAAGGTGAGTTCTATGAAATGAAAAAACAGATGTTAAAGGAGTAGGGGAGTAAACATATATAAAAAAAAACAACAATTTAAAGGGTCAGACATAAATAAATAGAAGTTCTAATATTTTCTTTTCTTCTCAAGAGCATCTTGTAGATGCTACTCTGGAGACCATACCCTAGAGAGACAGATATGAGTGTTCCACACAACGGAAAGGCATAAAAGTGACATAATTAATAAGCTGCAACTGTGTCATTCAGCTCTGAGAGAAATGATAAAACCAAGTTTCTGACTCTTTAATGCTTTGGACTGGGCCACAGTGAAGCTCAAGGTATTGAGTCATAATGAGGTCCTGAAATCCTTGCAACTGCAAGAGAACTAGGCAATGACCATATAAGGCTCAAACAGTGAAGTACCAGATGCATTCCTACCTCAGCTAAAGAAAATATCCTTTAATTGCAATATAGTAAGAAAAGCCCCAATTTTAAAATGATCAGAAGTTTCAACAATGACACGGTAGAGTTCCTACTTCCTTAGCAGCAGAAATTGTCTCTTGTATATTGTACCAAACAACTACTTACCTGAATAAAATGTGTTGATTTTGGCAAGTTCTTTTTCACAGGTTTGGAAAAATTTTTCTTCAAACTTGGCAAAATACCTCTTTACTGTGTCCTCATCTGTAACTGAAAGCAAGGAAAACAATATTAAAATTTAGTGTCCAAAGGCGAACTAGGAAAATTATGGAAATAAAAATTTAAATTACTACTTTCTTAGTCTTCGAATGTCAATATATGTATTTCTTTGAAAAAAATGAACTGTGAACTATATTAAGAAAAGGCTAATCAAAGGCCTCTTCACAGGAACACAATTATTTTTTAATTGAATGAAGTTTTCTAAATCTCTACTATAATAAACTTATAGTGGTGGACAAAATACGTGTTCATAAGACTTCAGAAGACACTACTGCAGAGGTGATCAAGGGAAACTAGGTGCTGGGAGGTGAAGTGAGTAGGATTCAGCAGAGAGTAAATAAAGTATCTCAGGATTAAGTACTGCATTCACAAAATGCAACAGATAATGAAGACATGAATATGTAATGTGTTTCTGGAAAAAATGAGTTGATTGTTCTAACTATATTAAATTGCTATCTACTCATTTTTACCTTAGCTGCACCAGACACAGAGAAAGAGATGTAGACTGATAGTTATAAATTAGATATTCCAAACCTTCAGTTGCTGGGTAGGAACATAAATGAGTTAAGTAAGTGGGTAATTGTGCAAGTATGGTGACAAATGGCAACTGACACATTCAGGATAAGTAGTGGTATGGATTCTGGTGAAGCGGAGAGCACAAGTCCATCTAGCTAGTTGCTGCTCAGGTTGTCAGATCTTCCAATTTTTCAGTCAGAAGCCATAAATCTAGGTATTTTAAAAACACTGTGTGGGCCAATCAATATATGTCTTTGCAGGCAGGATCCACTTTGTGAGCTGTCATATAGCATATTGATTTACTGAATCTCGTAGTATAGATATATATAGCTTCAGGAACCCCAAGCCTAAAAAGGGTATGTTTCTTGCCCAAGTAAGCTCTGACTAGACTCCAGATGCTAATCATAATTTAGAACTACCTTATTTCTGGATCTCTGGGGCACTCTAAGCTTGAAATGTCTACAAAAAGTACAGGTTCTTTTACAACCCTCAGATGCTCCAAATCTTAGTGCAATCCTGGAAACCCTTAAATAATTCACCTGTCCAGTAATAAGAGAAACAGTATTTCCCTAAGTAATATGTAACACACATACACACAAATTCATAGTACCAGAGATATTTTAAAGAAAACAAAAGCTTAAAACGAAGTTTAAAAAAGCATGTTGAATCTATTCATTTAATTTGAATATACAAATGTAAAAAAAAAATAGCACTACTACTTCTCTATTTCTTATGCTTTAGAACGGAACAGCCAATGCAGGATTCTACTGATTGTGCAGTAAAGAAGGGACAGCTACTTTAAGTACCTCATGTAAGCTTAGCAATTTAGGTACAATAAAGGCTATAATTGCCCAAGGCCAGTGAGAATTATTTTTCCAAACCATAAAGCAGGTCAAAGCTTTTTTTAAAGCTGACCTTGAGTTAAAGATGCTCCATGGTAACATATGCTGCTCTTGTTTTTTGGTGGCAGGGTGGGGCTGGGGGACCACGCTGTGTGGCTTGCAGGATCTTCGTTCCCAGACCAGGGATTGAACTCAGGCTCCCACAGAGAAAGCACAGAGTCCTAACAACTGGACAGCCAGGAAATTCTCCAGATGCTGCTCTTATAATACATCTGGTTCTAGTTGATATAGAATAAGAGTAAATCTTACTCTACTTTACCTACTCTTTTTTTTTTAATTTTAATTTTGTTCTCTATTGTATTGTTAGAGAAGAAAACCCCAAAGCAAAAAGTGGGCTTGGTCATATTTACTTTGTTTCCCTATTAATAGACAACTTTCATTACCATAAAATGATGGAAATAAAGAAAGTTGTCCCTCAAAGTGATTTAAATGTAGTTTCTGTTTAAAAAATAATTTTGCAGGGGAGGAATAAATTAGGAGTACGGGCTTAACAGATACACACTACTATATATAAAATAGATAAACAACAAAGATTTACTGTATAGCACAGGGAACTATATTCAGTATCTTGTAATAACCTATAATGGAAAAGAATCTGAAAAAGAATATACGCATATATAACTAAATTACTTTGCTGTATACCTGAGAGTAATACAGTATTGTAAATTAACTATATACTTCAATTAAAAAAATAATTTTAACATATATGAATGTTTCTATATGATGTTGCATATTCAGCAACATCAACTATTCAAAATATTACTAAGAACCTAGAAACAACAAAAAATCTAAGCCTCTGAGAAACTAAAAAGCGTGCAATAAATTTTATGTATTAAAGCATGAACATTCTACCCACGAATCAATGTCATATGAATTCTTCATTTCCTCGATCTAGAGACTATTTTATCTAAAATACCAGCAGTCTGTTATCTAGTTTTCTAGTTCACATATAACTTAACAGCCACAAATCAGAAGAGGGTCGAGTAAGATTACAGCAACACTAAGAAGTAATAGCAAACAGAGAGAGAAGAGGAAAAAAACTATAGATAAAAGTAGCAAGAATAGCTGTGTAAAATAAATTAAATGAAGGAAAATGTTCTTGTCATCTCAGATTTCAAAAGACACAGTAATCTACTGTAATTAGAAGTACACTATTGGTAAAGAAATTAGGAAAACACAACAAAAAGAAGAGAATAGAGAGTCCAGAAATAGATCAGCATAACACAAATTTAGACTGAGATAAAATGGTATCAAATCAGTAAGAATGGACTACATAGCAAGTAAGGTTGGGTGAATTGGCTACCCACTTAAATAAACTCCAAATGGAGTTAAAGAAACATAAAATACTACAAAAAATTAAATAACTCTACATGAAGAAGCTTCCTACACAGTACACAAAACAGAGAGGATAAAGAGAATGACTGACATTCTCACAAAATGAAAAATCTCCATATCAAAAGATACCAAAAGCAAAGTTAAAAGATGAACGACAGGGAAAACATACCTGCAACATTTAAAATAAAGAATTCACATGCAAAATATATTTTACAAAACTCTTACAAATCAATATTAAAAAGATACTCCATAAGAAAGATGGGTAAACTAGAGAAATTTATGGAAAAATATACAGTGTACAAGTGAAAGGATGTTCAACATTCCAGATATCAGATAAATGCAACTTTAAAACAATGAAAATATAATTTTTCAACCATTGGATTGGAAGCAATTTTAAAATAGTGGTATTATCTTGGCAGTGGTGAAAGTAAATGAACACTATCACTCCCTGTTGGTGGAATGTAAATCTGTAAAGCCTTTTAGGAAGACAGTAACTATCAAAATTTTCAATGTGTTTAATCCCACATGTAGGAAGTATATTCTAAAGGAATCTCTGCACATTACTTTTAATAGTGATAAAGAAAACAAAGTGATATCCAACAAAAGGGGAACAGTTACATAAATTACAATAACATTATATAACACCATGCAGCCATTTTAAATATGATATGCATATATCTTGGTATTTATGAAAATCCCAAGACACAATGCTGAGGAAAAAATTTAAATAACAGAATATATACAGTATGATTTCATTTATGAAAAAATATAAATTAATATTCATATGTACATTCATAGAAAGAAGAGTAGAAGGATGCATACTAAACTGTTAATTGTGGTTAACTCCTTTGAAAGAGGAGTAAGTATGAGAGGGATTCTCACATTTTACTGTCTACACTTATTATGTTGTATTTATTGTATCCATTACAATGAAATGTATTTATGAAGGATAAACTTTATTGTATAAATAAAAGGTATTATTAACTGGAAGAAAAAAGAAACATGTCACATTCAATTCTTTAAATTATACCTAACCAGCATAGCTAGTTTAAAAGAATATAGTAAAAACCTAACCAGCATAGCTTGTTGAAAAAAATATCTATGTCAGAATTTAGAGGTACATAGAATGACTAAGACTTTCACTTCAGTAATGAGTTGGTAGAATGCTGATTTACAGAACATGAATTTCTATTATAAGATGCTTCCTAAAATCTATCTGCTGAATAATATTAGAAATCAGTAACTAAATTGAAGGAACAGAGAATTTCAGCATTCAGAAATCAACTCGTCCAAGTTTCTTGTCGTATAGGTGAGGAAATATAGGTGTAGAGAGCCTAGATAATGTAAGGTTTTTTTTTCACCCCCTCCAGCAACAATGTAAGTTTTACAGAGACTAACTGTACTTTCTTATTGTAAAATAAAGAATATCAAAGTGACTACAATGTGTTACATGGGTGTTATGAACTGAATTGTGCTCTCCACGCAAATTATCCCAATATGACTGGATATGGAGATAGGACACTGACGAGGTAATTAAGGTTAAATGAGGTCATAAGGGTGGGGCTTTATTCCAAAAGGACTCCTGTCCTTATAAGAAGAGGAAGAGACATCAGAGATGTCCCTCTCCCTCCCTCCCCACCTCTCTCCCCTGCACGTGCACACAGAGTAAAGACCATGTGAGAAACAGCGAAAAGGCCCTCTGCAAGCCAGGAAGGGTCTTACCAGAAGAGCTGGTACCTTGATCTTGCATTTCAAGCCTCTAGAACTTTAAGAACATAAATTTCTGTTGTTTAAGGCCCCCAGTCTTTGGTATTCTGTTATGGTAGCCCGTGCAGACTAATACAACGAATCTAACATGTCCTAATGTCAATTAGTCACAAAACTATTAACTCAATAATTAGTCACAAAAGACTAAACTCAGTTCAAAGAAAGCTGTTGTAAATAAGTGCAAATCTTAGCAAGATATATCAACAAATATAAGATTAGCATCAAGAGGAAAAAAAAAGGAAGACAAAGGGGTGAGAAAAAACACAGAATTGGCAAAGAATGACTCAGAGAGCACTGCTGTAAAGAACCCTTTGCTCTTAGTTAAATAAATATTAATTCATTCAGTTATACTAAAGAGAGAGAGAGAGGAGGGAGAGAGAGAATGAGTGAAAGATTTCTTTGTCATTTCTGTTATGGTCTTATCTTTACCTTGCATTTATGGATGAGTACTAATCAAGGTAAAATATTCCTACTGCATAGCAACCACCATCAAGTGCTTTTTACAGCAATTTTCAGGAATATTTTTATTTTTTACCATGTCATCTTATTTTCACATGCAGTCTCTCAAAAACCAATTCTTTAAAACCACTAGTAACTTCTTCAAATATCTTATATGTTCCATTCACATTTTTATTACTATCAATACTTTCAAGTTTCTTAATTTCCAGATCTGTGAGAGACTGAAGGTAAGAACTATCTTTTTTTCTTTACAGATCCTATGCCCAACATAATGTCTGGTACATAGTATGTGCTCCATACATTACTTTTTTTAACTGTAAAAATGAAACATATTTGTTTCATAATAATTTTGAGAAAATTATGATTCTTTATTAAAGTTTAAAAAGACAAAACTCCAACAATTAAATATTTGTACACAAAGGAATGAAGTTGCACCCCCACCTCACATCATATACAAAAACTGAATGGATCAAAGATTTAAATATAAAATTGTAAAGTATTAAAACTCTCAAAGGAAAACAGGCATAAATCTTCATGTCCTTAGATGAGGCAATGGTTTCTTAGATAAAACACCTAAAGCATAAGTGATAAAAGAAAATATTGATTAAATTGGAGTTCATCAA
Organism: Stenella coeruleoalba; assembly: GCF_951394435.1. Classification (NCBI taxonomy): domain Eukaryota; kingdom Metazoa; phylum Chordata; class Mammalia; order Artiodactyla; family Delphinidae; genus Stenella; species Stenella coeruleoalba. The sequence continues at coordinate 176,472,141 of NC_137169.1, forward strand.
AATTAAAAACTTTTGTGTATAAAAGGGCACTATCAATAAAGTGAAAAGACAACCACAGAATGGGAAAAAATATGTGCAAACCATATGTCAGATAAGAATCTAATACCCAGCATACATAAAGAACTCTTAAAACTCAACAATTAAAAGACAAAGAACCCAATTAAAAAATGGGCAAAGGATCTGAATAGACATTTCTCAAAAAAAGATATACAAATGACCAATAGCACATTCCAACATCATCAGTCATTGGGGAAATGCAAATCAAAACAAAAATGCCACTTCATACCCAGTAGGATGGCTATAATAAAAGACAATATTAAGTGTTGGCAAGGGTGAAGAGAAATTGGAACCCTCATATACTGCTGGTAGGAATGTAAAATGGTGTAGGCACTTGGGAAAACAGTCTGGGAGTTCCTCATAAAATTAAATATAGAGCTACCATATGATCCAGCAATTCCACTTCTAGGTATATACCCAAGAGAAGTGAAAACAAAAACTTATACATGAATGCCCATGGCAGCATTATTCATAATAGCCAAAAAGTGGAAACAATCCAAGTGTCTAGCAACTGATGAATGGATACACAAAACATGGCATATCCATATAAAAAAATATTATTCAGCCATAAGATAGAATGTAGCAGTATTTCATGCTACAGCATGGATGAACCTTGAAAATATTATGCAAGGAAAAGAAGCTAGACACTAAAGACCACATATTATAAAATTCCACTTATATGGTATGTCCAGAACAGGCAAATCCATAAAGACAGAAAGTAGACTAGTGGTTGGCAGGGGCTGGGGGAAGGGGGGATGGGGAGTGATGAAAATGCCTTGGAATTAGATAGTGGTGATGGTTGTGCAAGCTTGTGAATATATTAGAAACCACTAAATTACACACTTTTGACGGGTGAAATTTTATGGTATCTGAATTATATCTCAATAAAAATAATTTAACTCCAAGGTTAACCCTATAAAAGAAACACACTGATAAATTAAAGCATATTTATTTATTTATTCAACAAATAATTATTGTGCCTGTTAGATGACAGGCTCTGTGCTAAATGCTGAATATATAATGATGAACAAGATAGATGTGGTGCCTGCCCTCACAGAGTTTGCATTCTAATGACTAAGGCAGAAAAAAAAAATCCACACAAATAAACAAATAATTACAAACTGTAAAGTATTGTGAAGGCAACAAACAGGGTATTGAGATAGAAGGTAGGTATTGGGATGGATGACTATCCTTTTTGGCAGGGTAAGAGATGGTCAGAAAAGACCTCTCCATAGGAGATGACATTTAATCTGAAACCTGAACCTAAAAGATAAGGAAGAGCAAGGGCAAAATGATTACCAACAGAAGGAACAGCACATTAGGAAAGAAACTCGGGTGCCTGAGGACCTGAAAGCAGGTCACAATGGGACTGACAGCATGATGTGATAGGAAATAAGGTTAGGGAAGTAGGCAAAGGCCTTTACATGCAGGAAGGCCACGTTAAGGAGTCTGAATTTTATTCAAAGTGCAATGGAAAGTTTTGAAGAGTTTTAAGGGGGAGTCTAAAAAAGTAGAAGAAAAAGGTAGAATTAGTTTAGCTTTACTAAAAGATAATTTAAAATAGCATTTCCCAGGACATTAGTATGTAGATGAAGGGAAAGAAGGAGAAGAATTTCAAGGAATTCAAATAAGTTTGGAAATATGAGTCTAGAGTTAAACTGATCCCTTTAATGTAGTAGTTCTCAACTGGGGATGATTTTGTCTCCTGGGGGTCATCTGGCAATGTCTGGAGGCATTTTTGGTTGTCAAAACTGAGAGGGTGTTACTGGAGTCTAGTGGATAGAGGCCATGGATGCTGCTAAACACCCTATAATACTCAGTATATCATCTTCTCTCTCCCCTTTTCCTCAACAAAGAATTATCCAACCCAAAATGTCACCATCACCAAAGGTGAGAAACTTTGCTTTAAGGCAAAAGAAGCTTTAGTATGCTAACAAACATTGTTATTATTCTTCAAGAAGGAGAAGTAGTATACTGTGTTTCTTAAGTTATTTACAAGAACACAATCCTTCTTGGGGGTGGAGGGGGAATGGCTGGGGGAGGATGGGGAAGGGAGTGAAGAATATCTATTACAATTTCCAGTAATATGGTTCTGTGGTTGAGAGGCACGAACTTTAATATTACCACCATCTCTTTGCATTTTTATTACACTCCATATGCAATAGTTTCTATGGCTTCTTAGTTTCTCAGAAACTACACATAAATGAAGACAGCTGATAAATAAAAATTAACATGTGACTAGGTTCCATCAAATATAGGAAGAACATTTAGCACTATTGGTTTCATGCTTTTAAGAAAAAAAAAGGTGTTCTGAGTTTTTTTTTTTGAAGTGTGATTTACAAATTAGGAATAAATAACTTGAAATTCTATTTTTTCCCAAATGCTACTTCATCAACAGATGGGTAAGTTATATAAAGCATATGGCAAAGAAGATTTCAAACACTGAAATGTTACTCTAAAATCATTGGTGAAGTAGAAATAGAACTAATCGGGCATCATTCATTCAACAAGCATTAAGTTCCTTGCATGTACCAGGCAATGAGGCAGGTGCTAGGGATATAATGATAAGCAAAATACACATAAACTCTGCCCTCACTCTACCCAAGGAAACAGACTTTAATCAAATACTCACACAAATATACAAAGTGTAGTATGGGTTTTGAAGAAAAAAGTATAGATGAGAAAAAAACAGCAGTGGGACCAATCTAGTCTGCAAGGACTGGGGGAGGGGCAGTGTGGGAGTCTCTGAAAGTGTCATTTGAGATGAAATCTGACAGATAAGTAAGCATTCGCTAGAGCAGCAGAAGCACTCCAAGCAGCAGGAACAGCATATAACATGATACTGTAAAAAGAAACGAGCATGGTACTTTTGAGAAACTGAAGAGGCCTGTGTGACTGGAATCCAGGGAGCAAAGGGGACAGTGGTGGCAGTTAAGGCTAGACAGGCAAGCAGAGGCCTGATCAGTCAGGCCTTGCAGAACAAAGGACTAGCCTTCTTCCTATGACCAATGAGACATCTTTGAAGGATTTTAAGCAGAGGAATAATTGTGATCAGATATGGTTTGTAAATGAGGTGATGTGGGGAGACTAATCAGATCTAGTACAGTAGGTATCAGATGAGAGATCATGATTGCCTGAACAAGGGTGAGGGCACTGGAGCCTGAGAAGAAGTACAGAAACTCAGTAGAGATACTGGAGATAAAATCTATAGGTTTTACTGACAGATTGGATATGGTTCTGTTGCGTACTCCCTGTATTAGCTTGAGTAAGTGACTCTCTGGCTCTGTGTTTTCTCTTTGACAAATGAGGGCATTTCAATAGGAAATCTCTAAGTCTTCCTCAAGTTCCAAATTTCATATTCTACAATTAAAGTTGTTAATTTCTGCAAAATGATTCTGAATCCCACTAAGATGAAGTGGTCCTAAACAAGATTTTCTGAGCTACCTTGACATTTCATCATATAATATCTAACTAAATGTGCTCTTTAAATAGTCCTGGTAGAACAACAACAAAAAATTCTTTTAATTCACATTAGTGACATATAATTGAGATGAAATTAATCTCATTAGCACTAGCTTTGATATAATTGGAACTATTTATCAGCCCCAATGAATGCTTACCTAATGTCTGCTAGTCAAAAAACACCAATATATGAAATAGCAATAAATAATTCCAACAAGGGCATAATTCAGTGGTAAAGCAAAACTTTTGAAAAACGATCTTGAATATTTTAAAGTTATGACGAAAGACTTTGAACACATTTAAATAGTTATAAACAATGAAATTTGTGATGCATTATAATTATTTGCATTTTAAATTAGTATGACATTGTTTTAAATATAGCTAATGGAATTTAAATGCCATAGCAATATGATAACTGTCATCCATTCATTATCAAACACTTTTATATCATTTCATTTTCTTCTTGAACTTGTATTTCCATTCTATTTAGATTACAAAATTTATTCTAATATATTTTTGTATTTGAAAGTCATTTATTGATTATCTTATTATAGTTCCTAGCCATTAAATGTATATAAATGAAAATTTAAATACAAAAACTTTCTGAACCATAAAGCTCAAATATTAAAATTTCTTCTGGATTGGGCTATTATTACTATTATTAGAACATACTACATCAATACAACATAAACATGTAATAAGCTTGGTAAACATGAGATATAAAAAGTAAAATGCTATTGGCAATTGGCAAATAAATTTCATCTTTAATTGGATAAAACTTTTTCTCCCAATTAGTTCACATATCCATTGATAAATGTTACTTCATTGCTAGAAAGATAAATATTACATTATTTGCTAAAATGATGAATATTACATTATTTGCTAGAATATTAAGAATATTGTAGAGTGAGACAATTAAGAGGCATTGCTATCCTTATTCTTCATTTTATAGATGTAAGTTCTGAGAAATCTTGTTCACATAAATAAGTAGACTGGAATAAAAGTATGTTCTAGCAATGTCAATTCTTTGAACTCCTTCCAAGTGTTTTCTAAAAACTGCATAGGGATCTATTGTTAAAAATTAGTTTTAATAATATATAAGGTAACAAATAAGCCATTCTTCAATTTCAGTGAAAACAATTTGAGTTCAAAAAGATTTGTTTCCCTGTTAATCACTCACTTTCTCAACATCTACACCATTTGAGTAGTTCAGACTATTCCTTTGTTTGGGGGCCAGAGAGGCTATTCAGATTTAATAATAAACAAGCCTTTCTTTTATAAAACCAGAGAAAGACCATTTGAAAGAGAAATCCTGGACAACTGCCTGGCAATTACTTAGGCAAATCAATTTCAGGAATTAGTATATATGGAAGATCTGGAAATGGATTCCCCTAAAAGACAATAGAAAATAACTTTTTTCCAGCACTGTTCCTTCATTTAACCAATATGACAAAATGCTAATTTGTATATAGATAATATTTTTAAGAGAATTATCTATTCTTTACTGAATGACTTCCATTTGCTAATTCTGTTAGCCTAATTATTTCACATAACTAGAAAGTATATGCCATTATTTTAAGCCACTTTATTAATCAAATCTATGTAGTTTAAATCTACCTTTAGCTGAATTATTACTAATCATAGTTTTTTCACTTCTGTAAAGCAACGAACAGGTCATATGTATTATTAAGACTGGGTTTACTATAAACAAACCAAATACAAGATATCTGATGATTGATGATTGCCTGAGAAGTATTAGTTTAACTGAATTTTCAGTCTTCTTTTTTTTTTACAAAGATGAATACAAGAACAAACCATAAGAATTATAACCACTCTGGTTACTTATTCCAAGAATAAAGCTTTCAAAGAACGACAGTTATGTAGCTATCTCATTTCCCTCTGATGTGGCAGGCAGGTAGCTAAAGATAGAATGCATTTATAATGACATAACATCAATATTCCAGTTAGATATAAAAAGCTAGGCCACACAGCTTTCTAACAAAAAATCATTGAAAAATCAAGTATGTTGTACTCTTTGTTAATCTTTTAAGATCCGTAAATTACATCTTTGTTGAAAAGCTTCCCTAATATTCCCAAATTTTATTCTGATTTCATAGCAACATATCAACTAAAAAAAATTAAACTCTTAGCTCCAATTAACTCAAAGCCAGAATTTTATATGCTTCCCTCCTCCTCTATATTCTGAGACTGTTTAGTATTCTTCAAATTAGAGCAGAAAAATAGCCACTGATAAAGACTATTCCAATGACTGATAGAAAATTTTTTAAAAATGCATTCCAGAATCACACTAAGATGAGATAACAAAGGAAAAGTATATAAAGCAATTAAATTAAGGAAATAAACTGGCTACTAAAATCAATTTTTTAAAAAGCTTAGTGATTTTATATGTTTAAATAGAAGGCTTGGTAATGGAAGGTGGTAAAGTTTCTATTTTCTTGAGGAGAAAAGAACATATTCAATTCAATTAAAGAAACATCCCTTACCTAATTTCTGATCCAAAAATCACAGTTTGGGCTCTTAATTACATATAGATAAATTTACCACCTAAACAACTAAAGCATACTTTATAGCTGCATCTGTCTTAAAAGAAAACATGGATTGAGGGTTCTAGTCCAAGACGGCAACATAGACAACTCTTGAATTCACCTCCTCCCACAGACACACTGAATCTATAGCTACTCACAGAGCAATTTCCTCTGAAAGAAATCCAGAAACTAGTTGAGTGACTCTCACATACCAAGTGAAGGAGAAAATGCCCACATCACCCACTTGAAATCATTAGGAAAGGCTGAGACACACTCTCGCCATAAACCCCACCCCTGGTCAAGCACCAGACAATGGGGAGGGAACTCCCAACTCCAATTCCCAGCTTCACCCAGAGGAGAGAAGGGGTTGGACCCCACATCTAAGGGAGAAATCGAAAGCAATACAATAACAGTAGGGTACTTCAATAACTCACTTCCAACAATGCACAGGTCATCCAGACAGAACATCAAGAAGGAAACATTGGATTTGAACAAGTCAAACCAGACTTACAGAACTTCCCATCCAACAGCAGCAGAATACAGGCATACCTCATTTTAGCTTTACTGCACTTTGCAGATAGTTCATTTTTACAAATTGAAAGTTTGTGGCAACCTTGCATTGAGCAAGTCTATTGGTGCCATTTTTCCAACAGCATTTGCTCACTTCATGTTTCTGTGTCACATTTTGGTAATTCTCACAATATTTCAAACTTTTTCAGTATTATTGTATTTGTTATGGTGATCTGTGATGTTTGATGTTACTGTTGTAATTGTTTTGGGGCACTATGAACCGCACCCATATAAGACAGCAAATTTTACCATTAAATGTTGTGTATACGGTTTGCAGGGCAGAAACAGATACAGATGTAGAGAACAAACGTATGGACGCCAAGTGGGGAAAGTGGCAGGGGGTGGGGTGGTGGGATGAACTGGGAGATTGGGATTGACATGTATACACTGATGTGTATAAAATGGATAACTAATAAGAACCTGCTGTATAAAAAATAAATTAAATTAAATTAAATTAAAAAAAAATGTTGCTTGTGTTCTGACTGCTCAAGCAACTGGCTGTTCCCCAGTCTCTCTCCTTCTCCTCAGGCTGTGCTATTCCCTGAGACACAACCATGTTGAAAATATGCCAATTAATAACCCTACAATGGCCTCTAAGTGCTCAGGTGAAAGAGTCACACATCTAACTTTAAATTAAAAGCTAGAAATAATTAAGTTTAGTGAAGAAGGCTTGTCAAAAGCCAAGAAAGGCCGAAAGCTAGGCCTCTTGTGCCAGTTAGCCAAACTGTAAATGCAAAGGAAAAATTCTGGAAGGAAATGAAAAGTACTACTCCAGTGAGCACATGAATGATAAGAAAGCAAAACAGCTTATTGCTGATATGGAGAAAGTTTCACTCATCTGGAAAGAAGGTCAAACCAGCCACAACCCTCCCTTAAGCCGAAGCCTACTCCAGAGGAAGACCCTAAGTCTCTTCAACTCTATGAAGCCTGAGGGGTGAGGAAACTGCAAAAGTTTGAAGCTAGCAGAGGTTTTGGTTCAAGAGGTTTAAGGAAAGAAGCCATCTCCATAACATTAAAGTACAAGGTGAAGTAGCAAGTGCTGATGTAGAAGTTGCAGCAAGTTATCCAGAAGATCTAGCTAAGATAACGAATGAAAGTAGCTATACTATAAAACAGATTTTCAGTGTAGATGAAAAAACAACCTTCTATTGGAAGAAGATGCTATCTAGGACTTTCACAGCTAGAGAGAAGTCAATGCTTGGCTTCAAAGCTTCAAGAGATGGGGGGACTCTCTCATTAGGGGTGAATGCAGCAGAATACTTGAAGTTGAAGCAATGATTATTTACCATTTCAAAAATCCTAGGGCCCTTAAAAATTATGCTAAATCTACTCTGCCTGTGTTCTGTAAATGGAACAACCAAAGCCTGGATGACAGGACATCTGTTTACAACATAGTTTACTAAATATTTTAAGCCCACTATTGAGATCTATTGCTCAGTAAAAAAAAGATTTCTTTCAAAATATTACTGCTCACTGACAATGCACCTGGGTACCCAAGAGCTCTGAAGGAGATGTGCAATGAGATCAATGTTGTTTTCATGCCTGCTGACACAAAATTCATTCTGTAGCCCATGGATCAAGAGTAATTTTGACTTTCAGGTCTTAGTACTTAAGAAATAACATTTTGTAAGGCTACAGCTGTTATAAATAGTGATTCATTTGATGGATACGGGCAAAGTAAATTGAAAACCTTCTGGAAACGATTCACCATTCTTTGTGATTAATGGAAAGAGGTCAAAATATTAACATTAACATGAATTTGGAAGAAGTTGACTCCAACCCTCAGGGATGACTTGAGGCGTTCAAGACTTCAGTGGAGGAAGTAACTAACAGCTATAATGGAAACAGCAAAAGAACTAGAATTAAAAGTGGAACCTAGGGGCTTCCCTGCTGGTGCAGTGGTTGAGAGTCCGCCTGCCAATGCAGGGGACACGGGTTCGTGCCCTGGTCCGGGAAGATCCCACATGCCACGGAGTGCCTAGGCCCGTGAGCCATGGCCGTTGAGCCTGCACGTCTGGAGCCTGTGCTCCGCAACGGGGGAGACAACAACAGTGAGAGGCCCGCATACCACAAAAAAAAAAAAAAAAAAGTGGAACCTAAAAGATGTGACTGAATTGCTGCAATCTCATGATAAAATTTGAATGAATGAGAAGTTGCTTTTTATGGATGAGCAAAGAAAATAGTTTCTTGAGATGGAATCTAGTCCTCGTGAAGATGCTGTGAAGATTGGTAAAGTGGCAACAAAGGACTTAGAATATTACTTAAACTTAGTTGATAAAGCAGTGGCACGATTTGAGAGGACTGACTCCAATTTTGAAAGAAATTCTGTAGGTAAAACAGCAATGCATGCTACAGAAAAATCATCTGTGAAACGAAGAGTCAATCGATGAGGCAAACTTCATTGTCGTCTTATTTTAAGAAATTGCCAGAACCACCACAGCTTTCAGCAACCACAATCTAATCAGTCAGCAGCCATCAACATCCAGGCAAGATCCTCCACCAGCAAAAGGATTATGACTTGTTGAAGGTTCAGATGATGATTAGCATATATTTAGCAATAAAGTATTTTCTAAATTGAGGTATGTACATTTTTTAGACATAATGCTATTGCACATTTAACAGACTACAGTATAGTATAAACATAATTTTTATATGCACTAGGAAATCAAAAAATTGTGACTCGCTTTGTTGCAATATTCACTTTACTACGGTGGTCTGGAAGCAAACCTGCAATATCTCCGAGGTATGCCTATACGTATTCTTCTCAAGTATATATTATACATGGAACATTCTCCAGGATAGATCATATGGTAAGCAAGAAAACAAATCTTAATAAATGTAAGAAGGTTGAAATCATATCAAGCATCTTTTCCAACTACTATGAAACTAGTTCTAGTATGAAATTGGAACCTCTATGTCTCAACCCCTATAGCTATCTTGAACTATATTCAGTTCCCTGAACCAGCCATACTTTTCTTACCTTTGGACCTTAACATGAGCTGTACTTCTGCCTGAACATTTTCCCCCTCAGCACCCGAAAACTGTCTCTTTCCCCAGCCCCAACATTCATATGCACACTATCTCCCTTGTTCCCTGACACTTACCCCCTTCAAAAACCCTTCTCAGAGATATTACTGGCCAGAACAGCCCTGAGCATTTTTTTTTTTTTTTTTTTGCAGTACGCGGGCCTCTCACTGTTGTGGCCTCTCCCGTTGCGGAGCACAGGCTCTGGACGCGCAGGCTCAGCGGCCATGGCTCACGGGCCCAGCTGCTCCACGGCATGTGGGATCTTCCCGGACTGGGGCACGAACCCGTGTCCCCCGCATCGGCAGGCGGACTTCTCAACCACTGCGCCACCAGGGAAGCCCAACCCTGAGCATATTTAACACATTAAATTATTGACTGTAAATAGTCTATGTCTCTTGGGACAAGGAGTATCAGGTAAATTTCAGGCATAGAATAGGAGAAAGGATATAAGGGAACTAAGTCTTAGGGGGCTAGAAAAGGGAAAAAGCTACAATGAACCTTATGGGTTAGAGTAGAATCAGAGATATCAGTGTGAACTCATGGTTGTTAATATATACATAGGTAGATAGACATAGCAGTATAGATACGTATATATGCAAGGGTTAACACACACACACACACACACACACACACACACACACACACACACACACACACACTTCCTGGCTCTATCTGCTGTCAGAGTATAGGAAAATGATACTCTAATGACAATGAGAACACCCAGCACTCAGATCTTGACTTCTAAGTACCATTCCCCAATTAATAGGAGTCAGGGCTCTTAGGAAAGGAGGTTGATTCCAGGGCTGGAGCACAGAAAATACAAGATGACCTTGGAATATCTTGTGATAAAAAATAAGAAATTCTCACAAAAGGATTGGGGGATGTCAAAATGACACAGAAACCATCCTGAAGAAGTTCCCAATGACCAAAGCAATAAAGTAAATGATAATTCATAGAATAAAACAAATATCCACAGGTCCATATTGATATAAATAATTGAATAAGTAAATAAATGTGGGAGAAAGGGCAACTCTCCCTTATAGAAGAATTTTAATTAATAAAGGTAGAAGGAATGAGAAAAATACAAACTCACCATCAGGCAAATACCACAGTATTAAACTGCTGCAGGCAAGACCCACCCACAGATGCTAAGATCAGTGGGCAAAAGTTTGAGGAGCAGGAAGATATTTATCAATACAAAGGGGGAAATAGTAGCTTTACAGTGCAGAAACTGGGTGACACTTTAAGCAAGTAATCAGCATTAATATCACCAATAAAATACGACATATCAACATCATGTACTGTTGAAGGACATATCACTTCTGTGGTATTCTTGACAAAAAGGCATAATCTGAATCTATTAACGAAAAAACATCTGACAAAAGTAAACCTAGAGATATTGTAAAAAAAAAAACATAACTCATCAAAGTACAGTATTCATCAAAGTGTCAAAGTCATGACTAAAGAAATGTTACAGATTGAAGGAGACTAAACAGACAAACAACTCAGTGTAATGTGGGATCCTGAATTGGATTCTTGTACAGAAAAGGACACAAAGAGAAAATCTGGTAGAATTCCAGTAAGGTCTGTAGTTTATTCAACAGTATTGTACCAACTTGTTAATTTCCTGGTTTTGATAATTGCACTACGGTTAAGTAAGCTGTCAACATCAGGGAAAACTAGATGAAGGGTATACATGAACTCTCTGTACTCTTTTTGCAATGTTTCTGGAAGTTTAAAATTATTTCAAAATAAAAAAGATTAATTCAAAATGTCTAGGGTTTGAAGGCAAACCAATTAAAAAATAAAAAACAACTAAACCTAGTCAAGAGAATGATTTAATTGTAATAGCATTCCCCATACTATTTAATTAATAAGACAGTCCAATAACAAGTGTTAAATATCAATGTTATATATTAAACAGTAAATATTTTTAAAATATCTACTATGTGCCAGGCAATGTGCTATTGACTAGGAATATAGTGATCAAGAAGGCTAACATAGTCTCTACACTTTTAGAGAAAACTGATACTAATTAAGTAATTAGAAGAGCAAAGTACGTAATAAAAAGGAAAGCACAGGATGCTAGGGGAGCATGACAACGGGCACTAAGCCAGTGTAAAGTGATCAAGCAAGTCTTTCTGAGGAAATCACACTTCAGATGAGATATAAAGAAGAAATGAAAGGATGTGGGGAAGGAAGAAGTCATAGTATATATGCAAGAGTTGAGAGTATGGCTGACTTGAGAAAAATATCCAGTACTGCTGGACCACACCAAGTGAAAGTAATCTAAAATAAACCTGAAGGCAAAGGCAGGGAGCAGATAAGACTAGGGCTAGGTGAAACCTATAAAAGATAACAAGTAGGGGAGTAGTATAGTCTGATGAACTTTTAACAAGAAGGTGAAGATGAAGAGACTGAGATGTATTTCTAGAAGCAAAGCAGATTAGACATGCTGAGAACCTTTCACAGTACAGAACACCTAAAAATGCTGAATAAAATTTAAAAACCATTTATTTACATGCATAGCTGAAAGAAAGTAAGAGACATCTTCAGAAGCCAAAAACCTAAGAGAAAACACAAATCCATGAAGGAACTGAACACTGAAGCAAAAAGCTATCCCAAGGACAGCTGTAGAGAGAAGCTGATTAATGAAGTAATAAACTATCTAAATTAAACAGTATTTACATATAAACACAGTAATAAGCTCAAAACCAAAATAATTATTTAAAAGAAAGAATACTGAATTAAAAAACCAACAGATATAGATGTCCTTCACCATAGATAATTTGAGAGACAAGCTCTAAAAGTCCACAGCCTAGTGCTGGAAGCACCAAAAGCTGACCTGTTTTTTCTTTCTAGTTGATCCAGCTATTCTGTTCTTTCAATTCTATGCACCACCATAACAGCTTTCAATAAATTCCCATTTTATTCATTCATTCAACTTCAATTGCTTGCAATGAAAGAACTCAACTGATAATCATTTCTACACTTAAAGTAGAACATATCATACATCCATGGAGATGAATAATTTCTACCTACATTTAGGATATCTGTTACCAAGTGAATCACAGCACATGTTTAGGGGAGTCAAGACAGTATAAGCTTAACTTCTATTACTACTACTTCCACTACTAAAGTTTAGGCAACTTTATTATACAATTTAGATATTAAAACAAATGAGTAAACTCTTTAGTAATTGTCTTCAGGTGACTTATTTATTATAAACTCAATTCATCTAAACATCTTTTAGCTTTCTTTTGTGTCTTATGCCAAGGCCACTTTTGTGTCTTGGCTGCCGTATTTCTTCCAGGGGCCTGATGTTAGCATATACTTGTTGCTCAATAAGTACTAGGAGAGATAATTATTATTATATGATAATTATTCCAATAAAGATATTGGAATAATTATTCCAATAAGATTACACTTAATTTGAGAGTAAGAGGTATTAATCCTACCTTTGCTTTGTCAACCTCAAAGTAATGATTTGCTCCTCTGCAAAACAGGAGGACGTTTTGTGCGTACAGTGTTTTAACTCTATAACCTCCATGTTAAATTCTGAACATGTATTAGTACTTCATTGACTCATAAGAAAATGAGACCTTTTGTTTAACATTTGGAAAGCATCAAATTAAGGAAAATTGGTATTAAAATATAAATAATACAATATTACTAAGAAGCAACAGGGTGGGAATTCTCCTTTAGAAAGGGACAAACAATATTCAAAATGAGTTCCCAAGACATAAAAATAAAGACACAAAGAAAGTCAAAGACACTCCTAAAACTGGCATTCTTAACCAGAAGTTCACAGATAAACTATAAAGAATTCCTTCTAAAACTAGATGTAAAATATTAGAGATTCCAGGAGACATCTATCTACATTTTTCATAAAATATGTAAAGTGATTTATTTACCTTAAAGAAAGTTAAGACTTACTGCTTCAGAATGCTAAAATCTCTGAAGTAAAGAGAAGAGAATACAGCAGCAATTCGTCCCTGTTCCAGGATGCTTGGAACAAATTAGTCCAAGTAGACTGCAGTTGACTGAGCTTACTGAATGTTAGACAGTGAAAAGCACTGCTTTTTTCTGAACTTACTGAAATCTTTAGTCATAGAATTTTTATTCACATAGAGGGAAATAAAGTTCTTTTATTGGGCAATATTCTGAGAATCATTATGAACAATAACAGCTTAGAGCCTTAAGGACACTGAGAAATGGCTCTAGTTACTAAAAGAAGGAATCTGAAATGTCTAATAGGCTGGAATATATTCAGTGAAATGAGAAGCCTTTAATTCTTGTAGCAAAGTTTATATACTCTTCAGACTTACATTTAATATTTTCTGTTTAATTCTGTTAAAGGGTAATGTGCATAAATCCTGCAGAGGGAAATACCTGATTATGATTTAATTGTGCAATATCCTCTTCATCTTTTGTCCTCAGAGTCACAAGGAACTGCACAAATATAATCTTGGTCATGTTTCCAATCTAAACTCAGGTGGCATTCCCCAAAAGAAGGTTATAACAGAATTATAGGGCTTGAGGGTTTCATAAAGAAACATCAATTCTGACCATTTATTTTTGGCACATAGAATCCAGAAACAGACCTATGAATCTTCTATGAATGAAGGAGATCCTCCTAGAAAGCTATGAACAAAACATAATGTACAATCTCTAGTGTTTATGTAGTACTCAAACTAAATAAAACTTCATAGGTAAACCTGAGTCTTAAGCCAAACCTCTACACACTCAGTTTAGATGAAAAAAATTTTTTTAAGTTTCTTGTGATAAAAAATGCTTTTACATTCATCACCTCATTAAGAACACTGAGAAACAGGTTATTATAGCAGTTAAAAGTTTGGGCTCAAGACCTAGGCTCTAACCCTAGCTCTGCCCCTTGTTAGCCTTGTGCCCACGTACAAATTTCCTAATTTCTTTAGGCTCGTTTCCCCATTTTTAAACTGGGAATAAAAATATTATCTGCCCTGTGTTTGTAAATGTTAAGGGAGATAATATACACAATTTCCTTAGAACATAGAAACTATATGGAGCGTCATGACTCTTGGGCCACCATGTATAGGGGACAAATTTATTTGATAACAAAACCTATATTAAACAGGGCTACAAATAAAACTTTTGTTAAAGGCTATTAGGAAATAAAAGTAGCCAATAAATTTGTAGATTATTGTTCATTCCTTCATTTTTTCACCCCAAAATAAGAAATAAAAGGCATAAGATATAAACATGTTAATTTAGGGATACAAAATGAAAACTTACTGGTAATTTTTACTTACATTTTTTCCCCTGAAATCACTTCCTCCCTCCAGAACAAATGTGTTCTTAGTTTTAAGCCACCAGCACTGTAAACCTATTTACCACACTTATTTTCAGATAACGATTTCACTAAAAAGTTTTTTTTTAACTGCTGGAAATACTTTACAACTCACTTCTGAGTGTAATTTCTTTAAAAAAATTTTTTGAAAGTATATTTCATTACCTGGACCAGAAGCACAAAAGTTTATCTCCTACTTAGAATTATATTTGACAACTAAACATACCCAACTAGTGCATGTTTATTACACACCAGGTTCAGTGTTCCTTTCCTTCATGATATCATAATATACTGTGTGTATCAGAAAAGTAATGTGATTTACCAAAACTATCTCATTCTTGCTAATTTAAATTTCAATCCTTCCCATCAGCACTGACCTGTACAGAAAAAAAACCCACAATGACATATACTACTTCACATCCCTAAGATGGTGATAATCAAAAATTTGGAAAACAACAAGTGGCAAGGATATGAGAAATTGGAACCCTCATATGCTGCTGATGGGAATGTAGAATGGTACAGCTGCTTAAACACAGAGTTACCTTATGACCCAAAAATATTCCACATCTAGGCATATATGCAAGAGAACTGAAAACTTAAAGGCATGCAAAAATTTGTATGCAAATGTTCATAGCAGCATTATTTATAATGGTCAAAAGGTGGAAGCAACCCAAATGTCCATCAACTGATAGAATATTATTTGGCAATTAAAAAGAATGAAGTACTGATACATGCTACAACATCGATGAAGTAGGAAAACGTTTTGCTAAGTGAAAGAAGCTAGTCACAAAAGACCACATAGTGTATGACTGCATTTGTATTAAATGTCCAGAACAGGCAAATCCAGAGACAGAAAGCAGATTAGTGTTATCTAGGATTGACAGAGATGAAGAGGAGGGAAGAGTGAGTGCTAATGGTACAGGGATTTGGGGGGAGTGATGAAAATGTTCCAAAATTGACTATGGTGCTGGCTGTACAACTCTGTGAATATACTTAAAAATCCAAACAAATAGAAAAATGATTTATTTCCCTGAACTATCTGAGAATAAGTTTCAAAATGATGACATCATCCTCATATAATTTAGAATGTATTTCTAATAATACCATTTCCTGCATAACCACAATGTAAACAACAAAATCAGAAAGTTAATAATGATACATACTATCATTTAATCCTCAGATCCTATTCACGTTTCTCCAAAGATCCAGTCCAGAATTACATTTAGTTGCCATGTCTCTTAAGATTCCTTTGATCTGAAACAACTCTTCAGTCTTTCCCGGACTTCAATGACCTTTACACTTTAGAAGATTGCACGCAGTTATTTTATAAAATGTCTCTCAATTTGGGTTTATCTGGCGATTCCTCATGATTAGATTCAAGTTATGCATCTTCAGCAGGAACCTCACAGAACTGATGCTGTGTTCTCCTTACTGCATTTGATCAGATGCCAGATGACTTAGGTTTGTCCAATTACGGGTAATGTTAACTGATTACTTAAGGTGGTGCCTTAAGTGGTAGGCTTCTCCACTGTAAATGAATTTTTTCCCCTTTGTAATTAATAAGCATTTTGTGAAGCATGTACTTCGAGACTACATTAATATCCTATTCCTAATCAAAATTTAAATTTACTGATTTATTTTCATTTTCCCCCTTTGTAATCAAGAAGTATTTTATAGAGAGGTAGCTTGAGACCGTGTAAATATCCTATTCTTAATCAGAATCAAATGTATTCAATCTAAAATTTATATCAGTATGCACTTATGGATCTCTATTTGTTACTATCGTTATTCACTTTGACGCCTAAAATGTCCTAGATTTGGCCAGTGGAAGCCTCTTGGACCAGGCTTCTCTGTCACTTTGACATGTCCCCATCATTCTTCAAGCACTTCCTTACTTTCTGGCACAACAGAGTATTCTAGGCTCATCTTGTACACTCTCTCTCCCAGCCTTGGAATCAACCACTTCTCCAAGGAATTCTGGTTTGTCTTAGTGAAGAAAGGTTCAGTCACTTCTGCACGGTGATATACAAGTTCCCCAAAATCACTACACTATGCAAAGTTGTTCAGTAACAACCACAAGGCTGATGGGTAAAGTGGGATTAGGAGCACAAAACTCAAAACCTTCATCAGGGCACATTTAAAAAACAGGAACCTAATAAAAATAGTATCACAGTTTTATGTATGTTAAATGGCTAAGAAATACATAAATGCTGCAGTAAACGCAGCATCTTACCCAGAAAAAAAAGATCTCAAATTTGCTCGTGAAAGTGGTTGTCTGAAGGGCTATAGTTTTTGAATTATTGTGAACTGGTAAAGAGGGCTAGCTGTATGAAATTAGGGAAAGTTTATAACAGATGTGGACTGGTGTGGTGGATAACACAAGTGGTAAAATGAGATAGCTGGTAAATGTTTGAGGTGTGCACATGCGTGCATCTTGTGTATCTCTACACAGCTTGGTTCAGCTGTGTGTAGTATTCTGAGTTCACCTAAGGCAAAATCATACATAAATAAACACAAAATTCACTTCATTTTCTACCTGTTCCCTAATATATTAACTGCATTGGAACAAACGCATAATTTCAAAACAAGTGTTAGAGCAGAACTAATTATACTTAGAAACTAACATCTGGATGCTCAGTGTACTTCACTGTTATTGGGGTGTTGATTTCCAGGCCCTCTCAGTAGACAGAACTAAGGTATATATGTATACACATCCACCCACCATGTCTATCTATATATGTTGAAAACCATGAGTTCATCATAATATCTCCAATGCCAACCCAAAACCATAAGGTTCATTCCAGTTTTATTCTTCTCCATATCTGAAATTTCCTTCCCTATAAGTTAGATACCTGGCTCCTATTACCTTCAACATATTTACTTATTTGATCAATCCCCTGTGTGTAACCAGTATTCTACGGCTACAGCAATCCACTCCTGTCCATGCAGGTGTCCTCCTCATCCCATTCAGGCTCCAATACCATGCACTGGACTTTTGGACTAAAATATTGGGGAAATGGGGAGTATGGGAGAGGAGGAGAAAACAAAAGACTTTTTAAAGAAAAAAGAGCCCTGAAAAATTTTGAGGGAGGAGAAGAGCCTACTCTTACAAAGTTATTTTAAAATATAAGAAAGGAGAAGAGTAAAGGACAAAATTGGGTTCCACAACATTAAGTATTTTTCTGTAATATAAATATGCTTTATCCTTTATAACACTTTATATTGTAGAAAATTTCAAACGTATACAAAACAAGAGAGAACAATATATAAAACAAGCTCTTACAGACCTATCAATTAACAGGAATACAACAAGTATATTGGACATAAAGAAACTAATAGTCAAAATAAATGATATTAACTTTTCCACAAGGGGTCACTGACATAGTGTAAGACATACTAGGGCCCTGCTCTTATGGAACTCATGTTCTATACAAAGGATAAATAAGTAATTAAATTTAAAAAGATACTTTCAGAATACTATAATGGTTATGAGGAAAATGAAACTGAGTAATATGATAGTGTAACACATGCAGGGAGAATGACTTTAGAATGGATGGTCAGAGAATACCTTTCTGAAAAAGTGGCATTTGAGTTGAGACCTGAATGACAAAAGGAGTTAACCTTGCAAAGATGTGAGAACAAAGGAACAGAAAAGACAAAGGCTCTAAAGCAAGAGTGGCAGACAGATTTGAGGACAGACAGATTTCAGTGGTGGGAAATAGTAAGAGAACTACAGGAACCACAATAAAAGTTGAGGAAATAACGTGCAATTTGAGGAAATAATAGTGCAATTTCAAATACATATTCACCCATTTGTTAACCACACATATGAACATACACTTAGGACTGTGCTAGCTAGAACTAAACTAAAAGTAGAAGACATTACATTCTCTCAGCCAAAATACGGTTATGTTGATTTTATAGATGTATCAAATTGATAGCAATACAAATGATACAAAATTAAGTGATGAAATGAAGACTATGTTACTACAAAATAAAGAAGAAAATTAGTTTTCCTCTGAGCTTATTTATTAGTAGTACAACTGAAGTGACAGTTCTACATTTTCAGTACTGCCTCTTTAAAGTTGATTACCTTTACATGTTCTATTTGTTCTACTTTTTTTTCAGGAGAGATTCAACTATAATTTTTCAGTGTCTACAATTTGCTAGGTCCTGTGCACACAGCAATCTTGAACTGTCAGAACTCCAATTACTATTTTGTACAGAGCAAAGTTAGGTTCAAAGAGATCTGCCAAAAGTCAACTAAGTAGCAGAGTTTGGATTCAAACTCAGATTCTGCTGCTAACCACAGTATTCTTTCTAAGTAAGGCACAGCTAAACTAACTCCTACTTTTGTTTTTTAAATCATTAAAAGCAACGTTTAGATACCTGCTACTTCTTTTCTATGTGGTACGCCTATCAACTTCTAAAACTTAATGTTTCAATAGCAAATTGGAGAACTAATTTTTAGTTCTATGACTCACTGTGCCTATTTAAGATCATTATCAGTAACCTTATCTTTATATATTCGAGCACTCTTTAAAAGTACATTGATACTGTCTATGATGATCCAGTGACAAGCCAGAAGATCTGTGATTTGGAAATTGTTATATTTCTAAAAATTGTAATTACTGAATGTTCAATTTTCCTACACAATCAGACATTTCAGAGGCAGTATGTGGAAGAGCATTCTTCCTCTGGGATCTGTTAAATCAAAATTGGTTAATCTTCGGTTAAAATTATAGTCAATCAAGCGTCTTCACCACAATCTAGCTGTTTAACCAAGGTGTGTGGTCAAGCAATGGGGAAATTCCTAAAGTCTTCAAAGAAAAATGACAGTAATAGTTACTATAGAAGATGAAAATCAGGCAAGTTTCAAATGCCAAAAATCAAGCACGTAAGACTTTGGTAAAAACTGCTATTTCTAAAACCCTCCAAAAAGATCAAGATAAGAATAGGGAGATACCAATATCATCTAATGTTTTATGGTAAAGTTTCAATATCCAAATAATTTTAGCATCTACAACAGAAGTATACCAAAGAGAACAACAAATTTAGTCATATAATTCCAAAAAGAGAAAAGAATAATCTTTTAAAAAATTTTGTCATCTTCTAAGCTAACTACTACCCTTTATTTTGTCACATTTCTTCTGTTCTTATTTATAACCAAAGTTCCTTTTCCAATCCATTGTATCTTCTGCCATCCACGGTTAGCAATTGAGTCTGCAAGTAAATATTAATGTCATAAACATTCAACTTTCACTTGAAGCTTCAATCTTATTTTCACGCATACTCATACTATCTCCTTCCTCTTTTTCCATTACTAAGTGTCATAGATGATGCTATCATTACATTGCTTTCTGTATTTATAAGGGTCGAAGCTCATATCCCCAGACTTATGGGCGACACATTTATTCCCTTTAGACATTAACTCTTCCTTTCTTCTTCCTCTTGAGGGAAACAATTTTCAACGGTCTATGTGAAAGATGAGCTCACCATCCCTTACACACTTAAAATTATAGACATGTTGGTGAGATTTATTTCAATGATTATTGCCATCTGCTCTTTCTATTCTACAGGAAAGAGGGACTGCCACTACAAATTGAACTACTGGTTCATTTAAATTATTCTACCTCTGAAAGTGACCTATATTTAATTTTCTAGGAAATGTATAAAACAGTAATGCATTCTGACAACTATAATACCATGGAAGAACACACAAAATTTTTAAATGCTTTCAGCAGATTTGGCTTCCCTTTTATTGCTATTTTATATATAAAACTGATGTTAATGCTCACAAAGTAAATCTAACATAAAATGTATTAATTTTTTAAACAGTAGCAGGTAAAAGACATAGCTTAAAAGAGCCTCAGTTTTCTGTAAAAATTAGAAACTCTCATTTTCTAATAAATTCATTCCAAGTATTATTTATTAGGTACTGATATGAAAGGCATGTTTTGAATGACTGGTCTCATTAGAAAAGCTATACCAGAGTTCCTCTAGTTACTAACATCAAGAAAATTTCGTCATATGCTTTCAAATTAAGGAACTTACCAATGATTAGACAAGATACATAAATGAGTAAGAAATGCCTTGTAACTGTGGGTTAACAATTTAAAAATATAAAGCATATGGATCAGAAATGAAAAAACTTAAAACTGTTCTTATTCACAGACAACACAACGTGTATGTACCACATCCTAAGAAATCTACAAAAGCACTGCTAGAACTAATAACTGAACTGAACTAGGTTTCAGATTATAAGGACAATATACAAAATTTAACTATATCTCTATATACTAGCAACAAATGATTAGAAAATAAAAATTTAAAACATTACTCTCTATGATAGCATCAAAACATGAAATACTTAGGGATAAATTTAGTGAAATATGTTCCAGACCTGTACATACAAATATGGAAAACTAAAACTACATGGAAAACTAAAAACACCGCAAAGACTAAGTAAGGAAGACCTAAGTAAGTGGAGAACTATATCATGTTCGTTGATTACAATATTCAACACTGTTAATATGTCAATTCTCACCAAAATGGCTTACAGATTCAATGCAATCCCAAACAAAATCCCTGCAGGCTGTTTTGCAAAACTTGACAAGTAGGTTTTAAAATTTATTTGGGAGTGCCAAAAAAACCTAGAATAGCCAAACAATTTTGAAAATGAAAATAAAAGCTGGAAGATTTATACTGTCCAATTTTTAAATTTTTATTTATTCATTTATTTATTTTTGGCTGTGTTAGGTCTTTGTTGCTGTGCGTGGGCTTTCTCTAGTTGCGGTGAGCAGGGGCTACTCTTTGTTGCGGTGTGTGGGCTTCTCATTGTGGTGGCTTCTCTTATTGCAGAGCACGGGCTCTAGGTGCATGGGGTTCAGTAGTTGTGGCTCACGGGCTCTAGAGCACAGGGTCAGTAGTTGTGGCACTCGGGCTTAGTTGCTCCGCCACATGTGGGATCTTCCTGGTCCAGGGATTGAACCTGTGTCCGTTGCATTGGCAGGCGGTTTCTTAACCACTGCCACCACCAGGGAAGCCCTATACTGTCCAATTTTGAGGACTTACTATGAAGCTATAATCATGAAAACAAATACTACACTGGCATAAGGATAAACCCTATGGAATACAATAGCCCAGAAATAGACCCACATATGCGTGGTTAATTGGTTTTCCATAAAGATACAAATATAATTCAACCCTTCCTGTATATATTTTCAAACATACGTGAGGCGGAAACCCTATTACTCCATGTTATTCTTTTGGAAATAATAGGATTAAAACATGTAAAGGCTTACTTTCCCCTGATTAGTAGCATATTAAATACACACAGAAAGGTATCTCAATGTTTTATCTTCTCTATGTTCAGCAATTAGTTCCTCTCCTTTGGGAGCTGGAACACAATCAGCTATGCACTACAGAAATACAGCTGCTTTTCTCTTATCTAAACTAGATCAAGGGACAGAAGTGAGAACACTGACTACATGACTATTAGAATATATTCTGAATGCATACAAAAAACAAAACAGGAGCCTTAAAAAAATGTTTTATTCCAGATTAAAAATGGGAAGAAAAGCCATCATAATGATGGAAAATGTAATGTCAAATAATCCATAATATATCTTTCGAGTGACTGAAAATGAGAATCAGTCTGTGCTGTACCCAATGCTGAAATGCTTTTTATAAAATCATTTCCTTATTAATACTGGAAGGGGGACAAAGGATGAAAAAGAATGAAAAGTTTCAAAATTAAAACCAAAATTTAAATTATTCCCATTTCTTGGGAAAACATTTTCAAGCAAATGTTGATAAGTGCTACAATTCATAGTTGTTTTTCAATATTCAGTAAATATATTCTTTAAGCTTCTAATGTCCCTCTTTGAAATAAAATGAAGTATTGGTATTTTTAGACCTGAAAGCTCCCAGGATATGGAATTCAAAAGAAAACCATACTCCCTCACCCCACATTTTTCCTTCAAACTAAGGTATGTTTCTAATAATGGTGAAAGTGATAATACCGGAGGATATACTAACCTTGAAGTTAAAGCCAATGTTAAGATTTTCTTTCACCAACCCTGCTTACTCTAATTATGGCAGGTATTTTGTTTGAAAAGGCCAAAGGGGAGAAAAGGAAAGGGGAAAGTATTTAATGAATGTCTGCTCTGTGCCAGACACAGTGTTTCACTAATAAATGTCTAATAATCAGTTCTCAATGTGTGCGTGTATGTGTGTGAAATTTGTATGTGTTTATTATAAATTTTACCAATATAAAGGACGTATAGGACACAATTTACAATTATAATATCAATAAAATATGCAATACTCTTTATTATAAATTCCATAGAGCCAAGTGATTCTGACAAAATGCTCTTGTTGATTTTGCAAATGTCATAAGAAGCCAACCTAGGGTTGCAACTTATGAATGAGTGTAGTTCCAACCTTAATGTTGTTTCA
This sequence comes from Stenella coeruleoalba, assembly GCF_951394435.1. Lineage (NCBI taxonomy): Eukaryota > Metazoa > Chordata > Mammalia > Artiodactyla > Delphinidae > Stenella > Stenella coeruleoalba. Next base: position 176,495,592 of record NC_137169.1, read on the forward strand.
TATTTTCATTTATGTGAAAGAATAAGAGGAAAGTAAAACAACAAAGACATATGTCATAACCTCACACTTGTTCATCAATGAAATGAGCAACTTCTTTGCTGAATTAGATAGTAATTTAGAATATTTCTTTAATTTCTTTTTGTGTTACTCACAACAACAGGCAACAGACTGTTTAATCTGCTTTACTGGCATTTTCTCTGTCACTTTCTTAAATCTAGACAATCAACAAAACAATAAACCAAGCTGTGATTTATAGTATTTACCAATTTCCATGGTATAAATACTACCGTGACCGATTTCTGTCAAGCTACCAATGTGAAAGCACCAAACACAAAGCTGGGAAGAGATATGCAATAGCACATCATTATATATTTCACCATACAGATACAGCAGACATAAATAATAGTACAGTATAGCAAAATAATTAGGAAGTGATGAGTTTTGAGCACTTATATGACATTGCTTTTAACATAAGTTATTTAATTATAAGTTTACATAATTTAATTTTTAATGATGACTGTATTTAACAATCAGCTCATAAGATTTTAAAAAACTTAATCAGCTCTTATGAGCTGGTACAAGCCAGCTCCAGTAGAGTATTGGCTGGATACCATATAAATGTTTCACAGACGAAGGAACTGAAATTCAGCAGTGGTTCATTCAAGATCCCACAGTTAGGGACTTCTCTGATGGTCCAGTGGTTGGGAATCCGCCTTCCAATGCAGGGGATGCGGGTTCAATCCCTGGTCAGTGAACTAATATTTTACATGCTATGGGGCAACTAAGCCCACATGCCACAACTACTGAGCTCCTCAACTAGAGAGCTCACATGCTGCAAACTACAGAGCCCAGACACTCTGGAGCCCATGCACCACAAGTAGAGAGGAGCCCCTGTGCCGCAACGAAAGATCTCACATGCCGCAACTAAGACCTGATGTAGCCAAAAATAAAATAAACAAATTTGAAAAAAATTAAAAAAAAAAAAAAGATCCCACAGTTGGTAAATGGTAATACTGTGCTCCAAGCTGGGGTATGACTGACTCTAAACCTGTGCTCTATTATACTAGGTTATCAAAGATATACTTTATACCAAACTTTAATATTAAAATTCAAATAAGGATGTTTTTCTTTGCAAATTTTAAACGGAAACCTGGTTTTGGTATGTATGCTCTTCTGATTTGGAAGAACAGAGAATCTCATAACTTTAAATAAGGGAAGGTTTGCTGCATGGACATAAGGATTTGGGTTGAAAAGCTAGGGACCCACCCATAAAAATCTTGATAGAGGTGTGCCTCATGGGAATTGGAAAGTCATGGCAACTGAGGCACTGGCCAGTCTTCTTATCTCTTATGGTTATATGGTCTCAACTTTTCTGGGTACATCTGCTCATTGTTTCTACCTTGTAGGGTTCAATTAAAATCAGAGTATTTCTGTATTACATCATATTTAATTAGTAATAAAGCTTCCACTATTACCTTTAAAAAAAACCCTCCACTATCCAAATTCTAGATAACTTATTCACTGAGTATTTACTGAGTGGGAAATAGTATGTATCAATACTAAAGAAACAGCAAATAATCCCTATAATTAAGAACATTAAAAATACAACAATTAAAGCAAAGTAAATTACAAACTAAACAGTGGATTCACCTGTGAACTTTTATGGGCTAAAAAGTACAAATAAGCAATTCATTAACAAATTAATGGATAAGAGCTTTGAACAATAAGAGCCTTAAAATCAGTTTCCTTTTTTTCCCATACTCTTAACATCTCGTAAAAATCAATGCATATCCTAATAGTCAGTTAAGACAAAAACTAAGATAAAAGCTCCTTATAGGCTACAACAATAACCCCATGAGAATAAATTGTTAAGATTACCAGTAATCTTAAAAATACACACACACACACACACACACACACACACACACACACACACACATGCACGCACACAGGATGTAAGCATGATCCTGCATCTTATAACATAATATTCAAAATGCCGAAGAAACAATCCAAAATTACCTTGCGTATAAATAACCAGGAAAATCTCAATACTCATAAGAAAGACAACAGACATCAACTCCAAGATGACACAGATGTTGAAATTATGTTACAAAAACAAATATATGATGCTGTGATATAACTAAGAAATATATATTTAGTCTTCCTTCCTCGTTCCTGGCACAGAGCTCCTAAAACTCTTGTAATTTCCTGAGTGACAGGGGTGAGAGGAGCATCTTTTGTAATTTATAACAAACCACTTTATTTTTAGATAGCCCCAACCTCTTCTCTTTGTCCACTTAAGCCTCTGGGGTAGGATACTTGGGGCGCGGGGTGGGGGAATGGATAGCTACATCTTATTTTCTTTGCCACAGTGTTATTACTTTTGTTGTCTAGCCCCTATGTAGTCACTTTCCTATTTTAGTAAGTAGTCTAGTATTAATATTGTATGTGAAATTAAATGTTTTTTGTGATATAGTCATGACCCACTTTTCCTATAGATTTGGTAAGATATATCTTGCCTCAGTGCCTCCATTGTTGCTGCCCAAATAAGTCTTTTACCCCTATAAAATCCAATATTGACCTTGTTCCATCATTTCTCCTGATATCCAAGGTGAATTCTTTGTCTTTTCCACTTCAGACTATGAATTCATATAGGTCTATATAAAATTTCAGTGCCACAATGTATTCCCTGTGTGAACCTAGGCAATTTATTAATCTATAGATATAAGTTTCTTCAGATACAATTCAGAGATAATAATATTGACCTCACAAGGTTGTTTAGAGGATTAAAGGAATACAATATGAACATCTAGCATAGAGAATTTCCCTGGGTGTGCATTTAACAATGTCAGCTTATTTTCTCATTCAATGGTAAAACTGTGTAGATAAACTAATAAAGTTGGATAACAAAACAAAAATATATAATCAAGAGAAAATATCTTCAGAAATCATTATAAAATAACACCACATACATATTAAAATAATATCAAGAGTCCAGATGAATTGAGTTTTTCTTGACAATAAGGATTGTAAGTTTTCTTTTATGTTGTGGTTAATGCAAGAAGCATCAGTAAGGAGAGTCCCATGGCTAGAGAGGGGTGATATTGAAACTGAGCAGAATCCTGTGGGGCCTTCCTGGGAATATACCCCCAGCTCCCCACCATGTCCCCCAACTCTCTTTTGTTTATTTTTTTTTAATTGGAGTATAGTTGTTTTACAATGTTGTGTTAGTTTCTACTGTACAGCGAAGTGAAGTAGAGGTCCCTGTGCTATACAGCAGGTTCTTATTAGCTATCTATTTTATACATATTAGTGTATATATATAACAAACCACTTTAAATGACTGGTGGCTGGAAGACCCCAGATAGCTTAAGGATTAGGGCTGGTTGCCAAAGGAACCAACCATGTGATTAGAGGGTTATAACTTTCAGTCACACTCCACCCCACCCCCAACCTCCAAGACGGGAAGAGACTGGGTACTCATCACCAATGGCCAATGATTTAATTAAACATGTCATCATAATGGAACCTCCTTAAAAAAACCCAAATGAAGGGGTTCAGCAAGCTTCAGATTGGTGAGTGCATCTACATGCCAAGAGAGCGGTGCACCCCTATCCCATGGGAATTCCTGTGCTCAGGATGCTTCCAGACCTTGCTTATATATATCACTTCATCTGGCTGTTCATCTGTACCCTTTATAATAAACTGGTGGTGGTAAGTAGTGTTTCCCTGAGTTCTATAAGCTGTTATAGCAAATAACTGAACTTGAGGAGGGGATTGTGGAGACCCCTGATTTGTAGTCAAATCAGACAGAAGTGTGGGTAACCTGGGGACCCACTACTTGCTATTGATATCTAAAGTGGGGACAGTCTTGTAGGACTAAGGCCTTAACCTACATACGGGTTTTGTGCTAACACCAGGAAGGTAGTGTTAGAACTTAATTCAACTGTAGGAAACCAGGTGGTGTTCACAAAGAATTAGAAAATTGCTTGATGTGGAAAACCCTTGGTGTCAGAAGAGTTATGAGTAGAAAAAGTTTTCCTTTAACCTCAAATGGGATAAATCCAAACAAATTCATGCCCAAACAGACCATAATCAAACTGCAGAAAACTAAAGATTAAAATAAACTCCTGAAAGTAGCAAGAGAAAAAACAACTGATTACTTAGAGAGTAACAATAATTTTAATGACTGCAGATTTCTTATCAGAAATCAGAGAGACCAGCCATGGAAAGGGAGTAATATTTTCAAATACACCAAGAAGAGATCTGTCAACTCAGAAAATATATCTAGCGTATATATCCTTTAGGAATGAAGGTGGAATAAAAGTAATATCAACAGGAGAAAACCTAAGAGAATTTGTCAGCAGCAGACTACTCTTAAAAAAAAATTGCTAAAGAGAGTTCTTTGGATAGAAGATAAATAATACCATCAGGAAAATGGGAAACTCAGGAATGAAGAAAAAGGAACAGACATGATAGTATCTGGATACACGTAACGAACTATACTTCTCTTGAGTTCCTTAAAATGTTTGACAGCTGAAAAAAAAAAAATGTTTGACAGTTGAAAGAAAAAATTATAACCTTGTCTGAAGGGGTTTTCAATGTATGTTGATGTAATAAATAAGACAACTACAGCATAAAGGGGAAAAGGGAAAGAGACCTATTTGGTGTTAAGGTTTCTACATTCCAAATAAAATTGTAAAATACTGATTCTAAGTAGACTGTGAAAAGTGAAGTTTATATATTGTAATTCATAGAGCAATCATTTTTAAAAATCCAAAACTGTAGAAATATATATAGTACAAAATACAATAGATAAAATAAAATACTAAAAATATTCAAATAGGGCTTCCCTGGTGGCGTAGTGGTTGAGAGCCCGCCTGCCGATGCAGGGGACGCGGGTTCGTGCCCCACTCAGGGAAGATCCCACATGCTGCGGAGCGGCTGGGCCCGTGAGCCATGGCCACTGAGCCTGCGCGTCCGGAGCCCGTGCTCCGCAACGGGAGAGGCCACAACAGTGAGAGGCCCGAGTACCGCAAAAAAAAAAAAAAAAAATCAAATAACCTGCCCTTTACCCACCCCCCCCCAAAAAAACAGCAAAGGGAAAATGAATGAAAAGCATAGGGAAAAACCAAAAATCAAATAATAAAATGGTAGATCAAAATCCAAACATAACAATGATCCCATTAAGTGTAAATGACCTATCTAAAACACATCAGTTAAAAGACAGATTGTCACAATGGGTTTTAAAAAGTGATCCAACTATATTTTGTTTACAAGAAACTCACCTTAAATATAATGATATAGTTTTAAAGTAAAAGGATATAAAAAGATACACCATGCAAACACTAATCAAAAGGAAGATTAAGTTTCCATATCAAAGTAAAATTCAGAGCAAAGAAAATTACCAGGGACAAAAAGAGACACCATATAAAGAAAAATGAGTCAATTCATCAAGAATTCATCAATTCCTAAATGTGTATGCACCTAACAAGAGAGCTTCAAAATACATGAAGCAAACACTTACAGAACTGAAAGGAGAAATAGACAAATCCACAATTATAGTTGGAGGCTTCAACAGATCTCTTTCACTAATCAATAAAATGAGCAGATAGAAAATCAGCAAGAATATGGAAGAACTGGGCTTCCCTGGTGGCACTGTGGTTAAGAATCCGCCTGCCAATGCAGGGGACATGGGTTCGAGCCCTGACCTGGGAAGATCCCACATGCCACAGAGCAACTAAGCTTGTGTGCCGCAACTACTGAAGCCCGCGCGCCTAGAGCCTGTGCTCCGCAATAAGAGAAGCCACTGCAATGAGAAGCCCGTGCACTGCAACAAAGAGTAGCCCCTGCTCGCGCAACCAGAGAAAGCCCGCACACACCAACGCAGCCAAAAATAAAAATACATAAAATAGGGCTTCCCTGGTGGCACAGTGGTTGAGAGTCCGCCTGCCGATGCAGGGGACGCCAGTTCGTGCCCCCGTCCGGGAAGATCCCACATGCTGTGGAGCGGCTGGGCCCGTGAGCCATGGCCGCTGAGCCTGCGCGTCCAGAGGCTGTGCTCCACAACGGGAGAGGCCACAACAGTGAGAGGCCCGCGTACCGAAAAAAAACAAAACAAACAAACAAACAAAAAAACCCATAAAATAAATACATTTATTAAAAAAAAAAAGAATATGGAAGAACTGAACAATAGCATTAACAAACTGGGTCTTTGAAATTTAAAGAACACTCTACCCAACAACTATACATTTTTATTCTTTTCAAAATGCACATGGAACATTCACCAAGATAGATCATATCCTGGGTTATAAAATAAGCCTTAGCTAATTTACAAGAAATGAAATTATATGACATATGTTCCTCTAAACTATAAAAGAATTAGAAATCAATAATAAAAAGATAACAGTAAAATCTCCAAACACTTAGAAATTAAACATATTTCCAGATAACTCACAGGTCTAAAAGGAGCATCAAGGGAAATTAGAAAATATTTTGAAGTGAATGAAAATGAAAATACAACATATCAAAATTTCTGGGATACAGCAAAGTAGTGCTTAGAGGGAAATTTATGGTATAAAATGTTTATATGAGAAAAGAAAGGTCTCAAATCAATAATCTAAACTTCCACATTAAGTAACTTAAAAAATGAACAAAATAAACCCAAAGCAATCAGAAAAAAGAAAAGCAGAAGTCATTGAAACTGAAAACAAAAAACTCAACAGAAATACTGAGTAAAATCGAAAGCTAGCTCTTTATAAAGGGTAATAAAACTGATTAAAAAACAAAAACACCTCAAGCAAGACTAACAGAAAAAAGAAGATAAATTACCAAGATTTAAAATAAAATGGAGGATATAACTAAAGACCCCAAACATTAAAAAGCTAACAGAGGAATAATACAAATAACTATATGCACGTAAATTCAACAACTTATATGAAATGGACCAATTCCTGAAAAATCACAAACTACCAAAATTCACCCTAAAGGAATTAGATAACCTGAAGACTCTTCTAACTTCTAAAGAAATTGAATCATCACTAAAAACCTTCCAAAAAAGAAATCTCTAGACCCAAATGGTTTCAATGGCGGATTCTACAAAACATTTAGCAAAGAAAACTACAGACCAATATCTCTCTTGGATAGAGATATAAAAAACCCTCAACAAAATATTAGATAATTGAACCTAGCAATGTACAGAAGGACCATGACCAAGTAGGGTAGATACCAAAAATGCAAAACTAGCTCAATATCTGAAAATCAAGCAATGTAGTCCACCATATTAACAATATAAAAAATAAAAACCAAAAAAAAAAATAAAAAAAAATAAAAACCACACGATCATATCATTTTATTCAGAAAAAGTAACTGAAAAAATTTCATGTCCTTCAACAATAAAATTCCTAGCAAACTAGAAATGGAAGGGAACTTCCACAACCTAATAAAAGGCATCTGAAGGGCAGAGGGGTGTGGAGCAGAGGTGAACTGCAGCTAACATTATACTAGTATACTTAATGGTGAAGACTAAGATGCGAACAAGGAAAAAGGATGGTCACTCTCACACTTATTTGACATCATATTAGAAGTCCTGATCAATGTAATAATGTAAAAAAAAAAAAAAAAAAGAAGAAGAAGAGGCATATAAATTGGAAAGGAAGACATAAAACTACCCCTATTCTCAGATATCATAATTGCTCATATAGACAATGCCAAAGAATCTACCAAAAACCCCTAGAATGAGTTTTCAAGGACACAAGATACAAGGTCAACACTTTTTAAAAATCAAGCATATTTTTATACACCAGCAATGAACTGTAAAATTAAATTAAAAAACCAATATCATTTACAATAGCTTTAACAAAAGGAAATAATTAGGCATAAATATAACAAAGTATGTATAGGATCTGTATCCTGACAACTATAAACCACTGATAAAATATGTAAAAGAAGACCTAAATGGAGAGACTTACCATTGATCATGGATTGAAAGACTAAACAGTAAAGATGTCAACTCTCCCTAAATTGCTCCATAGATTTAACACACTTCCAATCAATATGCCAGGAGACTTTCTTGGTAGATAGATAAATACAGATAAATTGAGTCTAAACTTTATATGGAAAGGTCAAAGGACTGAAACAAGTATTAAATTTTTGAAAAAGAATAACAAAGTCAGAGAAATCACATTATCTAATTTTAAGACATAATCATATGTTGACAGTGCGGTACTGGCAAAAGGATATACACACAGAACAAGGAAACAGAATAGAGTCCAGAAATAGACCCAAGCAAATATGGCCAATTGATTTCTTGCAAAGGTACAAAGGCAATTCGAAAGAGAAAAGAGAGTCTTTCCAACAAATCATATTAGAACAACTGGACATCCATACCTAAGAAAATGAACTGGCCTAAACCTCACACTTTCTACAAAAATAAACTCAAAAGGATAACAGAACTAAATATAAAACTATAAATCTTTCAGAAGAAAACAAAGGAGGAAATATTTGTGACCAGAGGTTTGGCAAAAAGATATTAGGCACGATACCAAAAATGAAAAAACTGATAAAATGAACTTCAACAAAATTAAAAACTTTTACTGTGCGAAGGATGCTGTTAAGAGAATTTAAAAAAGAGACAAGCTATAGGCTGGGGGAAAATATTTGCAAGTCACATAATCAACAAAGGACTTGTATCCAGAATACACATATAAGGAACTCTCAAAACTCAATAGTAAGAATATAAACAATACAAATAAAAAATGGGCAAAAGACTAGGAAAAGATGGCAAACAACACATAAAAAGATGTTCAACACCATTAGCCATTAGAGAAATGCAAAATAAAACCACAGTGATGAAAATGTTCTAAACATAAGACTATGGTAATGGTTGCACAACTCTATGAATATACTAAAAACCACTAAATTATACACTTTACATGAGTAAATTTTATGTTATATGTTATAATAAAGACACTAAAAAATAAAACCACAAGATACCATTTACATACGTATTCAAATGTAAAAATAAAAAATACTAACAATGTCAAGCGTTGGTGAGGATGTAGAACAATTCGACCTCATGTGTTGCTGGCAGGAATGTAGAATGGTACAGCCACTCTGGAAAACAACTTCACAGTTTCTTATAAAATTAAATGCAGTCTTACTAAATGACCCAGCAATCCTACTCCTGAGTATCTAGAGAAATAAAAACTTACATTCACACAAAAACCTGTACACAAATGTTTAAAGCAGCTTTTCTCCATAGTCACCAAAAACTGGAAACAACCCTAACTTCCTTCAGCAGGTGAATAGAAACAAACTGTAGTATATCCATTACAGTGGAATACTATTCAGCAATAAAAAGGAATAAATTATTGATACAAGCAACAACTTGCATGAATCTCAAAGGAATTACGCTGTATGAAAGGAGCCAGTATCAAAAATTATATACTGTATTATTCTATTTATATGACATCCTCAAAAAGACAAAAATATAGTAATGGAAACAGATCAGTGGTTGATGAGGGTAATGTGTAGGAGGAGAGTGTGACTATAAAGGGATAGCTCAAGGAGTTTTTTGGGGGTGATGGAGCTGTTCTGTATCCTGATTGTGGTGGTAGTTACATGGATTTATACATGTGTTAAAATTCATAGAACTGTATACCCCAAAAACATACATACACCTTTATGTATGTTAACTTAAAAAATAAATTTAAAATGTTAAGCAATCAGGGCTTCCCTGGTGGCGCAGTGGTTAAGAATCTGCCTGCCAATGAAGGGGACACAGAGCTGATCCCTGGTCCAGGAAGATCCCACATGCCACAGAGCAACTAAGCCCGTGCGCCACAACTACTGAGCCTGCGCTATAAAGCCTGCGAGCCACAACTACTAAAGCCCGCGGGCCTAGAGCCTGTGCTCTGCAACAAGAGAAGTCACCACAATGAGAAGCCCGTGCACAGCAGCAAAGACCCGACACAGCCCTAAATAAATAAATTAATTAATTAATTAAAAAAAAATGTTTAGCAATCAAATAACAGTATCAATTTATATTATCACTACTGCAAGAGGGAAATGAAACAAAGAGAAAGAAAATAGCTTAAATCAAATCGTTTGTTTCAGAAAATGCTATGTTAGGTAATATATAACCTAAATTTTCTCCAGCCTTACCAGCTTGAAGTGTATTAGTGTTAACTCCACTATTTACTGCTTGTTGCCCTCACTTGCATAATGTCTCATATCTCCTTTTGGCCTCCATTCCCCACCCCATCCCTGACCCCAGTTATTTATGGGAGGCCACAGATGTCTCACAGGTGTTCTTATGTTCTCCACATCCTGTCCCTATTTTGTTGAGGTCTGACTCTTACAAATTCATTTAACAGAAGCGCTTCACCATTTCTCATGCTGACCTTCCAAAGCTGCAAATCCTTAAAGAATTCCTTTAGTCCTCAATACATAAGAGGCATGCTAGGTTCTTGCAGAGATGAGGAGAATGCCCTCTCGTAATTATTTCAGGTTCCTTGACCGTGCCATGCTCTCAACTCAAGATCTTGGTGCATGCTGTTTCCTCAACTTGAAAAACTTCCCCACCTTTTTCCTAGCTAATTCATCCTACAAGTGTCAGCTAAAACATTAATAATTTAAGGCAACATCCTCTGACCCTCCCAGATTATGTTAAATTCTTCTAGCACTCTGTATTTCTTCTTTGCAGCGCTTACGTACTTCTAATTACTTATTCGAAATCACTGCTAGGTTACAGACTCCATGAAGACAGGGCAAGTGTCTATTTTGTTCACTGCCATATCATATCTCTGGCATCTAGTATATGGTAGACACACATGACTGGTTGCTGCATGCCTCTCAGAGGTAATAATCTCCCTATCCCTGGAGGTATAAAAAGGAGGTTATAGGACCCTCTCAGTAATAATGTAAAAGAGATTCACACAAAGGATGGGAGTTGAAACTAGAGGACCTTCAAAATCCTCTGAAATATTTTATTATAATGTGAATAACAAATTTTCAAATAATTAGAATACAACTGAACTATTCTGAGTATAATCTATTCTACACTATTCAAGTTCTGGTGTGACACAGTATTGATCAATAAATGTCCTTAAAAGATGCTTGAAATAAAAATTCTGAACAAAACTTAAAAATTAAAGGACGAAACTCAATCCTGTCCTCCCAATTGAATTAACAGATGCTGCCTGTTTTTGTTTGGAATACATGTCACTTCATGGAATTAATTATTTAGCTAATATTTGCTTTCTTATGAAATCTGGTGTTAATTGGAAATCAATTTTTCTTAAGTTTCAACAAGTTAATGTCTAGAGAGAGCCATAATGGAATACCCAAATCTGTTTAAAACCATTTAAAAAGACACTATTTGATTAGTTTTCAAACAGACGTGGACTATTAAATACAGAACAGACACATTCTGTCTGACAACATGTACTTCCAAATTTAAGTGTGTTTCTGCACTGCAACAGGCATTATTTAATGAAGCCACAATAAAAACACATTAAAGATCAACTCTCCCTCATGAGTAGTCAAGGGAACTAAGCTGCATCTCTGTCATTCCTCACTGGCTCACTATAGACAAGATTCTCGAGATCCTTAACATCTGCAAAGACCCTATTTTCAAATAAGGTCACACTCTGAAGTTAATCTTTCTGTGCTCCAACTTCCCCTCTAATATGAAAGAGGTAGTGCTGATTAAATAAAATGTTAACTTTTTCCACAGACACCAATGATATCCTTGTTGCTGCTAAGGCAATAGACTTTTCAGTCCTTATCTTATGAGACCCCCTCCACTGCATTTCACAATACTGACCACTCATAGTTCTTGACACCTTATCCCTCCATCTTGGTTTCCAAGATACTAATCTTCATGGTTGGTTCTTCCTACTAAAAGTCCACCACCTATGTGATTAAGACACCAAAATCTTCATCTCTGGCCCATACTGTCACCAGCAAGATCCTGTGGGGCCTTCCTGCAACAGACCCCCGTCTCACATATCCTCTGCCTGACTCTTGTTTGTAGAAAAGCTGTAGTCTATCAGGCCTTCCCTGAGTCACATAAGCCTGCCTCAAGAATTGAGTGAAAGGATATGAACATGCAGCGACAAAAAATAGCAGTTGGGCCAGTAGAACTGTTGTTTTACAGATGCTAAAACCTCCACCAAATGGAAGAAGTTAACTACTTGATGACCATGAGCACACAGCAGACCTACTGGAGCCTGAGAACTAATAATGTTAACCCCTGTGACGCTGCCCTGTTACCTCACCATCAACCAGTCAGAGAACTGTGCACAAGCTGATCACACACCCTGTAACTCCCCTCCTTCACCTTCCCTTAAAAACTCTTCCCTGAGACCCTTTGCGGAGTTCAGGTCTTTTGAGCACAAGCTGCCCTGTTCTCCTTGCATGGCCCTTGCAATAAACCTTTCTCCGCTCCCAATTCCACATTTTGGTTTGTTTGGCCTCACTGTGGGTCGGGCACACGAACTTGGGTTCGACAACAATTTCACTACTTATTGAGCCCCAAACTTATACACCATACTGAACATCTGCCATTGGCCCTCCCACAAACACCTTGAACTCAACATGTCCAAAACTGAATTTAGCAACTTGGAAGTATAATGGTTAGGAGGCAAAGGTTCTGGAATGAAGACTACCTGGGTTGAAATCCTGGCCCTGCCTCTTTCTTATTAAATGTCTGACCCTGGAAAAGATACTCCAATATTTCTTTGACTGTTTCTCTCATCTGTAAAATAGAAATAATAATTAAAACTATCCCACACTGACAGGTTATAGTTTATGACAGTGAATAAAATCAAGGTCTGAAACGGTCAATCCTCGTTTCACCATGGAGGTTCATGCTATGTTGAGATGTGAGTTTCATGACAATGCATTTGTGAAACCAAAAAACTACAGTGCTTCTTAGAATCAAAGATGTATTTTCCATACCACCACATTTTAACCACATTTCTGTTACCAATGATGTGTACATCTTAAAATATTTTTTGAAAAACTGACATTAAATTGATAACTAAGGAAATATTAAAGTAGATATTGCCTCTCAACATAATGATTATCTCTTTGACTAATTAATGGCATCTTTATTTGGGGTTTAGCATACCAAGTGTTGTTTATTCTAGCTAAGTACTGTTTATTTCTCTAGTCATCACTGCACTTCAACTAGTAGCAGCATGTGTAAGAGATACCACATTTATTAAAGTTCCTTAAAGTGAATCTGTGGTTTAATTATCAACTTCCTACTCAAGATTTTGCTAATCTCAGCCTCTAGCACCCACAAACCCTTACTTACCCTTCAAGGCAGGCCACATTTTAATTTTTCCAAGTCCCACCCAGGCACTTCTGCCTTCGTAAGCCACTACCTCTATTTTAAAAAATATTGAAAATTATATTTTACAATTGCATTAGTATAAAGAGGAATATAATCCAGGCTGGATTTATTATTACATATTCATTCTTTTTTTTTTTTTTTTTTTAGTTTATTTTTGGCTGCATTGGGTCTTCGTTGCTGCAAACGGGCTTTCTCTAGTTGCAGTGAGCAGGGGCTACTCTGTTGCAGCATGCGGGCTTCTCATTGCAGTGGCTTTTCTTGTTGTGGAGCATGGGCTCTATGCATGTGGGCTCAGTAGTTGCGGCGCGTGGGCTCAGTAGTTGCAGCGTGCGGGCTCTAGGGCGTGCAGGCTTCAGCAGCTGTGGCTCACGGGCTCTAGAGTGCAGGCTCAGTAGTTGTGGCACACAGGCTTAGCTGCTCCACAGCATGTGGGATCTTCCCAGACCAAGGCTCGAACCTGTGTCCCCTGCATTGGCAGGCGGATTCTTAACCACTGAGCCACCAGGGAAGTCCCTCATTATTCTTATACTGCTTTCTTTTTCTTCTGATTTTAAAGTAAATTAAAATGGAAACATTTTTTGTGGGCTCCTAAGAGAACTGTGGGCCCTAGGCACTGTACTTACAGTGCTTAATGGATAAATCAGTCTTTTTTCTAGGTCCTGCTTCAATGTCACCTCTTCTAGACATTCTTTGATCTCCTCCCAAACTTGGCTCAAGGCAGAATGTCATCTTCTTACTCTCACAGCACTTGGTTCTCTTTCCTCTTATAATATTTATCTTATTAAAGTAGACACTTAATCTTCTCACCTACCATGGCTTACTCATTTTTTTTCACCACCAAATTTAGCAGACAATTCTGTTTTTTTATTAAACTAAGTGTTAACATACTCAGGAAAGAATCCACTCTTCTTTCCACTTTTGTTTGTAGAAAGAAGGGTAAAGTAGGAACTGTAAGAACAGAAAAGACTGTTAAACACTATGGTCACGTACATTATCCAGATAGAAAGAGGTTTTTAACCATGTGATGCAAATCATGAAATAGCCAAATGCCTCAAGAGGCATGCTAAATACCTCTAGTCAAAGCATCTGGATGATCCTACAATGAGTTGTTAATTCAGTATAATGAAGAAAGCAGAAAACTGCGTTTAAACATGGTTTTAAATGACCAGGGCTTAAAGGATAGAGAACAAAGAGATTCCAGAAAGGAGCTGAAGACAGGTAAGGGGAAGAAAAGAGGAGGAGACTATTTTACCATCAGTAGTTTTCTGAATGGGACTATATTATACCATCCAGTCCCTAAGCAGATAGGAGTAGGTTCTCAAGAGGCAGGGACTCTCAAAACAGAAGAAAATGAAAGGAGTCCCGGCCTACTACAAGGAGGAAGTGAAAGCAGTTCCTTATGTGCACTCTTACTAGAGAAGACAGCTATCATATACACAGTGACTGAAAGAATTTTCTTTGGTGCCTTTTGTGGCAAAATGGCCCTAGTACAATAATTGGAATATTGACTCTACGGTTACTTAATTGATATAACGATGGTTTTAGAGATGAAAAATATGTCCACATGCTACAACTTCAGGAGTTTTTTAAGTTGTAACATTTTTGTTATGTAGTATTGCCAACAGATACTTTATGACTTTATTATAATTTTGGAATTACATGATATGAAAAGCTTCAATAATTTATTAATGCTTTAGGTTTCTACAGGGTCTGACTCCCTAAAAAACTCCTGTCAAATAGCAGAAAGTGGAAAAGGGGGAAAGATGTTTATAATTTATATGCTCTTTAAGAAAATACAAAGCAGCCTTTAAAATTTTTCAATGACAAAGCTTTATGGTTTACCAGAAACTTTATCATTCCAAAACTGAAAAATCCCTAATATATAGAGGACAACTGCTGTGTTAAAATATAAAATTAAAGAGAATGTTCTCCCCACCCAACATAATTATTTTGTTCTTAAAAATACAAAGAGTGATGATAAAATAAAATGTATTCACATTAAAGGCCTTGGGGGACACTTGATAATTCCACTGATGTGTGTAAGCACACCACCTGTCCAAAACACACTAGTCTATAAATAATCATAGCTCTTCCCATCCCCAAAATGGAAACATCATTTCAGGAGGAAAGTAAGGCAAGAGAGACAACTGTGTCAAGTTGAAAAACAGTCTGAACTCTATTTTGGGACGAGTGTTCTGAGGGTCAAACTTTTTGCTTTCTCAGGCAGGATTTTTCAAAGAACAGTCAAATCCCAGATTAATAAGCATAAATGAATTTTTCAGTTAGAAACAATAAAATTACATTTTTGTTCAATTAAGTTACATTATACATCAGATCATTTTCACCACTGGCCGATTTCTCAACTAATTTCTACAATTTTTTTTAGTCCTTTCTTAAAATGAGAGTTCTAAAATAATTTAAAACATATAATTGAATGTATAAATTTAATATAAATGTTTCTAGTTTAAGGCTTAACTTTCTCTAAGCGTTCCTATTCAAATGCTCATTGTATATAAAAAAATAAAACAACAACAACAAAAAAAACCTAAGCCCTAATAATGTGTCTTAGAAAGACACAATTTATTAAGACAATGACTTTCAAACTATGACACACATAACCAATAGCAAAATGACTGTTCCAATCCCTGCTCAAACTCAAGATAGGCACAACTTCTTTCCTCACCTCTCTCAAAGACCCACTTTGATACTGTCCTAAGTAACATTCCAGACCAATTACTAACAACTACCTAAGTCTACCCTCAGTCTGGCAAACTCAACACTCTCATACTTGTTGGCTAAATGTCAACAAATGGTACCAAAAAGAAAAAACACAGAAAACAAAGAAATCTTACAACCTAGATTTCTCCAGTGTCAGCACTGAAATGGAGTAATTTCCTTCTAAATTCTAATGACATCTAACTACCACATGCTCTGGTTTTACTCTCTGATCAATTCCACCTTTTAAATATTCTGAAATGGACAGTACAACTGATTAATAAGGCACTCTAGAAGGGTACATCTCTTGAACAGAATAACACGTATACAATTTTGCTTACTGGCTAGTACAAAAAAGGACAATAACATTCTAAGTGTGTGGTTTTTAAACTTTAGCATGCATCAGAATCCCATGAAGAGCTTATTAAAACACAGATGGCCAGGCCCCACCTCCTGATTCAATAGGGCTGAAGTGAGGTCTAAGAATATACATTTCTAACAAGTGCCTAGGTGATACTGATGCTATTAGTCCAGGGACCACACCTGAAAATCACTGATCTAATGTTAAATCATAATATGCATTTTCATATCCTACACACAAAATCATACCTTAGATTGCTCTAATTCATTAATTTTTAAAAGTTACTTTATGTAAACAGTTTTCAAATTTCTTTTATTAGATGATAAATAATCACCATGGTGGCCTATTTCCTCAAGTCTTTTTTATGTTTCACATCTACCAAAAAAGAAAAGCTTCCAAAAAGGCTAAAGGACTATCGCACTACCTACTGCTTTAATACAATGGAACTTGAAAGGCTTCAGAAATTCTGTCCTATGTCACTGCATAATTACATTTGCCATTAATCAGGTTTATTCTCTAAGACACTATGCTTTGGTTTGGTTTATATAACTAAATTTGTTTTCCTTTTAATATTTCTTGAAAGATAATCTAATAAACTTTATTACCATATAAAAAAGCAGCTTCTCTCCTATCTCCTAGCACTCTCTCCTCTCTGTCAGAACCACTTATCATTTCATAAACCATACATTGGCTCTATTGACTTCTAAGAAATAAAACTGTTAGAAAGATGCTAAAACACATGAATATTTATTAAATATCAAAATCAAACATTATAATCCACTAGACAAGACCCTAACATACCTCTCCAACTCAGATTCTCTTACACAATCCCTGTTCTTGCAAGTCTATCTGCTAACTTTCCTCCAGATTTCATCCTTCTCAACTGTAAAGCTCTATGTTCTCCTCTTTCAATTCATATCACCTTTAAAACCAGTGTGAATCAGGTATTAATTCATTTTTCCCTGACTGCATTCAATTCATTCTGATCATTTTTGATCGGCAAATACACATTATGTTTGAACTATATTGTTTTGTACCTTTCAGAAAACTGTTTTCCAATCATTCAGTGTGTATTTTCTTGTCCCCAAAAACTGTGAAGTTCTTTGATTTCTTTTGATTCCTTCATTTAAAGAAAACTATATTCCATATAAGATGGCATGCAATATATGCTTACTAAATACCACAACTTTGACAAATAAACAAGTTTACTAAATATCAGTGTGGAAGGGAACGTTAGTGCTTCCCTATAAAGTGTATCTTCTCTTCTGCCTGGCACACAAATAAACAATATCTTTGAGTTCCTCTGCAATTAGGCAGGGTCACATAACCGAGTTCTGGTCAGCAGAATGCAGGTGAGAGTGATATATTCTACCTCTAGGCCTGGGCAATTAAAATCTCCCACACAGTATCCTACACTCTCTGTTTCTGTGGTGACATCTGAAATCACAGACTGAAAATGGTAGAAATACGTATGAAGAAGGCTGGATCCTTAAATCACTTTTTGGAAAAAACTTATCTAGGAGAATGTCCTGATCAGGCATACCCATATTAGATTTTGTGTGAATGAGAATTAACCTTCATTATGTTATACTGAAATTTGGACTGATTTGATACAAAATTAGCACTACTGATATTAACATGGACTATAATGTTTAGGAAATTAAAGAAATCCTTTTATACAAATTCCCAGCAATTTAACTAAACTGTACATTGTCCTAAGTACAACGTGAAAGTATTAATAGCCTTTATTCATTCATCAATGTTCCTTCACTATATTCAATATTACAGTAGATTATGTACAGTATAACGAAGTAGATGATATGTTGTGACATTTAAAATTTATTTGAAAATCATTTCTTACACAATATTTATTACTAGAGAGAGCACTTATAATATTTCATTCATCTTAGAAACAGAACTACACTATATCTGAACCCCTCATGAGGGCTTTACTTTTAAGAGCTATGCAGACAAAGTAAATTTTTCAATTATAAAAGCGACAAAAACAACTAATACTGTGACCAGAATAGGTTGATTCCATTTAGCAGAGAACAAGTCTTAACTTTTAAGCCACATTTACCTGTGTCACTATGTTCCATCATACTATCCTGATCCAAAATAAATAGTCAAAACACTTTAATAGTCATCTAAGTACCACTGTTGAAAATTATATTACACTAACACACACACACAAACACACATACACACCATTTGATACAGATAACAGAAAAACTGAACTAAGAACAATTCCAATTGAATTCTAATTTAAACCATCAAAATTATTTAATCTCTTGGTTTAAAAAAAAACTTCCCCCAAACGGAAAATACTTTCAAATATACAAACCACCTGGAGTAAAAAAATTAAAACACTATTTAAGATGTATAAGTATCAGCAAGGAAACCAGGAAGATATCCTAACACAGCATCTTACGTAAAGTCCAAATTTTTCCCTTTGTTACTTTCTGCTCAGTGAGTGCATCTATTTTTTAATTTGAAAGAAAAACATTTTTTCCTAGTTTTCCGTCTTTCTTTTTTTGTTACAGCCCTCAGTTTCATTAGCTGTCTGGCCTTATAAATGTTATCACCAAGATAAAATGTTCCTAACAAAATGTGCCTTTCTGAAGGTAAAGAAATTAAAAATTAACAGGTCACTTCCTACTGCAAAGAAAACTATAAAGCTCTATTAAATAGGCAGAGCATGTCTCAAAATAGGCTTCACCTCCCCAAAACTTTTACCCCCATAATCTATTACATAACAGTTAGTTAATACTAAGAGTGAAAATAATGGTTAAAGACTTTAATGAAAACCATTACATTAGTGTTGGTGAAGAAATCCAGAATGTATTCAGGAAACTTGTTAAGTCCTACCATCTACTGGCTAACTAAAACCTAAGAAATAGCCTTAGAGCAAAATTTGTGATACTGTAGTTCAGTTAGTTTTGGATGACTGATTTAAGGGTGTACATGGCAGATAAGTCTAAGGGCTAAGAGAAAACTATTTTTAAAACAAATTTAGGAGAAAGAAATATGTATATGTACTAATATGTATAAAATGGATAACTAATAAGAACCTGCTGTATAAAAAAATAAATAAAATTCTAAAATTCAAAAAAAAATGTATATGGGAAGGGGATAAAAAACAATAACTTTAACAAATCTTTATAGACCTGTCAGTCTTTTATAAACCTATTTTATCTCATCAGAGAAGAATGTTTATAATAACTCAAAGTGATGGAATGACTAAATATATAAGCTAGGATTACTACTATTATTATCTTATCATTTTCTCTAAATTATGGCTAATTTATATGGGCCATTATAAGATGTTATGCCCACGTGTGTATTTGCCAGTGCACTGCTAGCAGACAGCTAATCAGTCTTAATGAGGGTCCTCATTATAATTATTATGGATTGAGAGTTTCAAGGCTTACGTCTAGAACTACACATTCACAACCCTCACAACTCTTCTGGTTGAACAGTCAAAACATAAGATTTTGAATCTAGAATGGACTTTATCAAGCATCGAATCCATTTCTCTTATTTTACAGATAAAGCAACTGAGGCCCACGGATAATCATATAGCTAGTTCAAGGCAAAGCTGAGATTAAACTAAGGATTCTTTTTGACCGTAATGTAATTCTTGATTTATTGTCTTCAAACTAGCTAAACCTAACTAAGCCCAAAACCCCTTACAAAATAAAAGAAGAATGACAGCATCTTCAACATGAAAAGCTAGTAAGAGTAATACTGATACATACTTAAGTTTTCATGACATTTAGGAGGTGAGAGTAAAACTCCAGTCACCTATTAAGACCAGAGAATGAACATGGGAATGCATCAAGTTACAAAACAGAGATAATACACTTATTTCTGATACAAGTTTAACCTGTTCCCTGTAGTCCATATATGAACATTGTCTGTAATTCATGGAGCAAAAAGTGATAATTAAATCACATTAGTAAAGAATTAAAGAAACCAAAGAAACAATTTCTGGTATGTTACTGAATGCATTACACATCATAAAGGAAGTGTTGTAGTCACTGAGCTGAAAAAAACCCATGTCTGTCCTATTTGATTCTTTGGTAATAAAAGTTGCAATGAGTTTTACAGAGCAAAGTACTTGATACAGGTAAGAAAGAGTAAAACTGTGAGAAGTATGCCACTTTTTCCCTTCAGTTTCCCTGCTCTATAAAAGAGGGATGATAATGATAATAATAAGCAAGCATTTTAAAACAAAGGGTAATACTTCTTCCTGTTTGCATTATTTCATTTCAATGCATTATACTTTTTAAAGTGTCTGATATGCTAAGGAAAATATGATAATCATAAAATACTTATTTCTTTGCCATAATTTCTTTAGCCTCATCATACCAAAAAAGGATAAGCCAGATTAAAATTATTAATAATTTCTGGAACATGTTTGTAAAAAAAATACACAACTCTCGATAACTTCATGATGTGCTGGTTTTATTTTTTCTGTTGCACGTTAAAGTCACATATAACGTGACTTATAAGTCTCAAAGCTGAGACAGATAATGTTAAACTCGTGACTTAAAAGGTTAAGGACAAGAAAAAAAAAAGCAATGCCTGGCTTAATATAAGATAGCTGGATGCTCCTATCTGCTTCTGCATGCAGTCAGTTGCAATATATTACGATTAAAGAAAATTAAGTCTCTCACATATGTAGTTGGAAAAGTATCTTAATATCCTTTTCAGATAATTGTGTATATTCTTTTTTGATACCACACCAAAAGTCAGCAAGTAGTAACTTGTCTTAAAGGTTAGTTGCAATGTGTAAGTATATTTTTTCATACTGTTAACATTAAAATCCATTTGTCTACCCTCTACTTTGAATAGATCTTATATCCAATCATCACTGCGTAATAACATGCACTGGTCATTTGGAAAATATTAGTTCACTGAGTTATACAGATCTTCCAAAAGTTGACACATTTCATTTTAAAATGACATCAGTTAATATTACGTCTGGTCTCAAAAGAAAAGTGTTAAGTAGTGGGAAGCTGTCAAGCTTACACTGGCAGATAAAAGTTTTTCCAAATTCTTATTTTCACTTAAAAGCTCAAAATTTTTTATTGGTAACTAATATTGTCAGTTGCTTTTCTTGAAGTGATACTCTGTTCATTTTTGAGAAAATGTCTATTAAAGAATGGTGGATACTTTAAAGTATGTTTAATGTTAAAGACATTAAACATTTAACAGACAGGCCATAGTTTGTCAGTTCCTGTGAGTAAAAACACACACATAACTACATATATGTAGGCCTGTCACTGAGAAAATATGGTAACTATCAATAATATCAGTACTTTAAGTAAGATGGAAGAACATCAAAAAAGTATTTGTAAGTTGGACAATCCAAGGCCATACCTTTTGGAAAACATAAAATACTTTTCAAGAAAGATACTTTCAACTTTCCAAACTTGTATTACGGTCACTGTTAAGTCATTTTCTCCTTGGTAGGTGGGGAGTGGGGAAGCTGAATGGATAGTGATGATTTTGGCAATCAAGACTTTAGCCAATTTGATTCTGGGAACAGGGATAACCTGAATGCAGGCTTCCTTCTGCTCCCTACTAACTCCAAGTAATTTGACCTTCCTGAAACATAAGACTGTTGTCACCCATGGGCAACTGAATGTAACTCAGGACTTGATAACTGTTGAGATCCTTGCAGAGAGAACTGGTGTGGTCTTCTCCCTCATGGGCTGGATATGCAATTGTTGAAGAGCACTGGAGTTTAGGAAGAGGAAGAAAAATCAGGCCGTTCTGGGAGGCCCTCAGCATTTAGAACACTGTGGAAACGTAAAAGATCAACATCAGCCTAGTATTAGTGATCCACACCTCCTTAACGTCACAAAAATAAATGGGTGGATTGAGTATCCCTACAGAGAATACAGAGAGAACAGCAAATAAAAGTATTCCTCTAGGTGCATCAGAAGAAAACTGACATTAACCTGCCTGTCTATACCCCTGTAGATCCATGGGGGTAGGAACTCATTTGCTTTCAACCAACCACAGGATTCCCACCAATTCATACTGTCTAACCGCTAGACCTAAATTCAAAAGGTCCACAAAGACAAAGGGATCCAGTAGAGCAAATAACAAGTAGAATAATCAGCATATAGAATAATAAGAAGACTCAGTGAAATAAAATGCTGGAGGAGAAAGATAAAACAATGAATAACATAATTAGACAACTAAATTCTGTATAAGGAATAATAAATTCTTTCAATCTGTAAAAAACATGATTTCCTAATTAATGATTCAGTTGATGTTCACCACTCAAACCCAAATTTGTATCCTGGAAGAGACAGTGGAAAAAATCTCTCTAAGCCCAGAACAAAAAGTCTGAAGCAGAAAACATGAGTAAAAACATGACACTTTAAAGACATATCCAGGAGACCTAAAATGCAAATGGTAGGAGTCTAAAGGGAGAGACAATTTAAACAAATCTAAACACATATATATGTGTATATATATATATACACACACACACATATATAAACAAATTTAAACAAATTATATAAAGACCTAGATGTCCAGACTGAAAGGACTCACTACTAACGAGAAAAAAGTCCCACACATGAACATATCCTGTAAAATTCCTGCTCTCTACATCAGGAGCTAATAGAGCAAAAGACAAACAAATAAAAGAAATAGACAAAAAAAAAAATGCTTAAAAGAAATAAAAAACATACTTGAAAGCAAAGCAATTTCTAACTACTTAGGAATTAAGAAACATACTCTTGGGACTTCCCTGATGGCACAGTGGTTAAGAATCCGCCTGCCAGTGCAGGGGACACGGGTTCAATCCCTGGTCTGGGAAGACCCCACATGCCACAGAGCAACTAAGCCCGTGCACCACAACTACTGAGCCTGCGCTCTAGACCCGCGTGCCACAACTACTGAGCCCTGGCACCACAACTACTGAAGACCGCACGCCTAGAGCCCATGCTCCACAACAAGAGAAGCCACCACAATGAGAAGGTGGCGCACCACAACGAAGAGTAGCCCCTGCTCGCCACAACCAGAGAAAGCCCGTGTGCAGCAACAAAGACCAAACAAAGCCAAAAATAAATAAAATTAAATCTTTAAAAAAAAAAAGAAACATACTCTTGGGTAACCCTTGGTTAAAAGAAGATATCAAAAGGAAATTTCAAAGACTGTAGAAAGCAATAAAAAGCAAAAGAGACTAATTTGGACCAAAACCTATTAAGCCTAAACAATAAAGATAAAAGGTAAAATTAATCCAATTAAAAAAAAAAAAGGTGTAGGGGGTGTTAAATAAATCCAAAAGACTTATTAGGAAAACAGGGATAGCAAAACAGACGAAGAAGGAGAAAGGACACATAAGCACAGATAGAGGAGAGTTTAAAAGACATAAAACATATACCCCAAGTGATTGTATGGCATTGTCAACTTAAACAATATGAATAACTTTCCAACAAAATATGAATCACCAAAATGATTCAATAATAAGTACTAAATTTGAATAGTCAAATTACTATAGAAATGATTGAAAAGTGATTGGAAAGTTACCATTCAAGATCAGATGGCTTCACCATCTCATTCACCCCCCACTTAGGGAAAAAATGATAGTTATGATAGCTGAAACTTATCTGAGCATGTTATCGGCATGGCACTGTTCTAAGGACTTTCATATGTTACCTCAATTAATCTTCATACAAAATTAGAAATAGTAACTACTATAATCTATATTTTATAGGTGAAGAAACTGAGGCACAGAGAGTCTAAGTAACTTGTGTGCTGCTTACATATATAGGTAGAAAAACCCACATAAAATAAAACTAGAGACGTTCAAAAGAGTAATTAATATACTATTACCAGGCATGGTTTATTCTAGAAATGTAAAGGGGGGGCGAGTAAAACATCAATAAATCTATCAATAATCAATTATACTAACAAATTAAAATAGAAAACCCATATGATCGTATTAATAGATACTGAAAAGGCATCTGATCAAATTAATCGATCATTAATATTATATTATTGTGTTATAGATAAAAGAAGCAAAAAACATCCAAAATTATCTTACACAGAGATATCTTATAGAATTATCTTACATGATCAAACCTAATTATAATACAATGTGGTAAAGGTGAACATGGCAATTAGAAGATAAATTCTGGGGTGCTCACAGAGGGGAAGAATCAAGTTATGAAACGAGGAATATTTCAAGTTTTTCTGCACAATGAAAGAATGTAGCAGAAAAAAGGGAAAAATAAGAGTCCAAGAAAATAAGTCACTGTATTCAATCTGATTTAATACTACTATTTGTATATCCATGTTGATAGGTCATTCCAGGCAGAGAACTACAAAAACATGGAGTGCCCAAGTAATCATCTAATTACACAGCCTTATCTCCCTGAAGAAATAAACAGATCCTTTAAGGGAGAAGTAACATCCAAATGTCTGGCACTCAACAAATATTTTTGATTAATATTTAAACACTACCATCTATCTGTTAATGATGCATAAGGCTTCTACTGTACATCAGTTAATCTTATGTCTATCATTTGTATATTCCTTTTGTCTCTTCTGGGCATATTAGTTAACTATCTATAAAATATCAATTCATGGGCTTCCCTGGTGGCGCAGTGGTTGAGAGTCCGCCTGCCGATGCAGGGGACACGGGCTCGCGCCCTGGTCCGGGAAGATCCCACATGCCGCGGAGCGGCTGGGCCCGTGAGCCATGGCCGCTGAGCCTGCGCGTCCGGAGCCTGTGCTCCGCGACGGGAGAGGCCACAGCAGTGAGAGGCCCGTGTACAGCAAAAAAAAAAAAAAAAATCAATTCATTATACAATTCTTAAGCAGTCATAAAAATCACATAGAGCATCAATGCTATTAAGCTTACACGGAACCAACATCAATTAAAAAAACAAAGGAACCCACAACTTTCAATAGGATACAATTCGAGGTGATTTACAAGGGTGGCAGAAACAAAGTTGGTATAAAAGTCAACAGAAGTTATACTAGAATGCCTACTGAACAGGTTAATCTTGATTTCTAAAGGTTTATTTAATTATTTCTGCAGAAAAGTTTATAGCTGCTTCCTTTGCTTAGCCAAATAAAACAAAGCCAAAAAAAAGTAAATTTAACAATCTAAACTTTCCCTAATATGGGAAAGTTTCTACAAGGTAGAGCTAGAACCAAAATAAATTTCCAAAACTCCAGTGGAATCTATATTTATTTTGATGACTAATTAACTGATGGCTGCCAATATTAAGGCCTATCTGTGTAGATCCTAATAAATTTTAACTTTTGTAATAGATGGTATCAAATTTATAATATGCATTATGTATTCGATAAATGAGTAAACTGCTAAAGTCAAATTTTTACATTGTTTTTCCAGTTATTAAGAAATTTGTTAAACACCTAAAAAAAGGTGTATGTCCCAGAAGACTGCCTGCTGCAATGAAAATCATGTAACATACTCTACTTAAGAAATGTACACATTTTTGTAGTATGCAAGAATAATGTAAATTAATTATTTGATTAAATTCCATAGCAGAGACTTTTGTGAGAGATGTCTAGACTGCATTTTTTTTTTTAATATACAGCAGGTTCTTATTAGTTTAGACTGCATTTTTAGGTATTCTCACATTTGGGATATATCTTTGAACCCAGTCCTACAATGTATAAAAACTCCTTAATTATACTCCTTGCCAGTTAATTCCTCTACATCCCTCAATTCAAAGGCCACTTCCTCAAAGAAACCCTCTCAAATTATCCACCCCCCAATTCATCAAATTTTCCACCATACACTCACAAAGAACCCTGTACTTTCTCAGATTCCTTATTACCAACAGAGTTGAGTACCATTCTGATGCTTCTCTATTAGACTATAAACTCTACAATTACAGGGACGTTATCTGTCTTACTTACAATTTTATCTCCTCGCATAGGACAAGTACTCAATAAACAATGCTATAAGAATGAAAGACTAATAAAATGATTTAACTACTAAGAAAGAACTAGTATAAGAAAATATCATTTTTTGACCTTTCAGCCAGACCAAT
This sequence comes from Stenella coeruleoalba, assembly GCF_951394435.1. Taxonomy (NCBI): domain Eukaryota; kingdom Metazoa; phylum Chordata; class Mammalia; order Artiodactyla; family Delphinidae; genus Stenella; species Stenella coeruleoalba. Next base: position 176,522,086 of record NC_137169.1, read on the forward strand.
TATATATGTTTCTCCCTACCATCTTCTTATCAATAAACTTACCTGTTGCATGTCCTTTTTTCAAATGGCACTTAAAATATACTCAGTCCTAAACTCAAATCTCCCAATTAGAATAAAGCATCTGGAGGAGAGAAACTATGCCTTACTGGAACTTTTGATTCTTTAGAATATTCTGACTTCAAAAATCTTCAAAAATGCTTACTTTACAGTGACCACAATCTTCAATTCCCGCTTACTTGTCTTTTCTCATCATATCTGTCCAACAGCTCCTTTGCAAAATTTATGTTACACCTGCTGCTACCCTTCCCTACCAAAGTCACCTCTGCAATCATTAATATATTCTGTATCTTGAGGAACAAAAATGACTGATTTTACTAGAGTAAAGGTCAAAAAATGTATATGAGGACAGATAAATGATTCATCTAAATCGTATTATATGTGAGAAATAAGCTTATATTTTAAAAAAATGACTCACTATAGCATCCTTTTAATTCAAAAAAATAATTACAAACTCCTACTTTCAATAAGAATGTAGTAGGTCAAAACAAACACTTACAATGCAACAACTAGAAAAGGCTGGATAAGTTTTAAAATCTTATTTGTACAAGTAACAGAGAGCTGTGGGAGCCACAAAGACTTATAGACCAAGGAAAACTGTTCAGAGTAGAGCTGATGATCACCAGTTGCTTTTTTGTTTCCAAATTCACTAATTTCTGACTTAGGCATGGGCTATGGATTGGGTTTGACCCAGACAGGGAATCTGTGATGGGGGAAAAAGAAACCCACAAAGCTTCTAGTAGTTATATGGGATAAAACTTGAGGGTATAGTAGTTTAGGACACAAAAGCCTGACAGAGGGAGGGGCCTTGCCTCAAGTACATAACTCACATCAGTACACTTGCTCCTCAAGACATCTGCCAGGTTTTAAAGGTACATGGGTGGCAGGAGGGCTGAGAACCTCTGAAAAGCAGAGCTGATTTCCTACAGCATTTCAGGGCCAAGGGGACAGAGATAAGCCAGGTTCTCAATCAAAATCACCAGGGCTTAGGAAAAAGACCAACTATAGTTTTAGTGAAACTATGAAAAGTGCACCCAAGCTCAAACCTGGCTCAATCCCTGACTGGATTGAGGTACTCAGCCACTCACCTATCTGCCTAACAGAGAAAAGGGAGAATCCTCTCTAGTCAAGGATGACATCATCTGAATTCTCTAAGCTTCTTTTATATATATCAATACAATGTTCTGCATATAATGAAATAGGCAAGAAAACATGATAACCAAGAGAAAAAAAACAAACCATAACGCAGACTCACTGATCATTCAGATATTGGATTTATAAGAGAAGGACTTTATAAATAATCTATTTTAAAGATCCTTTCATTTTTGAATTGAAAATGAAACAGTAAGTATTCAGAAGGATTATTTTGACTTTTAAATACCCTTTTAAGAATATCAAGGTGGGAGTTCCCTGGTGGCATAGTGGTTAAGAATCTGCCTGCCAATGCAGGGGACACGGGTTCGAGCCCTGGTCCGGGAAGATCCCACATGCCGCGGAGTAAGTAAGCCCATGCGCCACAACTACTGAGTCTGCGCTCTAGAGCCCGCAAGCCACAACTACTGAAGCCCATGTGCCTAGAGCCCGTGCTCCGCAACGATAAGCCACCACAATGAGAAGCTTAAGCACCACAACCAAGAGTAGCCCCCACTCACCGTAACTAGAGAAAGCCCGCACACAGCAAAGAAGACCCAATGCAGCCAAAAATAAATAATAAATAAATAAATTTATAAAATAGGTGTAGAACCAAAATGTGCAACAACCATATAAAAAGTGGAGGGTGAAAGATAAAGGTCCTAAGGTTCTACTGGGGAATAAAAGTAATATTTTGTAATAGAGTTAATAATTCAAGAATGCATTTTGTAATTGCCAGTGTTAAAAGAATTTAATATGCATCAGTTTCTAGAAAAATGCAAACGTTATAGATCTGCCATCATAAAACCATAAATTATGTAACTGGAAAGCATCTCAGAGTTAATTATAATACATAAAGCATAATCTCAAAGCCAAACAAATGACTGTTGATGTGAACTTGCAAAAATTAACAAAATTTGATGGACTAAAAGTCCAGTAGAAACCTTTTATCCTGAGAGAAAGATTTCAGATATAAAACTAAAGAACTGTTATAAATACAACATAGATGTACTCAGGCTGACAGCCATAAAAAGAACATAAGTTGGCAGAGTCACCTGAACAAAGACAGTCTAACACTATAATCAAGAGGAAACGATGGTGGTAAGACATATTTATTCCACAGTCACACAGGCACTGTGACATCCCTAAATTTGGTCTCTGATTACAGCTGATCCAAGGAGACCTACAGCTGATGGTTAGTATACCAGGACAACTACTGGAGAAAAGTGGCTGTTAAGTCTTTGGGCATAGAGGGTAGTAAATTGCACACAGAACCAAAAAAAGAGATGTACTCTAAGAACTAAGAGTGATTAGAATCACATAATTACCAAAGTTCTACTCTAGGTCAATAGGAAAACTTTAAGATGATACATTTTGGGAACTGTGAAATAATAGAAAAAATATATATACATACACACACACACACACACACACACACACACACACACACACACACACACACACACACACACATCTCTTTCCCTGGTTCCTAGCATAGAGCTCCTAAAAACCCTTGCAATCTCTTAAGTGATAAGAGCATTAGGAGCATCTTCTGTTCTAATGTTTGGCCTTTGATCCTGGTTCCTGACACAGAGCTCCTAAATCCCTTGGAATTTCCTGGGTGATGGGAACATCTTTTCTGCCAATGATGAAATGTTTGGTGGGCTCCTGGATGGCAACTGATCACCAGAAAGACCAAGCTGTGATTAGAAGCTTGGAATTTTCAGCCCCATTCCCTCCCCTTCAGGAAAGGGAGAAGTGCTGGAAATTGAGTCAGTGATGGATCATGCCTATATGATATGAATTCTGTATAAAAATCCCAAAGGTACAAGGTTCAGAAAGCTTCCAGGTTGCTAGGAGACTGGTGTGCTTGGAGAGGGCATGGAAGCTCTGCACTCCTTCTCACACACCTTGCCCTATGTATCTCTTCCATCTAGATGTTCATCTGTATCCTCTATCATATCCTTTTATAATAAACCAGTAAACATTAAGTAAGTGTTTCCCTAAGTTCTGTGAGCTACTTACTCTAGCAAATTATAGTACCCAAGGAGGGGGTTGTGGGAACCCTGATTTATAGTCATTCAGTCAGAAGAACAGATGACAACCTGGGATTGGCGTCTGAAGTGGGGGGAATGTTGGGCCAGTCTCATGGGACTGAGTCCTTAACTTGTGGGATCTGACACTAACTCCAAATAGGTAGTGTCAGAATTGAATGGAATTATAGGACAACTAGCTGGTATCACAGAGAACTGCTAGGGGGTGGGAGGCATACATTTGGTGACCAGAAGCATCAGAAATGAAGTGTTCTGGGCAAGTAGTGACACACAGGAGAAGTGAGTTTTTCCTACTCAGGAACTATATTCAGGAATTACACTCACCTCTTAACTTGAAGTGTGTTCCATACAAGGGATTTGTGCTTTTATCAAGTCCCCCATTACAATCATGGGTCACATAATATACCTCGGTTTGTATCCACTTTGGAAACAGTTTCAGAACCTACTTGAATCATACCACAATCTGTCCCAGTAATTTTATCATGGTGACCTCAGACCCAGGAAAACACCTAATACTTTCCATTTACTAAATGGTTAGGTCAAAGTAAGTTAATAAGTATTTGTGTCGTGTTGGGCACTACCTACCTTCTCAAACACTGATATCACATTGGACACCACCATCTTCATTCCCTGATTTCAGTAGTTTTCATACAGTACTTGCATTTTATCTCAAAAGCCACTGAAAATTCATCTTCACAAATATATAACATCAAAAGGAAGGTAGTGAGATCTAACAATGAAATTGTGAACTACTTAGTGCTAGTAGTTTGAGCAGTTTCCAACAGATGTCAAGTAATGCTGTATTTCCCTCAGAAATGTAAAATATCTCTGTGCACAGTTTGGGCACCTCAGGTACATAAAATATTAACAATGACTACTCTATAAAAGAATGAGTAAAAGGTTATTAATAGAGAGTGAACAAGTAACAGATAATAAGCAATGGAGAGAAAGAGAGTGAGGCACAGACAGGAGGTTTGGGAGAGCAAGCGTGAGCAACAAGGAGAGCTTAGAACAGAACACAGCAGAGAGAACAATAAAAAGAAAACCACAAAAACAGGAAGAGACAGAGACAGATGGTGAGAGGAAGACAGATGCACAAAGAGAGAAAGACAAATAAGGAGAGACAAAATGATGAACAAGAGACAAACTGTCAGATGAATAGAAAGACCAAAAGGCAGACAGACAGAGAAACAGACTGAGGAACAGTCAAGGACAGGGAGATACTGATGGCGGGAGAGAGAAACAGACAGAAGCAGATGGACAGATGGGGGTAAACACAGAAGAGAGGATCAGAAAGGGTACGACAGCATTAGAAAGAAAGGGAGAGAAAAAGGGGGAAAGAGTGAGTCAGAGAGACAAGGAGAAACTGTCAGGAAGAAAGAGAAAGACAGGCAAGGATAGACCCAGATATCAGGGTATCAGAGAAGGGGCAGGTAAAAGGGAAAAATACTAAGAAAGAGAGAGACAGAGAGGCAGTGGGCACAGAAGTAGAGGAAAAAGGAAATCAAGAAAGGAACTCAAGAGAGGGTGGTAGGGGAAGGAAAAAGAGTCTTCCCCCCACACCACCTCCACCCAGGGGAACAGGGATTTTATTCATCATTTCATTCATTACTTTAAGCATGACCCCTACAGTCTACTAGTGCATAAAAAAGAAGCAGGAATTAGCACAACCATTCTTAACGCTGAGCTCTGCACTCCAGAGGTTTTTCTGGCCATAGGGGAAACATTCTCTCTCTGCATATTATTAGCTAATATAATCTACTTTCTTACTTCAGGTATTAATATTCTCATTGACAGAATTTCATGGAGCTTTGTGAGCTTCCAAAGGTCTCTGCTCCAATCAACCAATCTAATGTACCAATAATTTGTTTTTCCTAGAAAGACTGTAACAGCATAAAATTACATAGGAAGCAATTTTAAAAGAGGAAACTACTGAATTCTAATGTGTTATGTTTTCAGGACAAACCAGCTATGCATACCCTTTCAATGTATTATAAGAATAGCATTAGTCTGGGTTTTTAAAAACTATTTATTGAAATTTCAAAATTAATAAAGCAGAAAGTAGAGAATAATATAAGCCCCAACATGCCCAAAGCCCAGCTTCAACAATGATTAACATCTTGCTAATATCGTCATCACATTTAAAAATGTGAAATAGGAAATAAAACTCTAAATATATTCAACTTTTTCCTTTATTGTTCCATAATTTTTAAATGCATTTCAACTTAAACATGTTGGACTTTAAATCAATTATTTTAATACTAATCGTTATGAAATTATCATACAAATGTTTCACTAGTGTTTCCAGAATTAGACCCTCTGTTCTTAGATTCAATAAGTCTATGTCTACACATTTCCCAGATACCTATATATCCCAGGTCTTCTAAATATTTTATAAATGTAGATTATTCACAGTCTATTCCAGGAAAACAAAGTGTTACCATCCAATGGTCAAAATTATGTTGGAAAATTAAGTTGGAAAATATATTACAGTTTGTCTAATCCAGGGATTCTCACACTTGGCTTCACATAATAATGACCTGAAGAGCTTTAAAATATACAGATGCCCAAGTCCCAAGATTCTGATTTAGTCAATTTGGGATACAGCCTGTATACTGAGGGTTTTTTTGTTTTGTTTTTAATGTTCCCCAGGTGATTCCAATACGCAACCATGGTTAAAAATCACTGATCTAGTCCAGCTTCCTACCAAATGCAAAAATTCCCTCCAATAACTGTGTATAGTAACCACCTGACAACCAATTCCCAACTCAGTATATCTCAGTCAGTTTAACTTTAGGGTAATTTTAATTATTTGAAAGTTCTAACAAGCAAAATATGCCACTCCATACCCACCAATCCAAGTTCTAACTTATCTAGGTCATATAAAATAATTCTTATTCTTGTTCATCATCAGAGCTACTCTAAGTACTCTATGCTCAACTTTTCTTCATTCATTTACCCCTACAACAGTTTTCAAACTCATTTCCATATACTAGTGGTTCATTTCTAGAAAAGTTCAATATCCTTTTAAAAACATAGCACCTATAATCATTCCTCATACTCCAGGAAAAGGATGGTCTGATTAGGGCTTTGCATAGTAGTATTATTACTTTTGTCTGTTCTACACAACTTAATATAAAGCATTAACGTTTTTTGAAAGTTATATCTTACTACTGGCTCAAATCAAAGAAACAGGTAAATCCCTAAGGGTTTTTTTTTAATATTAACTGTAATTATGCTCCCATTCTTCCATCCTACAGGTTTTTTAAACTTCACATCTAACCCATTCTATTACATTTAACTAGTAGTGTGTTGGTAAATGTTCTCCAATTTGACGGGACTAATCTGTAGCATTTGCCAATTTCTATAATGTAAATACTCCCATCATGGCCAATTTCAAGCTACCAACACTGAACACAGGATTGGGAAGAGATGCAGATAATCATCACAAGCCTATGTGAGACAGCTTCAGCATACCACTACATATAATTCATAATTCTTAACTGCAAGTTTCCATCACAATCTTTATTATTTTTTTGAGATAGCCTCATCCACCAGAGGGCAGACAGCAGAAGCAAGAATAACTACAATCCTGCAGCCTGTGGAACAAAAACCACATTCACAGAAAGACAGACAAAATGAAAAGGCAGAGGACTATGTACCAGATGAAGGAACAAGATAAAACCCCAGAAAAACAACTAAATGAAGTGGAGACAGGCAACCTTCCAGAAGAATTCAGAATACTGATAGTGAAGATGATCCAGGACCTCGGAAAAAGAATGAAGGGAAAGATGGAGAAGATGCAAGAAATGTTTGACAAAGACCCAGAAGAATTAAAGAACAAATACCTAGAAGAATAAAAGAACAAACAATCAGAGATGAACAATACAATAACTGAAATGAAAAATACATGAGAAGGAATCAATAGCAGAATAACTGAGGCAGAAGAACGGATAAGTGACCTGGAAGACAGAGTGGTGGATTTCACTACCATGGAACAAAATAAAGAAAAAAGAATGAAAATAAATGAAGACAGCCTAAGAGACCTCTGGGACAACATTAAACGCAACAACATTCACATTATAGGGGTCCCAGAAGGAGAAGAGAGAGAGAAAGGACCCGAGAAAATGTCTGAAGAGATTATAACAGTCAAAAACTTCCCTAACATGAGAAAGGAAATAGTCACCCAAGTCCAGGAAGCACAGAGAGTCCCAGGCAGGATAAACCCAAGGAGAAACACGCCGAGACACATAGTAATCAAATTGACAAAAATTAAAGATAAAGAAAAATTATTAAAAGCAACAATGGAAAAACAATATTATTTTTTTGTTCATTTTTAAATATTTATTTATGGCTGCATCAGGTCTTAGTTGTGGCACACAGGATCTCTTGTTGTGGCATGCAGGCTTCTCTCTAGTTGTGGCGCTTGGACTCCAGAGCACGTGGGCTCTGCAGTTGTGGCCCACGGGCTTAGTTGCCCCACAGCATGTGGGATCTTAGTTCCCAGGCCAGGGATTGAACATGCGTTCCCTGCACTGGAAGGAGGATTCTTAACCACTGGACCACCAGGGAAGTCCCTCCATCACAATCTTTAGAATCCTGTTTTGAAAAAATTTTTCCCAACCCAGTCCATCCTTAAGATTTTGATGCAGTATGTATACAGACTGGAATCCAAGTATTTCTATATTTTAAACCAGCGTTCCCCAACCTTTTTGGCACCAGGGACCAGTTTCGTCAGTTTCTTGGAAGACACTTTTTCCACGGGGGGTGGGGGGTAGGGTGGGGGGAGGGGTGGCTGGTGCAGGCAGTAATGCGAGCCATGGGGAAAGGCACATGAAGCTTCACTCACTCACCAGCCACTCATCTCCTGCTGTGTGGACTGGTACCAGTCTGCGGCCCGGGGGTTGGGGACCCCTGTTTTAAACAATCTGTAGTTTAAATCAGGTAGTTCTGAAGTACACAGTCAGGTAAAAACAATCAAGATCTTTTTAACTCATCAAGATCTTTTTTTAGGTGTCTTCCATCAAGAGAAACAAATTTTTTTTATTCCTTCACAAAACAAAAATTTTAAACCATGCCTTGTTTTCATTAAAATAATTACTAAAAATATTAAACTAAAACTTTCCCTTACAACTGGCACAAATCTGTCAAGTCTTTATTATAAGTATTTCAATCAGCTACAAATCCCCTTAAATATATTACCATTCATCTTATATTTTTCCATCCTGGCCACAGGCATAGCATAAAAGGTTTAAAAAACTGTCTTCCTGAGATTGTATGCCTATGGCATTCTGCTATTCAATTATGAGAACTAACTTCAAAAAAAAATTAGGTGAGCTTGGAATAACTTGCTTTTGTGAACCAATATGCACTCCTAGAAGACGACCAAATTACTGAACACTCAAACATAATCCACTTAAGGAAGGTCCACTTCTGGGCTGGAAGAGTAGCTGGAAGCCAACTAGCACCCTCACATTAAACTGGTAAACTGAATAATATACATAAGTAATCACTACCAAGGGAGCAAACAGCTGCTGAAAAAGCAAAAACTGAAGGAAAAGGACCTAATTCCAGAGAGGGAAGAACCTTAGAGAGGTGAGTTTACCTTCTGTAGCCGCTGAGCCTTGTACGTTTGTTATTTGATGTTCCATGCATGAAGCCAAGAACCTGGACTTACACATGCAGAGGACTGCTTCTGGGAGCCAAATAAAGCAACAAAGTTTTTAGCAGACAAAAGCTTACATTTCAAGAAACTAAGAAAAGAAGAATACATTAAACCCAAACAGGGAAGAAGGAAGAAAATAAAGAGCAGAAATCAATAAAATACAATCAGGCAAACAATAAAGACAAACAATGAAACCAAAATGTGGTACTTTGAAGACATCAATAAAATTGATAAACCTTTATTCATACTGATCAGGAAAAAAGATAATATACAAATTTCCAATATCAAAATTAAAGAGGAGTTGTAACTACAGATCCTGGAAACATTAAAACGTTACTAAGGGGAATACTGTGAACACCTTTTGTAAATAAATCTGACCACTTAGAGGCAATGATCAAATTCCTTGAAAGACAAAAACTACCAAAGCTCACTCAAGAAGAAATATATCTATAATACCTATGCAAAAAATTTAACTTATAGTAAAAAAAGAAAAAATTTTCTCATACAGAACACTATAGGGCTGGATATACAAACTCTTCTACAACATAAAAGAAGAGGAAACAAGTCTCAATTCGTTCTATGAGGCCAACATTACCTGATCCCCAAACCAAAGATATTACGAAAAAAGAAAACTATAGAGCAATATACCTCATGAACACAGACACAAAAATCTTTCACTAAATTTTAGCAAATCTAATTCAGCAAAATATTAAAAAATAATGCCATGACAAAGTAGGATTATCCCAGGAATGCAAGGTTGGGTTTAACATTTAAAAATAAATCAATGTAGTTCATATATTAACAAAAGAAAAAAGAAAAAAAGTACAATTATCTCAATTGATGCAGAAAAAATTTTTGACAAACTCCAACACTCATTGCTGATAAAAATCACTCAGTAAATTAGGAATGGAAGGCTACTTTCTCAGTACACTAGATTATCAACAAACATCTACAGCAACCTGTTCCACCACTGTCTCCATACTTACTTCTGAAACTTATTGAAAAGAAAAGAAAACTTATTGAAAGCTGGGGGTGGGGGGGGGTGTCAGTGGGATGAATTGGGAGGTTGGGATTGACATATATACACTAATATGTATAAAATAGATAACTAATAAGAACCTGCTGTATAGCACAGGGAACTCCACTACTCTGTACAGTAGAAACTAATACAACACTGTAAAACAACTATACCCCAATAATAAAAAAATAAAATAAATTCAATTATAAAAAACATACAGCACACAAAGTATTACACATTTCATGAGGACACACACAAAATAATTCAAGATTTTCTGGGAAAAAAAAAAAAGAAAAGAATTATTTCTTCAGAGTGATATTCAGGAGGTTTACAACGGATCTAAAAATGGGTGTAACAGCAACAGTAGTAACTATAACAATAAATTAGAATTATACTATTTTACTTTGCAAACTGTATCATTACCTTATTTGTGGAGCAAGCTCATTATAAGGGCTTGATAACAGGTAAGCTCCTGATAAATTTCTTCTTTTCCTTCTTATTGGCTCACACCTCTTTTTAAAAATGTTCTGAGATTCTGAAACTAAACTGAGTCTGATTCCACTCTTAACAAGACGTTTGGGAGGCCAAGCGTACTTATTAGCCTCTGAGTGAAAGGTTATCAGGTGCTTTGCTGATCAACAAAATTAATCAGTTGGCATTCAGTAAATCCTCAAAGCAAAGCAAAGGAGACATAATGAAGTTTAAGTTGCACTGCTGCCAGTCTCAATAAGCTAATAATCTATTTAGAGAGACAAATATAAACATTTACATAAACATGAGGTTTTAAACTTTAAACTATTTTAAACTTTAACAACAAATAAAGAACTATCAAAAGTTCATCTTAATCAGTTACATACATGTTACACAAAGCCAAATTTATTATTTGACTTATTTCAAACCTGGCTCACTCTCTTTATTCCTATTTCTTAGACAAAATTGCTTATACCACACTACCTATATCACTCAATGCCTCCTACTAACTCTCTTATCTACCAGTCTACAAATTCTCTCCATACTATTATTTTACCGTTTTTCATAATGTTGATTATGTTTATAAATTATGTATTCTCACATATGCTCAAATCTCCCTACATCTTCCTCTATAAAGTTTGTCTGCCCATGGCTGACCACTCATATCTCCCTCTACATGTTTAAGCACATACATGTGAGTATATCCCTCAGGATTTTTCTGAGATAATCCAGTACAAAAATTCAGGCAATGGTTTCAAACTCCCTGGCCTTTGTCACTTTATTTAAGGATTAACCTAATTGGTTCAGTGAGATGTGGCCAAGCCAGTTGCCCAACAGTACCCCACAATTTTATTAAAACATTTTCTATAATGGTCTATCTACTATGTATTGGAAACCATAATATGAAGCTGAATAAAATAAAGCCCTATCTTTCAGGAATTCTTGAATTATTAGAAGAAAGTACAAAAATAATTATAATGATATTATCAGTACTATAAGAAAATTATACATAAATGTTTCATGAGAAGACAAATGAAGAAAGATCAGAAAAAGACATGACATTTAGCTGGGAGTAGGAGTTTTTTTGTTACATTTCAAAACAAAGGGCATTCCAAAACCATAGAACTAGGATGCACAAAATCAAAAAGGCAAAAGTAATTGGTTTATCCAGATATCCACATCCCTATTCCTCTCTCTGAAAATAAAGTTTCTGACACAGAAATACGTCTCAGGTATTTAAAACATACACGCTATAAATAGAAATACTAGTGAATTTGTTGGGTCAGAATGAAGCTATTTCAGATAAATGCTTTTAACTGCAAATAAGACTTAAAGAAGAAATGGCTTAAACAAGAAAGAAATTCATTATCTCACATCACAAGAAATCTGGAAGTAGGGCAATTCCAGAATTAATTTCAGGTCAACATCATCACATCATCAAGGATTCAGATTCTTTCCATCTTTTTGCTCAGCCACCCTCAGCATGTCAGCTGTTCCCCCTCATAATAAGAAGATGGCTGCAGCAGTTTCAGGCATAATATCACCACACAACAAATATCTAGGTGGAAAAGAATTTACTTCTTCTCTTCTATCTCTTTTTATAAAAGCAAGGAAACCTACACAGAAATCCATATTGTAGAAATCCTCACCTCAGGTTTTATTTGGCAAAATGGTCACAAGCTCATTCCTAAATCAAACAGTGGCTTAGACCAATAATTTAAAAACTGTTTTAGTCTCACGACCTCTTACACACTTTTAAAAATTATTAAAGACCCACAAAAAGCTCAGTTTATATGAATAACATCTGTAACTATTTACCATAACAGAAAATTTAAGAAATATTCACGATAAGTACTTTATCAATTCACATAAAATAATCTGGAATCCTACTCTATAATCTTTAAAGTGTCGACTACATTCACAATCTATACGACAGCAGGATAGAAGCCAAGGATTGGAGTAACTATGCTAAAAGCACAATTTTTTTTTTTAGGTTGTCCTATACATTTTTTTTTAATTGGACTATAATCGCTTTACAATGTTGTGTTAGTTTCTGCTGTACACGAAGTGAATCAGCTATATGCATACATATATCCCCTCTCTCTTGGACCTCCCTCCGACACCCCCTCCCCCACCCCATGCTGCTCATCTAGGTCATCACAGAGCACTGAGCTGAGCTCCCTGTGTAATTATTTTTAAATAAACACAAACATACTTTAACAAGGTATAAAAAAGCACAACTGACAAAAATGAATTTGTAAGGTAACAAAACAAGTTAACAAGTTCTTCAAAAAGTTACAAATTCACTTCATTACATTTATCAATAGACAGCTTTTATTTATACCTATGGAACAAAGTGTTTTATTCTTTAATACTTTTTTTTTTTTTTTTTGCGGTACGCAGGCCTCTCACTGCTGTGGCCTTTCCCGTTGCGGAGCACAGGCTCCGGACGCGCAGGCTCAGCGGCCATGGCTCACGGGCCTAGCCACTCCGCAGCATGTGGGATCTTCCCGGACCGGGTCACGAACCCGTGTCCCCTGCATCGGCAGGCGGACTCTCAACCACTGCACCACCAGGGAAGCCCTCTTTAATATTTTTTAATCCATTAATGGCACTAACAATTGTGCCTCTGAATTGAAATTAATCTCAACTCGTTTTCTTCCAAACACTGGCTCACTATTCCCCAATATCCTATTGTCACCATCCACTAAATTAACTAACTCATGTTTACTGTAACTTAAATTCTCATAAAAATGGACAAGTCAGACAGTGTCTACAGGTCAAAGATACCAAGAAACAAGTATTGACAAGCAACATCCAGTGCACCCCGAATTTTAATTACTTGTCAAAGACTTCATTAAATTAAAAAGTAACCACAATAAGCATTTGAGCCTATTCAGTGTTCCACAGTTATAAAGTTGGAACTGTACCTTGAGGAGGTATAGATACTTATATTTCACCATAAAAAAACTAAACAAGTGTAATTTATAATACCCAGAAAATAAAAATTATTCACATTAAAAATATTTTTACATACATCAGCATTACTATTTTAGTAAAACAATGTACATTTTATTTCATTTTTCTCATTGTAAATGGCAAGGAGAAAAGACAGCCTCCCAAGTTAACTAATTTTAAATGTCAATAAGATCCACCCTTCACTCAGACCTACACTCCTCAAAGCAACTCATGCTCCCAAATTACTTCATATACCTACTTACCTTAGCAACCAATGAAAACTTCCATATTTAGCCCCTACATTAAATGTTAGAATGAAAGTAACCTTAGAGTCACACTTTGCACAGTTAGAAGTTACAGAAAATTAAAATGATTCATATACATTTGAAGATTTCTACAATTCTGAGGATGCTTTTTAAAAATTGCACAATGGGGGCTTCCCTGGTGGTGCAGTGGTTGAGAGTCTGCCTGCCGATGCAGGGGGTACGGGTTCGTGCCCCAGTCCAGGAGGATCCCACATGCCGCAGGGTCGCTGGGCCTGTGAGCCATGGCCCCTGAGCTGAGCCTGTGCGTCCGGAGCCTGTGCTCTGCAACGGGAGAGGCCATAACAGTGAGAGGCCCGCATACCGCAAAAAAAAAAAAAAAAATTGCACAATGGAGGCTGCTTTTGAAAAACAATATATTTAGGTTTCAACCAACAAAAATGAAAGCTTAATTCTAAGAGAAAAAGAATGATTTGCAAAGCCATATAAAACCACAATTTCAAATGTCTTAACCATGTAAGGGAATGAGAGAGGACTGACAAGAGAGCAAAAAAGTAAGGAAGAAGGAAAAAGAATGGGTAAGAGGTAGGGGAAAAAATAACAATGAGAAATATATCAAATATAAAAAGATGGTACACTACCTTTTAGTTGCAAGAGTCCTAAAATTGATCAGAAGAACTGTAATTCCTTAATCACTAACTAGTGACCCTGGAAATTTGAAATTTGGTTCATCTCTCTAGGTCCTAGTAACCTCATCTTCTAAATTAAGGGGAACAGACAAGGTCAACTTTTCCCAAAGTGCCTCACAGAACTTTAGTCCCTAAAAAGAAAAAAGGGTTTCAAGGTCAAATAAATTTGGGAAACATTAAATACTATATCTCTTCCTCTTTGATGGTCACAATGTAAACTAAATAGTAAGTAAGAAAAGCCCTAGAATTAAAAATAATAATAATATTAATAAAGAATAGTAGAAAATTCTATTTTTGTTTTATTAAATGTTTTACAACCTTATTTGGCGACAAAACACTTTCTGCTCATAAGTCGTAAAATAATTCAACAGATCAGAAAACACTCTTTATGAAACATCTAAAATCTCATTACTTACATCTATGAGTCGGTTTATATTTATCACATATGCCGCTAAATGTCACCATTAGAAAGTACTGATTTTAGCACTCAAATACATATAAAGAGCAATGAAATTGAGACTCCAACTTGGGAAACAGGGCTAGGGTAGAAGCACAAATGCTCTGGAAGAAAGGAAGTCATCTTCTAAACAAAGCAGAGAGAAAAACCTGTTTCTTCTTATAAAGTAGAAGTAACGAAACTTCCCAAAGAACATGCCTGACATCCAAAAAAGGGAAAAGAAAATGGCCCTAGTATGGACAGGAAGAGATAAGCCTGCCTTATAACTGAAAAAAGTGCCTGTGTTTCACAAGTCACCCCTAGGAATTCCAAGCTGGTGGCAGCACTACTTTAGTATTGGGGGAAATGGCAGCAGTATGAGAATGCTCGTAAGAGTGACTATGGCAGCTACCAAAAGAAGAAATGGACTCAGAAAGATTTCTGCAGCTGATATAGCCTATAGTTTACCTGACACATGAATCCATCTACAATATTTCACACTAGGGATGCTCAGTCCAGTCTCCCACTGACTACCTACAGGAACCGGGAACCACACAGATAGCTCAATCTTTTTTGTTAAGATTAAAACAATTTTATTACAACACTTTATTGTTGATCATTGATCTTTCCTCATTTCAAAGCCTCCCACACACCTCTTCTGACCATATTTTGATGACAAGATGGGTCAGTGGAAAGAATGCTGAAATGATCTCTGGAAACTGAAAATCGAACACTTGCCACTGATTATGTGTTTAACATTGAGTTAACCGAAAGACAGCTCCTAACTTTGATTTCTTAAACTGAAAAATAAAGCAGTCTCCAAGATCCATAAACACTCTAACATCTTATGATTCCAAGACTCATTATGGCATGGTTTGTCCACTTACAAATCTGCTTACTCTGGCCAAGAGTGCTAATGAGTCTAAATCCATTAGTGTGTGGTGCTCAGAATTAAATACGAGATTCTAGAAATGGTCAATTCAGTAAAGAAGAGTGGGTTTATTACCTTCTTTTTTCTAAACACTATATTTACATTAATAAAGATTTTGATCAAATTAGATTTTCTGTGGCCACATTACATTCAGATAACTATACCTGGTTATCCAGCACTGTGGATCCTACTGACTACTCTTAAGCAATACTGCACTAAAGTTGATCTCCCTTATCCCATACTTCCCAAATTGATTTTTTGGCACTGAATATAAGATTTGAGATTTTTCTTAATTAGCATGTATCTTGATTTGTTTAGGCCACCATCTTAGCCTAAGATGGGATCAAATTGATACTTCATAATATTAGCTACTCTTTCCAACTCAATAAGTGGTTGAAATACTATTATTAGCATTATCAACAAAGACACTGATTAAAATGCTGATCAGAAGGGCTGGCTGATCAACAGAAAAGGGTAACGCTGGAAATAAAGCTTCCACCTTAAAAAACTAGAAAAAGAAGAGCAAATTAAACTCAAAGTAAACAGAAAAAAAGGAAATAATAAAGATCAACAAGGAAAGCAATGAAATAGAAAACCAAAAAAAAAAAACAAAACAGAGAGAGAAAAATCAATGAAACCGAAGGCTGGTTCTTTGAGGAGAACAATAAAATTGATAAACCTCTAGCCAGACTGTAAATTAATAAAAAAGAAGACACAAATTGCCAGTAACAGGAATGAACAAGGTAACACAGCTACAGATTCTACAGCTAGTAAAATAATGATATGGGAATATTATGAGCAACTTCATACCTATAAGTTCAACAATTTAAATATGCTAATTCCTTAAAAGACATCAACTACCAAAGTTCACTCAAGAAGAATGGATAATCTAAATACCCTTATTTAAACCTTTGCACAGAGAAAACTGCAGGCCCAAATGACTTCATTGCTGAATTTTATCGAACATTTAAGGAAGAATAATCCCAATTCAATAGAAACCCTTCCAGAAAATTAAAGAGAAAGAATTTTTTCCCAACTCATTCTATGATGCCAACATTACCCTGATGCCAAAACATGACAAAGACATTACCAGAAAAGATATCTATAGACAAATATCCTAATGAATATAGATGTAAATATTCTACTTTTATTTATTTATTTATTTATTTTTGGCTGAGTTAGGTCTTAATTGCAGCACATGGGATTTTCGTTGAGGCATGCGAGATGTTGTTCTTCGTTGCGGCGCACAGGGCTCTCTGCTGTGATGCGTGAGTTTTCTCTCCCTAGTTGCGGCGCGTGGGTTCCAGGATGCATGGGCTCTGTAGTTTGCAGCATGCGGGCTCTCTGTTGAGGCACGCGAGCTCAGTAGTTGTGGCACATGGGCTTAGCTGCCCCGCAGCATGTGGGATCTTAGTTCCCAGACCAGGGATCAAAACTGCGTTCCCCGCATTGGAAGGCGGATTCTTTACTACTGGACCACCAGGGAAGTCCCAGATGTAACAATTCTAATGAAATTTTAGTGAATCTAATTCAGCAATATATAAAAAAGGTATGTGGTGACAAAGTGGGGTGCTATAGACCGAATATTTTTGTCCCCCCCCCCAAATTCATATGAATCTTAATGCCCAATGTGAAGATATTAGGAGGTGGGGTCTTTGGAGGGTGTTTAGGTCCTAACGGTTGAGCCCTCATGAATGGGATCAGTGCTCTTATAAAAGAGAACCCACAGAGATCCCTCATCCCTGCCACCACATGAGGTTCCGGTAAGAAAATGACTGTCAAAGAGGAAGCGGGTCTTCAACAGACACCAAATCTGTCAGGTCATTGATTTTGGACTTCCCAGGCCCCAGAACTGTGAAAAATTGTTGTTTAGAAGCCACTCAGTTTATAATATTTTGGTACAGCAGCCTAAACAGACTAAGACATGGGGTTTATCCTGGGAATGAATGGTTGATTTAACATTTGAAAATCAAGCAATTTAATTCACCATATTAACAAACTAAAAAAACAAAAGTTATATGATCATCTCAACAGATGTGGAAAAAGCACTTGACAAAGTCTAACACTACTACTCTTTTTTTTAAAAGTTTTATTGAAGTATAGTTGATTTACAATGTTGTGTTAATTTCTGCTGTACAGAAAAGTGTTCCGGTTATACATATACATATTCTTTTTTTATATTCTTTTTCCGTTATGGTTTATCACTGGATATTGAATGTTTCCTGTGCTATATAGTAGGACCTTGTTGTTTATCCATTCTATATATAATAGTTTGCATCTGCTAATCCCAAACTCCCAGTCCATCTCTCCCCCATTTCCCCTCCCACTTGGCAACCACGAGTCTGTTCTCTATGTCTGTGAGTCTGTTTCCATTTCATAGATAAGTTCATTTGTGTCATATTTTAGATTCCACATATAAGTGATATCATATGGCACTTGTCTTTCTGTTACTTTCTCCACCTAGTATGATAATCTCTAGTTCCATTCATGTTGCTGCAAATGACATTGTTTCGTTGTTTTTTTTTTTTTTAATTTACTTGTTTTTATTTTTGGCTGTGTTGGGTCTTTGTTGCTATGTGCAGGCTTTCTCTAGTTGTGGCGAGCGGGGGCTACTCTTCGTTGCAGTGCGCGGGCTTCTCATTGCAGTGGCTTCTCTTGTTGCAGAGCATGGGCTCCAGGCGCACGGGCTTCAGTAGCTGTGGCATGAGGGCCCACTAGTTGTGGCTCACAGGCTCTAGAGTGCAGGCTCAGTAGTTGTGGTGCACGGGCTTAGTTGCTCTGTGGCACGTGGGATCTTCCCAGACCAGGGCTCGAACCTGTGTTCCCTGCATTGGCAGGCGGATTCTTAACCACTGCACCACCAGGGAAGCCCCTCATTCTTTTTTATGGCTGAGTAGTATTCCATTGTATATATGTACCATGACTTCTTTATCCATTCATCTGTCAATGGACATTTAGGTTGTTTCCATGACTTGGCTATTGTGAATAGTGCTACTATGAACATACAGGTGCATGTATCTTTTTGAATTATAGTTCTGTCTGGATATATGCCCAGGGGTGGGATTGTTGGATCATACAGCAACTCTATTTTTAGTTTTTTTGAGGTACTTCCATACTGTTTTCCATAGTGGCTGCACCAACTTACATTCCCACCAATAGTAACATTACTTACTCTTGATAAAAACTCTCATCAAATGAGCCGTAGAAGAGATGTCCAATCTCACCACTTCTATCCAACATTATATTAGTGATTCTACCTGGTGTAATCAGTCAAGAAAAAGAAACAAAAGACATCCAGATTGGCAAGGTAGAGGTAGAACTGTCTTTACTAGCAGATGGCATGATGGTCTGTATAGAAAATCTGATGGAATCTACAAAAAAGCTACCAGAACTAAGAAGTGGGTTTAGCCAAGTTGCAGGATATAAGATCAATATATACAAGTCAACTGTACTTCTGTATACTAACAGCAAATAATTAGAAACTGAAATGGAAAGACAAAACCATTACAGTAGCATCAAAAAATGTTAAATACTTAGGGATAAATCTGACTGAAGATGTAAAAAACCTGTGTACTGAAAACTACAAAACACTGCTGAAAGAAATTTAAAAATACGTAAATGAAGAGATATACTTTATTCATCATATGGAAGATTAAACAGAACTGATAGCATATAGTTAAGATGTCAATTTTCCCCAAATTTAAAGATTCAACATAATCCCAAATCCCAGCAGGCTTTTTTTTTTAATAAAAATGTACACCTTGTTATAAAATTCACATGGAATTGCAAAAGACGTAGAATAACCAAAACAACTTTGGAAAAGAACAAACTGGAGGACTAACACGATCTGATTTCAAGACTTACTAAAGCTTTGGTAATCAAGAAATATAGACCCACACATTTTTGACAAACATGCAAAGACAATATACTGAAGAAAAGGATAGCTTTTTCAAAAAATGGTATTGGAATAATTGACAGCAGTATGCAAAAGTTAATTTTTTTCCCATAAATCATATCATATACAAAAAATTAATTCAAAATGGACCACAGACCTAAATGCAAAACCTAAAATTATAACGCTTTTAGTTATGAAAACAGAAGAAAATATTTGTGACCTCGTGTCTTAGTTTGGACTACTATAACAAAGTGCCATAGATTGGGTGGCTTAAACAGCAGAAATTTATCTCTCACAGTTCTGGAAGCTGGGAAGTCTGAGATCGTGGTGCCAGCATGCTCAGATTCTGGTGAGACTACTTCTGGCTTGCAATAGGGTGCCTTCTTGTTGCATCTTCACAAAGCAGAGAGTAGAGAAAGGAAGCAAGCTCTCTCATGTCTCTTTTTATAAAGGCAATAATCTAATTCATGAGGGCTCTTCTCTCAAGACCTATTACCTCCGAAAGGCCTCACCCCAAATGTCATCACACTAAGGATTAGGCTTAAACATAAGAATTGGGAGGAATACAAACATTCGGTCCACAGTACCTTGAATTAAACAAAGAATTCTTAGAGTTGACCAAAAGCCTGATCCATATAAGAACAAACTGATGAATTAGACTACATCAAAATTTTAAAACTCCACTCTGGAGAAGACACTTGTAAGACAATGAAAAGACAAGCCACAGACTGGGAGATAACCTCTGCAAAGGTTACATCTGATAAAGATCTGGTATCCAGAATATAAAGAGAATTCTCAAAACTAACGAATAAGAAAACGAACAACCTCATTTTAAAAATGGGCAAAAGATTTGAACAGACACTTCATCAAAGAAGATATACAAATGGCAAATAAGCACAAGGAAAATGTTCAATATTGTTAGTCATTAGAGAAATGCAAATTAACCTGCAATGAAATACCACTATGTTCCTATTAAAATAGTTAACATTAGACTGACTATACCAAGTATTGGTGAGGACACAGGAAAAACAGAATGTTTATACACTGTAAGAGGGAATGTGAGATGGAACAATCACTGTAGATCTCAAAATAATTAGGCTGAATGAAAAAAGCAAAACAAGGGTACATGTTACATAAATAAATACAATTACATAAAACTTTACAAAATGCAAATGATTGATAGTGAAAAAAAGCAGATCACTATTGAGGAGGGGTAGGATGGGGTGGAGTGGGAAAGAGGGATTATAAAAAGGTATGAGGAAACTTTGGGGAGTGATAGGTTCACTATCTTGATTAAGTGGTGGTTTCATCAGTGTATACAAATATCATAACATCAACTCTACACTTTAAATATGTACAGTTTCTTGAATATCAATTATACCACAATAAAGCTTTTAAAAACATATATTAACCAGGGGAAAAAAAAGAGAAAAACTGCTTTTCTTGTCACTTTACATGCTGGTTAAGACTACAGGTATTAGAAGATTTCTTGTAAATGCAAATTAGACTTCATTTCATTTGGGGGGAAACTTTTTGTATAAAAACAAAATGTTTAATTTTATGACTTAGAAAATTAAATGTTATCTTTATGAAATAGTTTGTAATTTTTAATGGCATGATATTTTAAATAATACATTCATTTAAAAAAATTTTTTATACTTCTCAATAATCTTTTTTTCTTTATTGGAGTATAATTGCTTTACAATGTTGTGTTAGTTTCTGCTGTAGAACAAAGTGAATCAGCTGTATGTATACATATATCCCCTCCCTCTTGAGCCTCCTTCCCAGCCCCCATCCCACCCCTCTAGATCATCACAGAGCACGGAGCTGAGCTCCCTGTGCTATGCAGAAGCTTCCCGCTAGCTATCTGTTTTACACATGGTAGTGTATATATGTCAATGCTACTCTCTCAATTCGTCCCACCCTCCCCTTGCCACCCTGTGTCCACAAGTCCATTCTCTACTTCTGTGTCTCTTTTCCTGCCCTGCAAATAAGTTCATCAGTACCATTTTTCTAGATTCCATATATACACATTAATGTACAATATTTGTTGTTCTCTTTCTGACTTACTTCACTCTGTATGACAGACTCTAGGTTCATCCACATCACTACAAATGACCCAATTTCGTTCCTTTTTATGGCTACTATTCCACTGTATATATGTATCACATCTTCTTTATCCATTCATCTGTCAAACATTTAGGTGTGCTTCCATGTCCTGGCTATTGTAAATAGTGCTGCAATGAACACTGGGGTACATGTATCTTTTTTTTTTTTTTTTTTGCAGTACGCTGGCCTCTCACTGCTGTGGCCTTTCCCGTTGCGGAGCACAGGCTCTGAACACGCAGGCTCAGCGGCCATGGCTCACGGGCCTAGCCACTCCGCGGCATGTGGGATCTTCCCGGACCGGGGCACGAACCGTGTCCCCTGCATCGGCAGGCGGACTCTCAACCACTGCGCCATCAGGGAAGCCCCCCATGTATCTTTTTGAACTATGTTTTTCTCAGAGTATATGCCCAGTAGTGGGACTGCTGGGTCATATGGTAGTTCTATTTTTTGTTTTTTAAGGAACCTCCATATTGCTCTCCAAAGTGGCTGTATCAATTTACATTCCCACCAACAGGGCAAGAGGGTTCCCTTTTCTCCACACTCTTTCCAGCATTTATTGTTTGTAGATTTTTTGATGATGGCCATTCTGACTGGTGTGAGGTGATACCTCATTGTGGTTTTGATTTCCTTTTCTCTAATAATTAGTGATGTTGAGCATCTTTTCATGTGTTTGTTGGCAATCTGTGTGTCTTCCCTGGAGAAATGTCTATTTAGGTCTTCCACCCATTTTTTGATTGGGTTGTTTTCTTTGATATTGAGCTGCATGAGCTGCTTATATATTTGGGGGATTAATCCTTTATCAGTTGCTTCGTTTGCAAATATTTTCTCCCATTCTGAGGGTTGTCTTTTTGGCTTGTTTATGGTTTCCTTTGCTGTGCAAAAGCTTTTAAGCTTCATTAGGTCCCATTTGTTTATTTTTGTTTTTATTTTCATTACTCTAGGAGGTGGATCAAAAAGGATCTTGCTGTGATTTATGTCCAAGAGTGTTCTGCCTATGTTTTCTTCTAAGAGTTTTATAGTGTCTGGTCTTACATTTAGGTCTTTAATCCATTTTGAGTTTGTTTTTGTGTATGGTGTTAGGAAGTGTTCTAATTTCATTCTTTTACATGTAGCTGTCCAGTTTTCCCAGCACCACTTATTGAGGAGGCTGTCTTTTCTCCATTGTATATTCTTCCCTCCTTTGTCAAAGATAAGGTGACCGTAGGTGTGTGGGTTTATCTCTAGGCTTTCTATCCTGTTCCATTGATCTATATTTCTGTTTTTGTGCCAGTACCATTCTGCCTTGATTACTGTAGTCTGAAGTCAGGGAGCCTGATTCCTCCAGCTCCATTTTTCTTTCTCAAGATTGTTTTGGCTTTTTGGGGTCTTTTGTGTTTCCATACAAATTGTAAAACTTTTTGTTCTAGTGCTGTGAAAAATGCCACTGGTAATTTGATAGGGATTGCATTGAATCTGTAGATTGCTTTGGGTAGTATCATCATTTTCACAATGTTGATTCTTCCCATCCAAGAACATGGTATATCTCTCCATCTGTTTGTGTCATCTTTGATTTCTTTCATCAGTGTCTTTTGCCTCCTTAGGTAGGTTTATTCCTAGGTATTTTATTTTTTTTGTTGCAATGGTAAATGGGATTGTTTCCTTAATTTCTCTTTCTGATTTTTCATTGTTAGTGTATAGGAATGCAAGAGATTTCTGTGTATTAATTTTGTATCCTGTGACTTTACTAAATTCATTGATTAGCTGCAGTAGTTTTCTGGTAGCATCTCTAGGATTCTCTATGTATAGTACCATGTCATCTGCAAACAGTGACAGTTTTACTTCTTTCCAATTTGGATTCCTTTTATTTCTTTTTCTTCTCTGACTGCCATGGCTAGGACTTTCAAAACTAAGAAAAGTCATAACGAGATTATATTTTCCTGTTCTTCTTCTAAATACTTATGGCTAAAAGTAGGAATCAGTTACACCAGGAGTATAGGATTAAAAATAATCTTGTAATAAAATCTTCACTAAAAAATTTCATAACTACAAAGAAATCATGCCAGAAATATATATTTACTGATGAGATTTTTCTTCCTTTTCTTTATATGGTAACATAAATTTTACCATTCTAACCAATTTTAAGTGTACAATTCAGTGGTATTAAGTATATTTACAATGTTGTGCAACCATCACCATTATCTATTTCCAATCCTTTGTACTACCTCAAATGAACACAGTACATAATCACTAAGTATTTGTTAAGTGAAACAAAAGCAGGAAATTAAAGATACTTCTTTAGACTCAGTCTTTTAAATCATAAAAGATGTGAAACTGAGATGCTACTATTTATAGGAACAGCAGGCAAAAACTACTGGCTAATTATTAAACCCATCTGATAATTCTGAAAATTCATATTTGTAAATACATGTTCAATTAAGCTGCATAGTATCATACTGACTGAATATAGTGCCTTAAATAGTCTTCTTAGCTTTTCTAAATTAATTTGACCTAATTGTTTCTCACTAGGGGTCCTAAAAGAACTAACTAAGAAACACTAATTAGAAATATCACTGCCATCCTCCTCATGTTACTACTTTAGCACCAACACTACCACCTCCACAGAAGGAACAAGTGACCATCAGAAAAAATTAGTATACAGATTAAAGACATTCACGAGCAAAATCAGAACCCCGAAAGACCTCTTCTAAGAATTAAAAGTTAAAATCTAAAATATTTTGCATAAATGCCCAGAATTCATGTTTGCAACAATCAACACTCTGCTTCTACTGGGATGTTCCAAATTAACAATGTATAGAGTTTTTGGAGAGTTAGGGTAAGAACCAGAAAAAGAAAACTAAAATCAGGAAGCACAACCTTCACCTTTCTAGGTCCATAACACACAACATATAAGTAAGAACAGAGAAGAATGAGGTCCTATATCCCCAAGCCCTATTCAGATGGTGTTGTGTAGGCACTTTAAACACTAGAATTTACCGGGGCTTCTCTGGTGGCGCAGAGGTTGAGAGTCTGCCTGCCCATGCAGGGGACACGGGTTCGTGCCCCGGTCCGGGAAGATCCCACATGCCGCAGAGCGGCTGGGTCCGTGAGCCATGGCCACTGAGCCTGGGCGTCCGGAGCCCCAAATGTTAAGATATACTGGTCTCCCAAATAAAGTCCAACTTTTTAAAAAATTTAAGCTTCTTGGAAATTTGGCCTCATCCTTAGAGTTC
Organism: Stenella coeruleoalba; assembly: GCF_951394435.1. Lineage (NCBI taxonomy): Eukaryota > Metazoa > Chordata > Mammalia > Artiodactyla > Delphinidae > Stenella > Stenella coeruleoalba. The sequence continues at coordinate 176,546,972 of NC_137169.1, forward strand.
ACTATTCTCCTATAATAACCCTCTGCTTCATTTAAAGTGTTCTATTGAATCCCCCCGAACGTCTTATGTACTTGCACCCCTTTGGTTTTGTCCTGTTGCTTCCCTGTGCCTAGAAGGCCCTCTCCTACAGCTATAACTATGCTTCAAGACCCAAATCAAATCTCAACTCCTCCATTAATCATTCCCTTACTACTTCGTTTATGAAGATTATTTTGTGTACACAACAGATAAACTCTTCCTGAGGATATCTACCTAATATGCTGTGCTATTCTTGTATTGTTTAAAGTTCCTCTCTGCTATAAATACCCCAACTTATTTACCACATCATGAGTGAACGGTATCATATTTTTCCTTAAGTAGAAAGACTAGTCGTAGTCTTCTAAAAGGATAACAACCTCGTTCTACTAAGATGACAGAGATGTCATAAAGAAAAAATAAAGAGTATAAAAATAATAAATCATACAACATAAATTTCCTTATTCTGTTCCATCCTTTATAAAAGAAATGCACAAATTCAGCTATTTCACTTTCCCATTATAATGACCAAAAGATTCCTTTTTGAATAGCCTAATAAGAACATACTTTAGAACTGCACACCAATCGTGGAACAACAGAAACTCTTAAATATATTTAATCACACTAGATTTGCAATGCCCTGATTCAAAGTATAGATATTTCAACCTCAAGATTCATGTGCCTCGGGAGTATATGCAAAGTTAATTGCATGTGATAACACACCAATATAAATTCAATTTCCTTTTCCAATCTCACTGATTGCACCTTTTGTAACAAGAACATAGCTGATCAATTTCTCATCAGGAACCACAAATTGGCACTCAGTCTCATAGTGATAAACTATGTTTTCCCTCTCAAACTTCAATAAAGAAAATGAAAATTTAATCTGTATAGGCAGATTCCCTACCCCCAACACTCTAATGCCAAAGAGGTGTACTTGTGGTTCCCATGCCTAAAGAGTATTATTCAATCCTAAAATTCATCACAGTTCACCTTTTCAGCTGTAGCAGACACTTTCAAGTCTAAAGTATACTAAGAATCTAAGTTTTAATGAATGAGGTATTTTATCTTAAAATATAAACATATATATACATATATGTATTTATGCATATGTGGGTATGTATGTATATATTTCTCCCCACTGAAAAACAAAGCCTAAAACAATGAATAACTCAGTAGCAATGATACTCTGAAAGAAGTGCTCATATGTGGCTTCTAAAGGAATTAAGACTCCTTGGTTATCACGAAAAGAATCAAGACTCCTTGGCAAAATGGTTGATTCCAGCTCCCAGGCTGGAAATATGTTAGATGAGTCTGGAAAGTTGTGTCATATCAGACAGAAAGGAAGCTATCAAAGACTATGAGGGTCATATCAAAAGGAATGAGGAAACCACTTGAAAAGGCTCCTACTGGGTCAAAGTTAAAAATCAGATCATTAATACGGATAAAAACTACAATGGACCAAAACATACTAAACAGGTTTAAACATATTAATTCATTAAAACACTTAAAAACATTTCACTGGTCATCTTTGGAAAATGTTAGAGCAGCAATGTTATTTTGAAAACTATAAAATAAAAGAATTAGGCAATCATCCTACCTTTCCTATGCAAAGAGTTAACAAAGGTAAGTTTCTCTTTATAGAAGGCTGGCTAATAAACACAAGAGCATTAAGATATCACCACTAGGCTTCCCTGGTGGCCAGCGGTTAAGAATCCGCCTGCCAATGCAGGGGACACGGATTTGAGCCCTGGTCCGGGAAGATCCCACATGCCGCGGAGCAACTAAGCCGTGTGCCACAACTACTGAGCCTGCGCTCCAGAGCCTGCAAGCCACAACTCCTGGAGTCCGTGCTCTGCAACAAGAGAAGCCACCGTAATGAGAAGCCCGCACACCACAACAAAGAGTAGTCCCCGCTCACAGCAACTAGAGAAAGCCCACGCACAGCAACTAGAGAAAGCCTGCGCACAGCAACAAAGACCCAATGCAGACAAAAATACATAAATAAAATAAATAATAATAAAATTAAAAAATATACATATCACCATTTTGTAAACCTTAACAAATTCATGGATCTGGGGCTAGGCAATGATCATCAATAGCTAGTAAGATTACAAAGAGAAACAATCTGACATTATATATCCCTCCTAAAAGAGGTACACACCAGCACCTATAATGTGTTCTTGGGAAAAAGTATATATACATAATATTTAACCTGATTTAGATCAAGTCTCTAGATTTAAATACAAATTTACAGGAAATACGGAGAACAGATACCATGTTAAGGTATACCACAGGAGTACAATCAGTAAAATCCAGGCTCTGGGAGACCAAAAAAACCAAGCAAGCCAGTTTGTTCCATCAAGTAATAATGATAATAAACACTTTTTAAAGAAAATAGAAAACACAAGAAAAATAAAAGAGTTGGAGGGGAAATCTATAGATCAGCTCTAACCAATAAAACATTCTTCAATGAGTGAAATGCTCTATGCTGTCCAGTATGGTAGCCCCTAATCTCATGTGGCTCCTGGGCACTTGATATGTAGGCAGTGTGACTGAAGATCACACTATTTCATTTTAATTGTAATTAATTTAAATTTAAATAGCTACTTGTGGCTAGTGGCTACCATATTGGATGGTACCACTATTGATCAATGGAGAATTAAGAGACTTATTAATCACAGTATATCATATGATTGATCTTATTTGCATCTCTAGTCAAAGTAATAATTTTTTTAAAATATATATTACTAGAAATTTCTTAATAGTATTAAATATCTGTCTGATATTCTTAATAATATTAAGAAATTACTATTAATATTTTTTATGTGTGATAACTGTATTTTGGTAATTAGGGCAGAAACTATCCTTTAGAAATATTTACACCAGAGAAAACCATAATTCGAAAAGATACACGCACTCTAATGTTCATAGCAGCACTATTTGCAACAGCCAAGACATGGAGGCAACCTAAATGTTCATCAACAGATGAACAGACAAAGACGTGCTGTGTATATGTGTATGTGTGTGTATGTATATTCACACACACACACATACATACATACACACACACATATATACACAATGGAATATTACTCAGCCATAAAAAAGAATGAAACAAGGCCATTTGCAGCAACATGGATGGACCTAGAGATTAATATACTGAGTGAAGTAAGTCAGATATCGCTTATATGTGGAATCTAAAAAAAAAAATGATACAAATGAACTTATATACAAAACAGAGATAGACCCACAGACATAGAAAACAAACTGATGATTACCAACAGGGAAGCGGGGGGATAAATTAGGAGTTTGGGATTAACACATACACACAGCTATGTATAAAATAGATAAATAAGAAGGACCTACTGTAGGGCACAGGGAACTATACTCAATATTTTGTAATAACCTATAAGGGAAAAGAATCTGAAAAAGAATATATATATGTACATACATATATGTATAACTGAATCACTTTGCTGTACACCTGAAACACAACATTGTAAATCAACTATTCTTCAATTTTTTTTAATGTACCTTAAAAAAAGAAAGAAATATTTACAGAGAAATGATATAATTTCTGGAATTTGCTTCAAAATAATCAAGGGGGATAAAACAAGACTAGGCATTGAATTGATAAGGACTGAAGCTGGGCGATGGATAAATGGGATTCTGTATACATTCTCTCTACTTTTGTATACCTTTGAAATTTTCCATAATAAAAATTTTGGGGGGAGGAGAGGACACTTAACCTGCATGCTAGGAAGAGGTTTGCCTTTCTGTTTCCCCCAGGAAGGATACCAGAAATATAAAAGAAATTCTTAAGAAAGATAGTTTGGTTAGAGGCAGATAAACTGTCCTATACTATATTTTATACACTCAAGCCTGACTATCTACTGGACAGCTTTTCACTTTCTGGGTATCATACTTGAACTTTTCTTTGACATCATTTGACTGCTCCTTTCAACATGGGTAGATTAGAATATGAATGCAAATGCCTCAGTTGTAGCTCTAGCTCTAGCACAAAATTTGAAGGAAGAACATTAATCACAATGTATTTTTTTTTCAATTTGGATTAGGGATATGGTAGGCCAAAACTGACCACGACCACCCCCACCGGAGGCAAATGCTATCCTTGTCAAACCTCTGGAACCTGTGATGTTATCTTATTTGGAAAAAGGGTCTTTGCAATGTAATTAAGGATCCTGAGATGAAATCATCCTGAATTACCTAGATGCCCTTAAATCCAATGAGAAATGTCCTTAGATACACAGAGAATAGATAGAGGAGAAAAAAAAGTGACGAGGCAGATATTGGACTGAAGTGGCCACAAGCCAAGGAAGCCAGCAACCACCAGAGGCTGCAAGAAGTAGATTATCCCCCCAAAATTCCAGGAGTGCAGCCCTGCCAATACCTTGATTCACACTGTGGCCTCCAGAACTGTGAGAGAACAAATTTCTCTTACTTTAAGCCACCAAGTTTGTGATAAATTGTTACAGCAGACACAGAAAACTAACAAAGGAGATTATCTACTCTTTCAACCATTGAATACCTTATTCCTTCTTCATATTGCCTCAATAATTAAACATTATTGAGAATCTAAATGATTTTTAGAGCATCTTTTCCATTTTGAGGTCAGGAATTTTTGTTTCTTTTATTCAATGATGTAACCTAGTGCTGGAAAACTACTCTCTGATCATAGCTTTTTTTTTTTTTTTTTTGCGGTATGCGGGCCTCTCACTGTTGTGGCCTCTCCCGTTGCGGAGCACAGGCTCTGGACGCGCAGGCTCAGCAGCCATGGCTCACGGGCCCAGCCGCTCCGCGGCATGTGGGATCTTCCCGGACCAGGGCACGAACCTGTGTCCCCTGCATCGGCAGGCAGACTCTCAACCACTGCACCACCTGGGAAGACCCTGATCATAGCTTTTTATGCTTCTTTCTACCTTTCTCATTGGTGTTCTTTTACTAAAAACCTAAGGTGGTTCTACCTAAAGAAATAAGAGCATAAAGAAAAACTTCCCTTAACTTTAAATTCTGCCAACTTTAAGCCTTAACAATCGATCCAGTTTTCTAACACTAGTTTAGAAAATTCTATCTGAAATCATCATATTCAATACTCCTGTGTTATAGTACCCTTTATATACAATGTAGAGTATACACCAATAATTCCCAGAACATTTCTGCTTCATGACTTAATGTTTTATATTTATTCCTTCTCTACTTTATGACCTTCCCTCAAACTTACCAATAAAAAAAGAAATACCACTATGTGACAAATGACACAGTGCCCTTATGTGTTATTGACTTTTATACGCAAAGGAAAATTTTAAACACTGAAAATATTTTAAATACTCTGCAGTGTCGCAAAGAAAGGATTAAAAGCCTGTTCAAAGCACTTCTTCATTTCTTCTAGCTTCCCACCTATATGCTACTCAAAGTTGATACATATTTTTAATCACATAATTTACTACCTATTTATATTGTCATCTTATGTCCTAACAATGAGCATTAAATTATGTTTAATTCTCTGTGAAAGAGAAGTAGATATTTTGTCAACTCGAATAGTAATGTTATTTATTATCCAGAAGCACATCTTTCCTATTCATGAACTAGTTTGAGGTTAGTGACATCTTTAAAGAATACACAAGTACATTTTTGAAGGTGATAATATTTTTTACCTAGAAGTTGTCATTTCCACAGTACAAATGAATATGCAATCCTTTTCCAAAGTAAACATGAAATAAGCACATCCTTCAGAAGAAAAAACTCCATTATATGTCTCTGAATACCAGTCAGGTCTTTTGATCCTTTCTAAAATAAGTTAATGAGGAATAGAAAATATATCATTCTTAAAGAGATGACAATTATTTTTTTGGCTTGGCTCCTGTCTCAACTTCCACTTCTTAGCCATCTGTATTTCTTTATTTCAAAACAAGGTTGCAGTGGCTACAAATGAATCCAGCATTTCATTCTGGAGGTTAAACTCTCTACTCATCTATAGTCTTCTCATGCAATATAAACCTACTACTAGCAGAAGGACTTCTGAAAATTGACAGTAAGTGACTAAACAAAACAACACTAATAGAAAAGTGGAACTTAGAAAAGATACTCTCCTGCCACTGCCCAGCTGAAAATGTAACAAATTACATATAGTTCTCCCTATTACAAATATCAAAAGGTTTTATTTCTAGGTCAGAAAAAATTTTTTTAAAGAGACAGTGATACAGGATAGCAAAAAGGAAAACTGGGGGGAGGGGAGACACAAGATTAAAAACAACATAAGAAAAGTAATGTATTATGAATGCATAGATTTAACAGTAATCCTATACATGCGAAAACTACTTCATGTATTTTAGAAATGCAATTCGGTCTTCCATCCTCTTGAAGCTCACATCTGTTAAAACAACAAAGACCTATGGAGAGAGGTGAGGTGGAAGAAGATGCCTGAAGTGGACTCTGTCCGTTCAAGCGTATAATCAGAATGAATAATTTACAAGCATACTTTCATCTTCAGTGCCACTAAGAGCTGAATTCTAAGGAGCTTAGGGAGACTGTAAAACATCTGCTAACCAAGTTGAATATGCAGAGGAGACCTAAGCAAAAATGATCCAACAAACCTGTTCATAAGATTGGGAAAGGGGATGGGGGACTAAAAAGAACTGGCCGAAAACCAGAGACTAATACAGCAGTGGTCAGTGACTTATATTCTTAACTATATCTATTCATTCCATTTTAGAAAGTCAGATAGCTGTATTAAGCTAACTGAATCAGAGAGCTATATTAGGCTAACATTAGCTATATACTCCCCATCAAAAGTAATATTTTATAAAATAACAAAAGAGGCAAAATGTGAAAGGGAAACAACCAAAGCACCTCTAGGTCTTTCCATTTTAATTCAAATAATATAAAAACATATATTCCACTAAGTAGACATATATGGAAAAAATTCTCCAACAATTCATATATGTATTTTTCAGATCTATGCCTATTTCATGTACCTTTGAAAGGAAACATACCCAAACAAAAAGAAGTGGTTTAGTGTCTTACAAAAAATATACAGTCACCCAGTAGCTTATAAAATATGATTTCTCAGCAATCAAAGGAAACTCTATGCTTGGCATCAAGACAACACAATGCCAAAAAATCTTTATAAACTAAGATCTCATATCATCTGCTTCTCGCTCAGTTTTAAAGAAATGCTATGTGTGTCACCTCAGACTATATCTTATGAAATTACAGTCAGCATCATAAGACAAACAGTATGCTTAGCCATCTAACCAGAAGGTAAAATTCTGCATCTAAAAATCAAGAGAAGTTAAAAATTAAAAAAAATAAATAAAAACAAAGGAGCAAACTAGGTGAATTTTAAAATAAATGGTACTTTGGCTTTAAGGAAGATTGAGAGAAAGGATTCATTTTTATTCCTATTCATTGATGTGCTCAGTAAATATGTAAGGTATGTGCCTATTTTAGATACTAAGTATAAAATGGTCCAAAAAGAAAGACAAAATCTCTGGTCTCAAGGGACTTATCTCAAAATTAATAAATCAATGAAAAAACACAAGATATAAAAAAACTGTATGCAAAAATAAATAAATAAAATAGGGTGATGTAATACAAAGTGACTGCGTGGCTACATAAGATTGGGTATTCAAAAGGCCTCTTGAAGGACACAGCTACGGAATGATCTAACGAAACAAAAGGCAAGAGCTTAGGCCCTATTGTAAGAGCAAGCTTGGGCTGATTTAGGTACACAACAAAAGGCAATGTGACTGGAGCCTAGTAAACAAGGGGGAAAACGGCAGAAGGTGAGGTCACAGACATAGGACCACATTATTTAGGGCCTTGTAGGTCAGAGTAATAAATTTTTACATTATACCCTTGGACTGTAAGAAGCAGCCTCATGAAACTTATTGTCATGCTTTTTGTAAAATAGCTGTTGGGGATACTATCCACCACACCAAACAAAATACTCTTCACGAAGGTGCAAAGGAAGAGTTTCTCTCAGATCTCATGTTCAGTAAGAGCTGATCTTTTTCTGAGTAACTGGTATAAATTTACCTTATGTGAATTCTGAAATTAATCATGCTCTCCTCTATCCTCTGAACTCCAGCAAAGTCAGGGCTGAATTTACAATTAGTTTCTGGCAACTGTATAAATCTTATGGCATCTATTTTTTTAATAAACTTTTTATTTTAGAATAGTTTTATATTTACAGAAAAGTTACAAAAGTAGTACAAAGGATTCCCATATACTCCCCCCCACCCCCCGGCTTCCCCTGTCATTAACATCTTACATGATGAGTATGGTACATTTGTCACAATTAATGAGCCAATAATGATACATTATTATTAACTGAAGTCCATAATTTACTCAGATTTCCTTAATTTTTACCTGATGTGCTTTTTCTTCCAGGATCTTTATGGTATCTATTCTATATATTAAATTTACTGGAGCTTTATATCACTGTTTTATCTTTATTTTCCCCTTATTCTAACCTCTATAACTACTGTTATCTAATTATTTTATTTAATTCTATAAACCTTTCTCAAAAATTCTAGGAATTATGTGGAGCAATAAAAAAATTAGTAGAAAGAGATTTCTTGAAAGACGCAATTAGCTTTTGCCCAACAAGTCAAGTAGTTCAGTATTATTCAAAGTAGGTAATGCTTTATAAATCTTTTAAAAATACAGAGACTCAAGGAAATGTCCAATTAAAAATGTTACTCAAAGATATCGTTTGGATAAAAATATAAAGTCAATATAAAAAAAGTATTTTTATGTTTCAGTATTAATCTCTTGAATTCTCTCTCCTTTTGTTGTCATATATAGCATTAGTAATCCTGATTGTTCTTACTGATCCATGCAACCTTAACATGGTCTCTGATTGTACAAATCTAAGATGAGGGTGAAGCAAAATGATCTTTTAATGTCTCTTTCAATTAGAAGTGTCGATTTCTTAATTCTGTGACCTAGGCTGACTGTCAGATTCTCATATTTTTGTATCACAAGAGTGGAAAACATTAATGCTTCTAAACAAAAGATACTACATTTTAAAAAGAAGATGGCAAAATAAAGTTTTAAGCTTTACTTGAAAATAATTCAGAGTACAAACTAAAATAAATTTAGTGTATAAATTATATGAAGTGTATAAGTTTATATATTATATATATATATGAAAATCATATGTATCAAAAATATCCTGAGGAAGGAGGAAGTTCCCCAAAAACAGGTGTTAATATTTACCTAAGTAAATTTGACAGAATTTGACTACGTCAAATGGGTACCACAATTAGGAGTTCTGTTGTCATATCTATAATAAATTGTCTTGCCTCGAAACAATTCTGATTATCAAGATGTGACTGATTCACTGATGCTGGGACTTTCAGTTGGCAGCTTAATTTAATCTGCCCCAAATACCCAAATACCAAATACCACATTGACAGCAGGAACTATAAAAACACAATATAGTTGAAAGGTTTTTAGCATCTATTTCCAAAAATTCCTCAAAGCATTATTTCATTAAACACTGACTCTAAGGGTCCTAAGTGTGCCTGCTCCTCCACATAAAAAAATATATATCCACTATTTTAGTCACTTTAATACCCTTATTCTACTGTCACATATGCCCTACAATTCTTTCTGTAGAAAAAGATAAAATAAATAGTAAAATTCTTAATTATCTATGCCATTATTTAAAATTCAATGCATTGTGTTAGCTTTAACATAGAATTTTAATTCACCTTCTTAGTCATATTTCTAAATGTAAATGCCTACCAAAAATAACAAAGATTACACAGAAGCGTAGGTAATGATATATATCAAAGGAGATTAGATATAAATTGATAAGGAATGCCTGTTAGCACTTTAAATATATCATTTCAGAATATGAGCATTTCCTAGCTATAACCATAAGACATTTATTTTAAATAAAAGTAGAGACCCTTTATTTTTCATGAATCAATGTATGAATGATTCATGAAATTCACTCTCAAAGGACGAATGAAGCAAAATAACCAAGCAAAATAACCAAGAATCTGAATGTTTATTTATTTGAATAATAAAAGCAACTTTAAGTAAATGCTCCTTGATATCTTAATACACTGAAATTATTTTGTTTGGTTGGTTTACTTTTTTTTTTTTTGCGGTACATGGGCCTCTCACTGTTGCAGCCTCTCCCGCTCCTGATGCTCAGGCTCAGCAGCCATGGCTCACGGGCCCAGCTGCTCTGCGGCATGTGGGATCTTCCCGGACCGGGGCACGAACCCGTGTCCCCTGCATCGGCAGGTGGACTCAACCACTGTGCCACCAGGGAAGCCCTAGTTTACTTTTAAATGGGAAAAAAAGCACCTCTTTATCTATGAAGAATAAAGGCACTATCCTGAAATTAGAAGAAAATAATCCACTAGTGTAAAAAATAATAGTCAACTTCTAATCAACAAAAACTTTCATATACTGTGCCTTTTATCTAATTTACTTTTATCAAATAAACCACTTCACTCTTTAAGAATCCATTTCAAGTTACCTTTCTTTCACTATAATCAGAAATCCACTCGATCTTAAACAAAAGTACTGTGAAAATATGAAGCTACTTATTTTACTATAACTAATCTTAAGTAATAATTCAACAAAAATGTTTTTTAATTCTAATAACAATGTTAAGTTATAACGATTTAATATATGTAAATAATCAGTACAGCTATTACTTATATTCAATTCAATGCAATAAACATTTAAAAAATAAACATCCTATAAATGCTAATAGAATAATCAGACTATAGATGAACTTAAGAAGCCTATAAACCTACTGGCTAGTTATTGCCTGAAAAAATTTAGCATTAACAATACTGGTCTAAAATTCTTTAAGATTATTTATGGCTGGGGACTTCCCTAGTAGCGCAGTGGTTAAGAATCCGCCTGCCAACGCAGAGGACACAGGTCCAAGCCCTGGTCCGGGAAGATCCCACATGCCACGGAGCAACTAAGCCCGTGTGCAACAACTACTGAGCCTGCACTCTAGAGCCCGCAAGCCACAACTACTGAGCCCCTGTGCCACAATGACTGAAGCCCGTGCACCTAGAGCCGTGCTCTGCAACAAGAGAAGCCACCGCAATGAGAAGCCCGCGAACCGCAACGAAGAGTGGCCCCTGCTCGCCGCAACTAGAGAAAGCCCGCGTGCAGCAACAAAAGACCCAACGCAGCCATAAATAAATAAATAAATAAATAAAATTTATTTTTTTAAAAAAAGATTATTTATGGCAAGGGTTCTCAACTTTGGCTATTTTATTAGAATAACCTAGAAAGACTATAAAACTATCAATGCCTGGGCTCCACTCCCCATATCCTATTTTAATTGGCCTGAGAAAGGTACTAAGTATCAGTATTTGTAAAACAAACATACAAACAAAACACAAGTAAACTGAGTTAATTGTGTAGCAGATTTGAAAATCACCAATTTATGGTATACTCCAGTTTTAAGATTAAAACAAAAAACTTGCTTACTGGCACCAAAAGTCTTAAGTCTACTAAAACTTAAGGTATACAAAAAGAGGAGAATGAAGAAGAGAGAGAAAGACAATATTCAAAAAAATAATCAGGGCTTCCCTGGTGGCGCAGTGGTTGAGAGTCCGCCTGCCGATGCAGGGGACACGGGTTCGTGCCCCAGTCCGGGAAGATCCCACATGCTGCGGAGCGGCTGGGCCCGTGAGCCATGGCCGCTGAGCCTGTGCGTCCGGAGCCTGTGCTCCGCAACGAGAGAGGCCACAACAGTGAGAGGCCCACGTACCGCAAAAATAAAAAAATAAAAAAATAATCAAGGCCAATCAAACATTTTTTTCCTTTAAAAATGTTAAAAGTTGGGACTTCCCTGGTGGTGCAGTGGTTGTGAGTCCGCCTGCCAATGCAGGGGACACGGGTTCGAGCCCTGGTCTGGTAAGATCCCACATGCTGCGGAGCAGCTGGGCCTGTATGCCACAACTACTGAGCCCGCGTGCCACAACTACTGAAGCCCACGCACCTAGAGCCTGTGCTCCATGGCAGGAGAGGCCACCGCAATGAGAGGCCCGCGCACCGCAACGAGGAGTGGCCCCTGCTCGCCGCAACTAGAGAAAGCCCGTGCGCAGCAACAAACACCTAATGCAGCCAAAAATAAATAAATTTATATTTTTTTAAAAAATTGTTAAAAGTTGAAAGTCCTATCTTGGACTTTGTGATAAATCTGCTGACGTTGCATTATTTTATAGATAACTGCTAAATAAAAATCTAGAAATACAAACCCAATAGCAAGAATAAATGAATGACAGAAATGATTATCATTTAAATTTAACACCATATAAAAGAGAGTAAATTAATATAGTATCACAATGCAAATGAGACACAAAATTATAGTCCCTTTAAATAACTTTTTCTAACCTCAATACTACATAGAATGTTTCCTTAATCTACCTTCCAATACCTTCAATTCCCCAGTGTCTCTAAAGAGAAAAATTCATTTTAAGAAGACAAAAACTACATGGGATTAGTTTGTTTATCTGAGAATGGAAAGAATGAACAAGTACAGAATATTTCCCTTATGAAAGCAGTACATATATCTGCATGATCAGCCTAGAGTACTCCCTTTATAACAGTGTCCAAAGAAGTTAATGTCTCTGGACAATGAGATAAAGAAAAAGTTATTAACTATAAATATTTGTCATTTTAGCATACTTTGACAGAATTCAGTTTTTCTCCCATAACAGCTAAAAGTATATGAGAATTACTAGCAACATGATCCAGCATGGAGGGATGAATAAAGATCATAACTTTCAACATATCTCAGAATATCTTTGTTACAAACCAGTTGGTAAAACTTTAAAAAAAAATTAAGGATAAGTAGTCCAACTTTGAGAATAAAATTAAAAGAACCAATATTAAAGCAAGTAACACAGGGTGAGGAAACCAGCTTAACTTCCACGCAATTTCATTTTTCTTACATTTTTAAAATATTTTGAGGAGGTACTCTTTAAGACACATAAAATAAGAGATAATAACCTAATAAAGAACTAAACATTTGTCTTCAGTTAAATATTAGAGAATTATATTAACTATGTTAAATATATTAAATATAATCCAAAATTTAGTGACATATTATAAAAGTAATACCCAGGTGCCAATACCCTAGTAAAGATTTTGAGATGCTGAAGGAAGCATATTTTGAATTCAGAACAGTTAGAGCTGAAAGATATACACTTCTATGTCATTAAAGACAATGAGATTTTTAATTACAGGTCTGTAGTTTTAATAAACAACTTCATATTCATCTCTCCTGAAAATATGTGATGCAAAATTTTAAAAGACTATCCAGCCTCAGAAGGAACACTCCCTCAAGAAATAGTTGTCGAATTAGCTAATTATTTACTGACACAAGAACTACAACTTTAACTTACAACTCTCCAAACCTATCAAAGGTTAAACCCATAAAGAATGAGCTAGTGAGTAGAAGCTGAGGTAACAGAGGATCAATAAAGATAACTGGAAAGATAACCACTATCCTTAGGTCAGTCATTTTATGACTGCCAAACTCTGCACAGGCATACATATACATGCTTATAAACACACACACACACACACACACACACACAGAGTAAATATGGTTCATTGTTTTACTAGTCCCAGTCTAAAGACATGACATAAATAGAAAGAAAAAGCTGTGTTGCCCAGACTAATTATGAACTAAGGATTTACTGAATGATGGATGGATGGATGAATAGACAATAGAGACAAATATAAAAATACATTGTTTGGGGGAGGGAGCATGACACAGATAAGAGCTTTAACTCTAAACCAATATCTATGATTCACAATGCTAAGGTGATTTGAGGACATTATAAGAGATCCATCATAAAGTAAATGTGAGCTAAACAAAAAAAAAAGTTTCATTGAAACACGAAGTAATCATAATATATATTATAAAAAACAAAAAAGATTTATATAGTAGGGCAGGTTATATTAGTTTTATACTGTTCAGTTTAAAATATCTTTTCTTAAAAAGTTTTATGTGGCTAAATGTAGAGATTAATGCATCTTACCTTCCACAGAAGGTGCCTGGTCCTGAGCTGAGTACAGCATATCCTTAAAAGCCTATTAGAAAGAAAGAAAACATACATGGAATCATGAGTAATCTTTACAGTAAAAGCATTGTGAGCTAAACAATTACTTCTTTTTCAATATCCAGACAATGACTACATACGGTTCCCTAAATTGAGAATTTAGTGAAATACTTTAATAAGCTAAAACCCAAATACTATACTTTCTTATCAACCCAGTATTGTCCCATCTTTAAGATGAGGGCTAATGTGTATACTTTAAAAATTAAGGGGCATTTGGAAAAGAATGAAAAATCACCTGAGAGATCATAAAATCTCTTGACTAAAAAAAAAAAAATAGTGATAGAAACTGAGAACAGTCCTAGAGGAATACAATGGAACACTGCATAAGAAGATATAAAATGCTGGATACAAATTTTTTTAAATTGTGGTATCATATACCTGAACATAAAATTCACTATCTTAACCAGTTTTTTTTTTTTTTTGGCCATACGTGGGCCTCTCACTGTTGTGGCCTCTGCCATTACGGAGCACAGGCTCCGGACGCGCAGGCTCAGCGGCCATGGCTCACGGGCCCAGCCGCTCCGCGGCATGTGGGATCCTCCCGGATCGGGGCACAAACCCGTGTCCCCTGCATCGGCAGGCGGACTCTCAACCACTGCGCCACCAGGGAAGCCCTTAACCAGTTTTAAGTGCACAGTTCATAGTGTTAAGTAAAGTTACACTGTTGTGTAGACAATCTCCAGAATTCTTTTCACCTTGGATACAAATACTTTTCAGTGGAGGTCTGGAAAATCCTCTGTTAAAAGAGTTCAGGACTATAAAGATAGTAGAGCTTTTATTGTTTTTTCCAAACCAATAAGTTAACTAACAATCATATTTAGGTAATTTAGATGGTTGCAGTTTGGTCTCTTGATAAGTGGTTTTGGGACAGGAATGAAAAGTACTTCTTCATATCTACCAAAATGGTAGAATCAATTAAGTGGATAAACTCCAGAGCAGAAGAGCTAGTCATAAGCTTAGGTGACTTTACCTATCCCATAGCTTCAAATACCATCTAACCAACCACTGGTGATTCCCAAATTGGCCTCCAGCATTCCTCAGCCTCAGTACAACTGACATTTGGGGCCAGATAATTCTTTGTTGTGGGGGCAGTTCTGTGCATATTAGGATTTTTGGCACTACCCCTGGTATCTAGAGATTCACTAGATACCAGCAGCAACCAACCAAAAATGTCTCCAGACACTACCAAATGCCCCTAGAGGACAAAAATCACCTCCCCAGAACCACCGGCCTAGAGTCATTCAAGCATATAAAACCAAAAAAGAAGAAACAAACCTCCAAGGTAACCCACTCTGTATTCAAGTCTAGTAAATTACATTCTTCCCCAATGAAATTACCATTTACTTTAAATTAATGACCAACCTGTCAGTTCCATGACTAACCCTAACCAGTCTGATAATATACAAAAGCCCTAAGTGAATAAAACAAAGATCTAGAACTTCTTTTAAGAAAAAATGTATATATGCTCACTACTTTCTTTACTATTTCAGATGTCTCAGGAACCACTAACGTCCAGTTTAAAAAAAGAAGTTAGCTCAGATCTTATCAAACATCAGAAAGTCTTTATTTCAGTTCACAGACTGGAATTTTATATTAAAGTCCTATACAAGTGCAGAGTAGGGAGCTTCCCTGGTGGCGCAGTGGTTAAGAATCTGCCCGCCAATGCAGGGGACACAGGTTCAATCCCTGGTCCAGAAAGATCCCACATGCCACTGAGCAACTGGGCCCGTGTGCCACAACTACTGAGCTTGCGCTCTGAGAAGCCTGCGCACCGCAATGAAGAGTAGCCCCCGCTCTCCGGAACTAGAGAAAGCCCGTGGGCAGCAATGAAGACCGAACGCAGCCAATACATACATACATACATACATACATACATAAATTAAAAAAAAAACAAGTGCCGAGTAGTAGTTATGTTATGGTTCTTCCACAGAATATTTTAAGAGGGTAAATGAATAGATTGCTTAGAGCAGAGTAAATCTCCAGAAATAGAAAAATATAAGAAGAAAGGAACAAAAAAATCCAGCCAGAGAATACTTAAGGAAATAAAGCTATCATGGAAGCAGGTAATACCAGAGACTCAAACATCTAAATGAAGTTTTTCAACTTCTGAAGTATGATAGGCATGTTTACCAAAATCAAATGAAGTTATCAGTAACCAAATAAACCACCAATGACTAGCAGAGTAGCTTGTATGCAGTAGGAGCTCAATAAATAGTTCTTGAATTCAAAAGGGTTTCTCAGCACACTGAAAAAAGCACACTAAGTAGAATCTCTGGTACACAATTAAAATGAATTAAATTTGCAAAAGGAAAGCTTACCAAATTAAGGTTTTAAAAAGATGATTTAAATTTTATAAAGAGAAAAATTATGATAGTTTTTTTTTTTTGTTTTTGCTTTACGCGGGCCTCTCACCGCTGTGGCCTCTCCCGCCGCGGAGCACAGGGTCCTGATGCGCAGGCCCAGTGGCCATGGCTCACGGGCCCAGCCGCTCCGCGGCACGTGGGATCCTCCCAGACCGGGGCACGAACCACCATCCCCTGCATCGGCAGGCGCACTCCCAACCACTGCGCCACCAGGGAAGCCCGAGAGTATTCATTTTGGTTATAAAAATAAATCATAATTTCATTTAAGTCAAGATAACTCTCGGTAAAATCAGGGACAACTCTTTTTTTGCTTCTTACTACTTCAGTTTTCCTCTGAATAAGAGACCCTCTATGTTTTTGATAGTAATACACTCTAGAGAGCTCTATAAGAACTCTATAGGATACCATTCCCTGTCAGTGACTAGAGAATAGCCCCCAACTGGGAACCAGTGGGGGAAAATCCTACAAAGTATTGTCTATATTAATACCTATGGATTGTTCGTCTGTAATATGAGTCACCTGGGTTGGGAGCAGTACCTCCAAATGCACAAAACAACAAATTCAAAGTTTCCTCAATTCATGCTGTTTTACTTCAAGAAAATCCAATACTGTACATGAAACTCTGAATTTGTATAATAAATAAAATCAATATGTATTCATGTGCATTACAAAAGATTTCTTTGATCACTGCCAAGGGCCCAGGGTTCAATCCCTGGTCAGGGAACTAAGATCCCACAAGCCACATGGCACGGCCAAAAAAAGCAAAAAAAAGCAAAACAAACAAACAAAAAAAGATTCAAAGCAATTCTGATGCAATCAGCATCTCTACTGTAATGTCTGAGTTACAAAAATTAAGTTATTTTTGTTATGATGTTATTGAAATATATATAAACTAGGACAAAACTCTTAGTGTTTATAACAATGCATATGACAGTAAAATCTTACAAATTAAATCCAAATACAACCATAAAACCAGTATTATTCAATCAACAACATTAACATGACAGAAAACAAGATGTTTGCTGAAACAAAATCTCAATTGATAACACGAATACAATGCCAATTTACCTGTTCTGAGTTTGGAATGCCCAGATAACTGCGTCAGATGGGATCTACTGTAAGGCAGTATAGTCAGTGGCTAGAAGCTATGGAGTCAGACAACGTGTATGAAAACCAACTCTACCACTTATTAGCTGTGTAACCTTAGGAAAATTAACTTCTCTATACTTCAGTACCTTCATCTGTAAAACAGGAATAGTAATTACACATACCTCACAGGTCTACTGTATGAATTTAAAACACAAATCCTTATATTAATTATGCTTCATTATTATACATGAAGAGTACTTTGAACAGTGCCTAGAACACAGAAGATGCTCAAAGAATGTTAGCTGATAGAATGTGAACTACCACAAAACTTATGTCATGTAGTGGGCTGTAGCATCATTTGGCGGTCTACTAGACATGAATACATCATTTATGCATTAGATATGCCTCAGTTCTTAACTAACTCTTCACAAAGTAGTACAATAGTACCCGGAGCCAACATGACCAAACAAACATAAATAGAGGCACTGCAATCTCCTGGCATTACCAGCTTAAAAGATGGTCAACTAGATGATTTAGAATATGCTATTATATTTTCTGATGATAGCTGACATGAGCACACACAGTTTTTAATTCTTATAAGAAACCTATAGATTCCCAAGAAAATATAGGCAGTCCCAATCTGCGAACGCATTAAATAACAAAGACTCCTAATTTTATTACTTAAACTTTCTACAACATATCTAGTGTATAAAATAGGGTATAGTTCGAACTTAACATGTATGTTCAATAATACCGCCAGTAAAAATTTCTTACGTTGTTAATTTTTAGTAACCCACAGTAGATCATCTCTAATCTCCTTTCCAAACACATGGGTTTTACAGACCATTTCACAGAACAAGGATCAGAAGCTAGAAAGATTCCTACTTCCTATCAACTCACTATTAGCCGCACATATAACATACTATAAATATTACCATCTCCATCAATAAAATATCTAATCTATGTTGTTCTCATCTGTCTGCTTCAATATTCATTCAAAGTCAGCATATGGCAATCTAATTATTGGATTAATGAACAATAATATAAACACAGGCATTTGAAGAGGAAGGACAAGGAATATTTATTATAAACCTTTAAAGGAATCATAATCCCTGTTAACAGTGTTTAATAATTTGATAAAATTTACATCAGACTTTTTTTTATTCTGAAGGTTTTTCCAAATGGTACTATTATAATTTTGATATATACTTAAAAATATGTACACTATGCCTGATCTACATACCCCAGAGATAATGTGAATAATGTGCAAGTGAGTTATATCTGACCTGGTTTCTTTGTCTCGTCATCTAGAGATCAGTCATGTTTTCCTGATACTAAAGTGCTAAGAACAGTTCTGTAAATCAAATTATAAACCTCAAAAGAGGGCACTGAGCATTCTCATATGTCCTGTACAAAGAATGACCATCTAATTAATCTTCATTTCTATCCCCAAATAAACTAACCTAGCTCTGTTTTTGATGATAGAAATGATCTGTAAAAAGAAACTCGTATACAAATTTTTTTAATCTAGTATGTTAAAATTTTAAATTAATGTATTCTTGTACATACTTAACAATCCAAAGGCTGTAGTATATTAGAAGCATTATGCATGACTCAAAATTTTCATGGAATTTAAATGTACCCCATCAGCAAAGGCAATTCAATATACAGAAGTTGTTACAACATTAAATTATTATTGAATTTGTTAAATGTATAAAATGTATATAATTTATAATAGGAAGAACTAATTTGGAATACGTCCCGTTATATTCACATTTATAAATTTCCTCACTAACATACTCTGATATCCACTGACGTGGCTTTTACTATTTCTATGTGGATATCTCCCAAATCTGTATCCTCAGCCACACGTTTGCTAACACATACTCAAAATGTCCAAAATTCATTTTCTTCCCAAAGCCTACTCTTCTCATGTCTTTATTTCTGTTAATGTCACTGCCAGTATCCACATCACACAGATTCACAATCTCAGCTATTGTATCACTCATTCAACAAATATTTGTGTATCTGCTATGTGCCAAGACTGTTCTAGGCACCTGGGATACATCACAAGGAAAATAAAAATCCCTGTCCTAGCTGCATTAACATTCTTATATTCT
This sequence comes from Stenella coeruleoalba, assembly GCF_951394435.1. Taxonomy (NCBI): domain Eukaryota; kingdom Metazoa; phylum Chordata; class Mammalia; order Artiodactyla; family Delphinidae; genus Stenella; species Stenella coeruleoalba. The sequence goes on from NC_137169.1 coordinate 176,566,706, forward strand.
CCTCCTTTCCACTCCTAAGTTTAGTGATCTGATTCGTCAATGCCACCACCACAACCTCTTTTACATTCATTCTCTCCTATCCATTCACCTGAACTATTTCAACGGACTCTTCACTGATTTACCAACCTTTAGGTTTTCATCTCTCTAACACATCTCACAAACAACTGCCATATCAATCTTTCCAAAGCACCAGTCTGACTCTCCTCTTAAAAACTTACAAGGATTTCCCAATGGCCACAAAATAAAGCCCATATTCCTCTGCTGGCCTATAAGGCACCCAGAATGATCCAATCTATGTTTCTAGGCTTATCTTCCGAACTGAAGAAAGCCAATTTCATTTTCACAACCTGACCCTCAAGTCAAAATGAATTACCTATTACTCACTTTAGAGACTTCAATATTTCTTCCATCTTTGCCTTTTGTTTACAACTATTACCTCTACCTGGAATCCCCTATCCCTACTTCCATCTTTTCAATCTAATTTCCAAATCTTAACCATCCTTCAAGGTCCAGATCAAATTTAATCTCTTTTATGTTTTGTCCTGATTCCTCCAGCTGGAAGTCTTTACTCATTCCTCTGAAATCCTGTAGTACTCTATTTGAAACCATTTATAGCACTTAATATTTCCACCTTATGTTTTAATTATTTATGTGTGTCACTTGTTCACCATTTGATTGTAAAGTCAGGGTTTTAGCCACCTTGCTTGTACTTGTATAAGAAAGGCTCATCATAAACATTTCTAGATTACTTAATATCATCATTAAAGAAGTTACTAAGTTTTAGTCATTAAATGAACATTACTGCATGTCTACTCTGTGCACTATGCCAGGCTCTAAAGAAATAATGGTGGATCAAGCAAGGAAAAGACAGTCATATAAATAGATACATTTTAATATAATATGTTAAATACTTTAAAAATGATCAAAGCATATTGAAGGCCTAACTAACATAGTAGCAATTTAAAAAAAGAAGGTGATATATGGGAAAGAGGGGGATACCAAGAAGCAAAATAGGAAGATTAGACAAACAACTAAACATGAACTAAGGGAATTAAAGATCTCTAAGATTTTGAGCATAGGTAAACCTAGAGAAAGAGGCTTAGTGATACTATTAACTGAGCTGCAAAAACACCAAAGAAAAAACTTGGGCAAAGAAAAGACAGGAGTTTGGGTTAACAAACCACTTCAGGTATCCACAGGACAACTGAGATGGTCAGCAGACAGATGAAAACAGAGATCTACAGTTTGGAAAATAGGTCAGAGCTAGTGGTTAAGAGTTGGAAATTATGTGTATAAGGTGATTTGAAACTGCCTATGCCCTAAGTAAATGAAATTTTTCAGAAAGTAAGTGGACCAAGGACAGAATCTTTTGGAATACAAAGCAACAGAGAAGACAATAAGGAAAACACCAGATGTATAGAGTGCCACAGGAATTAAAGGGGCATTTCAAGAAGGAAGATATATTAAAAATTATCAAAAGCTGCTTAGAGGAGACATATCTGCACCTCCATGTTTTCTGCAGCATTATTCACAATAGCCAAGACATGGAAACAACCTAAGTGTCTGTCAACAGATGAACGGGTAAAGAAGATGTGAGATACACACACACACACACACACACACACAAACACACGATGGAATATTATTCAGCCGTGAGAAAGAAGGAAATCCAGCCATTTGCAATAACTTGCATAAACCTTGAGGGCATTATGCTAAGTGAAGTCAGAGAAAGACAAATACTATATGATATCACTGAAACGTGGAATTGAAAAATGCTGAACTCAAAGAAACAAAGAGTAGAATGATGGTTACCCAGGGCTGGGGGGTGGGGGAAATGGGAAGATACTGGTAAAAGGGTACAAACTTCCAGTTATAAGATTAACAAGTTCTGAGCATCTAATGTACAGCATGGTGATTATAGCTAATAATACTGTATTATATACTTGAAAATTGCAACAATGGATCTTAAATGTTTTCACCAAAAATATGAAATGGTAATTACGTGATGTAATGGAGGAGTTAGCTAGTGCTATAGTGGTAATCATCTGCAATCTATAAATGTATCATATCAACACACTGCACACCTTAAATTTACACCATGTGTCAATTATATCTCAGTAAAACTGGAAGAAAAATTTTAAAGAAAACTGAGAACATATGAGTTAAATAAAACAGCTATCAAGGAAGGGTTCAGTATACTAACAATTATTCTGTTTCTTCAGCTGGAAGGTGAATACAGATGCCTATTTACCTACCTATCCATCTGTCTGTCTGTCTGTCTGTCTATCTAATTGGAATGCTGCAACTGAATTATAAAGAAACAAAAATAGGTAACATTAAAATGCCTAACATTAGAGCCTATAACTTAAACTATTCATATGTAAGATTAATAAAATATATCCTTAAGTTAAAGGAAAGAAAAATTAAAAGCTGCTTAGAGATCAAGAAGAGACTAAGAAGAGATATAATTAGGTCTGAGGATCAGGAGCTCATTGGTGACCTTCAAAAAATGGTTTCAGTAGAGTAATGGGGCAGAAACTAGATTAGATTGCTTTGAGTACACGAGAGCTGAGGATATGATGACCACAAATACTGATCGATAATAAAAGTAATTATAGTTACCTTTACTGAATGCCTACTATCAGATATCGTTTTGAGTATTTTAAACACACTACTTTAACAGAGGCCCACAACTCTTTAATGTAAATATGATTTTCATTTTACCACTGAAGATCTGAAATTCAGAAAGGTTATTAAAGTATCATCTTGCCCAAGTATTGCTCATTCTGTAATCCACGCTTCTTTGAGAAAAAGACACATAGCCCACTATTTGGAGTGAAATCTTATTTCCTAAGATTTACCTCTAATTTTGGCCTCTCAATTTTCTGATACTCTTCCTTTCATTTCCAAAACTTTTCTAAACCATTAGATTTTTATATCAGGTGTGGTAACTAGCCTCTGAAATAACCCCCAATGATTCTTAACTCCTGGTAGTAATGCTCTTGTGCAATCCCCTCCCATACTAAATAGGACTGACCTCTATAACCAATAGAATATTGCATAAATGACCGAGTACTACTTCCAAGGCTAGGTCATAAAAGGCACTGTGGTTTTCATCTTATTCTCTTTTGGATTCCCCACTCTGGGGAAAGCCAGCCATGAAAAAACTGAAGCAGCCCTATGGAGAGGTCCAAGTGGTAAGGAACTGAGGCCTCCTGAAAAAAGCCAGCACAAATTTGTCAACCATTCGAGTGTGCCATTCTAGAATTGGATCCAGCCCCAGGCAAGCCTTGAGATGACTGCAGCCTTGACTGGCATCTTGACGACAACCTCACAAAATATCCTTAGCCAGAATCACCCAGTTAAGCTGTTTCCAAACTCTTTACACACAGCAAGAGTGTAAGACAATTAATGTTTCTTATTGGTTCAGCAGTTTTAGGTAGTTTGTTATAGAGCAACAGATAATTAATACATGAGGCTAGATTTGAAAAACATTTTTATATCACAGAATGTAATGTTATTAGATCATAACCAACATCTCTGGCTTGTCTTGATCAAAGTACCTAAAATTTTTATTCCTATAAAGATACAAAAACTATGGAAATGAAAACTATGACAATTTCAATTAAGTGATTTATTTAGCAATAACAAGCAAAACTGCATTCCCATAAGCCACAGCCACCAATACTGTAATTTAACTTATACCCTTGAATGCCCTTGAGAAGTCACATAGCTGCACTTCTGAGCTGGGACGGAATAAATCTGATAGATTAAATCAGCATCCTCCTTGTCTAAGGATCCTATTCTGACAATAAAATAAAGCTGATAACAAATGCTCTTTTATAACTAATTAAATCTGTATGGCACATTCTTACATTTACTATGGTAACAACTGTAAATTCTCTGAGGGCAGAGAGCAGTCTCACTTCAATTCTTATGGGCCACAGCATCTAGCACAGTACAGGTTCAAAGTACATTTGTCAATTGCACAGACTTTGCAACACAAAGCCTAAATATCCAGGTCTTCCCTGGTGGCGCAGTGGTTGAGAGTCCGCCTGCCGAGGCAGGGGACACGGGTTCGTGCCCCGGTCCGGGAATATCCCACATGCCGCAGAGCGGCTAGGCCCGTGCACCATGGCCCCTGAGCCTGCGCGTCCGGAGCCTGTGCTCCGCAACGGGAGAGGCCACAACGGTGAGAGGCCCGCGTAACGCAAAAAAAAAAAAAAAAAAAAGCTTTATTTCAAAGCCTAAATATCCAAAATGAGCACATCAGTTAATTTTTTAAGTAACCATGTTATTTTTATTGAATTATTTTATAGCATTTCCAGTTTCATGAAATATCAAAATGCAAAGTCATTTCTTATTTTTCCTAATTTTCATTATCTTTTATTTCTACATAAGATTCAAACCTCTTTCATTTACTAGCCACAAGAAAAGTTCTTAGTGTGTTTGGCTTCCAGTCCTCTTTAATATATAAGGTTTATACAGGTTGGTAAAACATGTCGAATTTTGACCAAATATAATAGTATGGCAACATAAAATTCTCACTCTGTTCTTAGTTTGCCTTTTATCTGAAAGAAAACAAAAAAAGGAACCCAAAGGTTCTGCAATACACCTGTACACTTATAAAAATGGTTTCTAATCCATCAGTCTCAGACCACTTCATAGCTCCAATTTCAATACTGTAAAACCTTATAAACTAGGTATTCTCTGTAGGCTAAATAATGTTTCCCACAAATACATTACTACTTGTCAAAATACATGAAGGTATTTGTACTTAATAAAATACTACCATATTTCATCGAGTCTAAGATACCATCAATTGTTAAGACACACCATTAATTTATGTATCACTGCACCATTATTTTACGTACCATTAAGAAAGAAAAACATTACCAATTAACTATGTGACATCTGTAAAATGAATCTCAATTTCAAAGGCGTAGGAATGTGGAACAAGGAATGTGCATCTTAGAATCTACAAAATGCAGTAATTCATTTGGTCAAAATGTGGTTTCTCAAGCAATGGATTCTAAAAGTCCAGCTACCATCATTTGGTTTCCAAGAAATTTCATGATGTTGAAGGAGTCTTGTTATACTAAAAGATTGAGTACCAACACCCTAAAATAAACGTCTGCTGAATAAATGAATAAAAGTTACTCCTATGGCTTATTTTTAATGAAGACAGAAATTAACAGCTATACTTTATTGAAAAGCATCTTCTATAGGTCAGGCCCTTGCTGGCACTTTCATATATTATTATAGCTAATTCTCATAATAATCTTGAAAGGTAAATATTATCCCCATTTTGCATGCAAGAAAATTGAGGTTCAGAGAAATAAAATAACTGTTTAAAAGTCCACAGCCAATAAATGAGGGAAATGCAATTAAAGCAAAAAATTTAGATAAAATTAAAGCTACTTTCTCTACTGCCTTCAAGATGAATGGATCCCATATATCCTGCAAAGAATCTTACTTTATCCTACTCATTCCTAAAGGTTCTATCCTATTTTCCTCACTCTGTTAACAGACAAATTTCTCAAATGAAAAGTACACATATGTTGTCTCAATGACTTTAACCTCTTAAAACCTGGAATAAAGTTAGCAGAAGACAATTTACGTTCAGAATTCACTAATGAGCAAGGTTTATCAAATCCAAAGGCCTATCCTTAATCCTCATTCTCATGAACCTGTCTACAAAGTATGTTACTGCTGATAGTCCATTTACCCTTAAGACCCTTAACTCCTATGACGTTTTTTCCAAGATTTCCTCTATGTCTCTATTTTTCTGCATTACATACTTTCCCTTAGTGAATTAATTCTTTAATTACTATCTCAATTGTAATAAATCTTATCTTTGATACAATTTTTCAAATTCCAGCTAGTACTTATCTCTACATATAGACATTTTGTGTATGAAATCAGCATACTTAAGATCTAATTTCATGAATTTACCACCCCCATAAGTAGCTCTCCTCTACCAGTTTCCCTAGGTTTAAACCATTATATCTATATTAAATTCTTCCCTCCTTCAACCCCTATATCTGGCAACTCATCCAACTTCTGTTATTTAAAGTATAAATATCAAAGCACCTACATAAATCACTGTGCTAAGCAATAAAAAGAGATACGTTAAAACATGTTTAATAGGGACTTCCCTGGTGGTCCAGTGCTTAAGACTCCATATTCCCAATGCAGGGGGCACAGGTTTGATCCCTGGTCAGGGAACTAAGATACCACATGCCGCACGGCGCAGCCAATAAAAAAAAAAAAGTTTAATGGTATTACTTTACCTTTACCAATAATATCTTTATTTAATTTCAAATACTAATGAGAAAAAAAGAGATCTACCTACTAAAATATTGTGTATGCTTGCAATTACACAACTTGGAAGGGAGGTGTTGCTTTTTTTTTTTGAATTTTTGAATTTTATTTTATTTATTTTTTTATACAGCAGGTTCTTATTAGTTATCCATTTTATACATATTAGTGTATATAGGTCAATTCCAAGAAGGCAGATGTTACTTTAATAGGATACTATGTGTTTAACAGGGCAGGTTCACAAAATATGCATTAAATTATTATTATTAATTATTGATATCATTGCTAAAATTTTTTAAACATAAAGTTGTTTAAACAATGTTTTAGGGCTTCCCTGGTGACACAGTGGTTAAGAATCCACCTGCCAATGCAGGGGACACGGGTTCGAGCCCTGGTCTGGGAAGATCCCACATACCGCGGAGCAACTAAGCCCGTGTGCCACAACTACTGAGCCTGCACTCTAGAGCCCGCGAGCCACAACTACTGAAGCCCGCGCTCCACAAGAGAAGCCACTGCAATGAGAAGACCCCGCACCACAATGAAGAGTAGCCCCCGCTCGCCACAACTAGAGAGAGCCCACGCACAGCAACAAAGACCCAGTGCAGCCAAAAATAAATAAATAAAACAAATTTATTTAAAATAAACACAAACAAAAAAATGGTTTAATAAGTTTTCCTTACATAAAACCTATCATATTAAATAACACTGTCTCTAAAATGGAAGTAAGAAAGGTCAAGGAGGAATTTCAAAATTCTGCATTTGATAGTCATTTCTTTCCCTAAAACATTTTCTTCTCTAATACATTATGCTTACAAATCAATTCAGAAATTCTAATAAGGCTGTACAACAAAAGTGCAAAAGAAAAAGGAAAAAGTTACCAATTTTCTTCCCAGTTTTTCATCTCTACCGAAACCAAAGAAACTTTCAAAAATGTATACATTAACCTTTTTTTTCTTTCATAAATAACCATTAACAAGTAGTAACATAAACTTTCTGTTCTATGAAATCCTGACCATGTAACACCATGTTAAGAATCCAGGTTCTGGGGCTTCCGTGGTGGCGCAGTGGTTAAGAATCTGCCTGCTAATGCAGGGGACAAAGGCTCGAGCCCTTGTCTGGAAGATCCCACATGCTGCGGAGCAGCTAAGCCCGTGCACCACAACGACTGAGCCTGCGCTCTAGAACCCACGAGCCACAACTACGGAAGCCCACACACCTAGAGCTCGTGCTCCACAACAAGAGAAGCCACCGCAATGAGAACCCCAAGCACCTCAACAAAGAGTAGCCCCTGCTCACTGAAACTAGAGAAAGCCCGCACTCAGCAATGAAGACCCAACACAGCCAAAAATAAATAAGTAAATAAACTTACAAAAAAGAATCCAGGTTCTGAAATAAGACAAACCTGTGTCTGAATTCTGGTTTTAACCATTCACTACCTATGTGACCTTGGGCAGTCTACTCAATCCAAGGCTCAGCGACTTCTTAAAACAGGGATAACAAAACCTACCTTAGAGGGTAAGGATTAAATGTAAAATGCCTGGCACAATGGAAACACTCAATAAATATTGGCTGTTATTATCATCATCATTGTTTTATTATTTTTTTAAAAAAAGGAAGGGGACACTCATGAATACTTAACGAATTGGTTTAATACATATTCTAATCTCCTCTAGTCAGATGTGCCCTGACTTTGGCTTGGCAGCGTAAGAGATGGGGAGATGGGGAGCAGGGAGGAGGGGAGGTGCTCTTCATGTACATGTAACCTGTGTTAACATTCAAACAGATATGCTACAGAGAAATGCCCAAATGATTTTTCAACTTTCCTGAGTCTTGCTCTCATCTCTACCTAACTCCTCAAGCCTTACCATAATTCCTCAGTCCTGTCTCCTCACCTACAATAGGTTTCTACCTAGATGGGGCAATGGTTAATTTTCTGTAGTTGAGTAAACAACATTTTTAAGGTTTGAGTCTCTTAACTTACTTAGTCTTTTAATTGACACACACACGAACTATTTGAGGTCGTTAATGTGAACTAATGGATTAGGTTCAGATAAATGTTATTAACAGAGTATTTAAGTAATCATTAACAAGAACATTTAAATTTATATGGGTTCTTACAAAGAAAATTTATTCTTAAAATTAAAAGTAAAGAAATGTTTATATGGCAGTGATAAGCCTCAGCAAGGTATAGCAGTGAGCAGGAGGTCAATACTTTTATTCCAGGCTCTCCTATCAGCTAGTTGTGAGACTGACCACATATCTTGGCCCTTCTGTCCTCGATTTATTCATCTGTGAAACAGAGGGCTTGAGAAGGTCTTTTTCAACTCTAAAACTAATTCTAGTATTAAAAATTAAATTTCCATTACAGAAGTGAAAAGAACTAAAACTAGACAGTCTCTGAAAACTCAAAGGATTCACTTAAGCTATTCAACCATACTTAGGAATGCACATGTGAATTTCACCCCAATTTTTAAAAAAGAAAAGAATATGAAGGCACAGTCTATAACTGAAATGAATGCAAGTTACAAGTAACCAAGGAGAACTAATTTATTTCAAAACCATATAATTGTTCCCACCTGAATTTCTTACTGTATATAAAAAAGGACAATTTATTAATAAAAATATCACAGATAACACGAGTAATACCTAAAATCAACAAAGCCATTTTCCAAGAAAATATGAACTGGACAAGCCCAGAGGGACAAAATTTGAGGCTCAGTTTCCCTCACACAGGTACTGTTAACCTAGCATTAACTAAATAATTTTAATAGCAAATATAGGCATAGGCATTGTCTAAGCACTTTTCATATTTTAATTCATATAATCCTCACAAAAGTCCTGTAACTAGAGTGAAGTAAGTCAGAAAGAGAAAAACAAATACCATATGCTAACACATATATATGGAATAAAAAAAAAATGGTTCTGAAGAACGTAGGGGCAGGACAGGAATAAAGACGCAGACTTAGAGAATGGACTTGAGGACATGGGGAGGGGGAAGGGTAAGCTGGGACAAAGTGAGAGAGTGGCATGGACATATATACTCTACCAAATGTAAAACAGATAGCTAGTGGGAAGCAGCCACATAGCCCAGGGAGATCAGCTCCGTGCTTTGTGACCACCTAGAGGGGTGGGATAGAGAGGGTGGGAGGGAGGCTCAAGAGGGAGGGGATATGGGGATATATGTATACGTATAGCTGATTCACTTTGTTATACAGCAGAAACTAACACAACATTGTAAAGCAATTATACTCCAATAAAGATGTTTTTAAAAAGTCCTGTAACTACTATTACTGTCCCGATTATACAAATAAGGAAACTGCAGCACAGAGAGGTAGAATGACTTGCCTGAGGTCACTCAACTAGTAAACTGTCCAGATGGAATATGAACCTAGGCAGTCTGGCTTCAGAGTTTCTTCTCTGTACGCGTTATTGACATATAAGCATATGATGCAAAATAGTTAAACAATAAAATGAATCAGGGTGATTGTGTTCACTCAGCCACTAACCAAGCCATGTGTCCCTGAATCACAACCTCTCTGGACCTCATTTCCCACTCAAGTAAAAAAGGGAATTGGACTTAATTAGTATCTGAAATTCCTTACAGGCCTAACGTTCCATGATCTATGGAAGAATCTAAAAGCCAAAAGCCATGACTGTGGCATAGCAACAGCTATATCCGCTGTTCTTTATCTTCCTCTTCTTACACTTATCATTATATCTCATTATTTTTTTCTTATGGCTCATCTTTATAAAGTCCTCTATTTAACAGCTGCCTACCTCATAATAGTTACACTGATAATCTTGAGGAAAAAATAAATTAACACAGGTGAACTCTGACCTCCAGACCATACTCTACTACCTCCAAACCATGCAGACTGAGACCTGGGACTAAAAATAGACCAGCCATTACTTCAGCAGGTGCTGGAGAACAGGTAAGACTACGCCTAAATGTACTTACGTATAAATGGATGGATTTATTTATTTTTCATAAAGCAGTATGATGTAGGAATTAAAAGCAGGGGCTCTTTCAGTCTCATCTCTGCTAACCACAATTAGCAGTTTCAACATAATCAGTTACTTAATGGCTCTAAGACTCAGGTTCCCCATCTACAAACATAACTAACATAACAACCTACCTAAACAGCTTACTATAAAGAGAAAACGTTTTTAAAGTAATGTCACAGTGACTGACAAAATAAGCACTCAAAAAATAACAGCTGATGGGGATTCCCTGGTGGCGCAGTGGTTGGGAGTCCGCCTGCCGATGCAGGGGACACGGGTTCGTGCCCCGGTCTGGGAGGATCCCACGTGCCGTGCGGCGGCTGGGTCCGTGAGCCTTGGCCGCTGGGCCTGCGCGTCCAGAGCCTGTGCTCCGCAACGGGAGAGGCCGAAGCGGTGAGAGGCCCGCATACCACAAAAATAAAAATAAAATAAAATAAATAACAGCTGTTGTTCCTGCTACTGCTACTGTTACTGGCACTGTTACTGCCACCACTGTTATTTACAATTCGCATATAAAAAAGCAAGAGTTCCAAAGTGTGACAAATTTGATTTCAAATTCTGGCTCTACTACTTACTAGATGTGTGGCATGAACAAATTGACTAGTCTCTCTAAGCCTGGGTTTCCTCATCAGTAAAATGGAGATAATAAATCATCTATCTCACAAAACTGTTGTGAAGATTAAATGAAGTAACATACTGATGACACCTGGTTCCTAACTGGTCAATAAATGTTAATTCCTTTCTCCTTAATGACAAAAGGACCACATTTCCACTAGTTCAATTCAAAGAAGAGAGAATGAAAGTGGGAATCTCAGGAAAGACAACTTTCTTTTCTCTATCATCCTGTGCAGGTGGGATACACCAGAGAATCCTCACTTACGGGATTTCCTTTATCCTCTTATGTGCTTCCTAAGACTAGAGAGCTTTTTCTCAGGCCATCTCCAAACATTCTGAAAGGAGTCCTGTGCTCTAAGGCAGCAACTCTCAGAAACCCTTTCAGGGGAGCCAAAAGGTCAAAACTATTTTCATAATAATACTACAACTTCATGTGCTTTTTTCACTCTCATTCTTTCATGAGTACACAGTGGAGTTTTCCAGAGGCTAAATGAAACGTGATGTCATGTCTCTGATGGCTAGTAGAGGTGTGCTTGTATACTCTTGTGTTTCAGACATTTCTTAGTTTTAATTTCTAATGTAGCATATTATCAATAGACATTGAAATCCTCAATAATTTTTAAGTTTCAAATGGTCCCAAGACCAAAGAGTTAAAGGACTTCTCTTAGGTATAGAAAAAGCACACAAAGCACTTGGATTACTGTGAATTACAACTTTACCAATTTAGCTTAAATAAGTAATTCACACAATAATCTAAAAGCTTCTCATTTTCCTGTATGATTACATTTCACCCTTCAATCTTCAAAAAAATCACTTGTTCACTAATTATTTATGACTATTCAGTGACAGAACTGGGTCTAAGGACTTACATCTCCTTATTCATGGTCTACAGTCTTTCCAAATACTGCAGGTCATCTTCAATAAGCAATGACTATGTTTTCTTAATCAACATACTGTCCCTCCTGTTACAGACAATATGAAAATTGTAAGTTATGCTTACAGCAGGTTAATTAAACTTTCCTCTGACCTATAATAAACAACTTTTTAAGGATTTTCTGATCAGTCCCCATAGATACCACACCTGCCTAGTGATGGGAAGAAACAGGTAACCAAATTTCTTCCTATAAAGAAATTAAATTTAAAGGCATATAACATAAAACGTTTGAAAAGCCAGGGAGAATTCATCCATATTATGAATCCATATTATTTACACAAGTGATCCAAATTTCACCATGTTCCAAGTCCACAATCTACAATTTTCCCTTTCTACACCATTTTTAATTTTGAAAGCACTATGCTGACTAAAATATAAAACCAAACACACACATACACACACACACACAGGAATACTGTTTATTGGGACTTCCCTGGTGGCGCAGTGGATAAGAATCTGCCTGCCAATGCAAGGGACACGGGTTTGATCCCTGGTCCAGGAAGATCCCACATGCCACGGAACAAGTAAGCCCGTGCACCACAACTACTGAGTCTGCACTCTAGAGCCCGCAAGCCACAACTACTGAGTCCATGTGCCACAACTACTGAAGCCCACACACCTAGAGCCCACACTCCACAACAAGAGAAGCCACCACAATGAGAAGCCCGCACAATGAAGAGTAGCCCCCGCTCACCGCAACTAGAGAAATCGCACGCAGCAACGAAGACCCAATGCAGCCAAAAATAAATAAATTTATAAAAAATAAAATACTCCTTTTTGTTTTTTTCTATTTTTAAGACAACAAAAGAGCTAGAATTTAATGACAAATCTATCAGCCTATAGGACATAATAGAGCCCCTATAAATATTTGTTGAATGAATGAATAATTTTTTTAGGCATTTGTTCACGAACATTGTCTACTTGGCTTCTTTTAAAGATTTTTTTTTTTAAATGTGGACCGTTTTTTTTAAAGTCTTTATCGAATTTGTTACAATACTGCTTCTGTTTTATGTTTTTGTTTTTTGGCCACGAGGCATGTGGGACCTTAGCTCCCTGACCAGGGAGCTAAGCTCCCTGACCTTAGCTCCCTGACCACCCCCTGCACTGGAAGGTGAAGTCTCAACCACTGGACCGCAAGGGAAGGCCCTACTTGGCTTCTTTTAGCATTTACTAGGTAAGGGGAAGAACTGAAAAGGAAACTACAACTGGGCAAGAATCCTAGTGAATTCTGACAATCTCTCAATCCCAAAGGCCAATTAAATACCAAGCAACCCACAAACCACCTGCAGTTAAGCTATACAACTTGAGAAAAATCTTCCAAACTATTTTTATGTCATATCACTATTAAAAAAAAAAGAGGGGCTTCCCTGGTGGCGCAGTGGTTGAGAGTCCGCCTGCCGATGCAGGGGACACGGGTTTGTGCCCTGGTCCGGGAGGATCCCGCATGCCGCGGAGCAGCTGGGCCCGTGAGCCAAGGCCGCTGGGCCTGCGCATCTGGAGCCTGTGCTCCGCAACAGGAGAGGCCATAGCAGTGAGAGGCCCGCATACCGCAAAAAAAAAAAAAAAAAAAAAGTTTACTATGCGCCTCCAATATATGTACCTTTGTTTATAAATTATCTCCTTCTACAACTGTGTACATTATAAAACTCAGAACTTTTTTAAGTGGAAGTTTTAAAAGATGAGACAATAATAAAATAAATAATTTAAACTTTCATTTGTGAATAATGTGAAAATATTTTTAATTTCTTTTAAGAAATTATCAATAACAATACTTTTAAAGAACAACCTAACAGAAAAAGTTCATTACTTTTTAAAATCTTAGTTTTTAGTATCTCAAAGGCCTAGTTCAAACTTCAGGATTCATTTAATTTTGAAACTTGATTATAATGGCTATAAGCTGGAAAACAGACCTCACAAAGGCAGAAAACTCTAACACATAACATACATTTAGGGTGTTCACTGTGGATGACAAAGGATGTAAAATCTTATTTCAAAGAATTATCTTAATTATTTTGAAACTTTTTGGCAAACGTCTTGTCAGGTCTATTAAAGTACCACTGTTTTTTCTGTAATTTGGTTGACAAAAAGCTAGTACTAGAAGTAGAATTGTCAGCTCTGCCATTTTCTTGTTGTTCACATGTGCTTGCATTATGCTGTTATGGCTGGTACTGCTGTTGAGGCTTCTTTACAAGAGTCTTTTTAAGTCACATCCATTTTATAAGAGTTAGTTTAGTCAAAACTAAATAATATCCATAAATTCATCTTAACTATGCACCCATAAACTGGATTAATTGCTATTTGCTGAAAGTGAACAAACAAGTGAGAAAACTATTAGCAATTCTTGTCTCTCTTTCCCTCAGACTACCTCCTAAACAAGGTCATTGCATCAATCCACTTATTCAATATAAGTAAAATTTCATTTCTTCTTGTCATATGCATAAAAATGAATATAATTAAGCCTTCTAAAACTACCTTCTCTTACTCCATGGGAGTGTTGGGTACTCTCCTTCGGGGGCTATGATGCAAATATACTTGCAACATCTAGCCAGCACAACTCAATCAGTCTCAAATGCTTTTCAGATTAGAATTGGATTTGAAGTCAGGACTGATTTTCCATGGTCACCTTGGGTCAAATAAGAGTCTTATGTTCTTATGATCTGGGCCTTCACTCAAAAACTGATCCAAAACCAACCTTCAGGGATGGATGGACAAGTGTAATCTTTCCAGGACACTTAACCTAACGTACTTTATTATACAAAGATAATAAAGAACAGTAATAACTTCCTGTTTTATACAACATTCATTCACTCACTTAAGAAACATTTGTATATGCCAGGCATCTTACTGCCATACTCATTTACAAATGTTATTTTAAATATGCTATATTGTACTTTCATTTGCCGAAGTGCCTAAAAGAAGAAGTGTGGTTTGTGCCCCATCGGGTGGCCAAACTGGAAATTTCAAACAAGTTCCAGCAAGGCAAGTTAACCGTAACTAATCAACATAATACCTTTGGGAAATTGAAGCCTGCAACACAAGTGTTCTCATGGGAGAGTTCTATAAATGAAAATCACAATAATGTTATGGCAGTGTTTCCTTACACTTGAAAATAAGGGATATGCAGTTTATGGAAAATCCCTTCCCAAATCTTGCAACAAAAAATTAAACTATGACCATCACTTTTTACTTAAGTTAAATAAAAGCTTCACTGGGTCAGCTTTCCAGTCACAGATTAAAATATCATTTAAATTATTTGAAAGGAGACTATTAATTTAAAAGGATGATATTAATAGTAATGCTTTAAGTTCTGTCCTCTTCATATGTAAAACATAATGAAACCATAAAAATGTACAGAAATTTGGAGCTATATGGGTCCTTAGAAAATAGAGGGCTGTGAGCTTAGAAACCATCAAGTCCAATTCTCTCACTTTACAGATGAAGAACCTAAAGCCCAGAAAGAGGAAGTGATTTCGTCAGGGTCACACAGTCTGGGTGACCTGACTCCCAATGCTTACACATCTGTGCTCAAGAGACTAGCTATCTATATATGATCCTGGACAAATAAATAACTTAACCTTTCTGGACCTTAGTTTCCTTGCCTGGAAAAAAAACAAGGAGGCAGATAATCTCTCAATTCCCTTTTAACTCTAAAGTCCTGAAATTTAGATACCTCATTATTTTAGTACCTTACAAAACTACAGCGTACACTGAAAAAACAATTCCTGGTTCCTGAGAAACCAAAGCAGCACAGGACCCTAGGGAAGAAAATACAAGTCAGCAACCTAAGGCACCAAATATATTTGCTTCTTTTGCTAATATTCTGTAAAATATTAACATGGTCATACTAGCCTATTTGGTTGAAACTGGTCTAAATTAATTTTGATTAATCAATTACAGAACTCTAAAATATACAATCACTGATACTAAATTTTAAAAAGTACTCTTTGGGGCTTCCCTGGTGGCGCAGTGGTTAAGAATCCGCCTGCCAACGCAGGGGACACGGGTTCGAGCCCTGGTCCAGGAAGATCCCACATGCTGTGGAGCAACTAAGCCCGTGCGCCACAGCTACTGAGCCTGTGCTCAGTAGACCGCGAGCCACAACTACTTAAGTCTGCGTGCCTAGAGACTGTGCTCTGCAACAAGAGAAGCCACTGCAATGAGAAGCCCACACACCGCGACAAAGAGTAGCCCCCACTCATGGCAACCAGAGAAAGCCCGCATGCAGCAACAAAGACCCAACGCAGCCAAAAATAAATAAATTAAAAGAAAAAAAAGTACTCTTATAAAGCTTTATTGATGTCTTATCTTATATGCCAAGATTTACACTCAAATAGATTATTGGAAACAGGGATAGTAGTCTCTTCCCATTTGTGTTTGTTGTTTGTAAAAACTATTCACAAATGGATCAAACTGATTTTCTTTATATGGTTTCTCCATGTTGCTCTATTCTTTTATGCTCTGTTATTCTGCCTATGAAGACCAAGTCTGTGAACGCCACAATTCATTTTTAAATTAGAAACTGATAATTTTCAGGATATTGATGGATCACTAACAATAATTTTAACAATCCAAAAAACGAAATCCATTAAAAGTTAAATCAAAAACCTATGGGGGTGGGCTTCCCTGGTGGCGCAGTGGTTGAGAGTCCGCCTGCTGATGCAGGGGACACGGGTTCGTGCCCCGGTCCGGGAGGATCCCACATGCCGCGGGGCGGCTGGGCCCGTGAGACATGGCCGCTGGGCCTGCGCATCCAGAGCCTGTGCTCCGCGGCGGGAGAGGCCACAGCAGTGAGAGGCCCACGTACCGCAAAAAACAAAAACAAAAACAAAAACCCTATGAACTGGGACTTCCCTGGTAGTGCAGTGGTTAAGAATCCGCCTGCCAATGCAGGGGACACGGGTTCAAGCCCTGGTCTGGGAAGATCCCACATGCCGCGGAGCAACTGAGGCCGTGCGCCGCAACTGCGGAGTCTTTTCTCTGGAGCCCGCAATCCACAACTACTGAGGGCACGTGCCTGGAGCCCGTGCTCCGCAACAAGAGAAGCCACCACAATGAAAGGCTCACGCACCGCAACGAAGCTGCACGTCGCAGCTAGAGAGAGCCCGCACACAGAGGCGAAGACCCAGCGCAGCCACTAAATAAATTAAATTAATTTTAAAAAATACAAAAAACCTATGAACTACAACAGAACTTGAAAAGCTCTGGCCCTATATTCTTATTTTATGAAAGAGGAAAGAACCCTGGAAAGGCAAAAAGACTGTCCCCATGGCCTCATGATGAACGTGTATAAGAACTAGCACTTATTGTATGACCGTGTGTACACAATAATACATATAATCGGAGATGTAAAACAACATTTTCAGCTTCAACCTAATTCTCTGCTTATTTCAAGTAAAATTTAATATAGCAAAATGACATAAAACCAAAGAAGCTGAACAGTTCATAGTCGTTCACAGCACTAGAAAGCAGCCTACACAAGAAATCAGGAGTAATACACCCAAATTTCATCACCAGTACTTGAAAAACAAATTCAAGTGTCTGGTCTACTAAGTGTTTCAAGAGCATCATCTTCACATATGAGAAACATGTTACTGCACTATGAGAAGGTTCTTTTCTCTAGCAAATGCTAACATCTTTTATGATGTCCTTTTTTCCCCAAAGTTTTAAGCTGCCAAAATTCCTAGACTCTAAAGACGCTTATTTATGCCCCTTTAACTATTTTTAAAGGAACAGCACCAGCTCTTGAGAAATAGTATACAACACACAGACCCCAACCCTATAAAAAATGTCTTTAATGGCTCCAATTCACAAAGAAAAGTGCTCCTTATTAGTTTTGCCTACCAAACAATGAGCTTTTCCACAACAGGAGTCACATAGTAGGGACCCTCTGCAGAATAAAATTTCAACAGTTAATGAATTTTTCAAAAAATAATTTCTAATTGGCCTAGGAAAGATAACGCAGTCACACATATGAAATGTGTTCCTCTCCTCTCTGACCAAACTAAAGTAACCATTTAGGACTAATGTCCAAATGGAGTATGTGAATGAAGAGTCCCAGAATGACTCCAGCCACAAAGCTGACATTATAAATCAAGAGGTAATTTCATCTTCAAACTGAATCTTATGCTTCTCCTTCCAGCCCCAGAAACTGTATTCCAGATTAATACAATTCTATGAAACAGTTAAGTGCTGTAATACTTAAAATGAATCATAGCATACAATCAGCCACTATTACTTCTCCCCAAATGAAGCATTCCATACTATATAACAAGTATAAGATGTTGCTTCAGCATGCTGTGTTCTATGAAGAACTAGCAGTGGTGCTGAAAATTACTACTAGAAAGATGAAAGACCAATACCTTCCTTTCAATAAAAACCATCATCTGGACTCTAGCCAAGGTTTTAAAACTGACCAAATGTTATTAGAAACAATAAATCAAAAACTCTACAGGCTGAAAAGCTAATCCCTTATTTCATTCTTACAAAATGTAGCCACAAAACACTACAAGAAAATTAAGTTTAAAGAAAGCATTCATAATTTTAGGCCTTTCACTTCTGGCAATACTCAAATACTGTATGTTACAATGTGAATTTATTTTACAATCTTCAAGGTTGTTTAACCTACTTACATCCCTTTCCTTTTCTTCAATTATTACAACTGTTATACGAATAAATAAACCCGCGTTGTTGCCTAAACATCCTATCAATGAACTTAAAACAGAAATTAAATAGAAAATCGAAATATCTCAATTTATAAAACCTAGCTAGAATATTTGTGTTCATATTGATTTTATACTCTTTGTTCCTGCACATAACATAGATGTGAATTCCTGGAGGTTACAGATTAAGTCTTTCTCTATCCAGGAGCTGAACTGTCAGCCACTGAGAATAACCTATTGCAATGCTTAAAGCCCTTCAGGTATCTTGGCTTCTGAAAATATAAATGAGCTCGTTATCTTCACTTTTCTTTTTATTAGTGTAAGGTTCCTTATCACTATCTATTAAATACCCTTCAGGAGCAGTTATCACAGAAATTAAGGGTGAGGAGGGCCATGATTTCTGTAATAACACAGCTATGTTTTCAAAGTACATTGTTTACAAGATGGTACTTTTCTCCCTAGCTAACAAAAATTTTAGGAAAGAAAACCTTAAAATTTTAGTAATTCCCTTCTCTTTCTTCCTTCCTCTTCCCCTTCACTCCATTCCAAAACAACAGAAGAGCCAAAACCAAAGATATGATTACTTTATATACTTCATTAAATTAGTGAAAAAACGAATCACCGTCTTTTTATCAAAACAAAATAGTTGATTACGATACGTTTGCATACTGTAACCACCGCATGTGTGATACACATTTAAATCAAGTTTCAACGCTGTTAACAAAGCCTTTGTCAACAGTGGGCAAGTGGGGGAAAGCTGAAGGGCTCTGTGGAATGAAGGAAATCACTAGAGGGGCTTATCTGGGAAGAGAAGGATTCCTTGGTGAGAGGTGAGCAGAGAGAAACAAGACCTAACCTTGGCGAGGGGGCGCTCGCCCAGGGTAGGAACCAGAGGTCAGGGTGAGCGGGAGGAGGGGATTAGCGCGGAACCGCCGCGACCCCAGGCTACCCTTACACCCCGACTCCCCCACCTGCGGCTCGCCCTCCCACCACCATTCCCCAGCCCCGACCGGCTGTGCCGTCCCTCCCGGTCCGCCGCCCGCATATCCGTTACTCCGGCGGCAGTGGGGCTGCGGGGGAGGGGAAGGTCAGCGGGGCCCGGAGGGGGCCGGCCGCGGCGGGGATGCCGCAGTGGCTCCCCGCCGCACCGGGTCAAAGTCCGCGGGGAAGCAGCAGGAGCGGAAGGCGGCGGTGGAGGTCGGGACTGGCGAGATGGTGGCCCCTCCGAGTCCTCCCACTACCCGGCCGCTGCCGGTACCTCATACTGGATGTATTGCTTCCTCCACTCGGGAGTGATGTGCGCGGAGAGGTGCTCGGCGAACTTCATCCTGCCGTCTCCCCCTCACTCCCACTCGGATCCAGCAGTTACAGGCGGCGGCGGCGGCGGCGGCGGCAACAGCGACTCCGACTCCTCCCCACATGGGCCCCGGCGCGGCGCGGCGATGCGCTTCTCTCCTCCTCCGCCGCCGCCGAGGTCTCCTCAGAGCCGCCCTCCCGCCATCTTCCTCCTCCTCTCCATAGCCCCGCCCCGCCCCGCCCTCTATACGTCATCGCCATGGTAACCGCCTACGCGCACCGACGGAGGGGGCGGAGTAAGGGGCGGGCTTTGCGTACATTCCTCAAGGCTCCGCCCCTTCTGGGCCGGACGTGCTGAAGGCACCTCCCCTGACCTCTTACGTCTGGCGCCTGTGGGCCTTACAGCTGCTCTTTACCGCCAGCCTGGGAAGCAGCAGTGCTGTTATTGCAATTAATATTAATACTGTAGCAACAATAATCCACACAAGACGTTTATATTTTCAAAGATTTGTGCAGGGCTTCTGTGGTGGCGCAGTGGTTAAGAATCTGCCTGCCAATTCAGCAGACACATGTTCGAGCCCTGGTCCAGGAAAATCTCCAAAGCTCGGAGCAACTAAGCCAATGGGCGGCAACTACTGAGCCTGCGTGCCACAACTACTGAAGCCTATGCACCTAGAGCCTGTGCTCTGCAACAAGAGAAGCCACCACAATGAGAAGCCCACGCACCACAACGAAGAGTATCACCCGCTCGCCACAACTAGAGAAAGCAGCAACCAAGACAACCAAAAATAAATAAAATAAATAACTATATTAAAAAAAAAAAAGATTTGTGCAAACGTTTTTCCATTTTGATATTTATTCTTCATAAAACCCTCAATGATGGATCAACATTAATCCAAACTGAGTAACTAAAACAGACTAAATAGTTAAGGGCCACATGTATTTAAAGGAATCCTATTTTACATGCTCTAGGTGCTCAATAAATGCTTGTTGAATTTAATTAAAGACGTCAGTGCCATGAATTGCATGCTGCTTCTGAATTTCAATGTAATTATCTAGTCCCGGGGCTACCAGAAAGGCCAGCAACAACACCTGGGCCCAAACCAGGATTGTGGGTACCAGCTGGACTTGTGACTTAGCTTCCTGGAGATTAGGAGTGGGGCTGAGAGGGTAACCAATGTTGGGAGGAAAGAGAATCCTCTAGAGTTACGGTTGGATCTCTACCCTCAGGGAGACCAGACATGGATCCAGCACCCAGGCTGACTGTCCTCGAGGAGAATGGAGAATGGATCACACACACAGCTTGGCACTACTTTGAGCATGGGAGTGATTGTCCTGGAGGACCTGATTTGGAACACTAACCAAGGTCCTTCCCTGAGTAGAGGAGCCCTGGATAATAATAACTAACATCTGTTAAGCACTCACTGTCCATGTAACAAACATTATTCTAAACCCCTTATACGTACAGTACATTGTCCTTTAATTCTCACAATTTTGAGGATGTCCAAAGACTAGGGGACAACCATGACCGAGACAGTACTCTTAGTTATCAACATCTACTGTTGGCTTTTTTTTTTTTTTCCATGTGTTTTTTGCCCTTTCCCCTTCCTCTTAATTCATGCCAGTAGGGATTCCGCAATTATTTCCTCAGGACAGGGGTGATGCATGATGGAAAACAGGCATAGGCTATGAGTCTTTCTGACTTTTATTGTACAAAAAAGCCTCAACCTTGGGTGAAAGGGTAATCAGGGTCAAAAAAAGAAGAAGAATAGGAGAAGGAGTGAGGACTCCTCTCAGCTCAGCACTATACCCTGCTGCCCTCCATAACAATTCCCCTCTACTGGAGGTAAAGGTTGTCAGGAGAAAAAAGACAGCAAGAGAGGGCTAGGCTCCCAGGAAGGAGGCACAACCACAGAGAGATAATAACTGCATGGTGTGCCTAGGTAGACAGAACCAGGAGCAGCTGCAAAAGAGATTGTGGGCCTTTACCAAGTATAGACTAGAATGGTAGACTCTTTTTTTTTAATTGAAGTAGAGTTGATTTACAATGTTTCAGGTGTACAGCAAAGTGATTCACATGTAGATATAGAATCTTCTTTTTCAGATTCTTTTCCATTATAGGTTATAGTAAGCTATTGAATATAGTTCCCTGTGCTATACAGTAGGTCCCTGTTTATCTGTTTTATGTATAGTAGTGTGTATCTGTTAATCCCAAATCCCTAATTTATCCCTCCGCCTGTTTCCCCTTTGGTTATATAAGTTTGTTTTCTACGTCTGTGAGTCTGTTTCTGTTTTGTAAATAAGTTCCTTTGTATCATTTTTTTAGATTCTGCATATAAGTGACATCATATGGTATTTATCTTTCTCTGTCTGACTTACTTCACTTCGTATGATAATCTCTAGCTCCATCCATGTTGCTGCAAATGGCATTATTTCATTCTTTTTTATGGCTGAGTAATATTCCATTATACACACACACACACACACACACACACACACACCCCACATCTTTACTCATCTGTTGATGGACATTTAGGTTGCTTCCATGTCTCGATAATTGTAAATAGTGCTGCTGGGAACATTGGGGTGCATGTATCGTTTTAAATTATGGTTTTCTCCAGATATATGCCCAGGAGTGGGAAATGGTATTACAGGATCATATGGTAGCTCTATTTTTAGTTTTGTAAGGAACCTCCGTACTGTTCTCCATAGTGGCTGCACCAATTTACATTCCCACCAACAGTGTAGGAGGGTTCTCTTTACTCCACACCCTCTCCAGCAGTTATTATTTGTAGACTCTTTGATGATGGAAGAATGGTAGACTCTTGGCAGCAACTCCTGTAGACCGTGGCATCCAGCTCCCAACAGCACCATACCTTGGTACCTTAACTGTGCGCAAGATTCTGGAACCATGACTCAACCCAGAGAAGACAGGAAATCCTCAATACTATTACCAATAATTCTTAATTTTTCTTATGCTGGATCCAGAGCCCCAAGACTCAGTTGGGCCTGAAAATCTTAGTTTATCTACAGAATTAAATTTAATAATAAGTTTCCTATTCCTAGCATTACTTCAGATAGTTCATTGACAGAACAATCAAATACTTAGTATTTATTGAAAACCTACTTTCTACAGAGTACTGTGCTAAGGTACTAAGAATGATAATCTGAATAGTTTTAGTCTGAATCAGAAGTAACTCTTACACTTTCTTTTGTAAATAGGCAAATAACTCTTCATTCATCAAAATTTTACTGAACACTATGATATGCCAGTCATGCCACTTTGGGAATAAAGGACAGTTCAAAAATAGGGCTTCCCTGGTGATGCAGTGGTTAAGAATCCGCCAGCCAATGCAGGGGACACGGGTTCGAGCCCTGGTCCGGGAAGATCCCACATGCTGCAGAGCAACTAAGCCCCTGCGCCACAGCTACTGAGCCTACACTCTAGAGCCCGTGCTCTACAACAAGAGAAGCCACTGCAATGAGAAGCCTGTGCACCACAACCAATAGTAGCCCCCGCTCACCGCAACTAGAGAAAGCCCACGAGCAGCAACGAAGACCCAATGCAGCCAAAAATAAATAAGTAAATAAAGAAATTTATAAAAATAAATAAATAAATAAGACTGTATTTTCCTTGGACATCAAAATCCAGTCAGGTAGACAGGCAGATAGGCCAATATCTAGATTACAATGTGATATGCACTGTAACTGAGGTATCTACAAGGACACATTCAGCTGACTAGGAAGGGAAGGAGGGTATCCCAGAAAAAGTGGCTTTCAAATACAGTCTTAAACAACTATCTGACAGGGAGAAAGACACCTCCAAAGATCTCAAAGGCAAAAAGCAAAGAGAATTCAGGGCTGTTAGAGAATGGCAAGAAGTTGTCTGACCAGAATATCCTTTAAGGCAGCTAAATGTCCCTGCCTCAAAGAAACTGTCCCCATCCCCTTACCTCCCTTACCCATTCTGGCTCCCACATCCCCCGGTGCACTCTCCTCACTGTATTGTCAATAATAATTTGCGTCAGACTATGAGCTCCTTGAAGACAAATTGCTCTTTTCTCTCGTTTTCTCTAATTTAGCGTGGTGCCTGGCATTCAAGCATTCGATAAATGTTGATGAAGAAAAGAAAGAAGGAAGGAAAGAAGGGAATGAGAGAAGGAAAGAGGAAGGAAAGGACAGCCACATAGAGGGAAGTTGCAGGAAATAAAGTTAAGTTGGAATAAAATTGTAAAGGAATAGATCATGACAGCATAGGCAGTGCGGGATCTTTGAAGTCTATGCAGTGACTAACTCTGCCTTGGGAAAGCAGTGTAGTATGGCTTCCTGGTTTTGAACTATGGCTCTGGGAATAGACAGACCTGAATTAAAATCCCAACTCTGGCATTTATAGTGTGTGACTTTGGGCCAAGTACATTAGCGCTTAATGCCTCAGTTTCCTCATCTCTCAAATGGGAATAATAGCACTTCCCTGACAGGTAGTTATGAAGATTAAATGAAATTCTGTACATAAAGCACTTAGCATAATGACTGACCTCTGGTTGACCACTCAGTAACTGGCAGCCCCTCGAAAACCTCTGTTAGCGGTGTGAAGAATGGACTAGAGTAGGGACAAACCAGTAACCAATTTACTAACAAGCACCTATGTAGCATTCACTCTGTGACAGACACTGTTCTAAATGCTTCACAAATACAAACTTATTTAATCCCCACAGAGACCCCAGGAGGTAGCTACTATCACTCATCTCATTTTAGATGTGAGTAAACTGAGACAGAGCAGTTAAGAATCTTGCTCAAGGTCAACCACTCAGCAAGTAGTAGAGCTGGGTTTGAACGCTGGCAATCCAGCTCCAGAGTCCTTACTCTTAACCACCATGTTATGTTGACTGTTGATGCAACAACCCAAGCCAGCCATAGTGATGGACAGAAAGGAGGTGTGATGTGTGACTCTAACCCTAGTGACTGGGTAGATGCTGCTGCCACGAACTGAGATAAGGACGTGGAGAGCAGGTTTGGGGCATTGTTGGATGTGTTAAATAGTTAGAATTTGTGAGACACACAGTACTCCAGTTGGAAATACTGATCTAGAGCTCTGGAAGAAGAAGGTAGCGCTGAAGGCCTGGGGAGCCATTCACCTTTAGATGATGATTAAGTCCTGGTAAGTCTGCCCAGGGAGAGAGTATACACTGAAATGGAAAGGGGTCCAAGGGAACATCCAGGTATGAGCCTGATAAAGAAGATGGGACAAGGAAAGAGGCTGGGGTGAGGCCAGAGTGGGCAGCAAAACAATAAGGAGAAGCAAGTGTCAAGGAAGCCATAAAACGATGAAAATTGTGCCAAGGAAGCAGTGGTCAACATTGTCAGATGTTATAGAGAGGTTGAGTAGGATGACTTCTAAGCCATTGGGTTTAGCAATTAAAGACTTACTAGTGACCTCAGAGAAAGTAGCTTCCATAACATGAAGGGCTACAGAAGGCTGAGCAGTGTACAGCATTTGGTTTTTGTATATCTTAAATTGTCATTACTCTGTGTGCATGTTGTAGGACCATGAGTGAGAATTTACTAGTGTACTCAGCAGTTTATCTAGAAATTCACAAGTGCTGAGTCTGAACACTTTATATTTATCACATGTAATTCTAAGTTTGGGAACAGTTATACTTACCACAAAGTAACTCTTCTAAAACTTAGAATTATGTGTGATAAATATAAAGTCAAACTGTTGCTTGAGCAAATGAGGTTAGTGATCATGCTGAAAGGTGTAGAACTGACCTGCAGAGAGATCAAATCTTAAGCTACACTTCCCACTGAAGCTGAATAAGCTAAGATGGCCTAGCAGTGAAGATGATGTTCTCAGTAGAGCTCAGGCTTTGAATTATAGGAGGCCCAGTCTAACTATAAAATATGATAGGTTTATAGATCTAAAAGGGTTCAATAGATGGGCTTCAGGTGGCCCATAGCGCCCATAAAATTACATGCAAAACTTTGTGTGTTATTGGAATATTTTTCTGGAGAAAGGATCAACATCATTTCTCAAAAGTTTTCACAGCCTGAAAACATTTAAAACAATAGCACCAGGGGACTAAACACCCCTCTCTCCCCACCGAAAAAAAAAACTGACATAAAGAATTTATAAATGAAGTTTCAAATGATCCAATTCATTTATTTCTATAAATACCTTTATTTCAACACAATTTTGATTAAGTACACCTTGAGTTTTTTTTTTTTTTTAAGGAGCGAGAAGTGTACTTTGCAAGTTACAAAAGAATATTATAATAGTCATTCATTCATTCAACAAATACTTACTGAGCAGCTACTACTATCACTGCTCTAGATAGAGCAGTGAATAAAACAAAGTCCTTGGCTTCCTGGAGCTTGCTGTCAAATGAGAGGATACAAACAATAAACAAGTATGCAGAGAGAAGTGCATGGAGAAAAGTAAAGCAGAGTAAGAGATAGAAAGATTGTTATGTAATCTTATATAGGGGAGTCAGGAAAGGCCTTACTGATGAGGTGATTTTTAATCAGAGTTCTGAAGGGAAGGAAGGAGAGAACTATGTAGATATGGGTTGAAGATGGGAGTTGGATAGGAGAGTAGGAATCAAAGCAGAGGAATCGGCAAGTGCAAAGGCCCTGAGGTTAAAATGTGCTGAGAAACAAAGATGCCAATGTGGTTAAAGAGTGTTTCAGGGAGACAGAAGGTCAGAGAGGTAGTCAGGAGCCAAATTGCTTAGGGCCTGAGAAGGCTTAGGGCCAAGATAAAGACTTGGGCTCTGAGTGAATTGAGGACATTGGAGATTCTTTTGTTTCTTTTGTTTTGAGTTTGTGTGTTTGTTTGTTTTCCTTTACATGTAGTAATAACCACCTTTTTTTCATGCATTTCTAAAAATCGTGGTAAAATATACAGAACATAAAATTTTCCATTTTAACCATATTTTAACTGTACAATCCAGTGTCATTAAATTCATTCACAATATTGTACAACCATCATCACTATCTATTTCCAGAACATTTGCATAATCCCAAATGGAAACTCTATACCCATTAAATAATAATTCCTATTCCACCCTCCCTCCAGCCCCTGGTAAATTCTATTTTACTTTCTGTCTCTGAATTTTCCTATTCTAAGTACCTCGTATATGTGGAATCATACAATATTTGTCCTTCTGTGTTTGGCTTATTTCTCTTAGCATAATCTCTTCAGGGTTCATCCATGTTGTAGCATGCATCAGCACTTCATTTTTAAGTCTGAATAATATTCCATCGTTACCATTTGTTAGTTGTAAACAAAATATACCATTCACCTGTTGATGGACATTAGGGTTTCCACCTTTTGACTATTCTGAATAATGCTGCTGTGATCACTGGTGTACAAGTATAACTTGAATCCTTGCTTTAAATTCTTTGGGGCATATATGTAGCAGTGGAATTGCTGAATCATGTGGTAATTCTATGTTTAACTTTATGAGGAAATGTAGGTTTTTGAGTGACATCATCAATCAGATAAATTATATATTTTTTTTGCTGTGTGAAAAACAGTCTTCAGAGGAGAAGAAGAAAAAGCAAGGTGGGTAAGTTTCCTAGGGCTGTTTTAACAAATTACCACAAACTGGGTGACTTAAAACAACAGAAAATTATTCTCTCACAGTACTTGAAGTTAGAAGTCCAGAATCAAGGTTTCAGCAGGCTTACTCTCTGTCAGCAGCTCTTAAACCTGGTGAATCTCTTCTGTGCCTTTCTTCTCGTTTCTACTGTGGCTGGCAATCCTTGGTGTTCATTGGCTTGCAACCACTTAACTCCAGTCTCTGCCTCCATCATCAAATGATGTTCTCCCAATGTGTCTCTGACTCTTCACAGAGCTGTTCGCCCTCCTTGTGTCTGTTTTCTTTTCTTATGAGGATAACGGTCTTATTGGATTAGGGTCCACCCTAATTGAATTATGACCTCATCATAAATTGATTACATCTGAAAAGACCCTATTTCCAAATAAGAACACATTCACATGTACTGGGGGGTTAGAATTTCAACATATCTTTTTTGGGGGGACACAAGTCAACCCACAACATGGGAACACTGGTAAAGATGGTATTGTAATAACCCAAGGGACATATGATGGCGATTTGGATCAGGAGGTTAGCGTTGGAGAGGATGAGGAGTGGTTGGAATTGAATGTATTTTGAAGATAGAGTCAACAGGATTTACTGGTGGTTTAAATGTGGGATGTGAGCAAAAAAGAGGCATCAAGGATGACTCCAAGGTCTTCTGCCTGAGTAATTAGAATGGGATTGGGGGATATTGCCGAAGAAGCAGGGTTGGGGGTGGAGGGTGAAACTCAAAAGTTCAGTTCGGGGTGTGCTATGCCTGTCAGGCACAGAGGTGGAAATGTCCAATAGGCAATTTAGAGTTTGGAGGTCATCAGAGAGGCCCTGGGTCAAGATATAAGTTTGTGAGTCAACAGAATAAAAATGATATGCAGAACAACCCATGGGATTGCCCAGAAAATGAGTGTAGATAGAAAAGAGAAGAGATCTAAAGACAGATGCCTGGGATACTCCAATGCGTAAACGCTGGGAAGGTGAGGAGGAAGCCACAAAGGAAACTGACAAGAAGAAATTAGGCTGAGAAGAAGCCAATACAGTGAGAATTGATCATTCTTTCAGGAAATGTTTCTATAAAGGGGGATAGAGTAATAAGGTAATAGTTGAATTGGAATATGATAACAGAGGGGGTTTTTTAATGGGAGAAATAACAGTAAGATAACAGCATGTATGTATTCTGGTGGAGGTGATTCAGCGTAGAAAGAAAAATGATTATACAGGAAAGAAAGTGCACATAAATTTTCTGTGTAAAACCAGACATAAAATACACATATTTGATAGTGATACAGGTTCAAGAAGGATGTTCAGAATGGTTACCTCTGGGTTAGAGATTTCAAGGGATTTTTACTCGTATTTTTCTATGTTGCTTTCAATTTTTACAAAGTGTATTTATCAAACCTACAAAAACAGTAAGTGTTCTGTTTAAATAATTCCAGAACAAGTGATGTCCAATGAGTACAAAAAAGTATCTCTGCAACATTTGATACTGCAAGCCACAAGAAAGAAACCAGTGGACTGAGAGATAGAGAAAATCCAGGGGATGAAAACTCAAGCAAGGGCCCAGAGAAAGCAGAAGAGTGTAGACAAAGGATGAAAGGGAGGAGACACTTGACATCATTTGAGACTTGGGGTTGGGGGTGATAGTAATGATTGGGGTAGACATACATAACTTTGTAGTTGGAGGGGAAGGAATTGTCTCTAAGGAGACAAGTTCATTTGCTTGGGAAAATGGGAGCAGAGTTGGACAAGAGGTATGCAAGTAGCACTGAGTATAGAAACTATTCACTTGCAACAGAATCAACTAGAAAGATTTTGTCAGATTTTCCAGCAGTGTTCAGCAGTCTAGGAGCAGGAATTGAAGGAAAGGACAGTTCCAAGGTTAGGAATTGCAGAAAACATCTTAGGACAAGGAGATAAAGATACTGAGGTACAAATGGAAACAAAATAACAACAACCAAGATTTGTTGTATTTCACATGCATTATTTAATTCAATCCTCATAGCAATGGATAAGGATTAAAAGTACATTAGGTTAAAAAAAAGTATATTAGGTAAAAACATAGCAAAGGATAACAGTAAAAAAGGGATATTTTTCATTGTACAGATGAGAAAACTGAGGTTTGGAAGGTATGGCCGATTTGTTGCCAGGTTTGGGAGCTACCTTCCTAGATGGTGGGATACCCCCATCCCTTAGGACTTGATAAGAGGCAAGACCCCAGCTCCCACTAGGTGTAAAGTGGGCAGATATCCCTATCCCGGCTCTTTGGCAGGAAGTATGTGGCTCATGTTTGTCCAAACAGATGCTTCTGCCAGGAATATAGTCTCATGTGGAAGTAATCAAAGACATGGCAACAGGTGGAGCATATTCTCAGAGGCTGCAGCAGATTTCAAGTCTAGCAGTGAAAACGGCATCAAGCTTCCAAAAACTGGACTGTCAAACGCAGCGTCCTGACCTGATTGTTTCTCTGGCGTGACCTCTGTTCTGTTCTCGGCTATAAGCTTTTCTTGGCTTCTGCCTTTTTCTTAGACTCGTTTACAAGCCTTCATATAGATAATGTGAGCAACCCAAAACAATCCAATAAAATCTATTTCTGTTTAAGTTAACCGGAGTCAGATTTTCCTGTTTATAACCAAGCACCCTGGATGGGTCATAGGGATTAAGAACTTTGCCTGCCGCTGTTGCCAAGGAGGTACTCAATAATCAGATACATATAAGAATTTTTATGAATGGGGCTCGTTTAATGGGCTCATGGATCAAATGGTCATCGTAGCAGGGATGGAGGATACGCAGGGGCTCAAAAATATTGTCTTTCCCTCACCAAGGCTGATCTGTCAACTGCTTATAGGGAACAACACTGAGTCCCTAATATAATTTGGGATGAGTCCCATATTTGGAGTAGAGATAGACCAGTCAAATACCTGGTGCAAGACTGATTACATTGATCTTTTTCCATCATGGGAGTTGGGGACAGAGGAATTCATTTATTCTCACTAGAGTAAGTAATAATTCTAGATATGGATTTGTCTTTTCTGCCAGCTATGTTTTTGCCAGCAATACCGTCTGTGAACATTTTTATTTACTGTCACAGTGTCCCATTTAATATTGCTTCTACGAAAGAAAGAAGTGAGAGAAAGGAAAGATGTCTATGGATTTCACTGGTCTCTCCACGTATCCCATCACCTATAAGCACATGCCCTTACAGAATGGTATTATAACCTATTAAAGACTCCGTTGTGGTACCAGCTAGGAGACACCACGCTGAGTAGTTGG
The DNA here is from genome assembly GCF_951394435.1 of Stenella coeruleoalba. Lineage (NCBI taxonomy): Eukaryota > Metazoa > Chordata > Mammalia > Artiodactyla > Delphinidae > Stenella > Stenella coeruleoalba. The sequence goes on from NC_137169.1 coordinate 176,597,398, forward strand.
AGTGCTGTGCTATAGAATGAGATAATGTTCTAACCAGTAGCCAATATATGTTGCTGCTTCTCCCAGCCAGACATGAGTCCAGAAACCAAGGAGTGGAATGATATCACTTCTCATTATTACATATAAGAACCCAGTCAAAAAGTTTTTGTATCAGTTTCTCATAATGCTTGGCTCTCTGCTGGTTTTGAAGGCTTAAAACCCAGAAAAAAATTGCTTCCACCCGAAGACTCAACAATGATTCCATTAAAGGAGAAGTTGAGATAACCGTTTGACCTATATGGGCTCTTCATGATGTTAAAAGATCAGGGCTTCCTGTATTGCTGGAATGATTGGTCCTGATTTTCACAAAGAACCAAGAGTTCCCATACAAATGAAATGGATGGGTAGGAGGGTAGGAGTGGGTCTAAAACCAAGGGTAACCTTCATGGTAACCCCTTGTGTTGTTCTGTCCAGTGATAAAAGTTAATTGAAGATGTACCAGCCCAATACAGGCAAGATCACCAACGGTTCAGACCCTTAGAATGAAAGTTTAAGTTACCCCATCAGATAAAGTAGCATGACTAGCTGAGGTGCTAGCTGAAGATTAAAAAGAAAAGAAAGAAAAGAAAAGAACGTGAGAGGGGAGTGGAAGAAAGTTATAAATACCAACTATGGGCTTGGGACCAGATGCAGAAATAAGGTCTGTACTAGCTACCCTGTTTTCTTCCTGGCTTTGTAATGCATGTAGTAACCAATTTTCTTTGCTTACTCTTTCCTTTTTCTCTAGTATTTCATATGGCTGTGTGAGGTGGCGAACTTTATAAGTTAGACCTTGAGTCAGAGGATATGAAGGTGGTATTGTGACCAAACTAGAAGAGGAATGAACATCACCTTGGAGCCAGGAGTTCCTCTAGGGCATTCCTGATTTTCAGACAGCCCACTCCTCCAGGCCTTTCAATGACACTAGTTCCCTGGATTCAGTCCATCCTGACTAAAACTGCACCAGTGGCTTTCTGTTATCTGTACTTAAGCGCTGACCAAAAAGCAAAACAAACAACACTGCAAAGAATGAAAAAATATAAGCAATGTTTATATTGTTATGGAATCAAAATGATTATGGAATAGTGCTTTAGATTATTTGTTTTGGTTACTTAAAAGAGCTTTTTCATTTCTATTCAGGCTATAAAAATTGCTTTAGGCCACAGTGTAGCTCACTTTGACATGGCTTTGTCTTTTTATGAGTCTCACAGATGTCTTGATCAAGGAGAAGAATTGCTGTTTTCTGCCAACACTTACATCTTTAAAGTCAGAGAAATAACCTTTCCGAGAGTGCAGCTGGTTCCTGAGGGACGGGAACCACTCCTATCTTATTCACTTGTAATGGCACTTAACACAGTAGCCTCCACAAAGTAATATAAATTGATTCTTTAATATATGCTTCCACCCACCCACCCAGGAGTGATAAGCATGACAATTTTGGGGTCCATGCAGATCCATTCTTATTATAAAAACATGTCATTAGAATCTAGGCTCTTTCCCCAACACCTGGAATAGTTGAAAACTTAAGCTAGAATCAGAGACTTGTAAGCAAGGGGTGATATATTCAGAAAAGTGAGAAACCTGAAGCATTCAGGGATTGGGGAGTCTTGTTATCATGTATACCAAAAGTCCTACTGGAGTACATAAGAGTCTTTTGGTATTCTGTTCAGTTACCAGTACCTCCAATCAAAAAATTCCCAACCTCAAGGAAGTTTGATTTTCATTGTGTTTTTTCTTAATTATCAAATTAATACCCACTAATCATAGAGAATTTAGAAAGCACAGAAAGGTAAAGAAGCAGAAAAAAAGATCACCCCATCTCATCACCCAGGAGAAACTACTATCAACATGTATATTACTTTTTTTCTTTTTAAGTTAGCATAGTTGAGAGGTTAGAGAAAGTGAGAGGTGGAGCAGAAATGTATCCCTCTCTTGTAACTCTTTAGTGTCCCTGACATCAGGGTACCTGTCCCTGAGGCATGCTCCACAAGCTACCCAAAACCTCTGACTTGGCCATTAAAACAAAGAGATGTTGGGCTTCCCTGGTGGCACAGTGGTTGAGAGTCCGCCTGCCGATGCAGGGGACATGGGTTCATGCCCCAGTCCGGGAGGATCCCACATGCCACGGAGCGGCTGGGCCCATGAGCCATGGCCGCTGAGCCTGCGCGTCTGGAGCCTGTGCTCCGCAACGGGAGAGGCCACAACGGTGAGAGGCCCGCGTACCGCAAAAACAAAAACAAAAAAAACAAAGAGATGTTTTGTCTTGACTCAGAGGGAAGGGGTTACTCTTTGTGTGACAGATTGATATTAAGAAAAACCAGTTAGGGAAGCCCAGCATGTTCCTCCCACCAGTTGACAGTACATTTCATCTCATGTGTTTCCAGCTGTCTTCTGAGAGCCAGGATCTGGGTGGAAGGAGGGCAAAGAGGGCCGTGAGAAGCACCAGTTAGATCTGAGGAGATAGGGTGTGTCTGTAGAAAGCTCAGTATGTCAGTATGATTGGAAGTGGGCAAGGAGTAAGATTTGGATGTCTGTTGGGCAGGTTTATTTCGAAGAAACTCTTATGGGCTCCTGCTAGTGAATGTCAAGGAAAAAGCAAAATGGGGGAGGAGACACAAAGCAGGACACTGCCTACCGCATTAAGAAAAACATTCATCATTTCCTGCTCCTGCTCTTTGTATATCTCTGAAAGCTGGCTTCTGACAACGGCCTTTAAAAAAAAACACACACAAAACCAACTTTCATTTGTTCACTTCCTGAAATCCTGAAATGAAACGCACAGCCCCAGGCAAAGCATGCACTAAAATGAAAGTCAATTTTTCTATCTCCTAGTGAATTGGAGGTTTGGGTCTTGTTCAATGGTATATTCCCTGAAATGCACCCGGACAGATTTTCAGTGGTGACTCCAGTGCTGAGCAGATGATTAACTTCCCGATTATTTGGACTAGGACCTAAATAATTCAGCGATCTATACTGGTTAAAGCTTCTTCTTCATACTGCCCTAAAAAGAAATTTGTTAATTCTATCTCCAAAATATCTCCTGAATCAGTTCACTTCTTCCTGTCTCCAGAGCACTGGTCAACATATTCTCGCACCTTAACTGTAATATTTAATAGCTTCCTAGCTGGTCTCCCCTTCTGGCCCTACTCCACTGTCCACACAACAGTCAGAGCAATCTTTCAAAACATAATCCCATCACGCCTTTTTCTTGCTTCAAACCCTTCAATGTGGGACTTCCCTGGTGGCACAGTGGTTAAGAATCTGCCAGCCAATGCAGGGAACACGGGTTCGAGCTCTGGTCCAGGAAGATCCCACATGCCGCGGAGCAACTAAGCCTGTGCGCCACAACTACTGAGGCTGTGCTCTAGAGCCCGGGAGCCACAACTACTGAGCCCGCGTGCCACAACTACTGAAGCCCGCAGCGCCTAGAGCCCGTGCTCCGCAACAAGAGAAGCCACCACAATGAGAAGCCCGCGCATCGCAACAAAGAGTAGCCCCTGCTCGCCGCAACTAGAGAAAGCCCACATGCAGCAACAAAGACCCAACGCAGCGAAAAAAAAAACCTTCAATGCTTCCCATGGCATATATGATAGACTCCAGAATCCTTACCATGGCCATACAGGATCTGTCCTTGACCTTCCTCTCCTTCATCTGGTCTCACTTTCTTCCTAATTCACTGTGCTCCAGCTTCACTAGTCTTTTTTTCAGTTTCTTTGAGGCACCAAGCTCTTTTCTACCTTAGAGCCTTTCCATGTTCTATCCTGCATGAGATATTTTCCTCCCTTCTCACTCATCCTTTGAACTTCAGCTTAAAGGTTGAAATGAACTTCAACTTCATTGACCATCCACACCCAATCTAATTTAGGTTCTTCCTCTATACATAGTACCCCATACATTTCCTTTACAGTTCTTATTAAAATTTGTGAATATATATATTTAGTTGTAAGATTTTTAAGATCCAGTTTCCCCAACAGATGGTAGATTCTAAGAAGATAGAGATTATGTGTGTTTTGCTCTGCTGTATCCCCTAGTGCCTGGCACAGTATCTGACACGTAGTAGATGCTCAGGACTTCTGGAATGAATGATTTTACATCATTTGGGTTTGAAGAATTTAAAATAATAATTACTGAAAAGATAATTTCCTTGTGTTTGTTTTTTGCTAATGCAGGACACATAAGAAATACACAACAAATATTTGGTGATTGATTAATTGACTAACTAACTTTGGATTGATATTTTGGGAAGGGAAGGGAAGAAAGGTATCACACCTGGAGACAGGCTAGAATCAAAGACACCCAGATATAATTACAGTCAACCCTTTTCTTACTGTGGTGAAAGTGAAAACTGTTAAAGTGAAGATTAGGTACAAACATTTATAATTACTTTAATGATAGGGCCTCTTAAAAAAAAAAAGAAATCAAGATGTACTAGAGCTGAATATTACTGGGCGTGGTTGTGTTATCTGTAGGGAGAGGCTGTGATTGGCTGTAAGGGGCTGAGGACTGAAATCAAACATCTTGCTGGATTCAGTAGGCTTGGAAAGAGGAGGAGAGTACAGACTAAATGTGGAGTGTATGCAGAAAGCCCTTTCTCGTAGGGTAAAAGATATATTTCAAACCTTGAGCAGCAGATACAGCCAACAGCCCAACCTCACGGTTACCGATGCTAAGCATCATGGTGTGGATAAATTTTTGTATAAAATTAGTTTAAATATATATCATAGGGAGCCACGGTCTCGGCTTGAGAAACTAAGGTGCATTCACTCTAGGATTTATGTTGATATGTCCAGGCATGTCTGACTTAGCAGAGGTTTTATTTGTACCAAAGGGCATCATAGCAGTCATTGGACCAGTAGAAGAGAGAGGTGAAGCTCACAAATTTAGTTCAAGGACTCTAGTTCAAGGTCAGTGTCAGTGAGAAGGATGATTAAATCCCAGACAGCATCTGTCACTGTGATTGTCCTCCAGCCCAGTTGAGCTTAGGGAGCAGGACCTGCAGAGGGATGGACAAAAGCAAGGCATAAGGTAGTACAGTCTACAAACAGTGCCAGGGGAGGTACAGTCAGGAGTCAGGTCACAATGTGGGACATGTGAGGACTCAGAACGGACATAGGAGACCAACTTACAGCTGGATCAGAGAGGGCATGGGACAGGACACCAGACTGCAGTGGCATCAAGGGGACGCTGGCACCTTCAGTGGGCATTGTCCCTCTGGTGCTTCTTTGCAGGTTTGGAAGTATTTTGCAGAAGCATACTGACCTTGGTGGCAACATGAGAGACGTCACTGGATCAAACCAAAACAGGAGAGGAGAAAAATGTGTGAAAACAAAGAATACAAGATCATGACCACCCAGGGGCACCCATGGGCCCTTTCAGAGCTACTTGGAAGGAATTTGTTATGAGTTGAATTGTGTCCTCTAGAAAACCATGCTAGCGTCCTGTCCTCCACTACCTCCTCAGAATGTGACCTTATTGGCAATAGGGTCACTGGAGATATAACCAAGTCAAGATATGGTCCTTTGGGTGGGCTCTAATCCAATATGACTGGTGTCCTTATAAGAAAAGGAAAATGCTAGGTGAAGACACAGACATACCAGGAGAATGCCAAGGGACGAAGAAGCGGAGATTGGAGGGATGCAGCAGCAGACCAAGGGAGGCCAAGTATTGACGGCCGCCATCAGAAGCTAGGAAGAGGCAAGGAAGGATTCTCCCTTACGGGTTTCAGAGGGAGCGTGACCCTGCCAACACCTTGATTTTGGACTTCTAGCCTCCAGAACAGTGAGACAATAAATTTCTGTTGTTTTAAGCCACTGGGGAGTGGTAATTTGTTACAGCAGCCCTAGGAAATTGATACAGAATTTGAGGAAAGGAGTTTTTCAGAGTGAATAAGACAGTCAAAGAAAGAGACATTGTTTCATTGCTGTTATTTTGACCCTAATTTTCCCCATAGATTTGTGAGGCCAGAGAAACACAATTATACAGGACAATTATATAAATAACATGCCAAACAGCTAAGCTTTTAATTGCTGACTTCAATTTAGTCAGTTAACGTGCCATGATTTAGCACATTTCATGCAACTCTAAGACATGCCTGCATCTAATTAAATAAAATAATGTATGTAAAGCTCTTAAAACAGCACCTGGCACCTAGTAAACCTTCATAAATGTTAGACAAGATTATTATCATCATCTGATCATCCTGATCCTAGAACTTTCAACTGTTCATGTCTCCTCTGCATCTGAGAGCTGCCGAAAACTTCTGAGAAAACCTCACACCTAGGCAGTCGGGCACCAATGAAAATTAAACATCACCAAACTCACCGGAGTCCCTTACCCTGCCTTGGTTTCCCTAGTTAATGCTCTTTCTCATTCTCTGCAACTTGTATTTCAAATCATACTTCCTCAGACCTCCACCACCCTCCATTTCTCCTCAGTTCTTACCACCAAACCTATGAACCCACGTGTATCCATAGCTATCCTGGACTTGCCCCTGTTATTTGCACATAAGTGGTACCCTGGTTGCTTTCTGGTCCAGGTGATCATTCTTCATTCTTCCCTCTTCCTAATTTACACTTTCAGTGTGTAACTCAGTGTTGTTCATTCTGCCTCCTAGGTATCTTGCCAATCCACACACTTTGGTTTATCTCCATGGCCACCAGCTTGGCTCAGATAAGCTGATTGTGTCATTGTCCTGCTTAAATCCTCTCAATGACTTTCTACTCCTCTCACATCAAGAAAGTCCTTCACATGTTTACCAGACCTCCCCATGCCCCAGTCCCTCTTAATCCAAGCTCTATCAGTTTTTCTAACCTCCCCTCTTTCTGTATTTACACTGTATGCTCCAGGTTAGAGAGTAATTCAAAATACCTTCACTTCCTGTTAAAATGACTAACACTTACCTGCTCACTATGTGCTGGGCACACAGCAACTCATTTGTCAGGACAACAAAACTATCAGCTTAATACTGTTACTATCCCCATTTAAAGATAAGGAAATAGGGGGCTTCCCTGGTGGCACCGTGGATAAGAATCTGCCTGCTAATGCCGGGGACACGGGTTCAATCCCTGGTCCGGGAAGATCCCACATGCCGCAGAGCAACTAAGCCTGTGCGCTACAACCACTGAGCCTGTGCTCTAGAGCCCGCGAGGCACAACTACTGAAGCCCACGTGCCTAGAGCCCGTGCTCCGCAACAAGAGAAGCCACTGCAATGAGAAGCCTGTGCACCGGAATGAAGAGTAGCCCCCGCTCACTGCAGCTAGAGAAAGCCCGCGTGCAGCAACGAAGACCCAACACAGCCAAAAATAAATAAAATAAGAATTTTTAAAAATAAATTTTAAAAAAAGAAAGAAAACTGTTAAAAACCAAATAAAGATAAGGAAATAGAGGCACGGAAGTTAAGTAACTTGCCCAAAGTTACAATGAAAGTAAGTAGTAAGTCAGGGTTGGAACCAGGAATATTGGCTGTGCAGTCCACACCACTGTGCCATTCTCTGACCTTGTTCCCACTCCTTCAGACTCTTCCCTCAGCCCCAGCATTCATCTTCATCCTCTTAATTTGGCCGATTCTGACAATGTCTTCATTTCTCAGGGTAAACATCCATTCCTGAGGGTCAAACCTCCTCGCTCCATGTCGTCATGTCTTCCGATCTTTCCATTCTTGTTATTATTTAACACCTGTCTCATCTGCTAGACTATAAGCTCTGTAGGGACAGGAACATGTCTACTTTATTCACAGCCACACCCTCACCACTTAGCTTATGCCTGACGTATAGCAGGTGTGCACTAAGTATTTCTTGACTGAATAAAAGAATGAACAGTTACTAGTCACCATGAAAAATCTATGTATATAGAACACATAACACAGTACCTGGCACATCGCATGGACTTGATAAGTATTTGATACTGTGTTCAGGAAATGGTAAGGAGTCTGGTTTGACTAGTGTGTGAAGGGTGTGAAGAGAGGTTTTGGCGAATGGTTCAAGCCTGTTTAGTGAGCCAGAGGAGGAGAGAATTGCATGATGGAAGGGGTTATCAGTATGTAATCTTGCAAAGGTAAATCTTAGCATTTCAAAATCCCTCCTTCCCAGCCCAGGATGATTTTTGATTTTTCTTCTAACCACATCACCCAATCTCCCTATGACAGACTTCAGCAAAATGTGATTGGTGGGCTCTTGGGACTTTGGCAGGATCAGAAGCGTGCACTAATGACCCAGGTGAAAACAAAGAGCCGCTGTGCATCTGTGTAACACAAACAGCTACCTCCTCCCTACTAGGAAAAGGTCTATCTCAAATTCTAATCTCTATGAGCACAATTGAAGATTTCCTATGCCTATCTCCTTTGGAAAAAGTAAATAATTTATTAACCTCAAAAGGCTTCCTGGAACACTGGGTTAATCCCTTTAAAGGGATACATCTGGACACCCTAACTTCATTACAATTCTAGACTTGAATGCTACCGGGTATGTTTTGTTCTTCCCCAAACTGAGTGGTGCCAGGGAGTCTAGAGACAAGCAGTCAGCAAGCCAGGTTCAAATCATTGTCTCTTTGAGGCTGTGTTTTGGCAGCCACAGCAACAGTAGGTTCAGCCTTCAAGGAGCAGTAAACTTCTCGTCACCCTTCAGTGACCCTCAACGGGAAAACTGGAACCAAAAGGGGATGACTTCCAGGGAAAACAGCTGATCCACCCACCACCTGTACAAACATGCACCTAACTGGCCTGACATGAGAGTCCTTGGGGAAGGGCTTTGGTAAACCAGAGGAATTGCCAACATGTGAAATCAAGCCTCCGTGCTCTGCACATGCCAGCACCACAAAAGATCGTGCTGTCAGAAACCACCCGCATTACAGAGCTACTTTATTCCAAATCATTTTGCTAAATCACATCCCCACCAACTACAGGCCAGCGACTGTACGGGACTCTTGTCATGGGATCAGTGTCTCTGGCCCTATTTTCACACCACAGGAGACATCTATCCTTTTACAACATTCAGGTCTATGGCAAGCTGTTAATTATATTTGCCGTGAAGAACCAGTAATGAAGGGATATTTCGTGGCCTTTGACAGAAACCTCAGACTCAGCAACCAAGGAACTGAAAGCCCTGACCTCAAGGCAGTCTCCACACCGGCCTCCTGCCTGATGCATATTTCAAAGTTTGCCAGGTTTTAAAGCGTGGATTACCTTTGCAAATGAAAAATTGAACAAGCAAAAGCATTTAGTGGCGTGTTATTCCAGTTACAATGATTTTGGAAAGGCTGCTTTGTTTAACCCTAGGCAGAATTTCAAATGAACATAGAAATAAATATCCATTTGTTTCATTATTTTCTGTTTATTCTACCAGGATTTAAAATATAGTATATATTGATCCCAAATAAGGTTTCTTGCCATTGTAACATGCATATATCAACCTACTGAAAAAATTATGCATATTGATAAAGTATTTAATAGTTTTAGGGGCATTCAATATCCAGCCACCCAAAAGATAGGTTGTTTATTTGTTTAGAGGATTTTGCATGGTAGTGAAATTTTGAACTCTGTACAAAAGATAGAGTCTTATTCTTTCAAATATTTCAAACCTTTCATTTATAAGAAAAATGATTAAAACAAAGTAAAAGAAATCAGTATTGTCTTTACCACAATAACATTTAGTCACTACTGGCCAAGTACGTGGTATTTTATCAGGTACTATTCATCTAAATACTTTCATTGTATACCTACTATGTACCAGGTAACTCCCAAAATGAAAAGATTAGAAACACACAGTCTTTGCCTTCAGAGAGTTCAAATCTAGAAGGAGAAACAGATTAGTACAACATAATGTGGTAAATATTATTGGAGTACAATACATGCTAGCTGTACTTGATGTATAGATGTATAAATGAAGCAATTAATGAAGGAATGAATTAGCAAGGATATTTAGGGAGTATAATAAATTCAGCATGGAAGCAGGCAATAAACATATAACATTCAACAAAAATGGAGCATGGAATATTTTTAGATGAAGAAAGTTTCAAGAGGATTCAAAAGATTGAAGATTTTAGCTGTAGGGTTACAAAAGAAATCAGAAGTCCTATATTCAATTTATTTGCATGTTGGTAAACCCAGACTTCAACACGAAACACATGATAATAAAGAGCTAAACTGCAAAATACAGGAAAAGTAAGAGAGTCAGGAATCAGATCGTTACATAATGGTATGATTATTCACACTCTTATTTTGGATTTATGAATGTCTATATCCGATCATCATGACATACCTATGTTAATATTTCCAATGTTGCTGCAATTAACCAGAGCATAAGTCACTACAAGTGAAGGTACTAGAAAGTGGTATAAGGTAAAGTTGGGCCAATTCTCCTCCTTTGGGTCTTTGAAGTGCAACATAATATCCATTTCCACTGCAAAGGGAACAAAACCCTCATCTGTGACTCCCTCAGAAGAAAGAAAAAAATTTTATACAACAAACAGAACTTTTCAAGGACTCTAGGGGCTCAGGAGAAAGAAAGAAAATGACAATAAGTATGTGCCAAAAAATATGGTAAGTTTTGGTCTAAAGAGGCATTATGTTGTAATAGATTTGTTATTGCAGAGGTGCATTCCAACTGTATTATTTTGCTATATGACCTTGGCTGTCATTGCCTCACCAGTAAAACAGGGGTAATAATGCATGCTCTACCTATCTGATGAGAATGCATGCTTCTTAAATAGTGTAAAATGTATGAGATGTTTGAAAACATTGTGAAAATATAAAAATCCCATATTAGATTTGTTGCCATTGGGATGATAGAGTTCCAACAGGATGGTATTTTTCATGTATAAAGGATGAAATAACTTTATTATAGGGAAATAAAAACATATTATAATGTAGGAGATCTCTCTCACAATCCATGCAATAATAGGAATGAAGTAACAGAAATATTCCAATTTCTCTATTTCAGGCCCATCTATTTCTAGTTCTAGGGTAGGGTACAGTTTGTTTCTGCATTTTTCCTTCTTTCTTTCTTTCTTTTTTTCTTTCTTCTTTTGTTTATTTCTTTTTCCCTTGCTAACCTTTCATCATATCTTCATAAACATTTCTAAGGCTATTTCTTGGCTTTTAAAATATTGTTGTGATTATCAAATTTTAATTGAAAACCTGAAGGAAAAAGATCATAAATACCTGTTGTTTCCTCTAATAAAGTCTAGCCTGCGTTCTGCCAAGAACATCTAAAAGTTGTTAAAAAATAGCACATTTCTTTATTTGGACTCAGCTGACTTGTACTTCTGTGGACCTGTCGAAATGTTAAATAATAAATTGTTATCTCTGAATAGATTCTTCCTTGCCCAAGATACAGTCAAAAAACGTGTTTTAGATGAGTCATTCAACCAGAATAATTTCCCTTCAGATTACTAGAGTCATTAGGGGGGAAAAAATAAAACCATGTGAGTAATTTTCCATGTATCTCGGGTTCAATATCTAAAATGTTTCATAGGCTTTGTGCATCACAAGGCAGTTTATTTAAAAATACAGGCACATCCTCTTCTCTGCTTCTGTGTGTCCCTTCCTCTTTAGCAGCTGAAGGCAGGTGCATCCACGATGAACAGTGTCAGCAGCCAATACCCCTGTGCTTGTGTGTCATCGTTCCGAGCTAGGAATGAGCATGTCCTAAAAAGCCAAGTGGAGAGCCCGTCCTCCTTTTATCCCATCATCACTCTGACCTATAAACAACAACAATAATAACAAACCTTATTAACAACAATCCAAACAACCTGTGCACAATGCACGATGCAAAGGTACAACTTCTGTAGCTAAATAGAGCTTCAGCCAAATAGCCACCCGACACATTTGCTGCTGTTACTGGGGGGGAAAAGGAATGTTGCTTTGGCTCAAAGCAAGGAGGGGAATAGGCGGAGGCAAAGGAGAGGAGGAGGAAGAACCCTGCCTTTGACAGGGGTGTTCCAACTGAGAAAATCATTTCTCACCCGCCGTGAGGAGCAGGTGAGCCACAGAAACAGGAGAGTGTGTTGTTCCTGACCCCTGCCAGAAAATTCAAAGAAGATTAGGACACTCATCAGGAGAGGCAGTGCCCTGCATGAAAATCTCCAGCTTTGATTTTTTTAGTTAAAGGCGACATTCCAGAAAAATGTATAGCCGACATTCCTACCATTACCCTGTCTTGCCATTCGATATTGCACAGATGCTCTGCTAGGGAAATTTGATCAATATATTAGATTCCTGGCAGAAAGATGCTATCAGACAATGCATGTATGCCTTGACATAGCTCAATTTCCATCTGTCCAAAAAGGTATTGATTTTCTGCTCACGGAAGTGCACACACACATACTAAGAGCGCTTACAGAGGATGGGGGTTGGGCAGGCATTTATTCAAGAACAGGCAGCTCTGCCATTCCCCAGACGCATTCCAAATACCCTCTGGCTTGGTGACTTAATATTCGGATAATCTATATAAACTCCTCACATCAGGATGAAATCGAGGGCCGATGAGCAAAACCAGTATTCCTCTGCTCACTCTTTGAACGCTAAGAACTCTCAGCTTTTTCAGAAAATGTGGCCCTCTTGGAATCCTATTCCAGGCTTACTTCACATGAAACAACTTCCTGAAGCCCCATCTTCCTAACTCACCTGGAATTAATTCTGCATTTCTTGGTCACAGTCTTCTTTCCCAACATTTGGAGGCCTGTTAACACTTCCCTTACCACTCTTTTGTCCTTTCCTCATTTCTGTCAGTCTATTTCTGACTTAGACCACTGTGGTAGTTATCCAGGCTGCTCTTCATCTTCTGGGCTTGGGCTGGGATTCTACTCCCTGGTCCCTCTGTGGTTAGGTGGGGCTGTGTGACCAGTTCTGATTAATGAGTGGGAGTAATTTGTATCATCTCCAGGTTGAGCTTTTATTTATTAAAAAAAAATTTTTTTTAATGTTAACCAGAAGGTAAACTTGAGTGTAATTGTAAAACAGACACACTTTTTGACTAGTTTCTTTGAATTCTAGATCAGTGATCCTGTTTTGTGATGTTCATGGAAAACAAGTTGAGGACTTCATCTTGTAATTGATTCTAAGTTTCAGACTGTGTTTGTAAACAGGATTTTGCAGACATTCATATTTCCTTCTTAAAATATATCCCTTTCTGTTCAGTAGTTAAACAGAGAAAGAGGGTCTAGTGCAGCCTCTCTGGAATTGTTAATGATGTACATCTAGTCCCTAGTTTTTTTACTTTTCGTCTCGTGTCACATGATCGTTGTGTGCACACACGGCATAGAAGTTTGCTGCTGAGAAGCCAGGAACAGAGCACATGCCGTGGACGAACAGTGAACACCAGTTAGGCACCTTTGCTCCCCAATCCACCCTCTCTACCTTCTCAGTTCAGTTTTTATCTCACCCTGGGTCTCCTTGTGAAGTTGGAGGGAAGTTTATACAACAACAACCGCGTGACACTACCCTGTGCCCCACTCTGACGGTCAGGAGCCTCTGCTCTCAAGCGAGGTGCCCGTTCTGTGCTTGGATAGTCAGTCAGTTATTTGTGTATGAAACAGTGTACAAATCAATGTTTTGAAAATAATGATCTCAAACTTTCAAAGTTAAATTTTAAAAAATTTGATCGTTTGCCATATCGGGTGGGTTTACTCTTAGAATCGCATGCTGTAGAAATGCTCAAAAGTGCATATAGGACTCAGTCCTTAGATGTTCTCTTTCTTTTCAGAAATAACCTCTTTAAAGCTGTAACCATTGCTCCTCTGTGCACATGCATCGCATCGGAAGCCGTGCAGTCAGCAGCTCTACACACTCACCTAGCGGGATATTCACTGTTTTCTTTATTCCTTTAAAAACAAGTCCTGTTCCAAATGATTGCTGTTGGAATTGGGGGTTGGGGCGGGGTGGTACAGGGAATGGAGAACTCGGCCTCCCTTTGTGGATTCCTCACAGCCCGGCTCTCCCATGGAACCAGCCTTTTGCACCGAGGCAGACCATTTTTCTAACATGCAGACATCCCTGGTTTTGTGTGAGTCCAGTGTGGAGCGGTGGCGTTGGGACGGCGCAGGCCTCCTCCCCTTCACCAAGCACTCCCGTAGAGGCTACCCGCAGCGGCTTCTCCATCCTATGTTTGCACCATCCTGTGTGCCGTGTGCCCTGGACCCACAGAGAGTGGGACAAGCACCCACCCCACCCCGCCCCCACCCCCCTCGGCACCCCTGTAGAGCTCTCTGCACCCTGTCCCTCACCTTTTGTATTTAATTTTAAAGTCAGTGTACTGCAAGAAAGCTGGATGCAAGATAGATCCTATATTCACTGTACTGTTATTGAAGATGTAATGAAGCAGTTTGACATGAAAAAAAATTTTATTTTTTTAACATCTTTATTGGAGTGTAATTGCTTTACAATGGTGTGTTAGTTTCTGCTTTATAACAAAGTGAATCTGTTATACATATACATATGTTCCCATATCTCTTCCCTCTTTCGTCTCCCTCCCTCCCACCCTCCCTATCCCACCCCTCTAGGTGGTCACAAAGCACCGAGCTGATCTCCCTGTGCTATGCGGCTGCTTCCCACTAGCTATCTATTTTACGTTTGGTAGTGTATATATGTCCATGCCACTCTCTCACTTTGTCACAGCTTCCCCTTCCCCCTCCCCGTATCCCAGGCTGAGCTTTTAATTGTCTATGGAAGAGCTTCTAGAGGAAAATATTGATATATTAGACTTCATAAAAATACAGAACTTCAATATGACAAAAGATATCATTAACAAAATTAGATGGTAAGAACCAAACTGAGAGAAAATATTTTTGAAATATGTAACGAAAGGTTAGTAACCATGTACAAAGAGAGTCTACAAATCAAAACACACAGGCAGATATAAAAACAGGCATTTCACAGTAGGAGAAATATATAAGTAGCCAATAAATATACTAAATGATACTTAATCTCAGTTGGAATTAGGGAAATACAAGTTATAGCGACAATATTACATTCTTATCTTTGAGATAGACAAAATTCAAATTGAAAACTCAAAATTTGGGGCTTCCCTGGTGGCACAGTGGTTGAGAGTCTGCCTGCTGATGCAGGGGACACGGGTTTGTGCCCCGGTCCGGGAGGATCCCACGTGCCACGGAGCGGCTGGGGCCGTGAGCCATGGCCGCTGGGCCTGCGCGTCCGGAGCCTGTGCTCTGCAACGGGAGAGGCCACAACAGTGAGAGGCCCACGTACCGCAAAAAAAACCCTCAAAATTTTAATAATTTACAGAATCAGCAAGTGTGGGGAAAAAGGCATTCTCATTATTGCTGGTATAATGTTATTGGAGGGCAATTAGCAATATCTTTCAAAATTATAACAATGAATATTTTGACCCCAAAACTCTATTTCTAGGAATTTAACCTACAAAACTATTTGCATGCAATACTAACAACATTCATTGAACAATACCATGTGTCAAGCCCTGTCTAACTGCTTTATTTATATTAGTCATTTGGAACCCGTGAGGTAAGTTCTATTCTTATCCCATTTTACAGGCAAGGAAACGGAAGCAGAAAGACTAAGTTAACAATTAATAAGTGGCAGTGCAGGCATCCAGACACTCACTTCTGTGTGACACTGCAGTACTATGCTGCCTCTCTCAAAGAAATATGCATAGGAATATATATTGCACCATTATTTGTAATTTTTTAAAAAGATGAATGAAAGATGAATGTTCAACAATAGGAGAGATGGTTACACAGCAAATTCAAATTATAGAATATTATGCAGTAATTCAAAAGAATGAGCCCAAGAGAACTGAAAACATTTAGTCATGCAAAACATGTAGAATATTCATAGTAACATTATCCATGATAGTCAAAAAGCAGGAATAACCCAAATAACCCAAAAAGCAGGAATAACCAAACCCAAACCCAGAATATTTTGACTATCATTATCCATGATAGTCAAAAAGCAGGAATAACCCAAATCATGAACTGATAAACAGATGAACAAAACGTGGTCTATCCATACAATGGAAAATTATTCAGCCCTAAAAAGGAATGAGGCTCTGACACATGCTACAACATGGATGAACATTGAAAACATGCTAAGTGAAAAAAGACACAAACAGCCATATTTTGCATGATTCCGTTTATATGAAATGTCCAGAATAAGCAAACCTAGAGAGACAGAAAATAGATTATAGTTGCCAGGGGAATGAGGGGACAGGGGAATAGGTCTAACGGCTAATAGATACAGGACTTCTTTTTGGGTGATGGAAACATTCTGGAATTAGACAGTGGTGATGGTTGCCCAACATGGTGAATATAATAAAAACCATTGAGTTATATACTCTAAAAGGATGGCATTTTATATTATGTGAATTATATCTCAATTTCAAAGAGAGAATGAGATAAGTATCTTTGTACTGGTACAGAAAAACGTTAAATTAAAAAAGCAAACCTCAAAACAATATGAATAGCATGTTTCCATTTGTGAAAAAGGAAACAATACATGTGTTTGTAAATGCATGGGAAAGAGTCAACCAAAATACATATTAGTCTGTTAACAGAGCCTTCCTCTGGAGAGAAAATGTATTTGGGAGAGAGAAGTGAAAGGCAAACACATTTTTACTGTATATACTTACGTTTTGAATTTCTTTACTATAAGCATACATTACTTTAATAATTTTTAAAACAATAAAATATGAAAATAAAAACATTTAAACATAATTAAGCTAGTAAATAAAAATAACCTCCAGAAATAAACCATAGGCAAAATAATACGATGTAATGGCAAAGCCCTGAACTTGTAGCCAGGAGACTTGGTTTCCTGGCTCAACTCTGCCTTAATGACTTGTGGGTCATTAAAAAGTTCATCTAGCATCTCTATGTCTCAATTCCCTTGTTTGTCAAACAAGACAGACTAGATGACCATGGGACATTTAGCTCTAGAATCTGGATTCTACCATAGGTCATCCTCCCTTCTTGCTCTGTTGCCAAGGTTACTCACAGCTCCAGCCTTTCAGACCATGTTTTAGACAAGCCATTAAATACAGTCATGAGTTTACACATATTCCAAGATCATATCATAACCTTATAAGAAAAGGATCATCAACCCCATTGCCCAGCTTCTGCTTAGTTATGACCCTTTTTGTTTTATCTGATGGCAGTTAATTTCACGGACCTAGGGCTGAGTCAAGTAATAATTCTTGGACAAACAAGATAATTGGCCAGACAGGTCATTTTGCTGTTGTTGTTTAAAATATTGAAATCTCATTTAAGAAAGCATGCAACTCTGAAATAACTTATTTTCCTTTCATCATGTACATAACTTCTCATTTGTCTTTTCATTAAATTTTCCTGGCCCTGGACAGAAAAAAAGAAGGTCAAAAGAAAGAGAGAGAGTCGCAATTGCCCTGGGAACTCGGGAGTGCAAAAGAGGAGGGCTCAATGAAACACTGTACATGAGTGAACAAAAGAATGTCTGAGAGAATGAGAGACATTTCTGTTTCCTTCTCCATCAGTGTTCCAGCTCCTCTGCCTGGCGGCTAGACTGCTGCAGCAAACAGTGGAGATTATGTGCCCATCTGAAGGGCCTGGAAGAGGGTCCTCCAGAAGCAGAAGCTCATCCTCAAAGAGCTGGACCAACTCCATCAAGCACAGTGCCAGCACAAGTAGATGCCCCCAAAGTACCAGCATTCTACACTTTCCCATCTTCCACAGGAGACACTGAAGGAGAATAGAAAGAACCAAGACTTTGGAGCCTGGAAGACCTGGGCCCACTTCCTATCTCTGCCACTGACTAACTGTGTGACCTTGGACAACTGTGAAAACTGCAGGATTGTCATGAAGGTTAAACAAGATAACAGATGTAAAATGCCTACCACGGTGCCTGGCACACAATAGGTAATTAATGAAACACATAACTGTTTCTCATCTCTTAATTCTTAAAGGACCCAGGCCTAAAGTTTTGCCCAAAGCAGACCTTGAGATCTGCTTCAATAGGATGTGTTTCTGAGAGCAACGATATAATCCACCCTCTTATTTTTTTTAATTTAGTACTTTTAATGTCATTTTACCCTACTTTTTTTTTGCGGTACGCGGGCCTCTCACTGTTGTGGCCTCTCCCATTGCGGAGCACAGGCTCTGGACGCGCAGGCCCAGCGGCCATGGCTCACGGGCCCAGCCGCTCCGCGGCATGTGGGATCTTCCCGGACCGGGGCACGAACCCGTGTCCCCTGCATCGGCAGGCGAAGTCTTAACCACTGCGCCACCAGGGGGGCTTCTACCCTGCTTTTTGAACAAGGGTCTCCCCATTTGTATTTTGCACTGGGTCCCACAGATTAGTTAGCCAGCTCTGAGGATGTGTCAGACACTGTGTTCCCTTGAATCCCCTTCCCTCGGCCTGAGGTGAGGAGGAAACCCCAATTCCCCATTCCTCATGGATGAGGGAAGATCACACCACCATCTCTGAGTCAATCCTCCACCAGCTTCTCTCCCTTCATTCTTTTGTGGTAGAGCGTAGAGTAGAGATGGGTGATGGATAGGCCAGCCTCTCCTATACAGGTGGTTTAGCACTTGGTTTTGGAATGTGTGGATGCGCGGCACTTATTTTTTTGCCCTTTGCAATTGGAACCTTGACACTGGGACTATAACGGCCTGGACTGCAAGGGAGCTTTAGCTCCCTGTAACCACAAGGGTGCCCAAAACATGCCCAGGAGGATAGATGGACCAGCAAGGAAAGGAGGGGAGATCCCTTCAGTCCTGTCTGGCTTCCTTCCTGGCTGAGAGAACACGTGATTTCCCGGTGATGGAGGTGGGTTTCCTCGCAGGGCACCCTTGTACAGAGTGGTTCTTCATTCCAGGGAACAACCACAGCTGTGCCTTTTGCCCCTGAGCATTCTCAGACAGTTCATCATGGAGGGGCTAGGCAGTCTGTTGGAAAGGACACCCAGAGTAGTACTGTTCCAGGCAGGTCATGGGCCAGGCCCAGAGCCCTGCTACAAAGTGCTGACAAGATGGTAACCCTGCTGGCGCTTGTGAATGGCCTAGCGGGTACCCTTCCTTTGACCAAACTTCATACATAAAATATGGCTTGCTTCAGAAACCCTCAGAGTTTTTAACCCAGGATACTTTCCCCCTGTTCTATGTGGCAAAGAGACCAGGAAAGTCATATGCTCAGTCTCCTCTGGAAAATGGGCAACGAGGGTCATGAGAATTTCCAGTTGTAGCAGGAAAACTGGCCAGCAGGCTGGGTCTCCATTGAGGCTCAGTCAGGGCGGGGTCAGTGTACAGCAAGTAGGGAGACTGGCCTTGATCCTGCAAAATGCTATTTTCTCTATATAGTCTACTAGTCCCCTGTCAAATTCTTATATGTTGCCTGCAGGGCACTCACTTCCTTTGTAGAGCCAAGAGGTCAGTTGAAAGGACATTAGGTTTCTTTCATTCTGAGTCCTCCAGTGTCTCAAGGACAATGCATCAGACCCTTGGGCTAGAACTAAGTCAGGTCCTAGGAATGCTGGCCTTAGTCACCAGGCCTGATGCACAGCCTGGCTCATAAGAGATGGTCTTCACGGGCTAAAGCACTTCTGGAGAAAATGACATGATGGTGCACAGGCACCACTACAAGCGCTGGGTCTCCAGCTTCTGCTGGTCTCACAGTACTTAAAGTGCTGTTCCTTGCTTTGTTCACTTTCCCTTTCCCCTGAGTGACCATCCAAACTTTCACAAGTTCCAACCTCCTGCCCAACCTCCATACCCCTCACCCTGAGCAGATTCCTCACCGCCTATGAATTTAACCACACCCATCCTTAACGTCAGCTACTCTCTCTTATCTCGGAGGCTGGCTGAAGTTTCCCTTCCTCTGTCAAGGCCTCCACCCATGTCCTTAACCCCCTCGTACTCACTCAGGAGACTTCCCTCCTCAGCTTCTCTCCTCTTTCCTACCTTTGCTCTCTGCTGCTCGTTCTTCCTCCTTTCCCAGTCTCTCTGAGAGTGAAACCAACTGACACTCCTTTCCTAGACTTTATCCTCCTCTATTTTGTGCCTTTCTCTCTCCTTCTGAACCACTTCTGCTCCAATCTAGACAAGGTGGGAGGCTCAGGGAGGCCAGGAGTCAGGGTCTGGGTACCCAGATGGGGAGGGGCTGGAGTAGAGCCCCAGGACATGGAACAAAAAGGGAACTGAGGGCAGCATCAGGTGAAATAGGGTGAGAACAAAAGAGATGGTCAAACACTGCATCAATCCAAAATACACCGGGCAGAGAGGGGAAAAGTGGATGGGAGTTAAAGGATCTATGACTAGAAACAGGAAGATAGAGCCAAAAGTTGCAGGAAATTGGAAGGGAGCCAGAGCAGAGAGATTTCTCAAGGTGCAGACACCCAGTCTAGCCTCCATTTATAGGGGACCTGTGGGCTTGCCCATGGGTGGAGAGGGAGCAATTAAGGATGCCAGGCCTGTCTGGACAATTTTCCTCCTCTGTTAGTCTCCTTAAAAGGATAATCAGTGAGCACTGCTCTATTTCTTTAGTCCACCTTCACTTTAAAACTCACTGCAGGGCTTCCCCGGTGGCGCAGTGGTTGAGAGTCCACCTGCCGATGCAGGGGACGCAGGTTCGTGCCCCGGTCCGGGAAGATCCCACATGCCGAGGAGCGGCTGGGCCCGTGAGCCACGGCCGCTGAGCCTGCGCGTCCGGAGCCTGTGCTCTGCAACGGGAGAGGCCACAACAGTGAGAGGCCCGCGTACCGCAAAAAACAAACAACAAACAAAACTCTCGGGAAGCAATCACCAATGGTCTCTGCGTTGGTTCTTCTCTGAAAAACTCCCTCATGAGTTTTTCCTCCTCCTCTTCCTCCACTGCCCAGTACCAAGTTTGTTTTAGGCTCTTTTAACCACACTCACAATCATTAGGCGTTTTCTTCTACTGTTGTGTATTTTAAATAACAGTTTTGCTGTTAACTTCTAAATCTAGAACTCTGGTCCTTCTTTCTCTCCTGGTCATCAGACACACATCTGAACTGTTTGGCTCTGAGATCCCCAAAATGTTACTTGTGTGTACATTGTTGGTCAGAAGTGTCATGTGGCAAATGCAAGAACGGAAAGGGCTGCAGGATAAGGAAAGAAAACATAATGAGTGCCTACAAACAAGCTGTCAGGTCAAGTTATTTCTAAAAGAACAGGGATTTTAAACTTTTCTCTAAGGTGTTTACACACTCCCCAAATTCCTGTATAGGATAACTAAATTAAACTATCCTTGAGTATATGCCTGACTTTACCTCTTTCCTAACTGGGGCACCAAGAGTAGACTTGGGTCATAGAACTGTCACATCTGGGGCATTGTCTTTAAGGGAACTTATACTGAAAGTGGGCTTCTCTGTCCAACTGGCAAATTCTTTCGATTCTGTTAGCTTTAATTCCTCTGAAAGAGAATCTCATTGGCACAGCTAATCTTTGCATCCCAGGCCCTCCTTGGGAGGGAGTTCCTGCTTTTGCCTGGGAAGTCAGCAAAGGCTTCACAACGGCTGTGACATTTGAGATAGCCTTAAAGGATGATAGGTGCTGGGGGTAATTGTGTGTGTGTGGCAATTTCAGAATTTTGCAGCATTATTCTAAATCTAGAGCCTTCATTCAACTATTGTTTACTTTTTTCTTTTTCTAAATCATAAGAGTCACTTTTATTCTTAAAAAAACTCCACATCTGAAGGAACTAGAATGAGTCTCTCTCCCTCATTTTGGTAGGGACACTTAACAAAGTCTAGAATAATATTCTCCCATTCATTCATTCATTCATTCACTCAGTAGTCAGTGCCTGCTATAGGCTAGAGCATTTTTTACAGGTTATAAAATGCAGTTTACAGATTATTTTGTTTAAGCCTTATAACCACACTACCTCAGTAGTTATTGTTACAAAATACATTTAATTCAGAAAACTGAGGATCTAGGGAGTTAAGTAACTTATTCAAGATCAAATCATAAGTATAGTGGGGGAGGGGAGACTTGCATCCAGGTTGAATCTCCAAAAACTATGTACCTTCCACTGCACCACACTGGGATGACTCACAAAATGGTGTGTTAGATCTGATATAATTGAACTATGTATCAGTAACTTGCCATCAGTCACTACCAGCTAACATCTGACATATGTTAGCGGAACATTTTCCTAAACTGAGAGTTCAAATTATATAACCAAAATGAGTACTCTTCTAAAATAATTCTACAAGTCTGAAAAAGTTTTCTAAGCAGATTAAGAAATAAATTTGCTTATTTTTAAAACAAGTATATATATATATATATATATATATATATATATATATATATTTTTTTTTTTTTTTGCTGTATGCAGGCCTCTCACTGCTGTGGCCTCTCCCGCTGCGGAGCACAGACTCCAGACACGCAGGCTCAGCGGCCATAGCTCACGGGCCCAGCCGCTCCACAGCATGTGGGATCTTCCTGGACCAGGACACGAACCTGTGTCCCCTGCATCGGCAGGCGGACTCTCAACCACTGTGCCACCAGGGAAGCCCAAAATAAGTATATTTTTAATGAGTAATAGAAAAGTCTGTCTCTCTAGCATTTGTCCTTTTCTTCTGTCCTTAGAAGCATATAGATAATGTTTATTAATATATAATAATGCTGCCTTCCACATTATGAACTAGTCATTCCTGCTTATGTTTGCTTTTGGCCAACTCAGTCCATTTGATTGTAGGGCTAAGAAATCAGTTCAATCCTTGTGAGTAACTTTATTTTTGCATCCCCTTTCTCTTTTGGATTGGAAAAGTAACAGATGCTTATTGTATAAAAGGCAAATCATACAGATGTCTTAGGAAGAAAAAGCCCTGGCAATCCCACCCCCAGACGTAACAGCTATTAATAATGTGGTACAGAGTCTTTCAAATTTCCTCATTCATATACCAACACATACTATATTTACACATATTTTTCCATAAGTGAGATCTGCCATACATACTGTTCGGCAATTATTGTTTGTTTTTTGACAAACAAACAGCTATCGTTCTTTGTCAGTATCTATAGATTGATCTCAGCTTTCAGATAGCTTTTGACAAAGGAAAACATCCGTTTCACAGAAACAGAATGAGTTTCAAATGTTTTGCCAATGCCTGCCTTAATCAAAACAAAGCCTGGGTGAGAAAGTGGGGCTAAGTGCTATATACTGAAAAAAATCAGCATAGCTTAATAGTTGTTCCTGTTACACAATATGTTGTTGTAACATTCAGCCTTAAAAAAAAATTAGGCCATTACATCCACTTTTCGAATTAGCAGCCAATGGACCAGAGGTGAAATGAGGAACGTTTTGGAAAATACCCTCTCATGGGGTTGCCTTCAGGTAGTGTATTGTAAGGCTCTGAGGCATTTCAACAGCTTGCCACTAGCTAGAAACATACTTCCCAACACCTCAGCACTGATCTGTTAATGCCTCTCATTTAGTGAGAAACACAAGACAGATGAGTCAGTGTGCTGGGCAATTAACCCGTCAGGGGCTTTCTTCCTGAGCCTGGGATAACAGGCAGAAAAAGGAATGTAATCCTTAATGACTAACAAAGGGCACTGCTGGAGGGATGGGAACACACACGTACAAGGCATGTGATGGGCTCTCTTTTTCCATCTGGAACTACCTGCCAGTCATCTCCTGAACTTACACAGATTTTTGCCATAGATTGATCTTGCCTGGGAATGAGATAAGTTTTTTCCCAGCTGTCTTGGAAATGGGAACTGACATATGTGATAGACTACACTCACAGAAGGCTGTATGTCTAATATTCCAGGTCTTGGACTGTCCATAAAGAGCCAAAGAAGTAGCCTAACACCTGCCAGCATTTTATAGGACACAAAAGAGAATATATGTTCTCTCGCTGAGCCATAAATATCAACATTGGTCCAGGGATTACCTGAAATTTAGCCTTCTGGAACCCAAGTCATAGGCGTCAGAAAACTGAATATGCTATGTTCTTTTTCATGTTTTTACATAGCTTTGGGGCTTGTCAGGGAATCCTGAGGCTGGACTTACAGGAAGCAAATGTTTTGTAATAATGCTTTACTAGTATTTTTCAAAACACTTTTTTTCCCCCTTCCCTCCATATTATTTCTTTATTCCCTGAGATATTTTGCTTTGATTCCTGGTTTGGGAATCTTCATTTTTCAAATGAAAAGTTTAATAGTGCAAAATATTTCGAAGCTAATTCTTCTTCCTTTCCCCTAAATCTTTGGTTTGCTGTCATTAAGACAAGATCTGACAAGCAGGCTGCTGGAAGTTTTCTACACTCTCTCAGTGTAAAACTGTGGGAGTAATAAAGTAAGTTTCGGAGGGATAAAAGGAGGACAATGGAAACTTCTTAAGCTGTCTGTGAAACTGTCTGAAGTTTTCAGCAATTATTCTCATTAATAATGTTTAGGTTAATAATTATTAGGGTGACTAAATGTCCCAGGTTGCCCAGGATAGTCCTGGTTTATGCCCGTGGGGCCAATATAATTATTAATAGCATCCCCTTTCTCTTTCGAAAGTGTTCTGGCTTGGACACTAAATTACATGATCATTGTTAATCATATAAGACAGTATTCTGCCAGCACAGTGGAAGTAGGGTCATGTAACAACTGTACACTGAACAGTATATTAATTGTATATTAAACAATGGCAGTTTTCCGTCAAAATTGAAAGTGCACATATCCTTCATCCTAGAAATTTCCCTTCTTTGAATCTATTCTATAGAAATTCTCATGTTATGAGCAGATTATATACATACAGATCATGCACACACACACACACACACACACACATACACAAGAATGCTTAGTGAAAATTGGAAAAGATCTAAATGTTTATCAGTAGTCTAGTTAAACACAACGGAGTCCTATGTAATTATTATAAAATAAGGTGGTAGATCTATATGTGTTGATGAGATGATGAAATATTCATGACCTATTTTTAGTTTTTAAAGATTTATTATTTATTTATTTTAATTTTTGGCTGCATAGGGTCTCAGTTGCGGTACGTGGGATCTTCCGTTGCGGCACGCCGGATCTTTCATTGAGGAGCATGGGCTTCTCTCTGGTTGTGGTGCGCGGGCTTCAGAGCTCATGGGCTCTGTAGTTTGCGGCACACGGGCTCTCTTGTTGAGGTGCGCAGGCTTAGTTGCCCCGCGGCATGTGGGATCTCAGTTCCCTGACCAGGGATCGAACCCGCGTCCCCTGCATTGGAAGGCAGATTCTTTACCACTAGACCACCAGGGAAGTCCCTCACGACCTATTTTTAAATAAAAAAAGCAAGTTGTGGAAATATATATGTGGCAGTGCTTGCTATGGCTGGCTCTGAGTAGGTTCAGATGAGGTTCTCTCATAATCTCCTCCAGTTCCCACCGCCACCCCCCCAAACCAGGCCAAATCAACGTCAGCCTAAACACTAACTGCTTACTATGCAAATGAAGCTTCTCTCCTAGCCTTTCCATTTAACCAGATTGCGGCCCCCTCCCCTCAAACACACACAGACACATCCTCTCCAATATACTGTGTTGGCCAGAAAGTGCCTTTGCTTTTTAAGTAAAAATGGAAGACACATTTTTCATTTTCACCAAGTTTATTGAACAATGTATTCACCCTTTTGTTCCCCTACCTTCTGCCATTTTTCAGGCAATTTCATAATTCCATCTTCCCAAAACTTTTAATCTTTTTGAGCAAAGAACTGTTCCAGGTGACTTTTACAGTCTTCCAGGGAATTGAAATTTTTTCCATTAAGGGAATTTTGTAAACGCCAAAATAAATGGGAATCCAAAGGTGCAATGTCTGGTGAATATGGCGGATGAATCAGAACTTCCCAGCCAAGCTGTTAACAGTTTTGCCTAGTCGTCAAAGAAACATGTGGTCTTGCATTATCCTGATGGAAAATTATGCATTTTCTTTGACTAATTCTGGAAGCTTTTCGTTGAGTGCTGCTTTCAGTTGGTCTAATTGGGAGCAGTACTTGTTGGAATTAATCGTTTCATTTTCCAAAAGGAGCTGGAATAGAAGACTCCCTTCCAGTCCCACTATATACACAACACCACATTCTTTGGAAGACGACTGGCCTTTGGTGTGGTTGGTCGTGGTTCATTTCGCTTGCCCCATGATCTCTTCTCTTCCACATTATTGTACAGTTTCCACTTTTCAACCCCCATTCACAATTTGTTTGAAAAACGGAACGTTTTTGTTACGTTTAGTAGAGAATTGCATGAGGAAATATAGTCAAGAAGGTTTTTTTCCCTTAACTTATGTGGAACCCAAACATCAAAGCGATGAACATAACCAAGCTGGTGCAAATTATTTTCAGTGCTTGAGTTGGATGTTTTGAGTATGTCGGCTATCTCCTGCATGGTATAATGTTGACTGTTCTCAATTAATGTCTCGATTTGATCGCTATCAACTTCAACTGGTCTACCCCACCGTGGAGCATCGTCCAGCAAGAGATCTCCATCATGAAACTTCACAAACCACTTTTGACATGTTCAATCAGTCACAGCACCTTCTCCATACACTGCACAAATCTTTTTTTACCTTTCAGTTGCGTTTTTACCTTTCTTGAAATAATAAAGCATAATATGCTGAAAATGTTGCTTTTTCCTTCCATCTTCAATATGAAAATGGCTACACAAAAATCCAACCATTTTGACGTCTTTTTTTAAATGCTCGCTGATATGACAGCTTTCACATCTAACAAAATTGTTTCAAATGAAGTTAAAGACAGCTAAGTGCTGCTAGAGCTATCTTACTGAATAAACCAAACTAACCTTTTGGCCAACCCAATAGAAATTCTGGAGAGGCCATAATCTGCAATACAATCTTCTTGTTCTAATATGTATATTGGAAAGAGATTTGCAAAGCTTTGGATGGTAATTACTTCTGGGGAGCAACTGTTATTCCCTTCTGTACTTTTATTTTAACTCATAAGCATATATTTTATGTTTATAATTTTAAAAATTAGTTTAGAAGGAATACATGAGTAGTTTGCCATATAAAATTGTATATTTTAGGTGCATCTAGGGCATCTGGAAACTCTTAGAGAAAATGAATAGGGAGCCAGACCTCTGGCATTTTTCCTGTAAATATACTTTGGAGTGGATGTGGCATATTCTATACTTATCTCCCAATTATCAGGCTAACTGAGGAAATAAAGTTGAAATGTAGCTTTTCGTTTCCAACTTTTTCATAATCATTTAAACTGGATCAGTTAAACAGATGCATTGGTTGCTTGCTCTGAATCTCTTTGGAAGTAGATTATGAAACAACTACTGGAAAAAGAGTTAAACAAGAAACAAAAGAAAAATAAGCTGATATAAAAATCTAGGGTTGGAACTGTGTCTTTCGCTGGAATTTCATGGAGCACACCGGGGTCTCAGGGAATCTGTATGGGACCAGCAAAGCGGCCGTGAGGGCGGTGCAAGCCGTGAACCGCATCTGCTTGTTGGACGTAGTCCTGCAGGGCGTGCGCAACATCGGGAAGACTGACCTGCGGCCCATCTGCATCTTCCTGCGGTCGCCCTTGCTGGACCGCCTGGAGCAGCGGAACACAGACACGGAGCAGCGGAACACAGACACAGGGCAGAGCCTGGCCGCCGCCCGGGCCGACCTGAAACCTGGAGAGCAGCAAGGAGCCCGGCCTGTTTGACCTGATCATGGGCAACGACAGCCTGGACAAGGCCTACTGGGCCCTGAAGGAGGCGCTCTCCGAAGAAATGAAGAAGGTTCAAGGAACTGGCCCCTCCTGAGGAGGTCTGCCAGCTCTGTCTCCCCCCAACGCCTACCCCCCCGGGGCCTGGGGCCTGGCATCCAACCCCTGCGGGCCAGGGTGGCTCTGCTCGCCTCGGCTAGCGCCCTGGGGTGCGGGTGCTGCCCATCCCCCTCGCTACCCCGCTGCGGTTGTTGAAGGACCTTACCACCCCCCAACCCTCCACCCTTCTCCCCTCACCCTGTTCTCCTCACACCCCTTCCCCCCTCGACTCCCTCCCCGCCCCCAACCCAGCTTGCCTCGTATCCACGGGCTCCCCACTCCCAGCTCTGTCTCACCTCTGCTCTCATCTCTGTTCTCCTATACTCTCTTATAGGGCTTAATTTATTCTATTTCTGTTTGTTTCATCATTTGCGCCAATCCCTGCTGCCACCCCCTAGTTGGATGGTAGCTTCCTTCAGAGCAGGGACTGATCCACATTCAGATTGGAAGCAAAGGTGCCCGGCACAACACCTGACACATAGTAGGCACTTATACATCTTTGTTTAATAAATGAAACCTTGGCATAAAAACACAACAACAAAAATTCCTCACCTCTAGCTCTACAGAGAACCCTGGCAACCATTTAAAGTTCCCCCAGGGAAGGGATACTCTTGGGCAGGTACAACCTTGTTTTGGGTTGGCTCAGTGACTGAAGTTCATAAGTTTCTCGGCATTTTTTCCCCTGTTGGGTATTGGATTGAAGTGCTTTTTGTAACTGCCACATTTTGCAGTTTCCCTAACCTTTCTTCTGGGAAATTAGAGTTAGAGCTTTGGAACTAATGGGGTGAAACAACACGCATTCTGCGTACACCTATTGTTATTGGTGGCTTAGCTGTGCACAACACTCTGGATGAACTGGCTCAGGAGACACAGTGACTCATGGCATTTTCCCTGTAACCAGAGGTGACCTGGAGCACTTCAGGCCAGGAGGAAATTAGTTTCTCACCCTCTAGTTCTGTAGCTCCGATTGTGGACGAGTCTGGGCACCATCTCGGCATCCATCAACATGACTGAATTAGTTGCTGCTCTATCTGATAGTAATGGGGATGGCGCCTGGCTACAGGAAAACTTCCTTGCTTAGCTAAGAGAGGTTGTGACCTGCCTGCCCATGGATTTAATGGGAGCATGAAAATCTGCATTTGACTAAAGCTTTAGTATCCCCAGTTAGAGACTCGGTAACATTAACTAGGCAACCTCTTTTAAAACCCGTGAGTATGAAGCTATTAGCTATTTAAATTTTGCGAATTAGCTTAATATTTATTGACTGTTTCCGACATCTAACTGAGAGCTACTTGGAAAGTAGGCACTTGGATGGAGGGTAGGGAATGGGAGAATACAGAAGATGCCAGAGAGAGGAGGTTTTGGGGGCACAGACATGGTTACTAAAGACCACAGACCTGGCACTGTAGAGAGGATTAGGGGAGACCCAGAGGCTGTCCTGAGCACTTGGAGAAAGGGATGAGTGTTAGAGAAAGGTATAGAAAAGATTCCTGAAAGGGAGAATCAGAAGGTCCCTAAACTTTGTGTGTACAGTAGTTTGTTTTTGTATTTGTGGTCTCCTAGTCTAATAAGATGAAAATTAGTAGGCTGATCTAAGAGGGAACGTGCAGGAAACACTACCACTGATAAGGATGGGCAAAGTGAATGAAATTCTGAGGGCCTACTGATTTTTTAAAACATATTTATAATTATTTGGTTGCACTGGCTCCTTAGTTGTGGCATGCTAGCTCCTTAGTTGTAGCATGCATGTGGGATCTAGTTCCCAGACCAGGGATCGAACCCAGGCCCCCTGCATTGGGAGCACAGAGTCTTAACCACTGCATCACCAGAGAAGTCCCCGGCCCACTGATTTTTTTTTTTTTTTTTGGTACGCGGACCTCTCACTGTTGTGGCCTCTCCCGTTGTGGAGCAAAGACTCTGGATGCGCAGGCCCAGCGGCCATGGCTCACGAGCCCAGCCGCTCCGCGGCATGAGGGATCTTCCCGGACTTGGGCACGAACCCGTGTCCCCTGCATCGGCAGGCGGACTCTCAACCACTGCGCCACCAGGGAAGCCCCGGTCCACTGATTTTTAACATAAAAGTTTGTTTGTCTTTTTTTTTAATTTTCAGAATTAAAAAATTTCAGAATTACAGAAGTAATATGTATACAGGAAACTTGGAAAACATAAAAAAGCACAAAGGACCCAACAGACAAGCAAACCAACAAAAACAGAAGTAATTCTACCTCCAGAGATACTAACCTTTACCATTTCGGCATGTATGCTTCCAGTCTTTGTCTAAGCCCATATTCACACATGTGTGTATCTTTTTTAGAATGTAAACTATTCCTACTCACATACTGTTCTACAATCTGGACCTAGTATATCCTGAAACGTGTTAGTGAGGTAGCTGGGGGTGATTTTTCTCTGTCTTTCTGTAGTTCTGTACGCTCACCTCACTGCCCTGTTGCAAGGAGCTTGGTCCCTCGGAGACTGATTGCTGTAGACTGACCCTGCTCACCCAGGGCTTCTTTGTTCACTGACAGGGTACCCGGGCTCAGCTGAAAAAGATGACAAGACTCTGCTAATTCATACATGACTTTGCATATATTTTCTTAAGATGCTTTTAAGTAACACGGAAGATGAAACAAAATAGATTAATGTAATCTGTAGGCTAACATTCAGGGTCCCCCGTTTGTGGAACTAAACCATGTAATCACAGCCTGGGGTAAGAAAGCTGATTATACGCACAGAGAAAAAGGCTGAGACATGCCCAAGGAGACATACCTTTACAGTACATACAAGGGCACCTGCCCGACACCTTCTTTTCCTGTCTCTTAACACTTTGTACTCTTGACACTGGCCAGTGGGCCTGAACTGTTGAGCCTGAGTACTTCCCCGTTGGACCCTGCCTCTCCTTCCTACTACCACTACTTCCTTACTTTAGCCCTATCTCTCATGTGGATTACTGCAAAAGCCCCATACCTTGTTTCCCTGCTTCCAATCTTGCCCCTATCTGCTCCATCCTCACCATTTACAGTTAAAGGAACTTTCTGACATGAATGTCTCTGTCTGTTCCTGTTACCTATCACCATGTAATAACAAGCCACCCCAAAACTTAATGGCCTAAAACAACCACAATTTTATTATGCTCACAGATTCCGTGGGTCAGGAGTTCCAACAGAGCATGCAGGGTTGGTTTTTCTCTGCCCTGTGATTCTAGAGCCGGTTTGACTTGAGTAACTGGGATGGGAACAGCTGGAGTTGAAAGACATACTCCTAAGATGCTTCTTTACTTGCACATCTGACACCTAGGCTGCAATGCAGAAGGACAGATTCAGGTGGCACCGTTGACCAGGGGACCTATGTGTGGCCTCCTCAACATCATGGCCTCAGTCAGACTTCTGTGGTGGCTCAGTGCTTCAAGGGCTACTGTCTTCCGGGAGCAAGGTGGAAGTTCCATGGTCTTTAGTGACCTAACCACAGAAGTCATATAGCTTCTTCTCCACTGTACTCCATGGGTCAAAACAGTGAGAAGCCTGCCTCAATTCAAGGGAAGAGAATATAAATTCTACCTCTAGATGGGAACAATGTCAAAAATTTTGCAGCTATGTTTTAAAATCATCTATCTATCTATCATCTATCTACCTATTTTTCAGATTTGTATAAGCACAAAAGACAATTTTAAAAGGTACACACCAAACTGGTAAAGATGAAAGGAGGGAAGGAGACTTTCACTCTTTATTCTCTACACTTCCAAAGGAGGGGTAAAAATTGGTGGAATTATAGGTGAGTTTTAGTTTGTACAGAAAATTACTTTCCCTATTACCTCAAGCTTGCAAAGGCTAAGAATACTATGGTAGGTCCTAAGTTGGTACATTCTAAAAGGAAGTGCTAAATCGCCTAGCTAAGCAGGGCATACAAACACATTGTGAAATGCCTCTGCCAGTAACAGCTCATTACCCACCTTCAGGCTATGGCAGAGAAGCTAGAAAACATCTTGTGGGAGGTTTAAGAGGCCAGAGCAAGGGCTTCTTTATAGAGAGTGGTCCTGTTGCTGTGTTCCACAGCTCATCCCATCCCTACTCTGCCACAGGAAACATCCTCTCACCTTAAACAAAGTGAGGGAGCTTCACAAGAATCATTTGGACGTCTTAACCTGTGTCTCTGGAAGTTCGAGGGACACAGGGACTGGTGACTAACTTTCACCAGAAGAAGCCTAAAGGTGAAATGTTGGCTGGAGGAGACTGTCTTGCAGCAAAATGAAGAGAGAGGACTGGTTGGCAGGAAGCTGCCCTTTTACTGATGGGTGGGCCATTGGAATGGAGGTGACCCATTCACAGGCCACCCATGACTGGCGTGAGGGATCCCAGATTCTTAGACTGGAAGGATTATAATACTTCATATTTATGAAATGTTTAAAGGTTTGCAGATGCTCTGGAATTTTAAGAAACATTATATCATCTGAATTTCACAAAAATCTATAAAGGAAGAGTTACATCATTTTAAAGATTTTTATAAAGAAAGTGAGAAGCAGCAAGTTTAGGTGATTTGTCTGAGGTTACAGAGTTAATTAGTACCAGATCCAGGACTCTGCTAACTCTAAATTGAGTGTTCCAGCCTGTAGTGCACACCATGGCTTTCTCTATCTTGGTTAGTACACGGCCCTGCGTCAATATGATAAGGTCATTAATGACAGATGTTATAGCCTCTTGTGGTTGAGAGTTCAGAACAAAATCAACAATGACCATACCTCTTGGATGACCGTTTCAAAAACCTTCCTGGAAGCAGCTGGGCCCATCTGAAGTGTCCAAGAAAGTATAGACTATAACAAGAATTCACTTAGCATGTTGGTTTTCTTGAAACCAACAGGGTTTTTGGTTCAAATCATTCTGGGGATGAATTAGAAGCCTGTCCTGTATCTTTAATAAATAGCCACATTCCCTTCCCTTTCCTCCGCAGCAGAACTTGGCAAATGGCATGTTGGAAAGAGAGTTATGCCTCCTTAGAGGGCTTCTAGCCTGTCCCCTGGGATACATTTGCAGGACAAGTTAGGGGGGATTTTCATTATGGAAAATTTGACATTCATTCATTTACACTAGTTATGCATCTTTGTTTTTATTTATTTAAAGAGCAAACACATTTCCTCTGAATAAAGGGAACAACAAATATAACTTGTTAAACATAGCAGACAGGATTCAAATCACTGCTCTGCCCGTTAGTAGCAGTGACCTTGGGCAAATTACTGAAACCCTCTGAGCCTCCGTTTCCTCATCTGTTAAACTGGAAACACTAGGGTTTGAAAGTTTCTTGGTGCCTACTGACTATCTATTCCCCCGGTTTCCATTTGGAGATCCTTCACCCCTACCCTCCAACACTTTGGTCTGGTTGGGGGCCTCAGCACCTCACTCCAGGAATGCAGAACGTGAATGGGGAGAGACTCTTCGAGGCCCCTGGCCATGAGACCAGTTCGGGATGAGCACGTGACCCCACCTAATTGGAGTGCACTGAGCTCTCAGGAGGAAGCTCTTTATTTTCTGCCAAGAAGAGAGACACTGGAAGACTGGCTGGCTGGAGCAGCTTCAGCCACCTGCCCCCACATGGAACCTGAGAACAAAGCCAACACACAAAGGCAGGTGGAGCCAGTCCAGGAGATGGAGGAAGGAGACAAGGTTCTGATAACATTGTGTGAGTCCAGTCATGCCTGAGGCCAGCCCTGTACCTGGACTTCTCAGTCTCATGAGCCAATCAATGCCCTTTGATTTATACCTGTTTGTTCAGATAAATCAAGAGGATCCCCAGTGATAGTCTCCCTAAATTTGAGAAGAAAATAATGTCTTGTAAAGTGCTTGGCAAAATACCTGGTACACAGTAAGCGCTCAGTAAAGGTTAGCTTGATTGTGCATCCTTTGGTGTTTAGTTCAGAAGAGAGGAGACTTCAAACTTATTTTGAATACTGAGCACATTGTGCCAGGCATGGTAAAGAGCCAGTATTATTGAGAGGCTGAATCCCATGAGGTGTGGTATCAGAGATACCAAGAGGGCGCTCCTGTCCTCCAGAACACCTCTCTTTCCTTGGCACTGATAGATGTCAAAAATAGCCATGAATCCCTTTGTTTTAAGACCTTTTGAGAGAAGTTTCTCATTTAGCCATAGCAGCTGTGGGAATGAGTCCATTAGCTCCATTCCTGAGGGCAGATTTTTTTTTTTTTTCCTGAGGGCAGCTTTTGATAGTGACCCACAGAGATAGTGGAGGCCACTGGGTGTCCTGCGGGAGCCACACCCAAAGGAGACTGCAGCGCTGAAAGTCCAACTGTCTTCCTGCATAGTTTTGCACAGGCTATCCTTGCTGGGCACCCTCAAGAAGCTCCAACCTGAGATTTTACAAGGTATGGACTCTTTCTGAACTTTAAGCTGGATATTTGGCTAAAATGTCCAGACAAACCTTTATTAACCAGCAAGCATTGCACCTAACCCAGTCCTCCTCTTCTGCCCAGGCAGCCACCAGATCCTAGCCCTCAGCTACAGACGTTCCAAGGGAACTAAGGACCATAAGGACAGTGGCAGCCAAAAATAGCAGAAGCAGCCCAAGATGGTGAGACCGAGGAACGGCTGCAGTGACAAGAGAATCAGAACTTGCTCCTGTCAGGTATGAGTGAGGCAGGTACCTCAGTCATCTGTGACTCTTCCCTGCAGAGGAGATGGCTGGATGTAAAGAATGGAGATCCCACCTGGACTGAGTACGGAGAATAGAGTTTAAAGTGCTTTTAGAAAAAGGACAGAGCAGACCCTGATAAGGACCCAAGTCATATTTCAAAGAAATTAGGCAGAAACACCTGGAATCAACAGTCTAAACATCTTCAGGTGTCCTATTTGACCCTCAAGGCTTCAACTAACTTCCTTCCTTCCTTCCTTCTTTCCTTCCTTCCTTCCTTCCTCCCTTCCTCTTTCCTCCCTACCTTCCTCCCTCCCTCCCTCCCTTCCTTTCTTTCCTTCCTTTCCTTTCTTTCACTCTTTAACTTAGAGCCCTAGTTTTCTTCCTTTTAAACCTATATACCCCACAAAAGTCTCATTCTGTTGATTTGAGTAGTTTCCCTCCTCAAAGTCCCGTTCTGTGGCTACATAGATATTTCCTTCTTCTGTTTATTCAGGAGCTAATATCTGGCAGGCAGCACAATGCCAAAGATTTGCACCGCCAGCTTTGCTAGAATGGCTCTAAGCCACTGTCAGCCAGGCCAGAGCACAGGGCTCCAGAGAAGGTGAAATACCACTTCCTGAGCCTGGTGACCTGTGGAAATAGACCATTCACAAGAATTGAGAGAGATTAATTGAAAAGGGAATAAGCTCTTACACATTAATGTTATTTAAGGTGAAGTACCTGTACACCTGTAATTACTTTGAATCTGCTTCTCACATTTTAGGATAAATTGCACTCTAACATTTTATCATTTTCTACTTCATATTCACTCATCTTTTTGACCTCAATCTCACTGATGCATTTGAATAATTTTTCTGTACACACACTCCAGCTAGTATTAGCCCCAGTACAGAGGAGCATTTCCAAGTGTCCCTATCTCTACATAACATGCGTTAGATAACTTGACAGTGGGGGAAAAAAAAAGGTCTGCAAGATAAGCAGGAATGAAAGAGAATTCTTTATTATAGGTACCATTGGATAGACTATCATGAGACTAAACACAAAATTAGGGTATTTCAGCTTTCCCCAGAATTGTATTTCATATCAGCAACTTGATCTCACCATTTAGAAATATTTTTATATACTAAGGAATCCATTAACTGGCTTGTATTGGTCAGAATTGTCTAGAGAAACAATGTATATGTATATAAATATATATGTATATATACACACATATACACAGGGCGGGGGGAGATTATTATAAGGTATTAGCTCATGAGATTATGGAGGCTTGGAAGTGTCATGGTCTGCGGGCTGCAAGATGGAGACCCAGGAAATCTGGTGGCTCGTGTGTAGTTCCAGTTCAAGTCTGAATGCCTGAGAACCAGGGAAGTTGGTGATGTAAGTTCCAGTCCAAAGTGCAGGAGAAGACCAATGCGCCAGCTCAAGTAGTCAGGCCAAGATTGAATTCTTCTTTCCTCTGTGTTTTTGTTCTTTTCAGATGCTCAACAGACTGGTTGAGGCCCACCTACACTGGGGAGGGCAATCTGCTTTACTCAGCCTACTGATTCAAATGCTAATCTCATCCAGAAACAGCCTCACAGACATACCCAGAAACAATGTTTAACCAAATATCTGGGAACCCTGTGTGCTGATCAAGTTAACACATAAAATTAACCATCGTATGGTTCTATGATGAAAGTAATTATTTTAATTGACAAGTAAGCAGTGGTAGCAATCTGATTTGAATAATTTGAATGATGCAAAAATTCTTAACAAATACTTACCGAGCACCTACAATGTACCAGGTACTCTCTGGACCAGGAAAGGTCAAGGGTCACTGTCCCTACTTTGGAGTATCAGGAAAGGTTTTACAAAGGTGGTAACACTTCAGTTGAGTTTTCCAAGAAGAATGAGAATCCATAAGATTACCAAGGGGAGAGGATAATCCAGGCAGGGGCAACAGCATGTGCAAAGTCATGGAGGACTATTCTGGGAAGTGTGAGTGGTTCTACATGATTAGATTTATGAAGGCTATTATGAAGGAGAGTGGTTGAAGATGAAGCTTAAGGGGTAGGTAGAGGCTAGCGCACAGGGCCTTACAGGTTAGGGCACACACTGTAGGCTGACATTCCATGAACCACTTCTTCTTATTAACAAAACTTTGATTTTGTTCAGGTGGTAAGGTATCCAGGACCAATATATAAATCACAATTGGTCAAGCCAATCATAGCAATTCCCTTTACGCTAATGATAATGCTTGGTCTAGGATTGGGTATAGCACTTAGTTATGGCCAGAGAAATAGAAGTCTTGTAGAGGGCACAGAAAAAAGAGTTTCACCTCTGATTAAAAAAAAAAAAAAGAACTCTGTACAAGAAGGAGTTCCCATTTTCCCCATTCCCTTCTTTTGTGATTTGAATGTTGTCATAGGAGGATGTGACATCTAGAGTTGCAATAGCCATCTTGTGACCATAATGGGAAGCCTGAGGATGACAGTCACACACCACGGATGGAAGAGAAAGGACAGAAGACAGTAGGGTCTTCAACAACATCACAGGGTCAACAAACCAATTGTAAGACTGCCTGCCTTAGGACTTTTAGCTTAGAAAACAGTAAGGATCTTCTGGTTACAGCCACTGTTAATCGTGCTTGTTGTCAAATTTGTCATAACTGCTGTTATGGTAAGGGTGACATTTTGGATGTATGACTAAGGAGTTTGGCCCTTATCATGAAAAGAAATGGGAGCTGTGGAGAGGTTTAGACAGAGGAATGTGTTGTCAGATTTGTGCTTGAAAACCATTACTCTGGATGCTGTGCTGGGCTGAAAATGGAAGAAACAGAAGCAGAGAGACCAGTTATGAAGCTACTGTAACTGCCCAAGAGATTAGGTAGAACCTAAGCAAAAGAAGTGACAATAATAACTGGGGGATGAGGATAAATCAGAGATATTTTTAAGTCAAAATAACACACCTTAGTGACTAAGTGGATGAGAGAGGTGGGGAAGATAGGAGAATCAAGGATAGCTCAGAATTTCTGACTTGGTTGACTTGAGATACAGGAGATCTGACTCTCATTCTGGTTCTGCCACAAGTTAGTCGAATGATCCTAGGCTAGTTTTCTCGTTTTGGGAAGGTCAGATTAAAAATATGATAGCAGATTGATCTCATCCCTCTTGACAGCTCCAACTCCCAGGAGCACTTTTGCTGAAAGGACTAGAAGGGGCCAGGAGAACCACCCTGGGGAAGGAAAAACCCCTTTCTCTAGTGGATCCTCAGACTGATTTGTGCAGAGCTGGGTGGTGGAAGACTTTGAGTCTTTGCCTTTTTGGCTTCGGCTGACAGCAGTGTGAGAAGTAGGGCAGGGGGTTCCTTGATGCCTGGATGATGCCCAAGCATGTAAATTAAAACCAGCAAAACATCATTTCCCATATACCCTCGAGACTTATCCTTTATTAAAGTCTTCATACAAAGCCTTGTCCACATCCCCTAGGATTCACTTCGGGGCATGGAGCTCTTTCCTTCTGCAGTTCCTTTACCATCTGGATCTGCCAGCTTCAAAGAGTAGCCATTTGCATTCAGGCAAACCAGTTATTCCTTTTTACATGAGGCCAAGAAACAATGGAACAGGTAAAACGATGTCTTTACCCTGGGAAGCTGAGGGGAATGATGCAAACCAGGCACAAAGCCCAGAAACTGTTGCCAGGATACATCACTGTTGGGTGGCAAAGGTCACAGAACCGTGGAAAGGGTTTCACAAATGACTAATTCGTTTTAATTTATTTCTCTTTATAAAAAGATTGCCTCGGGCTCACCAAGACTTACTATAGTTCAAATTTTAATCTCTCTCACTCCTATACCACTTTTTATATTAGTTTTACACATTATCTCATTTGATGGGGAGGAAGAATTGAGGAATGCAAAGGTCCAGACACTTCCCTCCATTCAGGGCAATTCTGAAGAGCCATCCCATCTCCAGAACTCCCCCTGGGATCAGCTGAGGTCTCTGAGGCAACCGCATCACAATTCAACAGCTCCCTTTGCCAATCCTGTTTCACTCCCACTCTTAGAGGTGTTGTTTCTGGTGGCACTCCCCAGTAAAATTCCTGCATGTGTGAAAGAAACACCAGAGCTGGACAGTAGTTAAAGTGGTAAAAAAACACATTTTATTCAGGAACTATTGCAATAGGAGAGAAGAGATCTCTATATAGAATCAGGCTCAATGTCCTTCAAATATAAGAAGGACAAGTGGGAATTTATAGCCAAGAGCAGGGTGGGGTCAGTGGGTGGAAGATCCTAAGTGGAAACATCAGGGGTAAGGGGAGAATTCTGACTAAATCAGCTTGACAAGATTTTTGCTGAAAGCAGACCAGGGAGATCAAATATCATCACCTGGCGGATGCTAGGGGATGAAGCATTTGATCAGGTATTGAGGGTGATCAGATACTAAATTGACTTAACAGGATTCTTGCTACAACTGGGTGATGCAGGCTTGACAAGGACAGACCCTGAAACCCAAGGTCAAAGCCTAGTTAAGAAGAGGCCTTAAAGGAGACTAACTAGCATTTGGTCAAGGAGAGAGTCTTTGTCACAAGCAAATTTCTGTCTGTTTCCTGGGGAACCTGACCTAGGACACTAACATAGAATTGTCAGTCATCTCTATTTTTCTAGGTAAACACACACACACATTCCTATTGTCACATTATTATTTTTTAAAATACTTTAATTCCAACAAAGAAAGAATTACAATCTCAGAATAAATTAAAAATGCTTTGAACTAAATGTTTAGTTTAATTAAAAACAAAACCACTGGTTAGACAAAGACTTCTTATATAGGACACAAACCATAAGCCAGAACCAATTTAAAACTCTGCTCTTT
Organism: Stenella coeruleoalba; assembly: GCF_951394435.1. NCBI lineage: Eukaryota > Metazoa > Chordata > Mammalia > Artiodactyla > Delphinidae > Stenella > Stenella coeruleoalba. Next base: position 176,636,612 of record NC_137169.1, read on the forward strand.
GAATGTCACACAAACCATAAGCCTGAACCAATTTAAAACTCTGCTCTTTGAATGTCACAGATTAGGAAAGAAATATTTGCCAAAACCATATCTGACAAAGAACTTCTTTCCAGAGTATGTACCCTCACAAAGCACTAAGGATACAAACAACTCAATTTTTTAAGTGAGACAGATCCTCTTAATCAAAAAAGAGATACAGATGGAAAATAAGCCCTTAAGAAGATGCACAACATCGTTAGTTATTAGAGAAATGCAAATTAAAACCACAATGAAGTATCACTACACACACATTAGAGTGGCAAAAACAAAGAAACCAAAAAACAAATCCTGATAATACCAAGTGGTGACAAGGATGTAGAGTAAGTTGAACTCTCAATAGATTGCTGGTAGGAGTGCAAAATGGGACATCCATTTAGGAAAACAGTTTGACAGATTTTTATATGGTTAAATATTTACCCTGTGACCCAGCAATCCTACTCCTAGATATTTACCCAGTCGAAATAAAACACATGTTCACACAAAGACCCATATACAAATGTTCATAGTGGCTTATTCATAATTCCACCAAACAGAAAACAATCTAAATGTCCATCAGCTGATGAATGGATAAATAAATTGTTGTACCACCATACCATGGAATATTACTCAGCAATTAAAAGAATGAGCTAATGAAACACACAATAACATGAATGAATCTCAAAACAATTATACGAAGTAAAAGAAGCCAGACACAAAAGGCAACATACTGGGCTTCCCTGGTGGCGCAGTGGTTGAGAGTCCGCCTGCCGATGCAGGGGACACGGGTTCGTGCCCCGGTCCGGGAAGATCCCACATGCCGCAGAGCAGCTGGGCCCCTGAGCCATGGCCGCTTAGCCTGCGCGTCCGGAGCCTGTGCTCCGCAACGGGAGAGGCCTGCATACCGCAAAAAAAAAAAAAAAAAAAAAAAAAGGCCACATACTGTATGATTCCATTTATATGACATTTCGGAAAAGAAAACTGCAGGGACAGAAGTTAGATTGGTGTTTGCCAGGGCCTGAGGGAGAGGTTTAATTTAAAGGGGCAAGAGGGAATTTTGGGGGTGATGAAAATATAGTATATATCTTGATTATGGTGGTGGTAACACAACTGTTTCTAAGTTTCAACACTCATAGAACTGCACATGCAAAAAGGGTGAATTTTACTGTGTTCATTTATACTTCAATAAACCAAACCAAACCAAAACTTCACTGTATTATCCTTATCTTTTTTGGTTTTGCCACCGACTAGTGAAAACTTCATCACCTAACAACCCTGGCCTGTAGATATGAAAGGAAGCAGGGAGAACAGGCAGTGGTTATAGGATCAAAAGGGACTTTTTCTGGACAGATGAGACTGGAACGTGTGTGTAGGCTGAAGGGAAGGAGCTAGTTTTGAGGGGAGAGACCAAAGTTGCTGGAGATGGGGGGAGGCTCATTGATGGAGTGAAAGCTACTTTAATCAGAATTCTTGATGTCAGACAACAGAAACTCAATTCAAACTACCTTAAGCAAAAAGGAAAGTTTGGGGCTCACATAACTGAAAAGTCCAAAAATTTAAAAACAATGTTGTCAGTACTTGTCTTAGCTCAGGCGGCTGTAACAAAATACCATAATCTGGGTGGCTTAAACAAAAGACATCTATTTCTCACTGTTCTGAAGGCTGGGAAGTCTGAGATCAGAGTGCCAGTATGGTCAGGTTCTGGTGAGAGCCTTCTTCCTGGCGTGCAGATGGCTGTCTTCTTGCTGTGTCCTCACATGACAGAGGGAGAGGGAGGGAGAGAGAGAGAGAGAGAGAAAGAGGGAGGGAGAAAGCTGTCTGGTGTCTTCTTATAAGGGCACTCATCCCATGGTGAAGACTCTACCCTCATGACCTCATCTAACCTTAATTACCTCCCAAAGGCCCCATCTCCAAATACCATCACATTGGGAGTTAGGGCTTCAACATATGACTTTCAGGGAGACACAAACTTTCACTCTATAGCAGTACTCTAGCTCTGTATTTCCTGGCATCTTTTGCCTCTCCCTCAGCCTTGTTCTTAGGCAAGCTCACTCCATGTAAGACGGCCAGGCTTACATTGGTTTAATAACTGACTATCTCAAGAAAAAAGAAAACTGTCCTGCAGTGCTTGTATCCAGTCTTGAAACAGATTCTAATTGGCCTTATTTAGGTCAAGAGCTCACCTTGTGCTAGGGAAAGCAGAGTCCCATTATGGACAGCCCCAGGCACATGGAAAAGGGAAAGGGGAGTTAGGAAAGTAAGGAATACAGAGCAGAGAGACAAAAACATGGTAGATGTTTACCATAGATCCACAGACTTGGGAGGGGATAGAATTCGAAAGACAAATGAAAAAATCCGTTTGCTAAGGGGTTCCATCCTTTGAGACAGATGGGAATGAGGTAGGGATGAATGAAATGTAGAAAGGGTGGGTGGTTTTTATTGAGGAGAGGGGAATGTGGTCAGGAAAATGAAGTCATTCACAGCTGTGAGTTCCTCTTCTGAGCCTGCCTGAGGACAAGGCTAAGGAGAGAGAAAAGATGCTAGGAAATACAGAGCCAGACTATTGTTATAACCTGAATGTTTCTGTCTCGCAGAATTCATATATTGAAGCCCTAACCTCCCCAGTTTGATGGTATTTGGAGGTGGGGCCTTTGGGAGGTAATTAATTGTAGATGAAGTCATGAGGGTAGGGTCCTCATGATGGGATCAGTGCCCTTATAAGAAGGGACCAGAGATATCACTCTCTCTCACTCAAAGCCCCCCTTTTACCCTATGAAGTAAGGGCGTTTGCTGAGAATGAATCAGTGGGGGGTGTAGAGGTAAAGTGCTAGGCTTGGGGGTAGGGGTGCGTATAGGGACAAATAAAAGGATTGCCAGTGATGCTGAGGTTGGAGATAAAAAATTCTACCCATCTCTTAAGGCTCAGTTGAAATATGTTCTCCATGAAATTGTACCTCCACTGGAAGGTATCCCACGCTCCTCCAAGCTTCATGGCATTGGGGGCCACTCTTACAGCACCCAATATAGTAATGTTTTCATGTTTACATAGTACTAATTATTCTGCTAGCCACATTAATCAGGTTCCTGGGTTTGGAGACTGACAGTTTGAATAGTGAGTGGAAATACTGATTAGGTTTTTGAGTTTTGGAAAGTGAGAAGTAAAAGTTTGGATGGAGATGGATTTATTTTTAAAAGTATCTGAATCTATTCAGTTCCTGAGTTTGGGTAACAAAAGTTCCGATAAAGAGTTTGAACAGTGAGGATGACACAGGTGTGTGTATGCACACATGAGTGTGCATGCGTGTGTGTATGCCTGTTAACTTGCCTGCTGTATTGTACTCTCTTGAAGGCAGAACTCTTGTGTGACTAATTTTCACGTTTCCACATGTCCTAATGTGGTTGGTGCTCAATATTTGTTAAACGAATAAATAAAAACTCCCAGCTTTCCTTTCCCCGCTTTTCTTTGTTCCTACTAAACTTTACTGCTCCATTAAGATAATTAAAGATGAAACCAAAAGAACAGCTTTAAGAACTACTCTCGTAATTGGAACTGCTTCCAAATGCCATTGTAAGCACGTGCTTTTCTTTTTCTTTAACCCCACCCCCCATTGGACAAAACCTGAATCAATTTCAGGGGATAGATTTTGCTGCTTGTGTAAAATATTCTGGCTTCTAGTCAAATGGACATTGCAGGAGTATATAAAAATGGCTTTGTTCTCCACACAAATGAGTTCATTTAAGCAGCACACAGTTTTGATTTCTTACTGCCTTTTGGGAGGGTAGAGCATTAGGGAATTTAAAGGTATCATTATTGTATGAAAAGTGCTGAATAAGGAACACCTGAGTGGTAAACAACTCGCTGAACCACCTTAGTGCATCTGGGATAAGGGAGCACGTTGTTTATTGTGCCTTGAACCTGTTTCCAATACAAGGATTGTACACTCCTTGCTTAAGGAGGAACGATAATAACCAGTAACCTTGAACATACAGTACGGCTCTGCTGCTTGTTCATTTGTAACTGTATCCTTAGACAAGGCTGAATCTCAGACAAAAGATTAAAAGATTCTGAAAATGGCTGAAACGTCTTTGTTTCTGCATGTTTGTGTGAGAATGAGGCTAACATTAGCAGAGCTGGCGTTTAATAAATATTCATTGAAAGAGTGGATGAGTAAAGAAAGAGACTCTGCTGCTAGAGATCAGAGCTTAATAAAGACATTTTCATATGAGGAGGCAAAGAAACAAAGTCCCTACACTCTATGTTTTGTAAGTACCCTAGCATTGTGTTCAGGGACGCAGAAATTTGGAGAAAGGGAAGAAATGCACATTTCTGATGGTGGATTAAGGATGGAAGTTAACCAGCTCCAAAGTGGGTGCTTCCATATTTCAATTCATAGCAGCCACAAATGTTATTTGTCTAAATAGGAACATACAGGGAGGCAAGAACATTAGATTTACTTCCCATTTGCATTTCTAACTAGCTCAGTGGTCTTTAACATGTCTTGCAATTCTCCTGAGCCTCAGCTTCCCCATTTGTAAAATGGATATAACTCACAGGGGTTTTATGAGAATTAAATACTATATGTAAACATGTATGAGGGCTTCCCTGGTGGCGCAGTGGTTGAGAGTCCACCTGCCGATGCAGGGGACATGGGTTCGTGCCCCAGCTGGGAAGATCCCACATGCCGTGGAGCGGCTGGGCCCGTGAGCCATGGTCGCTGAGCCTGCGCGTCCATAGCCTGTGCTCCGCAACGGGAGAGGCCACAGCAGTGAGAGGCCCGCGTACCGCAAAAACAAAAAACAAAACAAACAAAAAAACATGTATGAGATTGAACCAGGCATATTTAGTCATTCAACAAATATGTATGTGCCAGGCACTAGGGCAAAAAAGACAAGACCTTATCCCTTGAAGAGCTTATAGTCTAGCCGGAAAGATTTGTATGTTTTGAGTATTGAGATAAGTATGGATGGAGCACTATCGAGCAAGAGGAAGAACGCCTAAATCAGATTGGGGAACACAGGGAACACTTCCTGGGGGAGGCAATGTTCAATTGAGTTTTGAAGAAGTATAAGTTACATAGACGAAAATGGGAAGGTCATTCCAGACAGAGCGGTCAACACGTGCAAAGGCAGAGTGGCACTGACTGTTTAGGGAACTAAACATATTGATAGTTCAGTATAACTGGAGCAAAAGGTGTGGGCGGGGAAGAGGCAGCAGAGGGGGTGAGAGAGGCAGGCAGAGGCCAGATCAGGAAGAGCGTCAGGCGCCATGCTTTCAGAAAGTGAACTTTACCACCAAAGGTATGGGCAACCACTGGAAAGTTTGAGGGAGGGTGGGTTGAAACTAGTTTTATGTTTAGAAAGAGCACTCTGGGTGCAATGTGGGGTAGGGGTTGTAGGAGTGCAGCCTACAGGCAGGGGGTCCAGTTTAAGATCCCTATAGTAATCCAGACCAGAAAGAAAGGAGAGTCTGAGCTAAAGTTATGAGAATGGGGAGGAGGAGGTAGCTACAAGAGCCATTTAGGAGGTAGAGCTTGCAGGGCAGGGGTAGAGGGCAGGCAGTGAGGGAAATGAGAGTCTAAGATGATTTCCATCCAACTTGGTGGATGACATTGCCATTCCTTGAGGTGGAGATCACAGGAGAAGGAGCAGGTCTGAGATGGGACTGGGGTGGGTAAATATGATACCTTCCATTTAGGGCATGTTCAGTTTTTTTTTTTTTTTTTCGGTACGTGGGCCTCTCACTCTCGTGGCCTCTCCCGTTGTGGAGCACAGTCTCCGGACGCACAGGCTCAGCGGCCATGGCTCACGGGCCCAGCCGCTCCGCGGCATGTGGGATCCTCCCAGACTGGGGCACGAACCCGCATCCCCTGCATTGGCAGGTGGACTCCCAACCACTGCACCACCAGGGAAGCCCCATGTTCAGTTTTATAGTCTGTGAGTCACCTGGGTAGAGATGTCCAGGCAATTGGATACATGGATCTGGACTAGAAGTATGGATTGGAAAGAAAGACTAGGACTGTGAGTTCTCCAATATTTATTGCCTGTTGTTCTTTGGTACTAGAATTCCATCTCTTGCTCTCTCTCTGCTGCAAACATGGATACCTAGAATAAAAACTATGTTTCCCAGCTTCTTTTGCAACTGGGCCTGGTCATATGACTAAGATCTAAACAATGAAACATAAGTGAAGTATCATGTGAGAGGTTCTGAAAACCTTACTTTAGGTTCAACCTATGTGTACCCTGTGCTCCTCCTTTTGCATCTGTCCCTTCCCCTATCTTTCTGCCTGGAAGATAGACGCTGCCACCTTGGACAATAAGGTTGAGACCACTTAAAGGAGAACATCAAGAGGGAAGGGTCCTGGGCAAGGCCATCACTTTGTACTACTCCAGAAGGGATGGTTCAAGCTGTGTATGTGGATAACGCTTCCTGGAGCTGCAGGGCACAGCCTGCGAGGCTGTAAATGGAGGCCCAGGGTCTGGGTCCCTGACGTCATGGAGCTTCTTCATAACAGCTCTGGACTATTTACTCAGACTTTTATGTGAGAAAGAAAAAATTCCAAAACTACTCTTTTGGTTAAGCTTTTAAATGACCAGTATTAGCCTAATTTACACAGGGAATCACCAACCTATGGGAGAGAGTTGAAACCACACATATGGACCCAGTCTCACAGCAGCTTTGTGCAGTGAGAGGAACAGAGGATAACAACAGAGCCTGGAAGACAGGCCCTCGAGGGGCCCCTCCACAGCCTTCCCTCCATCCATTCTGAAAGGGCCTTTACTGTTTGTCCTTTTCCTTCCCACCCTGCCTCGGGGATGAGCATAAGCCTTCTCTACTCAACCACCGCCATTCCGTCACAGACGTTCTACTCTAACCATAAAGATTCACAATTGGGTGTGTGTGGGGGGTGGAGGAAAGCAGCAGGATGATTTTAACAGCTTTAATGAAATATAATTCACGTATCATATAATTCAGCATTTAAAGTGCACAATTCGATATTTTTCACTATTTTCACAGGGTTAGTCAACCATCACCACAATCTAATTTTAGAACGTTTGTACCCTGCAAAAAGAAATGGGATTAGATGTCCATTGGCATCTGTTTCCCATTCCACAGCAATAATTTTTGACTCAGCCATTGTTGGAGCTGAAGTAAACCAACTAGTAAAACCACTGCCTTAGGCATAGAAAGCAGAGAATAAACCTGAGGACACGGAGGTTCAAAGAAGTTCAGTTACCTGCACAAGGTGACACAGAGAGTGACAGAACCAGGTCTCCTGGCTTTCCCTTCAATGTCCTTTCACTTTTTTGAATAATGGCATTCCATAAAGACTCTTTGAATGGAAGTGATAAGGTACCATGGAAGAATAATGGCCTTTATTTTCTTTGGAAATAATTTCAAAATTACAAACATGTTGCAAGAACGCTACAAACTCCCATATGCCCTTCACCCAGATTTCCCAATTGTTAACATTTTACCACATTTGTCTTTATTCTCTCTGCATATTTATATACTTTACTTTTTTCCAAATGATTTAAGAGGAAGCTGCAGGCACAATGCCTCATTAACCCTTAATACTTTAGTACGCATTTTCTAAAAACAAGGACATTCTCCAATATAACCGCAGTACAAACATTGACACAATGTTACCGTCTAATCCACAAACAACATTCAAATTTTACCATCTGTCCCAATAATATCCTTTATGGGTCTAGACTCCAATCCAAGATGATGTGTTGCATTTAATTGTCATCTGTCTCTGGTCTCCTTTAATTTGGAATAGTTCCTTAGGCTTTCCTTGTCCTGTATGTCTTTGACATTTGCAAAGAGTACAGCCTGTAGAATATTGTTCTGTAGAATATTCTTCAATTTGCGTTTGTCTGATATTTCCTCATGATTAGCTTTAGGTCATGCATTTTTGTCAGGGCCGCCACAGAGTAACACTTGGACCAGTGTGTCACATCAGGGATATGCGACGTCGATTTGTCCCACTACTTGTGCCATCAAATTTAGCCACTTACACAGGGATATCGGCTCGGTGCTTTGTGACCGCCTGGAGGGGTGGGATAGGGAGGGTGGGAGGGAGGGAGACGCAAGAGGGAAGAGATATCGGAACATATGTATATGTATAACTGATTCACTTTGATATAAAGCAGAGACTAACACACCATTGTAAAGCAATTATACCTCAATAAAGATGTTAAAAAAAAAATTTAGCCACTTAGTTAAGCTGGTTCTTCACAGTAAAGTTAATTAATAAGCATTTTGTACTTTTTAATAAGTATTTTATTAGGAGATACTATGATATGATGTGAATAATCTGTTTCTCATCAAATTTTCATCCACTGGTTTTAGCATCCGCCGATGATTCTTGCCTAAATCAATTTTTATTATGATGGTGGCCAAGCCTGATTTTCTAATTCCATCATTCTTTCTATGTTTATGTGTTGGTGTTACACTGTGAGGTAGAGTTTTCTCTTATTTATTTACGTATCTCATTTTAGACTCATGGATTCCTATTATATTTATAACAGGTTGTAACATATTAGTCTTGATATTTATTTTGATTCTTAATTGCCCTCAATATGGCCAATGCGAGATCCTTCAAGCCGAGTCCTTTTGATACGTCCTCCTCATTTCTGAGTACTACGTTACTTTCTGGAAAAAGAAGTTCCAGGTTCATCTTGTATATCCACTGTCCTAGCCCTGTATATTAGTTCCTGTGGCTGCTGTAACAAATTATCCCAGACTTGTGACTTAAAACAATAGAAATTTATTCTCTCACAAGTTTGGAGGCTAGAAGTCTGAAATCAGTATCACTGGGCTGAAATGTAGTTGTCAGCAGGACCATGCTCCATCTGGAAGCTCTAGGGGGGCGTCCATCCCTTGCCTCTTCTAACTTCTGATGGCTGCCAGCATTCCTTGGCTCGTGGCCATATCACTCTAGTGCCTGACTCTGTGGTCACATGATCTCTTCCTCTACTGTCCGTAATCTCTTTTTCTGTTTCTCTCTTATAAGGATTCTTGTCATGGGTATGTAGGGCCCACCCAGATAATATGGGATAATCTCCTCATCTTGAGAGAAACTTAATCACATCTGCAAAGATCTTTTTTCCAAATAAGGTAACATTTACAGGTTCTAGGGCTTAGGATGTGGATATCATTTGGTGGATCAGTTTTTAGCCCACCACATCTTGGACTCAGTCATTTCTTGAAGGAGTGCTTGTTCTTCTTCATGGAGAAAGATATTTAGAAGCCAAGATGTGAATGCTAGGTATGCTCTTGCTACTTGGATGCCTTTACTTCCTGACACTCTATGCAGATAGAGTTAGGAAATTACAGAGAGAGGTGTGACTATATGTCTGTGAATATGTTGGGCTGCACCCCACAGGCCTACAAGCCCAGTTTCAAGATCAAAGAAAGAGCCTAGAGTCAGCAACAGAGATATCAATGGTTTAATGGGCGGGGCGGGGGGGGGGTGTATATTACATGTCTGAAGCAAAGTCCTGGAGCGACACCCCACCATGTGCAGTTCACGGGGGGCAGGACATGGTTGCAGTCTTCACTCCCGAGGTAGGGCAGAAGGGGAGATTACCAGTTATAGGCTCATTAGTTACCAGGGAAACCAGTAGAGGGTCGTGCCCATCACCTGCCCCTTTGATAAGAACAATCCCTAGCTGGGGCTTGGGGCAAGTACGCAGGAAGGTCAGTCATGTGGGTAGGGTAGAGGTGAAGCAGGCACTGGTCGGGCAGGGGATGTACGGAGAGCAAGAGAACGGCCGTCCTGAGTGGCCTGAACATACACTCCACCCCTACACACCCTGCATGACCCTTACAGTCTTGGCCCGCCCCTTTTCCACAATATCCCCGGGGTCAGGTATATAGCAGGCACTGCAACCAGACACCACAAATACAATACAGACAGCAGCAGCCACAGCGCATCAAGAGTAGGATACCCAGTATGCTCAGAACAGTCATTCTCCAGGATGTGGGCAAATTTTGGAGCCAAGCACTTACCAGGTCAATGTAAAGGGAGTCAATAGCAGCAGTGCCTTGTCCAGTTATAAGGAAGGTAAGGCCACCCCTGGTTTTCACAAACCCAGAGCCACCCCAATGGGAGGGGAAACATTCTGGTGGCCTAGCCAGGAGTCAGCAGTCACAGTACAGATCTGTCACCACATGTTATGTTGAGTGCCACTAGGGGTGAACCCATTAGGTCTTTTCCACCAAAAAGCAGTTAATCCCACTAGTTGGACTTGTGTGTCCAGAAGCGAGCCTATTCCATTCCACACAGCATAGCCCAGGAGGGCTCACGGGCAGTCAGTTGTACAGTAATGTTTACCAACAGGGGTCCTTCTGATGCACTGACATGTGGGACAGGAAGATGGTGAGAGTCTTTCTCCCCCATGGTCGGTAGTCCCCACATAATCATAGTAGCCGGGTCAATTTTTCATGGAAGTCCAGAGGAAGACAGTGGCATCTGGCTGTTGACCCAGCAATTAGACTCATTTCGCAGTGAGGCCATTGTTGCTGCCCAGTCCTCGAATAGATTTCCTCCCTCAGGCTAGGGACAAAATATAAGACATCTAACAGACACAACACGGGAGATCATGACGGTTAAGCAAAATACAAGCAGCAACCGAATTCTGAGGTAATACCATACCCACCTGTGGTTTTTGTCCTGATCTGCGTTACAATTCAGAAAACTCAACTTTTCAATAATACAAGAATGTGTCTAAAATCACGTATACAACGGCCACCTAGTTTTACCTCGATGTCTGAACCACAGCTACTCCATTTTGACTCTCAAATTCATTCCCTTCCTCAATGGCCAAAGCAGATGTACAATGCGTGTCTGAAAGGATAAAACAGGCTGCTCTGGTCAGTAAAATGTAAGTTAAACCATGTATAAGCCTTCTGACTTCCCCCTACCTCAATATGTGTAGATTTTTCCATCATTTCCCCTTTTGGTTGCAAATCTTTGAATAGAAAGCACTAATGATCAAAATATTTGTCCCGCAGTGCTGAGGTACTGCCTTCTACCCCAGGTTCAGATCATGTCCCTCAGTGCTAGGCGTCCTTAATATCCACCTAGTCATTCACGTTGGGGGAAAACTAATCAGATCTTATGAACAGGCTCAGAGGTATGTCAACACTTTATAGACCATACATTTTGATCACTTATACCTGGTTGTCACACAAGCATTGTACATGTGCTTTTAGCAACAGACTTAAAGCAAGCAGTGTTACATAGCATGAGTAGTTATACTCTGTGGCAACTTCACTAGAGAATTTTCTTTTCCTCCTGAACATCAGGGCAAAAGTGTGGCTAACACAATAACTTTCATAAATACAGATCTCAATTAACAGAACTAAAATTTAATATCCACTAAACCATAGTCTTACTAACACAACATTGTAAACAATTATACTCCAATAAAACTATTTTTTAAAAAAACATTGCCTTTTTTTCTTTCTGAAATTACCCTCATCTCCACCAAACACAACCAGATCAAGACTAATTTGTTTGCAAAACAAGTCTGGTCAACTGGTCATATAGGTCCCTCCAAACTAGCTGAGGCAGAACTCCTCAGAAGGAGTCTCAGACTGAATTCCCAACAGGCTTCTCAAGGCCAGAAAAGTCAAGCCCGAGGCCTGCCATAAGGCTCTGCCCCAGTGGGTTTCTCAGTCCCCAAAATACTGAGATTCCTCCACATGCTAGGAGATAGTCATTCCCATTCACCTGATAAGGCAGCTCAGAACCCAAGAGTCTCCAATTTCTGGAAGCACCAGGCAGTGAGAAAAGAAAAAGATCTCAATTGTAATTATAAATTACTAATTTATAATTTACCAAATTGCCATAACTCATAAATCATGCCATAAATCATAACTCAAGTGAGGGAAAGGTCTTCCCTCTATCTGGAAAACAGAGACCAAAACCAGTAACATTCCAGACAAAACCCCTAAACATTATAACCATATTCACCAGTTCACTCAGTAACTAATATTTTTGTTAACTTTTTATGAAACCATCAGGTTTTCCATCAGGACTCTTTAATTTCTTACCCTGTTCAGCAGTATAATCTGAAATTTATCAGAGACCTGTTACTGTCACAAGGTCCTTCCTATGAATCTTCTTGAAGATGAAGCACTTTTGCAGAAGCATCAGAGTACAATTACTGTCTACAAATGACAGAAGACTTTAAAAGGCACAAACACCTGATCTTAATGTAATCAATAAAGAAACTTGGTTACAAGAATTATGACTGATTATAATCTTAACCCTTGAAAACCTCAATCTCTGGCAAAAGCCAAGAAGCAAGTAATTGTGCATTTCCTGATTGGAAAACTTCATGCTTTAGTCTTCCTCTCCTAAGCAGGCAAAGGTAGCTAAACCGAGACCTTTAATTGCTACACTCAGCAATTAATGTTCCAATATTTTATCCTATTTGAAATGACCCAGATAGTCATTTAACTTCATTTAGTTTCAAGTTACCGAAATCTAGAGACTATTTTAGAGAGACATTCGTAAAACAATTATTTCTAGAGTTTACTTAAAAGCCTTTTTTCTCCTTTACTCTCAGAGATCACAAAAGATTAAAGTTCCAGAAAGCCGTACATAATTTACATCTCAAAGGCACAAGAGAAATACCAGTTCCTTCTAGAAAGCTAGCTTAACCAATTACAAAAGGCTCACTTTGATACAATAGCAGAGCCATTAGATGCCATTGTTCTCCAGATAGCTTGGCAGCCCCCATTCATCAAGGACAGCCACCACGAGGCCCCAAATACTAGTGGACAGCCACCCCGGGAATATCCCCTGCAACTTTCACGATCACCCCTGGAACTTTTAGGCCTCACGTGTTAGTGGACAGCCACCTCAGGATTATACCCACAACTTTTGGTCCCCACATACTAGTGGACGGCCCCTGCCACTTTCCATTCCCCGTCCTGTATCTCCCGACATCTCAGTGCGCACAGGAGTTCCCGGTTTCCTGGCTGGCTCTGCCAATTGTTGGGCTGCACCACAAAGGCCTGCAAGGCCTACGCTTGCCCAGCTTCGAGACTGAAGAAAGAGCCCAGAGTCAGCAACAGAGACGTCAGTGGTTTAGTAGGTGGGGGAGCTTATACATCTGAATCAAGGTCCTGGAGTGACACCCCACCATGGGCGGTGCATGGAGGGCAGGGCGTGGTGAAGGTCCTTGCTTGGGGGGGTGGGGAAGGGGAGATTACCTGTTACAGGGGAATTGATGTCAGGTGGGCTCATTAGTTACCAGGGAAACCAGTAGAGGGGCACGCCCCTCACCAGCCCCTTTGATAAGAACACTCACTAGCTGGGGTCTGGGACAAGTACATAGGAAGGTCAGTCATGTGCATAGGGTATAGGTGAAGCGGGCACTGGTCAGGCAGGGGATGTATGGAGAGCAAGAGAACAGCCATCTGGAGTGGCCTGACCATGCAGTATATGTATGCCTATGTAAGTATCTATCTATAGATACACACACACATAAATACACATAAATCTAATTTATCTACTCATGTAAAAACCAGGAGCTCACACAGAAACCTTCAATCCCAGTTCACCAGTACAGAGTTTATTCCAGCCTTCTTCCTTTCTGTATTTGTAGCTTGAATGTAGATCTGTCCCATAGTGAGAGACCTGGCTTCCATTAGCCTCAAGATGACAGTGAAGGGTTCAGAAGTTCCCCTACGCAACATACATATTCACATTAGTGCTGCATTTTTCTCATCCTTTAAAAAAATGCGAATTGCCAGACATGCTGAATCTTAAATTGCTTATAGACATAAAATGTTTTCAGTTGGATGAACACCTTCGTATTTTAAAACCCTAGAAGACCCTGGGGAGAGTAATTTTCAAATCCACTCAGACACACTAACAGATGATTTTGCCCCTCACTAACTTCTTTTCTGATGTTGTTAATGGGAGGAAGGGTGGAGTTCCGCAGTGCCATTTAAATTCTAGACAAACATTGGATTTATAGTTCTATTGTGTAATATCATTGTCTGACACATAAAGTGGTTTTCTTACTGAGAAATAAAGACTGAGTAGTGGTGGAGGAGGGAAGCTGAGGGAAATTAGTGGATTAGAATGCACGTGGGTGACTCTTCCAGACAAAGTTCTTTGGGCACATTTTGTCTCTTTGCTCTCTGCATTTAAAAACAAAAAAAGTGTGTGTGTGTGTGTGTGTGTGCACGCGCGTGCACGCTCATTTGTGTGGCTATCTTAGCTGTCTCAATCCCTGGGCTGCTTAAGCATTAATAACAACCAAAAACACAACAGATTTTGTTTTTGTTGCTATCGCATATGCCAAGCATCTGGGCTGAGACAAGGAAAATGGAAACCTGAAAGCCTTCTGAAATTGTGGAATGATGACAGTAGCTTTTGGTAGCAGGGACTGGGTTTCATTTTCCCCTTCTGTTACAAGGGTTCAGAAATGAAAGGGAGGACACTTAAAAAGGGGGGAAATAGTCTGGCGACTACACACCACAGTTTAAAGAAGGAAGATGTACATCAGGACGTAGAGGAAGTGACAAGGCAGATTTTGCAATAGTTAAGCCTTTTTTACAGGGTCCAGATCTGTGGCGTGACTATAAAGCAAATAGGATTTCTTTAACACCACACAGCTTACTTAAACATTAAAAGCAGTTGTACCCACTTCAAAGCGGCCACCCAGGGAGCCCATGCACAATGCTAAGCAGAGTGTAGTCTTTCAGAACATTTGGAAACATCTTCTGGAGTTGACTTCAGAGTCACTTAATGAGCCACATGAAATTTTAGGCTTGTGTCTATAGCAACGATTATTTTTTCCCACCCAGACTAGAATTTCCAGCCATTTATTATCCACTTTTATTTTTCTCATTTGACTTTAAAAGACTTGGAATTTTCCCCCCAAATCACTCTCAAAGATCTTTTAATGCAATTCAAAAGAACGTCATTAGTGATAATTATGGTATGAATAACTACTTATTGGGCTACCTGGGATAGGCAGATACTTTATATACATTTTACCTGGTCTTTTTTCTCATTTTACCGATGAGGAAACTGAGGCTCTGAGGGAGATTAAGCAACTGGGTCAAGGTCGCATAGCTAAAAAGTGGCAGAACTTGATTCACACCCAGGTCACCTGTCTCCAAACAAAACTCACGCTTTTTGCCCCAGGCTACAACTAAAGAATCACTCCACTTTTTTTGAGTTATGGCATTTTAGCCCTAGAAACGTGGTGACTCCCAAAGTGGCCATTTCAAAGGCACAATGCTCATTAGATTGTATAAATGCTTGTTTATGTGTTTCAAGCCTGTCTCATTATTTCATTGTCACAGCTCATACTTTATGTCACAGAGAAAACGTTTACAACTGAAAATGCTAACAGGATATTACCCACAATTGAAGATGGTAAATGTTAATATTACCATTTAGAACAATGAGTCTCAGGAACTGGAGGCGGGGTGGGGGGGGTGGGGGGGGGTTTGGGAGTTCAGTCTCCCACACGCCAGCCCACCCGCATCTCAGGGGGCCGGGTTGTAGGTCTGGTTTGAAAACAAAGCAGTGCTTTGTTCTAGTGCTTTTTTTCCCCCTGATACTTATGCTGAATTTCAGAAAATGAAAGGAGGGCATGCGATGTTTTAAAGTTTATCAAACGGGAAAGCAGCTGTTTTTTTTTTTTTAAATGCAGGGATTTTAAATAAGTTTGGAAAATACTATAAGAAGGAAAACATAATCTGCTTTAATATTTTAGAAATCTTTGCCTCCGTACAAGAGAAAACTGACTGGTAAAAGCGAGAGGTAAGGAGGTCAAAGGAAACACATCTTCAACATCCATTGTTTAATAATTCAATGCAAACCCTCCTTATTATGCCTCTAAAAATCATTATTGTTCTGAGAGGGGCGCTGGGGAGAGGAGCAGCAGCCTCTGGGCACAGAATAAGAGCAGCACGTGAAGTTCCAGGAGATGCAGACGTTCAAACCTGCTCCCTCCTCTTTATGGAAACCCTGGTGGTGAGAGACAAATGCCCCTGAGCATCTGTTCGATAGGCAGTTGTGAATGGCGGGGATGCTTTCTAAACAGATTTGTAGCTGTTGTGTAAACAGCTGGGTTTAAGAAATAGCTCCATTTGCGCCAGCCTATTATTTGACGAAGGAATCTGAGTGTGTGGCCTTGTGTCTCTGAGAAGGTCAGAGCGGTTGATTGTTTGCTGGGTGAAATGCTGCATTTAAAAAGTATTGTGTGTTCAGGCACTTAGGCTTCCACTCTCATTCTGCACCAGTATTTCCACCCCGGTTTTCCTCTGTATTCTTCTTCCTTTCAGTTATTTGTGATTAGAAGGATAGTAAGATTCATAGGCTCCAGATACCATATCTGCTTTATTCACCTGTGTCCTCTCAGGATATAGCATGGTATCTGGCACATGGTAGGTACTCAGTGAATGAATAATCCAAAAGCTCTTGCCGTATCCTGCTCTGGACTCTGAGCTGGGCATTGCCCAAAGCTCATCTGAGTTCACTGGGTCAAATTCCAAAGCAAGCAAGAGAGTCAGTTTTCAATGATGGATGGGCAGTGTGCCACTGCCAGGCCCTTCTCGCTACCATTTGGAAAGCAAACCACTGTTTACCCTGTGAGCCTTTTGGAAGAAAATTGGCACTTTGACACACCACCCTCAAAGGGTCTACCAATCCCTGTTCTGGAAATACAAAATCTGGGTTTCCTCTATGGCTAAAGTCTTGGGCTTAGCCCCCTTGGGGCAGAAGCCAGGGATGAGGGAAGCCCTGGAAATCAGCCAGTGCCATCAGCATGGCCTGCAGCGACATTTCTCTGGAGGATGTCCTTGCTTCAAGCCAAAGGAGTCTGCCATTGGATGCACTTGAGAAGAGATCAACTGCAAACTGGGAGTGGATATGTAGGGAGCAGAGGAGTAGGAGACAGGGGATGCCAAAGCTGAAGAGAGGCGAGAGCAGGCGGGAGACAGGTCTTGCATGGACAAGGAAACCTGTGCTCTGGTCGTACTTCCTGGACTATGAAATGTCCGATACTACAGGGAGGGTATTCAAAGGAGAGAAGTCAAGTAAGCAGAACCTAGGCCACTGGGATCAGAATGAGCTCACCTGGGGAACTTTTGCAATCATGGATGCCTGATCACACCCCTAGAGATCCTGATTTAATTGGTTGGAAGTGGGGCCCAAGCCTCAGTAGGTTTTATCAGCTCCCCAGGTGATTCTAATGTACACTAGATCAAGCAAAAGTGAACAGAAAGCAGGAAGAATGTGTTTATCCATGTAACTTCTTTTTTTTTTTTTTTTTTTTTTGCGGTACGCGGGCCTCTCACTGTTGTGACCTCTCCGGTTGTGGAGCACAGGCTCCGGACGCGCAGGCTCAGTGGCCATGGCTCACGGGCACAGCCTCTCCGCGGCATGTGGGATCCTCCCGGACCGGGGCACGAAGCTGTGTCCCCTGCATCGGCAGGCGGACTCTCAACCACTGTGCCACCAGGGAAGCCCTATCCATGTAACTTCCTGTCCCACGGCTGGTTCCTCTCACCTGCTGGCCCAGCTCACCCCAGGCACTGAGATCTAGTCAGCCTATTCCTAGTCCAGAGAAATTGAAGGGAGCTGATTTCCATAGCTCAGGTGACTGGGTTAATTGGGGCGGTCCCCTCCACTTTCTCCTTTGGTCAGCCAGACCATGTCCTAAATCAGCTGAAGACCAAAAGCCTTGCCTCATAAGCAGTGTGATTGAATTAGCATATAATACAGTGGTTTAACTTTAGGGTTGCCAGTTGCAAATTAAAATACAGAACACTGAATTCAGATTTAATTTTGAATAAACAATGAATAATTTTTTTTGGTGTTAAGTATGCACCATGCAATACTTGGGACATATTTGTACTAAAAATTATTTACCTGAAATTTAATAGGGCATCTTGTATTTTATCTGGCAAATCTACTTTAGACTCAAATGTTATGTTTGAATTTAAGAGCATGACTAGCTTTTTATAGCAAAATTGAAAAGATTGGGTTACTGTGTATGTAACCGTTTCACTCTCAGAAGTGTCAAGTTTGAATGAATTATGTGGTCATCCTACGCATGGTGACCCAGGCTGAGAATACCTGGCTGTACTCAGTAAGACAAGGATTTTGTTGGTTAGTCCCATAAAGGAGATGATCTCTAGTTTTCTTTCTGGAAGCCTGGGGTAACAGAACATGAACTCCATCTGGGCAGCTACGGTTAAATCTATTGTACATTTCTGTCTCACTGATGCCTTTCTGTAGCTGGAGGAGGTGGACCCTGTAGGAGGCAAGGATGGCAAACTCCCTCTCTGCCACCAGCATGCCCTGTACCGTGCCAGGGGTGGCAAGGGCTGCAAACCTGACTCTCCCCTGGGTTGGGGAACTCCTCTCATTTGCTCACCAGATCTGGAGGCTAAGGCAGGTAACCATAAAGCCGCTTTTATTTTTACCTTTAGCTGGTGTCTTTATCTGCCTGTAATGAACCATTCATCTAGAGGCAAAAGAACATGTTCTCAATTCCACCTTTGGAACTAGGAAATTAGTCTTTTACCAGATGAAAGCACTCAGCACTAAACCAACTGCTGTTTGTTCCATGTCGTCCCTCTGTCTGTGTCCCTCTCACTGTAGTGACCCGATCGTACATCACACCTAAGGCAGATGTGAAGAATCAGCCCTGGGCCACGGCCATGGCCCTGATTCAGATATTTATCAGCCTGCCTCCCTGTGTGTGTGGCCCATCCATTACTGAATAGCAAGTATGCCCAGAGCACCTCAGCTTTCTGCGCAGTGCCTGATATTAGCCTCAGGTTTGCCTCCTTGCTCTGATCACCAGACTTTCTTCTCCCGTTTATCAGACTTGCAGCTCCCTCCACCTGTCCCTCCACTTGACTTAGGGCTTTACTGATCCTTGAGCTACAGCATTCTTAAAGCTATAAGATGCATAAGGGACATACTCTCTACTATCTTTGGTCTCCTGGGATCCCTCAGGACATTATACCTGAGACCCTCAATAACCTACTCCCTGTCTGTCACCTAATCGGGAGCAATATTCTGTCTAGGTGACAGCATTCACAGCACAGCCATATTACTCCAGAGTCCCAGGCCTCACCAGCCTGGGAGTACCATATTTGGTGATATCTCTTCTCACCCAGAATAGAGTCAGTTCAGTCTTTTCTCCACTTTCTCTACCTCTCCCCACATATTGCCAAGAACGCTTGGCTCACTTTCCATGTATCAGCTCCTTTATAGCTGCTTCCTGAAAAGAAATAACTCTGACGAGTGCTTGCAGGCCCGTCTCCACACCTGCTGACCTCTGGACGGCCCCGATAGCATCCCCACTGCGGCTGACGTGGAGATCTGGTCTCTGTTCTGAAATCCGGACAGGCTAGGGAGGCCAAAAGGAAAAAAAGAACATTATTTTATTTTTATTTATTTTGCGGTACACGGGCCTCTCACTGCTGTGGCCTCTCCCACTGCGGAGCACAGGCTCTGGACGCGCAGGCTCAGCGGCCATGGCTCACAGGCCCAGCCGCTCCACGGCATGTGGGATCTTCCCGGACTGGGGCACGAACCCGTGTCCCCTGCATTGGCAGGCGGACTCTCAACCACTGCGCCACCAGGGAAACCCAAGAACACTATTTTTAAAAAATCATTTTAATTGTTATGACCATACCCACTTGCTGCTCTTTGACTTGCTTGACCAGCTCGTTCATCTTCCCACTGAGCCATTGGGGCACCTACAGCTTCTCACAGGCCAGGATGGACAATGACAGGGAAGGTCCTCCCAGACGAGCCCCAGCCAGGCTGAGTACCCAGCTAACTCTATACATCCTGGCCCATGCAAGTCACTTGCTCCAAGCTGCCAGACAGCCCGATGCTGAGAGCTGTCTCACGCCTGGATCTCCGTGGATCTCTGGTTCCCAAAGTCCCTGTTGCGTACTCCGCCCACCTCCCGCAACACCACCTGCTACCCTGGCTGGATAGTCCCGACATTGAATGCCTGGTCCCTTGTGCCCACCCGATCCTCTGTGGTCATGGAGATTCCCCTGTTTGGCCCCAGTTCTTACCATATCTGTGGCTGGGACTGCCACTGAGCACCTGGTCACCACCACGCTTTTGATTTGGCCTTTCCAAATAACCATCAGCCAAATGCCTTCTGAGCTTCCATTCCAACAGCATGCTGGAGGAAAAAAAAAAAAAAAAAAGGACAGATGGAAGCGAGGAGGGTGTTCAGGCAAGAGCAAGCACTGAGAGGTGCCAGGGGAGAGCAGAGCAATTATACCAGATAACCCTACTTCCTGATAAACGTTTTGTGCCCTTTCCTCTTATCACTAATTCACTGGGGCTGGAACATGGTGACTCAGCCCTGCGGTGGAACTGAAAATAGAAAGGCCAATACAGATTTTTCCCTTCCCTAAGATGACTTACAGTAGGAAATGTTAAAAAAACTATAAGCACAGTGTTGTTCAATATTCCTAAAGAACCAATGAGTTGGACGGAGCATAATTTAATTTACCAGAAACTTTCATTTATACACATAAAAAAAAAGTTTGACTACTGTATAAAGCTAGATACTAACCTAACTTGTTGGAGAGCAAAGTTACAACATCTTATAAAATAAGTAAATGCTACTGAACACTTAGTGAGCTGAACATTCTCTATGTTAACTTTGTCAGCAAAGGCATGGGTTATCCAAAGTCATTTCTGATGTATCTTAACCATATAGAGCTATAAAATAAAATGAGTTCGTTAGTTGTCGGGCCAGAGAACAAATGTTTCTTTATTTCTTAGGGACTCTGAGGTGTAGCCAAAAATTCAAATGCCTAGTATTTATCTCTGAATGTAACTTCTAGTGTTTCTTTTGTTATTGAGACACCCTAGGAGGAACATCTCATATGAGCAATACGGTAATGCTATACTGGTCCATGTGCACTGTGGATCTTCAATGACACTGGTTTTATGACCTCGAACCACTTTCGATTCTACCTTAGCTCCTGCCTAGGAGTGTCACCCAGTAACTGCTCCCCGCTGGGAAGATACCCATGGCTCTTACACGTCCAGTGTTTGTGAGTTTCATTTCCTGAGCCACCGAACTCACCTGCTTCATCCCTCCACCTCACCCAATTCTTCTAATCTCTTTCACTTAGAGCCTGGTTGCCTTTATACTGTTTTGTTTTGCTCCTTCAGCTCACATCCTGGGGAGACAAAATAGCATGTGATTCCAAGTCTGCCACTTACCAGTTCTTCACAACTTGCTCAGCCTCTCTGAGCTTCATTTTTTTATCCATAATAATAATATACCTTCTTATATGGTTATTGAGAAGGTTAAAGGAGATAGAGCTGGAAAGTGCTTAGCAAAGTGCCTAGCACATAGTAAAAGCTCAATAAATGTCAGCCATTATTCCTACTATCTAGCTTTCCTGAGATGGCCAAAGGCTCGGCCATTCTTCAAATCTCTTTTTGTTTGACTTGACACATTCATGGATTGCATTGATAGAATCCTTTCCAGGGCAGCCTAGCAACTTAATCTTTCTCTGCTCGCCTTTCATGCGCTTTTATACCCAGTCTTATCTCTGTGGGTGAGGCCAGACACACGATTCCATATAGCAACAGGGACAATCAGAACATGTTCCTGTAAGTTCTCTTCTACATGTGGAAGGAAGCAGCAGAGGCAAGTCTTACAATATCACCTCATTATCACAAATGCCAAATTTTGGTAAATCAAGAAGCACATTTTCAGAAACTTCTATCATAAATGTCAAACTCAAGATGATCTAATCTTGATCTTACCAAGAATATCATCTAAGAAATTCTCAAAATGGGTGCATCGAGACATTTTATGGGCAGTTATGCTTTCAGCTGGTTGTTGATCCCATTTATGAAATTTAAATCTGAAAAATAACCCATGGAACCGGATAATAACCCAGTATGCATTCCATGATCCTACATGACAGTTGGGGGAAACCTCATTATGACCTGGGTTTGAACTGTCAGAAACGTTTCTCTTTGGAAAAGAGCCTGCTTTCATTTGGGGTCCATTTTTTCACTTTGGGGTAAAATGAAAGCCTCTTCACATGTCATTTCCAGAAAAATTATTGCCATTGACCATCAAAGCATCCATGTAAAGCACAGGGTCTGTATAGCAGTTTTTTTGGTTTTGTTTTTGTTTTTTTGCGATACGCGGGCCTCTCACTGTTGCGGCCTCTCCCGTTGCGGAGCACAGGCTCCGGGCGCGCAGGCTCAGCGGCATGTGGGATCTTCCCGGACCGGGACACAAACCCGTGTCCCCTGCATC
This sequence comes from Stenella coeruleoalba, assembly GCF_951394435.1. Taxonomy (NCBI): domain Eukaryota; kingdom Metazoa; phylum Chordata; class Mammalia; order Artiodactyla; family Delphinidae; genus Stenella; species Stenella coeruleoalba. Next base: position 176,658,944 of record NC_137169.1, read on the forward strand.
GGCAGGCGGACTCTCAACCACTGCGCCACCAGGGAAGCCCTGTATGGCAGTTTTTAAACATGGCTGTACAGCCAAGACATGGAAGCAACCTAAATGTCCATCAACAGATGAATGGATAAAGATGTGGTATATATACACAATGGCTGGATTGTATAATCCAGCCATAAAAAGGAATGAAATATTGCCATTGGCAGCAACATGGATGGACCTAGAGAATATTACAGTAATTGAAGTAAGTCAGACAGAGAAGGACAAATATTTTGTGATATCTCTTATATGTGGAATCTAAAAAACAATACAGATGAATTTACAAAACAGAAACAGACTCACAGACATAGAGAACAAACTTATGGTTACCAAAAGGGAAAGGGAGGAGGGATAAATTAGGAGTATGGGATTAACAGATACACCCTACTATACATAAAACAGAGAAACAATAAGGGTTTTCTATAGGGACTTCCCTGGTGGTCCAGTAGTTAAGATTCCATGCTTCCACTGCAGGGGCACGGGTTCAATCCCTGGTGGGGGGAACTAAGATCCCGCATGCTGTGCAACCAAAAAAAAAAAAAAAAGGGATTTACTGTATAGCCAAGAAACTATATTCAATATCTTGTAATACCTATAGTGGAAAAGAATGTGAAAAATATATAAATAACTGAATCATTGCTGTACACTTGAAACTAACATTATATTATAAATTGACTATACTTTAATTTAAAAAAACGTGGCTGGGGCTTCCCTGGTGGCGCAGTGGTTGAGAGTCTGCCTGCTGTTGCAGGGGACATGGGTTCGTGCCCCGGTCCGGGAAGATCCCACATGCCGCAGAACGGCTGGGCCCGTGAGCCATGGCCGCTGAGCCTGTGCGTCCGGAGCCTGTGCTCCGCAACGGGAGAGGCCACAACAGTGAGAAGCCCGCATACCGCAAAAAAAAAAAAAAAACCATGGCTGTACATTCTGTTACATTCCACCTATTGAGAAGTTGTATCTATATCACTTTTTACTTCAGCCTTCAACAACAGAACATGGTGAGTTTCGAGCCAAGTGGAGGCTAGGCTAAGCCAAAAGAGATGCCTATGGGTGCAAAATTTAAGGAGGTACTCACTCTCCAGTTTGTGCCAGTATGGGCATTAACGTGTGATGCAAAAATCTTCACACTTTGCATCCCTCCATGTGCCTTTACCACAGACCTGCTTGTCTCTGATCATTTAAATTTTTTTCTTTCTAGGCTTTTGACCAGACAGCACTGCCTGGGAAGCTGCATATATTCCCATCTTGGGCCACTCTCTCTTCCACTGGATGGCCAGGTATACTGCTCACTGCACTACCCATTGGGAAGATTTTCCCTTTCCACTGTCTTTCGAGGCAAACCCTTGAAATATCCACAGTCCAAACTGACCCATTCGTAAACCGATCTCAGGCAGGTCTTTAACTGGTTATGTGGGATCCCTCATAGGAACAACCCAATGCAATCATTGGGGGAGGGTGACATGGGGATCTAGGCTACCTAGTCATGCAGCTGTCTCATGCCTTCAAGTCTCGCTTGGGCTCAATCCAAAAGGTACCATTGTCAATTTATGGTAGACTTTGCTGGGCCAATCTGACTTTACGACTTGGTGAATGTGACGGAATCTAGCTCATGAGCAGTTCCAGCATCATGGTCGTCTGATGTCTCAGGGTCGAGTGTTCCATTGCTACTGGGACCTAACTGTACACCTAGAGCTGTTTCACAAAGGACACCTAATTCTCTGATGTGGGTGGCATGAACTTATTCCAGAATCTCAGAGATCTGCATTGTGAATTTTTTCTGCAGCTTGTCATAAACTCCTCACTGCATCAAGGGAAACCCACCCGTGACACCTGCAACTACATAAGATCTGGTGAATCATGTGGCTGAAGTGAGGGTGCTAATTGTAGTAGGCCTGGACTTGCTGCAGTGTCCTTTCCTGTTCTGGGCTCTATTCAAAAACTGGAAGCCATGGGTGTCACCTAGTATGTTGACTGGAGTAACATTTCCAGGTGTGGAATGTGGATCAGAATCCAAAGGGGTAGAACCAGGAGCTATGCTTCCTTCTTTTTGGCAGAGGATGCAAGATGCAGCAATTCATCTTTTACCTTGATTTCACCAATTATTCCGTATTCTTTTTCCTGCCTCTTCCATGATGGAAAAGGTCCAGTGCAATGAATCTGCTACCAGAAGGCTGGTGGGTCTCCCTAGGAACTCTGCATTGGTCTTTACTGTTGCCAGATTAGGCTCTCAGTGGTGGCAGTGGCCATATCAACCTTGGTGGGAGGAAGTCCGTAACATTGAGCCTATGAGTAGCTTCTATCCCTATTGCTGTGACTACTCTGAACATGAATTCATTAAGCACTGGAATGTCTGACTGAGATCCAAGAATGGGTCAGCTTATCATCTTGACTTTTTGATAACCTTCTCTGCATTGAACCTGCACAAGGGAAACAGACATCCTCATTCTGTGCCACTTCAAGATGTCCATCCTTATACATTTTTCAGTCTTCCTGTCACCAATCTTCCCTTCCTGTTCTTTCCAATTCTCTGACCATTCATCCACTGTCTGTGAATCAGTCAGTGCCTATTTTCCATCCTGACAGAGTGGATAACCAAATATACTTCTTTTGTTTTTCCCACTGGAAGGATGTCCCTTTACTATTGTCAAATATGCACCTGATTTGGGCTATAATGCTGCGGCAGTCCCCTTCTGGTTAATGTAGGCACACTGTGTAGAACCATTTGTAAAGTAGATCTGAGTTTTCCCCCCTTGGTCAGTTGATCACAATGGACTCCCCGTGATGTCATAGGTGTGAACTGAGGAAGAGGAGGCAATGCCATAGGATCAGGTGCTGTGGGAGTCTAAGGCGCTGCTCATGCAACTCACTTGTGTCTTCAGGATCTTCTTGAGTCCTGTCTCTTATACACTGTCTTCACTTGATGATGGATCGCTGCTGAGCATACTCTAAACTTATGAATTGCTGGACCAGATATTACGAAGTTCATGATGGGCAGCTCAGTTTTTATTGTCACTTGATGTACCAAAGGTCTCCACCAGGGCCCTGTAGCAGGCTAGGAACTATTTCTTGAAAAGAGAATTATTACCTGAAGGAGCAAGCATAGCTTTGTCCCCCCAGACTCCAGGAGTCTGCATTGTGATTCTCCTCTTAGAATTGCCAAAAGCAAGCATCCCTATTTGCCACTGATACTTTGAGTGTGGCTGGGTCTATTGGGTCATATGACTAAAATTGATGTAGAACCTTTTCTTGCCTTGGGCACAATTCAAAACTGGCAGACTTTCGGTTATTCTGTAAATGGGTTGCAGTAGCACACTAAAATTATGTGCATATTTCTTCTAAAGCCCAAAAAAGCCCCTGCATTTTCATGATGTTTATCTCTTACTCCATGGCATGTATGTGTGTAAGTAAGGTATCTGTGGTGCTTGCTACTTTCTGCTCCTCGGGTCTAATTAGCATACCATCAATTAACGCAGCATCATAATTTAAAATATATATATATATATATTTATTTATTTTTGGCTGCATTGGGTCTTCGTTCCTGCATGCAGGCTTTTCTTTAGTTGCGGCGAGCGGGGGCTGCTCTTCGTTGCAGTGCATGGGCTTCCCATTGCGGTGGCTTCTCTTGTTGCAGAACATGGACTCTAAGTGTGTGGGCTTCAGTAGTTGTGGCACGCGGGCTCAGTAGTTGTGGCTTGTGGGTGCTAGAGCGCAGGCTCAGTAGTTGTGGCGAACAGGCTTAGTTGCTCCGCGGCATGTGGAATCTTCCTGGACCAGGGCTCGAACCCATGTCCCCTGCATTGGCAGGCGGATTCTTAACCCCTGTGCCACCAGGGAAGTCCAAGGTGCATCACAATTTATTTGGAATGTTAAGATGACTAAGATATCTTTGGCCTAGATTAGTGCAGGAAGCAAGAAAGTTGATGTAACCCTGAGGCAAATCCTTGCCACTTGAAAGCAAACTGCTGCTGGTGGGTCTTGTAAATTAATATAGAGAAAAAAGCATTCACCAAATCGACAGCTGTATATTAGGAGTCAGGGTCTGAGATGATTTTTTCCAGAATATACACCAAATTGGAAAAACAATTGCAAAAAATGCCTGATTGATTTATGATAACCTACAATCATTCTCCAAAATTTATCTACCTTCTGCACAGTCCAAATAGGTGAGTTAAATGGGGGGTGTGATAGTAATCACTGCCTTGGGATCTAGATCTTTGATGGTGTCACTAAACTTGACAATTCCCCCAAGGATACAGTGTTGAGTTTTGCTTACTATTCTCATTAGGAGAGGATGCTCCAGGAGGCTCTTCTTAGCTCTTCCTACTATAATAGCCATCACTCCATGGGTCAGGAAGCCAGTGTGGCAATTCTGTCAGTGGCCTAGCATGTCTATTCCAATTACACTTTCGGGAACTTGGGAAATAACCATACAACGAGCCCATGAACCTATTGAGCTCACTAGGTGTAGACATAGGCCAGAATGTCATATTTCCTGACCTCCATAAGTCCCTGTTGGACTGGTGGACTATAGTGGGTTTTGGGGTCCTCTGGGTTTACCATCAATTTAGAAGGCTGTGTTAAGTTTCCTAGAGTTTCTGTAACAAATTACCAAAAACTTGGTGGCTTTAAAGAACAGAAGTGTATTTTCTCATCATTCTGGAAGCCAGAAGTCTGAAATTAAGGTGTTGACTGGGCTACTCTCCCTCTGAAGGCTCTGGAGGAGGCTCCTTTCTCTCCTCTTCCAGCTTCTGGTGGCTCCTATTGGCTTGGGGTTGCATAACTCTAACCTCTGCCTCCATCTTCACATGGCCTTCTTTCCTATGTCTCCTGTCTCTCATAAGGGCGTTTTTTTTTTTAAGTTTTATTTACTTATTTATTTAATTTATTTATTTTTGACTGCATTGGGCCTTTGTTGCTGCACACAGGCTTTCTCTACTTGTGGTGAGCAGGGGCTACTCTTCATTGCAGTGCGTGGGCTTCTCATTGTGGTGTCTTCCCTTGTTGCAGAGCATGGGCTCTAGACAAGTGGGATTCAGTAGTTGTGGCTTGTGGGCTCAGTAGTTGTGGCTCGCAGGCTTTAGAGCGCAGGCTCTGTAGTTGTGGTGCATGGGCTTAGTTGTTCCACGACATGTGGGATCGTCCCAGACCAGGGCTCAAACCCGTATCCCCTGCGTTGGCAGGCAGATTCTTAACGACTGTACCACCAGGGAAGCCCTCTCATAAAGGCATTTTAATTGGATTTAAGTCCCACCCTAGTGCAGTATTATCCTTATAATTATATCTGCAAAGATGCTATTTCCAAATAAGGTCACATTCTGAGATTCCAGGTGAACATTCATGTTTAGCCAGTGTCTAGTAATTCCATAAAAGCATGAGATTTTCTCTTTTCCCTGTATCCATCAAGCCTAGTAGATGAATGTAGACCCTTTATGGAAGGCCTGTAGGAAGATCCACAGTATATTTTAGTTGCATTATTATAGTGTCCTTTTTCAAAGTGACCCAATCTCCCTTTCACGCAAGGGGCTGTGAGTCTACGAATTGGCTTAGATATGGGAACTGAGAGAGCATATCAAGTTAATTCTGGAGGAACAAAATGCTAAATTACTGTTGCATATATCTAAAAGCCCCAGAAAGGGAATTAAAAAAAAACCTAACATTAGTTTGCAGAATTTTCCAGTGGTCATGAACTGACTGCTTTGGAACTTAAAGGATATATAGTCACAAAAAAAAAAAAAAAAAAAAAAGCATACTAGTTAAAACAAAAGGCAATGAAAAACAACAGAAACAAAAAACAAGGCAACCATAGTCCACCAGGCTTTACTATATTCTCCCGCCCTGAGCTTCTAATTACTTATTCCTTTATGCTGATCAAAATATGAATTAAGGAGTGTGCCAGCTGGGTAGATGCCCAGGGCACCAATTAATAAGTAAGCAGTAAAACATCTGTGGAATACATTGGCTATATGGTGTAAGTTAATGCAGTCTCCACAAGAGAATTTTTATGTAACTGGGGAATATGTAATTTGGTCATACTCCCACCAAACGAGACAGTATCTCAAATGGAAAATTTAAGATATTCCTGTCCCATAAATAAATATTGAACAAATACCTAACGAGTATTGACTTGAAGAGGGGCCACATTTTTAGCCTTCCTGAGGTGCCACTTATTTTGTTCTAACCTGCCTGTCTTTGTCCATATGATGGTCCTTAACTGGTTTTCTCCATGTCTCAGCTATTATCAAAACTTCTTTGCATTAATTTATTTTCCATTTGGTGTCCTGGTAAATGCTTGTGGAGGATTTAAAATAACAGGTGTTAAAATGTGGAATGAGTGAGTTGAGTTTTCTAGGGCTCCCTATTTCTCCGGGGGGAACCCTTTCAGAAGGTAGCAAAGCAACTGGTTAAATTGTTTCCCATTGTCTCATGGGACTCAGACTGACATGCCTGCTGAGGCTAGAGATTTAGAGCACTTTGTAAAAAGACATCAGGTGGGACTTTGGATGTGGTGGCTGCTTCTTGAAGATTTCAATAATATCTTAAAAGAACAAACGTTCTAATCTATACAAAGGAATAATATTTTAGCCATAAAAAGAAGGAAATCCTGCCATTTGCGACATGGATGGACCGTGAGGGTATTATGCTAAGTGAAATAAGTCAGACTGAGAAAGACAAATACTGTACAGTCTCACTTATAGGTAGAATCTAAACAAACAAACAAATAAAAACCAACTCATAGAGAAAGAGATCAGATTTGTGGTTGCCAGAGGCAGGAAGTGACGAGAGGGGGAATTGAATGAAGGCAGTCAAAATGTACAACTTTCCAGTAATAAGATACATAATTACTGGGGATGTAATGTACAACATGATGACTATAGTTAACACTGCTGTATGGCATATTTGAAAGTTACTAAGAGAGTAGATCCTAAAAGTTCTCATCACAAGACATTTTAAAAACTTGGGGGTAACTATATAGTTGATGGAAGTTAGCTAAACATTTTGTGGTAATCATTTCACAATATATGTATGTCAAGTCATTATGCTGCAAGCCTTAAACGTGTACAGTGCTACATATTAATTATACCTTAATAAAGCTGAAAAAATAGAAACAAAACTCTATTTTAGTTGGCCCATCTGAAAGCAGAAAGGAAAAAGATAGGCAGCTTTATTAAAAAAAGGTCCTTTCTAAAAGGCCAAAATATCATGTGCCCTGAAGAATTGTTAAAGCTGAATTTTCTGGGGACTTCCCTGGTGGTCCACTGGTTAAGAATCTGCCTTCCAATGCAGTGTACGCAGTTCAATCCCCGGTCAGGGAACTAAGATCCCACAGCGCCTTGCAAGGAAAGTTACCGCATACCGCAACGAAGATCGCGTGCAATTAAGACCTGACGCAGCTAAAAATATAAATAAATAAAATTTTTTTTTTAAAAGCTGAATTTTCTGGGCTAATCTGAAGTTAATACGGACAAAGTCAGGGATGATAGACACAAAGGAACCATAAGACTGAGGTCTGGGTAGAGGAGAGTAATGGGAAGAACATGGTCCCCCCACGAGCTAAGCCACTGCTAGATGGACAAGGGCAACTATACAACACAGTGCCCAGACTGTGTTAAAACCTGTGGAGCAGTGGTGTGCCAAGGGCAAGAGCAGCGGAAGCAGTTCAGTCCAGATGCAGACAATAAAGGGGTGCATTATCTGTGGAGAATTTTAAAACATTAATAAAAGTCTGTACTGTTTGGAACCATCCGAGCTCACTGCTGCTGAAGTTCACATCTTTAACCCTGTGGAACTACATGTTCCTGCTTTGAAAAAGTAGATTTGAAACAAACTAGGGGGACTTCCCTGGTGGTCCGGGGGTTAAGACTCTGCACTTCCACTGCAAGGGGTACAGATTTGATCTCTGGTCAGGGAACATCTTGCAAGCCAAGGCAAAAAGTTAAAAAAAAGAAAAGAAAAAGAAATGAACTAGGATAGTGTAGTGATTGTAAAAGTCAAAGAAAGAGAACTTGAGTTACTCCCGTACAGTAATTTCGTGTGACTTTTTGAGTGTTTGCGCTTAAAATTAAAAATAGGGAAACTGAGACTGAACTGCAAGGTATGTTATTGTTGGTAAGTAGAAGTTTCAGTTTATACAGGAAGTGGTTTACTGATTTTTACTAATATGTTTAAAATTTATTTTCCTTTCTTGTTAATTATTATTTTAAAAAAATTTAATGTGGATATATTTTATTTTTTAAACTTTATTTTATTGAAGTTATAGTTGATTTATCTTGTTAATTATTTTAAAACTGAAGAATGAGCCAAGGTAACAAATCATTTGTGCAGAAAAGAAAGCAAAAACTCATGGCTCTCTATGTATACATTATACTTTTCATTAAAAAATAAGTAAAATATATGATAATATTTTGAAAGAGGACTAAAAGTTTACACATAAAACTATAGGTAGTGATAACCTTAGCGAGGAGAGTTTTTTGTATGTCTATGTTTTTGTGGTGTTGTTTTGCATAAAACAAAGTCCAAGTAATGTTAAACAAACAAAAAAGAATGAACCAAGAAAATAAAATATTGCATTTGTGTTATGATTTGTTAGTTGCCTAAATTCAATCTTTTGTAAACATTTCAGTTTTATCAATATTCACTTATTAATTGTTGGATAATTATGTACATAATATATTACTATCTCAGACTGTAACCAAAGGATCAAAGTTCAAACTGGAAGGTTGATATAACCACTATTGAATAAATATTATGCCTTTTTCTCTTTTAGTACTGCACTATTTATTTTATTTTATCTTTTTTTTTTTTTTTTTTTTTTTTTGGCGGTACGTGGGCCTCTCCCTGCTGTGGCCTCTCCCGCTGCGGAGCACAGGCTCTGGACGCGCAGGCTCAGCGGCCACGGCTCACGGGCCCAGTCGCTCCACGGCATGTGGGATCTTCCCGGACCAGGGCACGCACCCGTGTCCCCTGCATCAGCAGGCAGACTCTCAACCACTGTGCCACCAGGGAAGCCCTTTATTTTATCTTTTTAACTGGAATGATTATATATATGAAGTTCAATAAAAACATTTTCACTGTCTGCAATTCTATTCTGACCATTATATGTTTCATTTCACAAGTATTACCAAAACATTTTTCATTGTATGAAGGAGGGGAGTGTTTAAAATCATCTCTTCTGGGCATTAAATATAGCTGGGCATCAACTGATAATATGGAAGCTCAATGATAGGTACCTGGGGGTTTATTATACTATTTCCTCTCTCTGTCTCTGTCTCTTTCTGTCTTTCTCTTTGTCTCTCTGTCTGTCTCTCTTTCTATCTATACATCTATATCTATATATGTATACGAAATGTTCCATCATAAAACGTTTAAAAAAATTATAGAGACCAAATACATGATATCAATTACGTGTATCTGGAGGGATTAGAGGGCCAGGATTATAAAGGTAGCCAGGAATGGGAAGAAACAGTAAACAGAGATTGGACCTGAGTAAATTTCTGGATAGTCATCATTTAATATACCTGCCTAAGTACAGTGAGTGTGAAGGTAGCTGCATTCAAAGGTTCGGGGATGCAGCAGACTTGGGGAAATTTGTAACTCTCAATACAACTTTTAACATTATGAAAGAAGTTCTCAGATCTTTATTACCACTGCATATCCCTTAGGATTCTGGGGACCCGTAGATGAAAGAATCTAGAATAGACAATATATTGTTATTTTCCTTTGTGGACTATACCCTAGAAGTTAATTAGAGTAAAGGGAGTGACAATAATTGAGACCACCAATAACATCAGGAACTAAAGAATTCTGACGGTAAAGGATCTTCCTCTGGAGCCTGATTCTATTAATAAGATCTTTTATAATCATAGGAGTTATCAGATCCCCATAAAGTAGAATTCTTCAATCTCTAAAATAAAGAAGAGCCACAGAGCCCAGAGTAAAGCCCAGCGCAAGCCACAGTGATAATTTCTGCTTCCTTGTTTCCTCTCCATACAGCTATGCCCAGTGTAGTAATTCCCAAGAACTTGCATTTGAAGAGCTGTTTGCTAAATTCAGGGTTTCCTACTGAGATCTATAGAAGTGCAGTTGTTTTGATGAGAAAATGAGCTATTTGTAAATGGTTTCAATTTAATAGGTTTCTGCTGTTGCTTCCTTAGAACCAACTCTTTTTTTTAACCTCTTTATTGGAGTATAATTGCTTTACAATGTTGTGTTAGTTTCTGCTGTATAACAAAATGTATCAGCTATACGTATACATATATCTCCATATCCCCTCTCTCTTGCGTCTCCCTCCCACCTTCCCTATCCCACCCCTCTAGGTGGTCACAAAGCACCGAGCTGATCTCCCTGTGCTATGTGGCTGCTTCCCACTAGCTATCAGTTTTACATGTGGTAGTGTATATATGTCCATGCCACTCTCTCACTTCATCCCAGCTTACCCTTTCCCCTCCCCTTGTCCTCAAATCCATTCTCTAGGTCTGCGTCTTTTTCCTGTCTTGCCCCTAGGTTCTTCAGAACCATTTTTTTTTTTTTTAGATTCCATATATATACATTATCTTTTCTGACTTCACTGTAATCTTTCTTCCACATCACCCCCGGTGGAAGGCGGTTGGGTAGCACTTTTACCAAAAGTTTAGGGTAATGGTTGGAGAGAAGTCAAATTATGCCAGAGCCCAGCAAACTCCTTTGGATGGAATAGCAGCTATTTCTGTTCTAATGGTCTTTGGTTAGCCCTTTGATTGAGGATCTTGCCCTGGCGAGATCTTACCCTCTCCTCTTCAGGGCCCTAGCTTCCTATTGAATAGACTATCCCTGTATATACCTCTTTATCTCTTCCCTCTCTTTCTTATATTCTCCACCAGTTAGCACTCTTGTATTGAATTATAGAATTTTAGAGGCTAAAAGGGCTTTACAACTAATTTAATCCAACTCTATCATTTAACAGATAAGGAAACAGAAGTCCTATGAGGTTGGGCAATTGGCCTGTGATATCCGAGCCAGAACTGGGCCTAAAAACGGGGTTTTGCCTTTTCATCTAAGACTCTTGCACAAAACTATGCTGTTGCCATGGTTCTGAAGCTAGCAAGTCAGACCGATTTGAGGTGCTTATGGATGGATGAATGCACAGCATCAAACAATAGCTCTCTCAATGAAAAGAAAACCTGGCTGATAATTGAAACCTCTGAAACACAAGCAGAGATAGAAGTTGAAGGCTCTGCAGGCTGCCGCCCTGCCTGGGGTGGGGTGTGTGTGTTGGGGGGGCGGTGGACAGGCACAGGAGATGTGGCGAGTGGGTGGATGGAGACTTGGGTGAGGCCCTGGCTCCACTGTGTCCCCCCAGAGGGATCATGTGGGAAGCCTTTGGTTACGTGACACTGTTGTAGGCACCCTGTGGATTTTACATCACCCAAAGCTATAAATGGTTTTGCATTAAAAAAAAAAAAAAAAAAGAATTACAGGTCTCCCACAGCCCGCAAAAATATGCTCCACCCAAAAAGAAGCCCATAATTTGGCTGCAACCAGCTGGGTTAAACAAAATCGGAGCCAAGGTTGCCCTGTATTGTCCTGAGAGCTGGCCTAGCATTAGCACGAATGAAAAAAATGTAAAATTACTCACAATGGGCTAGATTTTCTCCATAGGGAAAGCTCTAATAGTTACACAGCAAGAACTTGGCATCAGCCAGGTAAGGTCTACTTGCTGCATGAAAATCACTGCCAAGCTATTATTTATAATTTTATAGCATTCACAAATTGCTTAGCGATGAATTGAGGCAATTTCTCATAACAATTCTGAGTGGCAGGTTGAGGATTTTAACCCTTCTTTTACTAAGACACAAAGATATTGAGACAAATAATATGCATCTACCATAAAAATAGCTGGCCTGTCTATTTACTTTGGCCATGGCTTGTGGTCTGTGACTTGGCCCAGTTTAGGGTGACCAAATGTTTGCCTGGGATGGAGGGGTTTCCTGGGATGTGGGACTTTCCATGCTAAAACTGGTCCAGTCCCAGGTAAGCCAAGAAAATCGGTCATCCTATACACAGAATGATGTTACCTATGCCTGGTGCTAACTCCTGGCCGTTTCTATCTGCATATCTTAAATAATATGGCTTTCTTTGTTTATCCTAATCTGTTTTGTCTTGCTGTGTTTCAGAAGGCAGAGCCTAAAACTGAATTTTTGTTGCCTTCTCATGTTAGAATCCCTTAAAATAGTATTTACTAGCTGATTGTTCCGTGTTATTCCATTTAGGGAATTCAAATGACTACCACTGACCTCTGAAATGATTTTGGTATTATGTGTCCAAAAGATGGCTTAAAGCAAAACGCAAGTAAGAGAATATGATTTTATTTTTCTACTAAGTAATCCAACTTGGACACCATTCTCTGTCTCCCTAGACCCAGAGGTCACACTTTGTATCTGGGCTATTTTCTTTGACAGAAGAACATTTAAACTTATAAAATTCAGATAGCCACCAGGATAGACATAAAGAAACAATTTACCTCTGGCTAAGAAACCCTTGAGTCAAAATGAGTCCCAACTAACATCACAGACTATTTTATCACCAGCCAAGAGGATAAGAAAGGGCCGTGCCTGCCAACATTTTTATAAGTAGGATGTCATAAATTGGATAAAGTTTTCACTAGCATTATAAGATTAAAAATCCAGAAAAGTCTAAGTAAGGCAATATAACCACTGGCAGGGCCTATTGATGTCAGGAGACAAGTCAGCGGCAAAGCAGGCCCCAAACACTTGCAGGTTACAGTGACAACCGCAGATTAGCCTTTATCTGCACAGTTCCGTTACTGGTACATTCCACTGCCCTTGGTGGGCAATACCATGACCTCTTTAAAGAAGGTCAGGGAAGCACAGAGGGTGCAATCACAGAACTGGATTGAGGGTCAGGCCAGACAGACAGCTGTCTTTGGTGCCAATTTCTAAAGATCACTTTCAAGAATGAAGTAGAAATATGGTGCCAGGTAAGTTCAACCCAAGGTTCTGCATATAACTGGTAAAATGTCAAAGTGGCCTACACCAGTGAAGTAGACCATATCATCCAGTGGAAACAAAACAACATTCTTCCCCAGTGGCGGCCCCCACCAGCACTAAGTCAATCTGAAAGGCACTAAATTCTTAGTCCACGTGGGATCCCTGTATCTCTTGGTCTGCCCTATAGAAAGACCTAGAGTATTTCTCACGCCAAGTACATGTTGTTCCAAAGCATGCCCTGCCTCCACCTCTGGATTCCAAGATGTCTCAGGAGAAGCTAGTATTCTCCATAGTGTTCAGGTGTAAATGGTAGAGATTAATAAAATGGGGCTTGAGGAAGTGACTTGAAAGTTACAGTAAAAAGAATCTAAAAAAGAGTGGATATATGTATATGTATAACTGATTCACTTTACTGTACACCTGAAACTAACACATTTTAACTCAACTATAAGCCCATCAAACTTAATTTAAAAATAAAGTAAAATAAAATTAGAATGTGATATCAAAAGAAAAAAAAATAAGTTACGGCAGCCTACCCTATCTAAAGGTAACCTCAGATCGCCTTGAGGCACCTTTTTTCTCTCTGTGCGGTCCTTGCATTGTCCCTGCCTGGTTAGCCAGGTATAGTTGTGCGCAGGCATCTGTTACCCTGGGGAAAGGGGTAAAATGGGTCTTTTTGTGATCTGCCAAAGCCTATCAAGATGCTACTTTCCCTTAAGGATATTTAGATCTCGGCACAGAGCCCAGATCACAGCCCCCAGACCTCTTTTTGTCCTGGTGAATTTCCCTTTTGGGCACCTTGTCCTCAGGTAGATTGGTTCATCCTTACCTCAGCAGGTCCAAAACTATTATCTGAGGCCTGGCTTTGACAAACTACAGGAGCTTCCATTGCCCTGGAACCTTGACTATGCTCTGGTTAGCATATGGCCCAGGCAGGAAGGCCCTCAGGAGGTAGCCACCCTGGCCTTGCACAGAGGGTAAGAACTTACCTCAGAGCCAGGGGTCCATTGCACCATGGATCCAAACCAGCAAGGACACCACTGCAGAATAGACAAGCTCTGTTGGATTGTGCATTGCCAGCTTTTGACAGCCCCGACTGGCCTGCTTGGGCCATTTGCCTACCTCTGAATTCATGGCAATGGTTAGAATGATGGTATACCTGGATTGGTCAACTTGGGTTAGCATATTCGCCAGTGAAGCTAGGAGAGGGATGGGGCACCATGATTGACAGCCTCACCAGGACCTGAAGCGGTGGGGAGCTCCAAGTCCCCAAAGAAATGAAGGAGTATGTTATCAAAACAAAAGGGGAAGGGGCTTCCCTGGTGGCGCAGTGGTTGAGAGTCTGCCTGCCAATGCAGGGGACACGGGTTCGTGACCCGGTCTGGGAAGATCCCACATGCCGCGGAGCGGCTGGGCCCGTGAGCCGTGGCCGCTGAGCCTGCGTGTCCGGAGCCTGTGCTCCGCAACGGGAGAGGCCACAACAGTGAGAGGCCCGCATACAGCAAAAAAAACAAAAACAAAAACAAAAAAAAACAAAAGGGGAAGGACTTCCCTGGTGGCACAGTGGTTAAGGATCCACCTGCCTGGACATCCCTGGTGGTGCAGTGGTTAAGAATCCGCCTGCCAATGCAGGGGACATGGGTTCGAGCTCTGGTCTAGGAAGATCCCACATGCTGCGGAGCAGCTAAGCCCGTGCACCACAACTACTGAGCCTGTGCTCAAGAGCCTGAGAGCCACAACTACTGAAGCCCGTGCACCTAGAGCCCGTGCCCCACAACAAGAGAAGCCACCGCAGTGAGAAACCCGAGCAGTGCAACAAAGAGGAGCCCCTGCTCGCCGCAACTAGAGAAAGCCCGCGTGCAGCAACGAAGACCCAAAGCAGCAAAAATAAATTAAAACAAACAAACAAACAAAAACCCAAAAGGGGAACGGCCATTTCTGGGTGAACACCTATTCTTTCAATGCTCTCTCACTGCCTACACAAGTCCACTGTTTTAAAAAGATTTCCACTTTGTGCGAAAGTGGAAAATTGACAAAGAGATGATATATTTCCCCTTGCTCCATGTAAAAGATTAACATAATTTTACTACCACTCACTTGGAACATTACTCTGTCAAACTGCTGGTAGGAACACAGACTAGTTTCTCTTTAACAATATAGTTGAGTCAGAAAACAATATAATGAAAACTAAATTCCTTCATACTTCTCAAAATCAGGTGATCAATGGAAAAGACATCTGACAAAAATAGGTAAAGAAAATGGCATCATTCCCAGTACATATAAATGTGTCTTTTTCCAGGGTGCCAGGTGTAGTCACCACTTTATTAATTCTTATAAAACCCCAGAGTCGGAAGAGGCAAATATAGAAGGATGATATTCTCTTGCTCGCTCACCGGCTTGCTCTCGCTCTCTCTCTCTCCATCCATTTCAGAAATTCAAGAACTGAGACTTGGAAAAGGGCAGTGATTGGGCCAAGGTGGCACCCTAGGAGTGTTCTTGGTTGCCATGGATATGTTCAGCATCTGAAATTTTTTTCTGATCAGGGCCCAAGAGAGAAGAGGCATCACTGATGCCTGAGTCACTGATGAAATATATGTCCTCTCTCACGTCTCCTTTTGTTTCCATCAGAGTGTTTTCTAAGAGTGGGCAAGGCTGCACACTCCCCATCCATTTCTGTTTGCCCAGTAGATTTAGGTGAACAGCACTCAGCAACGTTGGAAAGCAGGCAATTTAAGTTTATCGTCATCCTTTCGGTGCTCAGGGCCATCTGTGGTCTGCTAGTTTTCACCAGCAAGGGAGGGGAGAATGCGATCTTGGTTCTTTCATATTAGGGTGAGTGAGTTGCAGCCATAACTTAAGCATGTTAACTCTGTAAAATTAACTCTGAAGATGAAATGAAATACCTTACCCTTTTTAAATAGAATGTTAGGTAAAGAGCAGAGACAGCCCTTCCCAAGCCTCCCAGAATCACACCATGCCTATTCCTAAAAGCATTGTTAAGCGAATAATATCATTTTAGGGCATGTGGTCTCTAAGGAAAGCAGTAATTCCTGTTTTTTACTCCCTACAAGTTTTCTCTGTTCCCAGAGGAAAGAATAGCCACGGACAAGCCTAGTCTAGCTGTGTTGGAAAGAGGCTGGCTGGGCGCAAAATGCCCTGGCTGCCACCCCACCAGCAGAGGTGGTTTACTGTGGTCACTCCGTTAAAGTTCTTTCCTCTTTCCCCAATCCTTGCCATGGAACTGGTCTCAGTTATACTGTGCTTCTCTCCTCCAGACTCCAGGGATCCAGGATCTAAACTCACCCAAACCTCTCACCACCCCTGACCCCCATACTTTCCCCTCTGGGCCAGGTTTCAACCATCCCTCGTTGCACCCATTACTATCAGCTGTTTAACCAGTTGGTCATAGCCTCCCAACCTTATTTCCACTGTCGAAAACTTAGCCCTAAAGACTATTGGTCTGCGACTTTTTTTTTTGACATGAGGACCAATTCAGTAAAATAGAGAAAATAATATAATAAGCTGCTATATCCCCATCACCCACATTCAATCGTTATCAAGTTTTTGCCATATTTACTTGATCTATCCCTCCTTTTTTGTTATTTATTTATTCCTTTTATTTGCTGAAGTACTTTAAAGCAAATCCAAACATCATAATATTTCACCTCTGAATCTCTCAAAATATTGACTTAAAAAAAAATACCACAATGCCATTATCGCACTTACCAAAATTACCAACAGTACTTTGATGTCACGAATACCCAGTCTGTAATTAAGTTTCCCCTATTGTCTCTAAAGTGTCTGTTTATAGTTGGTTTGCTTGAATCAGGACCCAAACAAGGTCCCATATTACATTTGGTTATCATTGAAGCCTTTAAAGCTAATTTCCCATCCCTGAGCATCTTTTTAAAAATTTATTTTAAAAAAGCAATCTAAATAGCATACGTTGACTTATCTGATTATAATGCTTAGGGATTTTGTTGTTGTTGTTATTGTTGTTTGTTTTGTTTTGTTTTTTCATTGAGATGAGACCTGGTGGTGTATGTGTGGTAGGAGTGGAGGGGGTTGCTTTAAGGTATTGGCATCTAAGGAGGCAAATGGCACTGGATTCGTCTGCAAACCAGAAACAAAATAGTGATTATAGCTAGCATGTATTCAAGGCTTACTATGTGCTAGCCATTGTTCTAAGTGCTTTGCATGTAATTATCTCATTTTTAAAAGACACCTGCATTGGGGGATTTTAGGGTGCTTGTGAAATAGGAAGAAAGTGCTGCCTTTTGGGGGAAGATTATCTAAATGGGTCACAGAGCCTGTGAGTGTGTCTGGTGAGACAGCATAGGTGGATGCGAAACTCTCTGAAGACTGGCTGAATATTCTTCTCTACTCCCAGCTATAAAGTAATGTAAAGGGAATGTTTTTGCCACCACAGAATATTCTCAGGAGGTCTCAGGAAGGGAATAGTGTACTTTAAACCTTTGTCCTGGACAGGGCTCTTTCCTCCATCCCCATCCTGTGTCTTAAGTCATATGTGCATGGCCCAAAATGCCACATCTCTGGCGGTAACCTGGGTGATTCATCCCTGGTGGTGGTGGCAGAAGGCTGGCTAGAATTACTTAGCATGGGGAAGCTTTCTCAATGCTCCCTGTGAGTAAGTGGGATTATTATTCACCAACCAAAATAATTTTGGTTTCTTACCCCTGAAATGGGACCACAAGCCTTATTGCAAAACTTAGAAGTCCATGTGTTATTAAATACTGCTTTCTACACTTAAGGTGCTCAGAGTCTGAAGTTACTGCTGAAGACTCCAGACAGAAGCCCCATGGGAGATGGGCCTAAGCATAGGGATGCCTCTGAGCTTGAAGTGCGTCAGGGTCAGAGGTTCACAGGGGACCTGACTATTGGGACACTGAAGATGAAGTTAGGGGCAGGCCCAGTTTGGTGCTAGGGAAAGCTGGAGCTAGACACTAGCATCTAGTTCCATGAAACCAAATTAGAGTTGAGGTGGTCCAAGATCAGACTTAAATTAGAATCCCAGGTTTATAATCCCAGAACTAAGCTGGCAGAAAGGCATAAAACCAGGGTGGCACCAATCAGCGTAAACAGTTCCTCTGAGTAAAATTCTCTTCCATCTGGTCTCTGTGGAAGACTAGAAGACCTGGCACGACAGCCAGCCTACATCTGCCTTAAAGGCATCGATTGCTCTCTGAACCTAGATTTTTCCCCATAGGGCTGCCCTTATGGGCAGGCAATCCTGGACCTTTCCGAGCCCACCTCCTCTTGTTATGTGTCCATACAGAGCTGAACACTGACATGTGGCAGGCAGGTAATATAAGAATTGCTTCTCTTGGGCAGTCCCCGGTCATCTTTATTAACTGGAAAATAAAACAAGGAATCATTGTTCAGGCAAAATATTTGGGTATAAATTGCTATCACTAATCATAGCCCTAGTTATTCTATCCATTTGAACCTTTGAGAAAATACATGTTTAAGATCCATAAATGTCATTATCTTATTTTCTGCCTTAGGGAAACAAATCTATATAGAGATCCACAACCAAAATAAATAGGAATTTAAATCAAATGGGCTTGCACACCTAATGACCCCCTTCAGTGGTAGAAATGTTTAATGACAGCTTAGTTTATAGAAACCCCAGGGACCAGGTTCCAAACAGTCTCAGCTGGAAAACCCAAGTCTTATTCTTTTGGAAATTCTCAATGATATGTTTTCAAAGCAGCTGATAAAACAGTTAATTATAGTGAGATGTTTGGCTCCTCTGTAACATACACTTTCTTCTAGTCTATGATTGGAGTTTCTTGTCATGTACCCTGAGTGGGGCTAGCTAATGCTACCATATTTTTTTTTCCTTGGTGGGGGGAAAATCTCCTTAAATTACCACATAGGTAAAACTTCAGATAAAAAGGCAAAATCTAGCATAAGAGCATTCAGTTGGTTTTTTCCAAATGTCTAGAGAGTTGGTACCCCACTAACCTCCATTTCTCCAAAGCCAGTAGCTTCTTTCTGTGTTGGAAGTCTCTTGGACTGATCCAGGAGAGCTTTTATCTGGTCAAGAAAAGAAACCTCCCTTTTGGATATGTGGACCGTAAAGAAACAAGCAGCGAAAGAACTAAGAACTAAGAACTAAGAACTCTGACATCACCCCTGATTTGAAATGAGCAGAATCAGTTCTTACTGCTCTTGGTGGAAATTAGTTCTCTGTTCTAACAGAGAAGTTGACAAGTTGATTCAATTCAATACAGGCTCATATATCCAATTGCTTACTCAACATCTCCATTTGGAGGTTGAATGGACATCGCAAACAGGTCCCAAACCTAACTTTCAGTCTCTGTGCCACCCCACCTCCCTGCCTCTCACCATAAACCTGCTTCCACTACACCTTTCCCCATCTCAGTTTATAGCAACTCAACTTTCCCATGACTGAATCCAGAAACATCTTTGATGTCTTTTTCTCATTCCCTACAACCACTCTGTTGGGAAATCCTCTTGACTCTCTCTTCAAAACATATTCAGATTCCACCTCTTCTCTCCACCTTTACTACTATCATCTTGATCCAAGCCACTACTATCTCTTACCTGAATTACTAAAAAAAAACCCTTCCACTCTTGCCCCTCTACAATCTGTTCTTAACAGCAGCCAGTGATACTTTCAAAACAGATTGTGCCACTGCTAGTCATAATCTTGCAGTGTCTCCACATTTCGCTCAGAGTGAAAACCAAAGCCCTTACAATAGCTCACAAGACCTCATAGGATCTCTCCCAGCCCCCAGCCCCGCTCTCCAAGCCGTTATCTCTCCAGACCTCCTCTACTGATTCTCTCCCTCTACTCACTTCACTCTACCCATGTTGGCCTTGGACAAGGCGGGCAGCGCTTGGCACAGACCATCTAGATATTTATTCTAGTTCAGTGGCTCTCACATTTTAAGGATCATTGGAATCCTCTGGAGGGGAATTGCCGGGCCCACCAGAGTTTCTGAGGGGGCCTGAAAATTTGCGTTTCTGACAGGTTCCCAGATGTTAACGCTGCTGGTCTGAGTGCAGACCACACTTTGAGAACCTCTGCTCTAGCCTTTCCTTCTGCCTGAAGCTCTTTCCCTGTGTACCTCCTTGACTTACTTCTTCACCTCTTACAAGCCTTTGCTCAAATGTTACCTTCTCAGTGAAACCTTCTCTGACCACTCTATTTTATATCGCCACCTACAACCTCACTCCTGTCACTCTTGATCGATCACCCTTACCCTGCTCTACTCTTGTTTGTCTGTAGCACTCATTACCTTCTAACATTCTGTATAATTTATTAATACAAGCTCCTCAAGGTAGTCACCTTTTAATTTGTTCACTTCTGTGTCCCCAGCGCTTAGAACAGCGCCTGGCACATGGTAGGCACTCAGTGAACATTTGCTGCATGACTGTTTGAATTCTGAATGTTCCCGTAAATTACAAGGGCAAGAATCCTAACGTCTTCACAGGCTGCTTCACAGAAGACTTTTTTTTTTTTTGCCTCTTTCTATTTTCATGCTACTTCCTTCTCTCATTCTCTTCACCTTAAATCTATCTTTTAGGTCAGATCTACTTTCAACGGTGGCAACTCAGCTGTTTCTAACTATTCTCTAGTTTCCTGGTTGTTATTTTGGTGTATCCTGGTTTTAGAGCCTCTGAGAACAGAGACCGTGTTCTGAATAAACGGCCAAGTAGTAGGATCTGAATAAATGCATGTTGGGTGATTGAACATTATCATAAAGAATGTGTAATAAAACAACGGCTGTTATATTCATATTTAAATAAAAGTCAACAATTCACAAAGCCCTTTCATATTAAATTCTTTTAATCTTCCTAAGAATTCTTTAGGTTAGGTAGAAAAAGTATAATGATGTTCATTTGACATCTGGGGAAAGTGAATTTAGGTTAATTTAGGTTAAAATTCAGATAACAGAAGCTACTTCATCGGGATGGAATTATGAAGTCACAAATTTCTAGCACAAAGCTAGAACTCAAAAGATGTTAATTTCCCTTCTCTAAGAGATCTTAGAAAAGCCATAAGCTTTTGCATAAGCTAATATTTATTGGGTTCCTACAATGTGCCAAGAGCTTAATAATCTTAAGCTCTATGTCTCTAGATCTTAAACTACACTCCTGTGATGTATTGTTTATTATCATTTACTGATGCAGTAACAGACTCCGAGAGATTAAATATCCTGCACACAGTCACACAGCTAGCAAGTAATGGAGTCAGGATTTGAACTCAGCTCCAAAAACATTTTTCTACTTCTGCAGAGCACAGTCTTTTAATGGTAAACTTTTCTTTTTAAAAATTTATTTATTTAACTTATTTATTTTTGGCTGTGTTGTGTTTTCACTGCTGTACAAGGGCTTTCTCCAGCTGCAGCGAGTGGAGGCTACTCTTCGTTGTGGTGCTCTGGCTTCTCACTTTGGTGGCTTCTCTTGTTGCAGAACACGAGCTCTAGGTGCGTGAGCTTCAGTAGTTGTGGCATGCGGGCTCAGTAGTTGTGGCTTGCGGGCTGTAGAGCGCAGGCTCAGTAGTTGTGGCACACGGGCTTAGTTGCTCCATGACATGTGGGATCTTCTCGGACCAGGGCTCAAACCCATGTCCCCTGCATTGGCAGGCAGATTGTTAACCACTGCGCCACCAGGGAAGCCCAAAGCACAGTCTGTTGACTCAGAGCACAGGGCTTTTCTGTGCATGCCAACCACTAAATGTCATGCTGCCCTGTGCTAATTATTAATTAAATTATTAGCTTCTTTTTATAAATTTTATACAAATTATAAATAAACATTAATGCTGGTCCTCTTGGTTCAGCTACAGGGCAGTGAATCTTAATGGCTCCTGATATGTTTTTTTCTTTGGCTTTTACATACATAGAAAGTGAAGGCTGAAACAGACCTAGAAGTCATGGGTCTTACACTTTTGTTTCACAAATAGGAAAACTAAAGTCCAAAGAGGATAAATGAGTTGCTTAAAAGCAAAGCTAGGGGCAAGGTGAAACCAAGGTGTGTTTTGCTCTCAGTGCAGACCTTTCTTTTACAGACTGCTTTTTTGAAGGCTTTCGTGACAAGCTGGATGGACATCCCTCTGGTTTGTATGTAAAGCTGGTGGGCAATGCAGGGGTTGGCAAGTGGCAGCTGAAGTACCCTTCGGCGGCCTAGCCCTTTCCTCCTAATGGCACCTGCTGTCATCAGTGCATAATGGTGAGTAGATCCAGATCTGTATCACGTGGCAAAACTCAGTTGTGGAGAAATGATGGATAGAAGCAGCCAAGGCAGGAACTGGTGCAGCACCCAAATGTCCTGGCTCAGAGGCGGCAGGATCCGGCTTAACAATGGCTGAGAGCCGACCGCTCCCGTCTGTAGTAAGAGGCTGATGTGCTGTTCCTGGTGTGTGCAGGGTGTGAGATCACAAGCACAAGTCTTCCGTCTCCAAAAGATGCTTTCATATGAAAGGGAGATCCTAAGACCCTTTAAAACGTCCCCAGAGAGCTTGCTGCTGCCTTTTGCTGGGAGTGGACAGGGATACGGGATCCACAACCACAGTGCGGAGAACGTTTCTGTTAAGCAAGTCACATGACGCTGACTATGCTTGAGGCTCATATTTGCAGAGACATTGAACTGAAGGCAGCGCAGGTGCATCTCTCAGAGCAAGTCCTGGTGATGGGAACAAGGCAAATGCCTAATTGACCTAAAGTCCAAGATGGGAGTTTGCCCTTCTGCCTGCTCCTCAAAAAAAAAAAAAAAAAAAAATCCTGGAAAGGCTTCCAGCAAATTCCCTGAACTGGTCTCTAGTTGGTTCAAACTTTAACCTGACCACAATCTTGGGGTAGTTTTAAAAGCAATCTTCTTCTCCACTTCTGTATAACATTGACCATGTCAATAAAGTGGGCTCTAAAAGCTACTTCTGTAAACTGTAACATACCAATATTTCAATTTGGAGCCTTGAGGCTTGTCAGACAACCCCACTGCCCAGAGTAGAAACTCTACAAATATTTGATAAATCAGTTCTTGAAAAATGACTTCCTCGTCTGAACTGGAAGCTTATCAACAGCATGGACTTTTTTTTTTTTTTTTGCGTTACGCGGGCCTCTCACTGTTGTGGCCTCTCCTGTTGTGGAGCACAGGCTCCGGACGCGCAGGTTCAGCAGCCACGGCTCACGGGCCCAGCCGCTCTGCGGCATGTGGGATCTTCCTGGACCGGGACACGAACCCGTGTCCGCTGCATGGGCAGGCAGACTCTCAACCACTGCGCCACCAGGGAAGCCCAACAGCATGGACTTTTTCTGCAGTCCCTTAAAAGTTCGTTTCTTGTGCTCACCTATGCAAAACTCTGCTCAGTGCTGAGCTTGCAGTAGATATTCAGTGTACATTTGCTGGCTAAGTGAGTGGATTACAGGAGCAGAGGAAGTGGGAATAATCTGCAGCCTTGTTCTTATGGGTCTCTCAGTATTCCCTAGCTGTGTCCTCCATCCACCCCCTCAGGACTTCGCGCCATCACACACACATTCACGTACACCCTCTTCCATCAACCGTGGCCCTGGCACCACGGAGGGCCACCTGAGCACTTTTTCTATATGGATTCACTCGAGGCTAGAACCCTGCCAAACAATTACTTTCCAGGAACCATATGAGTCTGTTCTGTTTCTGTAATGCAGCCAGAGTAGTGTGCCAATGAGCTCTGTGCAAGGATGGGGCTTATTCTTTCAAGCCACTCTATTAGAAAAATCCACCATTGGGCTGTTTGCCCATTAATTAAATTGTCTCATGCGGACGGAAGGGTGGGGAAAAGATCTGGGCAAGCTGTCTATTCCATGTTTAAGTGAATTTATAATGAACTTTGAAAAGGGATTGCAGTTTTTTTCTTCTTTGAGATTGAAACCATTTTGGGAGTAAATACCGGCAAAGAAATTTTATTATGTGATTTTCTTCTCCTACCGTATTATTCTTACTGCTGTTTATTGTTTTGATGTCTTCATTAAAAGATGATCTTCCGTCAAAATAAAGTCTAAATCTTTTTTCAGAATGATTGCAGGAAAGAGCCCTGGCTGAAGGATCAGAGAACCTCTGCTTCAGAACCATCAAAGTTTGAAACATTGACTTTACCCTCCTAAACCAAAGTGTCTGCCCTGCCTACATCAGGAGGTTCTTTTGAAGAGTCCTCCTGAACGCTCCTTGAAAAACTGTATAATGTATTATTTTTCAATATATTAAGAATGTGGCCCTTTACATCTTTTTAAGAAACTGTTGAGATTGGTAATGACCATTATATTGTAAGAGGGACCAGAAACTAGGTCAACCACCTAGGAATCCTGTGTAGAGAAGGCAGGAGGGAAGATGGCAATGGGCAGAGAAGGAGGCATTGGACTGCCCCCAAGTGGCAACTTGGGCATGAAGCCTGGATGGAGGTAGGAAAGAATGACCCCACTAGTTGGACCTGGGGTGCAAAAATGAAACCATCTAAGAAGTCAAACTCATCTCTCATAAGAACCTTTAAATACCATAAAGAAAAACAAAAAGCTAACATATTTCATGCAAATTGTGCTCCAACTCACTGGCTGAATATAAAGGCCTGCCACTTTATATTCAATTTGCTCTCTGGTGAACACAATGAAGTGTTTAGATTCCATTAAGAAACCTCAAAACAAACAAACAAACAAACAAACCTTGGGCCTTTAGAGTTAGCAGGAAAGCTCTTTAAAAGCTCCTCACAAGCTATCATTTCTGCATTCAGAAAACCATTAGGACCTCCTCCTTTGGAAATGCATGTAATTCTTTAGCTTCTGATTTTAAACATTAATATTTTCTTACAGTGACCTTCACTGTCAAGAACAAATTTCTCATGCCTCAGTAGACAATGCAGCCAATTTCTGAGTTGCTGAGATGTGGCTTGGATTTATAACAGTAAAGTGACATATCTGATGGAAGGAAAATTGGAGTCAGAAGGAGTTGAGGGAGTGGAAAAGTGGGGTGCATAAGCATCCTGAATTCTTAGAAATGCAATAGGATTCACCCGGGCTTTGGGTGAGCCTCGTGCCTGAGAAGGGTACTTGCCAGTTGGGTGATGGAGATATCAGGGGACCAGACAGAATCGCAATGGGAAACATCTCCTTTTCCCTCCTAATGCTTTCAAGAAATGGAGACTTAGGCAGATACCCCTAGAGGCATCATGCAGTGACAGGCAGAGGCAGCAAACTCTGGGGCAAGCTGTTGGGCTTGACTTCCAGCTCTGTCACTGGCTGCATGTGCTTGGGCAGTCAGATAGCCATGTCTTCAGTAGTCCTGAGAGTAAAATTCCAGGTAATTCGTATCAAATTCCACATGTTAGCAAGGTAAATAACCGCTTTTCTACCCAACAAACCCAATTTTACTAAATTTATGAATAGGATGGGCCTTCCCAGTTCTCCTTGCAAAGGAGAAGGTAAGAATCTATGAGTAGAGGTAGAGTGTAGGCTTTGGAGACAGACACCAGGGTTAAGATGCTAGCCCCACCACCTACTTGCTAGGTGGCCTCTTATTGTCTCTTTAAGTCTCAGTTTCTTCATCTGTAAATGGGGAATAATAATAATTTCTATCTCAGAAGGTAGTTGTGAGGATTAAATACAATGGTATACGTAAATTTCTTAACACATTGCCTAGCACAGTGTAGGCACTCAATAAATGGTAGCTATAGTAATAATAATAATTTTCATCCTTGGTATTTGAGACATGATATCATGATGCCTGATTAAGTTGAAGGAGATTAGGATATCAAAGACATCACCTGTATAAAGGTTTAGATCAAGGTATTTCACAGAACGTTTGACCTTCATATCTCTCTTTTTAAAAATGGAATTATTTACTTTTATTTCTAAACACAAAAGAATACATAAACAACACAAAATTTGGATATTTTGCAAAGGCACAGAAATAACCATTGTTAATTATTTTATATATAACAATACTTAAATATATAAGCATATGTATATATTTTTTATCTATTTATTTTTTCTGTAACCTTTTTATTCACACATGACATACAAGCAAAAGGTGCACAAACTTAAGTGAACAGCTTGACAGTTTTATACAAATTGAACTCACTATGTTACTACCAGCACTCTAAAACACCTCCTCTTTCCCACTTTCATTCACAAGTCCTTCATAGGTAACTACGATCCTAAATACTAACACCAAAGATTGGCTTTGCCTATTTCTTTTTCTATTTTTTTAAATTAAATTTTTTTTTATACAGCAGGTTCTTAATCGTTATCAATTTTATACACATCAGTGTATACATGTCAATCCCAATTACCCGATTCATCACACCACCACCACCAACACCCTGCAGCTTTCCCCCATTGGTGTCCATACGTTTGTTTTCTACATCTGTGTCTCTACTTCTGCCCTGTAAACCGGTTCATCTATACCATTTTTCTAGGTTCCACACACATGCGTTAATATACGATATTTGTTTTTCTCTTTCTGACTTACTTCACTCTGTATGACAGTCTCTAGATCCATTCATGTCTCAACAAATTATGCAATTTCGTTCCTTTTATGGCTGGGTAATATTCCATTGTATATATGTACCACATCTTCTTTATCCATTCGTCTGTCGATGGGCATTTAGGTTGCTTCCATGAACTGGCTATTGTAAATAGTGCTGCAATGAACATTGGGGTGCATGTGTCTTTTTGAATTATTGTTTTCTCTGGGTATATGCCCTGTAGTGGGATTGCTGGGTCATAAGGTAATTCTATTTTTAGTTTTTTAAGGAACCTCCATACTGTTCTCCATAGTGGCTGTAACAATTTATATTCCCACCAACAGTGCAAGAGGGTTCCCTTTTCTCCACACCTTCTCCAGCATTTGTTGTTTGTAGATTTTCTGATGATGCCCATTCTAACTGGTGTGAGGTGATACCTCATTGTAGTTTTGATTTGCATTTCTCTAATAATTAGTAATGTTGAGCAGTTTTCCATGTGCTTCTGGGCCATCAGTATGTCTTCTTTGGAGAAATGTCTGTTTAGGTCTTCTGCCCATTTTTGGCTGGGTTGTTTGTTTTTTTAATATTGAGCTGCATGAGCTGTTTATATATTTTGGAGATTAATCCTCTGTCTGTTGATTTGTTTGCAAATATTTTCTCCCATTCTAAGGGTTGACTTTTTGTCTTGTTTATGGATTCCTTTGCTGTGCAAAAGCTTTTTACTTTCATTAGGTCCCATTTGTTTATTTTTATTTCCATTACTCTAGGAGGTGGATCAAAAAAGATCTTGCTGTGATTTCTGTCAAAGAGTGTTCTTCCTAAGTTTTCCTCTAAGAGTTTTATACCGTCCACTCTTACATTTAGGTCTCTAATCCATTTTGTGTTTATTTTTGTGTGTGATGTTAGGGAGTGTTCTAATTTCATTCTTTTACATGTAGCTGTCCAGTTTTCCCAGTGCCACTTATTGAAGAGACTGTCTTTTCTCCATTGTATATCCTTGCCTCCTCTGTCATAGATTAGTTGGCCATAGGTGCGTGGGTTTATCTCTGGGCTTTCTATCTTGTTCCATTGATCTATGTTTCTGTTTTTGTGCCACTACCATATTGTCTTGATTACTGTAACTTTGTAGTATAGTCTGAAGTCAGGGAGTCTGATTCCTCCAGCTCTTTTTTTTTCCTGCAAGACTGCTATGGCTATTCGGGGTCTTTTGTGTCTCCATACAAATTTTAAGATTTTTTGTTCTAGTTCCATAAAAAATACCATTGGTAATTTGATAGGGATTGTATTGAACCTGTAGATTGCTTTGGGTAGTATAGTCATTTTCACAATATTGATTCTTCCAATCCAAGAACATGGTATATCTCTCCATCTGTTGGTATCATCTTTAATATCTTTCATCAGTGTCTTATAGTTTTCTTCCTACAGGTCTTTTGTCTCCCTAGGTAGGTTTATTCCTAGGTATTTTATTCTTTTTGTTGCAATGGTAAATGGGAGTGTTTCCTTAATTTCTCTTTCAGATTTTTCATCATTAGTGTCTAGGAATGCAAGAGATTTCTGTGCATTAATTTTGTATCCGGCAACTTTACCAAATTCATTGATTAGCTCTAGTAGTTTTCTTGTGGCATCTTTAGGATTCTCTATGTATAGTATCATGTCATCTGCAAACAGTGACGATATTTTTACTTCTTCTTTTCCAATTCGTATTCCTTTTATTTTTTTTTCTTCTCTGATTGCCATGGCTAGGACTTCCAAAACTATTTTGAATAATAGTGGTGAGAGTGGACATCCTTGTCTTGTTCCTGATCTTAGAGGAAATGCTTTCAGTTTTTCACCATTGAGACAGATGTTTGCTGTGGGTTTGTCGTATATGGCCTTTATTATGTTGAGGTAGGTTCCCTCTATGCCCACTTTCTGGAGAGTTTTTATCATAAATCGGTGTTGAATTTTGTCAAAGGTTTTTCTGCATCTATTGAGATGATCATATGGTTTTTCTTCTTCAGTTTGTTAATATGGTGTATCACATTGATTGATTTGCATATATTGACGAATCCTTGCATCCCTGGGATAAATCCCACTTGATCATGGTGTATGATCCTTTTAATATGTTGTTGGATTCTGTTTGCTAGTATTTTGTTGAAGACTTTTGCATCTATATTCATCAGTGATATTGGTCTGTAATTTTCTTTTTTTGTAGTATTTTTGTCTGGTTTTGGTATCAGGGTGATGGTGGCCTCATAGAATGAGTCTGGGAGTGCTCCTTCCTCTGCAATTTTTGGAAGAGTTTGAGAAGGATGGGTGTTAGCTTTTCTCTAAATGTTTGATAGAATTCACCTGTGAAGCCATCTGGTCCTGGACTTTTGTTTGTTGGAAGATTTTTCTTTTTTGCGGTATGCAGGCCTCTCACTGTTGTGGCCTCTCCCGTTGCGGAGCACAGGCTCTGGATACGCAGGCTCAGTGGCCATGGCTCACGGGCCTAGCCGCTCCATGGCATGTGGGATCTTCCTGGACCGGGGTGCGAACCTGTGTCCCCTGCATCAGCAGGCGGACTCTCAACCACTGTGCCACTAGGGAAGCCCCTGGAAGATTTTTAATCACAGTTTCAATTTCATTACTTGTGATTGGTCTGTTCATATTATCTATGTCTTCCTGGTTCAGTCTTGGAAGGTTATACCTTTCTAAGAATTTGTCCATTTCTTCCAGGTTGTCCATTTTATTGGCATAGAGTTGCTTGTAGTAGTCTCTTAGGATGCTTTGTATTTCTGCAGTCTCTGTTGTAACTTTTCCTTTTTCATTTCTAATTTTATTGATTTGACTCCTCTCCTGCTTTTTCTTGATGAGTCTGACTAATGGTTTATCAATTTCATTTATCCTCTCAAAGAACGAGCTTTTAGTTTTATTGATTTTTGTTATTGTTTTCTTTGTTTCTATTTCATTTACTTCTGCTCTAATCTTTATGATTTCTTTCCCTCTGCTAACTTTGGGTTTTGTTTGTTCTTCTTTCTCTAGTTCCTTTAGGTGTAAGGTTATGTTGTTTATTTGAGATTTTTCTTGTTTCTTGAGGTAGGCTTGTATTGCTATAAACTTCCCTCTTAGAACTGCTCTTGCTGCATCCCATAGGTTTTGGATCATCGTGTTTTCATTGTCATTTGTCTCTAGGTATCTTTTGATCTCCTCTTTGACCTCTTCAGTGATCTCTTGGTTATTTAGTAACGTATTGTTTAGCCTCCATGTGTTTGTGTTTTTTACGTTTTCTTCCCTGTAATTCATTTCTAATCTCATAGCGCTGTGGTCAGAAAAGATGCTTGGTATGATTTCGATTTTCTTAAATTTACTGAGGCTTGATTTGTGACCCAAGATGTGATCTATCCTGGAGAATGTTCCATGCGCACTTGAGAAGACAGTGTAATCTGCTGTTTTTGGATGGAATGTCCTATAAATATCAATTAAATCTATCTGGTCTATTGGGTCATTTAAAGCTTCCATTTCCTTATTTATTTTCATTTTGGATGATCTGTCCATTGGTGTAAGTGAGGTGTAAAGTTCCCCACTATTATTGTTTTACTGTCGATTTCCTCTTTTATAGCTGTTAGCAGTTGCCTTATGTATTGAGGTGTTCCTATGTTGGGTGCATATATATTTATAACTGTTATATCTTCTTCTTGGGTTGATCCCTTGATCATTATGTAGTGTCCCTCCTTGTCTCTTGTAACATTCTTTATTTTAAAGTCTATTTTATCTGATATGAGTATTGTTACTCCAGCTTTCTTTCGATTTCCATTTGCATGGAATATCTTTTTCATCCCTTCACTTTCAGTCTGTATGGGTCCCTAGGTCTGAAGTGGGTCTCCTGCAGACAGCATATATATGGGTCTTGTTTTTGTATCCATTCAGCAGCCTGTGTCTTTTGGTTGGAGGATTTAATCCATTCACGTTTAAGGTAATTATCGATATGTATGTTCCTATGACCATTTTCTTGATTGTTTTGGGTTTGTTTTTGTAGGTCCTTTTCTTCTCTTGTGTTTCCCACTTAGAGAAGTTCCTTTATCATTTGTTGTAGAGCTGGTTTGGTGGTGCTGAATTCTCTTAGCTTTTGCTTGTCTGTAAAGCTTTTGATATCTCCAACGAATCTGAATGAAATCCTTGCCGGGTAGAGTATCTTGGTTGTAGGTTCTTGCCTTTCATCACTTTAAGTATATCTTGCCACTCCCTTCTGGCTTGTAGAGTTTCTGCTGAGAAATCAGCTGTTAACCTTATGGGAGTTCCCTTGTACATTATTTGTCGTTTTTCCCTTGCTACTTTCAATAATTTTTCTTTGTCTTTAATTTTTGCCAATTTGATTACTATGTGTCTCGGCGTGTTTCTCCTTGGGTTTATCCTGTATGGGACTCGCTGTGCTTCCTGGACTTGGGTGGCTATTCCCTTTCCCATGTTAGGGAATTTTTTGACTCTAATCTCTTCAAATTTTTTCTCTGGTCCTTTCTCTCTCTCTTCTCCTTCTGGGACCCCTATAAGGCGAATGTTGTTGTATTTAATGTTGTCCCAGAGGTCTCTTATTTCTATTCATTCTTTTTTCTTTATTCTGTTCTGCAGCAGTGAATTCCACCATTCTGTCTTCCAGGTCACTTGTCCGTTCTTCTGCCTCAGTTATTCTGCTATTGATTCCTTCTAGTGTATTTTTCATTTCAGTTATTGTATTGTTCATCTCTGTTTATTTGTTCTTTAATTCTTTTAGGTCTTTGTTAAACATTTCTTGCATCTTCTCGATCTGTGCCTCTATTCTTTTTCTGAGGTCCTGTATCATCTTCACTATCATTATTCTGAATTCTTTTTCTGGAAGGTTGCCTATCTCCACTTCATTTAGTTGTTTTTCTGGGATTTTATCTTGTTCCTTCATCTGGTACATAGCCTTCTGCCTCTTCATCTTGTCTATCTTTCTGTGAATGTGGTTTTTCTTCCACAGGCTAAAGGATTGTAGTTTGTGCTTCTGCTGTCTGCCCTCTGGTGGATGAGGCTATCTAAGAGGCTTGTGCACGTCTCCTGATGGGAGGGAATGGTGGTGGGTAGAGCTGGCTGTTGCTCTGGTGGGCAGAGCTCAGTAAAACTTTAATCCGTTTGTCTGCTGGTGGATGGTGCTGGATTCCCTCCCTGTTGGTTGTTTGGCCTGAGGCGACCCAACACTGGAGCCTACCCGGGCTCTTTGGTGGGGCTAATGGCAGACTCTGGGAGGGCTCACGTCAAGTGCTTCCCAGAACTTCTGCTGCCAGTGTCCTTGTCCTCACGGTGAGACACAGTCACCCCCCGCCTCTGCAGGAGACCCTCAACACTAGCAGGTAGGTCTGGTTCAGTCTCCTGTGGGGTCACTTCTCCTTCCCCTGGGTCCCGATGTGCACACTACTTTGTGTGTGTCCTCCAAGAGTGAAGTCTCTGTTTCTCCCAGTCTTGTTGAAGTTCTGCAATCAAGTCCCTCTAGCCTTCAAAATCTGATTCTCTGGGAATTCCTCCTCCCATTGCTGGACCCCCAGGTTGGGAAGCCTGACGTGGGGCTCAGAACCTTCACTCCAGTGGGTGGACTTCTGTGGTATAAGTGTTCTCCAGTCTGTGAGTCACCCACCCAGCAGTTATGGGATTTGGTTTTACTGTGATTGCCCCCTCCTACCATCTCATTGTGGCTTCCCCTTTGTCTTTGGATGTGGAGTATCTTTTTTGGTGAGTTCCAGTGTCTTCCTGTCGATGACTGTCCAGCGGCTAGTTATGATTTTGGTGTTCTCACAAGAGGGAGTGAGAGCATGTCCTTCTACTCTGCCATCTTGGTTCAGGGCCCTATAAGCGTATATATATATTTTAAATAAAACTGAATTCATACTATACACAATTTTATAATCAGTTTTGTTTCATTCAAAATATGTTGTGCACACTGTGATATTTGAAAACATGAGGTTTAATTTCTGCACACATTTTATTGATGAATATGCAATAATTTAATCAATGTTAGACTGTTGAATATTTAGATTGCTTTCAGTTTTTTAACTATTGTAAATTATAATGCTTTTTTCTTACGGATAAAAACTCCAGTAGAGAAAGATGTGAATATATTAAGGCTTTTATTCATGTACTAGATTTCCCACTAGAGAAATGAATACGATAAAATGTTTGCCAATTTGATAGGTGAAAATGATATCTCATTAGTTATTGTATTTTGCATTTCTTGAATTTCTAGTGAATTTGGATATTTTAAATATGTTTATGGCCACTTGTATTTCTTTTTTGGTGACTTCTCCATTCGTGTGTTCTTTGCCCATTTCTATTGAGGTGTTCCATTTTTTTTTTTCTTAATTTGTAAGACCCCTTATCTGTATGATATTAACTTTCTATCTATCATATATGTTGTAAAGTTAGAAATGGGGAGATTAAAGACTTCCTTTTCTGCTTCTCCTGGTAAAATTAAGTGGGAGAGCCGAATACAAAACTATATATGTAGTATGGTAGTCATTTTATTTTTAAAAGCACATAAAACTGAAGAAAATACTTATAAGGAACCCTATGAAAAAGTTAATAATTTTCTGTTTTATGCTTTTTTCATTTTCCCAATTCTTTGCAATAAACATATTTAAATTACAATTGTTGTGTGCTTTTCCTCCCAATTAGGTTTTAAGTTCCTAGGGGACAGAGATACCTATACTTCACTTGTCCCCTGCAGTGGTTGACAACTGTCTGACAAATAATACATCAGTGAATTAATATTTTTACTTTATTTGACCATAACAGCTTTATTCTCAGAGATATTTTCTTGTTACTTCCACTTGGTCTTGGTTGGTTGACTTGGAAAGCAGAGGAATTAATTAGTTTAAGAGACTAATTTTAGAAGAGGCAGTCGGTGGTGCTCAGTTTATATCTATAGGAAGCAACCTTTGAAGTTTTCAATTAACATCATCAGTTAAGTCCCTCCCCTTACCCCTCAAGCTCTCTCCGAGGTTTGCTCATGAAGAATAGGAACACATTGACAAAACCACAGGGACAAAAACTTCCTTCTCTACTTTTTAATAATTAAAAAAAAAAAAATCAGTCTCAGAGCTGTCCCTGTGGTCACTAATGATCTAATGATGAAAAAGAATCAGGACTTTAGCCTTGTGGATATGAAATCCCAGCAGTTAGAGATGAGGGCAAAGGGCAGAGAAATTGGTACTTGAGTAAGACACTGCCCTCCTGGTTCTCCATTGTTACATGGCATTTCCTTCACAATACAGGGTAAAAAGGGAATTTCTGGCATTGCTTTGCACCTAGGCCTGTTTGGAGTGCAGCAAATGGGATCCCATCACTGCCTGAGGAGGCACTGAGAGCTATCATAGGGGGTGGTCAGGGTTGGTTTCAACTGAGTTTCCTGCAAATGGGCAAAGGCAACTTTAAGTAATATGGCAAAGCAGCTGAGAAATGATATTTCATTTAGTAAATTTGGGGTCACAGTTGCTAGCATATTAGGATCAACTCTCCTAATGATTTTGCCTCAAATCAAAATGAATCAGAGGTCAAGCTCTTTGAGGATAAGCTCCAAGTGTGGACAGTCAGCTATTGGGTGTGTAGTGCCCTTCATGTTTTAGGCGGCAGAGCAGGTCGTTGCAAGATTGGTGTATGGCTTTGCCTGGAAGGATTATTTCTCCTGAATAACAGATTATGGCTCTGGTAGAAAAGTACTCCTTGACGTTCTTATTGATCAGCTTTCAAAAAAGAGTAAGTAGAGTGGTGGAGGAGAGGGATGGTGCCAAAGCCCAAACACCTTCAGAGGCAGATGGGGACTTGCCTAAGTGCTCTATTCACTTGGGAGGGACCTAGTTTATCCACCTTCAATACTGAAGACACCCAGTAGGGTTGCCTGATGCTTCTCCTGGTCGGCTTCCCTCAATATTTTTCCTCCTCCTTCTCCTACACCCTCCCCTCAACATCTCCCTCCATATGACACCCTCTATTTCCTTATTTTATTTGAAAAAAATATATTGTCAAATAAATCAGTGCGTTCGATCGCTATACTTGAGTACAGCAGAAAAAGCCTTTTGTCTCTGGACAGAAGATGCTTCGAAAAATCTCACCCCATTATCTTCCAGGTAATTTGTCTTTTAAATACTTTTCTCCCACTGAGAAAATTCCAAATGACAGTAAAAAGAGAAATGGTTCATTTAGAAGACACAGTAATGGTGTAACAGTATTTTCTTAGGGTATTAATTAATGAACCGCTAATTGCTACCGTTAAATCACATAAAATGGTAGATATTAAAATCAGTTTTAAAAACGAAGCTTTGCACATATCTCATTTTCCCCAAATAGCCACCTCTCCAATTCCCTTTAGGGTTGTAGGAAAAACCTGCAGTTTACAAAGTGCTTTTCACACATTTTCTCATTTGGTCATTATGTGCTAAAGTACGATGGCATTTCCTCCCTCATTTTCTAAATGAAGATGCCCAGACAGGTTAGGTGATTTGCTCAAGGTCGCCCAGCTTCCTGCCACTCAGCTTTGCTCACTGCTAGTTCTCTGCACGTTCACATCTCTGTGCTACCTTCTGTTTGAAACAAGATGGAAAACCACATCTTATCCTTGGCACTATTGTGTGACTAGGTTATTCTTGTCTTCGCTTTGTACCAGGCACCCTTTGAAATGTGATTCTGAGCTGGAAAAAGGGCTATTTTAATACACACAAGTGAGGCTTAGTTGAATTTTTCCTAGTATGTGCTTATGACTAACGGAACACAGTGTGTCCCAGACTTGTTCCTTCAACACTCTGATAATGTTTGCTTTGCTAGAATCATGAAGTGAGAAGTTCATTTCCTTTCTAAATACCCTGGCAATGTCTAGTAACCAGTTGGGAAAAGGAGATAGGTTAAAAAACAATTTTTTAAAGATGATAAATAAAGGAGAACTTCCAACTAGGTTAAAAAAACAATTTTTTAAAGATGATAAATAAAGGAGAACTTCCCATAAGTTTGGAGTTAGAGGCTGCTGATAGCCCTCAATAGAAAATGTGGGAAAAACAAAAACATCTTCAATAGAAAATATCAGAAAAGCAAAAAATCTTCCTGCGTATGTCTTGGGAGGTGGAAGTGCCTTAGTTCTGTCTGGGGAGCCCAGCACGACAACCCACCACCACTAATACCTACTCGGAAATTCAGAAACACAGGATGGTACTCATCAGAAACGGCACTCTAATACTCACGGAATGCACCTGAAGACTCCTTCACCACCCCGGCAGCAACAGCTGCCGATGTGACATCGCTAAAACATGGTGATTTGTGTAGGTAATGTTACCAGGATTAGTTTCCTCCAAGAGACACTTCCTGGCTCCAGATCGCTTCCAAGTACTTTAAAACAGCAGAAAAGTTTGTGATCCATTATGACAAAGCCAAAATAATTGCTGACACTGTGCTTAGTAATTGAGGGACTGTCTGGTCAGGTTATTTTCAGGTTTTCCAAAGAATAGACTCCTGTACGACAGCATTAAGTAAATGGAGTTTCCAGCAAAAAAAAAAAAGGGTGAGAAAAATAAATAAATAAAAAAATTTAAAAGGGTGAGAATTTTGTCAGGGTTCAGGTTCATACTGGGCTCAGGAACTCTCACCTCTGCGGTGTCACTGGGCACTGACATCACAGGCATATTTTCTATACTGAGAATTTGGGTCTCGCTTTAATTTTGCGGTTTTTAAAAAAAGAAGAAAAATAATAACCTGTTATGTGCCCACTATTATGTGGCATCTGTAGAGTAAAGAAAGCCAAGGGGATGACTCATTGTCTCTTGAACGCATCGCTCACATTCCTGTCCCGCGCCTGTGCCCTTTGCTCAGCCCTTCTCCGGACGATGCCCTTGCCCCGCCTCCACTCCCAGCCCCCAGCCAGCCCAGGAAGGCTATGGCCTGTGAGCCTCATCCCTGGCCTGCCATCCTTCTTCCTCTCCCAGTTCAGTGCTGTCTCCCTCCTCTGAACTCTTGTAGCCCTCTCCGTCTGCTAACACATTTACAACTTGGCACGCCCTCTGTGGTATGGATAAATATCTTTTATATCCCATCTCTGCAAATAAGCTGTAAGTCCCACCAGTGCAGGCAAATCTTTCCTTCTTTTCTTTCTTCACAAAAAAATTTCCGTGATAGCATTCCTCAGACCAACTAGGTACTCAAAACCATCTCTCAGTTGGTTCACGAATCCTAGTCTCTTGGAGATAGCAGAGCTGTCATTTCTCACCATTACCACTGCACTGTGGATTCATGTTGTTACAGCCTCTCAGAGCAAGGTCTGGGAGGAGAACCACGGTGTTTGTTTTATAATTCCATTGGAACGTGTGTTCTCTCTCATCTGTGGCTGTTATGCCAACCGGTGGCAAGGACATAATTAAGAATTATGAGGATTCACGAGGGCTGGGTGTTCTGGCTTAATGGAGTGCGAAGCTTGGCTCCAAGAAGGCCAAGGAAACAAGAGGAAGAAAAGACAGCAGCAGGAGGGTCCCGCCTTCTCTCCCGTGGCCACTGGAGAAAACGTCTGAGGGATTCAGCGTAGGAGTCAGACATCCTGTTCACTTTTCTATGGGGCTTGATTCACCTATTTCGAGAAGGAAGTGGGGCAAACAGATCCAAGTTCCTCATGTTAAATGAAGCTCTTTCCATAGGAGAGCTGACAAAGCAGAGAAGTGGGGGAGGGGGAAGGAGAGACAGCAGAAAGCTACCTAGAAGAGCAAGTGAGGAGAAACAATTCAGTGGAAAGGGGATCAGAGCCGATATGAATATTATCTCAGGAGAGGGAGGTCTTTGAGGGAGAGCTCTTGGGGAAAGGATTCAATTGCATGGAAGAAAATGTTAGGGAAATTTTTACCTGACTCTACAGAAAGGTTTGCTGAGTCAAGGGGTGAGTAATAGATCTGAATTCTGATGACCTAAGGAGTATGTGAAGGAGACAGCAAAGGTCACAGTGCGGAACGTGAGCTTGCAGTAGATGGAGCTGGGTTCAAATCTGAGCTGTGCGTCCCTGGCCCAGTTACTATCTCTGAGTCTCAGTCTCCTTATCTGTGAAATAAGTGTGTTTCCCACAGTGTTGTTGAGAGGATTAACTGAGATGATGTGAGCAGTTAGTGAAGTGCCTGGCATGTGATAAATGGTTGCTCCATCTCTATAAGGGATGGAACAGAAGGATGGGATATTTCTTGATCTCTTTTTGGGCAACTCTGGCTTTGGGGCTCCAGAGGGTTGCAAGGAGGGACACAGTCAGAGAGAAATTCCTCATGGGGGGAATGCCTGACGCACTTCTAGGAACAATGATGTCTCACGTTGCATTTGAAATTATTTCCTGCCCCAAGCTATAATAGCTCTGTCTGCTCTCATTAGTCACAACAACTTCAGAAAAGTCTGTTATTGCAACTGCTTTGTGTTAGTGGTGTTTCACAACAGAGAGGAGACAGGCCATGTCTGTGCTTAGGCTCTGTTCAGTGGGATGGTAGAGAGGGAATAGCAAGGACTGAGCAGGAAGCAGGATTTCAGAGCCAGGGTGGTGGGTACATTAAGGAGGGCGATACTGTCTCCACAGCAAATATCAAAGGCAAGACTGGCCTCAGAAGGGAAGTAGATTCAATAACATCCATGTTAAACTAACAGATGCGCAGCCGCACAGGTAGAAGAAACCGGGAAATACCTCGTTATTGAATTAACCAAACCAGAGCCCAGAATTGATAAGAAGGTTTTCTTGGGCTCTGTGCCCAATGGCAGTTTATCACGTACTGATTAAGTTAGGTCAAGCTGACTCACCTGGAGTAGCTCTAGCACGTTCTAATTAGACTGTACCCACTAAGTTTACAAAGCCAGCATCTCTGAGCGTCAGCTGTGGCTCCATGCACCCTCCTTCTCCTCTGTGTGACAGGGAGGTTTCCCCGGGTCGCCAGCTTCAGGTATAGGCAAGATGCAGATTAACAGTAGCGCAAAAATGGCTCAAAAGAGAGAAGGATTTCTGGGATGGCTCACAACTACTGTCTGTCTTGTTGTGTCCATGGCTGCAGTGACGCTCCTTGATTGGCTGCTCCAGCACCACCAATGAAATGATGCATGAACCCCTTGGGTAATGTACCAGCCACTGAGGCCACTACCCTCACCACCGGCTTGCCTTGAGGGCGGTGACTTTACACACGCTTCCTTTGCCCCTTTGCCAAAGGAAGGCAGGGAGCAGGGTCCACCCTCACACTCAGGTGGGAACAGGGCGCCTGCTATTCTCAGGCTCTTCCTCCCTCACCCGGTGCCAGTGAGTCTCCCCACTCTGCCCATGATGTCTTCTCGAAGGTAAGCAGCTCTGTCAAGGGCAAGAGCCGAACTGCTGCCAATCATCATTTCCTATCTCTTTAAGTAAACCCCGTTCACCCACGCAAGTGGCTTGAAAGCCCTTTGCAAACATCTGTCCTAAGTCTCTGGAATTTCTGCAGACCGTCCCCCACTTGCTCACTTGGCTACTCATTATTTATTCTAAGCTTTCCCATCAGGGATCTCTCCCCTTCTACCCACTTCATCCTACTCCCCAGTTTCCATTCCACACTACAACTCCTGTCCTTCACCTTGGAGCTGATTCCCCGGTCTCAACTGCTGCATTCCTCTGGACAGAATCCCAGCTTTCCTCTACCTCAAATACCTACGGCTGTGCTGAAACCTTTAAAACTCCAAGCAGTGAAAAAATATATAAACTATAATTTAAAAATTATAAACCCAAAAATAAACATAAACTCCAACAAATTAAATGTTGACCATTTAAATGCTTTTTTCTTAAACTGTCAAGTGCTCCCCCTACCTGAGTATTTGGAGGCCTGATTTGCTGGTGTTCAAAGCCTCCGCTCAGTCTGCCTGTTGGGGAAGCACATGTGTCCCGCCACACAGTCCGCCCTATGCCCCCAACCCGCTCCCAACCCACCCCACCCTACCCTGACCCTCGCCCTCTGCTGAACCCTAAAGGTCTGTAAGGACCGACCAGCAGCTGCGCTGCCTCGCCCAGCCTTCCCTGTCGAGGGACGAGTGACCGGTGGTAGGGTCAGCAGAGCTTGTAGGCTCACCCCATGCCTTGCTTCTAGCTCCTTTCCGCCAGTAAAGCAACCTCTTCCCTTCCCTCCCCATCCAACCCAGACGGTGTATAGATCTGTTTTATCTCTTTGACTCACTCTCATTGAATTGATTGCTACACATTGTTATTTCAACAAAGATGACTAAACCCCAAGTGTAGTGCTTATCTACAGGAGAGGTAGCGTTGACACACTACCAAACGGTCACTCCCCACTGCGGCCGGGCCCAACCCTCCTGGGTGATAATTGAGAGGGGGAGAGCAAATCAAGCAACAGGCTGGGACAATTGTTCTGACCCCAAGCAAATTTATAGGGATCACCAGAACATCCATCATTTCTCACACCAAGCGTTTTATGCCAGTAGAGATGGTTATGCATAATTTATTATCTAATTGACTTGACCAAAAGGCCATGAGAGAAATAACAGGCATACCCAGAAGATGCCCCCTCTCTTTCCTCCCCTCCCTCCCTCCCTCTGCTTCTCTTTCTCTATTTTTCTTTTTTCTTTTTTGTAAAATCAAAGTGCATTCATACAGGGTTTTACTTTTTATGTATAACTCGAAATCTTGATCTCATAACCTCCTTCTTTGAGGCATAACCCTCCCTAAACTCCTTCTCAGAACTTCCTTGAATCAAGTGGAAGTATTGCACCATATATGGCTCTGCCTTTAATTATTAGTTATTTTGATCACAAATAGTTGTCTTGTGATCGTATCCTTAGCAACGGGAGGAAGCCTCTTCGCCAGGGAAACCAGGAATGGTGTCTGCTCCCCTAGGCAGTGCAGTCTTTCCTGGAACCTTAACTTTGCTTTTTAAAAATATTTTTTGTACTAGCCTTTTTTTTGTATTCTTAGCCTACCCCCTTGTTTTCCACCCGGGTCTCAATGGCCGATATGCTTTCCTCCTAACTCACTCATTTTATTTCTTCCAACTAACCTTGACACCTTTAGAGCAGTCTCTTCAGAATCTCCTGCCTATGTCTCACCATCCACTCCACAATAGACACAGGTGCCACAGGAGGAGAGGGGAGTCAAGCCAGTCTAATATTTTGGAAATGATTTAAAGATTTTACCCAAGAAGAGATATCAAGGAGGTTCTCAAGATGGACAGTGGGGTGAAGACCAGATAAAGGAAGCAAAGTATATGGGCATGAGGAATGTATTAGTTTCCTAGGGCTGCTATAACAAAGTGTCACAAAGTAGGTGGCTTAAAACAACAGACATTTATTGTCTCAGTTCTGGAGGCTGTAAGTCCGAAATCAAGATGTTAGTAGGGCCATGCTCCCTCTGGAACCTGTAGGGGAGAATCAGTCCTTGCCTCTTCCAGCTTCTGTTGGTTTTTCCTGCAGCATTTGGCATTCCTTGGTTTGCAGCTGCATCCCTCCAATATCTGCCTTCGTTGCCACATGGTGTTCTCCCTGGGTGTCTCTGCGTTCACCTTTTCATCTGATAAGGACACCAGTCACGCTGGATTTGGAGCCAACCCTACGCCACTATGACCTTATCTTAACCAATTACATCTGCAGTGACTCTATTTCTAAATGAGGTCACATTCTGAGGTACTGAGAGTTAGGACTTCAACATATCTTTCTAGGGGCGACACAACTCAACTCACAAGAAGGAGCATGACCGTCCTGAGAACAGTTGGTGTTTCAGTTTGGCTGGAAATTTGTGTATGACTAGGGAGTAGTAGGATGTGAAAACAATCTAGCAACTAATTAGAGAGCAAAACTATAGAGTTGGTAACTTAGTTTAATGTGGAAGAGTTCTTTCCATCTCTTATTCCAGCCCAGCAGCTTACAATTCTTTTGCCACTGGTCAAAAGAAAGATAGAGAACTACCATGCAGGTGAGCCAATAATGTCTTCTCTATCTGTCATTCCTTCATTTATTAATCCGATGATATTTATTGGGCACCATGTTCCAGGAACCATCCTAGGCAATGGGGGTTCAGTGGCAAACAAGGCAGACTTGTTTCTGCCCTTGCTTCTGCCCTTCTGGAAAGACAACTCAAAGTGTGGTCTTACTAGTCCTCGGCTATGACCTTCCTCATCAACAATGACAATAACAATGTTCGGAAGGAATTCCAAGGTAAAGAAATTAAAAACAGACAGGGGGCAAAGTACAAAACAAAACAGGGAATCATTTGAAAAGCAGAAAATAAGTGACATGTTCCAGATGGGTGGCAAGCCTGTGCAAAGTTCTTTCTATGTCAAGGCCAATGCCCTTGACATACCATAAAGTATCAGATAACTAACTCCTCCAAACTGCTAAGGCATGATCATCATTCCAGTAATAAAAACAGAAATCCTCAACTGACCCTGCAGGAAGGTGACAATACAACATGTTGCCTAGTGCTCAGCCAGCAGCTGAAGTGCGAGAAGCACAGCAGGAAATACACAGCTATTTCTTCCATACATTAGGGATAATTGGGCTATGCCTGGACAGGCACAGTGAGTTGGAAGCAAGCTTTCAACTCTATTCTGGCAGCACACTTGTTGATAAATTGTAAAATGTCTCCTGGTTTCCATGGAAAAGAAGATGTTGCTGACGTGTGACTCAGTGCAATTATGTTCACTACAGTTAATATTTTCCATAAACTACAGATGGTCTCTGAACTGGGCGATATTTGCAGAAATCATATGCTAGTCCTATCAGATAATGCACAGAATTAC
The DNA here is from genome assembly GCF_951394435.1 of Stenella coeruleoalba. Taxonomy (NCBI): domain Eukaryota; kingdom Metazoa; phylum Chordata; class Mammalia; order Artiodactyla; family Delphinidae; genus Stenella; species Stenella coeruleoalba. Next base: position 176,701,168 of record NC_137169.1, read on the forward strand.
CTTTCAAAGGAATAATAATAAAGCAGCTCATCTCACTATTCAGCAAGTGACACTACCCAGCGGGGAGTTTTCCATTAAATAGTACAATATGTTTTCACAAAGAGTAGGGAAGAAGGAAGGAAAAAAGAGTAAGATAGTGAATGTCATTACGGATGTTCATGAATAGTTCTGCTTTTCTCTCTTTCTGGGTACATAGTAGGACTGTACTTCTCTGCCCCCTTTGAAGTTAGGCATGACCATCTGGCTGACTTTGGCTAATGAAATGTGTGCAGAAGTGACTTACGTTACTCCTGAGTGAAAGCTTAAAGAGCAAGTGCACCATTTGCTATATTATCCTTTATTGCTGCTTCTGTGGAAGCAGGTGTCAAGATGGGTCCTGTGGGCATGGGTCCCTGATGACTCTGATGAGCAGAGGAACAGTGTGAGTGAAATCAAAGATTTGTGGGGTTAAGCCATTGAAGTTTGGGAGTTTTTGTTACTGCCACGTAACCTGTCCGTTCTGATGGATATCAGCAGTAAATTCTTCATGTAAACTCCTACCAAACAACTAATCAACCCCTTCAGTGTTAATGGGGCAGAGTTCTCAGATCAGTGAATGATGCCCCCCAAAGGGGATTCTCCTGGATGTGCACCTACCGGGTAGATCTGTCAGGGAGGCCAAGGTTGGGCTCCAGATGGACTGTAGAGGCTTTAGTAGGAAGCTACTAGAACACCCTTATTTTAACTACTCAGTTGTAATAGATGCTTTGGATAAAAGTGAGAAACTTCAATATGATAAAGGGTAATATGATTTTATCCTTGTCAGTACTCAGGAATGAAGGCCGTAGAATATTATGAACCAAAGAATAAAAGAAAAAAAAAAGAAGGAAAACCAAGTCGATCGAATGCCACTTTAGTAGGTGGATTGTAGCCATCGAGTTAACGTCAAATTCATCCATCTCTCTCCTTACTATTCTCAACTCCCTTAACTAAACCAATCTCATCACCTATTTTCACCTCAAAATTATACTCTTACACTTCAACTATGACTGCCATAGCTACCAGTTCCAGGGAAAGGGAGTACAGGGGGAAGAAGAGGCTCTTCCTTTATCATAGGGAAACTCAAGGTTTGCATCACTTCACCCCCATCTTTCCCTTCCCCTCCCTGCTGCCCACTCAGTTCCCTTCACCCCAAAGCCAGCTCTCTCTTGCAAGTGTGCTGTGATGGCTTTTCTTGCGTGGCTTCACTCACCTGCAATGCCCTTCACACTCCTTTTCCCCATTCAAATCTGACCACCTCTCAAGGCTCTGCTCCCACCTCCAGGAAGCTCTGGAGCCTCCCTCTCAACACCAGTCCTCACTGATATCCCTCTCTTCTGAATTCCTGTAGCAGTAACAGTAACAGTCCTTGGTACGTCATTTAGAGCTGAATTATGTAATGGGTGAGCCCGTCTTTTGTGCGTGTGGGTCCCGTCCCCCAATCACTACGTTGGCACAACTCAAGTCTTCTTTTCCTTCTCATCCCTTCTTTCTCTGTCTTATGTCTCTTCATAAACTCACCCCACACCATGAACTGAAACACAAAATGGAACAGACCTTCCTATTAAGCAAAAGAGCATGACAACTTGATGTAACAAAATAATTCAAATATTATCTTTACATATGATGATAACATGCCCTTTCAGAAAAGGTATGATCTATGTAAGATGACTATGACATGAGAGTTATTTTTCTGTTTAGAAGTTAGAAAAGGACAAACTACATATTTAGGATAAAATATCACAAAAAGACTTCATTTTTATCTTCTTGGTATTTAAGCGAAAGTATGGCTCTTTGAATCATTTAAAAAACACGTCAATTAAAAAGAAATTTCAGGGCTTCCCTGGTGGCGCAGTGGTTGAGAATCCGCCTGCCAATGCAGGGGACACTCGTTCGAGCCCTGGTCCGGAAAGATCCCACATGCCACGGAGCAACTAAGCCCGTGTGCCACAACTACTGAGCCTGCGCTTTAGAGCCCGCGAGCCACAACTGCTGAAGCCTGCGTGCCTAGAGCCCATGCTCTGCAACAACAGAAGCCACCGCAATGAGAAGCCCGTGCACTGCAACAAAGAGTAGCCCCTGCTTGCCACAGCTAGAGAAAAGCCCGCGCACAGCAACTAAGACCCAACACAGCCAAAAATAAATAAATTTATTTTTTTAAAAAAAGAAATTTCAGGAACTTTCTACTGCTGTGTTGTGCTAAGCACAAATGTAGGCTCAATGCCTTTGATGCTTCTCTATACCCATATACACTCATAGAATCAGAAATGGTAATCAGCATGTGGTCAATTGTCAACAAGTTCTTGCTAACTGTTCGCCTTCCCTATAAAGCACTCTGATTTTTTTGACCAAGGCTTTTTGAACTTGAGCTCCGGCTTTCTTATGCTGTTTCACTTATGCTCTGTATCTATAACCACGTATTTTCGTCTTACGTAATTTGAATATATGTGTGTGTATTTAAAAGCCTTTTTGGAAAAACCAGGGAAATTTGAATACAGAGGACTGCATACTAGATGATATTTGTTACTTTTCTTAAATATGATAATGGCATATTTATTTTATTTATTTTTTAGAAGATACATTTTTTATTTTTAGAAGATACATACTATAGTACTTAGGTTTTATTTTTAGAAGATACATACTATAGTATTTAGGTTTTGAAGTATTATGATGTCTGCAGCTTATTTTCAAATGGTTCATCAAAAAATTATAGGTACATAAAGCAAATATGGCAAAATATTAACAATTATTGAATCCTGCAGATAGATAATTGGGTGATTAGTATTCTTTCAACTTTTCTGTACATTTGAAAATGTTAATACTAAACAATTGATTTAAAAAATTTATCATGAAGAAAAATCAGAAGCAGGAACATCAATATTCAGACCAATTAAAAGAGCCAGTGATGGGGCTTCTCTGGTGGCGCAGTGGTTGAGAGTCCGCCTGCCGATGCAGGGGACACGGGTTCGTGCCCCGGTCTGGGAGGAACCCACATGCCGTGGGGCAGCTAGGCCCGTGAGCCATGGCCGCTGAGCCTGCGCGTCCAGAGCCTGTGCTCTGCAACGGGAGAAGCCACAACAGTGAGAGGCCCGCATACTGCAAATAAAGAAAGAAAGAAAGAAAGAAAGAAGCCAGTGATGTTTACGTGTCTGCATGAGTGTATAATACTTCTATGTACCCATATACCCATAGAATCAGAAATGGTAATTATCATGTGGTCTGTTGGTAAGCTTTACAGTGCTGTCATTTCAGAGCAATACTTTGATGCCCTCTAATAAAGAAATCTTACTATTTTCTTGACACATTTGGGGGAATAAAGGAGGAGAGGTTTAATTCTACAGCTAAATAAAGGCCTAATATACATGGTCATTTGACATTTCAAGAGATGGAAGTTAAAAATTACTATAAGACTTCAACTAGAAAAATAAATGAATAATTTTTAATCTAAAGATATTTTTAGAAAAAAGTACTACATTCAAAACTACTTGGATGTTATCCTCTATTTTTAAGGTAATATAAATGAAACTGTTTACATGTGATTGTGTCTGCCTGACCAGATTTTCTTGATGATGAAAACCATTCCTAGTTTTTTTTTGTTTTGTTTTGTTTTGTTTTGTGGTACGCAGGCCTCTCACTGTTGTGGCCTCTCCCGTTGCGAAGCACAGGCTCCAGACGCGCAGGCCCAGTGGCCATGGCTCATGGGCCCAGACGCTCCACAGCATGTGGGATCCTCCCGGACCGGGGCACAAACCCGTGTCCCCTGCATCGAACCCGTGTCCCCTGCATCGGCAGGCGTACTCTCAACCACTGTGCCACCAGGGAAGCCCGCATGTGTCTTTTTGAATTATGGTTTTCTCTGGGTATATGCCCAGTAGTGGAATTGCTGGGTCATATGGTAATTCAATTTTTAGTGTTTTAAGGAACCTTCATACTGTTCTCCATAGTGGCTGTAACAATTTACATTCCCACCAACAGTGCAAGAGGGTTCCCTTTTCTCCACACCCTCTCCAGCATTTTAACCAAGCATATCTTAACACAGCCTGCTTTCCTCTTCACTCTTAGTTCCTGGGTTCTGAGTCTAAATAAGAAACAGAATTAGCGCTTGGCTGCTGTTTAAAATAAAGATATAATTACATAAACGATTGTTCCATTCACTGTGCCATAGGACGTGTAAGGTCTGTCTTTCCTAAGCCTGAAAACCCAAAGGACAAAGATAATCCAGCAAGCCCGTCACACTGGCAGGAAAGAAACTTTGCTCTTTGTCGGCATCATGTGGTCAATATGTATATTACGCTTCCACTCCTCTTGATGCCCAGCAAGGTGATGTTTTCTACAACCGTTCAGAGAGGAGACTTAAACTCACAGGACTCATTTTTTTCTATAAAGAAATTATGCTTTATGAAGGAACAATGTGTTAGTTATGCTTTTTGTTTCTGGATTCTTTATTCTTCAAACCAGTAATTGTATCCAGAAAAAGATTACAGAGATGGATCAGAAAATATTCAGTTTCTTAGTTTCAAGTTTGGGGATACTTTCCCTAAAGATCTACACTTCTGATGCACCCGCAAATAGTTCACATTAGCTTCTGACAATTGACTAATTAATGCCATTTAATGAATTCTGAGCACAAGGTGTTGTTTTAATTGATGTAAAAGCCCCGGACTGCTTAGAGACCTGGGTGTTAGGTACACTGGTCACCCACCTAAATGTAAGGCCTGATACAGGTCACTTATTGTTTAAAGAGCCTCTTCTGGAAAAATAATGGTGCTCGATTGAGGACTTTTTTTTTTTTTAATTCATTTTGGCTGAACCGGGTCTCAATTGCGGCATGCGGGATCCTTGCTGCAGCACGCGGATCTTTTAGTTGCGGCACGCGTACTTCTTAGTTGCGGCATGCATGCGGGATCTAGTTCCCCCACCAGGGATCGAACCCGGGCCCCCTGCTCTGGGCGCGTGGAGTCTCACCCACTGGACCGCCAGAGAAGTCCCTCGATTGAGGACTTTTATGGTGAGAGTATTCAGCTAAAAAAATCCTATTAGTATTTCACTTCAGGTTGCATCACAAGATTTAGCACTTAATGTTAGTCTTATTTGATTTTCTAATTGTTTCATGAGTCCTAATCTTGTTTCTACAACTTAAATTTAAGTTACTTGATGGTAAGGATGATATCAGACTCTTCAGCCTGTGTACTTTTTACTTTATTTTTATATATTATCTGAAAGATTAATGTCAGCACTTAATAATTTATTGTTGATTAATTTTTAGCAAGTGAAAATAACAGTATGAATTTTTTTAAGTACTTACATTTACTAATAAATAATACTTATTAAGCACCACTAATGTACTAGCTACTATATTAACAACAACAAAATGTTTCAGACCTGGCGCAGAAGTCAGCCAGCTCTACACACTTAAGTCCACTGATTTTCTGTATTGCTCTGTGGTCCAGATTTATCAAGCAGAATGGAACACTTTTAGTATTGATTTGTAAGAATATGTTAGGCTTTTATTATCTAATACTGTTTTGCTTTGTGGCGTGTGATTTGTCCTTATAATTGTATCCATATAATGATAAATTGCATTGCACAAAATTCTATCATAAAGTCAGTTTCTAAACCCATAAACCCATACCCCAGAAGTTTCTGTTACTTGTTCTTAGTTAAGTTGTCCACTATCGTCAAACAGACTCTGCTGAGGTGGTCTCAAAATTAATCACTTTCCCCGCTTATTTTTTAGTAGGGAATATCTAACTATTCCTACGAACTTGAGGGTGTAACTTTTTTTCATTAAGTTTTGCTCTCAGATACAGATCTCACAGACACTCCAAGGTCAGAACTCTGATTTTCCTGTCATGATTCCTGATTTAGTACAATTCTGCTGGTTATTCTATTTGAAGGTGGTCAAATGGGCTTCAAGTTAAATTAAATCATGCAAATTAAATCATGCAGTGTAATCTCTCTCTCTACCTCCTTATCTGTCTATAAGCTGGAGTCCCACTAATGCGCTTAAGGAGTTGGATTAAAGGCCAGGGTTTTCCTAGAAGATTATTCCTCGATAAATACTAACAATTTAATTTACTGTTGTAAAAAGAAGCCACTGATCTATAAGAATTCTATTCTTTTAAATATTTGCAAAATAACGTGGCCTTTGTTAAGCAAGGTTTTTCCTCTTAGGAGTAGGTTAACTTATATTCCAGTTTTTAGTTTATGGTGGGTAAGAGAGAAAAACAGTTAAGTATAATTCTGCTGTTTGCTTATAGCAGTATTGCTTGCTATTTTTAAAGTACTTACATTTACTAATGTAAGTAAATGGCACTGTGCCTTTGCCCATGCTATGCCTATTTCCTGGTATGCCCTTTTCCACATCACTTGTAATATTTTATTGTCCTTATTCATTTACTATTCAGCCCTTAAAGAACAATGGCTGTGTCTTTTATACATTCACTCATTTACTTATTCAGTGAAGATTTAGCTACCTGCCAGATCTGGGGAATACAGAAGTGATAAAAACAGACAAAAATCCCTGTCTTCATGGAACTTATATACAAATGATGTAATAAATGAGTAAAATATATTGTATTGTACCTGGAGATAAGTGCTGAAGAAGGGAGATAGAGAGTGATGGTGAGGATGGGGTTGTGATTTTTAACAGGTGGTCAGAGAAGTTTTGACTAATGTGTCATGTGAGCAAAGACCTGAAGGAGGTGAGGGCAAATCATGTATGTAGATATCTGAGGATAAAGTGTTCCAGAAAGAGGGACTAGCAAGTGAAAAGGCACTAAGATGGGAGTATTCTGGATTATGCCTGGTTTGTAGAGAAGCCACATGAGGCCCATGTAACTGGAGTAGAGTGAGAGAGGGGAAAAGTAATCACATTCATCCTAGTATCCTAGGGCTTAGTACTGTGTCTGAAACATATTGGGAGTTAACATATCAATGAATATTTTGATGGCAATGTAAAAAAATGCCAATATGTCACAAAACGTGAATTGTACTAAATTCAATCCAGGTATTTTTGACAAAACTATTTTTTCTGCTTGCCTAGACTTTGGTTTTGCCATTGAGACAGATGTGACTTCTGGTAATTCAGATTTCAGGTCCCTTCAGGATGTTGTGTTGGAGTATTTCACAAAAACATCCACATCTTCTTTTTGCATTTCCTCTGTGAAAGTACTTATAAAGAACTGTAGCCTTTGGTGAATACAAACACTGGAAAATGCTGGCAAACAATGTTGGGTAGTACTCTAGTAACATAACATTCAGATCTCTTAGCAAAGGTGACAGCACTACTCAGCATCACTTAAAGAAGCTACCAGTTTAAGGACTTATTTTGCTTCTAGAACTTATTTTTCTAGAACTTATTTCTCAGAACATCACTCACAGAATCTGTATGAAGTAGCCTATGCATATAATCTTATTAATATTTATTTCATTTGCACTGTTATCAGCAGGCGCAACGAACACATGTGTAAAATGGCAACTCTGGAAGACTGATTAGATCTTGATTAGATTTTCTCCTGCCTGCTCCTTTCCCTGGCTCACTTTGGACTCCAGGTGTTAACAATATCCTGCTATTGCTTTTGACTTGTCAGTGGATCCCTTTGAATCAGTACCTTCTCTATGTTGATTGTCAAACTTGAATTCTGATTGTTTAAGCTTTTATTCTAATCCTAATATTTTCTCCTGTCTTCCTGATTTCTCAGCTGATTTTTTCTTGAGATTCAGAAAAACATATACAGTTTCCTACAGTTCCCAAGAAATGCTTGAATGGAAACACTGATTGTAAAAGCTCTCTTCCCTCTAAGTCATCAGATCCTGATAGTTTGGGTGTTTTAATTGAATCGTCAACAAATCAAACGTTCTCAGGCTTTAATGCTCTTCAGGCTCCTGTAACCAAGTTGGATTTACTATAGTGAGGAAGAACACATAAATGGAGAACAATGGGCTGTCTCAGTAAGGTGTTAAGAAGTAAACTATTATAGGATTTGGGCTTTGCTTGGTGACTTGAGGGAGAAATCTAAGGAATTGGGGATTTGCTCTTATTGGATGCTGTCAGGCAGCTGGGGCAATTTATGATTGGGCATCTCAGTCTCATCTATACAGAGGGAAGACTAGAATGAGAATAAAGCTATAATTTGTAAATAAGTAATAATCACTCATTGTGGCCAAGAGAAAGGGTATCTTGTGGTACTTTGTGGTTGGCAGAGTGATCTTTTTTTGTCTATGCTTAGGCAAACTTCTGAAGTGCTTTACTTTGTCTCATTTTATCATGGTCTCAGAGTGACCTTGTCTGAGGTTGGTATTTCATGAGATTATGTCTATCTAATAGGAGAATAATATGGCTTAGCTGTGAGTACTAGACCAGCTTCTGACTATCAGGAGCTCTTTCTTTCTTTCTTTTTGTTCTTAAATTTTTCATTCAGATATAATTTATATACAGAAAAGTACAAAATTTTTAAGTGAATTTTCATAAAGTGAACACACTTGTGCAACCAGAATTCAGCTCAAGAAAGAGAACATCGCCAACACCCAGAAGCCCCCTTTATGCACCCTTCAGATTACTAACCCCAAGACTACTCACTATCCTGACTTCTAACATCACAGATTCATTTTGCCTGACTTTGAGCTGTATATGAATGGAAATGTACAGAATTAGCTCTTTGTTGTCAGGTTTCCTGGGCTCTACATTATGTTTATGAGGTTCATTCATATGTTGTGTCTGATTGTAAATTAGTTCATTCTTGCTGCTGAATAGTATTCTGTTGTGTAAACACACTACAGTTTATTGTTATTACTGTTGATGGCTATTTGGGTGTTTCCAGTTTGGGGAGATCAGGAATAGTGCTGCTGTGAATGTTCTTATACGTGTCTTTGGATGAATGCATATATTACATGCTTGCTGGGTAGAAGTAGAATTGGTCATGTTTACCTTTAGTAAATAGTACCAAACATTTTCCCAAAGTGGTTGTATCAATTTACACTCCCACCAGCCATGAGATTTGTGCTTGCTCTATTCCCATGTTATTTATACTGTTGCAGAATACAGAAAAAGGTGAAAACTTCTAAATATATTCTACAGGTCTACTATTACCCTGACACAAAATTGAGAAAGGACAGAACAAAAAGGAAAACTGTCAGTCATCTTTAAATAGGGCTGTAGAGATACTAAAGAAAATATTAGCAAACTGAACCTAGAAATAATTAAAAAACAAACAAACAAAAAAGCAGGACCAAGACCACAGTGAGTTTATTCCAGGAATAGAAGTGTAATTCAACATTAGGAAATCTATTAACATAACACATTAAAATTTATATTAATTTATTAGTGTTTGTTAATATAATTCATTAAGTTCCTATTAATTATTAATATCATTGTTCATATAATTCATTGAAGTAGAAACTTTATTAATATTTCCTTTAAAAGATTAAAGTAGAAAAAACATAATCTCCAGGGCTGCCGAAAAAACTGTTGATAATACTTAATTCCCATTTCTAATAAAAATTCCACAGAGATATATAAATGTCCATGTACCTTCCCTTCAGTCTACTTTTCAGATTCATCATCTATCATTACACCATATGCAGGCTAATTTCTGACTAAAACAACTTACAACTTTGATTTTTCCCTTGTTTCTCTACTTATTAACTGTGCAGCCTTGGGCAAGTTACCTAACCACTCTGTGTTAATTTCCTGTCTCAACTGGAAATAACTGTACCTACCTTAAGCAGTAAGAATTAACTCCCTTAAACAGTAAGGGAATCAATAAGTTACTATTATCACTTTTTAATTACAAGACTTTGTTCATCAGCCATCCTTTGACTGGACCATGAGTGCCCTGAGAGCAGGGACTAACAGTGGTACATTTGGGATACTCAAGGAATGTTTGTTGAATCCTGATCCAAGGTTTCTCATCTTCCTGCCTTTTTTCTTTGTTCTCTCACCCTGTTTACCCCTTCTCCCCTGTCCACCTATCTAAAGCCTAACCCCAAACAGTGAATAACCATTCTTTAGAACACTTTCTTTGTACCATTCTGATGGTGCTTATTACAGTGTTTTGAGAACTAAATGAATATAATGTTGTTGTTGTTGTTTTTAACAACACTTAGGACATAATAACCACTCAGTAAAACTTAACTATTGATGGAAGAAATTTTCAGATATTGAGGTATGGGGAAGTCACTCTAGCTTATACGTTGATTTAGCTTGAACTTTATGCTATCTAGAACAGCCCGCCTTGTAGCCCATCAACATGCATTGTATATCTGCTCTAATCAATAAAGAAAAGAGTGCACTGTCCAGAAGTAAAGAACGTCCCTTCTGAAGACAGAGATAAAAGTTTCCCTTTCTGGGACATCAATGCTAGTACTCCTTTGATGATAAGGCTCCTTTCCTAGGTGCCAAAGCCATACTAACTTGCCGTGTACAAGCTAATCTGTTTTTTTGTTTGTTTGTTTGTTCTTAACTTTGAAGGAATGTACTCTTATCAGGTTTGATGTTCTTTCTTCTGAAAGAACATAAAATTGTGCTGATAAACCGTGCTTCTCCGGAGCAGTTCCTCAGAGCTCCCGAGAGGCTAACTCCTGGACTATAGTCCTCAGTTTGGCTCAAATAAAACTCTCCTCTATTCTTTTTAAATTTATTTATCTTTGGCTGCATTGGGTCTTTGTTTTGGTGTGCAGGCTTCTCATTGCGGTGGCTTCTTTTGTTGCGGAGCATGGGCTCTAGGCGCGTCGGCTTCAGTAGTTGTGGCGCAAGGGCTTAGTTGCTCCGTGGTATGTGGGATCTTCCCGGACCAGGGCTCGAACCCGTGTCCCTGCATTGTTAGGCAGATTCTTAAGCACTGTGCCACCAGGGAAGTCCTCTCCTCTACTCCTATTACAGATTGGTTATTGACTATTTTCTTTGACACTATCACAATCACGTTATAGTTGCTGCAGTTTTCTGAGTTCGTCCAGGGCAGAACTATGTAGTACATTTTTGTTTTCACTTTTCAAGGTCTGCCAAAGCACAGTGGCAAAGGCTGAGCTGGGAAGAAGCACCGCGCTAAGGGCCCTGGGGTGTGGGTGGGGTCCCATAAAGTTCAGCGAGATGGGGGTCACGGACGCATGCAAAGCAAGACACGGATTGGACCAATCACACAATTTGGGCGCTGAAGGCCCCATCTCCCAAATTTCCATTCACTATTCAAGTTAGAACCAAACTCTCCAGCAACGGATGCAGGTATCCGAGGCCCATTTGGGGCGCTCGGGACACCTAACCTTGGAAGGCGGGCGCAGGCGGAACCTTCGTCCTCAGCTCCAAGTTTCCCACAACTCCGCTTCTATCGCTACACTACCAAATAGACGGCCTCCTTCCCCCACCCACGATGGCCCAGTATTTTCAACGAAACGATTAACAGACACCTCAACAACTGAGGACTGTTTCTCCAAGCAGCGTTCCCCCAGCGCGGTCGCATGCATCCCGCAACATAGCGGCGGTTCTCAAAGAAGGGCCACCCACGCTTCCCCCGCCCAGTGAGAAAGAGGCCGCCGGCCGTAGCTCCCGGCGCGTGCTCTGCCGCTGACGCCGCCCCGCGCCCACGCCGCCCCGCCTCCTTCTCTCCAGGACTTCCTGCTGTGCTGCTCGCAGACCCCCGCCGCGCTGCTGCAGGGACCTGACCTATTCGGAGCGCGCTGTTAGCCAGGGGTACCGGAAGAGGCCGGGCAGCGGGGGAGAGCTGCAGAGGGAGGCGGAGCCCGTCACGCACGCCCAGGGAGGGCAGGGGGAGAGAGGGAGGCACAGTTAAGCGAGGAGCGCGAGAAAGTGAGCTTGGGTCCGACTTGAGCTCTGGCTCAAGACCGAGACTGGTGGGCCAGGACCCCAAGCCGGCGTCACACCCCGTCTGAAGAAGACAGGCGGTCACATGGCTTCGCCATTCCTGCTTGCGGGAGCCACTACGGGCGACAGCAGCGGAGAGCTGAGCTCGGGGGACGACTCCGTGGATAAGGAATCCCTCCAGAGCCCGGAGACCGAGGCGTCCAGGAGGCTGACAGAGCTGTTTGAGAAGGCTGCCGCGCACTTCCGAGGCCTGGTTCAAGGGGCCAGCAGGGAGCAGCTCTTGTACCTGTATGCCCGGTACAAGCAGGTAAAGTCGCAGGGAAGGGGTGGATGCGGGAGAGCGACCACAGGCCTTCTCTTTCCTCCAAAAAACAGATAGTAAACGTGCTTGATTAATGGTTAGGTGTAATGAAGTTTGTATGTGTATGTGTGTTGTTTTTTAATCATCTGCTAAGGATTAGCATCATTCTGGACATGGAAAGGACCTGTCTGCTATCCGAGGAGTGATATTTAGCTGACCCTGAATGACAGTTTTTCTGTGTCTTCTCTGACTTGCTTAGTGGCCTTGCACTTACGCTTTCACCAGCTTCAGAACATTTACAAAACAAGATTTATCGTTCACTCTTGCCAGAGGGTCGTTTGGAAGTAAACGTAGTAATGTTAAAAAAACATTTCTGAGAATAATACGATTGTAATAAAGAGGGTGATGCAATGCAAAGTAAAGTATTACTACTTTTATTATTGTGATTTTTTTTTAACCCTAAATATCTTAGACTTATGTTTTGGCTGAATATGCTTGTGTTAGATACAGTTATGAAAATTTTAGAGCTAGAAAACACCAGATGAAATAATGCCCTTCTCTTAGGAATAAGGAAACCCGGAGAGAGTAGATAACTTGCCTAGGGTCATAGAGAACTAGAACGAGATTGTAGCTCCTGACTCTAAGGCTTCAAAGATTACCTGGAAGTATGGAAATAATAATAATGTCATATGAGACATCTTTAATTTATCCTCAAAGAGTAATTGGGTTAGAAAAACAATTGCTTTATCATAATCGACAAATACTTGTTCAGCATCTTTTATGGCAAAACACTTGGGTGTTATGCCTGTGGGGGATGCAGAGAAGCAAAAGCATCATGACACTTGCCATCAAGAGACTTATAAAGTTACTTGAGGTGTTTAGATTTAAACATGTGAAAAATCGCGCACGAGAGTTAAATAACAGTTCAGGAAAACTACAGCTCTTTGGAACACTGGAAGGAATGAAGTTCTGGATAACAGCCCATTTTATGCCTCTTGGTATCTGTTTCCCCCAGTATTCTTTTAAAAAAAAAAGTTGTGGGGACCCTCTGTATTCTTAAACTGAATATACTAAGTAGAGATGAACCTTCTTTTGAAGATTCATGAATATCTGTTAAAGTGACCTGAGAGATATAGCTGGTAGGAACAAATGGTATAAATTATAGTGTTGAAGGAAAATATGCCTGAATTGGCCTCAGAATTTGTTTTCATGCAGAAGTCCTGGATATCTGTTTTCTCTTTGGTCATTTATCCTGTCCTAATAACATTAAAATGAGACTTTCAGTTATTTAACAAGAATTTATTGAGCATTGCGCTTGGACCAGTAACATGGCTGACTGATGATTCCCTGAGCAGTATAAGACTAATTTTCTCCAAATTTCCTAAAAACATTGTTTTTCTTTCTATGACATATATTTATTGATACTAGCATCATCATTATTAAATATCTGATACTCGAGTCATCAGTGAACTATAGTCACCTGTCAGCTGGCAACCATCTGTCTCAAATATACTTCATCCAGATAGTCTGGAAGAGGCGTGTGTTCCTCACCCTCTTGACATTAGTGTGGTTAGAGATATTCTGTTTCTGGAAATAAAATTCCTCGTTATTGGAGAATAATTATTACAGAATTAGAGAATAAGATTATGCTTACTTAGATATGTTAGGGCACACAGTGTTTATCAATCTCTTCTAAATATCTTGTTTTTATCAGAATTCTGTGGCAGTATTAAAAATAGCATCTTTGATAGAATAACAAAGTTGAAAGTCCAGTATAATTCCTGTATGGTGGATCAGAATTTCTCATAAAATAATTACATTTCTCATAAAATCAACCTTTATCATAAAATAATTACATTTTCTTTTCCAAATAGCACTCTATTTTGTCAGCAGGAAGAGGCTGAAAATAAGCTGAGATGTGAACCTTACTTAATAGAAGGCACCTGCCTTCTATTAAGGCAGACAGTAAAGAGATTTGCAAATTGTAAAACACTGTCACTTTTCTCACTAAATTTTTTTTGCTTTAAAATATATCAGGCAGAGCCCTAACATAACATAATAGCTCTTTTAGTCTTGGATAAGCCTATGACTGCACAATTATCTTTTAGTGAAGTTTCAGAAAGATCACACCAATTAACAGGGTTTTTTTGGTCCTCCATGCATTAGCCTGCACTCTCCCAGCAAAAGATAACTAATTGACACCTGTGAAACTAGAGGACAATGAAAATTTGAAGCTCCTGTTGAGGAACCTTCAGCATTAGCACAGGTGGGGATACTCAGCATGTCCTCCTACTTTAACCTGGGTACACTTGATTCACTGGCATTTACCATTGTCAAACTTTGTTGAAATACTCTGTTTCAGGGGCACTGATATATCATACATATATCAGAGAGAACAGAGTTTAGATGATGCTCTGTTAAAGTGCTGCATTTTATAACTGTTTCATAGCTTAGGATTCATCATCCCTGATTTGGAAACTGTTACTTACGATGTCCTAAAATCCTGTAGTTTTATTTTCCCAGTCTTTGTGGATCCAGAACTATTCTTTGAATTTGGGAATACAAAAGCTTCTGTATCAGTGAGGATACTGGGTCAGCTGCTGAACTTTTATTTTCATCTCACATAATGGTCTGGAGGTAGGTGATCTAGGGCTGATAGGGTGCTTCTGTTTCATGTGATCATCCAGGGGCTTAGTCTTTGTCTGTCTTGTAGTTCAGCCATCCCTCAAGGCAGCAGTTCTCAAACTATGGTCCCCTGATAATCCCTCAGACTTTCACAGAATATAAAGTCAAAACTATTTTCATAATAATACCAAGACACTACAGGCATATCTCAGAGATATCAAGGGTTCAGTTGTAGACCACTGCAATAAAGCAAATAGCACAATAAAGTGAGTCACGTGAATGTTTTGATTTCCCAATGCATATAAAAGTTATGTTTATACTATACTGTAGTCCATTAAGTGTGCAAAAGTGTTATGTCTAAAAAATGTATATACCTCAATTAAAAAATACTTTATTGCTAAAAAATGCTAACCATCATCTGAGCCTTCAGTGACTCATAATCTTTTCGCTAGTGGAGGGTTTGAAATACTGGGAGAATTAGCAAAATGTAACCCAGGGACATGAAGTGAGCAAATGCTATTGGAAGAATGGTGCCGATAGACTTGCTTGATACAGGGTGTCCACAAACCTTTAATTTGTGGAAAACGCAGTGTCTGCAAAGCACAATGAAGCAAAGTGCAGTAAAACGAGATATGCTTGTATTTTCCTTTTTTCTGTGCTGTCATGGCAGATAAAACTGCTGATGTGTTAGCATGAATCAAGGCAGTGGCAGCAGACTGTACTGGTAGTTATTTTTTTTTAACCACTATGTACTCTGAGTTAAAAAAAAAAAAAAAGGCCAGTTTCACTTTAAAATGTCTTTGATGAAGCAGTGAAAATTATTGATTTTTATTCAGTATTAACTCTTGAGTACACATCTTTTTACTATTGTGTGTGATGAAATGGGGGTACACACAAAATACTTCTCCTGCATACTGAATTATGTTGGTTGTTTTGAGGAAAAACACCTGTGTAATTTTTGGTTGCAAGTTGAGCTACCCACATGAAACATGATTTTTACTTAGCAGAGCAACTCACTGATAAACTATGCTTATTCAGATTTGAGCATTTGGCATACAGTTCCTTGAAAATGAGTGAAGTCAGACTGTCACTTCAAGGAAAACAACTGACAGTATTTGTTGCCAGTGACAACATTTGAGCCTTCAAGTGAAAATTAAGTTTGGAAAATCTGTATCTGCCACCTGATCTTGACAGCTTCCTAATACTGAAAAACGTTTTTGATAAGATTAGTGGAGGTTTTAATGATTGTGAACTTCTGGTATTGTATGTATAATGAATTGTGTCATTTGGAAGATCTGCGGAACTCAGTGAACTGTTTTTTCAAATATTTCAGGGAATGAGGTTACAAATTATGTGTGGATAAAAGATACATTGAAAGTGCAGGTCAGACCAATGGATTTTAATGTAACAGTGTGAAAAATTTGTTGGTATCACTTCAGATTCCACATTGCAATTAACCTTAAAGAAATGCCACTTGTTTAGTTTTGGTGTGATATCAAAGATGAGTATCCACAATTATCTGAAAATGCTACTAAAATACTTTTCTTTTCTAACAACATATCTCTGTGAAGTTGAATTTTCTTCATTTACTTCAACCAAAACAGCACATACTGCAATAGATTGAATGCAGAAGTAGAATACACCTGCCTTCTATTAAGGCAGACAGTAAAGAGATTTGCAAATTGTAAAACACTGTCACTTTTCTCACTAAATTTTTTTTGCTTTAAAATATATATTTTTCATAAAATTTTGTTATTTATGTTAACATGTAATGAGCTTATTATTTTTAAATGAATTAATACATATTTTAAAATTTCATTTCTAATCTGGTAAATATTGATAGATATAACCCACATAAACAAAAGCTCTTTGGGGGGATCAGTTTCTAAGAGTGTAAAGGGATTATGAGACCAAAAGGTTTGTGAACTGCTGCCCTAAGATTCTCTTCCCATGGCCAGAGATAGCTCACCATACGCATGTTCTAGCCAGGGCAGAGGGAAGGGGAAGAACAAGCCCCCCTTTCTTCCCCACCCCCCCCAACCCCGGTATGCAGGCCTCTCACTGTTGTGGCCTTTCCCGTTGCGGAGCACAGGCTCCGGACACGCAGGCTCAGCGGCCATGTCTCACGGGCCCAGACGCTCCACGGCATGTGGGATCTTCCCAGACGGGGGCACGAGCCTGTGTCCCCTGCATCGGCAGGCAGACTCTCAACCACTGCACCACCAGGGAAGCCCCAAGCCCCCCTTTCTTTTTTTTTTTTTTTTTTTTTTTTGCGTTACGCGGGCCTCTCACTGTTGTGGCCTCTCCCGTTGCGGAGCACAGGCTCCGGACGCGCAGGCTCAGCGGCCATGGCTCACGGCCCCAGCCGCTCCGCGGCATGTGGGATCTTCCCGGACCGGGGCACGAACCCGTGTCCCCTGCATCGGCAGGCGGACTCTCAACCACTGCGCCACCAGGGAAGCCCCCTCCTTTCTTTTTAAGGAAGATATTTATATCACTTTCACATACATCCAGCCCCCCGAACCTGGGCAGAAGTTGCATGGCCACATGTAATGTTCAGCTCAATGACCATGTGTCCGGCTGAGACTTCTATTACCATAAGAGAGAGGAAGGATAGATACTGGTATTTGTTTCTGCCACTGGCTGTTGTCTGAATAAAAAAACCACAAATAGTAATAACTGCTATTTTTATGATGCCTAGTAGTTTATCTCATTTCATATTTCTAACACAGTAGTTCAAGTGATTTTAGAGATGCCAGAACTGAAGCCTAGATTCTATGTGGCATATAAAAGAGTGTTGTATAGTAGAGTAATATTGGACTTTGGTGTCTAACAGTCCTGGAGTCAAGTCTTGACTCCTAATTCAAGATTTACTCATGTGTGAGCTCCTCTGTACTCATTTATAGAATGAATTTGTAATGGCAAGCCTGACAGGATTGTTGTGTGGCTCATTTGACGTACATATGTGAAACTTCTGGTTTATGGTGATTGTTCAAGAAAAGCAGCTCCTGATCTTTCATCATTTCTTCCCCCGTCCCATCATGACCGGGCTGCCCCTGTGTAAATGTACATTTTAATAACAGCCAGAGGGCCATGTGATTAATGGCTAAGCAAATGATAGAGATGATGGTTGTTAGGAGCTCAGAGATGGATGAGATCATTGTAGATGGAAAGGGTTCTTAAAATTTGAACCTTGAGTGGGACTGCAAGGAGATTTAGCATTTTGAAAAGCTGAGAGAAGAGAAGTCTTTTTAGGTGAGGGAAATAACATGAGCAAAATAGAATAAAAATTCTAAATGCAGTGAGTAGATCAGTCTGGTTAGTGAGTAGACCATCAGTTTGATTTTAGCAAAATGCAAGTGTGTAAGAGTAGAAGGAGGTAGTGGGAAGGTCTTTGAGAAGTAGATGGGGTCCAGATTGTGGTATTTAGCTTTAGGGAAAATAGGTATTTTGTTGAACACATGCCTAATGTATTCATTTTATATGCAACAAACATTTTTTTACTGCCTTAAGTTAGACGCTATGTTATGTGCAATGAGCGACTTAAGAATGGTTTCTTAGAGGCTATATTCTAATAGCAAGATGAGACTACACAAACCTTGCTAACACAAGGTAAAAGTGAAAAGTGCCATCAGAGAGGTATAGAGTAAGTGCTGTGAGGGTTCATCAGAAAGGGAGATTACTGCTGGCGGTGGGAATCGAGCTGTGTAGTGAATTCTACAGTTGTGTGAATTTCACTTATGCTTATTCACAATGAAAATAATTACTGTGTAGTTTAACTACAAGTGTTTGAGGATTAAAAATAAGTATTGAGCACAAACAAGAGAAGACTATTGTGGAATAAATAGACTTTATATTATTGAGAAACCTTGAAATTTTTTTTGTGTGGCTTTTAGCATCTAAATTTATGTTGACTAGTTTCATAATAGGGCACGTTAAAAACAGTGTGCTTTATCCTGGAATTTGAGAGAGATAAAATGCTGATAGTGTTATGAGAATCAACACAGACAGACGGTATGATGAATTCTGATAAACTGTACTTTAAAGCTTGTTTTATTGCATGTTTAAAAATTCTTCTACATTACAAATGGTAATAAGGATTGCATAATCTATATTTATAATTTGTTTCATATATATAATTTGTCTACGAATTTAGGAATGCACTGTCACCCTTTTTTTTATAATGTATTACACTGTTAGATAACAGTTTTTTTATGCAGTAAGCCAAAGCAGCCTGTATTTAAAGTTTGTTTTTTGGTTTGCTTTTGCAAAGCATGTTAAATTTTGTTATTTTATATGATGCAGATATTTTCTAACCTATAGTTATGAAGTATACATAATAGATTTAAAAATTAGAAGTTTCTCTGACATTTCTTTGAAAAATAAGTTCTTGATTTTACCCCCCTCCCACTTGATTTAGGTCAAAGTTGGAAATTGCAATACTCCTAAACCAAGCTTCTTTGACTTTGAAGGAAAGCAAAAATGGTAAGAAATTCTTGGGATCTAATGGGGTTGTTGTAAATGGCTTAGGTGTTTAGGAATTAGAAAGTAGTGAGCAGATTAAAGAATTAGTTTTCTATTAATCTCTTTCTGCTGTAGACTGTGCTAATGATAGGCAGTTGGGAGAGAGATTAAAAGAATCCGATTTTAGTTAAATCTCCTAAAGGATTCTTATGCCATTGATGTTGGTATATAAGTAGTTCACAACAGACACTCATTCCTTACATATGAATTGCTTCTTAGAGAGTGACCAAAAGAGCTATTGGTTGGAATTTTCCTTCCCTGTCATACAGCCCCTAATGGGACACCACTTCTCCCCTCTGGAGGGATCTTTGGAGGAAGGCCAGGAGGTTGGGAAGGTAGAAGAGCAGGGTAAATCCCAATTTTTTTACTCTTCTCCCCTTCGCAATTTTATCTGCTCATTTCTAGTGCCCTTCTGTTTCTTGCCCACCCATACCATGGTGAAGAAGTGCGTATAATACCCTGTTGGGCAGAAGGGGGAAAAAATAGATAGTGAGTCTACTTCTTTCCTGAATACATAAAAAAGATTATGCCCTCCTAGATTTTTTTACTTAGAATTCAGAGATTACCTCTTATCATTTGAGGCCTTATTTCCTCTTACCTTGTCTAAGTGAAAAGAGAGAAATTGCATACAATAGGGAACCTTAGTTATAGAAGGAAGGACTTTGGAGCATCAGCCCTAGAATTAAAAGTAGAGAGAGTAGGGTTTAAAAAGAAAGTTGAAATATGGTTATAGAGAGAAGAAGCATATTTCACAATGTGGTCCCCTGGACAAGTTGCCTGTGTAGGAAATGTTTGTTACTCAGCTCTGAGGAGATGTAGAGCTTGAACCCGAATGCAAATGTTAATGTCATTAAGCACAACTGTTTAGTTCAGCTGACTTTATTTTGTGTAAGACATTCTCAGTGAAGGAAGCAGTGCTTTGATTTTCATTCTGGCGCAGGTTTTCTTTGCTGATGATAACAAAAAGTTCTCTGACTGGCATTTTATTACTGTTGTAGAGAATACCTGATGTAAATTTTATTGTGAGTTTTTTGTTTTAGTTTAAGAATTATAATTCACCATTATTTTTTCCCCCAAGTTTGCCTGTTATCTCACTGTTTTTAATAATTTTTAAAAGTTTAGACTTTACAACTGCTATAATTATAATCCAGTCAAGAATCATCAATGAAAAAAAAAAAAGAATCATCAATGGATGTTAAAATCATTAGATGAAAAACTACTAGGGAACAATATTCACACAATCTGATCCACAGTTTACTTATTTTTTATTTCCTGTTTGATTTCTTCAGTGATCTGTTGGTTATTTAGTAATGTATTGTTTAGCCTCCATGTGTGTGTTTTTTACGTTTTTTTCCCTGTAATTGATTTCTAATCTCATAGTGTTGTGGTCAGAAAAGATGCTTGACATGATTTCAATTTTCTTAAATTACTGAGGCTTGATTTGTGACCCAAGATATGATCTATCCTGGAGAATGTTCTGTGTGCACTTGAGAAGAAAGTGTAATCTGCTGTTTTGGATGGAATGTCCTATAAATATCAATTAAATCTTTCTGGTCTATTGTGTCATTTAAAGCTTGTGTTTCCTTATTAATTCTCTGTTTGGATGATCTGTCTATTGGTGTAAGTGAGGTGTTAAAGTCTCCCACTGTTATTGTGTTACTGTCGATTTCCTCTTTTATAGCTGTTAGCCGTTGCCTTGTGTATTGAGGTGCTCCTATGTTGGGTGCATATATATTTATAATTGTTTTATCTTCTTCTTGGATTGATCCCTTGATCATTATGTAGTGTCCTTCCTTGTCTCTTGTAACATTCTTTATTTTAAAGTCTATTTTATCTCATATGAGAATTGCTACTCCAGCTTTCTTTTGATTTCCATTTGCATGGAATATCTTTTTCCATCCCCTCACTTTCAGTCTGTATGTGTCCCTAGGTCTGAAGTGGGTCTCTTGTAGACAGCATATATATGGGTCTTGTTTTTGTATCCATTCAGCCAGTCTATGTCTTTTGGTTGGAACATATAATCCATTTACACTTAAGGTAGTTACCGATATGTATGTTCCTGTGACCATTTTCTTAATTGCTTTGGTTTTTTTTTTTTTTTTTTTGCGGTACATGGGCCTCTCACTGTTGTGGCCTCTCCCGTTGCAGAGCACAGGCTCCGGACACGCAGGCTCAGCAGCCATGGCTCACGGGCCCAGCTGCTCCGCGGCATGTGGGATCTTCCCAGACGGGGGCACGAGCCCGTGTCCCCTGCATCGGCAGGCAGACTGTCAACCACTGCACCACCAGGGAAGCCCTTGGGTTTGTTTTTGTAGGTCCTTTTCTTCTCTTGTGTTTCCCGCTTAGAGAAGTTCCTTTACCATTTGTTGTAGAGCTGGTTTGGTGGTGCAGAATTCTCTTAGCTTTTGTTTGTATGCAAAGCTTTTGATTTCTCCATTGAATCTGAATGAAATCTTTACGGGGTAGAGTAATCTTGGTTGTAGGTTCTTCCTTTTCATCACTTTAAATATGTCATGCCACTCCCTTCTGGCTTGTAGAGTTTCTGCTGAGAAATCAGATGTTAACCTTATGGGAGTTCCCTTGTATGTTATTTGCCATTTTTCCCTTGCTGCTTTCAGTAGTTTTTCCTTGTCTTTAATTTTTGCCAGTTTGATTACTATGTGTCTCCACGTGTTTCTCCTTGGGTTTATCCTGTATGGGACTCTGTGTGCTTCCTGGACTTGGGTGGCTCTTTCCTTTCCCATGTTAGGGAAGTTTTCGACTATAATCTCTTCACATATTTTCCTTTCACTCTCTCTTCTCCTTCTGGGACCTCTATAATGCGAATGTTGTCGCGTTTAATGTTGTCCCAGAGGTCTCTTAGGCTGTCTTCATTTCTTTTCATTCTTTTTTCTCTATTCTGTTCCGCAGCAGTGAATTCCACCATTCTGTCTTCCAGGTCACTTATCCGTTCTTCTGCCTCAGTTATTCTGCTATTGATTCCTTCTTGTGTATTTTTCATTTCACTTATTGTATTGTTCATCTCTGTTTGTTTGTTCTTTAATTCTTCTAGGTCTTTGTTAAACATATCTTGCATCTTCTCAATCTTTGCCTCCATTCTTTTTCCGAGGTCCTGTATCATCTTCACTATCATTATTCTGAATTCTTTTTCTGGAAGGTTGCCTATCTCCACTTCATTTAGTTGTTTTTGTAGGATTTTATCTTTTTCCTTCATCTGGTACATAGCCTTCTGCCTTTTCATGTCTATCTTTCTGTGAATGTGGTTTTTGTTCCACAGGCTGCAGGATTGTAGTTCCTGCTTCTGCTGTCTGCCCTCTGGTGCATGAGGCTATCTGAGAGACTTATGCATGTCTCCTGATGGGAGGGAATGGTGGTGGGTAGAGCTGGCTGTTGCTCTGGTGGGCAGAGCTCAGTAAAACTTTAATGTGCTTGTCTGCTGATGGGTGGGGCTGGATTCCCTCCCTGTTGGTTGTTTGGCCTGAGGCTACCCAACACTGAAGCCTACCCAGGCTCTTTGGTGGGGCTAATGGCAGACTCTGGGAGGGCTTATGTCAAGGAGTACTTCCCATAACTTCTGCTGCCAGTGTCCTTGTCCTCACGGTGAGACACAGTCATCCCCCGCCTCTGCAGGAGACCCTCCAGCACTAGCAGGTAGGTTTGGTTCAGTCTCCTGTGGGGTCACTGCTTCTTCCCCTGGGTCCCGCTGTGCACACTACTTTGTGTGTGCCCTCCAAGAGTGGAGTCTCTGTTTCTCCCAATCCTGTTGAAGTCCTGAAGTCAAATCCCGCTAGCCCTCAAAGTCTGATTCTCTGGGAATTCCTCCTCCCGTTGCTGGACCCCAGGTTGGGAAGCCTGACTTGGGGCTCAGAACCTTCACTCCAGTGGGTGGACTTCTGTGGTATAATTCTCCAGTTTGCGAGTCAGCCACCCAGCACTTATGGGATTTGATTGTATTGTGATTGTGTCCTTCCTACAGTCTCATTGTGGCTTTTCCTTTGTCTTTGGATGTGGGGTGTCTTTTTTGGTGAGTTCCATTGTCTTCCTCTTGATGATTGTTCAGCAGTTGGTTGTGATTCTGCTGCTCTCGCAAGAGGGAGTGAGAGCATGTCCTTCTACTCTGCCACCTAGAACCAAAAATCCCTCCCCTTGCTTTTTTTTTTTTTCTCCCCTTGCTTTTGATGTCCCTGCCCAAAGCCTCAGGATCTACTACTAGCAGCTTAGAGATGAGATAACAGCAGAAGGGGAGGTATATTTCTCACATCTTAAAATGAGAAGTTTGAAGCATTTCCCACAGAATATTATTTTGTGTGACGGTTAACATATTACTGAAATGCCACAAACACAGTTAATTCGTAAGATGGGAACTACTCCTATTGTTTGTAGACCATACATTCTCAACAGGGGTTTGAAATTTGGGTTTGGGGGAGTTTTAAAATCTTAGATAGTAAAAAAAATAAAAAATAAAAAAAATCTTAGATAGTATAATAGTGTGTCATCTTCCAAAATTCAGCAGATGTGCAATATATGTGTAATTTTAAAATTTAACGGGGGAGGGTGATTAGGGAAAAAAATGTCTCAAAGGGCTCCTTTGGTTGGGTGATAAGGTCTGTATTGCTGTGGACCAATGAAATGCAAAAAGAGAAGGCTACTCATATATGGCTTGTTATATCTGTATCTCCTGACCCTTAAAATGTGTGTGCCTTTTTTTTAATAATAAAAAGAAGAAATATACTGTTTGTATTCCTTACATAGTTAATGATAGGTCATTTTGGATATTCTCTACTTTAGGGAAGCATGGAAAGCACTTGGTGATTCAAGCCCCAGCCGAGCAATGCAGGAGTATATTGCTGTAGTGAAAAAATTAGATCCAAGTTGGAATCCTCAGGTAAGACCGAATGATTGTAAATAATATTTTCCAATAACATATTATCTTTCTCTCAAATAAATGTTTAAAACTAAGCTTTAGGCTTAAATAACATCCTTAAAGTTTTATTTTCTCAAATCAAAAGATTATAAAGTTATTGCAGTATTTATCTAAAAATATTATTGCTTATATGTTAATCAGCTACTGATACTGAGAACTTCTCTGAATTGTAGAGCATTTTTAAAAGCATAATTGTAATTTCAGTCGTGTAAAAACTCAATTCATTTCAGAATCTGAAAGAGTTTAACTTGAGATCATATTATTATCTTGAGAAATGGAAGGTTTTTTTTTTAATGACCACTTTCTATGAAAGTACAGAATGCTTGTTGATAGGGGTAAAATATGAATGACATGCTTTCTGCCATTATGTAAAGTACCTTATAGAATATAAAACGTATCAAAAATAGAGTAACAGTATAAAACAATAATAATGCGAATGCTAGGGTATCCAGTGGAAGAACAGATTACTTTGGACTTTGGTGGCAGTTATTACGTTGTTACATATTTATTACCAGTATGAAGGAATTTTGTTCCACCAGTGATGGAATCTTAAAATGTCAGAGTTGTAAGGAATCTTAAAGATTTATATGTTATGACATATAAAAGTATATCTTAATTATGAGTACAAAGGGGGAGAGATAACCAAGTTAGGATAGCTCTAATGATACGACTGCCTTTTGGAAATCATTGAAACATTTCCTGATGTTTTTGATGTTCATGAGTATTCATTCTCAGAAACATTCCTTTTTATTAATATCTTTTATAAAATGTCAAGTTTGCATACAGATATATACCATAAAGGTCGTAAGGACTTAAACTCTGAAATTCAGTGGTAAAAGCAGGTGCATCTCTGAGCTGAACTCAGCCTGAACACAAATGGCATGATATTTATTTATTTATTTATTTATTAACATCTTTATTGGAGTATAATTGCTTTACAATGATGTGTTAGTTTCTGCTGTATAACAAAGTGAATCAGCTATACACATACATACATCCCCATGTCCCCTCTCCCTTGCGTCCCCCTCCCACCTTGCCTATCTCACCCCTCTAGGTGGTCACAAAGCACCGAGCTGATCTCCCTGTGGCACGATATTTAAAAAAAAACAAAAACAAGACTTGAAATTGCATGCCTTAAGTGAGTCCTTACTCTTCAGGTCCAGCCGCTGTGGTCTCAGTTCTTCCCTATTGACTTATACTTGACTGTTTCTGATGCCTGGCTTATGTAGGTGTTTTGAGTTGATAACTTCTGATAAATGATGGAATTTATGATTTCTTACCTTCAATAATTTAATTACTAAGTAAAATTCCGTTAACTATGACTCTTACAAATGCACAGTCCATGTAGTTAGGTAGTTCTTCCTTAGGGAAACCCAAACGGGCATTAAGGATGTTTTTAAAAATATCTGAATCTTACCTATTGAACTTATAAAACTTGAGTAGACTAAGCAGAACCAAAGATACTTTCTTTTTTTTTTCTTTTCTTTCTTTTTTTTCAACATCTTCATTGGACAAAGATACTTTCAAGTAAAAATGATTCTTTAATACATTGTTCTAAAAATATGTTAACATCATAATCTAGTCGTAAACAGGAATTTTATGTTTCATTTACGTTTTAATTTTTAGTTTAAACATTCTGAGCTGGTCCCTTTGACTCATAGCTTTTTTTCCGCCTTCTTTTTGATTGGTATGGGGCAGATCATAATCTCAATCTCAAGAGATTTGGTATTTGATTCATTATCTTTTAGGTTAAAAGAACCATTTTCTTTGATATTTGTTTCTAAAAATGATGAAATAATAACGACTCTTATGCTGAGTGTGTTAAGTTCTTTTCAGGTATTGCCCTTTGAAATCTTCATAAGAATTTTAAGAATTAGGAACTATTGTCTGTATTTTAAAAAAGAGAAAATTCAGGCACAGAGAGGCTTAGTAACTTTTCTAAGATTAGCCAGCTAATGAATGGTGTTGCCAGGATTTGGACCTATGCTTATATGAGTCCAGATCCCCACCCCTAATCACTCTGCTATCTGTTCTATAGCTGAGATTATGTGTATTAGAAAAAGCATGTAAACTTAAGTGTATGGAAAATTCAAGTAAAGATATTTATTTTAAATTTATTATTTAAAAATTTTATTTTATTTTTGGCTGTGTTGGGTCTTTGCTGCTGAGCGCGGGCTTTCTCTAGTTGTGGCGAGCAGGGCTACTCTTTGTTGCTGTGCGCGGGCTTCTCATTGCAGTGGCTTCTCTTGTTGAGGAACATGGTCTCTAGGTGTGCGGGCTTCAGCAGTTGTGGTGGGTGGGCTCAGTAGTTGTGTCTCACGGGCTCTAGAACGCAGGCTCAGTAGTTGTGGCACATGCGCATAGTTGCTCTACGGCATGTGGGATCTTCCTGGACCAGGGCTCGAACCCGTGTCCCCTACATTGGCAGATGATTCTTAACCACTCCGCCACCTGGGAAGCCCAAGATAGTTACTTTTTTTTTTTTTGGCGGTACGCGGGCCTCTCCCTGCTGTGGCCTCTCCTGCCGCGGAGCACAGCCTCTGGACGCACAGGCCCAGCGGCCACAGCTCACGGGCCCAGCCACTCCACAGCATGCGGGATCCTCCCGGACCGGGGCACGAACTCGTGTCCCCTGCATCGGCAGGTGGACTCCCAACCACTGCGCCACCAGGAAAGCCCCCAAGATAGTTACTTTTTAAATCAAAGCTACATGGTACCTTGAAGTATAAAATGAATAGTGCTTTAAAATGTAACCCTTTGCCTGTTTTCTGTTTTGTTTCGTCTTTCTCAGGAATGTACTGTGAATGTCTAATATAATCAAGGCAATTCTTTTGCTTTTACTTACATAGTTTTTTGGGAGGGAGGCAGAGAGGGTGAGTTTTTGTTTGTTTGTTTTTTAATAAATTTATTTATTTTTATTTTTGGCTGCATTGGGTCTCTGCTGGAGCACACAGGCTTTCTCTAGCTGCGGCGAGCGGGGGCTATTTGTTGCAGTGCGCAGGCTTCTCATTGCAGTGGTTTCTCTTGCTGCACAGCAGGGGCTTCAATAGTTGTGGCTTGCGGGCTCTAGAGTGCAGGCTCAGTAGTTGTGGCGCACGGGCTTAGTTGCTCCGTGGCACGCGGGATCCTCCCGGACCAGGGCTCGAACCCGTGTCCCCAGCACTAGCAGGCAGATTCTTAACCACTGCGCCACTAGGGAAGTCCCAAGGGTGAGTTTTTAATTTTGGTATAATTTTTATTTCTTTTTTTTTTTTTTTTTTTGCGGTATGCAGGCCTCTCACTGTTGTGGCCTCTCCCGTTGTGGAGCACAGGCTCCAGACGCGCAGGCTCAGCGGCCATGGCTCACGGGCCCAGCCGCTCTGTGGCATGTGGGATCTTCCCGGACCGGGGCACAAACCCGCGTTGCCTGCATTGGCAGGCAGACTCTCAACCACTGTGCCACCAGGGAAGCCCTATTTCTATTATTTTTGACAAATAAAAATTATATATATTTAAGGTATACAATGTGATGTTTTGGTGTTTGGTATATATCTTGTGAAATGATTATCACAGTAAAACTAATTAATATATCCCTCACCTCCCATATTTATCATGGTTTTATGTGTGTGTGTGACGTGTAAAGTTTCAAGAATAGTACAAGACACTTCTGGATGGCCTTTGTCTAGTTACACCAGTGTTTTTTTTTACATTTGTTTGAGCATTCTTTCTCTGTTTACTCATAAATACATATATACTACATATAAATAAGTTTTTTCGGAATTATTTTATTATTAGTTTTGAACTAAAAGTTATAGACATCATGTCCCTTTACTACTTAATACTTCAATATGTTACTATACTGCAGTTATCAAAATTGGTAAATTTTTTTTTTTTTTGGTGTCATGAATTCTTTTGAAATTCTTTTTTTTTCAGAACCCTGGGCTCAAGAGTTCCTACAGGGCATGCATGTGTGTGTGTATAGATATGTGTGTGTATACATATTTCTTTTAATATAAAAATTGTAAATGTATATTTAAGGTATATAATATGACGATTTGATGTATATATACATAGTGAAATGATTAGTCAAGCTAACTAATATAACATCTCCTCTCATAGTCACCTTTTCTCTATGTGTGTGTGATGGAAACACCTGAGGTTTACTCTCTTAGCATACTTCCAGCATTCAATACAGTGTTATTAACTGTAGTCATCATGCCTGTACATTAGATCCCTAGACTTATTCATCCTACATAACTGCAACTTTGTACCCTTTGACCAATATCTTGCTATTTCCCCTAGCCATTGGTAAACAACATTCTATTCTCTGCTTCTATGAATTTCACTTTTTAATTTTTTTAGATTCTATATATGAGATCATATAATACTTGTCTTTCTCTCTCTGGCTTATTTTACTTGGCATGATGTCCTCCAGGTTCATCCACGTTGTCATAAGTGGTAAGATTTCCTTCGTTCTCATGGCTGAATAATGTTCTGGTGTGTGTGTGTGTGTATACACACACACACACACACACACACACACACACACACACACACACACTATATCTTGTTTATGCATTCATCCATACATGGACACTTAGGTTGTTTCCGTATATTGGCTATTGTGAATAATGCTAAAAACATGAGAGGGCAAGATATCTCTTTGAGATCCTGATTTCATTTCCTTTAGATGTATACCCAGAGGTGAGATTGCTGGATCATACAGGAGTTCTATTTTTAATTTTTTGAAGAACCTCCATACTGTTTCTCATAATGGCTATAGCAATTCACATTCCTACCAATAATATACGATTCTCTTTTCTCAAAATCAGGAATTTTAACATTGATTCAATATTACTGTCAAATCCATAATTCATATTCAAGTTTATCATTTATCTAAAATATGTCTTTCATAGTTATTTTTAAAAATTCTGATCCATCATCCAGTCCAGGATCATGCATTGCATCTAGTTGTCATGTCTCTTTAGTCTCCTTTAATCTGGAATGGTTTCTCAGCCTTTCTTTTTCTCTCTTGACTGGGATATTTTTGAAGAGTATAGGCCACTTATTTTGTAGAGTGCCCCTCAATTTGTTTGTCTGTTTTCTCACGAGTAGCTTTAGATCATACGTTTTTAAGAGGAATACCACAGAATTCTTCTCAATGCATTATACCAGGACATACATGATGTCTGTTTGCCCCCAAATTGGTTGTTAACATTGATCACTTGCTTAAGGTGGTGTCTGCCAGATTTCTCTACTGTAACTTTCCTTTTTCTCCCTTTGTAATTAATGAGTAATTTGTGGGGAGATACTTTGAGACTACGTAAATATCCTTTTCCTAATCAGATTTCACTGACTAGTTTTAACATCCATTAATGATTTTCTAACTCCATCATTTCTTCTACATTTATTATTTGGCACTCCACTGTAAGGGTGGGCTTTCTCTTCTCCCCTATTTATTTATTCATTTTCAAGAACTGTGAAAGGTGTAGGATTGTACCCTACTTGCAAGCTAATAAGTTAGCCTGTTACTGTTTCTTAGGTGCTGGCCGAGGCTCCTGGGTCTGAGCCAAAGGGCTTTATTATTCACGGCATGGCAAACTGCATGAGCTTCATTTGATTTGCATCTGTTTCTTGTATCCCCTAAGTCCCACAGGTATGATGCAGGTGGGCCTAGATGGATTCCTGCATATGCAGTGGGTTGTGCTATAGGGAAGGAGCACTGAGCTTTGGGGATTCACCACTTTTATAGCAGGTAGAAGCAAGCCTGCTATTTGTGAGGGGTTGGGAAGACGTGACGTCATCCCTGAAGGTGGCTTACTGTACGTACAACCCTGAGAAAAGGCCTAGATAAAGAGTGGTCAGAGGGCTTCCTTGGTGGTGCAGTGGTTAAGAATCTGCCTGCCAATGCAGGGGACACGGGTTAGAGCCCTGGTCTGGGAAGATCCCACATGCCGTGGAGCAACTAAGCCCGTGTGCCACAACTACTGAGCCTGTGCTCTAGAGCCTGCAAACCACAACTACTGAGCCCATGAGCCACAACTACTGAAGTCTGCACACCTAGAGCCCGTGCTCCACAACAAGAGAAGCCACCGCAATGAGAAGCCTGCACACCGCAATGACGAGTAGCCCCCGCTCGCTGCAACTAGAGAAAGCCCGTGCACAGCAACGAAGACCCAACACAGCCAAAACTAAATAAAATAAAATAAATTAACTTAAAAAATAATAAAGCTTAAAAAAAAAGAAAAAGAGTGGTTAGAGCCTGGCATACTGAACATGAATGTATAGGGATGCTCAGGGCCCATGGTTGATTGCCTCACCCAATATATACCAGTATATACTCATAGATTTCTATTTTATTCAATGGGTAATAGTCAGTTACCATCATTATTTGGCCACTGAGAGCTCATTCAAGATGGCTCCCCTGTCCTTTTGATACGTCTCCATCATTCTTTGAGCACTTTCTTACTTTCTGGCACAAGATGTTTCAGGCTGTATTAGTCCCCTAGGGTTGCCATAACAAAGTACCACAAACTAGTACTTTGTAGTTTAAAACAAGAGAAATTTATTCTCTCGTAGTACTGGAGACCAGAAGTCTGAAAATAACGTGTTAGCAGAGCCATGCTGTCTTTGGAAGCTTCAGGGAGGAATCCGTCCTTGCCTCGGCCAGCTTCTGATGGCCTCAGATAGTCCTTGGTTTGTGGCAGCATAACTCCAGTTGCTGTCTCTGTCTTCACATGGCCTTCTTCTCTGTCTCCAGATCTCCCTTACTTTCTCTTATATGGACAACCAGTCATTGGATTTAGGGCTCACCTTAAACCTCATCTTAACTTTTTCCCCTAGCTTTATTGAGACGTAACTGACATATAACATTGTGTAAGTTTAAGGTGTACAGTATGTTGATTTGACACATATGTATTGCAAAATGATTACCACCATAGCTAATACCTCCATCATGTCACATAATTACTATTTCTGTTTTGTGATGAGAACATTAAAGATCTACTCCTTTAGTAACTTTCAAGTATATAATACAGTATTATTAACTATAATCACCATGCTGTACATTAGATCCCCAGAACTTATTCATCTTATAGCTTGAAGTTTGTACCTTTGACCAACATTTTCCCCATTTCTCCCCCACCCCCGAGGCCCCTGGTAAAAACCATTCTACTCTTTGTTTCTATGAGTTTGGCTTTTATAGGTTCCACATGTAAGTGATGTTATGTAGTAGTTGTCTTTCTCTGACTTTTTTCACTTAGAATAATACCTTCAGGGCCCATTCATGTTGTTGCAAATGGTAGGATTTCCTTCTTTCTCATGGCTGAATAATATATATATTTCATACTTCCTTTATTCATCTGTTGATAGACACTTAGGTTGTTTCCATATCTTGGCTATTGTAAATAATGCTGCAATGAACATGGGAGTAAAGATATTTCTTCAAGATCCAGTTTTCATTTCTTTTGGATATAAACACAGATGTGAGATTGCTGGATCATATGGTAGTTTTTGAGAAACCTCCATACTGTTTTCCGTAGTGGTTGTACCAGTTTACATTTCTTTCTTTCTTTTTTTAAAATTAATTAATTTATTTTTGGCTGCATTGGGTCTTCATTGCCGTGCATGGGCTTTTTCTAGTTGCGGTGAGTGGGGGCTACTCTTTGTTGGGGTGTGCAGGCTGCTCATTGCAGTGGCTTCTCTTGTTGCGGAGCACGGCCTCTAGGTGCGCAGGCCTCAGTAGTTGCGGCTCGTGGGCTCTAGAGCGCAGGCTCAGTAGTTGAGGTGCATGGGCTTAGTTGCTCTGTGGCATGTGGGATCTTCCCGGACCAGGGCTCAAACCCGTGTCCCCTGCCTTGGCAGGCAGATTCTTAACCACTGCGCCACCAGGGAAGTCCCCAATTTACATTTCTGCTAGCATCGCACAAGGGTTTTTTTTTTCCCACCTCCTCACCAACACTTGTTATCTCTTGTCTTTTTGATGATAGCCATTCTAACAGGTGTGATGTTTCACTGTGGTTTTGATTTGCATTTCCTTGATGGTTAGTGATGTCAAGCACCTTTTCATGTATTTGTTGGCTATTTGAATGTCTTCTTCAGAAAAATGTCTATTCATTTCTGCCCATTTTTAAATCAGATTTTTTTCTTTTTTTGCTGTTGAGTTATATGAGTTCTTTATATGTTTTGAATATTAATCCTTTATTACATATGTGATTTGCAAATATTTTCTCCCATTCAGTAGGTTATCTTTTCATTTTGTTGATGGTTTCCATTGCTGTTTGAAAGTTTTTAGTTTGATGTAGTCCCATTTATTAATTTTTGCTTTTGTTGCTTTTGCTTTTCGTGTCAAATCCAAAAAATCATTGCCAAGACCAATGTCAAGGAACTTTTCCCCTATGTTTTCTTCTAGGAGCTTTATGATTTTTTTTTTAATGCTTATTTTTTTTTGGTTTTTTTTTTTTTTGCCGTACGTGGGCCTCTCACTGTTGTGGCCTCTCCCGTTGCGGAGCACAGGCTCCAGACGCGCAGGCTCAGCGGCCATAGCTCACGGGCCCAGCCGCTCCGTGGCATGTGGGATCTTCCCAGACGAGGGCACGAACCCGTGTCCCCTGCATCGGCAGGCGGACTCTCAACCACTGCGCCACCAGGGAAGCCCTATGCTTATGTTCTTAACCCATTTCAGGTTAATGTTTGTAGGTAGTATAAGATAAGGGTCCAATTTCATTCTTCTACATGTGCTTATCCAGTTTTCCCAACACCATTTATTGAAGAGACTATACTTTCCATTGAGTATTCTGGGCTCTCTTGTCAAATATTAGTTGACTATATACCTCATCTTGATGACACCTGCAAAGACCCGTTTCCAAATAAAGTCTCATTCTCAGATACCTGGGGTTAGGACTTGGACATGTCTTTGGGGGTGGCAGGGGGACAATTCAACTCACTACACAGACTCATCTTATACTTTCCCTGTCCTTATCCTAGAATTGGTTGTTTCCCTTTGGTTCCTTTCAGTAGAGAATGATATTTAGAAACCAAAGTCTGGGTGTTGGTTATGTTCATTGCTACCGCTGTCATTACTTCTAGGCCCTCTCAGCAGACATACCTGAAAAATACATATGCTCAAATGTATGTATATATTAACATACATACACACATATATGTGTACACACATACATATGTATGCATACAGATATGTACATACACACAGATACATAGTCATTGTAGACACAGACGTATGTATATACACAGACACACCTACATAACCCTCTCTAACATATGTATCCTATGTCTGTATTTTTATATTTATTTACTTACATATTAAAAACCACAAGTTCATATTGGTACCTCTGATTCCAACCCAACACTACAGAGTACATTGTAGTCGTCCCTCTTTCCATATTTGTAACTCCTTTCTACAACAGAACCCTGGCTGCTAATATTCTCATTATATGACCTAGAATACACAGGAAGCAGTTTCAGAATTGCTAATCTATACTGCTGTGAAAGAAAAGCAAGTTTACTAACTCAAGTTGACTATTTGTTTACAGGTTGTTTATGTTTTTTATTTTTTAAAGTAAAATTTATATAAGGTGAAATGCTCAAATTTTAAGTGTATAATTTGACGTTTTAACAAATATTCAAAGTACTTTTGTAAAAACTTTGGTAAAATTGGAAAATAACTGCATCTCAGTCACCTTGTTTTTCCTGACCACTTCCTAATTGACTATGGTCATTTGGAAGATTAAGATTCTTTCTAATGTGAATGCCCTGTTCCATGAAGTAACTCTGTTCTGAAGTGGCTGCCTTGCTTCTAAATAGATAACATGGACACAAAGATGTGTTTTTATAGCCTGATAAATATATTAGTTCTAGAAGAGGACATTTTCAAAATTAAAGAATTAAGTGTTTTTCTGTATTTCCTAGTTAATACTTGATGTATTTCCATAGCTCTTTCGAGAAGATTCTTATTCCAAGGTGCATAGTATGATGAATAGCATTTCTTTTGAGTCCTCTGTAAAGGCTTTTGAGTATGAATAGCAAGATGATTTAATATGAGTTTATTTGGTATCTGCTGGTCCTACACGTTAGGCCAAAAAAGAAAAAAAAGCATTTAATGACCTCTTTGTAGATCTTATTAAAAGACCAATATCATGTATTTTGCATATATAATTAAAGTTTATCTGTCATAGATTACTGTTTCATGTTGAACCAAATATAAAATGAGGACTTTTGTCCTTTTTTTGGACATCTGTTAAAGTAGTATTGATATTAGTCATTCATTCATTCTACTCATTTCATTGTACACTTATTGTGTATAGGTTATAGCCCTAGGGGCTGGGGATGTATCAGTGAACAAAGGAGAACTGTCTCTGTTCTTAGGGAGTTTACAGTTTGGCAGGCATAAGTAATAAAATAAGTAAATATTATAATGTGTGAGAAGGTGATCAATGCTATGGAGAGAAAGCAGTGGAGAAGGATACATATATGGGAGGTGGGCTTACAATTTTTTTTTATTTTTAAAAATAAATTTACTTATTCATTTTTGGCTGTGTTGGGTCTTCGTTGTTGCACGCGGGCTTTCTCTAGTTGCGACGAGTGTGGGCTACTCTTCGTTGTGGTGCGCGGGCTTCTCGTTGCAGTGGCTTCTCTTGTAGCGGAGCATGGGCTCTAGGTGTGCAGGCTTCAGTAGTTGTGGCATGCGGGCTCAGTAGTCGTGGCACATAGGCTTAGTTGCTCCGTGGCATGTGGGATCTTCCTGGGCCAGGGCTCAAACCCGTGTCACCTGCCTTGGCAGGTGGATTCTTAACCACTGTGCCACCAGGGAAGTCCGGGGGTTACAATTTTAAATGATATGGTCAAGGAAGGCTCACTGAAGAGGTGACATTGAGCATAGATATGAAGGAGTGAAAGAGTGAACCGTACAGGTATCTGGGGAAGAGCATTCTGTATGGAGGAAATGGCCAGTGCAAGTCCCTAAGGCAGGATCATGCCTGGTGTGCTCTAGAAACTGCTAGGAGGACTGAATAGGTATATGGGAATGGGGGCAGGGTAGAGAAATAGGAAATGAGGTAGGGTGGAGCACATGGGATAGTCTGTTATAAGGATTATGGCTTTTATTCTAATGAGAAGAGAAATACACTTTGATTGTAAACTTGTAAAAAGATATAGATATTCTATATTGCCCAGTAAATAGTATTTTAATGAAGGTAATACACGCATATGGAAATAGAAATTCAAACAGTATGAAGGGGTATAAAGTAAAACTTTATAAAGTTCTTTGTCCCATACATCATATACCATTCAGTCCTATTTCCTAGCAGACCTATCCACTTGTAACTGTTTCTGTAATTCTGCACTGCTACCTCCATAGCACTAACATCTAAGTTTTTTTCTTTTAAAAAAGTGTTCTTTGTAAATTGAACATTTATTTGTCTGACAGACAGGTGAAGGTTAATCAGGGTAGTTCCTGCAGTTTCATTCCTCTTTGCCATGTACCTCCGTTTCTACTCACACGTAGTAAAGCCTCTTGTGACCACCAGAGGGAGCAAAGTTCATTATAAATGAGAATTTTGTTCTCAGGAATTTCTAGGGCTTTCTGTGTGTTTCAGTAGTATTGTTAAAACCTTGCTTCTCATTGGCCATTTATTCTTTTGCCTTTTTTTAAAAACTCCTTAGATCTTTAAAATTTTTATATGTACTTGAGATCTTACTAGTGACTTTATTTTTCTTCACCTTACTGGTCTGATGACTCTTAGGTTAGCATCCACTGTATTATTTTTGTGTATTGTCCATAAAGATAAATAGCGTAGATGGGAGAACTGACACTTTCTTTTGTTCTTAGTGGTTATATAGCTGTGTAGTAGCCTTTTGTAAATTTTGCTGCTATTCATCTGTGGTTTTTGCAGCATCATCTACTTATCTTTTACCTATAAATATTGATTGAATATTAGAATAGATAAATTCATACATATAGTATACTTACCTAAAAGATAGTCATCATTTTTGAAATTTATATTTAATAGTTAGGCAGATATGTATATTTTGACCAGGAAGTTATCTTCTTTGATTTTTTTCCTTGTCATTCATATTTAATTTTTGTAGACTATCAGGTATTGGTATTGAAATGTTTCTTTTCTCTAGCTGCCTGATGCTGGAGGATAATTCTATAAGTTACCTTTTTTCATGTATGAAAACTCTCATCTCAGAACTTCATCTAACCTTTATATAGTACTACATTTAGTCTATAAGCGCTTCAAAGCCTAGGACCATGTTGGATTCATCTTTTTTTTTTTTTTTTTTTTAATTGCGGTACACGGGCCTCTCACTGTTGTGGCCTCTCCCATTGCGGAGCACAGGCTCCAGACGCGCAGGCTCAGCGGCCATGGCTCACGGGCCCAGCCGCTCCGCGGCATGTGGGATCTTCCTGGACCGGGGCATGAACCCACGTCCCCTGCATCGGCAGGCGGACTCTCAACCACTGCGCCACCAGGGAAGCCCCTCATCTTTGTATTTTGACCATACTGCCTACAATGTTTAGCACAGGGCAATGCCACAGAAGGTACCTACCAAGTAGTTCTTAGATTATTCTAATTTCCTTTTCAAATGACACTACTTCCTTTACATTTCTCTCTTAGGACAGGACCCTGTTCTGGCTCCTCTCTTGTTTCTTCAAGTTCCAGGGCATAACTTATACTCTGGAAATTAAGTATTAAGGAGATTATTTAATTCAGAAAACATTTATAAAGCATGAGATATGCAGGATGCTATTTTAATTCCTGAAAAAACTACTTGGAAATAGAAAATTTAGCATTTATTGTTGAGGACTAACAATGGTGCCAAAGAGATTAAAATATACAGACATGGAGAAAGTAAATTCTGAATTAAGATTTGAATGTGAGGGACTTCCCTAGTGGTCCAGTGGTTAAGATTCTATGCTTCCACTGCAGGAGGCATGGGTTGGATCCCTGCTCAGGGAACTAAGGTCCCGTATGCTGCGCAGCGCAGCCAAAAAAAAAAAATTTGAATGTGAATGTGGTAAAGGCCACTTTTAAGGTGATAGGAATATCATAAAGCGCAAACTCTGCATGATTAAATATTGTTTTGCCCAAGCCTGTGTTGATGTTTCTCCCTACTATTCTTGCAGTTTTAACTACTGCCTATGTTGATTCTAAATTTATTTTTTAGCCCTAACCTTTTCTGTGATCCTGATCAGGGCTCAGAGTTTTTAGAGCAGGATCATAAAAAATATTTTTTAAAAAGTGAAATGCCTGCAGAGGCCAGGCCATTAATATAAATGAATGAAGTGGGTTGGAATCTATATATAGTCATGAGAATTGTGGTTTACAGGGGAGTGCATGCCTATATAAATAAGGGAAATGGACCTTTGCTCTAGCCAGTTATTGCTATGAGTGCCCAGTAGTGCCAGTTCAGATATGAAATCTTGGTGTTATTGTGCTATGTCTTGATTTTTGAATGAGGCTTTAAAAGAAGAAAGTTGAAGTTGGCTAGGCTGTTGCAATACAGTGTGAGCCAAATCAGATACACCTACAGGTACATTCAATCTTAAGGGCTCTACCTTTTGACTTTGTTTTAGGTTCATGTGTCAGAATACTCACTGAGTATTTCTATTTTAGTGTTGCAGTGGCACTTCTACCTGTTCTCCCTATTTTGAATCTGGTCCCATTCAATCTTGTCCTCTACATTGCTTCTAAAATGACTTATCTAAAATACATATTTGACCATGTTTTCCCAGTTTAAATGTGATTCCCTTTTACTTACAGGCTAAATTAGTATGGTATACAAACTCCACTATAATCTGTTTCATACTTATATTACAATCCCACCTCCTACCCCTCTTCAACCTTTATTTTAAGTTCCGGTACTATCAGACTTAAAATATTGTTTCACCATCCTGACTATGTGTCAGAATCCCTTTAGGGAACTTTAAAAATAGAGATGCATAATCTTCACTCCAGATTTACTTAAAATTTACTGGTAGGGTCCTGACATCTCTTTTTGTTTATTTGTTTTGGTTTTGTTTTAATGGCTCACCAATCACTTTGAAGCAGCCTGAAGTTGTCAGTGTCTACTGCCCTACATCTTGCTGTTTTACATCTTCTGATTTTAGTTCAAGTTTTTTTCTCTATTTGGAGAACTCTCTGTTTACTAGATTAATTTATGCTCGTCCTTGAAGACTAAGTTCAGTGTATTTTCACCTCTAGGAATCTTTTCCCCATTCCTTGAACCATACAGAGATAGGCAAAGTGACTGTTCTTTGTGGTCCCCTGCTTTCATTGTTCTTACCATTTTGAATTGAGATTATTTTTCTCTTCCACTATACTTTAAACTTTTCCAGAATTAAGATTATGTCTTATTAATATTTATATTTGCTGTACCAGCACAGTATCTGAAACAGAAGATGATCAGTAAATGTTGGACTGGACTGATCAGGCAGTTGTGTTGTGTGTGGTGCAGGGGAGGGGTTGAAGAAGAGTTTGAGTCCATATAGCTAAAAATGCAGTTTGCCTGGATTACCTTAGTACTTGTGTGTGCTATACCTCTGCTTGTTTTTGCTGTGTATAGCTTTCTCAGTTATTAAATGCCAAGTTAATGGAAAATCAGGTTAAGGCCTTGTGTAAATTGAATTCTGAATTCAGTATCTTTATTCCTTTTTTATATGTGTTGTGTTCTTTCCTTTTTTTTTTCTTTTTTCTTTGGTTGTGTTGGATCTTAGTTGTGGCAGGTGGGCTCCTTAGTTGTGGCATGTGAACTCTTAGTTGCGGCATGCATGTGGGATCTAGTTCCCGGACCAGGGATCGAACCCGGACCCCCTGCATTGGGAGTGCAGAATCTTAACCACTGCACCACCAGGGAAGTCCCGTGTCTGTGTTTTCTTAGGTTTGCTTTGTCTGGATTAATTGGGTAACATTAATTGGGTTAAATACTGTATTCCTTATGCAGGAACATGAAAGTTAATGCCATATTTAACTGCAAATTGAAATTTGGGTGAGTCAGAGGGGAGGAGAGACTTTAAAAGAAGTTGAAGAATATTTGAAATAGACATTTCTCTAGAATAAACCTGTTTTTTTAAAAGAGCTTTTAAAAAAGAGCAGAAGAATTTTGCTTCAGTAACAAGGCAGGAAAATCCAAAATTCCTTGGCTGGATTATATTGTGATTTAGGTAAATTGAATTGTCTTTTAAATCAGTGGACTATAGAGGGCAGTGTTTTACAGCTTAAAGTGACTGTGATTTTCAAATACACTTGCCTATATTGTGCTTATTTTGCGTTTTTGTTTCCCTTATAGACACAAACTACAATAACTGCAAGGTTAGAAGAATTTTCTTGTTGTATTTAATAAATCAAAATATACTGGGTTTTTTTTGGGGGTGTTTACAGTAAATTTTATTTATTTTATTTTTTAAATTAATTTTGTTTTTGGCTGCATTGGGTCTTCGTTGCTGTGCTTGGGCTTTCTCTAGTTGCGGAGAGCAGGGACTACTCTTCGTTGAGGTGCGCGGGCTCCTCATTGCAGTGGCTTCTTTTGTTGCGGAGCACAGGCTCTAGGCTCACAGGCTTCAGTAGTTGTGGCTCGCGGGCTCTCAGGGTCAGTAGTTGTGGCTCACGGGCTTAGTTGCTCCGTGGCATGTGAGATCTTCCCAGACCAGGGCTCAAACCCGTGTCCCCTGCATTGGCAGGCGGAGTCTTAACCACTGTGCCACCAGGGAAGCCCCAAATATACTGTTTCAATGAAAGATTTAAGATGTGCTTTAAATAAAGAACATACTATTTTTGCATCTAAAAATGTTGGTGCCTTGGAATAATAGATGAGAACTAAAAATGGGAAAAGATTTTGTAGTCCAGTTCAATTCATATAAATTAAGAAAAATAAGCAACATAAATTTTATTTGGTAATCTAAATTTATTAGACAGTTTGGAGAAATTAGTATCCTGTGTAACTAAAATTTTCTTTTACAAAAGAATGCTTAAGACTTCCTTATTTGTGCAATAGAATAGGATATATTTCTTTGTAAGTAAAGCAGTTACACATTTGAGTAGACTAACTGAATTATGATATTAAAGCCATAGGCAGAAGAAATAGGGAGGAGTAGGTCTTTTGGGATGGATTGTTTTTCAGATTTGTTTTGATTCAAAAAATGACTTAAATTTATTAATTAGGAATTACTAATTGAAACTGCCTTTTAATCTAGTTTCAAAATTACAAGATTATTTTTTTCTACTGAAAAACTGTTCTAATAGCAGAATTCTGTTATAACATGTTTTGTTATTGGGAACAAAGAGTGAATATATTTTGGGTCAAATTTGTTAGCTTCCATGAACAGCTAATTTCTGATACAGAAAAGCATGGTGTATTAGTAAAAAATAAAATGGACTGTGCTACTGACTTCACAAAGGGTTGCACAATATTTAGGAACTATTGAATGCTTAATGCTTGTATGTGTTTGTGTGTGTTTGCCAGTTGAATCCAGTGGTCCCTATTTGTGGTTAAAAAATATATGTTTTGGTTAGTTTTAGAGGAGAATTAACAAATAGATATTCATCTGGTACATTCATTGGGTATTTTCACATTCATTCCATGCACTTACTTGTCTTTGAGTTTTTTTAGTTTTCTCCTGTTACATTTGCCAGTTGAAGAAAGGAAGCAGTATGTAAACCTGTGCACATACCTGTGTGTATGCAAAAACTTTGAGTGACAGCTTCATTCTTTATTAAAAACATAATTTAGTGGTATAACTTAAACGAAACTTGTGAATACTTTTAGGACTCGTGTTCCATCTTTAAATAACACCATAGTTTTGCATTAGTGAAGTCATATAAAATTACCTTGGGATAGATAAACATCTAGAGTTTCATTGATATTGGTGGGATAGGGTTGCATTGGAACCAGATTCTGATTTTAATATATGATGGGTGTTAGTTTTGATATTTCTTCTGATAGCACCTAGTCATAATAAATAAGTGTAGTCATGTCACAGTTTTCCAGTTTCTTCTTAGGTTGAATATTCTATATATTTGAAAAAAATTTAGTGAAACTCTTAGTAACGTATAATTTTAATTGAAGTAAAACGGAAATATACTTAGGAAAGATAAGTTGTTTTTCTTTTTTAAATGTCCCAGTTACTCTTTTTAATATATAATTAGGTCTTATCATAGTGTTTTCCCACCCTTTAGTAGTCATGACACTGGGTCATTTTTTTAAATTGTCATTTATTTCTTTATGGCTGCACCGGGTAGTTGCAGCACGCGGGATCTTCATTTCGACGTGCGGGCTCTTAGTTGTGGCATGCGGACTCGTAGTTGTGGTATGTGAACTCTTAGTTGGTGGCATGCATGTGGGATCTAGTTCTCTGACCAGGGATTGAGCCCCAGCCCCCTGCATTGGGAGCCCGGAGTCTTACCCACTGGACCACCAGGGAAGTCCCAACTCTGGGCCATTTTAAATGTAGGGCCTCAAAATTTGTTAATTGAATTTGAAATCCAGTGAAGGGAGATAGTTTTTTTATTCCCCATTTACTTAAGAAAAAACTGCTTGGACAATTCAGTGTATCTCCTTTTTGAAAGTTTTAAAAATTCTTAAAAAAAAAAATTAAAAAAAAAAAATTCTTAACATTTTGGGATATTAAAATTTAGTATTATAAACCTAAATGGGTAAGTTTTGAGGTTGATTTCCCTTCCCATCTCCCCAGATTTGGATCGTGTGAGAAAGTTTTATATATCGAGAGACTGAATGTTTAAATGTCTAATATTTTTGTACTATAGCTGACTAAATGATTTTTATTACTATTTTAATCTTTAATTTTTATAGCCCATGGGTCATTTCTCTTGTATATGTTTTATTCCATGAAATTATTCTATATTCTTGTTCATTACTCTAGTACTGTACTAGATTTCTGTACTTCCAGTCTTTGTTTTCTTTTCAGATCTATTTGTGTTGTAAAACTAGGGGTGAATGTGTTAATTTGTCCTTTGAGATTCAGTTCAGCTAAGATTTATTGAGCTTTTTCAGGCTGCATTACTTAGCATAAACTAATGCTGTAATCCTGCTGAAATCTTACAATAATAATGATTAATTATATGTCATCTTCTGAAATTTTTAAGGAATTGATGTACTTTGGAATATGATTTTCCCAGTAAACTCAAGATGCCAAATCACTTAGTTTTTACCTCTTTCCTCTAGCATTTCTGCTGATCATTGTAAAATCCTGAAATCATCCATCCTCTAGCATTTCTGCTGATCATTGTAAAATCCTGAAATCATCCAGTT
This sequence comes from Stenella coeruleoalba, assembly GCF_951394435.1. Classification (NCBI taxonomy): domain Eukaryota; kingdom Metazoa; phylum Chordata; class Mammalia; order Artiodactyla; family Delphinidae; genus Stenella; species Stenella coeruleoalba. Next base: position 176,743,645 of record NC_137169.1, read on the forward strand.
AAATTACTGTGTCATTGGGCTGTGACTTAAAAAAAAAAAACTGAATTAGAAGATTTTATGATTTTTTTTGCAATTATTGGTGATATATATATTATATGCCTTTGTGTTTGTGGTATCTTTCTAGGAAATTTAAATTGGAGACATTTCCCTTTTGACCAATAGCTAACCTCCTTTGGCTTTATCCAGAGTTTCTAGGGGTGCTTCAACTGAGTCTGCCCTGAGTCATGATACTGTCATCTTCTGATAATCTGAGTCATTCTTGCCTATCAGTAAGGTGTGTAGCAGTTCTTTCATAGTCTAGCTTTTTGCCAGGTGTCACCTCATCATACAAATCAACTCTGAGTAATGAAGTAATGGAAGAGTAAACATATTTGGTACCCAAATGACCCCAGAGGGTTTGACACTGTAGTTGGAACCCTCAGATCAGGCCTGCCATGTGTATATAAAAGTTCCTAAAATTTCAGCACATCAGAAATAATATCATTCAATGTATAACTTTAGTAATTAGAGATGTAAGCGTTGTCCAGTGTTTACAACTTTGTATATATCTCTGTGTGTATGTGCATGTGTGAGAGAGGTTTTTGAGGAAACACATTGGTATAAACCTCTGCTGAGGCTGAAAACCATGCATCTTGAATAATTTGTTATACGAACCACACTTGTTTTTTGTTTGATCATTTTTATGCTTAGATAAAACCTGCAGTCTTTGACTGCCTTATGCCTGTTGGAAAAGAGTGAAGTGTCAGTTATATCTTTTCTTCCAAGATGACAGATTAACTTTCAATTATTTGTATCATTTAGGAACAAGAAAATACCAGTTGCAAACAACAGGACAACAGTTCTTAAGTTGCAACTTTCTATTTAAGTTGTTTTCACAGGTTAATTCAAAAAGCTCTGAAATTTCGGAAAACTTAGAATATACTTTTGTTCAAATTAACACTTTTAAGAAATGGGTTCATTTTAACAAAAAGCTTAACAGTTAAGTATTTTTACCCATCTTCAAGCAATAATATTTGGTTTTAAATGCTACTTCAGTCTTGTGCTTTTAAAATCAGTTCACTTAACTTTATTCTTTTAAAGTGTCTTTTATAGGGAGCAAAAGCAAAGTGCCCTCTTAATGCCTAGATAATAAGATGTAGTATTTGTATGAAAATGTTAAAATCTGTGTTGCTATCTTTTCTAGGCCCTTAAAAAATTTTTTTCTATATATTGGAGTTTCTCATCAGCTGTGTAAATATAGAATCATGGGAGGCTTGGGATCTTCAGGCATTTGAAATGTTGTAATATATACGCTAGTTTAAGTGTGTGCCCTTTTATAGATAGCCCTCATTTCATGCACAGTCCTGTATTTAAATAACTCATATCATTGCTATTCTAAGTAGTGCTTTTGCAGATTGACTTTTTTCCATAGATCCATAATTTATAAGAAAACATAAAATGAAAAGACTAGACCAAAATGATTTTGGTGCATGGTTATAATCTTAATATCAGTACTGAGAATAAAGACTAAGTCTGTTCAGAATAGACTGGTAACTAGCTGATCAACTTAAATTTCATATAGTAATTCCTTTTCATTGTTTAGTTTGTGTTTTTTTGCATTTAATTTGTAGGTTTAGGGTGTCTTTGATTTTATGTCTTTTGAGAAATTTATGATCCGGTGCTTTATTTATGACATAGTCATCTCAGCTTCGGCAACTGATTGAAATACAATATAGGGAAATTTAGTATGTAGTTTTTAAAAGCTTAAATTGGGAAAATGAACCAACAGTGCTCATGTGGAACAAAGTAAGAAGGGACTGGCAGGTTAATTTCTCTATACTTCTATTGGTGTTTTATTGTTATAATCTTATTCACAATATTTGACGTGATTTGCTTTTGGAGATTTGTAGTATATTGTCATGTTTTAAAGTTGTGAAGGAAGATTATAATTCATTGAGATTGTATATGTAGAAGAGAGTTTGTAAACTGTAGAGTGTAATGCAAATATAAATTATTTTTATTGTTATACCAACTATTATATTGAACAGAGGCAAGAATTTTATTAATATGCTACCAAAAAATAAATGGGATGCAGTGTTAGTGTTGCTGGGGATATTAGCAAGTGATAACATAGCACATGGTAGCTTATGTAGAATAAATAACAAGGTTGAAATTATAGAGGAATTATTCAGAGGGAAAAGTTAATACATTTCCTTTGTGGCTGTACCATATCATGCCTAAAATTATATAGGACTGATTTAGTTAAGTCTAAGTCATATTCCTGTAATTTAGAGTTGGAAAATAGTTCTTTTCTATATATATCGAATCTGTCAGCTGCATGAATTAGATTTTGTTAGCCAAGTTGAAAATAAATACATTTGTTTTAAAAAAAAATTATTACAAAGACTTGGGTTTAAAACACTATCTGAATACTACATTGTTTTCAGTCTCACTGTAGAGTAACTCCCTTTTGGAGGCAGTATAGTTTTATTCATATTACAGTGCATGTGAAGTAAGACTTCCAGCTATTTGACACAGTTTCTAATTTGAGACCAAATATATTACTAACTATAGCTTTAGAGTCAATAGCTACCATGTGTTTGTTGGTCTTGCAATTTTTAGAGTATGACAAAGATGAAAAGGGTGAGAGAGAGGGGTGATGGATTGACCCTTGGGTACAATGCAGAAATCAAATAAAAAAAACCAATCAGGATAATTCTTAAAAGGAAAGCATAAGAGGAAAGAGAGATGTCAGAAATTTGAGTCTGAATTTCTTGGTGCCTGTCCTTGTATGAAGAAAAGGTTCTGTATTGAAGGAGGTTATGTTACGGTCAACACCCGACAGTGATAAAAGAAAATTCCAACTGGACATTGGCAATGAGCTTGATTGGCTTAGAGACAGAGATGATGGCAAGCAGGGGTCATTGTTCTGACTGATACTGAGGCATTCTGGCTAGAGCTTGAGGTAACATGGAAGCTGATTGGAAATGTAAACTTGTCTTCTATGCGGAAGTTTCCCTGATAGAGTGAGAAGTAATTATGGAACCTGGGATAAGGAAGTTGTCATGTTCTTGCCTTGTCCTCTTCTGTTATTTCCATGGTCAGGATAACCAGCAAAGATTTTATGGTACTCTAAGCTGATAGCCTTAAGTGTCTGATTCATAGGTAACCCAAAATAATTTTAGGAAACAGCGCAGAGCTGAGAGTAACAGAATTCAGTAGTTTAATTATAGACTCCTAACGGAAGGGTGAGAAAGTACACCTGAAATGTATAAGAATAAGCCATCCCCAGAAGGAATATGAATGCCAGTTGATAGTGAAAGATGCTCTATCTCACTAATGATGAGGAAATGTACGCTTAAGCAATGTATACTACTTCTCATTTGACAGATTGAATTAAAAGGCTTGTTGGCAGAGCACAAGGAAGTCAGCACAGGCATGCACTTTTAGTGGAGCATGGATTGGCAGCAATCTTCTAGGAGATGATTTCTTCACCTCCTAAAACCACCTGACCACTTAGCTTTTGCTGTGAGGCTTAGCTTCAGCAGGACCTCCTACCTGACCAGTGTCGTGGAAACTTTGACTCCTTCTCTTCCTTCTGGGCTCAGGGTGTGTGGCAGAAGCTCTGTCCCCAACAGCTGCTTAGAGGGGTTAGGTGGCAAGCCCAGAAGTTCAGGGGACAGACTTTGACCAAGAAGAGGCAAGAGATGGGAAGAAACTGGCAGTTAAATTGCTTTTCCTTTCTTGCCTTTCTTCATTTCCCATTCTGAGACATGGTGGTCCATTTAGCCTAACTAGAAGACATCCTGTGTGACCTCGGTCAGTGAAGCCAGCTTGGTAACAGTACCATCTTTTGTTTGCTTTTCCTCCTTACCTGCGTCACCTCTCTTTCTCTCTCTTTCTTCATATGCTGGGATTTTACCTCTCAAGAATTTCTTAACTTGGAAGGTTTGCCTCAGGTTCTGTTCTTTAGGAAATGTAGGCTGAGAAGCTAACAATTTCACTTCAGAGACTCTATAAAAATATTTGCAGGTTCTGGAAGATTTGTGTATGTGGATGTACATTGCAGCGTTGTTTGCTTTACTGAGAAGTTGGAAACAATCTAAATGGTCATCAAATAGGGAAATGGTTAAATAATGATATATTATACTGTGGAATACTGTCCAGCAATAAAAAGAATGATATGGAAAATTTTCCATGATATACTGTGTGAGACAGAGTGCAGATCAGTATGTTTAGTTTGATCCCAATTGGGGAAATTAGCCACCAAACAAATCAGGTATAGGCACAGGTACAATATTGAAAGGAATAATGTAGAATTGGGAATGTTGTTAAGTTAGGAAAGAGAGGGATTTCTACTTTCACCTTACACACTTTTATAAAATTGAATTTTTCTACATTGAATATGTAATGAAACAATGGGAAAAACTTGCTACATAAATCATATAGATAATGGGATAATTACTAAAAATGGAGAATAAATATGCTTAGGAGATAGAAAGCATATCAGAGTGCTTAGTTCATCCAATATTAATCTTGGGGGATCATGAAGAAACTAATTTTCTAACTTTGTTTATTAAATATATACATACATATATATATAGAGAGAGAGGGAGAGAGAGGGAGAGAGAGAGTGTGTGTGTGTGTGTGTGTGTGTGTGTGTGTGTGTGTGTGTGTGTGTGTATGTATATAGATATAGATATGTTTGATATAAGCTGGGGCATTATTCAAAGTGCTTTATGGATATTATTTACTGGTCACAATAGCTCTGTGAGGTAGGTGTTGTTATTATTCCTGTTTTACAGATTAGGGACCCAAGGCTAGAAAACGTTTAAAAAACACAAAAAGCAAAACCTTTGACGTCTTATAGGTTTAACAGTGGTGGTTAGGAAACTAAACTAATATTGCCTGACTCCTGAGGCTCTAACCTCTGCCTGAGGTTCTAACCATACTGTTTCTAAGTCAGTCCTATAGTATTAGTCATCACAACCTATATATGATCTGATTGTAAAGCTGCTTGCATACTACTTGACATAGATAGCCAAGTTTTATTGTCTTTGCTGGGTGGAAATGGATTTTTTATTTTTTTATTTTATTTTTTTTGCGGTACGCGGGCCTCTCACTGTTGTGGCCTCTCCCGCTTCGGAGCACAGGCTCCGGACGCACAGGCTCAGCGGTCATGGCTCACGGGCCTATCCGCTCCGTGGCATGTGGGATCTTCCCGGAACGGGGCACGAACCTGTGTCCCCCGCATCGGCAGGTGGACTCTCAACCACTGCGCCACCAGGGAAGCCCGAAATGGATTTTTTAAAAAATCAAAGTGGAAATTGTTTTTTCTCCAAATGTAAAAAATTTTATAGAAACTTTCAGAAAACACAGACAAGTTTTTAGATGAAAATAAGGATTGTCTTAAAAATAACCATTGTTGACATTTTGGTGTTTATTTTGAAAATTTTCTGTGTATAGTCACTTACACTTATAGTTAGAATTAAAAAAATTTTTTTTTCTCCAAATGGAATTATGCTACTCAGACTATTTTTTAAAATCTGCTTTACTTGCCAGTTATCACAGTCATCTTTGTGTGTGTGTGTGTGTGTGTGTGTGTGTGTGTGTGTGTGTATAAATTTCTAATGGCTGCATAGTATGCTATTGTATGGATAAACCCCATTTAATTTAGCCAATATTCTGTGTTTGGATGTTCAGCTGTTTTCTTTTTATTATTACTATTTTTTTAATTGAAGTATAGTTGATTTACAATATTATTTTAGTTTCAGGTGTACAACATAATGATTCAATATTTTTATAGATTATACTTCATTTAAAATTATTATAAAATATTGTCTGTATTCTTTGCGCTGTAGGTATATCCTTGTAGTTTATTTATTTTATACATAGTAGTTTGTACCTCTTAATCCCCTACCCCTATCTTGCCCCTCTCCCATACCCTCTCCCCTCTGGTAACCACTAGCTTGTTCTCTCTATTTGTCAAGACTGTTTCTGTTTTGTTATATTCATTCGTTTTATCTTTTTTTTTTTTTTTTTTGCGGTACGCGGGTCTCTCACTGTTGTGGCCTCTCCCTTTGCGGAGCACAGCCTCTGGACATGCAGGCCCAGCGACCATGGCTCACGGGCCCAGCCGCTCCGTGGCATGTGGGATCTTCCCGGACCGGGGCACGAACCCGTGTCCCCTGCATCGGCAGGCGGACTCTCAACCACTGCACCACCAGGGAAGCCCATTTGTTTTATCTTTTAGATACCACATATGAGTGATAACATACAGTATTTTTCTTTCTCTGTCTGACGTGTTTCACTAGGCGTAATAACTTCCAGGTCCATCCCTGTTGTTGCAAATGGCAAAATTTCATTCTCTTTTTTAATGGCTGAGTAATATTCCATTATATATGTACCACCTTTAATCATTTATATGTTGATGGATACTTAGGTTGCTTCCATATCTTGGCTGTTGTAAAAATGCTACTATGAACATTGGGGTGCATGTATCTTTTTGAACTAGTGTTTTCATTTTCTTCCGATGTATGCCCAGGAGTGAAATTGCTGGATCATATGGTGGTTTTATTTTTAGTTTTTTGAGGAACCTCCATACTGTTTTCCATAGTGGCTACACCAATTTACATTCCCACCAACAGTGTATTAGGGTTCTCTTTTCTCCACATCCTCCTCAGCATTTATTATTTGTAGACTTTTTGATGAGAGCCATTCTGACAGGTATGAGGTGGTATCTCCTTGTGTTTTTGATTTGCATTTCTCTGATGATTAGCAATATTGAGCGTCTTTTCGTTGCCCTTTGACTGTCTTTATGTCTTCTTTGGAAAAATGTTTATTTGGGTCTTCTGCCCATGTTTTAATTGGGTTGTTTGTTTGTTTATTGATATTGAGTTGTATGAGCTGTTTATATATATTGGATATTAACCCCTTATCAGTCATATCATTTTCAAATATTTTTTCCATCCAGTAGGCTGTCTTTTCATTTTGTTGATGGTTTCTTTTGCTGTGCAAAAGCTTTTAAGTTTAATTAGGTCCCATGTGTTTATTTTTGCTTTTGTTTCTTTTGCCTTAGGCGACACATCCAAAAAGAAAAAATTCCTATGATTTATGTCAAAGAGTGTTCTATGTTCTCTTCTAGGAGTTTTATGGTTTCAGGTCTTACATTTGGTCTTTAATCCATTTTGAGCTTATTTTTGTATATGGTGTGAGAAAATGTTCTAATTTCATTGTTTTACATGTAGCTGTCCGGTTTTCCCAGCACACTTATTGAAGAGACTGTCTTTTCCTCATTGTATATTCTTGACTCCTTTGTCATAGATTAATTGATCATAAGTGTATGGGTTTATTTCTGGGCTCGTTGTTCTGTTCTGTTGATCTATGTGTCTGTTTTCGTGCCAGTACCATACTGTTTTGATTATTGTAGCTTTGTAGCATAGTCTGAAGTTAGGGAGCACAATAGCTCCAGCTTTATTCTTTTTCCTCAAGATTGCTTTGGATATTCGGGGTCTTTTATGGTTCCATATAAATGTTAGGGTTATTTGTTCTAGTTCTGTGAAAAACTTCATGGGTACTTTGATAGGGATTGCATTAAATCTGTAGATTGCTTTGGGTAGTATGGACATTTAACAGTATTAATTCTTCAGTCCATGAACATGGGATAGCTTTCCATTTCTTTGTATCATCTTCAATTTCCTTCATCAGTGCTTTAAAGTTTTCAGAGTATAGGTCTTTTACGTTCTTGGTTAAGTTTATTTCTAGGTATTTTATTCTTTTTGAGGTCTTTTTTTTTTTTTTTTTACCCTTGCAGATAATGCGGCAATAAACATTTTTCTACTTATGTTTTTACACACTTACCTAATTATTTCTTCAGAATGAATTCCTAGAGGTCAGTAGCCAAGTTTTTTAGTTTCAGTTTTTTATTGATGATTTAGACTCACCAAGCAATGCATTGTTTGTCTAGGAAGAAATAATACTGTCTTGTGTTTTCTCTTAGTCACTTGCAACCTTTCATTAATGGTTAATAATTATTATTAACAAATGGGACCTAATTAAACTTAAAGGCTTTTGCACAGCAAAGGAAAACATAAACAACACAAAAATACAACCCACAGAATGGGAGAAAATATTTGCAAATGATGTGACTGACAAGGGTTTAGTCTCCAAAATACACAAACAGCTCACACAGCTCAATATCAAAAAAACAGACAACCCAATCAGAAAATGGGCAGAAGATCTAAATAGACATTTCTCCAAAGAAGACATACAGATAGCCAAAAAGCACATGAAAAAATGCTCAATGTCTCTAATTACTAGAGAAATGCAAACTAAAACTACAATAAGGTATCACCTCACACTGGTCAGAATGGCCATCGTCAAAAAGTCTACAAACAATAAATGCTGGAGAGGGTATGGAGAAAAAGGAACCCTTCTACGCTGTTGGTGGGAATGTAAATTGGTGCAGCCACCATGGAGAACAGTATGGAGGTTCCTTAAAAAACTAAAAATAGAGCTACCATATGATCCTGTAAGCTCACTCCTGGGCATATATATGGAGAAAACCATAATTCAAAAAGATACATGGGGCTTCCCTGGTGGCGCAGTGGTTGAGAGTCTGCCTGCCGATGTGGGGGACATGGGTTCGTGCCCTGGTCCGGGAGGATCCCACGTGCCGCGGAGCGGCTGGGCCCGTGAACCATGGCCACTGGGCCTGCGCGTCTGGAGCCTGTGCGCCACAGTGGGAGAGGCCACAGCAGTGAGAGGCCTGCATACCACAAAAAAAAAAAAAAAAAGATACATGCACCCAGTGTTCATTGCAGCACTCTTTACAACAGCCAAGACATGGAAGCAACCTAAATGTCCATTGACAGATGAATGGATAAAGAAGATGTGGTACCTACATACAGTGGAATACTATTCAGCCATAAAAAAGAATGAAATAATGCCATCTTGCAGCAACATGGAAGGACCTAGAGATTATCATATTAGGTGAAGTAAGTCAGACAGAGAAAGACAAATATCATATGACATCACTTAATCTAAAAAAAATGATACAAATGAACTTATTTACAAAACAGAAACAGACTCACAGACTCAGAAAACAATTTATGGTTACCAAAGGGGAAAGGTGGTGGGGAGGGATAAATTAGGAGGTTGGGATTAACATATACACACTACTATCTATAAAATAGATAATCAACAGGAACTGTACTCAATATTCTTTAATAACCTATATGGGAAAAGAATCTGAAAAAGAATAGATATATGTATATGTATAACTGAATCACTTTGCTGTATACCTGAAACTAACATAACGTTGCAAATCAGCTATACTCCAAGATAAAATTTAAAATAAGGACAAAAGAAAAAGAAAAAAAATATTGAATTCTCTCAGAGACTATTGAGCACTCACTGTGAACATGGCAACACCTTACTAGGTGTTATTTTTAGAATTTTTCTCTGGTTAAATCTGTGACTACCATCTGTGAGCTGGAGTTGCTTCATGGTAAAGGATGGAAACCATATAGGAGAATAGTATTCTATAGGATTTGGAGGGAAAAGAATGAAATATAACTTTAAAAATATGTAGATTATACTTTTCCTTATGTGGTATTTGTCTACTTCATTGTAAGTGACTTACTACTCTTCTCTTCCCTCCTATAAACTTTTAGCTCCAGGAGGTTAAGAGAACATATCTGTCTCAGTCACCATTGTACTCCCAGTTAGGAGGCAGTAACTATAAGTTGAATTAATGAATAGATGAGAAATAATATTTATACAGTGAAGTATGACGTCTGTTTCCTAGGTTGTTCATAGAACCGTAGCTACTGAGTCTTTTGGACATATGTTATGATGTTGCTAAAAATAAAGTTCTAAAGCTATATAGATGAGGACTTCCCTGGTGATGCAGTGGTTAAGAATCTGCCTGCCAGCTCTGTTTACAATAGCCAGGACATGCAAGCAACCTAAGTGTCCATCGACAGATGAATGGATAAAGAAGATGTGGCACATATATACAATGGAATGTTACTCAGCCATAAAAAGAAAGGAAACTGAGTCATTTGTAGTGAGGTGGATGGACCTAGAGTCTGTCATACAGAGTGAAATAAGTCAGAAAGAAAACAAATACCATATGCTAACACATACATATGGAATCTAAAAAAAAAAAAAAGGTTCTGAAGAACCTAGGCGCAGGACAGGAATAAAGACTCAGACGTAGAGAATGGACTTGAGGACACGGGGAGGGGCAAGGGTAATCTGGGATGAAGTGAGAGAGTGGCATGGACATATATACACTACCAAATGTAAAATAGATAGCTAGTGGGAAGCAGCCGCATAGCACAGGGAGATCAGCTCAGTGCTTTGTGTCCACCTAGAGGGGTGGGATAGGGAGGGTTGGGAGGGAGACGCAAGAGGGAGGAGATATGGGGATATATGTATATGTATAGCTGATTCACTTTGTTATAAAGCAGAAACTAACACACCATTGTAAAGCAATTATACTCCAATAAAGATGTTAAAAAAAAAAAAAAAGAATCTGCCTGCCAGTGCAGGGGACACGGGTTCGAGCCCTGGTCCAGGAAGATCCCACATGCCATGGAGCCCTGTGTGCCACAACTACTGAGCCTGCGCTCTAGAGCCCTCGAGCCACAACTACTGAAGCCCATGAGCCTAGAGCCCGTGCTCTACAACAAGAGAAGCCACCGCAATGAGAAGCCCGCGCACCGCAACGAAGAGTATCCCCCACTTGCTGCAACTAGAGAAAGCCTGCACGGAGCAACGAAGACCAAACGCAGCCAAAACAAAAAACTATATAGATGAAACCAACATTCTCAGTTCATTTAATTAAGCCGTACCATTTTATATGTCCATACCATTTCATAAAGCGAGATAGTGAACTATCATTCTGTTTCCACATTATGCAGCCTAATTATAAACTCAGGGTCAGACCTATACTGGGAGATGGCAGACCAATAAATCAGTATTACAAATGATATGCCCCAAAGGAGTGTTTACCAGTTACTTTAGCCAGATTACAAATGAATAGCTTAAGACCACAAGTAGTTAGATAGGATTGAGAGTAAAGAATACCTATAAAATTGATGGCAAGTTTCTTGGTATTTGAGGGTTGTTACCTCTTTTATGTTGATTGTTGTTCTGAGTTATCACTGGTAATCTCTGTATAGATGTTTCATCTTTCACTTTTCAATAGTAAATGTTAAATAATCTTGGTTATAGCTATGAGAAAATAGGAAAAAATCACAAGCAGCAGGTTTTCTGGATCAATTGGAAAGTATTTTGGCAACCATGGTCTGTTACTTTTTTGCATAAGCAAACTATTAATTAAAGGTAAATTTTAATGAAGATTCATCATAATTGTTTTAATAATAAAACAAAGTGTTTTTATTTGAAATTTAAATATACCCAATAATACATCATTAATTTCTTTCTCCAGCAAGTCAAGGTAACCAGCAAGTGCTGGGAAAGTATAAGGCTCTTAGTAAATAAGCATTATAACCAAACTGCCAAACTGCCTACAGATGACCCGATTCATTGCCAGTGACCACCAGAAACCTATGAACTTTAAAAAATTTTGATTTAGAATATTTAAAATACCGTTTATGTTAAAGGATACTTAGAATAATTAGTTTGATCTACTTGATACTTTTGTTATTGTACAAAGTATGATGATCCCTCACCTTTGAAAATGTTTGAAAATGGTTAGATTTCAAAGACCTGGTTTAAACTTTTATATTGATCATTGTTTCATTATTATTATTGTTTTTATTCATTATGTTAATAGTTTATTTCCTTTCTAAATGTTCTTTAATGTTCTTCCCAATCATGAGATTCTCTATTTCAGTAGGTGTTTGGGTAGCGTACAAAATATTAAACTTCTGTAATTTGCATTGTAGTACTATGCTGTAGCTGCTCAGTTACAAGGAAAGATTTAATAATATGCTTGTTTGTTTATTCATTTACTTATCATTCAATCAGCTTGCCTGGCCTTTGTGCTAGATTTGGGGATACAAAAGTAAAAAAGGTATAATCTTTTTTCTCAGATCAAAATCAGGTGAAAAAAAAATTTAAACTGATCATTGTGGTGGAGTTTGAAGAATACTAATAGCATTATGAACAAAGGGCTGTGGAATCACAGGAATAACTATCTGCTTGTTGACAGTTAGAAAGCCATGAAGGTCATTTTTAAGCAGGGTCTTAGGGTTTGAGTAGGTTTATTAGAGGAAGAAGAGGATGGAACAGCATTTTGGGTAGAGGCAGCAGGTACAAAGGAGTAGATGCATAAGAGCGTTTGGCATATTTAGAAAATGGAGAGAAGTTTAATGTGTATGGGTCATTGGTTAGGAAAATATGGATGGATAGATTAGCACTGCTAGATCATTTTTTATCAGCATTGTGAAATTCCTTCTGTAGTGAGGAGAGACTACCTTTTACTGTTCTTTAAAAGAAAAATTTTGTTTTTAAATTTTATAATTCATTCATATATTAAAGATATTTAAATGCTCACTACTTGGTAGACCTCGTATTACTGCTTGAGAATTATTAATGTAATAATTGAACCTGATTGAGTAAGATGTTTAGATAGTGATCTAGAAAAATGCATATGTGGAAGAACTAGATTTTATGACTTGATTTGAAAGGATATAAAGAGGTACGTTAGAGTAGTACAAATGTATCTTGGATGCTTAAATTTTCAATTTTCAGTGCTTTAGATTGCTATAGGAAAATTACACAGTGATATGTAGGTCTAATATTCTTAAAGAAAACTTATTTTTTTTTCAAATTCTGAATGTGATATTTTAATAACATAATATACACTCTCACAATAACAGTATAAATTAAAATGCATTCTTATATAATCAAAGTATTTTAAATGTTCATTTTTTCCATTGATTTTAGTATACTTATCAAGATATAAAAATAGAAACAGTCTGTCAATGATGTTTTCTTTTTTAAACTTTTAATTTCAATTGTGTTATGTCCGTTTTACCAATTTCTGAAGGATTCTCTTTCATAAACCTTTGGTGTCCAATACAGTCTGCTCCTTCAATTCTGTTGTGAGATAGGCCATATTTACTATTACTAGATTCTGTCGGAACTCATATTAGCCAGGATGGGATGTCAGAAGGAACAGCTATCACTCTAGTCTGTAAGGGAACAGTTGTCAGCACATTCAGGGAAAGGGAACAAATGCCCAATTAGGTGAAGATATATTCTGGAGAGGCTGGCAGTTTAGGTTACCAGTTTTATCTCATGTGTTGAGTATTGACTACGATGGATAAAATTCTTTCAGATTAGTGTGTTTTTATTTTTTTAAGGATTGTAAAACTCCTAGATTTTTTTTTTTTTTTTGCGGTACGCAGGCCTCCCACTGTTGTAGCCCCTCCTGTTGCGGAGCACAGGCTCTGGACGTGCAGGCCCAGCTGCCATGGCTCACGGGCCCAGCCGCTCCGCAGCGTGTGGGATCCTCCCTGACCGGGGCACGAACCCATGTCCCCTGCATTAGCAGGCGGACTCTCAACCACTGCGCCACCAGGGAAACCCCCTAGACGTTCTTTGACATAGCCTGGAAGTATCCTTCCTTCTGACAGTTTTGGAAGTGATAAAACCAGACCCAGATTAGGCTGCACGTTAAGGATAACTTGAAAATAACCTTAAGAGTTTCCTTTTGGAATTGTGATGTTTTGGCCAACGTAGTTTAAAAATAACTGTCTTAAAAAAAAAAAAAAACTGTCTTAGACTATAATGCTTATCATTTATGTTTAACTACATCATCTATGAAAGTTTCTTTTAAATCACAAAATATGGGTACTTTGAAAATAAATGACTCCAAATTTGTTAATTGTTGTAGAGATTACAACCCCACTGCAGAGAAACTGCTTTCAAAGCACATGTGTAGTAAATATTTTTATAGAAATATGGTCATAAATAGTCCCAGGAAATCCCTCTTGAATATACTATATTTACATTTCAATTTTATGTTGTTGGTTTGTTGCTTTAAAATTGAATATAATTAGAATAAATAACACGCTAATGGCTTCATTTTACATTTTGAGTCAAAGCTTACTAAATTAAACCTTTACCCCCAGAATAGCATCTTGAGTAAACACATGTGGTTTACCAGGTTTAAATATTTTCTTGAGATCATGTGTGTTTGATTTTTCCTTTTGTAAAATTTGTGTGTCATATAAATACAACTAGATACGTAACAATCCTTTCCTGTACAAGCATTCCTCACTTAATAGAATTCTGAATAAGAGGAATTTATGAATTAAATTAAAAATTGACTTAAGTTTTTTCCTCTTCCCCTTGGAACTTGAGGATCTTAGCACTGCACATATATATTACCAGGTGGAGTGCCAAAGTCCTCTTACTGTGTGTGTTACAGTTAAACTGAAATGAATGTGTGAGAACATTTTTTAACATGTACTAACAGCTATTAGTGAGATCCCTAGTCCCTAGTAAACAGACCTTTATATTGGGAATAGAATAGTCATCAAGGACCAGTTTTCTCATTTGCCTGTCATCATCAGAATTTGTTAGCTGTTTGTCAGTTCTACCTAATTTGACCTGGATGTCCTTAGCAAAACTAGGATTGAACATTTCAGTCTCTGGCTTTATGAATGATTTCCCCACATCCAAGGATACTCTTAACAAACTGTACAGATAAAATTGGGGGAAATGTTAGGAAATAGAACAGTAAATTATAGTTATGGAGAAAGTGCAAAAAAAGTTAAGATTATTGACAGTAGTTTCAAAATTAGAAATATTAAGGTGAACTGGAGCCAAATTACTAAAATATTAGAAATTTCTCTTAAATAACTATAATATCTTAAGCTCTCTATTATACTACTAGATTGCCTGGTGAGCTTTCACTCTTAGTGTCTTAATGTTATGAATAATTTTTTAGTTTTATAATATGAATTACTTTTAGTGGTTATACTACGGAGATCCTGAAAACTATAATTACTTTTACTAGAATGATTGAAGCTATATGTTTTAAAATTTGGTACCTTAGAAAGTGATTGTGTTACATATGGAGAACAGTTTTATACTGGAACGTATGTTTCTCTTTATGATGAAGGTTAACAGGAAAATGACAAAAATTAGTTTTATACCAAAATCCTTAGGAACTCTTAGCTCAAATCTAAGATTTTAATTCTTACTTTCAAGTCCTCTGTAATTTGTATCTCCGTCCCCAGCTTCTCCAGATTTATCTCTAACTTTACCCACTGTAAACTTGACTTCCATCTGACATGCTTCCTCATCGTCCCTCAAATACAGTGAAGTTATTATGCCTTTCTTTCCTTGTGCTCTTTCCCTACCTCTGTGTATTTGTTTTTTTTTAATCTCTGATCAATTCCTGTTTACTCCATGAAGTCCAGTCCGTACTAACTTCCCCCTTTCTATAAATTTATCACACTTATTGTTTATAGTGTACATTTTAATATTTGATCTTATTTGATTTATATTGTTTCTTACCTTGTTTTATGTGACAGCATAGCCTAAATCCGTGGTAATACTCAGTGTCTTGACAGCAGCTACCTCAATTAGTATACCTTTCAGTGATAAGAGAGTAAGTGCTTAAGAGTACTTACAGTGTTGAATTGAGTTGAACTGAAAAAAGTTGGGGATATTTATTAACATAAATTATGCCTCATAATATGGCATGTGTGCTTTTTGAGGGTGGTTATAACGATTAGGTGTCTTTTTTCATTGTCTTTTTGAAAACCTTTTAGTTGTGGAATCATGCTTATTCATTGAAGGGCTATTTTGAGCCATGCTATGGGAGAGATATATTAAACTGTCATGTACATTATCAACATTGATAAAAAGTTAATATTTGTAGTACAGGACACTTTTATGGAATAATACCTTTAGTGTTCACGTATGTCTGTGTCCTTGTATTTTACTGTATGAAATCTCTCTTCTGTTCCTTCGATTAATTTTGCCTACCTCAAAAGAAGCCACTCATTCTGATTCATCTTAGCTTCTCCCCCTCCTTAAATGATTATAATTTTTCTCTGACTACTGATATTAGGTTTCCTTAGCACTGATCTGATCGTCGAGGTCTTTTGAGCAATAACAAACAAAGCAGACGTAAATTTTTTTTCTAGTCTAATAGACGTATGAGCTCTGATTTCTCTACTGAGACAAAGTGAGATGATGTAAAAGAGACCTTTCTTTTCTTAGGAGAATGCTGAGAAATGGTAGGTCCCTCTCAAACGAAGAGATTTAGTCTACCAGGCTGGGTTAGGACTGCCAAAGTAAACAGGATTCACCATGTATAGGACCATATAGCATGTGGTGGGTGTGATCCCTCTCTGCTTGCTAAGGGAATCTTTCTTTTATCTTTATCAGGTGGTTGGGCCCTTGAAGTTTAGTTTTACTGCCATGGTAAATTTTTTTTTTTTCCTTTTTATTTTTTTTTTAACATCTTTATTGGGGTATAATTGTTTTACAATGGTGTGTTGGTTTCTGCTTTATAACAAAGTGAATCAGCTATACATATACATATGTTCCCATATCTCTTCCCTCTTGCGTCTCCCTCCCTCCCACCCTCCCTATCCCACCCCGCCAGGAGGTCACATAGCACTAAGCCGATATCCCTGTGCCATGCGGCTGCTTCGCACTAGCTATCTACCTTACGTTTGTTAGTGTGTATATGTCCATGACCCTCTCTTGCCCTGTCACAGCTCATCCTTCCCCCTCCCCATATCCTCAAGTCCGTTCTCCAGTAGGTCTGTGTCTTTATTCCTGTCTTACCCCTAGGTTCTTCATGACATTTTTTTTCTTCCTAACTTCCATATATATGTGTTAGCATATGGTATTTGTCTTTTTCTTTCTGACTTACTTCACTCTGTATGACAGACTCTAGGTCTATCCACCTCATTACAAATAGCTCAATTTCATTTCTTTTTATGCCATGGTAAATTTCTATCCTAACCTTTGGGCCTATGGATCTCTTGTCCCGCACCCTCTTCTTTTAGGTATACCATAATTTCTTCCAGATTTGTTTTAGTTGCGTTGCTTCAGTACGTTATATGGAGGGCAGGGGAACCAAGGCTATGTGTTTAGTCTACCAGCTTCCTATTATTGTTTTTAGGTTAAGTGTGCTGTTTCTGCTGTTTTTCTGATGTTTCCAGAGTTTCCAGGTTTTCAAGGCTCTCTGTTCAATATAGTTTCCAAATATGGAAAGCTTTTGTTATAGTGTGATGTTATGAAAGGTAATTTATTTGGACTCTTGCTAAAGATCAACATTTAGTCATAGTCACTGTGTGAGTCTTTCTGATATTCTTCATAATTAGTTGGAAGGTATAGGTATAAAAGATACAGGAATATCTTTTAGAATTACATATTAGTTGTTCCTGTATCATTCTTATCAAAAGAATGTTGTGCATGCCTGCTGTGACTGTAACCACTGTGCTCACTCTTCACCTGCTTTCTTAGGGCAGAATTTCTGGATCAGATGCATCCAAGGTAAAGTTTACCATGTCTCTTCAGGTTGACCCTCAGTAGTAACAGGAAATACCAGAGCAATTATTGCACACACATTAATGATCTTCTAATCTCCAACCTTGCATGTAATTGCTGCTGTCAAATACAATTACTGTCTGCCCAGGTTTCTTGCCCTGGGGGCAGTCGTGCCATGCCTTGGTATAGAGTTAGAAAATGCAAAGAGAGTTTCTGAAACTTTTTGAAGGTTTTGCTTATATCTACTTTGAAAATTTTAAACTATAAAACTACATTGCCTTTTTTATTTTTTAGAAGACTGACCTGATTAGGTCTGACAGTAATAAGAGAAGAATAACAAAAAAGATTTGAAGGTTTATTGATTGTAACTGTATTTCTGAACAATTAATTATGAATACATTTCCTTTATGCATTGGCACCACATTGGCCACAGTTCAGGAAATATAATGCTAAACTGGTGTTCCTTTTTTAAAAGTATGTATACTAGTTAAAGCTCTATACAATCTTGAATTAATTAGATTTTTGTGATTGCAGTAATAGGATAAGACCATAATCTAGTGGTTCTAGATTGGAGATTGCCTATTGTGTAGTAATGCCTCCTTGATTTCAGATCTGGGGATGAACTGTTCCACATGGGTGAATTTTTCAGCTAACCGGATGTATTCTTTAAAATAGCTAAACTTTTAAAATTTTTAGGTAAAACCTTTTCTAATATAATCATGTTTTCTAGCTTCTTTAAACATAATTTACTAAGCACATTTTATCGTTTTCCTCACAGGATTATCATTACATTTACTAATCATTGTGAAGCTAGTGGGAAGCAGCCACATAGCATAGGGAGATCAGCTAGGTGCTTTGTGACCACCTAGAGGGGTGGAACAGGGAGGGTGGGAGGGAGATGCAAGAGGGAGGAGATATGGGGATATATATATGTATATGTTTATGTATAGCTGATTCACTTTGTTATAAAGCAGAAACTAATGCACCATTGTAAAGCAATTATACTCCAATAAAGATGTTAAAAAAAAAGAAAAGAAAATTAATGTGATGAGCTTAAAGGTTAGTTAGGGTATGGATTTTTTTTTTTTTTTTTTGCGGTACGTGGGCCTCGCACTGCTGTGGCCTCTCCCGTTGCGGAGCACAGGCTCCGGACGTGCAGGCTCAGCGACCATGGCTCACGGGCCCAGCCACTCCGCGGCATATGGGATCGTCCCAGACTGGGGCACGAACCTGTGTCCCCTGCATCGGCAGGTGGACTCTCAACCACTGTGCCACCAGGGAAGCCCAGGGTATGGATTTTTTATGTCTTCACCTACTATCTTGAAACTTTGTGCTCTTTTGGGTGCCTTTCTTTTAATTGAGACACACCATAATTCATACATTATACAGTTCACCCATTTGAAGTGTTCAATTCAGTGGTTTTTAGCATATTCACAAAGTTGTACAACCATCACCATGATCAATTTTAGAACATTTTCATCGTCTCAAAAAGAAACTCCATATCCTTTAGCCATCAGTTTCAACCTCGCAATTTCCTTCGGTCCTAAGCAACCAGTAATCTACTTTATGTCTCTATAGATTTGCCTATTCTGGACATTTCAGATAAATAGAATCATATGTGATCTTTTGTGATTGGCTTCTTTCATTTAGTTTAGTATGGAAGAACAAAGATTCTTCCAAGTTGCAGCATGTATCAGCACTTCATTCCTTTTTATGGCCAAATAGTATTCCATTGTATGGATATACCACATTTTGTCTATATTCCATTGTATGGACATACCACATTTTGTCTATCTGTTCTTTTGTTGATGGACATCTGGGTTGTTTCCACTTTTTGGCTATTATGAATAACACTGTAAGAACATTTGTGTGCAAATTTTTGTGTGGACGTATGTCTTCATTTCTCATGGGTATGAGGAATTGCCAGACTTTTCTCCAAAGTGGCTGCAACATGTTGCATTCCCATCAACAGTATATGAGGGTTCTGATTGCTCTACATCCTTGTCAGTACTCATTATTTTTTATCTTTTTGATTATAGGCATCCTAATAAGTGTGAAGTTGTATCTCATTGTGGTTTTGATTTGCATTTCCCTGATGGCTAATGATGTTGAGCATCCTTTCATGTGCTTATTGGCCATTTGTGTATTATCTTTTTTATTATATTTATCTTCTCCTATTTTAGGGCTGTACTCTTATTGTTAGAAAGAATGTTAGTGGCTGTCTAGACTAGTTTTCTGTCTCCAAGTTATTCCAACATACAGTTTTTTAGATTCTATTAGAAGACTACTAATGATGGAAATACACTGTTTCTGAAGAAGTTCCCCCAATTTTTTTTAACAACTCTAATTATTAGAAGCTTCTTTCTATAGTAGGCCAAAATCTGGTACACTGTTTTTTTTTGTTGTTGTTGTTGCTGTTACTGTTATTGTTGTTGTTTTTAAATTTGTTCTATTTTTGCTTTCTAGGCCTACGTATAAGTCCAGTTCTTCATCTTCATAAGAGTCCTTCATTGTTTTAAGACAGCTTTTAAATCTCCTCTTCGTCAGGCTAGATATTCCTAATTTCTAAAATTGTTCTTTATCCCATCACCATCAAGTCCCACCACCATCCCAATCATTCTTTGTGAACAAGTTTCAGTTTCTAATAACTTTTCTTATAGTCTGGCTTTGGAATTGAACAGACTGTTTGAGATATAGTGTGACCACTGTAGAATAAAACTTTTCTCTCATTTGAATACTGTACTTTTAGGGATGTAGCTTAAAACTACTTTAACATTTTTGGTAGCCACATTACAATGTTAATTCTTTAACTTTCAGGAAACTAAAATCTCAAATCTTTTTCACACATTCTGTTATGTAATGTTTGTTCTGTACTAAGTTCATTACCTTATGTGTACTCAATATTAAATTCCGTTTACTTGATTCATCATATTATTCCAACATTAAGATATTCTTTTGGATCATGAATGTGTCATCTAGGTTTGATGACCCTGTCATCAGGAAATTTGATTAGCATGCTTTTTTGTACCACAAGTCAACTTTTTTTTTTTTTTGGCTGCCTTGGGTCTTCGTTGCTGTATGCAGGCTTTCTCTAGTCGTGGCGAGTGGGGGCTACTCTTCGTTGCGGTGCGCAGGCTTCTCATTATGGTGGCTTCTCTTGTTGCGGAGCACAGGGTCTAGGCTCATGGGCTTCAGTAGTTGCAGCACACAGGCTCAGTAGTTGCGGTGTGCAGGCCCTAGAGTGCACGGGCTTCAGTAGTTGGGGCGCATGGGCTCAGTAGTTGTGGCACTCAGGCTCTAGGGCATGTGGGTTTCAGTAGTTGTGGTGCATGGGCTTAGTTGCTCCGCGGCATGTGGGATCTTCCTGGACCAGGGATTGAACCCGTGTTCCCTGCATTGGCATGCGGATTCTTTACCACTGCACCACCAGGCAAGTCCTTAAGTCAGCTATTGATGAAGGTGGTATATAATACGGATAGGGTCAGAGACTGACTTTGCTGCTAGAAACTTAACTGGAGATTTTTGATCCATTTATACATGACTTTTGGTTAGATACTCAATAATAATAAAAATAATTATTAGCATAAATGCTGGAGAGGGTGTGGAGAAAAGGGTGGGTATGAAAATTGGTGTAGCCACTATGGAGAACGGTATGGAGGTTCCTTAAATAACTAAAAATAGAGCTACCATATGATCCAGCAATCCCACGACTGGGCATATATTCAGAAAAGATGAAAACTCTAATTCGAAAAGATATGTGCACCCCAGTGTTCATAACAGCACTATTTACAATAGCCAAGACATGGAAGCAACCTAAGTGTTCATCAACAGGTTAATGGATAAAGAAGATGTGGTACATATGTACAATGGAATATTACTCATCCACGAAAAAGAATGAAATAATGCCATTTGCAGCAACATGGATGGACCTAGAGAATATCATACTAAGTGAAGTAAATCAGAGAGAGAAAGCAGATATTATATATTACTTATATGTGGAATCTGACAAATTAATACAAATGAATTTATTTACAAAACAGAGTCCCAGACATAGAAAACAAACTTATGGTTACCAAAACAGAAAGGAGGGGAGGGATAAATTTGGAGTATGGAATTATCAGATACACACTACTATGTTTAAAATAGATAAACAACAAGGATTTTCTTTATAGCACAGGGAGCTATATTCAATATCTCGTAATAACCTATAATGGAGAAGAATCTGAAAAAATATATACATATATATAACTGAATCACTTTGCTGTACACCTGAAACTAACATAATATTGTAAATTAACTTTATTTATTTCATTGAAGCAAGCTTAAGACAGGAAAGAAAAATTATTAGCTGTATTTGCTGAGCTCTTACTATGAGCCATGCACTATGCTAAGTGCTTTAGATATGTTATTCTATTTAGTCCTCACCACAATCCTATAAAGCAGACACTATTATTATTATTATTATTTTTTTTTTTGTGGTACGCGGGCCTCTCAGTGTTGTGGCCTCTCCCGTTGTGGAGCACAGGCTCCAGACGCACAGGCTCAGCGGCCATGGCTCACGGGCCCAGCCGCTCCGCGCCATGTGGGATCTTCCCGGACTGGGGCACGAACCCGTGTCCCCTGCATCGGCAGGCGGACTCTCAACCACTGCACCACCAGGGAAGCCCCAGACACTATTGTTATCTGTATTTTCTAGACAAGAAAACTGAAGCTTAGGGAAGTTAATAATTCATCCTGAAGTTACACAGCTAATAACTGGTAGAGTAGGATTTGAATAGTCTCTGTCATTCTAAAATTTATACTTAACTAAAATTCACTCTCATGTGAAAATCAACCTTATTTGAAATTATGCCTTATTTTTCTTAACCATTTATTCATGCATTCAGCAAATATTTATTAAGTGCCTTCTATGTGCCAGGCACTGGTCTAAGTTCCTAGGATATATCACTGAGCAGAAATGAACAAAAACCTTTCCCCTTGTGGAGCTTAAATTCTACCACAGGAAGACAAGGATAGGAGTGTAGAATGAAGGGGGTATTGGGTTACAGTTTTAAATAGGGTGGTAAGGGTAAGCTGTATTGAAAAGGGTGACATTTGGACTTTAAATTGGTAAAGGAGTGAACTACTTTATTTTTAAAATTCTTTTCCGTTATGGTTTATTACAAGATACTGAATATAGTTCCCTGTGCTATACATTAGGACCTTGTTGTTTATCCATTCTCTGTATAATAGTTTGCATCTGCTAATCCCAAACTCCCAATCCATCCCTTCCCTTCCCGACCCCTCCTCCCCCTTGGCAACCACAAGTCTGTTCTCTGTATCTGTGACTCTGTTGTTAATGTATTTTTAAGGATTTTTTTCACTTATGTTAATGAGAGCAATTATCTTCCTTTTTTTGTATCATTCTTGCCAGGCGTAAGTGTCAAAGTTATTCTGATCTTATAAAAAGAAATGGGAAGTGTTCCCTCTTTTTCTATTTTCCAGAAAAATTTTTGTAAGATTGGCATTATTTCTTACCTAAGTGATTGAATGAATGTAACAGTGAAGCTATCTGGTATTCTTTGCAGTAAGGTTTTTAATTAAAGATTCAGTTTCTTTAATAGATATGGGACTATTCAGATGTTTCACTTTTTATTCACTCAGCTTTGGTAAATTGTATTTTTTTGAGAAATTTGTCCATTTTTTCCAAATAACCAATTTATTTGGCTTAAGTTGTTCATAAGATTTACTTATTAATTTTTGATTCTCTAAGATATGTAGTGATGTCCCTTTTCATTCCTGATATTGGTCTTTTGTCTTTTTTCTCTTCTTTCTTCATCATTCTTGCTAAAATTTTTCTGATCTTTTCACAAAACCAGTTTTTGGCTTTGCTTATTTTTCTCTAGTGAACATCTGTTTTCTGTTTCATTGGCTTTTCCCCTTATCTTTATATTTCTTTATATTTAATTTTTTGTTCTTTTTGTAGCTTCTTGAAATGGAAACTTAAATTACTGTGTTCTTTTGGGGATTAAAAATCACTCAAGGACTTCCCTGGTGGCGCAGTGGTTAAGAATCCGCCTGCCAATGCAGGGGACACGGGTTCGAGCCCTGGTCTGGGAAGATCCCACATGCCACAGAACAACTAAGCCCGTGTGCCACAACTACTGAGCCCGAGCTTTAGAGCTCATGAGCCACAACTACTGAGCCTGCGTGCCACAACTACTGAAGCTCACGCTCCTAGAGCCTGTGCTCCACAACAAGAGAAACCAACGCAATGAGAAGCCCACGCACCGCAACAAGGAGTAGCCCCCACTCGCCACAACTAGAGAAAGCCCGCGCACAGCAACGAAGACCAAACACAGCCAAAAAAAAAAAAACAACACTCAAGAAGAAACTTACTGAGGATAAATATCGATATATATTCTTAACTTTTACTGGATCCTCTGGCTTTTCACTTGAAAAAAAAGAAGGATTTGTTCTTGTTTCATCAAACAGGATGTTGATGAATAGAAAGAAAGGGCTCAAAATAAAAATTTCCTTGCCTATGTAAGGCTAATCTTATTTAAGTATAAGCTAAAAACAGACAGACGGTTTATCTCAGGACTGCAATACATGGGGCATAGAAAGATAAATAAAGTAGCATTTCCCCAGAGTATATTTTAGAACCCCGACAGTAATCAAAAAGTATCTTAAGTAACTGTCTCTGACCCACGATGTTGCAGAATAACATCCAGGAGGAATGAATAGGAATTGTTTCTTTCAGTTAACTGAGTAGTTCACTCCTTTACCAATTTAAAGTCCTTATTCACTAAACTTGTCTTGCCTTATCAGTCTCTGCACCTCTTTTTCATGAAATCATCCATTTTATTAAGATAGTTGGTTGAATGGAGGCAAAAGTAATGGAAAAGAGAATGGAATGGAAACAGTTTAGCAATACTAATCTATTCATTTGTGTATTCCCATTCATGCATTCTGTCAAAAATCATTCAGAGTTATTGGAATTCGGGGATGATGACAGTGGTAATAGCATAGTTTTTGAATTTTCCCGAATCCTTAACAGAATAACTAGGATAGCATAACCAAAAGCACTTGTGCAATATCTGTAACAAAACCTAGTTAATCAGAGAAACTAGGGACAAACTATCAACAGCTCCAAGATTTGTGTAGCATTGGCATCTCTGTATGACGAAGCAGAAGGAAACAGTAGGGAGTCTAATTGACCCGAGAATGGCAGAAGCCTAAAATTGCCCACAGGTGAAGAGTACAGGGGGCTCATGGTAAGGTTTTCTAGAGCTGTCTGGAGCTCTAGAGTTCCAAAATTAAGCAGCCAAAACTTCCCTTCCAGTACACAGCCTCACACTAAGAGGAATCTGCAGGACAAGTCAAGCAGGACAAGGACAATGAAGACAAAAGGAAAAAGAAACCAGATAAGAATTGGGAGAGGGGACCAGAGCCAAGTGATCTTGAAAGTATCCTAGGGGCCAGATTTTTAATTACTTCATGAAGATAACAGAAAAGGGACTTACATACCTAAAACTATATCCTGATTCACATTTCTCTCTTAAAAATTCAAAAACATTAATTTCATGTAAAATGAGCAACAGAAAAAGAATTATGGTTGAAACCTATACAAAGTTACTATAATTCAGAATTGTACTTTTTTCTTATAATATCCAGAAGCTGTATTAATGGTTAAAATAATGAAAGTGTGCTAATATTTTCATGGGTATTGGTAGGATTGCAATATTGCTTTCCAAAAGAGTAATACCATTTTACAAGAGCATTAGGGCCATTAACTTAGTATATAGTGCCTGTTTCACTACCGTTTTGCCAAGTTGGATAATTTTGTTACCCTAATGGAATTAGTTTAAAATCTGTTGCTCGTTGTTGTTTTAATCTGCATTTTCTTAAATGATTATGGATGTTGAACTTTTTTCCAAGTAGTGATATAACATTATTGATATTTATGTATGTACGTGAATAAAATCCTAAACCTCTGTGTCACTTCAAATACGAATTGTTGCCTGCTCGTAACCATGGTCTGTTACCCATTGAATCTTAATGTTTTTCTTACATATGAGATCATTTCGATATATTGCTTAGAATATTATAGAAATATTAGCCATTCATTTTATTTGCTTAAAATGCAGTTCCATCTTATTTATTTTTTACTACATTATTACAGAAGTGCCAGTTTAAGTACTTGAATCTGTTAGTTTTTTATGATTTTCTTTGGTGCTTAAAATCTAAGAAAAAGTTACAATTTCTTCATAGTATGATAAATACTATATTCAGAATCATTTTGCAAAGAACATTTAAATCTTGATCAGTTACATTTCTAGAAAGTTATAATAACCTGAAGGTAATCGTCCATGATAGGCATTTAAAAACAGCATTAAATTGACCAGGGCACAAACCCGCGTCCCCTGCATCGGCAGGTGGACTCTCAACCACTGCGCTACCAGGGAAGCCCCTAAAAATCTTTTAAATGTACACTTGAGACAGAACAGGTTTTAAATCAGAATATTTGTAAATATTTGATAATGGTTTCTAAAATAGCTTGGAGAGGTGGCGTAGTTTAATAGAAAGAGCATAGTCTTTGGATACCAGAAGATCTTGGTTTGGGACTCAGTTCTGCACTTACTATGAGGCATTGGGTATTTCACTTTTCTTTATCTTCAGTTTTCTAATCTGTAAAATAGAGATATATTTTATCAAATATAAGGCAAACATTCAGTTTCTAACATTTTAAAAATCATGTGTTTTAAAATTGGAGTACTATATTTAATTCGCTGTGTTGTCTTTCTTAGCATTATAGAAAATAATGGTACTTTTTATAATTGGTGATGTCTTAGATTGCATGAGACACAGTAAAAATGCCAATTTTATAGAATTGTTTTGAAGTTGGAATTGGATAATATATATAAAGTGTAAAGCACATGGAAGATGCTCCTGAAGTCCTAGTTTCCTCCCCCGCCCCCCCCCCCCCCCCACTTAATGACAGTGTCGTTGGTTGGTTGGTTTGGGGATTTGTTGTTTTACCAGGAGAATCAGCATAGACCTCACATTGAGAAATATTAGCTCAGATAGTTTTAAATTGTCTCACCTGTTTTTGATACTTCAAATGTATCCATTTTTATAGCAGTAGCTTTATTATATAATTATTTTATTATAGATTATCTTAATTATTTTCTAGACTAAGCAGAATAGAAATAATTATTTGTGCATCTCTGCATAAATACAAACATATATAGATGGTAATTAACTTGTTTAAAACTATTAGATAAAGACTTGTGGTTCTATATTGTTGGTCACCACATCAAAATATCTTGCATCTGTGTTGCTGAGATATTTTCACTTTGGAGAAGTGGCCATATTGTGACTAATAATAATAATTATATATCAGCTAACACTTATATAGTGTCTACTTTGTGCTGGGCACTGTTGGTTTTACATATATATATTTTATATCTTGGAAACACCCATATGAGATAGGTACTATTACTTTTATTTTTATAAATGAGGAAACTGAGGCAGAGAGATTAATTTACCCAAATTCCTATAGCTGAACCTATAAACAAATTAAGCAAACAAACCAATAAAGCAGAAGCCAAGAAAGGTAGCACATGGAAGCAAGAAACTCCCTCCTTGCATATATTAGCCTGATAATCTTTGGAACAGTTATTTTTCAGATAGAAAGTTTCACAAGGTTTTACATCTTGACCCAACCCAGCAACTGACTAAGGTAGAATCTGAATCAAGTGAGAAAGATTCAGCCAACAACTTACCTTTCCCCCTTGAGTGAAGGAGCATTTCAGTGTCTCACATAATATAGTCTCAGGCAATATAAGAATTGGCAAGTTTTAGCCTATTGGCTGCCAAATTGGAGTCTCTTTCTTTAACTGCTGATGCAACATAAAAATAACTTAATGGATTTTGAGTAGAGAGAAATGAAATAAACTTCTTAAACCTCTATGAGAAGCATTTCATTGGAGTGGAAATCAAGAGAGTAAAAGTAGCCAAAGTTTGGCCCTTATAGATGAAGTGGATGGAGAACAAAACTAATGCATCTTTGGCACCTTTATTCTGAATTCAATCTGATAATGGCAGATTATTAAAAAAAAATTTTTTTGCCTCAGATATAATCTCCCACCTCACCTTCCCAAAATTGTCACCAGCATTCTAATATGCCTGTGCAGTTGCTGCAGAAAGAGGAATTAATCCTAGGAAGAAATATACTTAGAATGCATTATAATTAAATTATAGAGTCAGTTTTTTCCCTGAAGATTTTAATTAAAACTGTATTATGCTTTATGTACAAAGGTATTCATCATATCTTGGTTTATGAATGAAAAACTGAAAATACCTAAATAGACAGTTGTCAGATAATGGTTAAGTAAATTATGGTACATCACTTCATGGAATATTATGCTGGTTTTTAAATTAATGTTTTTGGAACTTCTGCTCTTGGGCATGGTGGTATAATAGGGACAAGATTTACCCTTTTATTTAAAACAGGAAGAAAACAAGACACAGTAGTTGAAATAATGATTTTCAGACAATGCACTGAAAATCGTATGAAACTATGAGAGAAGAGAAACAAAGTAAACCCTACAGTTTCCTCAGCTTATTATCTGGAAGCAGTTTCAGCTCAGGGAGGGGGTATCCAAAAGAGCTTGGCCACCTTGTCAGTTTGAGCCAGACTGAATATACAGGGCTGCATACTAGAGAGGATGCTCTTGCATACAAAGGGAGAGTTCCAGAGATCTATAGAAGGGTCTCTCTGGCGGAATACTAATCTGTGTATGTGTGAGAGGAAACTAACAGGCTGGAGAATGAAATACAAGAAAGCAGCAAGCCATACAGTTCGTGGAGTTGACATAGGATTGAGACTCTTTCATTTCCTACTAGTCAGAGTGGAAAGAAAATGTAGTGTATGGGGCATATGGTAGAGGCCTCTGAAGGATTTAACTTCAGTACTGGGGCTAAATTAAGCTCTAGATTAAAGGCTGCTCTGCCCCTGCCTTAACAAAGCTTAAAAATGAGCCTTGAAAGGATCAAATTGATTCCACGTAACTGAATTAATGCCCAAACAAAGTCTAACATAATTTAAAGGAACACAACAAAATCCAGCAAACAAGAGTGTAAAATTTATAATATCTGGCTTACAGTAAAAGTCTTTCAAGCATGCAAAAGTAGCAGGAAAATATGATCCATAACCAGGAGAAAAACCTGTCAGTGAAAGCAGATACAGAAATGATAAAGATGAAAAACAGCTATTATAAATATAGTCTATATATTCAAGAAAATAGAGGAAAACATGAACACAATGGAGAGAGATACAGAAGATACAGAAAGACCCAAATGGAACTTGTGGAGATGAGAGTTAACATCTGAAATGAAAAATACACTGGGAAGAATTAACAGCAGATTAGACATTGCATAAGAAAAGATCAGTGGGGTTTCCCTGGTGGCGCAGTGGTTGAGAGTCTGCCTGCCGATGCAGGGGACACGGGTTCATGCCCCGGTCCGGGAGGATCCCACGTGCCGCAGAGTGGCTGGGCCTGTGAGCCATTGCCGCTGAGCCTGTGCATCCGGAGCCTGTGCTCCGCAATGGGAGAGGTCACAGCAGTGAGAGGCCCACCTACCGCAAAAAAAAAATAAAGAAAAAAAAGATCAGTGAACTTGAAGATATAGCAGGTGAAACAAAAATGAAGCACAGAGCATAAAAAGACTGAACAAATATACATATAATTGGAATCCCTTAAGAGAAAAAGAAGACAGAAAAAATTTAATAAATAATGGCTGAAAATTTTAAACATTTGATGAAACCATAAACCAGAGTTTTTCAGCCTTTGCATTATTGACATTTGGGGCTGGGTAATTCTTTGCTGTGGAGGGCTGTCCTGTGCATTGTAGGATGTTTAGTAGTAACCCTGGTCTTTACTCACTAGATGCCAATAAGACCAACCACTTGTGACAACCAAATGGAGGATAGGGGCAAAAAAAAAAAACAAAGACTCCCCTAGTTGAGAATCACTGCCATAACCAATGGAACAAGAAGCTCAATGAATGTCAAGCAGGAGAAACGTAAATAAAAATGATACCGTGACACATCATAATCAAATTGTTGAAAATCAGTGAAAAAGAGAAACTCTTTAAAAGCATGCATACCAACAAAAAAATGATACAGAGGAACAAATGTAAGAACTGCAGCAGACTTCTTCAATAGATCAATAGGGGCACCATCAAAGGAAAAAACTATCAACTTATAATCTATACCAGTTAAAATAGCTTTCAGAAATGAAGGTGATTTGCTTACCAAAAATTTACAGGTAAAATACTCAAGGCTGAAAAATGGAAAGCTTTCCCCTTAAGATCAGGAATAAGACAGGATGCTTTCTTTTACCATGTACTATAAATTCTAGCCAGAGCAGTTAGACAAGAAAAAGAAAATAAACAGCATCCAAATTGGAAAGAAAGAAGTAAAACTATCTCTGTTCACAGATAACACCATCCTAAATACAGAAAACGCAAAAAAACCACCCAAAACTACTGGAGTTAATAAACATTCAGCAAATTTGCAAGATACAAGATCAACATGCAAAAATCGGTTGGGTTAATATACACCATCAGTGAACACCCCAAAATGGAAACTAAGGAAACTATTCCATTTACAGTAGCATACAAAATAATAAAATACCCAGGAATAGTTTTAAAAGGAGGTGAAAGATTTTACACTGAAAACCATAAACCATTGCTGAGACAAGGAAGACCTAGAAAAATGGAAAGACATCCCATGTTCATAGATAGAAAGGTTTTATATTGTTAAGATGGCAGTACTACCTAAAGTGACCTACAGATTCAATGCAGTCTATCAAAATTCCAACTAACATTTTTGCAGAAATGGAAAAGCTGATCCTCAGATATATATGGAATTATAAAGGGACCCAAATAATCAAAACAATATTGAAAAAGAACAAAATTGGAGAATTCACACCTGCAATTTCAAAACTTACTACAAAATAACAGTAATTAGAACAGTGTTGTACTGGCACAAAGATAGGCACATGGACCAGTGGAATAGAACTGAGTCCAGAAATAAACCCTCACATTTATGGTCAGTTGATTTTTGATGAAGATGCCAAGACCATTCAGTGGAGAAGAAGAATCTCTTAAACAAATGATGCTGGGACAACTGGATATCCACATACAACAGAATGAAGGTGCATTCTTATATCACACTATATACAAAAATTCACTCAAAAGGGATCAACGACCTAAAAAAATATGAATGAGAACTATATTGACTGAAGTAAATATGTACTTATCTCAGTGATTTTTGATTTGGCCATGGATTCTTAGATATGACAGCAAAAACACAGGCAACCAAAGAAAAGATGGTAAACAGGACTGCATCAACGCTAAAACTTTTCTGCTATCCAAAAAAGTAAAAAGACATTTTACAGAAAGGGAGGAAATATTTGCAAATCATATCTGATAAAGATCTAGTATCCAGAATATATGAATAACTCATAAAAGATAACTAATAACTGGGTTGAATATAGACATTCCTCCAAAGAGAATGACCCACAATCACATGAAGTATTAGTTATTAGGGAAATGCAAATCAAAACCACAGGGAGGTATTACTTCACACACACTAAAATGACTATAATAAAAAAGACAGATAATAACAAGCGTTGGCAAGGATATGGAGAAATGGGAACCATCTTACATTGTTGGTGGGAATGTAAAATGGTGCAGGTGCTGTGGAAAATAGTTTGGTGGTTCTTCCAAAAGTTACACATAGAATTACCATATGACCCTGCAATTCTTCTCCTAGGTATATATACCCAAAAGAATTAAAAACAGGTACTCAAATAGCTGTACACAAATGTTCATAGCACAATAATAGTCAAAAGGTACAAACAATCCAAATGTCCATCAACTGATAAATGGATATATAATATAGAGTATGTGTATATATATATACGTTAGAGTATTAATCATAGGAAGGAATGAAGTACTGATACGTGCTCACGTATGATCACATATCGTGTGATTCCATTTATATGAAGTATCCAGAATGGGTGAATCCATAGAGACAGAAAGCTGATTGATGGTTGCTAGGGTTAGGAGGAAGAGGAATGAGAGTGATTGCTTAATGGGCTCAAGGATTTGTTTTGGGATGATGGAAATGTTTTGAAACTAAATAGAGCTGGTGGTTGTACAACACTGTCAGTGTACTGAATGCCACTCAATTGTATATATATATTTTGTTTTTTAAAAGGGGGAAACTATGTTTATTTTGTCTTTTTTTTAAATTTTTTTTAAATTGGAGTAGAGTTGATTTACACTGCTGTGTCATTTTCTGCTGTACAGCAAAGTGAATCAGCCATATGTATACATATATCTCCTCTTTTTTGCATTTCCTTCCCATTTAGGTCACCAAAGAGCACAGAGTAGAGTTCCCTGTGCTAATTGTATATTTTTAGATGGCTTATTTTATATTATGTGAATCTCATGTCAATACAAAAAAAAAAAGTAAGGGTAAAATAAAGATTTTTCAGACAAAAGCAGAGATAATTCGTTGCTGACTGACATGCACTACAATAAATGTTAAAGGAACTTCAGGCAAAAGGAAAAGTGTATAAGATGGAAATTTAGACCTGCTTAAAGGAATGAAGACAACTGGAAGTGACAAATATGTGGGTAAATATAAGCTTTTTTTTTTTTTCATTTTAAAATGTCTTCAAAAGACAATTGAACTTCCAGTTTCAGCTCTGACATGTAAAGAACTTGGAAATCATCTCTCCTGTCTTCAGCAACAGCAAAAATCTGACCAAACTGAAAATCATGGACTATTCTTAGATTAATCTGAGATTTGAGTTCACAGGGCAAACTGCCACTCCCCAAATGGTGACAGGTGAACACATAGAATCACACTCAAGATCTGCTTATTGGGAACAAAAGCTGTTTGAACCAGTGAACTGATAGGAACACTTAAATGGTAATTGATGAATTGCTGCAGGGTGAGTGTGGACTAGCTCAAGAGCTAAAAGCTTCCAGGGGCTCAGCCTTAGGAAGGCCCCCTGCTTTCATGGGTTTTGACCCCCAGGGCCCACCACATTCTTATGGTGAAGATTGGAGAAAAATTTTTTGTTTTGATACAGGGGAAGTAGAATATAGTTAACACTACTGAACTTTACACATAAAAATGGTTAAGATGGTAAGTTTTATGGGTTTTTTTCCCAAAAACTAAGAGTTTTTTTTCCTAAAGAAATGGGCTGTCAAACCATGAAAAGACATGAAGGAACTTAAAATGCATATTGTTAAGTGAAAGAAAGATTACATACTGTATGATTCCAACTGTGTGATGTTCTGGAAAAGGTAAAACTATGAGGACAGTAAAAAGATCAGTAGTTGCCAGGGCTTCAGAGGGAGAGAGGGATGAATAACTGGAGCATAGGAATTTTAGGGCAGTGAAACTATTCTGAATGATATTGTAATGTGGACACATGTTATTATACACTTGTCAAAACCCATGTGCAACACAGAAGATGAACCCTAATGTAAACTGGATTTTAACTAATAACAATCCGTTAATATTGGCCCATCTATTGTAACAAATGTACCACACTAACGCAAGATGTTAATAATAGGGGAAAATTGAGGAGAGGGGTATATGGGAACACTCTGTACCTTCTGCTCATTTTTCTTTAAACATAAAACTATTCTAAAAAATAAAGGCTGTTAACTAAGTGAAAGAAATATACTCATCCCTTTCCAATACCATATAACTCCTAATTAGTAGTATGTATTTTCACAGCAAATAATTACCAAGCAAACTACAGGTATCTATTCTGAATTGCCTACTTCATGTTAAGGGTTTCAGTGAGTGACACTGATAGAAACTATGATTGTCTTGTGAACAACCATGTGTTTTTGCTTCTAGTCTTGCCCCCTAAAATACATTAATTGCTTTCAGGCAAAAGACATGAACACCTCAGTTCTCTAACATTCTAAGCATACCCTCACCACAGGGCCTTTGCAATGGCTGTTTCCTATTCATGGGACAATTTCCCCCAGATATGTGCAGGACTCACTTGTTTACTTCCTTTATGTCTTTATTCAAATGACCTTCTCAGGCCCTCCCAGACCATCTTATTTAAAATTCCAACCCTCTTCCCTACACTAATTTTTTTTCTATAGCACTCATCACTTTTTAATATTAGAAAACCTTTTTATCTTCTGTCTCCCTCAGACATGACATGATTTTGGTATGTTAATTTTGTATCCTGTAACTTTTCTGGAATCATTTGTTACCTCTAACAGATTGATTGGTGAGGGGGGGAGTATGTCTTTAGGGTTGTCTGTGTATACGATCATGTTGTCTATGAAAGGAGATAATTTTACTTCTTCCTTTCTAATTTGGGTGCCTTTATTTCTTTTTCTTGCTTAATTGCTGTGGCTAGGACTTCGAATACATTGTTGAATAAAAGTGGTAAGAATGGGCATCCTTGTCTTGTTCCTGATCTTGGAGGTAAAGCTTTCAGCTTTTTACTGTTGAGTATGATGTTAGTTGTGGGCTTGTCATATATGGCCTTTATTATGTTGAGGTACATTCCCTGTGTACCCGCTTTGTTCAGAGTTTTTATCATGAACAGATATTGAATTTTATCAAATGCTTTTTCTGCATCTGTTGAGATGATCATATGATCTTATCCTTAATTTTGTTAATGTGATATATCACATTGATTGATTTGTGGGTGTTGAGCCATCTTTGCATTCCTAGGATAAATCCTACTTGATCATGGTGTTTAATCCTTTTAATGTTTTGTTGAATTTGGTTTGCTAATATTTTCTTGAGGAGTTTTACATCTATGTTCACCATCAATATTGGCCTGTAATTTTCTATTTGTTTTCTTATTGTTGAGTTTTAAGAGTCTTTTAAGATATATTTTGAATACTAGTCATTTAATAGATTTGTGTTTGCAAAGGTTTTTTTTCCCAGTTTGTGGTTTGTCATTTCATTCTCTTAATGGTGTCTTTCACAGAGCAGACATTTTTAATTTTAATAAACACTAACATCAGTTTTTTTCTTTCATGGATCATGGTTTTGGTGTTGTTTCTAAAAAGTAATTGCAAATCTAAGGTCACCTAGATTTTCTGCTATGTTATCTTCTTGGAGTCAGTTCTTTTTCAGGAAACTGTGCTTGACACTCTATACTTGATTCTCTCTCCCTCTTTTTTTCCTTTGGTATCCAGTTTTTTCACTTCCAATTTTGTTATTCATTTAGCAAGCATCTCTTGGGCAGCAAGTATGTTTCAACTTTATCCTACTAATGGAGTATGTATTCAGAATGTAATTGGATTAAATAAAGTAAGTTCTCCCTTTGGATTGTGCTTTTTTAGTATAAGGGAAAACATTCTCTATCCTGAAAATTCTTTGCAGCATTTATACTCTAAGACTTGGTCCTCAGAGGAGAGAGGGAACTTGCATTTACTTTGTGCTTCTTTTTTGCCAACATCAGGCTATTGTACTTTGTATACTTTATTATTTAATCATGGTGGTAGTTGTTGTTTATGACATTATACCTTTGTTTCTGTCATAAATTGATAACCGACTTCACCTCAAAAATCTGCACCATTTCTTGAAACTTTAGTTCCTCTAATGGTGTTACGAACTGACAGAATATGTTGCCTAAAGGATCTTTTCCTCAGCCCAGTGGTTCACAGATCAAAAGAAACAAACAAAAAAAGTAACAATAAAGCAAAACCCCTTCTGTAAAGTAAGAAAAAAAAAAACACGTATAGGGGAACTGTCTATATTTTTCTGAAGTGAAACTAATTATTTTTGCAGTCAAATTAAATAATAAAAGTAATTTTGACTCTAAGGTAATACTTATGTTCAGAATCAGAGTTTTTATTTTTGTAGGGTATCCTGGCCTAAAAACTGTCAATATTGCAAGAGATGTGGGCTTTTGCACAGGTTGCAATTTGATCTTTCAGACAACAGTAATATCCAGGTTCACTGCTTCTACATACATGTTTTGGAAGAATCTTATTTTTAAATTTAATCTTAACCTTGTGCTTTTTGAGAACATAGAGGGACAGAGCCTACTGAATACTTGATTTTGGAAAGCGTTTCCATACGTTTGCTTTTTTTCTTTTATTTTAGACCTCAACCTCTTTCCTGTCTCCCTTCTACCTTCTCATCCTTCCTTCTTGCCACCTAAAAATATTTTCTTTATTTTTTTATGGTTAAATTTTAAGTTTTATTACAATTTAGTTGCTTATTTGGGAACTTTAATTTTGTTAACCTAGATATGATTTTCCTGATCACATTCAGGTCTGGTATTTATATTTCATATTTTGTTTTCATTTTTCCACACTGAATGTCTCTGTTTTCCACAGTGAACATAGCTAACATAATCAGCTAGGGGAATGGCTCTTAGGTGGCTCCAGAAGACAGTAGTGGAATAACCTTAGCTTGATAGAGGGTATTCATTCTGCTGCTGTGATGACCTGAGAGTCCTCTTGCCTTCCTGATGCCATCCTAAAATTGTCACTAGGGCCTTAGAGAAATGGTGGATCATCAAATATTAGTGTTCCTTAACAGAGTAGTATTTTGTAACCGGTTTAAATGCACACTGCTTTAATCCATGTGTCTTTTTTCCACCAATCCCCCCCTCCCCCCCCCAACCACAGTCACCAGAGAAGAAAGGAAAAGAAGCAAATACTGGTTTTGGTGGGCCAGTTGTTAGTTCTCTGTATCACGAAGAAATCATCAGGTAAATTCTTTTTTGGTCTTCAACAATAGGGGTATATACATATATGTATAGTATGTGTGTGTATGTATACATTGTGTGTGTGTTTATAAATTTATTTATTTATTTAATACCCAAAACTTTCATTTGAAGAACTTTTTCTTAACATGAAACCGATTTGGTGGTATCTCTAGGAGGATAATAAATGGCAGGAAATAAATTTTTATGCGTATAATCTTTAAAATCTGTAAGTATCTGAATCAGTGCCAGGTAATAACCTTCCTGCCACGTAAGCAGTTGGTAGGGCAGGGTTTTGTGTCTCAATCTAAAGCTGTGGATTTTTGTTGTTGTTCTCATTAGTTTTCCTCAAAATATCATTTCTTTTAAATATTTTAATTTCTGTAGTTTATTTATTCTAGCTACAAGTTAAAAATCATTTCAGCTTTACAAGATGAAAAAGTTCTGGAGACTGGTTGCACAACAATGTGAATATACTTAATACTACCAAACCGGCCACTTAGAGATGGTTAAGATGATAAATTTTATGTCATGTATTTTTAACAAAATTAAAAAAGTTTTAAAGGTCATGTTGCATTATTTAACAAAGGTCCTTAAATTTTGTATGTTATGTATGAAATTTCTTGGATTATTGTTTTCTTTACACACTGTGTAAATCAGAAAAAGGATTCTATCCTGCTTTAAAGCCATGTGACACATTCTTCTAAGATGGTTACTTTACAAGCAAAAACAAGAAATAGGAACTTCTGATGCTCTTACCCTTCTGCGTCACCTGAGCTTTACTTTTCTTATTAACATGAAATAAATGAGCTCTAATTTTCAAGTGGAAAATTAAGTTCACCTAAATTGAAGGGAAATATCTATCTTCATAGAATGAAGAGGAAATTGTACCAAAATTTTATGCTTCACTCTTGCAAAAGAGTTGCTGACATTATTCACCACATAAATAATTAGTGATAAGAACTCCCAGGTAGCATTCTAGAAGGAAAGCTATTGATACCCCTATGAATCAAAAACTTCAAATGCTCATAGTTTCTAGTTAATGACCAGCTAATACTAAGGGCCCTGTCTTGAATCTATTTGCATAGCAAGCACATCGTTTTTTACTAAGATTAAATGTCTACTTGGGGTGATATAGTGGAAGACTGATGGAGATTTGAGGGGGGTGAAGATACCCTTTAAGAATGCTGCTGGCCTGGAGTACATTTGCCACCCTGATCCCTTGAGGTACCCTGAAAGCTCTGAGAAGCCCATGTAGTTTTGAGGAAGAACAGTTTAAAAAACATTTTCAGAGTTTAACTCCCCCTTCCCCTTAACCCTTATAGAATCAGAACATGTTTGGGGGGTTCTTAATTTGTAAATATTCTCTACTTAGAGCTTCTAAAAAATGGCATATTAGAACCTTAACCATATTAATCAAAGTTTATTAAATGTTCAAATCAAGTCAGTAAACCCTTAGAGTCATTTTTCTAGGAGGGGAGATTAGTCATTCCTTCTCTGTGTTCCCATAGTCTTTTTTTTTTTTTTTTTTTTTTTTGCGGTACGCGGGCCTCTCACTGTTGCGGCCTCTTCCGTTGAGGAGCACAGGCTCTGGATGCGCAGGCTCAGCGGGCATGGCTCACAGAACCAGCCGCTCCGCAGCATGTGGGATCTTCCTGGACCGGGGCACGAACCCGTGTCCCCTGCATCGGCAGGTGGACTCTGAACTACTGTGCCACCAGGGAAGCCCCCCATAGTCTTTCATTCACACTTTTGTTATAGCATCTGTGACATTATGCTACATTGGATTATAATTTTTAAAAATTTGTCCTTTCTGCTAAACTGTTAGTTTTTGGAGAGCAAGGGTAGTATTTTATCCATCTGTGTATTCTCAGTATCTGGGGAAGTTCCCAGAACTTAGTAGGTACCTAGTAAAAATGCCCAGAGCTTGGGAGGTATCCACAGCTGCTTCCCCCAAGGGGCTGAAAGTTTAGTGACTGGCTCACACAGTTAGCCTAGTGGCCCTATCATAAATCAGACATGCCCATCCTCACCCCTTTTCCTAAAGAAATGTATAGACCACTTTCCTAGTTAGATAATTAAATGGAGGTAGTTTCTTAACTTTGCTTTTTTAAAATCACTATACTTAACTTTCTAATAATATCAATCACTTATCTATAAATAGTGATCTTTATTTTGTGTACTGATTTCCTTAAGGGCTCCTAGACTCTAGTATTTTTCAAAATGACACGTTGAATACAGTTTCTTTTGTAATATCCAGTGACGTGACTGATCACAGTAGCTCTGCAGAACAGAAAGCAAATCAAATGTACTCCTATTGATGTGATAGTAGATATCTGGGTAATTGGAGTATTCCTAAGAGTTAAACTAAACTGGAAAAGTTAACCTACCTGCTTATCCTCTACCCAATTCCTAAAGAAGTGACTCAGATTTAAATCAATATTTAGAATTTTGATCTTGAGAAAAGTGACAAAATAATATAGCTTTGTCTTCATAAAGTAGAGATTTTAATTCAACTCAACACACGTTTATTATGAACCTATGATGAGATGAAATATCGTGGATATTTGTGCTTCTCAGCTTCTTCACTTTTTTTGTGTGTGTGTGGTATGCGGGCCTCTCACTGTTGTGGCCTCTCCTGTTGCGGAGCACAGGCTCCGGACGTGCAGGCTCAGCGGCCATGGCTCACGGGCCCAGCTGCTCTGCGGCATGTGGGATCTTCCCAGACCGGGGCACGAACCCGTGTCCCCTGCCTCGGCAGGTGGACTCTCAACCACTGCGCCACCAGGGAAGCCTGCTTCTTCACTTTTGAATAGTATGTTTTTGGTGTTTTTGGCATCTACATTTGAGTATGTTTAATAAACCTTATTGGTTGAGTGAAATATGAACCTCTGCTATTGGCAAAACTGGTTAGTCTTGGCCTTATTTCATTAAGTCATCCAAGTATTAGTCTTCTTATGATAGGATCTAAATCATTGTATTCTGGAACATATTGTTAAGATATGAAACAGTAAGGAACGTGAACGTGAAAGAGGCACGGAAAGCCTTTCAGTTACAAACTGTAGTTTTGTTACTACTACAGTAGATCAGAAATCACAGCAACTAGTCATATTCTTATATTAGAGAATTCATTCTGTAACAATTCCAGTGTAACAAACTAGATCATGATAAAAGTTATTGTGTAATGAAATGTTCGTTTATTCCAGTGAAGGACCAGATATAGTCCCTATTGTTTCTTAAGTATAAGAATGCAGTTACAACAGTGAAAACAGGCTATTTGTTGAAGTTTATATAATCAAATTTTGCTTGTACTTTGGTGAAATTTAATATCTGGTGTTTTATTTTTCGAAGAGAAAACTGCTTTAATTGAGGTTAATTGCAGTTTCTTGGCAGAATTAATGTTCAGCTGAGGTGAAAGTGACAGTAGGTTTTATAATTTTAGAAACATCAAATGGTAAACTTGGATGAAAGGAAAAGCTTTCTTGTATAGAACCTTTAAAAAGAACATAAAAATGTATTTTGAAGGTCTGTTTTGGATACTTTAATATATAAACTTATAATTTTTTCCACACTTAAAAAAATTTATTTACTTATTTTTGGCTGCGTTGGGTCTTCGTTGCTGCGCGCGGGCTTTCTCTAGTTGGGGCGAGCAGGGGCTACTCTTCGTTGCAGTGCACGGGCTTCTTGTTGCTTTGGCTTCTCTTGTTGTGGAGCATGGGCTCTAGATGCACGGACTTCGGTAGTTGTGGCATGCGAGCGTGTCCCCTGCATTGGCAGGTGGATTCTTAACCACTGCGCCACCAGGGAAGCCCTCCACATCTCTGAAGGTTAGGAAAATCAGTATCTAATGAACCCCTTTACTAAGGCTTGGGCTCCATTGTTGTGGCAGTTTCCTGACTAATATGCATTGTAGGTGACAAGTTAAGGGCCCATTTTATTTTTATTGTAAATGTTCTTGGGCCAAGGGCCACTGGGGCCAATTCCGAGCTTGCTCCCTGACTGTTTTGGTTCTGACCTTTATTTCCACTCTTTCACAGAAAGTGACAATATAATGTCATAGGTACAGATCTCTGTGTTAATATTCCAGAGCCCTGACACCAATTTCTCATTCTGAAGCTAGTTAATTGTTCTGTAGTATAATGGAGGAGATATAAGGTGAGGCTAATTAAGTACAAAAAATTATGGAACCTGCTGGAATTCAAATGGTGGTTCCATCTCTTATTAGCTGTGTGACCTTGGACAAGTTACTTATCTATAAAATGGGGATGATTATAGTATATTATGCTTTCTCATATAGCATTTTTGTGGATTATATGAATACTTATACACAGGCATCCTAGAATAGTATGTGGCACAAAATAAGTTACTTTTAACTATTAGTTTTATTAGTATTGTTACTAAGCATAGAGTCCCCACAGTGGAGACTCAGGGCACAGGGCTGATGGTGGGAGCTAAAATCACCTAACTATGGAATTAGGTACAGGTTGTTTGCTTTTGCAGAAGAAAATGGCAAACCAGGAAGGGAGACCAATGCTACTAGATCTGAGTTTGGAACTGTAGAAACAAGAGAGTAACAGATGTTGTGACTCTAGTCTTGAGATCAGTTGTGTTTCATTTAAACTGCAGACTGGCAGAAAAAGGTCTGGTTAATAAGTATAGGGCTTTGCAAAGAGTCAAATGCTTCTGTACTACATATACTGACTCACTTAACAGGGAATCACTTTCAGTGACTTGTATAACTGAGAAGGTTTCACCTCGACGTTGGCACATAAATTGAGAAATTAGGACATGATTTAAAAATACAACAAATGAAACGTGTACAGTATCCAACCCACCCTGCAATAACATTTGATCTTCCCTGTTATATTTTGTAGTTTGATGCTATGTAATCTAT
The DNA here is from genome assembly GCF_951394435.1 of Stenella coeruleoalba. Lineage (NCBI taxonomy): Eukaryota > Metazoa > Chordata > Mammalia > Artiodactyla > Delphinidae > Stenella > Stenella coeruleoalba. The sequence continues at coordinate 176,784,784 of NC_137169.1, forward strand.
CAGAATCTTATTAATCCCACTTACACAGGCAGCCATCTGGACCTTCTTTAAGCAAGACCAGACCAGTATACAACTAAAGTGATTGATGGACTCTGGAATTGATTAGTTGTTCTGTGAGACAAATGAACTCTTTTGGCAGAAAATACCAGAGGTCACTGCTGTGGTCAGACACAAGAGCCTGTAGAATTTTAAAGAGATGCTTTCATCATTGACTTACAAAGTTAAAATTTTTAAACCATAATAGATTTTGAAAATATTTCAGAAATATTTTTTCACTGGTTGCTCTCTAGTTCTGATTATAAAATGGTAAACTGTAAGTATAAAAAACTAGAAAGAAAGTGATAATTTTATGCTTTAATTTTGTATTTTTGGTGAAAATATGAACTGAAATAAAAGTAGCATAAAAGCCAGTCACTTACACATAAATTGTACTCTAAAATTTTCCTGAAAGAGATGTGATTGGAGAAAAAGCTACAACATAGCTTTGGTTTACATGGTTTAATGTGACTAATAGAATCAAATAGTATAAAATTCCATTTAGTTATTTATTCAAAGCTTCACATTGTTAACAACCTGTTTTTAACAAATCTATTTAAGACTCTGAAACACCAAGAGTATGTATTACACATATTTTGTATTTAAAAAGTTGAGTATTTGGATTTTTATGCTTTTAGTAGGCTGAGTCACTCTGGGATACTACTGTCCCATTGATACCACTGCCCTTAGCACCAAAAAGATTATCCTGCTTCCCTCCATCTGTCTGGCTGGTAGTAGTGAAATCCTTCCCTGTTTCACCGTGTTGCCTGTGATCAACATTGTGTTAACACTTTGGTGATAGGTGATAAAATGGATGACATATGTCTTGTTACATTCTGGTTATTCTTTGAGGTCTGCACAAGTGTGTATAGGCAAGTGGGCAACTCCCCCTTGAGAATGTGACTGCTCAGAATGAACTTGAGTTATGGATTTATTCAGCCTGTAAAACCTCAGCTGGCATAAATAATTGAGAAAGCAAAGGTTTGTCTGTGGTGCATACCTCAGGGACTCATGGCTCCCTTCCTTCTCTCTACTCCCTTTCTTATGAAAATGATCCCAGTTGCACTCCTAGATAATAACACACCAAGCAATTAAAAGCCATGGGTGGCTGGAGAGAGGAGAAAAGGTTTAGTTAATGAGCTTTTCCTCTTCCAGTGCCCATGAGAGCCTCAGGAATGACAAGGCGATTAAAGCAAAGAGATAATTATAGATTATGTGAAAATGGGTCCCTTGGGATGAGCAGGTCTTGACATAAACAGTAACTGTTGTAAGAGTCTCCTGGCTCTCATATTCACCCTTTTCTTGCGTGCTTTATTTAGCTCCTGTGTGCTCAGCGTCATGATGCCAACCAAGCATATAGGCAAATCTACCTGTTTGCAGATCAACAGCCCTTTCTGAACAAGAGGTCATTCATCAACTAAAACCATCATCTTCTCTTCCTCTCTGCTTCTCTTCTTTCTTTTTCCTTTTGCATCATCCTTTTCCTCACTCTACCCCTTCTAATCTTTTCCTTCTCTCTTTCTTATATCCTTATCCGTATATAGTACCTATGAAATGCTAGGCACTTAGTCTTGTTTAAGCGTGTGTCTGTGCGTGCATGCGTGCACGTGCAATTATAAAGACACATATGGTTATGGATATACTATGTTATAATAAAAGGTGGTTATATGTGTTACAGATAATATAAATAAATGTTTTCTCCTATTAAAATGCTTTTACAGATACATTTAAAGATATTTTAAAAGTGTTAGCAAAGATGTAAGTTTTGTGTGATAGACAAAGTCATCTTCTTAATTCCCATTGAATTGTTACCAGCTATTCTCTGAATGCTGAAAGCAAGCAATTTTGGTTCATTTCATTGCTTTTCAATTTATGAGGTCTTTGCTGATTGCATTGTATATATTAATAAATGCTGGTGTTTATTGAAGTTTGAGTTCTGTGTGAGAAAGGCATTATTACATTAATTACATGGTTTTTTATTTTAAAATTTTTACCTACTATAAAATTTTATATATTCATTAGATAAGTATTTTTAACAGTATTTCATGTAAAGTACGTCATTCCTAGGTCTATATGTCGTATTGGTCTTCTCTGTCTCTCACAGCTCCTAACACATCAGAAATTCTGTTTCCTTCGTGTTCAAAATAATCCAAATTCATCTGCTTCTCATTATCACTGCTATCATGCCTTTTGCATTACCATCACTACTCTAAACAGCCATCTTCTCTTGGCCAGGACACTACAGAACGATTTGCAAACTGGATTCCTCACTTCCTTTTCTGTCTCCTCCCCAGATTTATAACTCAAATCTCATAGCACTTTCCTGCATAAAATCCTGTAATGATTTCCCATAGCATTTAGGATAGAATTTTAAAATCCTTAACATGTCTTGCAGGGCCCCTCATTGTCTCATCTAATGCCAATTTCCCCCTCCCAACTTGTTCACTCTGCTCCAACCAATTGGCCTATTTTTATTTCCTTGAAGGTCCAATTAATATTTGTTAGGTAAATTGATGGAGAGTGTTATATGAATATGAAAAATGACTCCAGCTTAAAATATATGCTAAAATCTAGGGTAATAGAAATGTCAGCTAATATATATTGACCACTTATTGTATGCTAGTAACTATACCACATGTGTTATATATATTATTCCACTTAACCTTCAGAATGATCCTGTGAGATGTAGGTATTATTAATATCCCTGTTTTACAGATGAGGAAACTGAGACTCAAAGAGGTTAGGTTACTTGTCCAAGGTCACATGGTTAGTAACTCTGCTCTTAACTGCTACACTGTACTGCTTCTGAGATATTTGAGGAATCATTGTAATCTCCAATTATTGAAATTGAATTTGATAGTTGTTATTATATTAATATAGTGAGTATCTTCAGTTTACATTTTTAATTAAATTTCTTTTCCATTTAGTGTTTTTAAAAATGTGCTTCACTGGTAAAATTAGAGACTGTAGTCTTTCATTTATCAATGTACTGATGATGATGTTTCCCTTAGATTAATTGTTTTTATTGATTTTAGACTTACCTTAATGGTTGAGAATGTAACTCATCTCTGTAGCCAAGGGATTCTATAGATTTTTCTGATGTGGGCACTGGTTTTAGAGGGATTGATCAGAACTGAACTATGTTTTTTCTCATGGACATTTAGAGTATCAGAAATTTGCAATCGACTTTTTTAGAGTTAACCAGGTTTTAACAGGTGAAAATGCATTTTTAGTAACTAGCGTTTTTATAAATTATGCCTAAATAACTTTTCTGGTACAACAAGTTATCTACAAGAAGTACCTGGGGCATTGATCTTTCCTTTGTCATTGCTCGTTTGAAAAAATATGAGAAAAATATTTTAAAATGTAAGTGGTTTCATTTGAAGGAACCCTTATCAACATAAGTAAGATAGTAAATAGAACTTTTTATTTGAGGCTTTTGAGAATTTTATGGTCCTAGAACTAAGTACACTACATATACAGCCCAGTCTGAAAATAGTTATTACTTGGTGAAAGATGTTGCCATTACCACATGATAGGAAGTGGGAAAACCAACTGGTTATTTCCTATAACTGTCTGAAACCAAGTGTGGATATAGTAACACTCTGAGTGGAAGGATTGTGATTCAATACATATGAATTCTCTCATTCACTTGTCCATGTGTCACTGTGTATTTGGAACCTACCTTATTACTTTACTGATCAAAACACCATTGGTTTTAGAACACCATTGTTTAAATACCATTAAGAAAAAAAAAGTCACTAATTAATTGTAAGATGCTGAAGGTTATAAGATCCATCAGAGATGTTAAAATATGAAAAAAATATGTGTTTACCAAGTTGGCAGTGAAATATGCCAACTTAGTAAACAATTTCTAGGTGTTTATTTGGTACCTAGGATTTCAAGAATTATTTTAAGAACAACTTAACAAACAACATAAAGCACTTTCTTAGTGCTTTGATCTCATTGCTAGGCTTCTCGAGCATTGTTACTGCTGAAGCAGTGTTTTGTCTCTTCCAGGACTTAGGACCAAAGTGTTTCAGAAAGGAGGTGCTATTTGTAAAATTTTACCTGAGGAGCATAGTATAGACTCTCATTTATGGTCTTTGATAAGATTGAGACTCAAAAACAGTGTTTTACAAGGTGATATTAACATCTAAAATTTTAATTAGATATTAATTAAAAGTGGAGATTTTTTAATATGCTAAGTATGACAACTATGACTACTATTTAATCCTTAAGTTAGGAGTTGACTTTACCTGTTTTGCTCCTTATACCAGCTTCCTTAAAAAACCTTTGAGTAAGAATAGATTCTTTCAGGGAGAGAAACAGCTGTAAGTAAAATTAAAATATACCTGTATTTTTTTATATTTGTAAATTAAAACATGCTTTTTTAAAAAATACAGAGGGTAGCTTAATTTTTTTGTAGACATTTTATCTCAACTTCTAAAATATTAATGGTTTATAGTCATATCAAAAATTATATAAAGATTTTATATGTGTATATATAAAATAAAGATTTTATATATATCTATACAGTTGATCCTTGAACAAGGTGTGGGTTAATCCAAGTATAACTTATAATTGACTCTCCATATCCACAGTTCCTCTGCATCTGTGGATTCAACCAACCATAGAATGTGTAGGACTATAGTATTTACTATTGGAAATATCCACATATAAGTGGACCTGCACAGTTCAAACCTACATTGTTCAAAGGCCAACTGTATATCAAGGTTGTATAAAAAAGAATCAACAATAGGCTTTGTGCTTTGTATCTGGCGTACATAGTAGGATGTTGGAAATCATAGTCAAATGAGATCAGTGAGATGATATTGTTTCCTAACATTGTATTTCAACAGAAGAGTAATAACCCTTTACCTTTCTGATTGACAACTTCTGGTCACACATCCAACAAATAAATTAGGAATTTAAATTCCTACAAAGAAGTAGTATTCACCAGCAGTACTGCTGAATTTTGTAAGACATGTGCAGGCTTTCATCCTTGAAAGATTGCCTCCTAAGGAGCTTCACAGAGTGGCTTTTTGGTGAATTTATCATAGGTCAGGGTCCATTCTTCACTCTCAAAGATCTAAATAAAAGGCACATAGATGACCAGACCCTCAGAAACAATGTAGCAGTAATAAAATTTATCTGAAACTGATGTGTAAACTAAATGGCTTATTTATTTACCAATATATATCTTTATAGTGAACCAAATGCTTTGATACCCTGTGTACCCTCAGTCTGAGTATTGAGGAACCCAGAAAGACAGGTGACCATTCATGAATGTTAAATAGAGTGAGAGAAGGGGAATTATTTTTATTATTTTTATTATTTTTATTTTTGCAGTACGTGGGCCTCTCACTGCTGTGGCCTCTCCCGTTGCAGAGCACAGGCTCCGGATGCGCAGGCTCAGCGGCCATGGCTCACAGGCCCAGCCGCTCCGTGGCATGTGGGATCTTCCCGGACCAGGGCATGAACCCGTGTCCCCTGCATCAGCAGGCGGACTCTCAACCACTGTGCCACCAGGGAAGCCCGGGGGAATTATTTTTAGATTTGCTTTAGCCAAAGTCCTAATGATGCCTCTAGAACAGACTGTCTCCCAGCAGAGAAATACCTCAGAATGCCTTTTTGCCTTCGATTAATTGTTTCTTTTGGGCAGTGTTCAAAATTGGCTTCACAGATTTTTGCTTCCTCCTATGGTTCATTGCTAACCATTGCTACCTCCTACTCATGGTAGTTGTCTCACTGTTTTGCTTTTTTAGATGTGTTAAGGTTAGTGTGTGAATCAAGTAGCTGTTCAAGTTATCTAGGAGACATTCTTTTCTCCTCTCATTAGTAGCTTTTATTTAGTTTGTTTAGCTAAATAAGAGGACAATTCTACTACCCTTTACTCCAAGTTTTGGAAGGTGGGTAAATATTCTGTTCCCCAAATAATTTGTTACTAACATTTGTTACTTATGTTATATGCAGTGTACCAAGAAGGTTCTTTGTGATCTGTTGTCCACCTTATAACCTTTAACTTTATCTCCCAACACCCTGCCGTAACCAGTTGCTTGCAGTTCCCCTGAACACCTCATTTTGTTGTGCTTTTCCTTTTCTTCTGTTCTTCAGGATCCTTCAGTAACTTAGCTGCGTTGTCAGTTTATCCTTCAAGGCTAGGTTGTAACGTCAACTCTTCTGTAACACCTTCTTTGATCATCCTTGGTTGAATGGCCCACTCCTTGGTTTGGGCCTCTACTTTATAGAATATTGGGTTACAGCAGTGATATTTAAAAAACCTTTGCTGATATAGTTCCTAAGAAAATTTTGGAAGACTATTTATTCCCTCTTATGTTTTTATGATAGCATCTAAAATTTTTATTTAAAAATTTAAATAATTGCAAAGGGCATAATTTCTGGCATTTTGTAAATAATGGAATTTTAAAATAAACAGATTACTGTTTTAGATATATCCAATAGAATCTAAATACTATAATGAAATCCATTTTTAAAAACACATCAACATGTTACCATTGAGGGAACCTGGGAAAATACTACCAGCTCTCTATTATTTCTTACAACTGCACATGAAGCTTCAATTGTCTTGAAATAGAAAGTTTAATTAAAATAAATAAAATTCTGATCTTGATTTTAAAATATAGAATAAGGTCTTTAATAGTTAGAAATTTTACATCACTCCTTTTTCTCCTTTAATTGTACTTCTCCCACACAATTTTATTTTAAAGCAATATATTTTTGTGTAGTCTTAGTACACTATCAATTCTTTGCAACAGAAATATGTATTAAGTTGGAATTGTTAAAATTTTAATTTTCTGTGATGCAGAGGCTTTAAGCATTAAATTTTTCTCATTTGAATTATAACTATTATTTCTATACAGCTGATCAACATTCATTATACATTTTGTTAAATAATTATTAAGCATAAGTAAAATTTTATTGGAAACGTGTCTTAAAATTTTATTGGAAGTGTGTTTTAATGTTAAAAATAGTTTATTTAAGAGATGCATATTATTTTATTAGAATGAGACAGAGTTCAGCATCGTCTTTTTTTTTTTTAATTTATTTTTGGCTGCGTTGGGTCTTCATTGCTGCACACGGGCTTTCTCTAGTTGTGGTGAGCGGGGGCTACTCTTCATTGCGGTGTGCAGGCTTCTCATTGCAGTGGCTTCTCTTGTTGTGGCGCACGGGCTCTAGGCACGTGGGCTTCAGTAGTTGTGGCTCATGGGCTCTAGAGTGCAGGCTCAATATTTGTGGCGAACGGGCTTAGTTGCTCCGCGGCATGTGGGATCTTCCCGGACCAGGGATTGAACCCATGTCCCCTGCATTGGCAGGTGGGTTCTTAACCACTGCGCCACCAGGGAAGTCCTAGCATCAAGTCTTTTTTGTTTTATTTCACCTCTTCCATCCTCTAACCTTAGTTGTAGGAGGGCTTCTCAAAACCAGTTTTTCACCGAAATTGTCCCTTTATTTGGTACCATGGACAATTTATATCTTAGAGAAGTACAACCTGGGATTAATTTTTTCCCCAAACCTTTCCTAGCACAGTGGACTCTTGTATGACATGAGTTTGACCTGCGCATGTTCACTTACATTTTTTCACGAAATATGTTCTACGGTACTACACAATCCACGGCTGATTGAATCCTCAGATGGAGAACCCCCAGGTACCATGGGCTGACTGTAAAGTTAATTGGTGGATTGACTATTAACAGTTATTTTTGACTGTGGGGGGCTGGTCTGTATATTAGTTAAACAGTACTTTTAAGCAAAAGAGTAACAGATTTAATTAATAGTCATTTGCTAAATCTTAGTAAAGTCTTTTGGTTATGTTTCCTAGAAGTATACCATAGTATGGAGAGAGGTGTGTGCTTTTATTTTATGAACTAGGAGAATGGTTGAGCAGGGGGAATGTTGAAAATGGGAATGGCAATGAAATATTTACCACAGGAACTTTTTCAAGTAGATCAGTTTAGGAAAGAATGTGTTTATTTAGAAGTTTAGCTGAAATTGATTCTCTTAAAATTTTCCATTTCTGCATATTCTTTTGGGTCTTTCTGTACCCCAGGAGCCCACAGGTGTACATTCCTTGATTTGAGGAATTTGTGGCATTTGTTTAAATTTGTATAAGTATTGGCTTACCCTTCTTTGTGTTTTCATTCATTCAATAAATACTTTTTCTTTGTCTATTTACTAGAATACTGTTTTTTATATCTGATTGCCCGTTGCTTGATAAATACATGAATTGAATTGAAGTATTTACTGAATGTGTCTATTAAATAGTTAGATTTCTGAGCTAGCCCCATAAATGTGTTTTTTAATTCTGTGAGGTAAATGAAAAGTAGTTAAATGGACTTTAGATGGCTTGCCATCTTTAGAGGGCTAACTGTCTGAAATAGTCTTTTGACAGGAAAATGCAGTCTTTGTAGAAAGTGATGCAGATAGCATTTTTAGGAGTGGGTGGGCAAGAATCTCTTCTTCCCGTGATTCTGATGAAAGACAGCTATACTTAAACACCATCCCTCTCTTCCACAAGTGTGTGCCCTTATATTTCAAAAGAATTTCAAAGAAAGCCAGTGGTTTTTTTCGTTCAGATAAATGTATTTTCTGTCAATTTTAGGAAATTTGGAGTAATCTAAAGAGAGTCCTGTGCTATGATAATATGGGACATTCTTGAGGGTAGGTAGCATCATGAAAATAATTCATACTCATCTGTAGAGAGTGGATATGATAATTTTGTCACTCACATTCATCAGAGAGAAGGAAAAAGATAACCGGGTAAGAATCAAAAGAGAAGGGAAGATAAAGTGAGAAGATGTAGAAGGGCACTAACATTTATTAAGGCTCTACTGTATTTGGTAATGGTTGAATTTGTTTGCACCTGTTGTTTCATTTAAGTATAGATATACAGAGAAAAATTGCCTGTGGAAGACTGTATTAACTGGGAAATACAGAGGGAAAAAGACAGAATTTGATTTGTATATTGTACATAATCTTGTTGGGGGCAAGAAAGGAGATAACAGAAAGATGTTACTCCAGATGTTTCTCCATTTTGGCCACTAGGTGGTGATATTGTATAAAGACAGCTTGGTTGCTGACTAGTAAGATAGTCAAAACTTGAAGTGGGGATAGATAACTATATTTAACAACTAAGCCCAAGAGTATCACTTAATATCTTTTAATATTAGTCACACAGCTTTGTAGCACATTTGTGGTGACTTTTATTGACTCTCCCATTTTATATTTAATTTACATTGTGTAGTCTACCCTGAAGTATTTTATAAATACCTCTGTGTGCCTAACATACTTAGCAATGATAAACTGCAGTTGATAAGCAGGTATACAGATGAAAAAGTGCCCCGACCTCCAAAAAATTCACATACCAAAACAAAATAATTGATATAAATGATACATATAAGAAACATTGAGAATATATTAAGCAATATAAACATTTTAAATAATATTGCTTATGGCATAAGTGTACATGCACATTTGGAATTAAGGAAAAAGGACCACACAGAAGGTCCTCCCATCTCTGAATTATTCTTGCATTTTACTGGGTATGGGTAACCTACATCCCAAGGATCCTCCATACTTTCCTTTCTGTGTCCCACCACCAACTCCCCATTATTTTCAAATCCAAAACAATTGGTGAGTAGTGTATTTTTTATTATGACTTAAAATGACGCAATACTTTCTCTCACAGTTGAAGTTTCTGCCTCTTGAATTAGAGGGGTCTCTGTTATTGTATTGAAGGAAAATAGGTTCCTCTCTTTCCCAAGTCAGAATGCTGAATGCACTTTTTCATAGAAAGTATTTTTTGTGATAGTTAAATATAGCTAAAATACTGTTATATGCAGCCTTAATTTAAAAAATCAGACTTCTCCTTTCAGGGGTTTTGGCCTCAGACTTCACTATTTTCTTCCAGAGTAAGTGATCTGGAAAAGCATTTTCTCTTTTGCAAATGAACATTTTCAAGAGACCCTATTTTTTTTAAAAACGTGATTTTCTTCCTGGAAACGTAGCTCATTTTCTCCAGCTTGAAGCAGGCTGTTTCTCCTCTGTATTCTGATAGGCCTTTTTAAAGATCCAATTTTACCTTATGTTAATGGTATATATATTTTTTATCATCTCAACCATACTGTACATGTATTGAATGCAAAGTTTCTTGCTTATCCTTATCATCTCTTATCACCAGAATCTTGTCCAGTGCCTTGCATGTAGTAGGTGCTCAATTAAATACATGACACGTGTAAGGAAGGCTTAGACTGTTAATGCCAAAGTAGTGTGTTTTAAGTTAATTACCTCTGACTAGAAATAACTTTTTTTTTTTTGCGGTACGTGGGCCTCTCACTGTTGTGGCCTCTCCCGTTGCGGAGCACAGGCTCCGGACGCACAGGCTCAGCGGCCATGGCTCACCGGCCCAGCCGCTCCACGGCATGTGGGATCTTCCCTGACCGGGGCACGAACCCATGTCCCCTGCATCAGCAGGCGGACTCTCAACCACTGCGCCACCAGGGAAGCCCCCTAGAAATAACTTTTTATAGGGTATGAGGTATTGGCTTTTAAGATAGAAGGACTCCTATGGTCAGATGCTTTTTTTCTGATGAATGGAAGCTGTGGCCTTACAGGTTGTAGAACATACTAGTTATAATGTTTGAAACTCAAATTGTATTATTTTATGCCTGTTTAGAAAATGTAGAATAGTTTCATTATTAATATTCCAAATTACTGATCTTTTGGTAATCATAGATCCTTTTGAGAACCTCACTGAAGCTAACTCCCCCTTCCCCACCTACCCACTGCCAACACAGTCAGAAAAATGCATTATGCATCTGCACAGATAATTCTGTATACTATTTTAGAGAACTCATAGACCTCATGTTAAGAACTTCTGCTTTAGATTCTGGAAGAGACTACAGCTTACTAATTGAGATGTAGCTTGATATAATAGAAAAATGGACTATATGCAAAATCAGTTGATCTGAGTAAGTTCTAGCTCTTATCCTACCCTTGATAAATGTGATGCCATTTGACAGGTCATATAACCTCTCCTTACCTATTTCTTTATCTGTGAAGTGAAGCAGCTGTTGGATAAGATTAAGTGAATTAGTACATTGATATGCTTAGAATAGTGCTGAGTACATACTGTGCTTCCCAGTCTTTATTTTTATTATCTCATGAAGAACTTCTGAATTTTGTGATGCTCTAATTATCTTTCCCTTAAGAAAATTACTTTGGTGTGTGTGTATATATGTTCGTGTTGTGTGTGTAATTTCTTAAAAACTTGGATAGCAACCAACTTATCCTTCTGTTATTCTGTAAGAGAAGTAGTAAGCTATGTCCTGATCTTTTGCTACCTCTATACAGGCAACAGTAAATGACCTTCTCGCTGCAGTGCTACAATTGAAAATTCTGAGTCAGAGGATATATGTGCCTGTCAGTGTATAAAAGTAACTGGAGAAAAAGAGCACTGAGAAAATCTACTCAAGATGTTATATTAGTGTACTAGTGTAACTTGTTAAAGCAGATGAAGCTCTTCTGTATAATTATAGTTGCTAGGAACTTTAGTCTTTTCAGAGATTGGATGTATTACGTCTTACTGAAAATCCAGTATTGTTCATGTAAAATTCTTTATAAAAACAGATTCCATTAATGTTTGCGGCAAATAGGTTGTATTAAAAATATGTAACTTTTATGTATTACCTAGTAAGACAAACACTATTTTTTTTTTACTCTAATTAGGGAAGAAGACAAAAACATATTTGATTACTGCAGAGAAAACAACATTGACCATATAACCAAAGTCTTCAAATCAAAAAACGTGGATGTGAATATGAAAGATGAAGAGGTATGAAAAACGTGTCCTGTTAATTATTTTCTTATGCTTTGTTGTTCTGCCCCAGTGCTTTTTTTCTACACAGCAGAGGCCTCTGAACTACAACTCAAACCACATTATGGTTAACAGTATATCAGAATATCTAAATGAGATGGTGTCACCCAGTTAAGATACTTTCTGTATCTGTATCCATCATATTTCTGTCCATTATAGAAGTTACTAGCTGAAACTTGCAGCAGGAAAATAACTTATATTTGTTCATGTTAAAGGGAGAGACTATTAACATATTTATGTGAAATCTATAGGTAATATTAAAATATTTATAAATAGCTTTAGTATATTCTGTCATTATACCTGAAACAAGTAATATTGTCCTTTGCCCAGTAACTGTATTTCTAGAAAACTGTCAAAATTTTGGTAAATCCAATCATTTAAATGCAGGCCCACTATTTAAAGGGATCCTATACTAAATTATTTTGTAAAATATATTACTTATTAATTTATTTATTTTGTGAATAAAACTGTTCACATATTGAGCTTAAACTGTCCCTGAATTATAGTTGTTTAAAAAGGAGCAAAATTTACTAATCACTTTTAATCATTTTTCTCATTCTTTGGTAATTCAGTGAAGATGTTCAAAATGACCAGAAGGTAGCAATTGTTAGGAAGAGGACATGCAGTGATCGTAGATGATGCGTAGAGTAGATGATCAACTTCTGTATTAACTGAGGGCTCTCTGTACAGGTTAGCCCTTAATATTATCTCACTTTTAGGCAGCATCTTTCCTGTAGTATATTTTCAGTGACATCTGGAACTGAAAATGTAAGACTGTAATTCTACAGTAAAGTTTGTTCTCCTATAAATAATGAAAGGAGTCAAGAAAGATGTCGCTAGAGAAAAGTGGAAGCCAGATTGTGAAACAGTAACAGCGGCTCTTCTGATTCCCACTTGGGTTTTTTTTTTGCCTTTCAGGATCAGAATACATTTTATTTTAGTCAGTCAGGCACGATTGCTTCTCCTGATTTTATTGTCGTTTTTAATGTTTGTGCTCATGAGTTAAGATTTTTATGAAGTTAATACATGTAGATAGTTCAAAGGAAATCAAATAGTACTATAAGTCTTACAACAAAAAATGTACTCCCTTATCTGCATCCTTCTCACATTTGATTCTAGCTCCCTTGAGGCAAAAACTTTCAGTGCTTTTAGTTGTTTCTTTTGCAATTTACCTACATAATTCTAAATAATATACTTGTATCTCTTGATTTTGCAAGTCTAAACATTATTGATTTTCTTCTATGTTATATTAGGATTTAGCTCTTTTACTCATCTTCCCCCTCTCTCTCCCCACCCTCTTAACATAGTTATATCACAATTTTTAGTGTCAGTTTTCTGATTGCATCTCTATTATATCAGTGTTTTTATTATTATTACAAATTATACTATAATTAATGTAATATAGTCAATTATGATTATAATGTAACTATTATTATGACTATGTAACTATTGTTTGTTGCTGAGCTATGGACTGTACTATATGTATTAGTCAGCTTTTGCTGTAGTAAAAACAAAACAAACAAAACCCCAAATTTCAGTGGCTAACAACATTTATTTCTTGCTCATATTTCAAAAGCCTTGGAACCAGTTGAGACTCTGCTGGCTTCTACTAGCCTTGTTTGTGCTCAGTTCATCTTGATTTCATATGTCTTCTCATTCTGAGATCTAATCCCAATGGATAGACCCTATATGGGGCAGACAATAAAGGCAGACAGAACCAGACCCCACAAATACATTTAAAGCTTTCCTTGGATGTAGCATGTGTCACATCTACTCATTCCTTTGTCTAAAACAAGTCACAAGGCCAAGCCCCAGGTCACTATAGTAGGAAGTCGGCTTTGATTGCAGGGAAGCAAGGCAAGGGTGGAAAGGGAATGAATAAATTATATAATTATGAATAATGCAATCTACATACAATGGTACAACATTTTGTTTTTCTTAAGGTTAATAATGGCCTCTTTTTTTTTTTCTTGGTCTTCTGTGTTCCTATTGCAATTCTTTCCTCAAATTGTCCAGTAGAGGTCTTCTCTGTACAGTCAAGCACATCAGGTAATCAGTCCCATGGTTTTTTTTAGCAATATTCCTCTGGAACCCTCCTTCCTTCTTCATCTCTAAAGTGGACTGGTTGTTCTCTAGGCCTCTTGCATAGATGTCATTCTGGGATTATGCTTTACCACTGTCTTTGGAATTCTCTTCCCCTTTTTCCTGGATTTTTCTATTTTGTGGATCCCAGGTCTTCATCTTTTATCGTTTACTTCTGTGTTTTGATGGAGTGTCTCCTCCACTAGCGTCCTCTTCTATTTATTTCCTGGTTTTGAAGGAGCATTTCCTTTAGTAGCTTCCTGGGTAAATGTTTTGAGATATTCCTTGTTGAAAATGTTTCTATCAGAGCTCTTGGTGTATTCCATATGCTCAATAAAGATTTGATGAATTATGAGTGAATGAATGACTGAATGAATGAATAAGCAGAAGCAGCATAGTATAATGGTGATGAGCTGGACTACCTGGGTCCGAGTGCTAGCACTGTCACTTCCTAGCTATATGACCTTTGTCAAGTTTGTTCTGTCTCAGTTTCCTAATGTGTACAATGGGAATAATAATAGTACCTGTGTCAGAATTGTTTTGAGTATTATATATAAGGCACTCAAGCAGTACCTGAAACACACATGCCAAGCACTCAAATGTTAGCTGTCTTGATTATCCTTAGTGAATAATATGAATGAAGGATGATGATATAATGAAGAAATGAAGAAACCACAACTGTTTGTTGTAAAGACTTAGTTTTTTTTTTTTTTAAGAGCAGAGCAGTTTTAGGTTTTATAATAAATTTGAGAGGAAGGTACAGAGATTTCCCATATGACCCAACATTATTAACATGGTACTTTTTTTTTTTAAAACCAAGGATGAACCTACATTGATATATCATTATCATCCAAAGTCCATAATTTACTGTAGGGTTCCTCTTGGTGTTGTATATTCTATGTATTTGGACAAATGTATAATGAAATATTCATCATTACAGTATGATACAGACTCTTCACTGCCCTAAAAATCCTATGTGCTCTGAATATTAATATCCCCCACTCCCCTGGCAACCACTGATCTTTTGGTTGTCTCCATAGTTTTGCCTTTTCCAGAAGGCCATATAGTTGGAATCGCATAGTATGTAGTCTTTTCAGATTGGCTTCTTTCACTTAGTAATATGCATTTGAGTTTCCTCCATATCTGATGGCTTGAGAGCTCGTTTCCTTTCAGCACCGAATAATATTCCATTGTCTAGAGGTACCACAGTTTATTTATCCATTCACCTCCTGAGGACTTTTCTTGGTTGCCTCTGAGTTTTGGCAATTATGAATAAAGCTGCTATAAACATCCATGGGTACGTTTTGTGTAGACGTAAGTTTTCAGTTCCTTTGGGTAAATAACAAAGAGTACAGTTTGTAGATGATATGGTAAGAGGATGTTTAGTTTATTAAGAAACCACCAAATTGTCTTGCCAAATGGCTGTGCCATCTTGTATTCCTACCATCCATGAGTGATGTTCTTTTGTTAGGTACGTACACGTTAAGAATAGTTACATCTTCTTGGAGAATTGACCTCTTTATCATTATGTAATACCCTTCTTTATCCCTCATAACTTTACTTACTTCGAAGTTTGCTCTGACTGAAATTAATATAGCTAATCCTGTTTTCCTGTTGTGTGTTAGCATGGTATTTTTTTGTCTGTCCATTTACTTTTGATCTATATGTGCCTATATATTTCAAGTAGGTTTCTTATAGACAGCATATTGTTGAGTTGTGTTTTTGATCCACTCTGACAATCTGTCTTTTAATTGGTACAGTTAGGCCATTGACATTCAAAGTGATTACTGACATAGTTGGATTAATATTTACCATATTTGTTACTGTTTTCTATATGTTGCCCTTATTCTTTGTTCCTGTTTTGGTCTTCCACTCTTTTCCTGCCTTTTGTGGTTTTAATTGAGCATTTAATATGATTCCATTTTCTTTCCTTTCTTAGCATATCAGTTATGCTTTTTTTGACCTTTTATAGTGGTTGTCCTAGAGTTTGCAATATACATTTATAACTAATCTAAGTCCATTTTCAAATAACATGATACTATCATGGGTAGTGTGAGTGCCTTATAAAAACAAAATATTCCTAATTCCTCCCTCCTGTCCCTTGTATCATTGCTGTCACTCATTTCACTTACATAAAAGCATACATAAACATGTATATATGCATACTATATATGCATGTTTGTATATTAGTACACACATAAGATATATATGATACATAAGCATGTATAATCAAATACATTGTTGCTATTATTTTGAACAAACTGTTCTCTTAGATCAATTAAGAGTAAGAAAAATAAAAGTTTTTATTGTACCTTCACTATTCCTGCTTTGATGCTCCTTCTTTCGTTATGTAGATCAGTTTCTGACCTACATTATTTTCCTTCTCTCTAAAGAATTTCTTTTAACATTTCTTGCAAGGGAGGTGTATTGGCAACAGATTTCCTCAAAATTTGTTTGAGAAAGTCTTTACTTCTCCTTCACTTTTGAAGGATAATTTCTCAGGATACAGAGTTCTAGGTTAGCAGGGGTTTTTCCTCAACAGTTTAAATATGTCACTCCACTCTCTTCTCACTTGCATGGTTTCTGAGGAGAAGTCTGATGTAATTCTTATCTTTGTTTCTTTATAAGCAATATGTTTTTTTTCCTCTGGCTTCTTTCAGGGTTTTTCTCTATCTTTGATTTTCTGTAATTTGAAAATGATATGCCTAGTGTAGTTTTTGAAGCATTTATTTTGCTTGGTGTTCTCTGAGCTTCCTGGATATGTGGCTTGGTGTCTAGCATTAATTTGAGGAAATTCAGTCATTATTTCAGGTATTCATCTGTTCCTTTCTCTGTTTCTTCTCCTTCTAGTATCCCCATTATGCATACATTGTATCTTTTGTATTTGTCCCATAGCCCTTGGATATTCTGTTCTGGGTTTTCTTTTTTTTTTTCCCCAGTCTTTGTTTTCACTTCTTAGTTTTCGAGGATTCTATTGATATATCTTCTAACTCAGAGATTCTTTCTTCAGCCATGTCTGGTATACTAATAAGCCCATCACAGGCATTTTTAAAATTTCTGTTACAGTGGTTGTTTTATCTCTATCATTTCTTTTTGGTTACTAGGATTTCCATTTCTCTGCTTACATTGTCTGTCTGTTCTTGCATGGTGTCTGCTTTATTCATTAGAGCCCTTAGCATATTAATCATAGTTGTTTTAAATTCTCAACCTGATAATTCCAGCATCTCTGCCCTGTTTCATTCTGATGTTTACTCTGTTTCTTCAGATTGTGGATTTTTTGCCTTTTGGTTTGTCTTGTAATTTTTACTGATAGCTGGACTTGATATATCAGATAAAAGGAACTGCTATGAATAGGCCCTTAGTAATGCGGTGGTGAGGTGTTGGGGAGAGAAAGTGTTCTATGGTCCTATGGTTCGGTCTCAGTTTTGTAGTGAGCCTATGCCTCTGGACTGGGAATCTCACAAATGTTTCTCTTTTTTTTCCCTCCCCCTTTAGTTGGGACAGAATGGCTGGAGTGGACTGGAGTTGGGTATTTTCCTAACCCCCAGGTCAGTTAGGCTCTGATAATACCCCAACAGGTTAGGTGCTGGTTAGCCAGTTTCCCCTGAAGGCAGGCGGTTTTGAGAACAATAGAGCTTTGGCATATTTCAGAACGGTTAATTTCCCTTCCCCCTGCCAGAAGCCTGAGGGGATGTCTCTCTGACATTTATTGTGGGAACCTGGTCAAGCTCCTAGAAGTAAATCTCACACTATTGGGGGGGTGCGGATAGAGGGGTTGAGTAGATGCCCGTGGAGTTTTTAACCCTCAGAGTTGTCTGCACTGTGCCTCCAGCAATTCATTTATTACGGTCAGGTTTTCTTACCTGGCTCTGGTTCCCCGGCTGGTTTCCACTTGTGAGGCTCTGCTCCAGGATGTCGAATTCATCTATCTGTCTCTCTAGTCTCAGGGGTTTGCCCTGTGTCTTTCCCTTTCTTATGGATCTAAGAATTGTTGATTTTTTCAGTCTCTTCAGCTTTTTTGTTTGTTTGTTAGGATGGAGTGGCAACTTCCTAGCTCCTTATATATGGAACTGGAAACGAAAAGCCCACTTAACTTTTCACAGTCACTTTCACTGGAAATGATTGTGTATGTACTATATTATCCCTGTTAGAATTCTCCATCTTTCAAATAATACTATTTTATACAGTGTGGGTTATGGTTTACAGAGTACTTTCCCCATATTTACAACTCTGTAAGGTACTTTCACTTATTACCGTGTTGTCTTTACAACAGCCCTGTAAGGTAGATGTTATCGTTATTTCACAGACAGGAACTATTTCAGAGATGTACACATTACTTGTTCGAATACATACAACTGCTAAGTGGAAATGCAGGTCTGAGAGAGTGTTCTTTCCACCACTGGATTTAAGAAGGATAATCAATTTCCAGTCGACCCTGCTACTGTTGTGCTCTGATTTGCAACAATTTCTTTTATAAAATAGTCAAATCCACCTGTGACCTCTGCAAGGATCATTGGGCAGCAATGATAGGGATAAAATAAATGTCTAGAACTCAAATAGCTTACACTAAACAACACCATTTTTGTGTGAAAATAAAAGTAACACTTCTAAAATATCTTGCTTCTGTCATTTAGTGACTTTGATATAGTACGGTTTCCCAGGTCTTCCAGTTTGTTACCCATGCAGCTGCCTTTCCCCCAAGTCTGCCAGAACACTTGTGTTTCCATGAACAGATGAAGTGCTTACACATTCATAGACTGAGACGCCCAGAATTCAGTTGGGTTCTCTCATTGCTCCAAGCAGATTTCTGCCCTTTCAGCCATGACAACTCAGGCTGGGCTCTAAATACTGATGGCAAGACCTTTTATTATTAATCAGGGATTTGTATGAATTAATTTAAGAACGTGAGGGAGGTGGGAGCTTAAAATTAACATCCTAAATAAAATAAAGGGTACTGCTTCATGACACTTAAAGCTCTAGCAAATAAAACAAGTTTGCAAGCTTTGATGATGGATTAAAAGTATATAATCTCAAAGTTAAGTTGCTAACTAAATACTTTTAACCCCTTTATCAGAAAAAAGACATTTCCCTACTATAATAAGTTGGGTAACAATTACAATTTTGAAAGGATATCCTGGTCTTCTAGGTGTTTGTCTAATATTTGAGCTTGAGTTATTTCACTACTCATTGCCTAAGATTCTTTGGAATGGTATATGACTTTATTTAAAATGCCATTCAGCAGATTCAGCCCAATTTCAGTCTTTCCCTGAGATGATTAAAAATTACATTTATTGCACTTAAAATTTTTTGTGAGCACATAGAGAAATTTTAATTATAGTCATAACATGATAAGCCACATTTGCACTCCCACATATTGAAATAAACATAATTATTATATTGCCTAAAATGCTTAGAATCTATAGCTATCAAAGCACATGAACATATACATATATATATAAAATGCCTTTTAAATAAAATATTCCTATTCTACAATGAAGTTATTTTATTATGCAGAAGTATAGTTCCTGGTGTGTATCTTTTATTTAAGTTGTAATTGCTACAGATATAGTAAGGCATATATTTCTAATTCGAGAAAATTACATGGTGTTTCCTACTGATATGGTAATTAGGACGCTGTCTATATTTCATGTAATAAAAAAAGTTTTGTAGTTATACTTACTATTCAGGACGCTATAGGTTCCAAGTTTATAGCATCATGGTGTTCTGTGTACTCATTTGTTAAATTACAGCTTTTATTAAATTTTTTAATCATTTGCAGAAATGTTTGGAAATTGAGGTGTAGATAATATGAAGAGAAATGTGAAGATCTAAAAGCTTATACATTTTTTAAAATGGTGCTTCAATTTTTATTTTTTGAGTCAGTTAATATAACTCTTCACACATGCCACATATTTATAGTTCTTCCAAGAAAATATCTTGGATGATTTAAATAATTTATAAAGTGTACTTAATATATGAACAGAATATTTCTTATCAATCATCAGGCACATATTATGTCTGCACAGTTCTTGTCACACAATTTATATCTCAGATTAGTGCCATATACAGTAGACACTGAATACGTGCTTCTTAGTGATATTTAAATAATATTTTATTTATTTCTAATTAATTTATTTTTGGCTGTGTTGGGTCTTCGTTGTGGTGGGCAAGCTTCTCATTGCGGTGTCTTCTCTTGTTGCGGAGCACGGGTTTTAGGTGCGTGGGCTTCAGTAGTTGTGGCACACGGGCTCAGTAGTTGTGGCGCACGGGCTCAGTTGTGGCGCACAGGCTTTAGAGCGCAGGCTCAGTAGTTGTGGTGCATGGGCTTAGTTGCTCCGTGGCACGTGGGATCTTCCCAGACCAGGGCTCAAACTCATGTCCCCTGCATTGGCAGGTGGATTCTTAACCACTGTGCCACCAGGGAAGTTCCTTAAATAGTATTTTAAACTTTTACATTAATCTAAATTTGTTTTAGAACAAATGTAGCAATATAATAATATTTGAATGAATTAGATGACATTATTCCAGTGCAGCTATCATCACTCCCCCCAGAAGCATTCATGCAATTCATTGGTTTTTCTATAGATTTTTTGTCTAATGCACTCAAAAATTTCTCTTTTATTGAGCTGCTACTTTAGTTAAGTTCTTTCTGTTCTTTTGAAAGTCTAATTTTATACCATTTTCCATATGTTTATTGATTCTTTCAAATACTTTGAAGAAGATCACCTTTCTCTTGACTCCATTCCTTTCTGCACTTGCTTTGTTTTAAATTTGTGGCTCATGTCAGAATACAGTTTACATGCTTTTGGTTTGAGAAACTGCTGCAAAATCTGGCAAAACAGACAGTACTAACCTAACAAAGAAGCAAAAGGTTTAAGAGGCAGAGTCAGTGTACTAAGGCTCAATTTATGCTTCTATTTAAGAAAGGAAGGAAAAAATGCATCCTCTTAAATAGCTTTCTACACTTGAGTATATGTTAGTTTGGTTATGTAGTTGATTAACATATTAATTTAAAGGAACTTTATTCACACTAATAATTGAGAAATGCATTCTAAACTGTCAAATTATGCTCATTTGTATTAATACAGGCAGCACCATTTAAAAATCAAGCCTATGGTAATACTTTACACCAGAAACTTGTACTTAATGCAAAATGAGAAAATAGTGAAAGTCATTTAAATCTTATGAGCTTTGGCAGTATACTTTTTTTTTGAATTTTTTATCATGGTAAAATATACATAACAAAATTCACAGATTTAACCATTTTCAAGTGTACAGTTCTGTGTCATTAAGTACTTTTACATTGTTTAACCATCACCACCGTTTTATCTCCAGAACTTTTTCATCTTCCCCAACTGAAATTCTGGACCTATTAAACACTAACTCCTCATTCCTCCCCTTCCCACAGCCCCTTGCAGCCACCATTCTACTTTCTGTGTCTATGAATCTGACTACTCTAGGTACTTCGTGTAAATGGAATCATACAATCATACACAAGCTCTCTTGAGACTGGCTTATTTCAGTTAGCATAATATCTTCAAGGTTCATCCATGTTATAACATGTCAAAGTTTCCTTCCTTTTTAAAAATGAATGATATTTGTATGTATATACTGCATTTTGTTTATCTAAATATCCATCTGTGGACAGTTGGGTTGCTTTCATATTTTGGCTATTGTGAATAATGTGGCTGTGAATGTGGGTGTGCAAATTTTTGTTTGTTTTTTTCCAACACTTTATTATGAAAATTTGTAAACATACAGGAAAGTTGAAAGAATTTTACAGTGAACATCTATATCCCTACCACTAGATTCTACCACTAGTTATTTTACTATGTTTGCTTTATCAATATCTAGCCGTTTCTCCATCCATCAATTGATCTATGTTTTTGATGCATTTCAGAGTATTTTATAGACAATAAATTTTCTTCTAAATGCTTCAGCATACATATCATTAACTAGAGTTCAGTATTAGTTTGGTTTTTCTTTTAAGGTAACATGTATATATACAATGAAATGCACAAATCTGAAGTGCACATTCAATTAATTTTGACAAATGCACATACCTGTGTAACCAAAACTCCTATCAAGATATAGAACGTTACTGTCACCCCAGAAAATTCCCTCATGCCCCATCCCAAGTGGTTCTTTTTCCTAATCGTACAAAGGTAACCACTGTTCTGATAATTCTTCTAGCATAGATTGGTTTTGCCTGTTCTAGAACTTTATATAGATGGAATCATAATATGTACTTTTTTGTGTAAGGCTTCTTTCATTTAGCATAGTGTTTTTGAAGTTCATTGATATTGTCATATAGATCAGTATTCTTCCTTTATATTTCTGACTGATATTCCATTGTATGAATATGAATTCATTGTAGTGTATTTATCCATTATCTTCTGATGGACACCTGGCTACCTTATTATTATCACTGGATTACTTATTATTTTATACAGGATGAAGTAATATCTCCCTTGCTTACTCCTTAACCCTTTAGTTACTAACATTATGGCTTAGTAAATGCTTATAAAGGGAGTTTCTTAAGTAGTGTATTTAAAATCCTTCTGAATTCCCTGATAGCTCAGCAATACCATTTCCTTTTACCTTAGATCTTAGCCAGTGAAGGAGATCAAGTATTCACTTATTTTAAATGTGTATTAGCTTCCATGCTAGCCACATCTTGCGGTCATAAACTGCCACCCAGTCCTACTGCTGTCTGAGTTTTTGAAAGAACGTTGTTGGTTCACTAATGAGAGGTGGGTGGAAGTAGGAGGCTTTGTGTAGTTTCTGGTGGTTGCAGGTGGGGGAGTTCTCACTGTAGCCAGCTGCTACAGTGGCAGCAGCGAAGGGTAGAAGATAGGGATAGGAGAGAGGAGGCAGAGACACTACAGGTTATTGGTAGCTGAAGTCAATCAATTGTAAGTTGAAACCCAATTTTTTGGAGAGAGAAATTCAAGTCAACCTATTTGCAGTATTTCACTTCGTAATTAGACAGTACTATACCATATCATCTTTGATAAAATGGCAACTCTTAACAAATTTAAACATACCAACTTTGCCATGTTTTTGTCTACTGTATGTATGGTGTACATGCTTTGTTTGTATCTGTTCTCAAAATACCCTAAGAACATCAAGTCATTTTATAATACCATCTCTTTTCATTTAATTTGTGATATCCAGGAGAAATCTAATTTTTAAAAATTCTGCATGGTTTAAGAACAAGTAACCAAGGATATCAAAAAAACATATAAAATATTAAGACTCAACTCTGTATTTTCCAGAAGGTATGAAAGTAATACCACTTAATAGGTTAGCTGCCACCCTGCACTTTCCAAGCACTTTAGAGTCATTCATCTGTCTGAGGTAAGACGGTATTTGCACCCTTGGTTAACAGATGGGAACTCTTTCTTCCCTGCTGTGTTTTACTGTATTTGAATTCCAGAATTTATCCAGAGCTCTCCAAACAGTGCTTGTGGTTTTCTGCTGACCTAACAAAGATTCCTTTTAATAATGGCTTTCCCCACAAATGTCCCAAATAGTTCTGCGATATTCTTTCAGAAGTTATTAAAACTAGAAGCAGACAAACAATTGTCAGCTTTTGTGGTAACAGTAAAAATAAATTTAACTTGAAAATTTGTAAGAGATTATATCATTCATAGAAGATAAAACAATTATATCTAAAAATACGTAAAATATCTCATAAGTTTGTATAAAATCTTTAAGCAAATATAAATTTAATGTGCACCTAATTGATGGTTTTCCTTCTGGAAGAGAAATTATGGAATCCTGTATCTAAACTAATTTAGTAAATTTAATAATTGCATTATATTGGTCCATATATGTTTATGGTTAACAAAGAGAAAGGAGAGAAACCACAGGTGTTTATTTACTGATTTTATCAGTAGGGGTTATGAGGATAGATAGATAGATATGCAGATATCTATAGATAGATAGATATCTATAGATAGATAGGCAGATATCTGTAGATAGATAGATAGATATGCAGATATCTTCTCTGCAAATTACTGGTTATTTATTACTTGAACTAATAATCTTAGAGTATGTTTACAGGAACTCTACAATTTGAAGAAGTAAAGAGTTATCACATTCAGATACCTGGTTGTGCTGATCTTTGTTCATTTAAATGCAGGATATTTGAAGGCAAAAATTCCAAAGCCTGATTTACTTTATCTATGCTTATTTACAAGTATGTTTAATCCTGCTCTTGTTTTTGAACTTCTTAATGCTGCATAAAAATATTAATCATTAGGTGGTCTTAATGTAGCTATCTTCAGCCCTTCTGCAGAAAGTCATTATCAGAGAATTCATTCTAATTCAAGGTTAATTAGTGTACCATTAAAATAATGTGTTACAAAAATTAATTACATTGCAGGTCAGAAAACCTGTTAAAAAGCATAGTGTAAATGTCTGAGAGCACATCATCCTCCTTAAAACATTGCTATACAAGTGCCACCCTTCTAGAAAATATATCCAAAGTGAAAATCACTACTGAGGTCCAGTCATAGGTGTTTCGTCTAAAGTAAATTTTTGGCACCACATATGGGAAATATAAAATATAACTCCCCATTAACAGTAAAATGCGTTGCTTGTCTGCTTTCCCACCGAAACAGCTAAGGATTTATAATTTAGCATTAGTCTATGTAACCCTATTGGGTTAAACCTAAGGAGAAATCAGGAATCTGGTTGAGAAATAGAAATTATCTGTACATCTTGTAGTAAAAATACTAGATATATTAATATTATGTTTTCTTACTTAACTATTAGGTACTTCTGGTAGGTTCCCTGTGTAAGTCTATCAGGCATCATTTTAACTATGTAGTAATTCTTGTTAATAATTTAACATAATAGCCATAAAATGTACAGTTATAATTAGAACTAAGAATGATACAGACTTTGACATTTTATCTGATTATTTTAATGTAAAAGCTGTGAAACAATTACATTGAACTATAAAATATTTTATACATTGGTATTAGTTCTGAGAGTCTAATTAGAATATCTATCTATTCGTATAGAGGGTTTTGAAATTAGTGCTCTAGTAACACTAAATCAGTACACGTTAGAGCTGGAGAACATTTACCATAGGCAACTCTATTCTCTACTCCACAATACATTTTTTACTTGGCTTTTAGAATTGTCTCCATTTAAAAAATTTTTAGTGGGCTCTGAGCAAAGTAGTTTTGCTGTTACAATAAACTGTGAATGATTTGCCCACGTTTTAAAATTTTTTGCTTCCCTTCCTCTTCGGATTTTGTGTAAGCCTATTGCAAAACAGATATTCACAGGTAAGTAAAAATAAATTGAGCAAATGAAAGAAAAAGAAAAGGACAATTTGTAAGGAAGAAGTTGTCTTACTTTTTGTTTGTTTGTTTCAAGAATAGTTCCTGGTTTGATTAGTTGAACGAATAGGTATGTGAAGAGAGTCTGTAAGGTGAAGTGTGTGAGTTTAGAAAAGCTTTGTTGAAAAGTGCTTTTTACTTTAAAGTCATCTTTGTCCCAGCTTATATCTCCTTAAATCTTTTCTAAAATGACATAAAGCAGGGATTTCAACTTAATTTGGAAAAACATTCCATTCTTTAAAAAATGACATCACTACCACCCTGAAAAAAGTAGTGTTAAGCCATACATCACTCATTTCTTCAGAAAAGCCCTTAGCTTTGGGGGTTTTGTTTATTCTTTGGACTGAGTAGGCTCCTTTCATTAACTAAACCAAGATGTCTGACAGTGGAGAAAAGAATTAACACATTGAGAGTAACCGTTCATCCTTGGTAGACAACAGTTAAAATTAATGTTTCATATTTAGTACTTTTGTCTCCTGACAGTTAATATCTATTCTGTTTTACAAGTGGCTTTCACAGTCAGCATTTGAAGACAAACACTAGCAGACTTTACTAATGTTTTGGGGATATTTCAGGGTGTAAATTTGGGATATGAAGGGGAAATGCTTAGTTTCAAAGTGATTAAATTTTCTTATATTTTAAGGAATAAACTTGAGTAAATTTAGATAAACTGCATTTAGATTATGATCTCTACCTAGGTTTAAGTACTTATTTTTTTTTTATCCATAGGATTTTTTTCACCAGAAGTGGACATAATTTAAAACTATCTCTTACCTTTATAGAGTACTTCAAAATTTACAAAGCATTATTTTGTAACTCATTCATTCAACAAATGTTATTGGTATTATTGTTGTTAGTGTTACCCCCACGCTGTGGGTGAGGAAGCTGTTCAGGCTGAAGAAAGTCACTGGGCTAGTACAGAACAGATTCCAGAAGTAGAACTCAGGACTTTCTATTGATTTCCAGTCTGCTGATTTTCCCATAGAACATTTTATATCAATCATTCTTAGAATAGTTAATCTACATTTTTGCATATTACTCTGTCTTTCTTCAGACCTTATATCTTTTATATGGTCCCACACTGGATTAACAAATTCATTTATCTTTTTCTGTGTTTTTAGGGCAGAGCTCTACTCCATTGGGCTTGTGATCGAGGACATAAGGAACTAGTCACAGTCCTGCTACAACATAGAGCTGATATTAACTGTCAGGTAAGAGTGATGAAAAGGGAGTTTTTTAAAAAAAAATTGGGGTAAAATCCACATAAAGTAAAATTTACCATATTAACAATTTTAAAGTGTACAGTCGAGTGGCATTTAACAATGTGCAACCATCACTACTGTCTTGTCCTGCAGCATTTTCATCACCCCAGAAGTACGCTTTGTACCCATTAAGCGGTCACTCCCTATTTCCCCCTCACTTTCTCAGTGGATTTGCCTCTTCTAGATATTTCATATAAATGGAGTCATAAAATATGTGGCCTTTGTTTCTGGCTTCCTTCACTTGGCATATTTTCAAGGATTATCCATGTTGTAACATGTAACAGTACTTCATTCCTTTTTGTGGCTAAATAATATTCCGTTGTATGGATAGACCACATTTTATCAATTCATCAGTTGATGAGCAGTTGGGTTGTTTCCACCCTTTGGCAGTTGTGAATAATTGCGGTGAACAATTTGTGTACATGTTTTTGTTTAAACACTTGTTTTCAGTTCTTTTGGTTCTGTACCTAGGAGGAGAATTTAAGTTATATGGTAATTTGATGTTTAACTTTTTGAGGAACCTCCAAACTTTTCCACAGGAGCTACACCATTTTACATTCCCGCCAGCAATTCACGAGTGTTCCAGTTTTTCCACTTCTTCGCCAATACACATTATTTTTCTGTTCATTAGCCATTCTAATGGGCATGAAGTGATATCTCATCATGGTATGGATTTGATTTGCATTTCCCTAATGACTAATGATGCTGAGTATCTTTTCATGTACTTGTTGACAGTTTATATGTCTTCTTTGGAAAAATGTCTATTTAAGTGTTTCACCCCTTTTTAAACTGAGTTGTCTTTTATATTTAAGATCTAAAAATTCTTTATATATATTCTGGACATTAGACCATTATCAGATGTATGATTTGCAGATATCTTCTCCCTTTTCGTGGGCTGTTTTTTCGCTTTCTTAATAGTGCCCTTTGGTGCATGTAAAGTTTTTAATTTTGATGAAGTCCAGTGTATCTATTTCCTTTTGTTGGTTGTGCTTTTGGCATCATACCTAAGAAACCTTTGCCAAATCCAAGGTCATTAAGATTTACCCCGAAATTTTCTTTCTTTCCTTTTCTCTCTTTTTTTTTTGACTGTGGCAAAATATATATAACATAAAATTTACCGCCTTAACCATTTTAAGTGTACAGTTCTGTGGCATTAACTACTTTTACGGTGTTTAACCGTCACCACCATTCATCTCTAGAACCTATTCATCTTCTCCAATTGAAACTCTGTACTCATAACTAGCTCCCCATTCCCCACCCCACCCCCTCAGCCCCTGGCAGCCACCATTCTACTTTCTCTCTTCATGAATTTGACTACTGTAGATACCTCATACAAGTAGAATCATACAATATTTGTCCTTTTGTGACTGGCTTATTTCGCTTAGCATAATGTCTTCAAGGTTCGTCCCTGATGTAGCATGTGTCAGAATTTCTTTCCTTTTTAAAACTAAATAATGTTGCATTGTATGTGTATACCATATTTTGTTTATCCAGATATCCATCTACAGACACTTAGGTGACTTTCATCTTTTGGCTGTTGTGATTAATACTTCTATGAATATGGGTAACAAATGTCTGTTTGAATCCTTGCTTTCACTTCTTTTGAGTATATACCCAGAAGTGGAATTGCTGGATCATATGGTAATTCTTCGTTTAATGTTTTGAAGAATCACCATACCATTTCCACAGTGGCTGCACCATTCTACCTTCCCATCAACAATGCACAATTGTTCCAGTTTCTCCAAATCCTTACCAACACTTGTTATTTTCTGTATTTCTGATATTAGCCGTCCTGGTGGGTGTGAAGTGGTATCTCATTGTGGTTTTAATTTCACTTCCATAATGATTAATGATGTTGAACATTATTAATGTTGAACAATCAGTTTTGGCCATTTGTATATCTTCTTTGGAGAAATGTCTATTCATGTCCTTTGCCCATTCTTTAATTGGGTTGTTTGGGTTTTTTTTGTTGTTAAGCTGTAAGAAGTCTTTATATAGTCTGGATATCACCCCCTTATCAGATGCATGGTTTACAAATATTTTCTCCCATTCTTTGGGTTTTCTTTCACTCTGCTGATAATAGTGTCCTTTGATGCACAATAGTTTAAAATTTTGATGAAGTTCAACTTATGTATTTTTCCTTTTGTTGCCTGTGTTTTTGGTGTCATACCCAAGAAATCATTGCAAAATGCCATGCCATGAAGCTTTTTCCCAGGTTTTCTTTAAGAGCTTTATGATTTTAGCTTTGTTTTTTGACCCAAGTAAAAGGTAACGTAAGGGTCCAGCTTCATTTTTTTGCATGTGGATATTCAGTTTTCCCAGCGCCATTTATTGAAAGGCTGTCTTTTCTTCACTGAATGGTCCTGACACCCCTTGTCAGAAATCACTTGACCATATATGCAAGAGTTTGGGATCTCTATTCTATTCCAGTGGTCTATATGTCTGTCTTTATGCCACTACTACCCTGGTTTGATTACTGTAGCTTTGTAGTAATTTTTGAAATCAGGAAGTGTGAGACTTCCAACTTGTTTTTCTTTTTCAAGATGGTTTTGGCTATTCTGGGTCCCTTAAGTTTCCATATGAATTTTAGGATGGATTTTTCTAATTCTACGAAAAAGTCATTGGGGTTTTGATGGAGGTTGCATTGAATCTATAGATCAATTTGGGGAGTACAGGTTTCCCTTGCTCTCTGAAAGTAAATCATTCCTACGAAACCTTTTGTAAGCCAAAATGATGTAAAGCAAAGAAGCAATTACCTTAGGACACATCTTGCTAACGAACGCACAAAGTAAACTGAGATAAAGCACAGATGCTCACACAGTTAAAAGTTATGGTGGCTTCGTGCTGAGATGCACAGTGTAGTTCCTGGAGAAGGAGCTAGATGGTGCCGCTCTTAGTGCTCAGGGTGCACGCTGCCTCTACAATAGCCAGCTGCAAAACAAAGGGCGAGCGCTGGTTTTGCTTTTCACCTTTTTTTGTAAAAGCAAAAATCGTCTTTAGATTTCTTTCGGTTAGCAAAAACAGGTACTAATGTAGGTCTTTAGTAAAAGTGAAGTGGCATAAAGCAGACTTTTGAAAAGCAAGAGATACCTGTAATTGTCATCTTAACAATGGTAAGTCTTCCAATCCATGGAATGGCCTTTTTTGTGTCTCTAATTTCTTTCAGCATTGTTTTATAATTTTCAGTATACAGTACGTTTGCCTCCTTGGTTTAGTTTATTCCTGAGTATTTTATTCTTTTTTGACACTATTGTAAATGAAGCTATTTTCTAAATTTCTTTTTTTGATTATTCATTGTTAGTGTTTAGAAATGCAAGTGATTTTTGTGTGTTGATTCTTTATCCTGCAACTTGGCTGAATTTGCTTATTAGTTCTAACAGCTTTTTGTGGAATCTTAAGGGTTTTCTACATACAAGATATGTTCTCTATGAACAGAGATAATTTTACTTCTTCCTTTCCAACTTGAATGCCTTTTATTTCATCTTCTTGCCTAACTGCTCTGACTAGACCTTCTAGTACTGTGTTGAATAAAAGTAGTAAAAGTGGGCATCCTTGTCTTATTTAGGAGTTTGCTTTTTAATTTAGTATAAATTATACTAAAGATAGATACAAAATGCTTTTCCTTTACATAATATTTGTTGGCATATCCCTTCCACTTTAGTCCCCTCGGCCTCCTGGGCTCACCCTGAACTTTTCATCAAGTCTGAAATTTTCAGTTCTAATTGTACTCTCCAATTCATTTCACTCTAAATCTCTTATTTGGCTTTATGGAAATCCTGAGTCCCTTGACTGATCTGCCTTCTCCCATTTTAGTTCATTTTGTCCACTCTCATGCAATTATCCTCATCTTCATTCCCATTCCCTGTTTTTCACCTGGCAAAATGCTAATTCTGATTACAGTTGCCTGCCTTCTATACATCTACACTCTGGGTCTGGGCAAAGCTAGAAAAAAAAATTACTCAGCCTGGATATTATCATAAATCATGGTATCCATCTTTAATTTTGACTGGCAAGTCTTACGGTCTTTCTTACTCTCACATTTTCCCTTATTTCACAGACAAAATAGAAGACCTCTTTATCTCCAACCTGTCTCTCAGCCAGTAGCTGCAGCAACATATATTTCTTGGACACCCCTCAGACACTTCAAATGCACAGTGTCTAACACTGAACTTACCATCTCTCAACAGCCACCGCCCCCGCCCCCCCGTAATTGGCATCAGCATCCACCCAGTACTCCAGGACTCATCCTTTATTCTTCTCTCATTTTCACACCCACTGAAGTCCTATAGGTTCTGCCTGCTAAGTGTACCTCAAATCTATCCACTTCTCTATTTCAGCATTGCCAACACACAAGCTTATTAAATTATTTCAGCAGCTCTCAACTATATCCCTGCTTCTAATCTTGATGTCCTTCGATACATTTCCCACTTTTCATCTGGAGATTCTTTCTAAAATGCTAATTTTCAGGGGCTTCCCTGGTGGCGCAGAGGTTGAGAATCCGCCTGCCAATGCAGGGGACACGGGTTCGAGCCTTGGTCCGGGAAGATCCCACATTCCGCGGAGCAACTGAGCTCGTGCGCCGCAGCTACTGAGCCTCCGCTCTAGAGCCCGCGAGCCACAACTGCTGAAGCTCGTGCGCCTAGAGCCCATGCTCTGCAACTAGAGAAGCCACTGCAATGAGAAGTCCACGCACTGCAATGAAGACCCAACACAGCCAAAAATAAATAAATAAATTAGGGAAAAAAAGAATGAAATGCTAATTTTCAAATGTTCTCTTGTTTACTTTTATTATTCTAAGGTAAAATCTAAATTTAATTTGCCCTATAAAACCCTTCATGATCTGGACCTTGCTTACCTCTCCACTTATTTCTCAGCACACTCCTAGCTTATGGTATGCTGAGTTCCACTGGTTCTGAAGAACTTGACATGCTGCTCACCTGTTGGCCGCCTTTTTTTTTTTTGAACATCTTTATAGGAGTGTAATTGCTTTACATTGTTGTGTTAGTTTCTGCTGTATAACAAAGTGAGTCAGCTATATGTATATATATATCCCCATATCCCCTCCCTCTTCAGCCTCCCTCCCACTCTCCCTATTTCACCCCTCTAGATGGTCACAAAGCACCAACCTGATCTTCCTGTTCTATGCAGCTGCTTCCCACTAGCTATGTATTTTACATTTCGTAGTGTATATATGTCAGTGCCATTCTCTCACTTCGTCCCGGCTTATCCTTCCCCTTCCCGTGTCCTCAAGTCTATTTTCTACGTCTGCATCTTTATTCCTGTCCTGCCCCTAGGTTCTTCAGAACCTTTTTAGATTCCATATATATCTGTTAGCATACAGTATTTGTTTTTCTCTTTCTGACTTACTTCATTCTGTATGACAGACTCTAGTCCATCCACCTCACTACAAATAACTCAATTTTGTTTCTTTTTATGGCTGAGTAGTATTACATTGTATATATGAGCCACATCTTCTTTACCCATTCATCTGTCAGTGGACACTTAGGTTGCTTCCATGTCCTGGCTATTATAAAGAGTACTGCAATGAACATTTTGGTACATGACTTTTTTTGAATTATGGTTTTCTCAGGGTATAAGCACAGTAGTGGGATTGCTGGGTGATATGATAGTTCTATTTTTAGTTTTTTAAGGAACCTTCATACTGTTCTCCATAGAGAACAGTATCAATTTACATTCCCACTAACAGTATCAATTTACATTCCCACTAACAGTGCAAGAGGGTTCCCTTTTCTCCACACCCTCTCCAGCATTTATTGTTTATAGATTTTTTTGATGATGGCCATTCTGACTGGTGTGAGGTGATACCTCATTGTAGTTCTGATTTGCATTTCTCTATTAATTAGTGATGTTGAGCATCCTTTTATGTGTTTGTTGGTAGTCTGTATATCTTCTTGGAAGAAATGTATATTTAGGTCTTCTGCCTATTTTGGCATTGGGTTGTTTGTTTTTTTGATATTGAGTTGCATGAGCTGCTTGTATATTTTAGAGATTAATCCTTTGGCAGTTGCTTCATTTGCAAAAACTTTCTCCCATTCTGAGGGTTGTCTTTTCGTCTTGTTTATGGTTTCCTTTGCTGTCGAAAGCTTTCAAGTTTCATTAGGTCCCATTTGTTTATTTTTGTTTTTACTTCCATTTCTCTAGGAGGTGGGTCAAAAAGGATTTGCTGTGATATATGTCACAGAGGGTTCTGCCTATGTTTTCCTCTAAGAGTTTTATAGTGTCTGGCCTTACATTTAGGCCTTTAATCCATTTTGAGTTTATTTTTGTGTACAGTGTTAGGGAGTGTTCTAATTTCATTCTTTTACATGTAGCTATCCAGTTTTCCCAGCACCACTTATTCAAGAGGCTGTCTTTTCTCCATTATATATTCTTGCCTCCTTTATCAAAGATAAGGTGACCATATGTGCGTGGGTTTATCTCTGGGCTTTCTATCCTGTTCCATTGACCTATATTTCTGTTTTTGTGCCAGTACCATACTGTCTTTATTACTGTAGCTTTGTAGTATAGTCTAAAGTCAGGGAGCCCGATTCCTCCAGCTCCGTTTTTCTTTCTCAAGATTGCTTTGGCTGTTCGAGGTCATTTATGTTTCCATACAAATTGTGACATTTTTTGTTCTAGTTCTGTGAAAAATGCCATTGGTAGTTTGATAGTGATTGCATTAAATCTGTAGATTGCTTTGGGTAGTAGAGTCATTTTCACAATGTTTGATTCTTCCAGTCCAAGAACATGGTATATCTCTCCATCTGTTTGTATCAACTTTAATTTCTTTCATTAGTGTCTTATAGTTTTCTGCGTACAGGTCTTTTGTCTGCTTAGGTAGGTTTATTCCTAGGTTTTTTATTCTTTTTGTTGCAGTGGTAAGTGGGAGTGTTTCCTTAATTTCAGTTTCAGTTTTTTCATCACTAGTGTATAGGAATGCAAGAGATATCTGTGCATTAATTTTGTATCCTGCTACTTTACCAGATTCATTGATTAGCTCTAGTAGTTTTCTGGTAGCATCTTTAGGATTCTCTATGTATAGTATTATGTCATCTGCAAACAGTGACAGTTTCACGTCTTCTTTTCTGATTTGGATTCCTTTTATTTCTTTTTTGTCTCTGATTGCTGTGGCTAAAACTTCTAAAACTATGTTGAATAATAGTGGTGAGAATGGGCAGCCTTGTCTTGTTCCTGATGTGAGTGGAAATGGTTTCAGTTTTTCACCATTGAGAGCGATGTTGGCTGTGGGTTTGTCATATATAGCCTTTATAAAATGTTGAGGTAAGTTCCCTCTATGC
Organism: Stenella coeruleoalba; assembly: GCF_951394435.1. Taxonomy (NCBI): domain Eukaryota; kingdom Metazoa; phylum Chordata; class Mammalia; order Artiodactyla; family Delphinidae; genus Stenella; species Stenella coeruleoalba. Next base: position 176,818,715 of record NC_137169.1, read on the forward strand.
CTACTTTTGGAGAGTTTTTATCATAAATGGGTGTTGAATTTTTTGAAAGCTTTTTCTGCATCTGTTGAGATTATCATATGGTTTTTATTCTTCAGTTTGTTAATATGGTGTATCACATTGATTGATTTGCATATATTCAAGAATCCTTGCATTCCTGGGATAACCCCCACTTTATCATGGTATATGATCCTTTTAATGTGCTTCTGTATTCTGTTTGCTAGTATTTTGTTGAGGATTTTCACATCTATGTTCATTAGTGATACTGGCCTGTAGTGTTCTTTTTTTGTAACATCTTTGTCTGGTTTTGGTATCAGCATGATGGTGGCCTCGTAGAAGGAATTTGGGAGTGTTCCTCCCTCTGCTATATTTTGGAAGAGTTTGAGAAGAATAGGTCTTAACTCTTTTCTAAATGTTTGATAGAATTTGCCTGTGAAGCCGTCTGATCCTGGGCTTTTGTTTGTTGGAAGATTTTTAATCACAGTTTCAATTTCAGTGCTTGTGATTGGTCTGTTTACATTTTCTATTTCTTCTTCTGGGTTCAGTCCTGGAAGGTTGTGCTTTTCTACTAATATGTCCATTTCTTCCAGATTGTCCATTTTATTGGCATATAGATGCTTTTAGTAATCTCTCATGGTCCTTTGTATTTCTGCAATGTCAGTTGTTACTTCTCCTTTTTCATTTCTAATTCTGTTGATTTGTCTTCTCCCTTTTTCACTTCATGCATCTGGCTAATGGTTTATCAATTTTGTTTATCTTCTCAAAGAACCAGCTTTTAGTTTTATTGATCTTTGCTATCATTGTCTACATTTCCCTTTCATTTATTTCTGATCTGATCTTTATGATTTCTTTCCTTCTGCTAACTTTGGGGATTTTTTGGTCTTCTTTCTCTAATTGCTTTAGTGTAAGGTTAGGTTGTTTGAGATTTTTCTTGTTTATTGAGGTAGGATTGTATTGCTATGAACTTCCCTCTTAGAACTGCTTTTGCTGCATCCCATAGGTTTTGGGTCATCGTGTTTTCATTGTCATTTGTTTCTAGGTATTTTTTGATTTCCTCTTTGATTTCTTCAGTGATCTCTTGGTTATTTAGTAGCGTGTTGTTTAGCCTCCATGTGTTTTTTTTTTCTGTTTTTTTTTTTTTTTGCGGTACGCGGGCCTCTCACTGCTGCAGCCACTCCCGTTGCGGAGCACAGGCTCCGGTCACACCGGCCCAGTGGCCATGGCCCACGGGCCCAGTCGCTGCATGGCATGTGGGATCTTCCCGGACTGGGGCATGAACCCGTGTCCCCTGCATCGGCAGGCGGACTCTCAACCAGTGCGCCACCAGGGAAGCCCCTCTACTTTTTTAACATTTTTTTTCCTGTAACTGATATCTAGGCTCATAGTGTTGTGGTCGGGAAAGATACTTGATACGATTTCAATATTCTTAAATTTACCAAGGCTTGATTTGTGACCCAAGATATGACCTATCCTGGAAAATGTTTCATGAGCACTTAAGAAAAAAGTGTATTCTGTTGTTTTTAATGGAATGTCCTATAAATATCAGTTAGGTCCATCTTGTTTAATGTGTCATTTAAAGCTTGTGTTTCCTTACTAATTTTCATTTTGGTTGATCTGTCCATTGGTGAAAGTGGGGTGTTAAAGTCCCTGCTATTATTGTGTTACTCTTTATTTCCCCTTTTGTGGCTGTTAGCATTTTTTGCCTTATGTATTGAGGTGCTCCTATGTTGGGTGCATAAATATTTACAACTGTTACATTTTTTTCTTGGATTGATCCCTTGATCATTATTTAGTGTCCTTCTTTGTCTCCTGTAATAGTTTTTAAAGTGCATTTTGTCTGATATGAGAATTGCTACTCCAGCTTTCTTTTGATTTCCATTTGCATGGAATATCTTTTTCCATCCCTTCACTTTCAGTCTGTATGTGTCCCTAGGTTGAAGTGGGTTTCTTGTAGACAGCATACATATGGGTCTTGTTTTTGTATCCATTCAGCCTGTTTGGGTCTTTCAGTTGGAGCATTAAACCATTTATATTTAAGGTAATTATCAATATGTATGTTCCTATTACCATTTTCTTAATTGTTTTGGGTTTGTTATTGTAGGTCCTTTCCTTCTCTTGTGTTTCCTGCCTAGAGAAGTTCCTTTAGCATTTGTTGTAAAGCTGGTTTGGTGGTGCTGAATTCTCTGAGCTTTTGCTTGTCTGTAAAGGTTTTAATTTCTCTGTCAAATCTGAGTGAGATCCTTGCTGGGTAGAGTAATCTTGGTTGTAGGTTTTTCCCTTTCATCATTTTAAATATGTCATGCCACTCCTTTCTGGCTTGCAGAGTTTGTGCTGAAGGATCAGCTGTTAACCTTAAGGGGATTCCCTTGTATGTCATTTGTTACTTTTCCCTTGCTGCTTTTAATATTTTTTCTTTGTATTTAATTTTTGATAGTTTGATTAATATGTGTCTTGGCGTGTTTCTCCTTGGATTTATTCTGTATGGGACTCTCTGCTTCCTCGACTTGATTGACTATTTCCTTTCCTATATTAGGGAAGTTTTCAACTATAATCTCTTCAAATATTTTCTCAGTCCCTTTCTTTGTCTTTTCTTCTGGGACCCCTATAATTCGAATGTTGGTGCGTTTAATGTTGTCCCAGAGGTATCTGAGACTGTCCTCAATTCTTTTCATTCTTTTTTCTTTATTCTGCTCTGTGGTAGTTATTTCCACTATTTTATCTTCAAGGTCACTTATCCGTTTTTCTGCCTCACTTATTCTGCTATTGATTCCTTCTAGAGAATTTTTAATTTCATTTATTATGTTGTTCATCATTGTTTGTTTGCTCTTTAGTTCTTCTATATCCTTGTTAAACATTTCTTGTATTTTCTCCATTCTATTTCCAAGATTTTGGATTATGTTTACTGTCATTACTCTGAATTCTTTTTCAGGTAGACTGCCTGTTTCCTCTTCATTTGTTTGGTCTGGTGGGTTTTTACCTTGCTCCTTCATCTGCTGTGTATTTCTCTGTCTTCCTGTTTTGCTTAACTTACTGTGTTTGGGGTCTCCTTTTCGCAGGCTGCAGGTTCGTAGTTCCCATTGTTTTTGGTGTCTGACCCCAGTAGGTAAGGTTGGTTCAGTGGGTTGTATAGGCTTCCTGGTGGAGGGGACTAGTGCCCGTGTTCTGGTGGATGAGGCTGGATCTTTTCTTCCTGGTGGGCAGGACTGAGTTCTGTGGTGTGTTTTGGAGTGTCTGTGAACTTACTATGATTTTAGGCAACCTCTCTGCTAATGTTTGGGGTTGTGTTCCTGTCTTGCTAGTTGTTTGGCATGGGGTGTCCAGCACTGGAGTTTGCTGTTGAGTGGAGCTGGGTCTTAGCGTTGAGGTGTAGATCTCTGGGACAGCTCTCGCCGATTGATATTACATGGGGCCAGGAGGTCTCTGGTGGTCCAGTGTCCTGAACTTGGCTCTCCCACTTCCGAGGCTCAGGCCTGACACCCAGCTGGAGCACTGAGATCCTGTCAGACACATGGCTCAGAAGAAAAGGGAGAAAAAAATAGAATAAAATAAAATAAAGGTATTAAAATAAAAAAAATTTTAATTATTAAAAAATAAAAAAGTAATTAGAAAAAGAGAGCAACCAAACCAATAAACAAATCCACCAATGATAACAAGCACTAAAAACTAAACTAAGATAAACATATAAATCAGAAAGTAGTCAGTCTCATACAGCAAACCCCAAGTCTGCAGTTGCTCCCAAAGTCCGCTGCCTCAATTTTGGGATGATCATTGTCTATTCAAGTATTCCACAGATGCAGGGAGATCAAGTTGATTGTGGAGATTTAATCTGCTGCTCCTGAGGCTGCTGGGAGAGATTTCCCTTTCTCTTCTTTGTTCGCACAGCTCCTGGGGTTCAGCTTTGGTTTTGGCCCCGCCTCTGCATGTAGGTTGCCTGAGGGTGTCTCTTCTTCACCCAGAAAGGCGGGGGCTAAAGGAGAAGCTGATTAGGGGGCTCTGGCTCACTCAGGCCTGGGTGAGGGAGGGGTACAGAATACGGGGTGAGCCTGCAGTGGCAGAGGCTGGTGTGACATTGCCACAGCCTGAGGTGTGCCGTGCGTTCTCCTGGGGAAGTTGTCCCTGGATCACGGGACCCTGGCAGTGATGGGATGCACAGTTCCCAGGTGGGAAGGTGTGGATAGTGACCTGTGCTTGCACACAGGCTTCTTGGTGGCTGCAGCAGCAGCCTTAGCATTTCATGCCCGTCTCTGGTGTCCACGGTGATAGCCACAGCTTGCATCCATCTCTGAAGCTCATTTAGGCAGTGCTCTGAATCCCCTCTCCTCGTGCACCCTGAAACAATGGTCTCTTGCCTCTTAGGTCCAGAATTTTTTCCCAAACTCCCCCTCAGCCAGCTGTGGTGCATCAGCCCCTTTCAGGCTGTGTTCACGCAGCCATTCCCAGTCCTCACCCTGGTATCTGACCTCTGAAGCCCGAGCCTCAGCTCCCAGCCCCCGCCCGCCCCAGCTTGTGAGCAGACAAGCCTCTCGGGCTGGTGAGTGCTGGTCGGCACCGATCCTCTGTGCGGGAATCTCTCCGCTTTGCCCTCTGTACCCCTCTTGCTGAGCTCTCCTCCATGGCTCCGAAGCTTCCCCCCCACCCACTCCCCGTCTCCACCAGTGAAGGGGCTTCCTAGTGTGTGGAAGCATTTCCTCCTTCACAGCTCCCTCCCAGAGTTGCAGGTCCCGTCCCTATTCTTTCGTCTCTGTTTTTTCTTTTTTCTTTTGCCCTACCCAGGTACGTGGGGAGTTCTTGCCTATTGGGAAGTCTTAGGCCTCCTGCCAGCATTCAGTAGGTGTTCTCTAGGAGTTGTTCCACATGTAGATGTATTTTTGATGTATTTGTGAGGAGGAAGGTGATCTCCACATCTAACTCCTCTGCTGTTTTGAAGGTCCTCCTGTTGGTCTTCTTAGATACTGTTTTCCGTCTCCTTTGTTCTCCCTCCTAGGCCTCAGTTTACACATCATTTCCTTCAGGAAGCCTTCCTTCACTCTGACCAGATAGACACCCCCACTTATATAGCTCCCTGTTCTTAAGCTCATCAAAGAGCTACCACAGTGCAGTCACCTTGTTTTGTAATTCACTGTTTACATGTCTGTCCTCAGCACCACCGTATACAGGTACCAGAGTATGGTTGTATGACCAGTGCCTCGTGTGTCTGACATATAGTCAGTGCTCAGTAAATATTGAACAAAGGAATATCAGCTTATAAAGAAGTTGACAAAATGTTAGAAAAAATATATCATGACAACCAGAAAAGACCAAAGCATTTACCAGAACCTTTGGGGTATCCTTGTTATTTTATTAGAATAAATACTTCTTTCCCCGTTAGACATGTGTGCATTCTTCTTGGGCCAGTTCCCTAGCTTCGAGTCATAGGTCAGACTCATAACCTTAAGCCATATATATTTCACTGATTTTTTTTTTAGTAGTTTGTATATATACAAAGGAAAGAAAACTCAAAAAATGCAAAAGACTAACTTTAAATAATTCTTTCTCCTATCCTTGTTTCAGAACTTTGATGTTTTAAGGAATATTAGCATTTTCATTGTGATATAATTATTATTAAAACTTTTCTTCTAGTACTTTCATCATTTCATGGTTTCTGTGATCCATCTAGAATTAATTTGTGTCACATGTATGCAATAGGAATTTTATTTTTGTCCAGATGTTGCCAGCTTTGCTTTTGTCTAGATGATTAGCTAGTTGTTCCAATAATGTTTATTGAATAATCTTTTCTCTACTGATTTGAAGTGTCTTCTTTTTATAGTCTTACTTCATCTACATATTTCACTGTGTTTCTCGGCTGTTCTATTGCTCTGTTTTTCTGTTCATGTACTTGTGCTATGCTGTTTTAAGTATTGTAGCTTCAAAATATGTTTTAATACCTGGCAGGATAGATTACTTAATTACTTATTCAGAATATTCTCTATTATTTTTGCTTGTTTATTTTTCTTTGTGAACTTTAAAATCATCTTTCCAACCCTCACTTCCCCCAGTCACCACCAACACTAAATTAAAAAACAAACAAAAACTTATTGGTGCACTCATGACTTTTATTTGGTTTGCATTGTCAGGGGTAGTATTTTAGAGGGAAGTGTCCCTAGTTTAGGCTCAGCCTGAAGTTTTTGCCTGTGGATTTCTTGTATTCTATTTGTTTGAGTATTATAAGACAAACAATACAAAAAACTGCTGTACGTGGCTTTATAGAATGCTCTTTACCTAACACTAAACTTTAATGCAAAGTAAAAGTTCCACGTAGGTTTTAAGGATGGATCAGTTGGGACTATATGCCTGGCCAGTGTTTTCCTTGCCCTCTTTGTTTTCATATGACCACTCTGTGTTGCCCCTAGCCTTGGTTTTCCTTTATTATTGACAGTCCTAATCCATATGATCTAGCTTCAGTTAAGGGAATGCTTTTGGCTTTGTCAGTTTGGGTTGCTAACATGCTTCCAAATCAGAGGGCTTTTGGAGATTAACTCTCAGAATAGCTTTCCCCTTGTAATTTCTTCTTAGGTTTCCTTATTGAAAACTCTTTTCAAATATAAACAATACAAACATAATAAATGGAAGGAAATGTTCATCTCCCTCATGACTCAGTCTTTCTGAAACAACATTATTATTGACTGGCCTATTGGTTGCCAAAAAGGAAAATCAATTTTATTAGAAGTATTTGCTTGGCCACAGATCTTGGTACTAACCCAGCAGAGACAGGCTGATGTTATCAAGTATCTGAAGACTAATTTTTACCATTAGCCTGAAACGGAGTAGTAATTAAAGATATGTCAACGTCTACTCTGTGTTTTCCTGTCATTTTTACCTTTCAGTATATCTCATATATACTTCTATTGCACTGCAGTTTCTGCATTCTGTGACTCTGATGGAATTGGATCTTTTAATTTTATTTCTGAGAAAGATCCTTTATAGATTTCATTTGTTATCTGGCAGTATTATGGACACAGTTTTGTCTTTTCCACTGCTTGGTATTGATTTTTAGTTCAGCTCTGGAAGTTAGGTCCTTAACTACATTTGAGATTAGGATATGGGTTAAATACACACCCCACCCCCACCCCCGCCAGACCTCTTGAGTAAGTTTGATCTTTAAGTCCTGGAGAATGATTAAAACCACTCTAAAAGCACATTTAAAAGTATTCGAATGCTGGATTTATTGCTAGACTTCTCAGATTTATAGTAAAGTAGTGTTAAGGAAATAAGAGAGGTTGGGGGAGAAGTGGGAGCGTCTGTGGTGTTGGATGTCTACACTGTGTCCTGGGTGTTAAGCACTTCCAAAGAAGAATATTTTGAGTGTTACTGAAATGTTTAAGGACTTTGTGATTTATAGTTACATAAACTTACGGTTTATATAATGGCACAGAGCTACATACCCTCTTACTGAATACCTTCATGACTGTGTGTTATAGAAAATTTCAAAAAAACATGAGATTTAACTAGATTTATTGCAGTGACCATTTTGTAATATATACAGATATCGAATCATTGTGTTGTATACCTGAAACCAATATGATGTTATATGTCAGTTTATCTCAGTTTTAATAAAGAATACTTGTGAAATGAAAGAATCTGAAAAGAAGAAATGCTATATGCAGATATAGTTTTATGAAATAAGTAGGAAATATATATTTTAAAAAAAAAGAATGGGGATAATGAGAATTCTAGATTACTCCAGGGTGTTGTGGGGCTTAAAATGACGACAGCAGCTCCTCTACCTCAGGGCTAGCCTACTGTTCTTTGGCCGAGTCTGCTCTTCCCCAAGTTCACCAGGCATATTGCTGCCAGTAGAGCCTTCCCAAGACTGCTGTTTATTGTGTCACTGACCTGTTCAAAACTCTTTAATGACTTCCCTGCTTATAGAATGAATTCCAAACTCTGTAGATTTGAATTCAGAGTTCTCTATCATGGGTTGGGGGGGGGGCGGCGGCAAGAGAAAAGTATATAAAGCAGTAAATAAAACCATCTGTAATTCTATTGTGTGTGTGTTGGGGGGGGGTAGGATATAAAACAGTTTTTTAGTATTTGCCATGTACCAAGCAGCTTATGTATAGTCATCACATTAATCTGATAACGTAGGTATATTATTTGCATTTTCGTGATAAAGAAACAGAAGGCATAGAGTTAGTAAGTGACAAAGTTTAGACTTGAACATGTTCTGATTCCAAAGCCCAAGCCCTTATCCTCTCCTCTGTAAAATTTGAGTACATTTCCTTCTCATCTTTATTTTTTCTGCTTACATGTATATAACATATTTTAAAGATAGTTGGTACATTATTGCACACAGAGTAGTTTTTCTTAATTATCTAAAATACTGAGATATAAAATACATTAAGTGAGGTACATATAGTACAAAAAATTAAGTATACAACCTAATGCGTTATATATATGTGTGTGTGTATCTGTGCAACTGCCATCTATATCAAATTAGAATACTTCCAGAACCCCTTGCAGGTTTGTTTCCATAAGCTACTTCCTGTCACTATCAATCCTTCCACCCCCGCTCTGAGGTAACTATTATTCTGACTTCCATCATCATCAGTTAGTTCTGTCTCTTCTTTAAATTCAGGTATTTAGAATATTATAATAATATTCTTTTGGATCAGGCTTATTATGCTCAATAAAACAGTTGTAAGAGTCATCCAGGTTGTTACGTATTTCATTTGTTCCTTTATTTGTATTGCTGTGTAACATTTCATTGTATGCATATACCACAGTATATCCATTCTCCTGTTGATGGATATTTAGTTTTTAGGGGCTTTTTTCTGTCCCTTCAGTTTTAGGCTACTATGAATAAAGTGCCTGTGAACATTCTTGAACATGGACATATACACATATATTTCCATTCCTCTTGTATATATACTTAGGAGTAGAATTGCTGGGTGGTAAGATAACTGTGTTTAACCTTTTGGGGAACGCTATGGTTTTTCAAAGAGGCTTCCGCATTTTACATTCCCACCAGCAATGTATGAGAGTTCCAGTTTCTCAACATCCTTGTCAACATTTGTTATTATCAGTCTTTTTGATTACACCCATCCTAGCATATCTCATCGTGGTTTTGAATTTCATTTCCCCTGTGGTTAATGATGTTGAGCATCTTTTCATGTGCTACTGACCATTTTTATATGTTCTTTTTTTTAATAGTATATGATTCATGATTATTTATAAATTTATTTATAAATTTATTTATTTTTTTAATTTATTTTTGCCTGCATGGGGTCTTCATTGCTGCGCGCGGGCTTTCTCTAGTTGTGGCAAGCAGGGGCTACTCTTTGTTGTGGTGCGCAGGCTTCTCATTGCAGTCGCTTCTCTTGTTGCGGAGCATGGGCTTCAGTAGTTGCAGCACACAGGCTCAGTAGTTGCAGCACGCGGGCCCTAGAGCATGCAGGCTTCTGCGGTGCATGGACTCAGTAGTTGTGGCTCGCGGGCTCTCGAGCGTAGACTCAGTAGTTGTGGTGCACGGGCTTAGCTGCTCCGCAGCATGTGGGATCTTCCCAGCCCAGAGCTAGAACCCGTGTCCCCTGCATTGGCAGGCGGGTTCTTAACCACTGTGCCACCAGGGAAGTCCCTTTATATGTTCTTTAGGTAAATGTCTATTCAGATCCTGTGCCCATTTTATTTTTAATTGGGTGGGGAAAAAAAAAGACATAGGAAGCACAGTAAGGTTCTCTAGAAGCAAAATCTGTTGAGGGATGTAATGGACTCAGGGCCAGCCTTTTGAGGCAAATCATCATTTGTGACTCATGTTACCATCCTCTCATCTGTCTGAGATATTTACCTGGGTGAAATCAGCTTTGAGGACTACCATTGGTGACCTCAGAGGGAAAATATGTCACAACAGATGCCTAAAAGGTGTGAATACAAGGGAGTAGGTTGGAAGCTTTGCTTAGGTGATGGTATTAGTAGTGGGATGAATGAAGACTAACTGAGTCAGACCTTTTATTTTGCTCTTGGCATTTTTAAAAAACCTCCCTAAATTCCCTACCCACCATTAGGAGAGACACCCCCCCACCCCCCTTCAAAGAACAGGGACTAGGGTAGTTTCATGGATTCATCTAATTCCTTAAGGGTCTCTGTACCTTGAACAACTAGAGCAAACAGTTACTAACAGTGCCTATGCCCATTTTAAAAATTGAATTATTTGTCTCTTTATTATTGAGTTGTAAGAGTTACGTATTTTGAGTGTAAATCCCTTACAAAATATATGATTTATAGGGAATTCCCTGGTGGTCCAGTGGTTAGGACTCTGCACTTCCATTTCAGGGGGCAGGGGTTTGATCCCTGGTTGGGGAACTAGGATCCCTGTGTGCCATGCGGTGCGGCAAAAAAAAAAAAAAGTGTGTGTGTGTGTGTGTGTGTGTGTGTGTGTGTGTGTGTACACACATATATATATATATACACGATTTATAAATATGTTCTTCCATTCAGTGGATTGTCTTTTCACTTGCTTGATAGTGTCCTTTGAAACACAAAAATTTTTAATTTTGATAAAACCTAATTTATCTATTTTTTAATTTTGTTGTTTGTGTTTTTGGTGGTGTTTCTAAGAAACTATTGCCTAATCAGAGATCATAGTGATTAAGCCTTTTTCGTCTAATAGCTTTATAGTGTTATCTCTTATGTTTAGGTCTTTGATTCATTTTGAATTAATTGTGTATGACGTGAGATAGGAGTCTGACTTCATTCTTTTAAATATGGATATCCAGTTGTTTCAGCATCATTTATTGAAAAGACTATTCTTTCCCCCATTGAATTGTTGTAGTACCCTTGTCAAAAATCAATTGACCACAAATGTGAGGGTTTAGTTCCAGATTTTCAATTCTGTCCCATTGATTGATATCTCTGCCCTTAAGCCAGTACCACACTGTGTTGATTACTATAGCTTTGTAGTAAGTTTTGAAACTGAGATGTGTGAGTTCTCCAGCTTTGTTCTTTTTTTCTTTTTCCAAGATTGTTTTGGCTATTCTGGGTCCCTTGAATTTCCATTTGAATTTTATAATCAACTTGTTCATTTCCACAAAAAAATAAAGGCAGCTGAGATTTTGATAGGGATTACATTGAATTTGTAGATCCATTTGGAGAGTAGTGCCATTTTAAGATTTTAAGTCTTCTAATTCATGAACATGAAGTGTCTCCCCATTCATTTATATCTTATTTTATTTCTTTCAGTGCTTTGTAGTTTTTAGTGCACAAGTCTTACACTTCTTTTGTTAAATTTATTCCTAAGTATTTTATTCTTTATACCTCTATTTTAAATAGAATTGTTTTCTTAATTTCTTTTGTGATTGTTAATTGTTAGTGTATGGAAATACAATTGATTTTTTTGTGTTGATCTTGTATCCTGCATTCTTGTTGAACTCACATTTCTAATAGGTTGTGGGGGGGGTGTTCTATATACGTGATTATGTCATCTACAAATAAAGATATCTGAATGCCTTTTATTTCATTTTCTGGCGTACTTGCCTTATCTAAAACCTTCAATAAAATGTTGCATAGAAGTAGCAAGAGCAGACATCCTTGTCTTGTTCCTGATCTTATAGGGAAAGTATTCAGTCTTTCACCATTAAGAATGATGTTGGGGGCTTCCCTGGTGGCGCAGTGGTTGAGAGTCCGCCTGACGATGCAGGGGACACAGGTTCGTGTCCCGGTCCAGGAGGATCCCACATGCCGTGGAGCGGCTAGGCCTGTGAGCCATGGCCGCTGAGCCTGCGTGTCCAGAGCCTGTGCTCCGCAACAGGAGAGACCACAACAGTGAGAGGCCCGCGTACTGCAAAAAAAAAAAAAGAATGATGTTGGGATTGATCCATTTAAAAAAATTAATTAATTAATTAATTTATGGCTGCATTGGGTCTTCATTGCTGTGCGTAGGCTTTCTCTACTTGCGGCGAGTGGGGGATACTCTTCTTTGTGGCCCATGGGCTTCTCATTGCAGTGGCCTTTCTTGTTGTGGGCTTCAGCATTTGTGGCACACAGCCTCCATAGTTGTGGCTCGTGGGCTGTAGAGCTCAGGCTCAGTAGTTGTGGTGTATGAGCTTGGTTGCTCCGCGGCATATGGGAACTTCCTGGACCAGGGCTCGAACCTGTGTCCCCTGCATTGGCAGGCGTATTCTTAACCACTGTGCCACCAGGGTAGTGATCCATTTTTAATTGTTAAACTAGCCTTGCTTTCTTAGAATAAATCTCACTTGCTGGTTTTAGTTTGGTAATATCTTATTTAGAGTTCTTGCATCTGTAACCGTAAGGAATACTGATTGACCTGTAATTTTCTTTCGTTGTAGTGTTCCTATCAGGTTTTGTTATCAGTTATACTAGCCTCATAAAACTAGAAGGGAAATATTCCTTCTTTATTATCTGAAAGAATGTGTTTAAGATTATTATTAGCCATTCCTTTAAATCTTAGGTAAGGGGTCTTCAGTTCCAGGCAAGACTCATTTCTCCCTATTCTTCCTCCTAAGTACAGGTAAAAACCCAACTGCGAAAGGCAGATTGGGGACCTAGAGAATTGAGGAATGACACTGTGGTGACTTCTCTTGAGTTTTCTTTTTGCTTCCTATGTAACCTGAACTGGGCTCTCGAGAAACCCACATCCCAGAAATGCCAGCAGGTATAGAAAAGAAAAACCTGTTTTCTCTCACCAAAGGACAGGGAAAGAGGCAGTCTAGCAGAATGGAACTTTTCAATAGTATCCACCCTACCCCAGCCAAACACCATACAGAAAGACATGTGCCACCCTTTGCAATGTTTGGAGGTCAAGAGGGAAGCCTGGACATCCCCTGGCTGGTAGCAGACAATGCTTTCCTTCCTCACCAGGGTGGTATTAACAGAGGCTGAGCAGGAATCCTGGACTTGCACCTACTGCACAAAAGTAGCAGGCAGTGCTCCCTTCTCCTGCAAGGGTGGTATCAGTGGAAGCCAAGTGGTAAATTTGGACAACTACCCCCCCACTCTAGAAATAAAAGCAGTAGTAAAATGGTACTTACCCCCCTTTCCAAATAGAAAGTGGTGCTGTGGGGGTGGCGGTATTTCAGAGAAGAGGAAGCTGGAGAATGGGGTTCTTTAAACTTATGTATGGAGTCCTAGGAAGATCCCAAAGTGACTCACACCTTAAACTGACTGGAATTAACAGAACAAAAGGTTTGAAAACTGAACTACAGTGTGGAACACTGCCCAGGTTTTCACATGGACCTCTAGGTAGCACGAAAACAAAGCAGACCAGAATCTCACTTCAAGGACTCTGAAAACTAAATTGTCATTGGACCCACAAGTCATAAAAGTAGGACAGGACCTGCATGAGAAACTTATATAGGGAGATTGCCTGCTAAAATAAAATAGATTTAAATAGGACCCAGATTCTCATAGCATACTCAAATTGAAAATTATTCATCATACCAAGAAGTAGGAAAATCACAACCTGAATGAGAAAAGGCAACCAACACACACCCAACACCAAGGTGACTCAGATGTTAAAATTATCTGACAGTTGTTTAATCATAAAAATGTTTCAGTGAGCAGTTATGAACATTCTTGAAACAAATGAAATGAAAAAAAACTAGGAAATCTCAGCAAAGGAATAGAAGATAAAAAAAGAACTAAATGGAAATTGTAGAACTGAAGATGTTATACAATGACGGAAATAAAAATTTGCTGAGTGAGCTAAATACCAGAATGGAGACGACAAAGAAAAGGATCAGTGAACTTGAAGACAGATCAACAGAAATTACCTGATTGGAAAAACAGAGAAAGTAGATGGAAAAGAAATCAGCAGCATCTCCAGGACCTATGGGATAATTACCAAAAAATCTAACTTTCTCATCATTGGAGTCCCAGAAGGAGAAGAGGAAGAGTGTGAAGCTGAAAAATATTCGAAGAAATAATGGCTGAAAACTTCCCAGTCTGATGAAAGATGTTACAGATTCAAGAAGCTGAGCGAACCCTGAACAGATAAACCTGAAAAACTCTAGGCCAAAATACTTCAAAATCAAACTTTAGAAAATTAAAGAGAAGAAAACATTGAAAACAGCTAGTAGGAAAGAATACATTTTATCTATAAGGAAACAGTGATTCAAATGATTTTTCATGGAGGCCAGAGGAAGTGTCACCACATTCTTCAAGTGCTGAAAGAAAAGCTCTCAACTCATAATTCTATAGCCAGTTAAAATATCCTTCAGGAATAAAGGTAAAATAAAGGCATTCTCAAATGAAGGAAAACTAAGAGAAATTGTCACCAGCAGACCTACTCTTAAAAAATGGCTAAATGGAAGTTCTTTAAATAAAGAGGAAATGATAATAGAAGGAAACTTGGAACATAAACAACAAAGAGCAACAACAACAGAATGGGTAAAAAATAGAGGTAAACATGAATTTCTTTTATAAATTGCATTTGACCGTTGAATCAAAAATGTTAACATCATCTGATGTAGTGCTCAATGTATGTACAGGAAATTTAAGAGAGTAACATTATAAAGGATGGAGGAGGGGAATTCTGGTTTCAGCTTCAACGTGTAAAGAACGTAGAAATTGTTATTCTATCCTTACAACAACAGTCTTTACAACAGTAGTTGAACAAACTGAAAAGTAATGACTACATCAGATAAGTGCCACCCTGATATCTGAAGAGGCTGACAGACACAAATAATCACAGCTCAGATCGCCTGGAGCAGAACCCATTGGAACCATAAACTGATAGGAACACAAGTGGTAATTGATGAATTGCTGGAGGCTAAGTGTGGACTGGTTTGAGAGGGAGTAACTCCTCAGGGGTTCAGTCTTAGGTGTGCCCTACACTCTTTCATGAGTTTTACTTTCAGGAACCCTCCTTCAGGTTCTCACAGTGAAGATCTGAGGAAAAAACCTTATTTCTGGCAGGAGGAGGGGGGAATAACCATGTTGAAATACACCTAGAGCATTCTCTATAGCAAAGGCCTACACTCCAAGGGAAAAGACTAATATATATATGTATACTGACATATGTCAGTTTTAATAAGTCAGGTTTTTGGTGGAATTTGTCCATTTCATCTTAAGTTATAAAAGATTGACCTGATGTTATTCATAATATCATTTTGCTATCATTGTAGCATCTTTAGGGTGTATAGTGCTATCCCTTTTTAAAAATTTTCTGATACTGATAATCTGTTTTTTTACTGACCATTCTTGCTAAGGGTTTATCAACTTTAATCATTTCAGAGTATGAGCTTTTAGCTTTGTTGATTGTTTCCATTTTACATTTGGTGTCTGTCATTGATTTTTGCTCTTTATTCTTTCCTTCTACTATCTTTGGACTTAATTTGCTGTTCTTTTTCTGACTTCTTGACATGGAAGCTTAGATCATTGTTCAACTGTTCTGATAGGTGTACTTAGAAGTATAAATTTCTCTATATGTATTACTTTAAATGCATTTAGTAAATTTTTACGTATTGTTATTATCCTCTAGTCAAAATATTTTTTAATTTCCACTGCAGTTTCTTTCTTTGAATCACGGGTTATCCAGATGTGTGTTTAATTGCCCCACATTTGGGGATTTTATAGTTATCTTTTTATATTCATTTCTAGTTCGATTCTATTATTATAAGAGAACATGTTTGAGGGTTTCAATATTTTGAAATTAACACTTGCTTTTTGGCCCATTATAGTGTATATTTTGGGGAGTGTTGCATGTTTGCTTGGGAAGACTGTATTTTACAATTGTTTGCTCTAGACTTCTGCAAATATCATTTAGGTAAGGTTGGTTGATAGTGTTAGTCGAGTGTGCTAAATTCTTACTGGTTTTTTGTTGGCTTGTTTATCACTTACTGAGAATTATGTTAAAATCTTCAATTATGATTTATCTGTTTTACCTCTTAGTTCTGTTCATTTTTATATATCTTGAACTGTGTTATTAGATACAAATTTAAAATTGTTTTCTCTTACTGTTGAATTGACCCTTTTATCATTGAGAAATGGCCATTTTAAAGTATTCATTCTTGCCTTAAAGTGTACTTTGTCCAGTGTTATATAGCCACATCAGCTTTACTGTGGATAGTGTTTGCCTTGTGTATTTTTTTCTGTTCTTTTACTTTTACTCTATCTCTGTGTTAGTCTTCTTGGGCTTCCTTAACAAAATACCACAGACTGGGTGACTTAAACAACAGCCATTTTCTCACAGCTCTGAGGGCTTCAAGTCCAAGATCAAGGTACTCGCAGGGTTAATTTCTGGTGAGACCTTTGTAGTGCCTTACAGACAGCTGCCTTTTTACTGTATCCTCACATGACCTTTCTTTTTTTTTTCCCAATATATTTTAACAAATTTTTTTAACATTTTTATTGGAGTATAATTGCTTTACAATGGTATGTTAGTTTCTGCTTTATAACAAAATGAATCAGTTATACATATACATATAACCCCATATCTCTTCCCTCTTGCGTCTCTCTCCCTCCTACCCTCCCTATCCCACCCTTCTAGCTGGCTCACATGACCTTTCTATCAGTGCCCTCATGGAGAGAGATCTCTGATGTCTCTTCCTTTTATAGGACATAAGTCCTATCAGATCAAGTCCCCACTCTTATGACCTCATTTAACTTTACCTCCTTAAAGGCCCTGTCTTCAAATACAGTCACATTGGTGGTTAGGGCTTAAACATACGAATTTTTTTTGGGGGGGGGAGGGGTGGAGAGGGAGACACAATTCAGTTTATTAACATTATGTCTTTATATTTAAAGTGTGTTTCTTTTTGGCCGCACCGTGCAGCTTGTGGGATCTTAGCTCCCCGACCAGTGATCAAACCCGGGCCCACAGCAGTGAAGGCACTGCGTCTTAACCACTTGATCTCCAGGGAATTTCCTAAAGTGCGTTTCTTATAAACAGCATGTAGTTGAGTCTTAGTTTATATCCAGTGTGATAATCTTTGTCTTTTAATTGCAGTGTTTAATATTTTTACATTTAATGTAATTACTGGTATAGTTCTGTTTAATTTTACCACCTTTCTTTTTGTTTTTTATTTTTTGTTTGTCTCACCTGCTTTTTGTCTTTGTTTTGCATTTCCCAGTGTCTTTTGTATTTGTCGAGTATTTTTTTAATTACTTCATTTTACCTTTTTTATTGGGTGTTTGTTATTCCTTTTAGAATCATTCTTTTAGTGGTTATGGTAGAAACTACAAAATAGTCCCTTAACTTATGAAGTCTACCTTAAATTAATACTTTTGCCATGCCCTGAACACTGTAAAAATCTTAAAGTGGTTTAATTCTGTTTAGTATTTTTCCTGCTTGTGTTGCTGTAATTGTGATACATTTTTACTTCTGTATTTGCTGCATTCCTCACAAGATACTGTTTTTGCATTAAATAGTCAATAGTCTTTTACCCTTATTCACATACTTACCGTTTCTGATGCTCTTTGACCTCTTGCACTTTCCTGATTCTATCTGGTATCATTTTTCTTTTGCCTGAAGAGCTTTAATATTTCTTATAGTATTGACTTCTAGTGATGAATCATCTCAGCTTCAGTTGTCTGAGTATGTCTTTTCCACTTATAGTTTAGAAAGGTAATTTTGCTTGATAGAGAATTCTGTGTTGGCCAGTTTATTTTTTCCTGCCCTTTAGAGCTATCATTCTGTTGTCTTCTAGCTCTCATATTTTGTTTTGAGAAGTTAGCCACAATTCTTCTGTTGTTCCTCTGAGAATAGTGTGTCTTTTTTGCTCTGATTGCATTTCAGAGTTTTTCTATATTTCATTTTCCAGCAGTGGCTAAGTGTTTTTTGTTTGTTTGTTTCTTAAATTCTGCTTGGG
This sequence comes from Stenella coeruleoalba, assembly GCF_951394435.1. Lineage (NCBI taxonomy): Eukaryota > Metazoa > Chordata > Mammalia > Artiodactyla > Delphinidae > Stenella > Stenella coeruleoalba. Next base: position 176,836,516 of record NC_137169.1, read on the forward strand.
GCTCCACATTGAGTTCTTAATTACAGATATTGTAATTTTATATGTCTAGAATGATTTGATTTGATTAATTTCACCTGTTCCCTTTTTCTGTTGAAAATTTCCATCTTTTCCTCTATTTTCTTTCACATATTTATAATGATCATTGTAAAGTTCTTGTCTTCTAATTCAAATAGCTGAATCATCTTTGAGGCTGTTTCTTTTGGCTTTTTTTCTTTTGTTTATGGATCACAATTTCCTACTTGTTCACATGTCTAAATTAAATTTTTTTTTTCATTTTGAAACAACCTCAAATTTATACAAACAATAAGAGTATGTTTGAATCTTAAACCTTGAAGAAGAGTATTTTGCCAACATTATGCCCTACCACCCCTATGCAGACAAGGACATTCTACTGTGGAACCACAATTCAACCATCACAGTCAAGATATATCATCACTGATATATTACAACCATCTAATCTTTATACATCATTCAGGTTTGGCCAGTTAGCCCTAGGTCTTTTATAACAAGGATTCAGTTTAGAATCACACATTGCATTCATTTAACATGTCTAAAAGAGCCTAAAGGAAGAAACTAAAGATCTCCTTCAGTCTGCAACAGTTATACAGCTTCTCCTTGACATTTATGACTTTGATTACAGACCAGTTATTTTACAGAACGTTTCTCAATTTGAGTTTGTCTGACGTTTCCTCCTGATGATGTTTATGTTGTGCATCTTTATCAGGGATATCGTAGAAGTGATACTGTATTCTCATTGGAACCTGTATCTGATGGCACAGACTTTCAGTTTACTCCATTACTGATGTTGTTTATTTTGTTCACTTGAATAAGGTGGTGCCTGGCCAGATTCTTCATAGTAAAATTACTTTTGTCCCTTTGTAATTCGTTACTGTTTTGTGTGGAGATACTTGTCCTCATCAAAATTTCAATTTATTCATACTTTTATTTACATCAGTTTGGATTCATGGTTTCCTGTTTTATTCAGTGTTATAATATTATCATTATTTAATTTTATGCTCAAAGTATTCCAGATTTGGCCAATGGAAGTGAGCCACTTCCATCTGGCCTCTGTGTCCTGTTGACATGTGTCCATAATTCTTTGAGAATTTTCTCACTTTCTGGCATAACAAGTCCCAGGTTCATCTTGAACTTTTTCTTTTTCCAGCCGTGGAAACAGCAGTTTCCCCAGAGAGCTCAGTTCAGCTCAGTAGACAATGGTATTTTGAAACCAAGATCTGAGCATTAGGTGTGCTCATTACCACTGGCTATCATTCTTCCCAGATTCTCTCGTATATATACATATACACTTTAAAATCTGTGTTCATTTTTCCTGTGTGTGTGTGTGTGTGTGTGTGTACCATAAGTTTACACCAATACATCTTCTTCCAGTTCAATAAAACAGGATTCATTAAGTTTTTTCTTTCTATATTTGTAACTCTCTTATCTGACAGTGAGGACCCTGGCTCCCATTATCTTATCATATTTACTTATTTGATCAGTCTCCCAGTGTGTAACCAGTTTCTCATTCTGCTGCCACGCCGTCTCCTGCATGGATACCCTCACTATGCTGAGGCTCTGACAGTTTGCTCAGACCACTTCTCTACAGGATGCCCTCCTCTCCGTTATGACACCCTGAGGCAGGTCACTTTCCCATGTCAGTGCCTTCCTCACTCAGCTTAGGCTTCAGCATCTAATACCATGCCAACCTTTTGTGGGAGTATCTTCTTCACTCTACTTGGTCTCTGACACTTTGTACTGAACTGTCTTTCTATGTGTACATCCTCCTCATCCTGCATGAGTTTTGACACCTCACACTAGGCTGCTGCCACTCCAGGTGGACACCCTCCTTATCCCAGTTAGGCTCTGGATCACCTTGCTCTGGACCACTACAACTCCCCTCTTCTCTACCTTTCCACTCCCACAAAGACACCTGCCTCACTCAGCCATAACTTACGGCTTCAAAACTGAACTGTTCAAGAAAGGAAGAGGAAGAGCTGTACCTCATAATGTTTTATGGTATGTTGCAAATTATGTATAAAGAACTATAGAGACTGAAGTTGGTGTTATTTTCCCCGAGAGGGCACTCCTTAGCCTCTGTCAGATATATAATTTGAGTGGCTGATCATGCCAGGTCACTGAGGAATTGAGCTAGGCTGGGGCTGGGTTGAACTTAGTCCTCTGTTTTCCTACATATCTTGGGGGTGATTCTTTGGGATTTTGCTTATGAGCCTATGGGCGTCTGCCTGTCTTGAAAGACTGGTCAAAATTCAGTCTGATTTTTTTCTGCTTTGAGCTTTCTTTTCCACCTTCCTGCCTCACACTGCTTCCAAATTTTGGCATATGTGCTCAAGCTGAGATTTGTTGTTTGAGGCAGGCCCCCTTCTTCAAGCAGAACTTTGTCTCAAATATTGCAAGACAGCAGATTCCTGTGTGCTTTTTTAGAAACTCTGGCTTCCCACGCAACCCCTGAATTCAGAAAATAAACCATGTGGGGAATAGCATTTTGTGTTTGGGACTTTTAAATTTTTTGAATTGTTGAGCCACCCCACACAGCCTCCAAAAGTTTTGCCGATTTTATTTTCCCGAGTGTCATCATTTCTTTTGAGCCACGTTCATCCTCAGCCTATGCAGAGAATCAGGAAATGCCCCCAGTTCAGAAAGCAGCAGGAGAGAGCCTGTTCTCCTTTAAATAGCTCTCTGATTTAGTTTACTCAGTCCTTTTTGTTTCCATGACTCTCAAATAGCTTTAGAAATACAATTTTCTCAATTTACCCAACTTTTTTTTTAGTTGTTGGGTTGAGAAAAGTTACTTTCTTGTATCTTCTTCCATCCTACCCGGAACCAGAAAACAGCTTTTGGTTTTTGTACTTCTTTTTCACTTAATGTTATATAGTGACCGCTTTTCCATGTCATTCAGTATTTTTCAAAATGCTTTTTTTTTTTTTTTTTTGCGGTACGCGGGCCTCTCACTGTTGCGGCTTCTTCCATTGCGGAGCACAGGCTCCAGACGCGCAGGCTTAGCGGCCATGGCTCACGGGCCCAGCCGCTCCGCGGCATGTGGGATCCTCCCGGACCAGGGCACAAACCCGTGTCCCCTGCATCGGCAGGCGGACTCTCAACCACTGCGCCACCAGGAAAGCCCCTATTACTGTTTTTTTTAATAGCTCATCAAACTGAGGGCCTTATAGTGTGCAAGAATATATGAGAAACAATAAGATAAATGTGGTGCATCTTTCCAGACTATTCATTTTCCTTGAAGATTTGGGGAATACAAACAATTTAACTCAGAAGTAGCTCCAAAAATCATTTGATATGTAAACAGACATGGATATATAATTGTGGAATAGGATATAAAATGCACACAAATTATTTAGATAAAACAAGACTTCAAGGAAATTTCACGTTTTCAACAAGGCCGTGCAGTCACTTAAGATATTCCTCCTTTCTCTTGTTTTTCAAGTTTTTCTCCCAAGAGGAAGTAGATTTTAATTTAGACGTATGTTTCTTCTCTTTTTCTCAGTATTCAGGTATATAAATATCACTAAGTAGTTCCTTTTTCTAATTTTAGGAGACATGTATTGATCTTCTCTTTTTTGTCTGCTTTTTAAAAAAATTCTCCCTAGGAAATAGAAAAGGTTTGCCTTCTCCTTTTTACTATCTTTTCTTTATTGTATATGTAGACACTATTATTATTTGTAGGATTAAAGCAAATATTTAAATTAGACTGCAAAAGTTAGATGTTTAAGAAAAAGTAGAATATACTAGTAAATGACTTAGGTAGTAATCTTTTCGTAAACTAATCAAAGAATATTTAAATTATTTACTTTTTCAAATTATTAAATTATCATACATTTATAAACCCATTTACAAATATATATGTAGTTGACTGTAGTTGACATACAGAGAGAGAAGTTATAAATCATAAGAGCTAAATTTTGAGTCTCAGAATTACTGTAGTGACAGATACCTTGAGGCCATGGCATTCTTTTTTTTTGATGTGGACCATTTTTAAAGTTTTTATTGAATTTGTTACAATATTGCTTCTATTTTACGCTTTGGTTTTTTTGGCCACGAGGCATGTGGGGTCTCAGCTCCCCAACCAGGGATCGAACCTGCACCCCCTGCATTGGAAGGCGAAGTCTTAATGGACTGCTAGGAAAGTCGCAGAGGCCATGGCATTCTTATTGGAATGACATTAAACTAATTATGTCATATTAAATAAATTCTAAGATGACTTTTTAAATATTTTAACATCTTGAAATTGAAATACATCTTACAGTCACCGTTAACCAAATAATGTAGTTGTCATTGCCTGTGCTTGAATGAAGTTAGTTGTTAATATTGTTGCTTCAGTTGAATTACATTCATTGTTATGTTGACTTTAATTGCCATCTAAAATATTTTCAGGACGATGACTATAATTGCTTATTGAAACAAAAAATTATTGTTTATGAAGAAAGGCGCAAAAATAGAAATGAGAGGAATGACTATTATTCCATAGTTTTGTGTGTGTGTGTATGACCAGAAAAACCTCTTCAAGGCAGGGTTACTTTCTTGTTTGAATCCAACTGTTGAGTAGATTATTGTGCACTGGTTATCAATCCCAAGGGTGTAGGGTACCATGCACTGATTACTAATCCCGCGAGAGGACTCCAACTACATGGAGGATAGCAAACATCATCACTGTGCCGCCTACCAGGAATAGAAATCCAAACACTTCTGTCCGTTGCATCTTGGTATCAGAGTCACCAAGCAAGTCACAACACAGTCAAGTACTGGATGGAACAATACTTTGCTTACATAGCAAAGAGATAGAGCAATATCAGCTTCAGTAGTGGTTGTTGGTCCCCCATGGCCAGCAGATCTCTCCAGGTGTCCAATGCATGGCAGTTTGCCTATGCACACCCCTCTCTAGCTGCAATGGAAGGAACCCCATCCCTTCCCCAATGAGGACAGATACAGTAATGGGTTATCCAGGTGCCGACATACACGCTTAAAGGAGAGATCAAAGACTACTTATTGAGCCTGAAACAAGGAATGATATTTCTACACGAGATGATAAGAGCCCTGTGATGGGCTTTCTGTCTCTTGGTAAGGCCCATTCTTCCGCAGCTGAGTGGGGGAGTCGAAAGACTGCCCAAATGAGACTGCCTTTCCCAACACCAACATTAACAGTTTATGCTAGATTTTTAAAAACTTTTTGTTTGGAAATAATTTTAGGCTCTATAGCTTAAAAGTTGCAAAAACAGTGCAGAGTTTCTGTGTAGCCCTTACCAAGATTTCCCCAATAACTTCTTACACATCCATAATACAGTTGTCTAAGTCAGGAAATTAACATTGGTATGATATTGTTATTTAAACTACAGACCCTATTTGAATTTCAACAGTTTTTCTACTAGTGTTGAAAATGTTTTCCGTTTTAAGGTCCTATCCGGTTTGGTATTAGTTATTATTTCTTCTTAGCTTCCTGCCATCTGTAATAGTTCTTCACCCTTTCCACGTCTTTCATGATCTTGACACTTTTAAAGAGAACAGATAAGCTGTTTTGGATTTGGACTTGCCTAATGTTTTCTTTTGATTGGAATTACGTTGTACATTTTTGACCAGAATATCACAAAAGTGATATGCCCTTCTCAGTCATGTATTAAGGGGTTCTTAACGTCAGTATATCTTATCACTGTTATGTTAGTGGTGAGCACTTTGTTAAGGAAGCATCTGTCTGGTTTCTCTGCTGCAAAGTACTGTATGTCCTTTTTAGTTAATACTCATGGGAGAGGTACTTTGAGACTATGCAAATCTTGTTTTTCCTCAAACTTCTGCCCACTAATTTTAACATCCATCAGTGGATCTTGTCTGCAACAATTATTATTGTGGTGTTTGCCTAATGGTGATTTTCTCTCTTCCTCTTTCCTTGCGCCTTTATTATTAATTGGAGTTCTTCTGTAAAGAGGAACCAACCCTTTTCCTCTTCTCCAGGCTCATCTTGTATTTCCCCTACCTCAGCCCCAAATCAACCATTTCTCCAAGGATCTCTTGTTCCTTTAATTGAAGAATGCTGTTTTTTTTTTAATTTAATTTTTTTTAATACAGCAGGTTCCTTTTAGTTATCCATTTTATACATATTAGTGTATACATGTCAATCCCAACCTCCCAATTCATCCCCCCCAAGCCCCCTGGCACTTAAGAATGGTGTTTTGAAACCAAGATCTGGGTGCCAGGTATGCTCATTCCTATTGGAATATCACTGCTTCTTGGTTCAGTCAGCAGGTAGGGCTAGGAAATACATGTAGATTTAGGAAATATATGTTTGTATACTAATCCATGCTTATATGTACACTATATTTCTGCATCAATCTGTATATATTTTGAATACTGTGTTTATTTTTTTATTTTAGTTTTTAATTTTTTTTTTGCTGTACGCGGGCCTCTCACCGCTGTGGCCTCTCCCATTGTGGAGCACAGGCTACGGACACACAGGCTCAGCAGCCATGGCTCATGGGCCTAGCCACTCCGTGGCTTGTGGGATCTTCCTGGACCGGGGCACGAACTCGTGTCCCCTGCATCAGCAGGCAGACTCTCAACCACTGCGCCACCAGGGGAGCCCTGAATACTGTGTTTATTGATAGCTTCAATTATAATCCAACACTACAGAGTTTAGTTTACCCTTTATTTGTTACTTTTTTCTCCAATAAAAAACTGTCATCCTCATTATTTTGTTCAACTCTAGTGTACACATAAAGTAGTTTCACAGTTGCTAACCCGTACGTCTGTGAAACACATTTACTAACTAGATTAAAACATTTTTGTATAGTTCATTTTGCCATTAGCCTTAGAGTATCCAGTCAAGATACTGTTTTCTAGAGTTACTTAAGTTAGTTTTCTTCCCTACCACATTCAGTATGATTGTGTTACTTAGGTCGGGTTCATTCATCAGTGTTCGTGTATCTATCATTTTAGATTTTCCCCACATACTAGTTGGTTGTAATTTTTTGTTTATTTTGGGGTTATGTCAAACATTACTATCATTCTAAGAGTCACAGTGGTATACAAAGATATACTCAGAGAATTGTTCCTTCCTTCTCATCTCAACTACCCTAGTCCCACCCGCCTACTTCTTTCCACTACTTTCTTTTTTTCTTTTTGAAATTGAAGTATAGTTGAATTACAGTGTTTTGCTAATTTCTGCCATACAGCAAAGTGACTCAGTTACACATATGTATACATACTTTTTTTTTTTTTTTGTATACATTCTTTTTTACATTCTTTTCCATCATGGTTTATCCCAGGAGATTAGATATAGTTCCCTATGCTATACAGTAGGACCTTGTTGTTTATCCATTCTAAATGTAATAGTTTGCATCTACTAACCCCAAACTCCCAGTCCATCCCTCTCCTCCCCCAGCCCCATTGGCAACCATAAGTCTGTTCTCTATGTCCGTGAGTCTGTTCCTGCTTTGTAAATAGGTTCATTTGTGTCATATTTTAGATTCCACATATAAGTGATATCATATGATTTTGTCTTTCTCTTTCTGACATACTTCACTCACTATGATAATCTCTAGTTGCATCCATGTTGTTGTAAATGGCATTATTGCATTCTTTTTTTATGCCTGAGTAATATTCCATTGTATATATGTACCACATCTTCTTTATCCATTCATCTGTCGATGGACATTTAGGTTGTTTCCATGTCTTGGCTATTGTGAATAGTGCTGCTGTGAACATGGGGGTGCATGTATCTTTTTGAATTATAGTTTTGTCCAAATATATGCCCAGGAGTGGGATTGCTGGATCATATGGTAATTGTATTTTTAATAGTTTTCTGAGGAACCACCGTACTCTTTTCCATAGTGGCTGCACCAACTTACATTCCCACCAACAGTGTAGGAAGGCTCCCTTTTCTCCACACCCTCTCCAGCGTTTGTTATTTGTAGACTTTTTAATGATGGCCATTCTGACTGGTGTGAGGTGGTACCTTATTGTAGTTTTGATCTGCATTTCTCTAATAATTAGTGATGTTGAGCATCTTTTCATGTGCCTACTGGCCATTTGTGTGTCTTCTTTGGAGAAATGTCTGTTAAGGTCTTCTGCCCATTTTTCGATTGGGTGGTTTGTTTTTTTGTTGTTGAGTTGTATGAGCTGTTTGTATATTTTGGAGATTAAGCCCTTGTCAGTTGCATTGTTTGCAGATATTTTCTCCCATTTCATAGGTTGTCTTTTTTTTTTTTTATGGTTTCCTTTGCTGTGCAAAAGCTTTTAAGTTTGATTAGGTCCCATTTGTTTATTTTTGTTTTTATTTCTATTGCCTTGGGAGACTGACCTAAGAAGACATTGGTATGATTTATGTCAGAGAATGTTTTGCCTATGCTTTTTTCTAGGAGTTTTATGGTGTCATGTCTTACGTTTAAGTCTTTAAGCCATTTTGAGTTTATTTTTGTGCATGGTGTGAGGGTGTATTCTAACTTCATTGATTTACATGCAGCTGTCCAACTTTCCCAGCACCACTTGCTGAAGAAACTTTTTCCCATTTTATATTCTTGCCTCCTTTGTTGAAGATTAATTGACCATAGGTGTGTAGGTTTATTTCTGGGCTCTTTATTCTGTTCCAGTGATCCATATGTCTGTTTTTGTACCAATACCACATTTTGATTACTGTAGCTTTGTAGTATTGTCTGAAGTCTGAGAGGGTTATGCCTCCTGCTATGTTGTTGGGTTTTTTTCCCATCAGGATTGCTTTGGCAATTCTGGGTCTTTTATGGTTCCATACAATTTTGTGGCTTATTTGTTCTAATTGCGTGAAAAATGTCATGGGTAATTTGATAGGGATCACATTAAATCTGTAGATTGCTTTGGATAGTATGGCCATTTTAACAGTATTAATCCTTCTAATCCAAGATCATGGGATATCTTTTCATTTCTTTGAACCATCTTTAATTTCCTTTATTAATGTTTTATAGTTGTCAGCATATAAGTATTTCATTTCTACTACTTTCTTATCTATTCCCTATAGGTAACCAGTCTCTTTTGTTTCTGACCTATCCTTCCCATATCTCTTTTGCACTAATGGGCAGATACATGACCATTTTCACTTATCCTCTTCTAATTTACATGAAAGATAACATTCTATAGATACTCTTCCGCACTTCATTTCTGTCATTTAACAGTAGGTCCTGAAAGTTACTCCCTATCATTTCATAGAGATCTTTCTCCTTTTTTCATAGCTGCATAGTACTCTTTGTGTGGATATGTCATAGTTTATTCAACCACTCTCCTGTGTATGAGCATTTAGGTCATTTGCAGTATTTTGCACTTACAGTGCTACAACTAATAACCTTGTGCATAGGTATTTTCATATTGTTGGATATGTACCTTCAGGATAGATTCCTATAAGTGGAATTACTGGGTCAGAAGGTAAGTGCATACATAGTATTTTTAAGTGTTGCCAAATTTCTCTCCAGAAGGGTTGTACCAAATTGCATTCACACTAGCAATATATGAGAGTGCCTTTTTCCTTACAGTCTTGTCAGTATACTGTATTCTTCATATTTTTACATTTTTGCCAGTCTGGTAGAGAAGTGGTATCCCAGTTTTGTTTTAGTTGCATGTGTGAATTTTTATGTTTTTTCATATGTTTGAGGGCCATTTTTGTATTCTTTTTTGTGTGTGCATTGTCTGTTCACGTTTCTGTCAGGTTTTTGGCCTATTATACCTCAATTTTTAAGAATTCTTTATGTATTAGGGGTATTAGCCCTTTGTTTGTGGCATATGTTGCAGATATTTCCCCCCAGCTTTTTCAGTTGTCTTTTGGCTTTGCTTATGGTATATTTTCTTATATAATTTTTTTTAATGTTAACATAGATTTACCAGCCTTTTTATTGCCTCTGGATTTTAAGTCATGGATAAAAGCTTCTTCTTATACCAAGGTTAAAGAGTAATTCACCTATGTTTTCTTCTAGTGCTTGTATGCTTTCATAGTTTACATTTAGATCCCTAAACATATTGTATGAGAAATGCACCTAGTTTTGTCTTTTTCCAAATGGCCTCGCAGTTGCCCCAGCATCATTTATTTAAAGTCCATTCCCCAGTAATATGAGATTCTAGCTTTGTCATATATTGAATTTTCGTATATATTTGGGTCTAATTCTGGATTTTCTCGTGTATTAAACTGGTCTATTTGTCTAAAAGTACCAATACAACAGTATTTAATAAAGAGGCTTCATAGTAGGTGTTAAAGTCTGGAACAACTATTTCTCCTTCATAGTTTTTCTTTTTAAATGTTTTCCTGGCTATTCTTGCATGTTTGTTTGTTTTATCTGAACTTCAATGTCAATTTGTGTAACTCCATAAAATAGCTTGTTGGTGTTTTTATTGGGATTTCATAGAATTTATAAATTAGGGAGAACTGACATAATCATGATATTGATTCATCCTATCCAAATACAGGGGATGTCTTTCCATTTGATCAAGTCTACTTTTGCATCTTTCAGGAGTATTTAAAATTTTTGCTCTTAAAGGTTTTGCACATTTCTAGTTAAATTTATTCTTAAATATTTATCTGCTTTGTTGCTGTAAACTGTTTACTATTTGTGAGCTTTCCAAATAATGTTTGAGACTTTTAGATCTCTAATTTGTTTACTTTAATGTAGTTCCCATACCATTTATATGGCATTAAGTCACTGTCTACATTTCAAATATTTCAACTGTAAGTGAAGGCATAAAATGGTTAAATTTTTGTTTTCCCTTACATATTGTAGTCGTGACCCTAATTAAGGGGTCATTTGAAAAGCCTGGGCTAATGTGTTAAATCACCTGTATGATTTGCTAGAGAATTACTTTAATTCCACTTAAGAATATGCTGCAACTTAATGAAAGTCAGGTGTGAAAACAGGCGCTGTTTGCCAAAACACGTTTTGTCATTTGATCTTCTTTTCCTGCTGAGTGGATCATTATGAAAATAGCCTTAGTCTTCAAATTATTAGTTTAATCCTTGATTCTCTCACAGGTTGTGAAGAGTCCAGTTCTCATACCAGTTTTACTTTCTTCCTAGATTACTAACATGTTTTGGGTGCTGAGGAAGAAATGTTTACTAGTAGTTGAGCTTAGAACGTTTCCATGGGAAAATATAAAATTATTCTCTAAAATGAATGAAGTTTTATATAATCTACAGAACCTAAGTGAATGTGTACGTGATAGGGGGACGTGGGGGGATGCAAATTAAATCCAATAGCTATACTTTAAAAATATATAATTGTTTTATTTTTAATTATAGGAATCATTTTCATGTGTACCTATTTCTTTCCTCCAAGATTATTTGATAAGAACATTTCCATTCTTAAAGCCTTGATAAATCACTGATTTACAATGTTATGGTATAACCTTTTATACTGAGAATGTGTCTTCCAATATACATGGAATTCTGAGGGCATGGAATTTTGAGGGCAGAGTTCATGGTTTAATTTTGCATTGCTTCTAGTATTGAAATCACTGTTAAATTTAGCATTCTAATTAAATCTTTTCTTTATGTACCCTAGAGCCAATGAAAACTCAAAGTTTCAATAATCAACAAGTAAAAGCATTTTACTTATCAAAACACCAATTGATAATGTATATGCTTTTTAGGATTCTCTTTATACTTTCTAAAAATCTTACAATTTCAGTATCAAATACTAAACACTACATCCCAGAATGCAAACATTTTTATATTTTTTACATTTTAAAATAATTTTTTATATTTAGGGGGTAAGTCATAAAGTTAGAACAGTGTATTTAGCAAATCCTGATTCCACTATTTTTGAAATCAACATGGTTTAGAATTCTCATTGGCCAGTATGTAATCTGTCCCAATGGGTTATGGATTAAAAATAATTATATTTGTACATTTTTATTTTTTGCAAGCTTGGCTATTGCCTTGTCAGTGACATTCTGATCTGTCTGCTTTTAATGCACTAACTAGCAATAAATGCTTTTTGCTAAAAACTAGTATTTTTCATAGATGATGGTGTGTTTTTTTCCTTCGTGTTCTGAGATTATTCAGTGTTTTAAGTTACATTTTTGAAAACAATTGCTTTGATGAGTTACTCTCTAATGAAACTCTAAAATAGCAGTAAAGTGCTAAAATGCAAGTACTTTTATTTCTCTATGCAAAGAACATGTTTAGAAAACTGAAATAAAAGGGGGAATTCCAAAGGATGAAAAGAAGTAAAAAGTAAATGAGGTAATCAAAGTCAGAGAAATTGGTATTGGCAGGTTCTGAATGATGTTCTTAGATGAGCAATCTTTCAAAATACTTCTTGTACATTGCTGCTATTCCTTTATTTATTATTAAAATAACATGATCCATGAGGAGCTTGGGGTGACTCTCGACCTAGCTAATTCTAATTAATCCAGTCAGGGAGAGCAGTAGGGTAAGTGGAGCAGTCTATCGGATTGAAATTCATAACTTAATTGAGGTCAAAGTCCCAGTCTGGGAGAACAAAAGTCTTTTGCTAGGACCAGGCAGATCAATAGCAATAAATATCTGGCTTGGATACAAGTAGCTTATAGTGACAGATTATCTGACAGTGGCCAGAGTTCTTGGTTCTGTTAAGGGCAAAGTCTTGAGCATGTCATGCTTTTTGCTAATGTTCAGTCCATATCCATGACACTTGGAAAGAAGTAAATAATACTCTCAAGAACTCTTTGAAAGTCTTGTGGAAGCACCATGTGTGAAACTCCAAGTGACTTCTGTTTGTTGCAATCAAAAGTACATTCTCTAATGATACTTTTTTTTTTTAATGAGAGAGTAGTTTCTATCACATTACCAGTAAGATCCAAACGATTTGCAAAGTTGATCAATCATGAGAGCTAACTTTCCCATTAATAATTCAAAAAGAGTATTTAGAATTACTTTGGGGGAAGAACATAATACAAGCCTGTGTTGTCTTAATTTGTAGGTAAGTGTAAAAGTTAAGAGGACCATGTTACATTAACATTAAGGAGTTAGTGTTAACTCTTAAGTGTGATAATGGTATTGTGGTTGTGTAGGAATCTTATTTATTATTAGGTGCACAGTAAATATTTATGACATCAAGATGTCATGATGTCTATAATTTCTTTAACCTCCTTTAACAAAAAAGAAAAAAACATGGCAAAATGTTAACAATGATTAAATATGAGTAGTGAGTCTCTTAAATATATAAATATTTTCATAATAAAAAGTAATAACAGGAGAACCATGTGCAATAAAACCATTAGGCTAGTGTGTTACTAGGAAAGGTTTCCCTCTGTCCCATTCTATTTATATTTTCAATTTCTACTTCGTTGTCACAAACTGGACCATGTTATGTATTATATTATTGTTTAACCATAATAATAATAATTAATTAGTACAGAACTTTGGCATTTCGTTCATCATTTAATAACACTATTGCCACTCAGGCTCAACTACTATCTTACTTAGTGGGAAAGGGACTCCTAAGATCTGCAAGTGTTGGCCTCGTAAGGTACGAAGAGCTTAGTATATATTCCATTTCCATTGACACGTCTCTGGTCCAGATTATCACTACTTCATGTGTATATTATTGTGGCAACTTATTAATGTCACTTTTTTATTCTGTATAATTATGACAGATTAGTCTTCCTTAAATGGCATTATCTAGGGCTTCCCTGGTGGTGCAGTGGTTGAGAGTCCGCCTGCCGATGCAGGGGACGTGGGTTTGTGCCCTGGTCTGGGAGGATCCCGCATGCCGCGGAGCGGCTGGGCCCGTGAGCCATGGCCGCTGAGCCTGCGCATCCAGAGCCTGTGCTCTGCAATGGCAGAGGCCACAGCAGTGAGAGGCCCGCATACCGCAAAAAAAAAAAAATGCCATTATCTAAATGTTACTTCAGTATCTAAATGATTCCATGATAAAAAATACTTCCAGTGGTTTCTTATCTATGAATCAATTCTCAACTTTTATTGTTACTGTCAAAGCCCCATCTCTATGACTAAACTGTTTTATCTAGTGTTCTTTACTTTATGAAGTGGGTGAGCTCACTTTGTATATCCCAGAGGTTCCCAAACCTGGATCATCACAATCAACTATAGATCTTTTAAAAATAAGCCTCAGCTCTAGAAATTATGATTACTCTGTAGGTAAATCAGGGGTAAGGGGCATTGGGAAGATAATTTCAAAATTATAAACATCTACACCTAATTCTCTAGTACCAGGTTTGTAATTTTAAACCCTCTATTCACCTGCCAGTCCTTCAGTGCTTCCTAATCTTAAGTAGGAGTTAGGATAAAAACAATCAGATTAAACTAATTCATTCCTATGATGAATCACTAACAACTGGTTAGAATTCCCAGATATAGTTGCATTTTTAAAGGAGGGAGGCAAATTTAGACATAATCTTATTGGCTGAGCACTTGCTGTTTTTCAAATAGCTGTGCAAGATATGTCTACTTATTTGGTCTCGTTTTTCCTTATAATAATCCTGTGAAATGAATTTTTCTGTATAATAATCCGAAGTCACACAGCTACTGCAAAGTGAAGATTCAGATCCAAGTTTTCCAATAACAAATGAGCTATGATTAGTGAATTTTCAGCTAGTTTATCAAAATAAAGTGAAATCAAGTCTTTTTAGAGAAGATATTTTTAAGCAGAACAAATAACAAGGCAGTCCAACATGAGGTCATTTTCTAGGCTGTTTCTACAGTTTCTTCCCTTTGTTCATTTTGGAAACCCCATATTTTCTGTAAGTTCATGTATGCACCAAAATAATAAAACAACAACAACTCTGATGGCAAATGGGAGAACACAGGTGTAGTCTTTTAAGAGTCATTTAGAAGCCAAATGTAGTCAGAGACTATCTATCCTGAGTTCAGGAAAGCATGGTAGAAAAATTCCTGACCTAGGAAGGTGAAATTAAAGAAAAGTATCCTCAGTTCTCAAGAAAACTACACTATATAAATAGAATATTCTCCAACAGTTTTATTGAACTAGTGTTATTGTATTAATTGTGTTTACCTTACTATCCACTGTGTGTTGTCTCTCCAGTTGGTTGTGAGTTCTCTGAGTGCAGGGATCATGTTTTCTCTTTCTTTAGTATTCCTAGTGGTCTCTTGCATAATGTTTGACATATAGTATACATTCAGTAAATATTATAAGATATTGAAAAATGATTGTTCCTTTGTATATAAATACAAAACCTGAAACACATACACGTTTGTGAGTGTGCACAGAAAGACACACACAAAATCCTTTGCCCTATCTTTTTTCATTAAAGCATCACCTCTTTTGTGAAGACCCTGACCTAACCCCCCTCCTTTTTCTCCAACCACAACCTCTCTTTAGACCCCCCTCTTTTGCACTCCTATAGTATACTTTTTTTACATCTGTCATAGAATATATGATGTTTTATTATAATTATCTCCATTCATAAGATTCTAGGCTCCTTGAGAGTAGGAACTTTGATATTTTTACATTCCCAACTCCTAACATAATACTTGACATGTCACTTAGTGTGTTTTTGATAAAGAATAACGATTTAGGATAGAAACAATAATGCCTCAAAGAAATGATGTCTTTTAGAAATTTATGGAAAGAATAAAAGGAATGAAATTAGATTAGGAAAACTTGATCTTTACAAGGTTATATGCATACTTCATGACATTCTTGACAGATCTGGTGAACATGCTTTGTTCTGCAAGAATTGTTTGAGCGTGGCAGGCTTAAACAAATACGTTGTAACATGTATCAGGTAGACATTCTGAGGCAGTAGATGCTAAAGAGTTTGTTCTGAAGGTAAGTTAGATGCACTCTTAATTGCAGGTTATGCATTATGAAACCACAGTGCCCGTGTTGAAGTTACTTATTGCTGTTGACAGATATCTTGGCAGTGGAGTCATTCATGGAGCTGTTATCTTTTTCAGACCATTCTTTATTTTTTATGAATGCAATTTCTTTTTTTAACTGACCTTTTAAAACTGTGAGTGGGTTGAAAGAATTGTAGGCAATCTCTTAAAACTATGGTAGAAGGTGTTTGTTTATGACTAGAGTAGTAAGAAAGAGGTGAGGTGTAAGATAATCATCTCTCTTTTTCCCTTTCCCACAATGTAAAATTTACATCCACTTTGTACTTTTAAATCATATCTTCCACCAGGGATGCAATTGACTTATGTAGAGACCAGTCCAAATGGCCCAGTTTACTTCCAGGATTCAAACCAAGGGCAGATCTTGCTGCCAGCGTGTGTGCCCCTAGGTCTGAAGCGTGGCCAAGGGGCGAGTGAATGGAAGATGAGGGAATGGATTGAGCTTGGAAATGGGAGCTATGTCTATACTCATGTCTGTGAGGCCCTTTGTGATGTAGGATGGAGCCAGGGGTGGATAAAGAAGGAGTTCTGGAGATCTCCACTTGTACTCTTGCCCTGGGTGCACAAATGTTAGGGGGAGGCCTACCTACCAGCTTGGTGGTTTTCACAGTGCTCTGTCAGTCTCCCCAAAGGTACCTAGAAATACACACACACACACACACACACACACACACACACACACACACACACACACACACACACACACACACACACACACACACACACACACACACACACACACACACACACACACACACACACACACACACACACACACACACCCCGGCTTCAACTTTTACCTGTTTTAAGATTAGGCTTCTGAATAAGGTTTTGTTTTTTAAAAGAGTTCCCCTGTCATAGATTATGAAGGTAGAGACTAAGTCTAGTCAGTCCTCACTGTGTACCAAGGCTTTAGTATTATTTAAGTCCTGGGAGTTTTGGAGGCATTTTGTGAATATTTTTTGAATAATAAAACAAATGTATTCATCCCCTTATGCAAAGAAATCTCTACACCTCCAAAAAATGTAGGCAGAGTTTTCTGGGTTAACAGAGAAAGACAAGTGTCAATACAAAAGAAGCCTGAGAATTGTGAACAAGGATGATTAAACCAGTATTTAAAGACCAAATATCTTTATCATTTTTTATTCTAAAAATATGTTTATATATATTAACTCATTCTATCCTTACAGGAGTCCTGTGTGGCATTATACTCATTTCACTAAACTGAGAATTCAGAGAGGTTATGGGAATAGCTTGAGGGTACAAAGCTAATAAGTAGGATAGCTAGAGTTCGCACTGAGGTATTTTGACTGCAGATTCATTCATGCTTTTTCCCTGCGTTATGCTGCTGTCATACTCTTATCACACTGCCTCAGTGCTTTTTAGAATTCATAGCCATCTGATGCATTTTATGAGGATTATAATAAGCTCTTCATGTCGTATATTTTCTTACTTATAATGAAATTCTTTTATGTAGACATTTTGTTCACCAGTTTTCCCCTTCAGTGTGACTTTTAATTCGTGTTTCTAATCTTACCGCTCACAATTTTGTTTAATAAGTTATTCTGTCATTTTTATATCGAATAGTCGCTTCTTTTGCTGAGTTTGTATCTGAGGCTCACAGTACAGTGTGAATCAAGTTCAAATTACTTTGAGTTCAGAGAACGCCCAGTGTCATCTTATTTTTACATCTAACTGAATTATAGGACACTGTCAAAGTGTTATGACCTGGTATAGTAAATTGCTCCTTCTTAATGGCCCCCTGGCTACATTTTCTCTTGCTGTTGTTGTAAACCAGAAATTGTTGACATCTTATGCTTTCATAAGCTTGAAAACAAAAGAACTGGTTTTTTATCCCCAGGCAATCCACTTTATCATAACGGTTTCTGAACATCTCAGCTACTACCTACAGCTGAATCTTAACATTTTGTACACTTTAAAGTTGATTGTGCCCTCAATATGGATTAATTCTATAATTTTGTAACTTTTTAAAAAGTCAGGCAGTTCTTCTTCATTGAACTCAAGAAATGGATCCATCATTTGCCTTAAAAGAATTAACTTGAAGAATGGACTTGAGGACACAGGGAGGGGGAAGGGTAATCTGGGACGAAGTGAGAGAGTGGCATGGACATATATACACTACCAAATGTAAAAGAGATGGTTAGTGGGAAGTAGCCGCATAGCACAGGGAGATCAGCTCTGTGCTTTGTGACCACCTAGAGGGATGGGATAGGGAGGGTGGGAGGGAGACGCAAGAGGGAGGAGATATGGGGATATATGTATATGTATAGCTGATTCACTTTGTTATAAAGCAGAAACTAACACACCATTGTAAAGCAATTATACTCCAATGAAGATGTTAAAAAAAAAAACTAGTTTGAGTGTTGAAATGGTGGCTCATTGATGATTTCTGAAATTTATTAAATGTATGCATGTTATAAAATCTTTTTCTTAAAGAAATGTACTACATTTTCTATTACTTTTATAGTTTCATTTTATATTACATTTAAATCTCTGATCCATTTGGAATATATCCTGATCTATATTTAGGACAGATTCAAATTTGTCACAATGTCATTTAAATCTCAAATGCCATTTCAGATCTGTTTCCCACAGTTTGAGATGCTGCCTCTATCGAAATCTAAGTATTTTATGCATTAGTACCAATTTGTGGACTTACAGTATATTAAACTTTAATCATTGGTCTAGCTATATGTATGATAACACAGCTCATGCAGCTCAATATCAAAAAAAATTAAAACTGGTTCTGTCAGTTTTAATTAATGAGTCTTTATTGTATATTTTTATTGTATGGTTACTTAAGTCTCCCCTTATTGCTATTCTGTTTTTTTTAATGAACCTTACAATTTACCCTTTCCTTTTTTTTAGTTTTTATTTTATATTGGGGTACAGTTGATTAACAATGCTGTGTTAGTTTCAGGTGTACAGCAGTGATTCACTGATACATATACATGTATCTATTCTTCTTCACATTCTTTTCCTATTTACATTATTACAGAATATTGAGAGGAGTTCCCCGTGCTATACAATAGGCTCTTGTTGGTTATCTATATTAAATATAGTAGTGCATATATATCAATTGCAAACTCCCAATTTATACCTCCCCCCAACCTTTCCCCTTTGATAGCCATAAGCTTGTTTTCTAAGTCTGTGTGTTTGTTTTGTAAATAAGTTCATTTGTATCAGTTTTTTTTAGATTCTGCATAGAAGTGATATCATATGATATTTGTCCTCTTTTTTTTTTTAACATCTTTATTGGGGTATAATTGCTTTACAATGGTGTGTTAGTTTCTGCTTTATAACAAAGTGAATCAGCTATACATATACGTATATCCCCATATCTCTTCCCTCTTGTATCTCCCTCCCTCCCACCCTCCCTATCCCACCCCTCTAGGTGGTCACAAAGCACCGAGCTGATCACTCTGTGGTATGTGGCTGCTTCCCACTAGCTATCTACCTTACATTTGGTAGTGTATATATGTCCATGCCCCTCTCTCACTTTCTCCCAGCTTATCCTTCCCCCTCCCTGTGTCCTCAAGTCCATCCTCTAGTAGGTCTACGTCTTTATTCCCGTCCTGCCCCTAGGTTCTTCATGATTTTTTCTTTTTTTTTTTTTGGATTCCATATATATGTGTTAGCATATGGTATTTGTTTTCCTATTTCTGACTTACTTCACTCTGTATGACAGACTCTAGGTTCATCCACCTCACTACAAATAACAATTTCATTTCTTTTTATGGCTGAGTAATATCCCACTGTATATATGTGCCACATCTTCTTAATCCATTCATCTGTCGATGGAAACTTAGGTTGCTTCCATGTCCTGGCTATTGTAAATAGAGCTGCAATGAACATTTTGGTGCATGACTCTTTTTGAATTATGTGTTTTTCAGGGTATATGCCCAGTAGTGGGATTGCTGGGTCATATGGTAGTTCTATTTTTAGTTTTTTGAGGAAACTCCATACTATTCTCCATAGTGGCTGTATCAATTTACATTCCCACCAACAGTGCAAGAGGGTGCCCTTTTCTCCACACCCTCTCCAGAATTTACTGTTTGAAGATTTTTTGATGATGGCCATTCTGACTGGTGTGAGATGATATCTCATTGTAGTTTTGATTTGAATTTCTCTAATTAATGATGTTGAGCATTCTTTCATGTGTTTGTTGGCAATCTGTATATCTTCCTTGGAGAAATGTCTGTTTAAGTCTTCTGCCCATTTTTGGATTGGGTTGTTTTTTTGATATTGAGCTGCATGAGCTGCTTGTATATTTTGGAGACTAATCCTTTGTCAGTTGCTTCATTTGCAAATATTTTCTCCCATTCAGAGGGTTGTTTTATCGTCTTGTTTAGGGTTTCCTTTGCTGTGCAAAAGCTTTTAAGTTTCATTAGGTCCCATTTGTTTACTTTTATTTCCATTGCTCTAGGAGGTGTGTCAAAAAGGACCTTGCTGTGATATATGTCACAGAGTGTTCTGCCTATGTTTTCCTCTAAGAGTTTTATAGTGTCTGGTCTTACATTTAGGTCTTTAATCCATTTTGAGTTTATTTTTGTGTACGGTGTTAGGGAGTGTTCTAATTTCATTCTTTTACATGTAGCTGTCCACTTTTCCCAGCACCACTTATTGAAGAGGCTGTCTTTTCTCCGTGTATATTCTTGCATCCTTTATCAAAAATAAGGTGACCATATGTGCGTGGGTTTACCTCTGGGCTTTCTATCCTGTTCCATTGATCTATATTTCTGTTTTTATGCCAGTACCATACTGTCTTTATTACTGTAGCTTTGTAGTATAGTCTGAAGTCAGGGAGCCTGATTCCTCCAGCTCCGTTTTTCTTTCTCAAGATTGCTTTGGCTATTCGGGGGCTTTTGTGTTTCCATACAAATGGATATTTTTTGTTCTAGTTCTGTGAAAAATGCCATTGGTAGTTTGATAGGGATTGCACTGAATCTGTAGATTGCTTTGGATAGTATAGTCATTTTCACAATGTTGATTCTTCCAATCCAAGAACATGGTATATCTCTCCATCTGTTGATACCATCTTTAATTTCTTTCATCAGTGTCTTATAGTTTTCTGCATACAGGTCTTTTGTCTGCTTAGGTAGGTTTATTCCTAGGTATTTTATTCTTTTTTGTTGCAGTGGTAAATGGGAGTGTTTCCTTAATTTCACTTTCAGATTTTTCATCATTAGTGTATAGGAATGGAAGAGCTTTGTGTGCATTAATTTTGTATCCTGCTACTTTACCAAATTCATTGATTATAGCTCTAGTAGTTTTCTGGTAGCATCTTTAGGATTAGCTCTAGTAGTTTTCTGGTAGCATCCTTAGGATTCTCTATGTATAGTATCATGTCATCTGCAAACAGTGACAGCTTTAGTTCTTCTTTTCCAATTTGGATTCCTTTTATTTCTTTTTCTTCTTTGATTGCTGTGGCTAAAACTTCCAAAACAATGTTGAATAACAGTGGTGAGAATGGGCAACCTTGTCTTGCTCCTGACCTTAGTGGAAATGCTTTCAGTTTTTCACCATTGAAGATGATGTTGGCTGTGGGTTTGTCATATATGGCCTTTATTATGTTGAGGTAAGTTCCCTCTGTGCCTACTTTCTGGAGGGTTTTTACCATAAATGGGTGTTGAATTTTCTCCAAAGCTTTTTCTGCATCTACTGAGATTATCATATGGTTTTTATTCTTCAATTGGTTAATATGGTGTATCACATTGATTGATTTGCATATATTGAAGATGCCTTGCATTCCTGGGATAAACCCCACTTGATCATGGTGTATGATTCTTTTAATGTGCTGTTGGATTCTGTTTGCTAGTATTTTGTTGAGGATTTTTGCATCTATGTTCATCAGTGATATTGGCCTGTAGTTTTCTTTCTTTGTGACATCTTTGTCTGGTTTTGGTATCAGGGTGATGGTGGCCTCATAGAATGAGTTTGGGAGTGTTCTTCCCTCTGCTATATTTTGGAAGAGTTTGAGAAGGATAGGTGTTAGGTCTTCTCTAAATGTTTGATAGAATTCACCTGTGAAGCCGTCTGCTCCTGGGCTTTTGTTTGTTGGAAGATTTTTAATCACAGTTTCAGTTTCAGTGCTTGTGATTGGTCTGTTTACATTTTCTTTTTCTTCCTGGTTCAGTATCAGAAGGTTGTGCTTTTCTAAGGATCTGTCCATTTCTTCCAGGTTGTCCATTTTATTGGCATATAGTTGCTTGTAGTAATCTCTCATGATCCTTTGTATTTCTGCAGTGTCAGTTGTTACTTCTCCTTTTTCATTTCTAATTCTATTGAATTGAGTCTTCTCCCTTTTCTTCTTGATGAGTCTGGCTGATGCTTTGTCATTTTGTTTATCTTCTCAAAGAACCAGCTTTTAGTTTTATTGATATTTGCTATTATTTCTTTCATTTCTTTTTCATTTATTTCTTATCTGATCTTTATGATTTCTTTCCTTCTGCTAACTTTGGGGGTGTTTTGTTCTTTCTCTAATTGCTTTAGGTGTAAGGTTAGGTTGTTTGAGATGTTTCTTGTTTCTTGAGGTAGGATTGTATTGCTATAAACTTCCCTCTTAGAAATGCTTTTGCTGCATCCCACAGGTTTTGGGTCGTCGTGTTTTCATTGTCATTTGTTTCTAGGTATTTTTTTGATTTCCTCTTTGATTTCTTCAGTGATCTCTTGGTTATTAAGTAGTGTATTTTTTTCGCCTCCATGTGTTTGTATTTTTTACAGATTTTTCCTGTAATTGATAACTAGTCTCATAGCATTGTGGTCGGAAAAGATACTTGATACGTTTCAATATTCTTAAATTTACCAAGGCTTGATTTGTGACCCAAGATATGATCTATCCTGGAGAATGTTCCATGAGCACTTGAGAAGAAAGTGTATTCTGTTGTTTTTGGATGGAATGTCCTATAAATATCAATTAAGTCCATCTTGTTTAATGTATCATTTAAAGCTTCTGTTTCCTTATCTATTTTCATTTTGGATGATCTGTCCAAAGGTGGAAGTGGGGTGTTGAAGTCCCCTACTATGACTGTGTTACTGTCAATTTCCGCTTTTATGGCTGTTAGTATTTGCCTTATGTATTGAGGTGCTCCTGTGTTAGGTGCATATTTACCATTGTTATATCTTCTTCTTGGATTGATCCCTTGATCATTATGTAGTGTCCTTCTTTGTCTCTTGTGATAGTCTTTGTTTTAAAGTCTATTTTATCTGATATGAGTATTGCTACTCTAACTTTCTTTTGATTTCCATTTGCATGGAATATCTTTTTCCATCCCCTCACTTTCAGTCTGTATTTGTCCCTAAGTCTGAAGTGGGTCTCTTGTAGACAGCATATATATGGGTCTTGTTTTTGTTTCCATTCAGCAAGCCTGTGTCTTTGGTTGGAGCATTTAATACTTTTACATTTAAGGTAATTATTGATATGTACCTGTTACGATTTTCTTAATTGTTTTGGGTTTCTTATTGTAGGTTTTTTCATTCTTTTGTGTTTCCTGCCTAGAAAAGTTCCTTTAACATTTGTTGTAAAGCTGATTTGGTGGTGCTGAATTCTCTGAGCTTTTGCTTGTCTGTAAAGGTTTTCTCTGTCGAATCTGAGTGAGATCTTTGCTGCGTAGAGTAATCTTGGTTGTAGGTTTTTCCCTTTCATCACTTTAAATATGTCCTGCCACTCCCTTCTGGCTTGCAGAGTTTCTGCTGAAAGATCAGCTGTTAACCTAATAGGGATTCCCTTGTATGTTATTTGTTGCTTTTCCCTTGCTTTTAATATTTTTTCTTTGTATTTAATTTTTGATATTTTGATTAATATGTGTCTTGGCGTGTTTCTCCTTGGATTTATCCTGTATGGGACTCTCTGCTCTTCCTGGACTTGATTATTTCCTTTCCCATATTAGGGAAGTTTTCAACTCTAATCTCTTCAGATATTTTCTCAGTCCCTCTGTTTTTCTCTTCCTCTTCTGGGACCCCTATAATTCGAACGTTGGTGTGTTTAATGTTGTCCCAGAGGTCCCTGTGACTGTCCTCATTTCTTTTCATTCTTTTTTCTTTATTCTGCTCTGCAGTATTTATTTCCACTGTTTTACCTTCCAAGTCACTTATCCATTCTTCTGCTATTGATTCCTTCTAGAGAATTTTTAATTTCATTTATTGTGTTGTTCATCATTGTTTGTTTGCTCTTTAGTTCTATATCCTTGTTAAACATTTCTTGTCTTTTCTCCATTCTGTTTCCAAGATTTTGGATCATCTTTACTATCATTATTCTGAATTCTTTTTTTAGGTAGACTGCCTATTTCCTCTTCATTTGTTTGGTCTGGTAGGTTTTTACCTTGCTCCTACATGTGCTGTTTATTTCTCTGTCTTCTCATTTTGCTTAACTCACTCTGTTTGGGGTCTCCTTTTCACTGGTTGGAGGTTCGTAGTTCCCGTTGTTTTTGGTGTCTGCCCCCAGTGGGTAAGGTTGGTTCAGTGGCTTGTGTAGGTTTCCTGGTGGAGGGGACTAGTGCCTGTGTTCTGGTGGATGAGGCTGGATCTTGTCTTTCTGGTGGGCAGGACCAAGTTCTGTGGTGTGTTTTGGGGTGTCTGTGACCTTACTATGATTTTAGGCAGCCTCTCTGCTAATGTTTGGGGTTATGTTCCTGTCTTCCTAGATATTTGGCATAGGGTGTCCAGCACTGTAGCTTGCTGGTCATTGAGTGCATCTGGGTCTTGGCATTTAAATGGAGATCTCCGGGAGATTTTCACTGTTTGATATTATGTGGAACTGGGAGGTCTCTGGTGGACCAGTGTCCTGAACTCAGCTCTCCCACCTCAGAGGCACAGGTCTGACGCCTGGCCAGAGCATGAAGACCCCTGTCATCCACACGGCTCAGAATAAAAAGGAGAAAAAAAGAAAAAATAAATTAAAAAAATAAAGTTATTAAAATAAAAAATAATTATTAAAAATAAAAAAACTTAGAAAGTAATAAAAATAAGAAAGAAAGAAGAGAGCAACCAAACCAAAAGACAAATCCACTGATCATAACAAGCGCTAAAAACTATACTATAAAAAACAAACGGACAGATAGAACCCTAGGACAAATGGCAAAAGCAAAGCTATACAGACAAAATAACACACTGAAGCATACACATACACCCTCACAAAAAGAGAAGAAGGAAAAAAAATATATATATATCATTGCTCCCAAAGTCCACCTCCTCAATTTGGGATGATTCATTGTCTATTCAGGTATTCCACAGATGCAGGGTACATCAAGGTGATTGTGGAGATTTAATCCGCTGCTCCTGGGGTTGCTTGGAGAGATTTCCCTTTCTCTTCTTTGTTCGCACAGCTCCTGGGGTTCAGCTTTGGATTTGGCCCCACCTCTGCGTGTAGGTCGCCCTCTGGCATCTGTTCTTTGCCCAGAGAGGAGGGGGTTAAAGTAGCAGCTTATTAGGGGGCTCTGGCTCACTCAGGCCGGGGAAGGAGGAGTACGGAATGTGGGGTGTGCCTGCTGTGGCAGAGGCCAGTGTGACGTTGCACCAGCCTGAGGCACACCATGTGTTCTCCTGGGGAAGTTGTCCCTGGATCACAGGACCCTGGCAGTGGCAGGCTGCACAGGCTCCCGGGAGGGGAGGTGTGGATAGTGACCTGTGCTCGCACACAGCCTTCTTGGTGGCTGCAGGAGCAGCCTTAGCGTCTCATGCCCGTCTCTGGGGTCCGCGCTGATAGCTGTGGCTCGTGCCCATCTCTGGAGCTCGTTTAGGTGGCGCTCTTAATTCCTTCTCCTCACACCCCACAAAACAAAGAGGCAAGAAAAAATCTCTTGCGTCTTCGGCAGCTCCAGACCTTTTCCTGGACACGCTCCCTGCTAGCTGTGGTGCACCAGCCCCCTTCAGACTGTGTTCACACAACCAACCCCAGTCCTCTTCCTGAGGTCTGACCTCTGAAGCCAGAGCCTCAGCTCCCTGCGCCCATCCACCCTGGTGGGTGAGCAGACAAGCCTCTCGGGCTGGTGAGTGCTGGTTGGCCCCAATCCTCCGTGCAGGAATCTCTGCTTTGCCCTCTGCACCCCTGTTGCTGCACTCTCCTCCATGGCTCCGAAGCTTCTGACCCCCTCAGTGTCCGCCCCGAAGGGGCTTCCTAGTGTGTAGAAACTTTTCCTCCTTCACAGCTCCCTCTTAGTGGTTCAGGTCCCGTCCCTATTCTTTTGTCTCTGTTTTTTCTTTTTTCTTTTGCCCTACCCAGGTACGTGGGGAGTTTCTTGCCTTTTGGGATGTCTGAGCTCTTCAGCCAGCGTTCAGTAGGTGTTCTGTAGGACTTGTTCCACATGTAGATGTATTTCTCATGTATTTGTGGGGAGGAAGGTGATCTCCACGTCTTACTCTTCTGCCATCTAGAAGCTCCTCCTATCTTTCTCTGTCTTACTTCACTTAGTATGATAATCTCCAGGTCCATCCCTGTTGCTGCAACTGGCATTATTTCATTCTTTTCAATGGCTGGGTAATATTCCATTGTATATGTGTACCACATCTTCTTTCTTCTTTCATCTGTCAGTGAACATTTAGGTTGCTTCTATATCTTGGCTATTGTAAATGGTGCTGTAAACATTGTGGTGCATGTATCTTTTCAAATCATGGTTTTCTCCAGATTTATGCCCAGGGCTCGGATTGCTGGATCATATGGTAGAGCTCTTAGTTTTTTAAGGAACGTGCACACTGTTCTCCATCGTGGTTGTACCAGTTTACAGTCCCACCAACAGTGTAGTAGGAGGGTTCCCTTTTCTCCACACCCTCTCCAGCATTTATTGTTTGTAGACTTTTTGATGATGGCCATTCTGACTGGTGTGAGGTGATTCCTCATTGTAGTTTTGACTTGCATTTCTCTAATAGTGATATTGAGCATCTTTTCATGTGCCTGTTGGCCATCTGCATGTCTTCTTTGGGAAAATGTCTATTTAGGTCTTCACCCATTTTTGGATTGGGTTGTTTGTTTTTTTTGATATTGAGCTGCATGAGCTGTTTGTGTATTTTGGAGATTAACCCCTTGTCAATTGCATCATTTGCAAATATTTCCTCCCAGTTTTTAGATTGTCTTTTCGTTTTGTTTATGGTTTCTTTTGCTGTGCAAAAGCTTTGGATTTTAATTAGGTCCCATTTGTTTATTTTTATTTCTGGTACTCTAGGGGATGGATCAAAAAAGATATTGATGCAATTTATGTCATAGAGTGTTCTGCCGGGCTTCCCTGGTGGTGCAGTGGTTGAGAGTCCGCCTGCTGATGCAGGGGACACGGGTTCATGCCCTGGTCTGGGAAGATCCACATGCCGCGGAGTGGCTAGGCCCGTGAGCCATGGCCGCTGAGCCTGCACGTCCAGAGCCTGTGCTCCGCAACAGGAGAGGCCCGCGTACCATAAAAAAAAAAGTGTTCTGCCTATATTTTCCTCTTAGAGTTTTATAGTATCAGGTCTTACATTTAGTTCTTTAATCCATTTTGAGTTTATTTTTGTGTATGGTGTTATAGAATGTTGTAATTTCATTCTTTTCCATGTAGCTCTCCAGTTTACCCAGCACCATTTGTTGAAGAGATTGTCTTTTCTCCATTGTATATTCTTGCCTCCTTTTGTCCATTGTATACTCTTGCCTCCTTTGTCATAGATTGACCATTGGTGTGTGGGTTTATTTCTGGGCTTCCTATCCTGTTGCATTTATCTATATTTCTGTTTTTGTGCCACTACCATACTGTCTTGATTACTGTAGCTTTGTAAAATAGTCTGAGGTTAGGGAGCCTGCTTCCTCCAGCTCCATTTTTCTTTTTCAATATTGCTTTGGCTATTCAGGGTCTTTTGTGTCTCCATACAAATTGTAAAATTTTTTGTTCTAGTTCTACGAATAATACCATTGGTCATTTGATAGGGATTGCATTGAATCTGTAGATTCCCTTAGGTCATATAGTCATTTTGAAAATATTGATTCTTCCAATCCAAGTTCATGGTATATCTTCCCATCTGTTTGTGTCATCTTCGATTTCTTTCATCAGTGTCTTATAGTTTTCAGTGTACAGCTCTTTTGCCTCCTTAGGTAGGTTTTTTCCTAGGTATTTTATTCTTTTTGATGCGATAGTAAATGAGATTTTTCTTTATTTCTCTTTCTGATCTTTCATCTGTTAGTGTATAGAAATGCAGCAGATTTCTGTGTAGTAATTTTTTTATCCTGCAACTTTACCAAATTCATTGATGAGCTCTAGTAGTTTTCTAGTTTTGTCTTTAGGATTTTCTATGTAAAGTATCATGTCATCTGCAAACAGTGACAGTCTTACTCCTTTTACAATTTGAATTCCTTTTATTACTTTTTCTTTTCTGATTGCCATGGCTAGGACTTCCAAAACAATGCTGAGTAAAAAATGGCAAGAGTGGACATCCTTGTCTTGTTCCTTATCTTAGAGTAAATGCTTTCAGCTTTTCACCTCTGAGTATGATGTTAGCTATAGGTTCATCATATATGGCCTTTATTATGTTGAGGTATGTTCCCTGTGTGCACACTTTCTGAAGTTTTTATCGTAGAATTTTGTCAAATGCTTTTTCTGCATCTGTTGAGATGATCATGTGGTTTTTATTCTTCAATTTGTTGATGTGGTGTATCACACTGACTGATTTGCGGATATTGAAAAAGCCTCGCATCCCTGGGATAAATCCCACTTGATCATGGTGTATGATCCTTTTAATGTATTGTTGGCTTTGGTTTGCTAGTATTTTGTTGAGGATTTTTGCGTCTATATTCATCAGTGATACTGGCCTGTAGTTTTCTTTTTTTGTGGTATTTTTGTCTGGTTTTGGTATCAGGGTCATGGTGGCCTCAATGAATGAGTTTGGGAGTGTTCGTTCTTCTGCAATTTTTGAAATATTTCAGAAGGGTAGGTGTTAACTCTTCTCTAAGTGTTTGATAGAGTTCATCTGTGAAGCCATCTGGTCCTGGACTTTGGTTTGTTGGGAGTTTTTATTTTTTTATTTTATTATTTTTATTTTTTATTTTTTTCCAGTACGCAGGCCTCTCACTGTTGTGGCCTCTCCCTTTGCGGAGCACAGGCTCCGGACGTGCAGGCTCAGTGGCCACAGCTCACGGGCCCAGCCACTCCGCGGCATATGGGATCCTCCCAGACCGGGGCACGAACCCATGTCCCCTGCATCGGCAGGCGGACTCTGAACCACTGCACCACCAGGGAAGCCCTGTTGGGAGTTTTTAAATCACAGTTTTAATTTCAGTACTTGTGATTGGTCTGTTCATATTTTCTATTTCCTCCTGGTTC
The DNA here is from genome assembly GCF_951394435.1 of Stenella coeruleoalba. Taxonomy (NCBI): domain Eukaryota; kingdom Metazoa; phylum Chordata; class Mammalia; order Artiodactyla; family Delphinidae; genus Stenella; species Stenella coeruleoalba. The sequence goes on from NC_137169.1 coordinate 176,865,643, forward strand.
AGTCTTGGGAGATTGTACCTTTCTAAGAATTTGTCAATTTCTTCCAGGTTGTCCATTTTATTGGCATACAGTTGCTTGTAGTAGTCTTTTATGATCCTTTGTTGCGTTAGGTGTAAGGTTAGGTTGTTTGAGATTTTTCTTATTGGGTTGGCCAAAAGGTTGGTTTGTTTTTTTCCCGTAAGATGGCTGTAGTTAGTTGTTTTAACGTCATTAAGACATTAACGTCATTAACATTAAAGACTTAGTTGTCTTTAACATCATTCGAAACAGTTTTATTAGACTGTATGTGACAGCTGTCATATTGGCGAGCATTTAAAGAAAGGCATCAAAATTGGTGAATTTTTGTGTAGCCATTTTACTTGAAGATGGAAGAAAACAACATTTTCAGCATATTATGCTTTACTATTTCAAGAAAGGTAAAAATGCAACCAAAATGCAAAAAAAGATTTGTACAGTGTATGGAGAAGGTGCTGTGACTGATTGAACATGTCAAAAGTGGTTTGTGAAGTTTCACGCTACAGATTTCTCGCTGGACGATGCTCCATGGTCGGGTAGACCAGTAGAAGTTGATAGTGAGCAAATCGAGACATTAATTGAGAACAATCAACGTTATACCACACAGGAGATAGCCAATATACTCAAAATATCCAAATCAAGCACTGAAAATCATTTGGCGCCAGCTTGGTTATGTTTATTGCTTTGATGTTTGGGTTCCACGTATAAGTTAAACGAAAAAAACCTTCTTAGCATATTACCTCATGCAACTCTCTACTTAAACGTAATGAAAATGTTCTGTTTTTAAAACACATTGTGATGGGTGATGAAAAGTGGGTACTGTATAATAATGAGGAATGGAAGAGATCGTGGAGAGGTCATGGGGCAAGCTAAATGAACCACCACCAACCACACCAAAGGCCAGTCTTCATCCAAAGAAGGTGATATTGTAAATATGGTGGGATTGGAAGGGAGTTCTCTATCATGAGCTCCTTCTGGAAAACCCAAACAATTAATTCCAACAAGTACTGCTCCCAATTAGACCAACTGAAAGCAGAACTCAACAAAAAGCAACCAGAATTAGTCAACTTCTACAAAATGCATAATCTTCTGTCAGGATAACGCAAGACCGCATGTTTCTTTGACGACAAGGCAAATCTGTTACAGCTTGGGTGGGAAGTTCTGATTCATCTGCTGTATTCACCAGACACTGCACCTTCAGATTCCCATTTATTTAGGTCTTTACAAAATTCTCTTAATGGAAAAAATTTCAATTCCCTGGAAGACTGTAAAAAGCACCTGGAACAGTTCTTTGCTCAAAAAGATAAAAAGTTTTGGGAAGATGGAATTATGAAGTTGCCTGAAAAATGGCAGAAGGGAGTGGAACAAGAGGGTGACTACGTTGTTCAATAAAGTTCTCAGTGAAAATGAAAAATGTGTCTTTTTTACTTTAAAATCGAAAGTACTTTTTGGCCAACCCAATATTTCCTGAGGTAAGATTGTATTGCTATAAACTTCCCTCTTAGAACTGCTTTTGCTGCATCTCACAGGTTTTGGATCATCATGCTTTTGTTTTCATTTGTCTCTAGATATTTTTTTATTTCCTCTTTGAATTCTTGAGTTATCCATTGGTTGTTTAGTAGCATATTGTTTAGCCTCCATGGGTTTGTGTTCTTTAGTTTTTTTTTCTTGTAGCTGGTTTCTAATCTCATAGCACAGTGGTTGGAAAAGCTGCTTGATATTATTTCAATTTTCTTAAATTTACCGAGGCTCACTTTGTGGTCCAATATGTGATCAATCCTGGACAATGTTTCATGTGCACTTGAGAAGAAGATGTATTCTGCTTTAGGATAGAATGCTCTATAAATGTCAATTAAGTACATCTGGTCTAATGTGTCACTTAAGGCCTCTATTTCCTTATTTTCTGTCTGGATGATCTGTCCATTGATGAAGGTGGGGTGTTCAAGTCCCCCAGTATTATTGTGTTACTGTCGATTTCTCCTTTTATGGCTGTTAGTATTTGCCTTATATACTGAGGTGCTTCTTTGTTGGGTGCTTATATATTTACACTTGTTATATCTTCTTGTCTTGATCCCTTGATCATTTTGTACTGTTCTTTGTCTAACAGTCTTTAAAGTCTATTTTGTCTGATATAAGTATTGTTACTGCAGCTTTCCTTTTATTTCCATTTGCATGGAATATATTTTTCCGTCCCCTCACTTTCAGTTTGTATGTGTCCCTAGATCTGAAGTGGGTCTCTTGTAGACAGCATATATACGGGTCTTGTTTTTGTATTCATTCAGCCAGTCTTTGTCTTTTGGTTGGAACATTTAATCTATTTACGTTTAAGGTAATTATCAATATGTATGTTCTTACTTACATTTTGTTAATTGTTTTGGATTTGTTTTTGTAAATCTTTTTTCTTACCTTCCTCATTTGTTGTCTTGTGATTTGATGACTAACTTAAGCGTTGTGTTTGGACTCCTTTTTCTTTCTTGTATATGAATCTATGGTAGACTTTCGGTTTGCAGTTACCTTGAGGGTTTTTTTTTTAATCTTATTTTTTTTAGTATTTCCTTTGTGGTTTTTTTTTTTTTTTTTTTTTTTTTTGGCTGCGTTGGGTCTTCGTTGCGGCACATGGGCTTCTCTCTAGTTGTGGTGTGTGGGTTTTCTCTCTCTAGTTGTGGCGTGTGGGCTCCAGGGCGCATGGGCTCTGTAGTTGTGACACGTGGGCTCCAAAGCACGTGGGCTCTGTAGTTTGCAGCTCACGGGCTCTCTTGTTGAAGCGCGTGAGCTCAGTAGTTGTGGTGTGCAGGCTTAGTTGCCCCATGGCATGTGGGATCCTAGCTCCCCAACCAGGGATCGAACCCACGTCTCCTGCATTGGAAGGTGGACTCTTCACCACTGGACCACTGGGGAAGTCCCTACCATGAGGTTTTGATATAGCGGTCTATATATAAACAAGATTGTTTTAAGTTGCTGGTATTGTAATTTCAAATGCATTTCCAGTATCCCGCATTTGTACTTTTTTTTTTTTTTTTTTTTGGCGGTACGTGGGCCTCTCACTGTTGTGGCCTCTCCCATTGCAGAGCACAGGCTCCAGACGCACAGGCTCAGCGAGCCCGCTCCGCGGCATGTGGGATCTTCCCAGACCGGGGCACGAACCCGTGTCCCCTACATCGGCAGGCGGACTCTCAACCACTGCGCCACCAGGGAAGCCCTGTACTCTCTCCTTATAATTGTTTTTTTTTCTTGCGGTACGCAGGCCTCTCACTGTTGTGGCCTCTCCCATTGCGGAGCACAGACTCCGGACGTGCAGGCTCAGCGGCCATGGCTCACGGGCCCAGCCACTCCGCGGCATGTGGGATCTTCCCGGACCGGGGCACGAACCCGCATCCCCTGCATCGGCAGGTGGATTCTCAACCACTGCGCCACCAGGGAAGCCCCCATATAATTGCTGTTTTTGATTTCATATTTGTGTGTGGATGATTTCCTACCTTCACTATATGTTTGCCTTTACTGATGAACTTTCCCATTTGTAATTTTCTTGTTTCTAGTTGTGGCCTTTTCTTTTTCACCCAGAGAAATTTCTTCAGCATTTGTTGCAGAGCTGGCCTGGTGTTTTTAAATTCTCTTAGCTTTTGTTCGTCTGTAAAACTTTTGATTTCTCCATCAAATCTAAATGAGAGCCTTGCTGGTAGAGTATTCTTGGTTGTAGGTTCTTCCCTTTCATTGCTTTATTTTTTTTTAATATTTATTATGGCTGCATCGGGTCTTAGTTGTGGCATGCGGGATCTTTCATTTCAGTGCGAAGGCTCTTTGTTGTGATGCATGGGCTTTTCTCTAGTTGTGGTGCACAGGCTCCAGAGTGTGTGGGCTCTGTAGTTTGTGGCATGTGGGCTCTCTAGTTGAGGTGCCTCAGCTCAGCAGTTGTGGCCTGCAGGATTAGTTGCCCCATGGCATGTGGGATCTTAGTTCCTCCCAGGGATCAAACCCGTGTCCTCTGCATTGGAAGGTGGATTCTTTACCACTGTACCACCAGGGAAGTCCCTTCATCACTTTAAACATATCATGCCACTCCCTTCTGGCCTGCAGAGTTTCTGCTGAGAAATCAGCTGATAACCTTGTGGACGTTTCCTTGTATGTTATTTGTTTCTTTTGTTGCTTTTAATATTTTTTGCCTTTAATTTTTGTCAGTTTGCTTACTATGTGTCTCAGGGTGTTCCTCCTTGGGTTTGTCGCTTCCTGGACTTGGGTGACTGTTTCCTTCCCCACGTTAGGGAAGTTTTTAGCTATTATCTTTTCAAATATTTTCTCAGGTTCTCTCTCTCTCTCTCTCTCCTCCTTCTGGGACCCCTATAATGTGAATGTTGTTGCGTTTAATGTTGTCCCAGAGGTCTTTGGGACAGTCCTCATTTCTTTTCATTCTTTTTCCTTTATTCTGTTACATGGCAGTGATTTCCACCATTCTGTCTTCCAGCTCACTTATCCATTCTTCTGCCTCACTTATTCTGCTATTGATTCCTTCTAGTGTGTTTTTCATTTCAGTTATTGTATTGTTCATCTCTGTATGTTCTTTAGTTCTTCTAGGTTTTTGTTAAACATTTCTTGTATCTTATCGATCTGTGCCTCCATTCTTTTTCCAGGATCTTGGATCATCTTTATTACCATTCCTCTGAATTCTTTTGGGGTAGACTGCCTATCTCCACTTCACTTAGTTGTTCTTCTGGGGGTTTATCTTGTTCCTTCATCTAGGACATACTCCTCTTCTGTCTCATTTTGTCTAACTTTCTGTGATTGCAGTTTTTGTTCTGCAGGTTGCAGGGTTGTTGTTCTTCTTGCTTCTGCTGTCTGCCCCCTGGTGGATGAGGCTGTCTGAGAGACTTGTGCAGGCCTCCTGGTAGGAGGGAATGGGTCTTGTCCCTCTGGTGGGCAGGGCTGTGTCAGGGGGTGTGTTTAGAGGGCAACTGTGTACTCACTCAGGAAGACTTTAAGTAGCCTGTCTGCTGATGGGTGGGGCTGTGTTCCCGCCCTGTTGTTTGGCCTGAGGCAACCCAGCACTGGAGCCTACAGGCTGCTGGGTGGGGCCAGGTCTTGGTGAGAAATTGGTGGCCCCCAGGAGGGCTCATACCAATGAGTAGTCCCAGAACTATTGCCGCCAATGTCTTTGTCCCCACAGTGAGCCACAGCCATCCTCCGCCTCCACAGGAGACCCTCCAATACCAGCAGTTAAGTCTGGCCCAGGCTCTTACGAGGCTGCTGCTTTTTTCCCTGGTTCCCGGTGCACACAAAACATTGTATGCACTCTCTAAGAGTGGAATTTCTGTTTCCCCCAGTCCTGTGTAATTCCTGCGATCAAACCCCACTGACCTTCAAAGCCAAATTCTGTGGGGGCTCCTCATCCCATTGCCAGACCCCCAGGCTGAGGAGCCTGACGTGGACTCAGAACTTTCACTCCTGTGGGAGAACTTCTGTGGTATAGTTATTTTCTAGTTTGTGGGTCACCCACCCAGTGGGTATGGGATTTGATTTTATTGTGATTGTGTCCCTCTTACTGTCTCGTTGTGGCTTCTTCTTTGGATAATAGGGTATCTTTTTTGGTAGGTTTTGGTAGGTTCCAGCATTTTGTTTTTGTCAGTGGTTTTTCAGCACTGTGATTTTGGTGTTTTTGCAAGAGGTGAGCTCATGTCCTTCTACTCTGCCACTCTGCCATCTTGTCCCTGCCTCTATAAAATATACCTCCCTGTGCTCAGTGTTGCTGAGACTAAAATATTCTTCTAAATGTCACATTATAAGGATGAATTAAAGGTGAGGGAGTTACACAAAGTAACAAAATGCTCCCAAATGGGTCAACAGAATAAGGTCTGGAACTGGTGAGCTTGCCATTTTGATGATCAAACTGATACACTCCGAGAGTGGTTAATAATGCCTGAAAGATGGGAATAAGAATTCAGGGAAAAAAAGTGACTCTTTAAAGAAAAGGTGATCCTTCTGTAAAATAAATGCTATAGAATATTTATGGACTAATTCATATGCACAGGTATAGAGATCGATTATGCACAAATATTATCTGTAGAAAATGTGGCAGTTATTGTGGACAGTAGGTGAACAATGGGACTGCAACGTAGTGTTTCTTAGAAAAGCCAACATACCACCACCACTGTAGTAACGAATATCTATAAAACCAGAGCAAAATACTATTATATACGTAGCCGACTATAGTTAATATAAAGCATAAAACTTAGACTTTTATATTTCATAAAGGGTGTTGATAAATTTGAAGAATCTAGAGAAACAGTTCAAAAAATCAGTAGTTTGGAAATGGAATGCTTTAGGACAGTCTCATGGTCACAAACGGGCATGGGTCACATACAGCCCAAAGATCTATTTTTGTTTAGCACCTATAGTGTTACAACACAGTTTATTTATAATTAACTGTCAGTCAGTTGATTTCACATAAAATACAGATATTAGGATTCTCTTAAAATCTGAAAATATGGTAATCCTCCACAGATTCCCATAGGACAACAATCAGGTAGAGCTGAGTAGCTACTGCCCTCTGTTGACAGCCCTTGAGCTCTCCAGTTCCCATCACCCCACTATTGCTTCCCTGACCCAATTAATAACCTCACTCTTCTGTTTACTGCCTGAGGACATATAAGGGGTCTATAACCTTATGTTTAGAAAGACTAGGTTTGGAGTCAGGTTACCTAGATTCCAGTTTCTATTCTGCTACTAATTGTGTGACCTTGAATAAAGCATAATTGTAAAATCTTAAAGGTAGCAGGGAATTTAAAGACCATCTGGTTCAACTTCCAGCCTAATGCAGGAATTCTCTCTGCTAAATTTTCAAAAGGTGATTAAGCCAGCTAGCCTCGGTTTGAGCATTTCTGTTTACTTCACAAAGTAAAAGCCTGTTCCATTTTAGAAAGTTCTAGCTATTAGAAACTTCTACACCTTGAGTCTGAGTTGGCCTACATGCAGTACTAAAACTGTACATTGTATAAAATACTTTCTCATAGTACTGAACAAAGCAGAACTATAGTAACTTAATAGATGTGATATGAAAGACAAGGTATCTGCCTTCATACTTCCTTTTATTCAAAAGTATAGTTTGTGTGTAAAATGTACTAGGCCATCAAATGGGTGAATGATTTTATAGCAAAGCATGATACAGATGTAAATACCATTATAATTAGTTAGATTGTAGCCAGACCAGTTATAGAGTTTCATTGTAGACTTAGTAACCAGTTTTTATGTTATCATTGGAAATATTTGCCATTTCTGTAAAAAAAAAAAAAAAAAGAAGACTTAAAGATATCTTGTTTGTATAATGGCATTTGTCAGTGTGTTCATACTTTTTAATTTTCCAGGACTTGCAGACTTAATCCCATGAGCTCACTTCTAATATCAGTAAAGGGTATGAGCTGTCTATGTGGTTCAAGCTGCCACTTGAGGGTTTCTCCTTCCTGTGGAGCTTTCTAATGGAATTCAAGGTTCTCTCTAAGGGTGAGCATTATGAAGCCTTCCCAGGCTGCTTGAGAGGAGGAAGTGCACGATAGGTTCAAGGACACAGGCAAAGTTTAATGTGCACAAACATGCTTCTGCTTCTGCTTACTCTGATTGGCAAGGTTAACTCTGAGAGGCTGCAGCTTTTAAAAGTGATTTGATTAAACCCACCACTTTATTCCTTTCAGTTTTCCCCCTCCCCTTCAAGCACCAAACCACCACCTCCTTTGTCTTTGCAGTCTTTGCTTTACCAATTACCTTTTCTCTCTTTTTTCGTGATTTTGTGTCAAATTTTGACATTTTGTGAAATAGAATAATGATTTCAAAAGTAAGGTAACTTGCATCATTGAAAGTTTTGCCATTTCCACACTTACGTTTTATAAAACTCCAAATCCCTTACCTTCATTTGACTTACCTTATGATGTAAGGAAAGATACAATTATCACTTACATTAGCAATTTGCTTAGATTTACCACAGCCTTTTATCAAGAATTGGCTTGTATACAATGAATTCCTTTCACAGAAGTGTTTTAAAAAATAATCTTTTAATTACAAAAACTCCAACCATGTGCAAACTTAGGGAGAATAATATACCACCAAACTTCTGTGTACTCATCATCCAGTTTCAGCAATTACCAATTCATGGCCAGTCTTTTTAATCTATACTTCTACCCTACAATAGTGGTCTTTAACCTTTTTAGGAAGAATATAAGGAGAGCTATGAACACCAAAGAGAAAGGATATGGATGTAGAATTTTCGCAAACAGTTTTAATACGTTCATATACTTGCTGAAGCCCTTCCATGGATGTCCTAGGAATCTAAGAATCCAGAATAAGAATTCCTGCATTCCAGCAAAAAGGACACTGAATTTTCTCAGCTTTTCTGTTCACATGAATGTAAGGATTGGGGATTAGCAAAGGTCCTCCTATGAAAGCAACAGTAAAGTTAAGCCAGTGACAGGGTTTTTTAATGATTAAATATTCGTTATAGAATTTCATAATATACTCCCTTACTGCCATTTTCAGCTTCTTTTCCCTTTGGTTGCTTGTTAGTTTCTCTTCTAATTGATGGTTCTTTTACAAAAGTTGACAGACTTGGGAGACATTCAGTGTCTCAACTCTCAAGGCCTAACAACTTTAGAATTTCATCCAGAGCTTCTGAGTTATTGCTAACAGCTAAAAAAAAAAAGAAAACTGTCTCTCCCTATATATCCAGGATAGAATAAATAATAATGAAATGCATTAAGTTGTTAAGAACTTAATAAAGCTGAAGTTTCCATTAAAGAGGATACTAGCTTTTAAGTACAAATTTTAATTAATAAAGCATATTTATCAGAACTGTAGGGATGGCTGATTGGACATGACAAAAGGGTAATCTTTCTTTTTCCCAACCTGCTTCACATCCTTCTTTTGTCAGCTGGTAGGTACTTCGCTAAGCCTCCCTCTGAAATAGCTGTGGTCATAGGGTAGACTCAAAACACGAGCGGTTAGTAAAGCATGCGGGATTCCCCTGTAGAACTATTTTGTTTTTGAACCCCATACCATCTGATCCTGATGTGAGCTAGAAGTATTTTTTAAAAGCAGGTAATAATAATAGAGGAATAGTTGATATAATTTAATTATTAATAATTTTATTTCAAAATAATAGATATATTTTCTCTTTGGCATGGTTTTCTCCTCTTTTTCTTCTTTATGTGGGGAGCTGGGGGACAGAGAAGGTGTATGATACTCATTTGAGTATGGTTAAAAATATTTCTATTAAAGTGATGATTCAGAAAGGAACCACCCTTATTTATAGATAGCCCCCCACCCCTTTTTTTTTAAGTCCTCCATTCTGGCATTCCCTCTATATTATGGTTGGGAGTACTTTTAATATTTTATTGAAGAGGGAAAGAATCAACAACAACAAAAAAATCCCATAATGTTTAACGGTTATATCCATTCAACAAATATACCAAAATAAATATATGATCATAGAAGGTAGATATTCATATATTTCATATATATATTTCTATAGATGTGTGCAATCCATATAACATAGATCAACTTGTTTTTATTAATTGATGTTTCTGCAGTATTTTGAAAGTTGTATAATGTGGGGTTTTACCCCATTACAGGTTGGGAATACACAGTCTTCGCTCTGCAGTACCTCCTTCTTTTGAGAGAAGGTTGAATGCCCAATCTCTGTGCTCTCCTTGGGCTTTGTTCAAGGCCAAATTCGTCAAGAAATTTTTCAGGAAGCTCAATACGAAAATATCACATATAAAAAGATTAACCATCACTTTCAATACATTTTAAAATATTTTCTTTTTTATAAGTGTCCTAAAAATTTGTTTCAGATATTTTACAGATTCCATCATGGTTCATTTTTTTTGTTATTTGGACTGAAGTTGAGCTCTCTACTGTTTGAGTGCCCTAACCTCTCTCAATAGAGAGATGTCTAAGCACCTGTTTAAAAAAAATAAAGATGCCTGTTGCCTGTAACAAAAACTATCCCCACCTACAATTTATTAAACCTTGACATACTGCATTACTTAAGAATTCTCAGAGAAAATTAAAACCCTTTTGACTGGGTTCTGCCATGCAGGGAAATTTTTAGTGACATTTAAAAGGTTTCTCTTGTGTTCCTCTAATGGGATAAGTAAAAAAGGCTTGTTTTAGCCCAGCAAATGGGGGGACAATCCAATTTCCTTGATTCCATCAAGACACTTTTAAAGCATTAGCCTGTGCAGTAAAAAAAAATTCAACTGACCCCCTTTGCCTGATGGCTTTGAAAAGTATCCTGATGTGTAGGTATTTGCCCAACACAGCATACTTGGTTATTGCTCTTCCAACACATCCGTTGATGGAAAAATCTTATGTGAAGCTCCAATAAATGTCAGTTTATGTTATAGAACTATAAAAACAGTGCACCAGACTATAATGGTCTTTCTGATGGGCAGCCTTTCCCTGGAAGATGAAAAGAAATCCTGCCAAGTATGTTTAAATTTAAAAATTAAGGAAAAGATAAATTGTTTAAGTAATTTAGTGAACTTTTTGTTACATTCAGTTTGTTCACTGCTGTTGATATTTACTTCTATTTGTCCAAAAGATGGTGCTCATTTACAGAGAATATACTAGCATAGGGCAGTGGTCCTCCAATGTTGACTAGTATAAGAATCATCAGGGCTTGTTAAAACAAGTTTCTGGGCCCAACCCCCAGAGTTTCTGGTTCCATAGGTCTGGGGTGGAGCCTAATTTGCATTTTTCACAAGTTTCCAGGTGGAACTGATACTGCTCCTCTGAGGCCCACACTTGGAGAACCACTGGCCTAGGGGATCTGAAAGGATACTCACCTCTGGATCAGTGGTTCAAAATTTGAATCAAATCACTTAGCCTGAAAGTCATTAACATCTGAGAGCACTCTGATGTGTGAAAAATGTGTTGATGGGCATCAATAAAGTCTTGAGTGGAGAGGCGTGTATTTGACATTTGGCTTTCTCTTTGGCAGTCTTTAAAACCCATTCCAAAGGGAAGGAAAACATAAAGACGATGGAGCTTTCGTTTTAGAGACAGTGCAGGAGAGAAAAGTATGGGAGCTCTATGTTACTGAAAAAAATAGAAACTGAACATAAGTTTTCTATGATCCATTACCTAATAGTAGAATGAAGCTGTTGTTTATGGTATCCTGATATTTAAATTTTTCTTTTTAATGAGAACTTCTGCCCTTTAACTATGTAAGAACTCAAAGCACCTTCGTATTAGTTTTTAAAAAAGTAAACTACATTTGATATTCTGATTCTTTGAAACTTGATTTTTGTGTAAGAAATAATGGTAATTGTGTTATCCAGAATATTTCACTCTAGCTATATCAGCAGTATTTCCTCTGAAATACTTAGAATTGATCTAATAGCCTACTTTTACTCAAGAGTCTAGAGAGTTAGATACTATTTATTCATTTGTCCTTAAAATGTACCTGTGAAGTAAATAGGAGACCAAAAATAATCACCTTTTGACGAGAAGAAATTATAATAGCAGAGAGATTTGTTGGTGTCTGAAAATCATAGAGGCAAAACTGGAAAGAAAGAAACTTAGGAACCTTAGATAGACCCTTTTAAAGAAGGTAGTGCAGCACTCAGTCTCATTTTCTTCTGGTGGAAGAATACGTATGCTAATCCGTACATGTATATCTGTTCTTACAGTGTCTAAATGCTTTATAGTGATTCGTAATGTTCTTCTGTTTCACACTTTTATTTTCTTCTATCTGTCCAAGTAAATTCCGTTCAAACAAATCTTTTTTTCATAAAATATTTATATCTTATTTTATAACACTGTATTTTTAAAAAGACTTATACATAACATTGATTCATGTAATCTGCGAAGCTATTGTTTGTCTATTATTTTTTAATGGTTTCCTTTTAAAGTTATGGAAATACCATGTAATATAGAGGAGGCCCCCCAAAATCTATCTGATTTGTTTTATTCATTGCACTGTCACCTTTTAAAAATATTTGTTGGGGCTTCCCTGGTGGCGCAGTGGTTGAGAGTCCGCCTGCCGATGCAGGGGACCCGGGTTTGTGCCCCGGTCCGGGAGGATCCCGCATGTCCGCCGAGCGGCTGGGCCCGTGAGCCATGGCCGCTGGGGCTGTGCGTCCGGAGCCTGTGCTCTGCAACGGGAGAGGCCACAGCAGTGAGAGGCCCGCGTACCGCAAAAATATATATATATATATATATATATATGTTTGTTGAATTTGTGGCTAGCTTTGAAGCAAAACAAATGCTACTGTTTTTGTTTTTCCGGTACGCAGTCCTCTCACTGATGTGGCCTCTCTCGTTGCGGAGCACAGGCTCGGGACGCACAGCCCCAGCGGCCATGGCTCACGGGCCCAGCCGCTCCGCGGACATGCGGGATCCTCCCGGACCAGGGTACGAACCCGGGTCCCCTGCATCGGCAGGCGGACTCCCAACCACTGCACACCAGGGAAGCCGCCAAATGCTACTGTTTTAAAGAGTTATCAGTTGCTTTGGGAGTAAGGGTACTATCTGCATTACTTAAAACTCAGTTTGAAAATAATTAAAGGAGACTGAAATTTCCATGGGTTAAATGAATGGAATCAGGTAATCAGCACTTTTCCGGAGCCCTCCTGCATTTCCCTAGAGTCCTGAGCCTACATTTTGTGATTCCCTTCCAGCACCAACCTTCTTTTTTGTTTTGGTTTTTCTCCTCAGCTAAGGATAGGTAATCAAGTCAAATGATAATGATCCACATGGTAGCAGGTATATTCTGCTGACCTTTCCCTGTGGTGCAGTGAGTACTGAAGATGGAGTCCAGAGAAGACTGCACAGAGGAGGTCAGTGCAGAAGTGGGAGCAGTTAATCTCTCTCCTGCTCTGATATCCGACAGCTGGTCTCACATGGGCCTGGTGCCAGCAGTGTCTTTACAGGCTTTGTGGCAGAGATTATTTAAAGGAGATTAATCCCTCTAAACCCCTTATATTTTAATTATTTCTGTATGTATTTATAAAACCTGCAGTCTGCTTGTTTCAGGGCACAGTTGTCCAAGCCCTTGTCTTTAACCTGGTTTCCACAATCAGACAAGTCTATCTCTGTTACCACAAAGGATACACCATTGATTTGATTTTCCTTGTTACTGAAATTGTTTGGGGTGTTTTTATTCATTTGTTTTTTGGTTGGTTTTGGTTTTTGGTTTCTGTTTGATATTAACATTACTGTTTGAGAGAATAACTAAAGTTAATATGACTTATTTTAGAATATCTGCTAAAATGCTGTTTTTGTATTACATGATAGGAATCTAAAGTTGTAGACTGTAGGATGTGAAAACCTCTTGGTATTATTAAAAAACAATAGATCTTTCAGGGTATTATATTTTAAAGATTGATTAGTGGACATGCCTACCACGGTTTCCAGCATTGTCAGCTAACTTTATGCCTGACCAGGGCATCCAGAACAAAAAGATTTCTGCCTTTCCAATTTATGTTATTGAGGACTATCAAAATTTCCTTCGAATTTGAGTCCACACAGTATGAAAGAACAAAAATCCTTCATTAAAAAAAAAATAGCTATGAACTATCCTTTGTGGCATTGGAGCATCACGTCTCTAGCCACCATGGAAGTGCTTCTGTCTTTAACATGCAAGGAAGCATTTCTGCCTCTTCATGCACTCTATTGCACCTTCTTTCCAATAGCTAGGAAAGGAATTCTTTGGGAATCATCCTCCTGAAGGTCTTCCGCCTTCTAAGGAACCTCTAATAGGGCCTGTCTTGATTTAGAATGTGTTCATGATATTTGTATCTTCTAACTACTTGTTTTAGAAAGAAAACATGTCCGAATTAAGTACATACATAGATACATAAATAAGATCTGTGGGAGTAGCATAAAGATCTTTTACGCTCTGCATATTTTGTGAATGCATTTTAATTGGTGTTAGTTGAGCTTTTTCCTTGGTCTTTCCAAAAAATGAATTCTCTTTCCTGTAACTGTTATTTTTCAATAATAGGTATTATGAAAGCATATATTACCATAAAGAATCAGATTGTAATGTAATAGTATAATACCGAATAATATAAACAATCTATTTTGTATAATATGTTCTCATATTTGAACTGATCTAAACTTCCTATATGTACAATGTTAATTTTTAAAACCATAAAAATATGCCAAATTCTATTAAAAGCTAGGGAAATCCTTAGTTAGAAATTCTTATCTGACTTGAAGACAATTAGAATATGCTTCAAAGTTTCAGGTAGAAGAATGGCATGCTTAGGACAGTGCTTGCAAAAGGGATAGGAGACCAGATAAATTATTAGGGAGGCTCTTGTAGGAATTAGTGGATTAGAAGGTTAGGACCTGGTTAAGGTCCATTACTGTAGAGAAAGAAAGAATCAGATACAGTACAGAAGGAGAATTCAATCAACTTCACTTGATGAAGGACAGTATAAGAGGTAAAGAAAAGGGATAGTTTGAATATGACTCCAAAGCCATAGGCAAAAAAGTTTTCTGGTTTTGATGTGGCTAACTTTAGGGGGCTATCCTGAAATTCATTTAAAATGTCCTAAAGAAAAAGAGAAGCCAAGAGAGAACATTTGTACACACATAGATGTTTTTCCAAAAGAATAACAGATTCTAAGAGAAGGCTGAATCTTTATTTTAAAATCTCAGATACTGAGAAATCTCCATATAAATATGAAGATATACAGAGAAACCCGTAAAATCCCAGTAGTGTTTAAGAGCATAAGCTCTGAAGCCAGAGACTTAAGTTCTGGCTCTGCACCTTATAAATCCTGTGACCTCAGACAAAGTTACTTAACCTACCTAAGCTTCAGTTTCTTCATTTGTGAAATGAGATAACTTAATACCTACTTTATGAGGTTGTTGCGTGGATTACATAAGAGAACACATAAATTGCTTAGTGCAGTAAACAGATTTGCTACTACCATCATTGTTTTTACTCACAACTGACTAAAATCAGTCTTTCTTGCTATATTGGCAGGCTATAGGCAGAAAGGTATACAAAATGAACTATCATTAAAGTTGCCCACAATACTGCATCTTTGTCTGTTTTGCTACTCATACAAGGCATGTATATGTTTATTATAGAATTCTAATTCATAGATGACTTGAAGTCTTTTGTTCTTATTTTTAAATCAATACCAGAAGTAATACCTTTTTATTTGACTCTTAGTTGTACAGCCATACACAAAAGTTATTAAATTACAGTTGGGAGGTAGAGGGTAGAGTAGGGGAATAAACTAAAGCGAACATTTATTGAGACTCTTAATACAATCATTCATTCCCCTTAATAAAATCAGTCACTTATGCCAGAAAAACAGCTCAGAATAGTTTTATCTTTGAATATGTGGATTTTGCTACCTCTCTTCCCATAGGCTGTGTCCTTTTTTATTGGGTCCCGAGAAAACAGCTTATGTAATATTTCTTTTGGATACCCAGGAAAGAATTTAGGCAGCAGGACTAATGTGGACAGTAAAAACTGAAGTAAAAATCTTTCCATGTTTTTAAAGATTTAAAAAATTATTCTAAAAGAGGATGAAAGTGTGTGGATGGTGATAAAAAGCCACCATTTGATTATATTTATCGGCAAATAGTTCTGAAGAAATTACAGTATGAAAAACTGAAATTGTAGCTTCAGGGGAAATAGAGGGTTAAATCTCTGAGCTGTAGAAGCAGATTGTGTTTTCCTTTTGTGATCTGGGCTGACAAGACATCAGTATTCTATTCATCTGTTGGGAATTAGGCTGTTAATCCAATCAATGACTCTTGAGTGAGCTGTGGCCTACCTCCCCCACTGGGGAACAATCGGATCAAACTGCAGATTGTTTAAGAGCACAGTGCTGTCCTCATGTCAGGTGGAATTCTCAAACGCTCCCTGGTGAATTGGGGATAGGGAAAGCTGCCTTGGCCCATTTATCCTCCTTCTTAAATAACCAGGTGTCTGCTTCATCCATAGGAAAGCATTAGGCAATAGTGACAACAGGAGTGCAATAGAAATCCATTAACTTTAGCTCACAAAAGTGTGGGTGAAAGGAAGCAATGCTTCCAAACACCCCACAAAACAGCTTATATAAAAGTTTATTCATATTTTTTCCCTACTCCTCAAACCCTAAATCATTTTTTCTGTGGGCTTTTTTTTTGGTTGTTGCTAACAATTCTATAGCAGTGAATTTTGTTAACCACCATGAGCTCTTTCTGTGTATTTATACTGCCCTGCCTATATTTTTATAAGTCATCAGGGTAGAAGTAAATTTTAATATAGATTATGGGAACACTAATTAAATAAAATTTTAATTTTAAAATATTTCTCTGAGGAATGCTAATTAAATAAAATTTTAATTTTAAAATATCATAGTCTGAGCATACATAATTTTGACATCTTTTGCAGCCTAGCAAAATTTAATTTCTAATTACTGATTTAATAGTCCATTAAGTACATTTGGAAATTATTATTGAACTGATTAGATAGATGTTCAGGGTTGCTGTTACCTTCTATGAAATGCTATCTCAATTTTTCCTTTTAAACAGTAAGGTGAAATGAGCTATCATAAAGCAAAATATCCAAAATACAAAGAGGAATTCTCAAAGAAGGTACTTACAACCCCAATCTTAGTGAAAACAGGCTTAAAGGATAATTTTATGGCTTTCTATCTACATTACGTAGGAGTGTTCCAAAAAGAATTTCCTAAATTTGCCAATTTTATCCATTCGTCCTGCGTATATAGCACACACCTTTTATACCCAGGACTCTTCTTAAGCATTGGAACTGGGCTTCCCTGGTGGCGCAGTGGTTAAGAATCCGCCTGCCAATGCAGGGGACACGGGTTCGAGCCCTGGTCCGGGAGGATCCCGCATGCCGCGGAGCAGCTCAGCCCGTGCACCACAACTACTGAGCCTGCGTGCCACAACTACTGAAGCCCACATGTCTAGAGCCCATGCTCCGCAACGGGAGAGGCCACCGCAATGAGAAGCCCACGCACCTCAACAAGGAGTAGCCCCCGCTCACCGCAACTACAGAAGGCCCATGCACAGCAACGAAGACCCAATGCAGCCAAAAATAAATGAATAAAATAAATAAATTTATAAAACTAAAAAAAAAACAGCATTGGAATTACCACCATGAACAAGACAGACAAGGTCCACACTCTTTGGGAGCATACGTTCTAGTGAGGGCAACATACCAAAAACAATAAATAAGACGCTATCAGATAAGCACTAAGAAATAAGTGAAGTAGGTTGGTTACTTTGAACAGAGTGATCAAGTAAGACTTTACTGAGGAAGTAATAGTTAAACAGAGACTTCAATGGAGAGAAGGTGCTGTAAGTCATGCCCCAAATCCCTGAAACAGGAATGAGCTTGACATACCAAGAGCAGACTACTTATATGTATGCTGTTCCCCAGACCAGAGGGTTTCAGGCCTGGCAAAGTGTCTGAATTTCCTTAGGAACTCTGTAAATATAAAGATATCTGAGCCTCTAGCTCTAGAAATCCTGGTTCGGCAGGGCTGGATAGGATGAAACCTGTGCATCCAGTGCCATGAACAGTACGGAAAACCTACTCCAGCCAGTGTAGATAGTTTCCTCCCTTGAATACATCACATTCTTACCTACTTCCATCTGTGCCTTTGCACATGTTTTTCCTTTGCTGGTAATGTTCACCCTTATCCTCTCACACATACATACATCCTCACCCTTTCAAATACCATGTGCTCTTCAAGGCCGTGTCTCAATAGGAAGCACAGAGCACTATTTTTGAAGTATTCTTACCAAAAAAAGTTGAACCCAAATTTAATAAAACCTATTAAATACATGTGATAATGATGTAATGACATCAAAAGAAAGTAAACTGGCAAATCTGGACTATGGGACATTCTGCTGAAAGACTGGACCCTTTCTATAATAAGTCAGTGGCATTTTTTAAAAAGTGGGACAATAAGAAACTCATTAAATAAAAAGAACAATTAGGAGCCAGAATGTAATCAGGTGCCGTAGTATGAGATATTCTGAAAGTACTTTGGAAGAGGTAATGGGGAAGAAAATGGAGAAATTAGTATGAACCACAGTAGTCAGAGACATCTTCAAGAGGGAATTGTGGCCTATCATGAACTGTAAAAGCTAGGTGCTATTTGATGGCCACTGAGGTGGGAATAGGGTGAGGTAGCAGAAACAGCTCAATCTAGATATGTGTTTTTCATGAAGAATAATTGGATAAAGTGGATCCAGAGCATGGATGCTTCGATTAAGGAATTTGTACTACTCTGTGTGTGCATGCATGTGTGTGTGTTTTTAAAAAGAGTAACATAGGGTTTCCCTGGTGGCGCAGTGGTTGAGAGTCCGCCTGCCGATGCAGGGGACGTGGGTTCGTGCCCCAGTCCAGGAGGGTCCCACATACTGCGGAGCAGCTGGGCCCGTGAGCCATGGCCGCTGAGCCTGCGTGTCCGGGGCCTGTGCTCCGCAACGGGAGGGGCCGCAACAGTGAGAGGCCTGCGTACCGCAAAAAAAAAAAAAAAAAGGAGTAACATAATGGATTTTTTTAGAATGATTAATCTAGTGATGGTGTACTACTACTAGGGAGAAAGGCAACAGGGAAGAATAGCAGTGAAGAAACCATTCTGTTCATTCAGATATGAATTGATAAAGGATTTATATTTGAGTAACAACAGCAGAAGTTACTAATTTCCCAGATACCAAAAGGAAAGTGCCTATTTCATAGCACCCTCTGTGGATGTGGAACTATTTTGTGGACCTAGCAGACTGTGAAAATTTTCATCGTGACACCAGTCAGAATGGCCATCATTTAAAAGTCTACAAATAAAATGCTGGAGAGGGTGTGAAGAAAAGGGAACTCTCCTACGCTGTTGGTGGGAATGTAAATTGGTGCGGCCGCTGTGGAAAACAGTATGGAGGTTCCTCAGAAAACTAAAATAGAATTACCATATGACCCAGCAATCCCACTCCTGGGCATATATCTGGACAAAACTAATTCAAAAAGACATATACACCTCTATGTTCATAGGAGCACTGTTCATAGTAGCCAAGACATGGAAACAACCTAAATGTCCATCAACAGAGGAATAGATAAAGAAGATATGGTACATATATACAATGGAATACTACTCAGCCATAAAAAAGAATGAAATGATGCTATTTGCAGCAACATGGATGCAACTAGAGATTATCATACTAAGTGAACTAAGAAAGACAAATCATATGAAATCACTTACATGTGGAATCTAAAATATGACACAAATGAACCTATCTACGAAGCAGAAACAGATTCACAGAGAACAGACTTATGGTTGCCAAGGGGTTGGTGAGGGAGGGATGCACTAGGAGTTTGGGGTTAGTAGATGCAAACTATTACATATGGAATGGATGGACAACAGGTCCTACTGTATAGCACAGGGAACTATATTCAATGTCCTGGGATAAACCATAATGGAAAAGAATATGAAAAAGAAAAAATATATATGTATAATTGAGTCACTTTCTTGTACAGCAGAAATTAATACAACATTGTAAATCAACTACACTTCAATTAAAAAACTCTTTTTTCATTGTGAAAGTGAAAAGTGAATGAGTAGGAAAGGAAAGAATCACTTCTTGGATTTCTCCACTGTACGTCTGATTATTTACCATAGGAGGGATTTAGAATCGAGCAGACTGAAGTATATTGAGCTTTAACTGTATAGTATTATAGAAACAGTAATGCAGTAAGCAAAACACCCTTCAGAAGAGAAAATAGTTTGGCTCTGTTCCCTCATGTACCTAAAAATATATAGACTAAGCTACAGCTTCTCAAAATATGCATACTTGAAAAAGTACAGCAATCAACCAACGAGAAGTAAAAATAAATGTGTGGTCCTGAAGAGTAAGATTATGCACTCTCTGAATGTGATATGTCAGTTTTGAGATTATGTTTAATAAGAATTACACAAGCACGCTAGATATGAGACTGTAATTTAGGCTACCTGTTGTCTTTAACAAAAAGAAAAATTTTAACTGCATTTCTTCTGTGCATTGTATTTATTTGTGTTGACTCCCCTTGCTCCTTTTCAGTAGCAATAGTACAGTTGAGAAAACATGTATTTTGATGCTGGGCCTTGGGCAAGTTATATATATAATCTCTCTGAGCCTCATTTTACCCAGCTTGGAAATGGGAATAATAATGTTTATGTTAAGGGTTGTTGTGAGGATTTTAAAAAAATGATGTTCATAAAGCTTCCAGCACACAATAGGTATTCAGCCAATGTTTGTTCCTTTTTCTCTTATTCTAATAAATCCTCAACTGTGTAGCACACTTTGCAAAGTTAAACATTCTAGATTAGTGTGGGTTTCAACTAGCTGAACAGTTACATTCTGCTTTTCATTTTTTAACTTTTTCTGTAAATTTTTTTTTCTAAAATATATTCTATACTTCATTGCCTCCTTCTTAAATCATTGGCTGTACCACAGGTATTTATAGATGGTGAAGCATAGAGCCAAAGCTTCTCTTTCCCTCTTGAGATTGCTAAAATCTACTGGTTGGCATGCAGCCCAGCCCTCTTTATGGCTGGCTATTCTCTGTAGTCTAAAATGTCTGCAACTTGCCACCTCTGTCACAGCTTCTGATTTCTGCTGGCTGCTACTACTGCTGCCCCCATTCTTTCTTCTAATTACCATTAGGCTCTGCTGGCCCTCCTACCGTTTCTGCTCTCTAGTCCTTGCTTTCCTTCACTTTTCACTTTCCGTGTTTCTTCTGCCTCCTGTTGCATCTCATATTTCATAGACAAAGACTGGCCTTTTATTGCTTTGTCAACCCAGCTAGAAGCATCCTTCTATACAGGAGCCAACTGGTCACAACTTTTTAAATATGATTCTTATCAGCATCTTTCCCCTGTACGGTGGGCCCTATTCCAGGTACTTGAGAATGCCAAAAACCAAGCCCCTAGATTAGTGAGGTGTAACTATATTTGATTTTCCTGCAAGTAGTTTATTTTTGTCTCATTTAACTTTTATTTTATGCCAAGTTTTGTGCTAGACAGAAGGGATGAAGGAACTCTAGGGGTCTGTAAAGTTAAACTATGCTATAGCTCTTACCTTCAAAAGATCAGGAGGACACAAGCATATTCATAAATAATATAAGGTAAAAGATGAAGGGGGATGAGGGAAAGTTTTAAGTAAGGATTGTGAAGGCTCAACGTTCTACTTCAAGTTATAAAGAAGAGTGGCGGCTTGTGAACGCAGTCTCAGAGTAGTGGGTGATAGCTTAGAGTTCGCAAGCGTCAGAACAGGGGAACAGGTCAGAGGGAGGGGAGCTTTCATGATTCCCTACCGTTTTAAAGATAGTGGTAAAGAATCACTTAGGTAAAGAGTCACATGGGTACACTTTTTCTTATTTGAGAGTCTGTGTCTTTAAATTCCCTGTATTACTTTGTCATTCATTTGTGTTCCTTATGAATTTTTATTTGGAAACAAAGGACATGTAGGTATAGTGTAGGGGGTGTACATTTCTATGCTTTTATAGTTTGATTTTTAAGCATGGTTGGATTTTTCTACATTTTAACTTTATTATATGATTTTATTTTTAATTCAACTGAGTATTTTTACTTTACCCTAATGTATAATCCCTTATAATGATTTCAGATGTATGACCAATGTTAATTTATTTGAATTGTTTTTGCTGTTTATAACAACTCTATATTTATTAAATTTGAACATTTCCTTTAAGCTAAAGTGGAAAGGAAAAGCATAAATAACCATGACAAACAACCCTCTTCTGGTGTGGTCATTTGAAATGAAACAACCAAAAAATTTAATTAACTTAAATTTAGAAAAATTAGCTGATATAAGTTGTAAACCAGATGAGTAAAAGCTTTCACTTACTCATTCTTGACATTCAATTCCATTTATTCTTTGTAATATACTTTAAAACAGAATGTTTATAAAGACCAAGGTTTGGGTTCCTATATCCTATTTTGAGGTTACCAAGAAAAAACTGTTTGGAGTCATATTCATGCTTTAATACAAACTCCACTTTAACACACAAAGAGGAATAACAGAGAGAAAGATTTTGCACATACAAGATGATGTGTATTATTAAAACATCATAATCATAATACTAAGAGTATTGTAATATAGTAGTCGATTTAAAATAATTATTAATAATGCTTAAAACCCGAACAGGCTTTATTTAAGTGAGTCATAATCATCAAGTTTATTGATCAAACATTTCTTGAGTGCTTATTATGTGCCAGGCATAGAAAAGATGAATAAAAGAAGAATTTACATTTGGGTCCCTAAAGACTACAGTTTGGTTAGAGAGTAATTTTAAATAATCATCTTTTCTTTGTTTTACCCACATACCTATTCTTTAGACATGTCAAGGTACTTGGACATATAAACAAGAGTTTATCAGAGTTGAGGAAAATTTTTTATGTCTTTCTAAAGCCTGATCCTTTTCTCTGGTACTCTTGGAAGACAGAAAAGTTAATAGGATTAGAAGACAACCTGGTTGTCCTCCTGTCTTTCTGTTCCCCACTTGCCAATCAGTTCTGTGATTGCAGTCAAGGTTCTCGTGTTCATGCTCCTGCTCTAATTGATTTCTAGGTGGACACTCTCTAAGTTGAAAGATCCAAAATCTCAATATTTCACATTAAACACAAGAACACTTCAGCCCACAACATCTGAACTCAAAAGCCCCAAAATTAGGCATGGTGATCTGAGGAGCATAGCAAACAAGAAATGGATGGGGGTGGGGGGACGTACAGGCAGGCAGGTAACCCTATCATGCTTGTAACTGTAAATAGATATTTATAACTGATCATAGTTTTAATCGGTTTGATCAGTATTTATTGGCAATAGCCAAGTAATAATCACTGAAAAATGTTTGTAAATGTATAGATGGTATTCAGATTCAGAGAGAGTACAAATGAGCAGTAACTTTTTCTTATTTTAAAGTGATATCAATGTATTTTAGAAATTTTTACAAAATACAAATAATAAGTATAAAGAAAAAGGTTTCAGTCGCCCATAGTCTTACCCTTGAGATAACCGTTGTTATCACTTTGGATGCTTTCCTTATCTTTTTTCTATGGGTAGATAATACATTTTAAAAACAAAAATGGGATCATACTGTACATAGTTTTATATCCTACTTTATTTACTTATCATGAATATCTTCTCATATGCATATCAGACATTCTTCTTCAGCACAATTTCTAGGATGGCTGCCTAGTATTCCATCCTACAAGTATATTATACTGTAGCCATTCCACTGTTTAGATGTTTAGGTTGTTCTCTTTTGCAGTATATAAGCTAGATTGTCAACTCCATGAAGGCAAAGACTATAACTGGTTTATTTATCACTATGTCCCTGATATATAGTAGGCTTTCAGAAAATAGGTGTTTAAATTAATTCTTCTACTCTTCCATGTCTGTACCTATGCAGCTACACATGACAGGAGAAAAATACATAACCATGCTCACTTCAGGCTTAGAACCACTAATCTCATGTGGGCCTTCAGTGCTGCCCAAGCAGTGACACTACATTTCCCTCCTCCATTATATCTTCCCTCTGTTAGATGACTCTTTCATACGTTCTCTTCTCTCCTCAAAATTCAAACACCTCCTTCCTCATCCTCTGCTGATGACCTTCCTTCCCATTTAACTGAAGTGAAACAAGAGTCATTAAAAAAGAACTTCCACAAGTTCTACCATCTTATCTATCTACCTGCCTGCATCTGTACTTACATAGCCCACTTTCCCTCCTATGAGTATGTGTGAACTATCTGTGCTTCTAAGGCCAGCCCCTCTGCAAATGTACTAGGTGCCATCCTACCGAAAGACCTTACTGCATGTATCCTTTTTCACGTTATCAGTTTTCCGTCTTCTGTATAGGTTCCCTCAGATATAAATAGGCTGCTATCTCTCCACCCCACTTAACTGTCAGACTGCTGCCCCATTTCACTCCTCTTTACAGCAAAATTCCGTGAAAGAGTTGTTTATACTAATTCCTCCTTCCCCATTATTTCTTGAATCCTCGTGAATTAGGTGTTCACTTGTGTCATTCTTTCTGTTCTTATCAGAAGGTCAGTAACTTCTATTTTGCTAAATCTAGTGACCACTTTTCAGTCCTTACCATACCTGACCTATCAGCAGCATTTGGTACAACTGATTACTTTTTCTTTCAATACTTTATTCTCTTGTGTTCTAGGACACTGATTTTCTGACTGCCTTACTGGCCTTCTTGGTCCCTTTTGCTCATTCTTCATCAGTAGTTCTTTCTCAGTCCCTTTTGCTTGCTCCTTTTCTTGTCCTCCTGTCTTGAAATGCCCCAGAGTTCAATCGTCCGATCTCTTCTTTTTTCTATACTCAACCCTTTGGTGATTTCTTCCAGTCTCTGGGCTTTAAATATCTGCCTTCGGATCTCAAGTTTATACCTCCAGCCCATACCTCTCTTCTGAACTTCAGATGCATATATCTAACTGCCTGCTTGACCTCTCTCTTATATCTGTCTGATAGAGATCCCTAACTATTATTATGTCCAAAACCAAACTCCTGACCTTACCTACAAAACCTGCTTCTCCCCAAGTCTTTTTCATCTTAGTAAATGGCAATTATATCCTTGTTGCTCAAGCCACATTCTTGGTGGAATCCTTAACCTCTTCTGTTTTTCTTACATGAATATCTAATCTATCAGCAAATTCTATTACTTCTACCTTCATAATATGTCCAGAATCTAACTACTTCTCACCTTATCTTCTGCTAGCACTTTGGCCCAAGTCCCCACCGTATCTTATCTGGATGGTTGAAATAAGCTACCCTTCAGTCTGTTCTCAGCCTGGCAGCCAGAGTGATCCTCTTAACACATAAATGAAGTCAAGTTACTCCTCTGCTCAAAACCCTCTGGCAACCTCCCATTGAATTCAGAATAAAAGCCAAAATCCTTACAATGGCTTACAAGGCCCTATGCCATCTGACCCTCAGACCTCTCATACCTCATCTTCTGTGACCAGTCTAACTTGCTCACTTGGCCCCAGCCATACACTTGCCTCTTTTTGGTTCCTGAAACATGCCCGGCACATAACCATCTCAGGGCCTGGGTACTTGCTCATCTTGCTTCCTCTGTTGCTTTTCCCCCAAATATTCATACAGCTTGTTCTCCCGCCTCCTTCAGGTTTTTCACTCTCAAGTAGTCTTTCCAATAAGGCCTACACTGACTACCTTATTTTAAGTTGAAACTCATTCTACCCTGCCTCCAGCATTCCTCATTCTTTTCTGCTTTGTTTTTCTCTGTAGCATTTATCATCATCTAACCTATTATGTATTTGACTTACTTAGTTTATTTTCTATATCCCCCTCCTCCAAAACTAGGGTAGAGATTTTTGTCTATTTTTATTTATTGCACTTAGAACAGTGCCTGGCACACAGTAGGTACTCAAGAAATAACTGTTAATGAGTGAATGTAAGGAGTGAACATCCTTGGCAGATAAATATTTGTACAAATCCATAATTCATTTATTCATTCACTCAGTAAAATGTTTGAGTGCTTCCTGCATATCGGACTCTATGCAAGGTGCTAGGAGTATAACAGTCAAAAAATCACACATGGGGGCTTCCCTGGTGGCGCAGTGGTTAAGAATCCACCTGCCAATGCAGGGGACATGGGTTCAAGCCCTGGTCTAGGAAGATCCCACATGCCTCGGAGCAACTGAGCCCGTGTGCCACAGCTAGTGAGCCTGTGCTCTAGAGCCCACAAGCCACAACTACTGAGCCTGCGTGCTGCAACTACTGAAGCCCGCGTGCCTAGAGCCCTTGCTCTGCAACAAGAGAAGCCACCACAATGAGAAGCCCACGCACCACAACGAAGAGTAGCCCCTGCTTGCCGCAACTAGAGAAAGCCCGCGCACAGCAACGAAGACCCAAAGCAGCCAAAAATAAGTAAATCTAAAAATATAAATTAAAAAAAAAAGTCACACATGGTTCCTAACCTTATGGAGCGCATAATCAAATGAAAAATAAATACATCCTTTAACTATAAATTGTAATAAATGCTAGTGAAGAAACAATGAGGGGATTGAACTAAAGAGTAACAATAGGAGGTGACCTCTTTGAAGCAAATAGTCCAAGAGGACTTTCTCTACATAGATGACAGGCTGGGACTTGAAGGATGAAGTAGGAGCCAGCATGTGAAGAGCATGAAGATCAACATTTTATGAGCTCAGATTAGAAAGTTAGGCGGGGCTAAATGTTGCAGGGTTTCCTAGCCCGGTGGTTCTCAAAGTAGGGACTGGGAGCCCCTGGGGGTCTTTGTGATATTTTCAGGAAGTCCATAAAGTCATTACTATTTCATAATAATTTTAAGACATTATCATGTACTCTTTTTCACACATTCTCTCATGAGCATTCAGTGGCATTTTCCAGAGGCCACATGACAGGTATCACAACAGATTGAATGCAGAACTAGAAGCGAATATCCAGTTATTTTCTGTTTAGCCAGACTTTAAAGAGATTTGCAAAAATGTAAAGTAATGCCACTCTTCTATGCTTTCTTACCTTTTGGAAAATATATTTATTTTCATTTTTGAAATTAAGTTACTTAGAGTAACATGTAATGGTCTTTAAAATTTCTCAACTTTAATTTCTAATATGGTAAGTACTGATAGATTTAAACTACATAAACAAAAACTCTTTTGAGGTCCTCAGTAATTTTGAAGACTTATTGTAAAGGGGTCCTGAGACTAAAAAGGTGAAGAACTGTTGTCCTAGGCCATAGCAAGCATTTGGGACTTTATTCTTAGAGCAATAGGAAGTCATTGAAGGGCATTAAACCAAAGTAATGACATGATCTAATTTAACTTTTGAAAAGGCTACTCTCACTGCTGTCTGAAGAGTAGATTGTAGTAGGCTGACAGTAGGAGAGGGGAGGAAGGGGACAAATATGAAGTCACTGCATCAGTCCAGGTAAGAAATGATGGAGGTTTGTACTGAGGGGGTGCATGCATTTCCTAGAAGTGGCATAACAAAGTGCCACACACTGGGTGGCCTAAAACAACAGAAATGTATTGTCAGTACAGTCACTCTCCCTCTGAAACCTATAGGGGAGAATCCTTCCTTGCCGCTTGGAGCTTCTAGTATTTGCTGACAATTCTTGGCATTCCTTGGCTTATGGATGCATCACTCTAATCTATTTCCAAATAAGGTCATATTCTGAGGTGCTGGGAGTTAGGATTTCAACATGTCTTTGGGGGGAACACAGTTCATAACAGGTGGTAGCAATGGGGATGAAGAGAAGTGAAGACATATATGTATTTTAGACGTAGAACCAATAGGATTGCTTATGGAATAGATGCAGACAATGAAACAGAGAAATCAAGGATGGAACTCACATTTCTGAGTTGAGAAGCTAGATAAATAGTAGAGCCAAATGACATGAACACTTGCGGATGGGACCATGTTCCTTGGGGGATAAATTCCCAGAAGTGAAATTGCCAGGCCCCCATTTTCTTAAGTATCTTCATGCATTTATTCTTCTAGATAAGTTAGCTTTATTAATATTGTTTAATATTATTCAGGTTTACTCTATCAGATCCCCCTGATTTAAACAATCAAATGTAGTAAAATATAATATTGTAGACCAATTCAAAGAACTTAGGCAATAAGAAAGTAAAAATAGTAAGAGAGAACATTTGCCATGGAAGAACTTCTCATAATCAAAGTGGTAAAGTCCAGTGAGATATCAAAGTATTTCAAATTAAACTTCTAGATAGGAAATCTGGCTATATGAGTTTAATAACCATGTTATGAGATTAATTACAACTTCCCCTGCTGGATGAAAAGCTGGCTTTAGGTAAAAATGTCTTAAGTTCCCTGGTAACATGATGAGGTTAAGGATGTCACTTATATTACTAAGCAACATTACTTAAGATAAAAATGACCTCCTGATTGGTAAGTTGTATCTGGAATGGAAGGAACTGCAAAGGAATGATAAATTCCTGACGGTGACACTGCACTTTGGACTGTCCTGAGTTTCTTATAATTGGGATATCCATTGTGTGACCCTAGAAGCTACTGTTACAAGATACAATGGCTCCTATAAAGCAGCAGGTTCTCCAAACCAAGACGGACCCACATCTAACAATATGGATCTCCTCACCCCTGAGCTATATCTCCTAGAAAGAAGATAGCACGTGGATGGCTGGACAAGCTGTCACATGAATTACTGCAAGAACTCCAGTCTGACACTGCCCTGATGGCAAGTTCTGAATGGTTTCTGTCTGAAATCGTTCTGAGTAAACTGATGCCAAGTGTGTTCAGTAGTAGTCTTATGAGTCTGAATGATTACATGAACCTAAGAAGACCACCTTGTGGGCATAGCACATACATTATCCATCCTTTAGTTTCAGCTGCTCACTTATACTGTGCCTACTTTACTCCAATTCCTCTCTCTCTCCAGCAATTTTAATAACATGTTGAATTCAATGAAGTCATCTTAGCTTCAGTTCCTAAAACAAACTTGTTCTTTTTTTTTTTTAATATTTATTTGTCCACACTGTGTCTTAGTTGTGGCACACAGGATCTTCGTTGCCACGTGCAGGATCTTTAGTTGCTGCATGTGGAATCTTTGAGTTGTCGCATGCAGCATCTAGTTCCTTGACCAGGGATCGAACCCAGGCCCCCTGCATTGGGAGCATGGAGTCTTAACCTCTGGGCCACCAGGGAAATCCCGGCAAACTTGTTCTTGAGAACATTTGTGTAGATGTGAATCTGCTTTGTTGCCTTAGAAGGAGTGAGTAATCAGTAAGTGCTGCCTTTGGTTGTTTTCCTTTCAGTTATTTTCTTATTGTGTTTCCCTGTTTTGTGGTGGATTAGATGGGTGTCCAGAGACAGAAAGAGAGCAGGTGAGACAGTGACATATAACTTAACCAGAGCCTTATTACTCAGCCTCCTCAAGTCTCTAGAAAGTGATCAAACTCTGCACAGTGGGAGCCCCTTCTGGTGGAGAAGCAAGAATGCCAAGTGTGCAGCGGAACAGCTCCAGGTTGCTCCCCTTCTCAGGCAAAGCAGTACCACCTTCATATTTGCCTCAATTATTTGTCACTCCAGATACCAATGAACAAAAGGTTCTGTAGTGTAAAAAATATACATACATTGAAAATCACTGATGGAGAATATAGCCCAAAACCAAGATAAAATACATAGATCTGTGATAAAATACAGCAGATCATGTTGTGAGACCATCACAGATCATGGCTCAGAGACTTCCTAATTTTAGACACAACTTGAGAAACCCTCAGCAGAAGTAGAAAATATCAGGAGTCTAGGTGCACTGACAGTAATAAAGGATATTGGATAATCTGATGACTAAGGAAAAGCTTTAAATAAGTAAATAAAACTCAGTAATAAGCAAAAGTAGTCTGGGGCCATTTAGTGGAAGACCAAAGAGCTTTATATACCTTGATGCCCTGTGAAGGCATCATTCATAGAGTAGCATATACAGTAAATGTTTTTGTTCACTCATATGCCCAGACATTTACTTGGTGCAAGACATTGAGAGACATCATCAGTTTATGATGATAACTCTGAATCATCAAGAAGAGGTTAAATCATCTCCCATCTTCTCCATGTAGAGTGAAAAGGAGAATATGCCTTGGAAAGTTAATAAGGGTGGTGTTTTTAATGTTTGCATGCTCAAAGAGTAATGTTCCAATTATTTTTTAAAACTGCTGACAGGTTTTTCACTCTCTAAAGGTGCAAGTTAAATGAAGTGTTACTATACCTACTTTTTTCTTTTTTGAGAAAGGAGTATGCCTGTAACCAACTGAAGGCTTTAACTCATGCATCAGAAAAATTCTTAGAAAAATAATCATAAAATAACGTTTGTTAACATCTAAATTGTCAGATTAGTTTAACCATATTCTAATATAGAGTCACAGATCTCACATATTAGGAGAGGCAATACATTCCAAGCTTAGAAATACTAAAAATTATCTAAAATTATATTACTAACTCAGAATTTTTATCACTACTTCTAATTCCTCACAACCTATTTTGAGTGCCTCCCTTATCATATATTCATTTGAAATAATACTAAAATAGAATTTATATTCTAAATATCAAATTACTGGAGAAGAACAAAATCCCATTAGTCACACTGGAAAATCTGTCCCTTCTATGCAGCTCTATTATTACTCTTTTAATGGTTCATGCTGCATACTGTATCTTTAGAAGTAACATTGGTAGTAGATCAGATCTGAATTAGAGTATCAATGTCACTATGCTCACAGAAAAGAAAAGGAAACCCAGTGACACTCAGGAGAATTTTCTGCTCACAGAGAACATCTAGGAAGCATGTTATTTCTATAACTAAAATATATATGTGTGTGTGTATGGATAGATAGATAGATCTAGACTTGGAAATGAGGCTCTTGAGTCAGCTTGATAAAATGCATTTAACAGGGCTTCCCTGGTGGCGCAGTGGTTGAGAGTCTGCCTGCCAATTCAGGGGACGCGGGTTCGTGCCCCGGTCTGGGAAGATCCCACATGCCGCGGAGCGGCTGGGCCCGTGAGCCATGGCCGCTGAGCCTGCACGTCTGGAGCCTGTGCTCTGCAACAGGAGGGGCCACAACGGTGAGAGGCCCGCGTACATCCAAAAAAAAAAAAAAAAATGTATTTAACAGAAAAAAAACTAGGACTTGGCTGATACAGAGTTTTATGCACAGAAAACAGCAATATTATCAGTGACTTAATAAGTTAATATTTTTATCAATACTTCATTTGGTAGAATTTAAAAAAACACTTCTAATTAATATTGTTAAAATGGCCATACTACCCAAAGCAATCTGCAGATTTAATGCAATCCGTATCAAATTACCCATGACATTTTTCACAGAACTAGAACAAATAATCCTAAAATTCATATGGAACCATAAAAGACCCAGAATTGCCAAAGCCATCCTGAAGAAAAAGAACCAAGTAGGAAGCATAACACTCCCAAACGTCAGACAATACTGCAAAGCTACAGTAATCAGAACAGCATGGTATTGGCACAAAAACAGACATATGTATCAACGGAACAGAATAAAGAGCCCAGAAATAAACCCACACATCTGTGGTCAATTAATCTCCGACAAAGGAGTCAAGAATATACAATGGGGAAAATTCTCTTCAGCAAGTGGTGTTGGGAAAGTTGGACAGCCACATGTAAATCAATGAAGTTAGAACACACCCTCACACCATACACAAAAATAAACTCAAAGTGGCTTAAGGACTTTAACATAAGACATGACACCATAAAACTACTAGAAGAGATCATAGGCAAAACATTCTCTGACATAAAACTGTACCAATGTTTTCTTAGGTCAGTCTCCCAAGGCAGTAGAAATAAAAACAAAAATTAACAAATGGGACCTAATTAAACTTAAAAGCTTCTACAAAGCAAAGGAAACCATATACAAAATGAAAAGACAATACAGAATGGGAGAAAATATTTGCAAATGATGCAACTGACAAGAGCTTAATTTCCAAAATATACAAACAGCTCATATAGCTCAACAACAACAAAAGAACAACAACCCAATTGAAAAATGGGCAGAAAACCTAAACAGACATTTCTCCAAAGAAGAAATACAGATGTCCAATAGGCATGTGAAAATATGCTCAACATTGCTAATTATTAGAGAAATTCAAATCACAGCTACACGGAGGTACCACCTCACACCAGTCAGAATGGGCATCATTAAGAAGTCTACAAATAACAAATGCTGGAGAGGGTGTAGAGAAAAGGGAACCCTCCTGCACTGTTGGTGGGGATGTAAGTTGGCACAGCCACTGTGAAAAACAGTATGGTCATTCCTCAGAAAACTAAAAATAGAATTACCATATGATCCAGCAATCCCAGTCCTGGGCACATATCCAGGCAAAACTATAATTCAAAAAGATACATGCACCCCAATGTTCATAGCAGCACTGTTCACAATAGCCAAGACATGGAAACAATCTAAGTGTGCATCTATAGATGAATGGATACAGAAGATGTGGTGCATATATACAATGGA
Source organism: Stenella coeruleoalba (assembly GCF_951394435.1). Classification (NCBI taxonomy): domain Eukaryota; kingdom Metazoa; phylum Chordata; class Mammalia; order Artiodactyla; family Delphinidae; genus Stenella; species Stenella coeruleoalba. The sequence continues at coordinate 176,897,691 of NC_137169.1, forward strand.
ATACTGCTCAGCCATAAAAAGGAATGAAATAATGCCATTTACAGCAACTAGAGATTATCATACTAAGTGAAGTAAGTCAGAAAGAGAAAGACAAATACCATATGATATCACGTACGTGTGGAATCTGAAATATGACACAAATAAACCTATCTATGAAACAGAAACAGAATCATGGACATAGAGAACAGACCAGTGGTTGCCAATGGGGAGGGGGTTGGGAGAGGGATGGAGTGGCAGGTTGGGGTTAGCAGATGTAAGCTTTTATATATAGAATGGGTGGACAACAGAGTCCTATTGTATAGCACAGAGAACTATATTCAATATCCTATGATAAACCATAATGGAAAATATACTTTTAAAAAGAATGTGTGTATACATATATATATATGTAAAACTGAATCACTTTGCTATATAGCAGAAATTAATACAACATTGTAAACCAACTATACTTCAATTAAAAAATAACAGTAAATAAAATTTAAATATATATGTACATACTTATATTTGATAGCATGCCCAATCTGAAGAGAGAAGAAAACTTAGTCCTTAAAGAAAATAATTACTAATAAAATGGAGATAATGATTAAAAATAAGAAAGTAAGAAAGGATTAGTGTAGAAAGAAATAACCTGTATAAATTCAAGAGAGACCAACTTGTGCTCTTCACATAGGAGAAAAAGGAATCTGAAAGTCAAACTGAAAAGTAATAGTGATTTTTCACTGAGTTAACTGTAAACTGAGTCTCTTGTTCATGACTGTTTGGGCCCTTGTAGGATTATTACATCTGGCATTATGCTCTACACTGTAGGAAATACGTAGGGACTTCTTTTTTAAGTTCAGATAAAAGAAAAAAGGTCAGTCGAGAGATTAAAGAATAAACCAATAAGGAAAGATTAAAGTAATATATTCATTCTCTCATTTCATGAACATTTATTGAGCACACATGTTACGCAAGGCACTGTGATGGGCACTGCATGAAAGGCATAGTACTTGCATACAAGAAGTTTACAGTCTTAATGGAAGAGACAGATAAGTACATATAGTGTAAGCTATGCTGCAGTGGTAGAAAAGAGGGGCCCCTAACCCCACCTAAGGAGTCGAGGAGGTTTCCTAAAGAAGATGAACTGAATCTTAAAGACTGAGGGGATTTCCTTTTCTTACAAGATTCCAGACTAAATAATCTGAAGATTTTCCCACTAGAAAATACCCAGAAACGCAGAATAAAATCGCTTTAAATGCATAGCAGAGCTTACAAAAATGCAGGGTAGTTCTCTGAGGGCCAAAACCAAACACAGCTAAGAAACAAACTACAATAGTAAGCCTTAAATTTTTAATAAGCCCAAAGCTTTAAAAAGAAAATGGTAAGTTTAAACCAACACTTGGCTGCCGTGAAAGGAAGGATTGGCCAGTCTCAGTACCCATGAGGTAGAGATCTCTCTAAAAACAGCAGCCACCATCAAGAAGAAGTAGACTTTAAAACTCTGCCCACCAACACAGAGTTGACATGGAGAGGTTTTCTTGGCCTGTACTCCAATCCCAGGAGTGGGAGGTGGGATCGAGAGAGGTTTGCCCTTTTAAAATTTACACTATTGGGTTACCACACCTACCACACCTTACCCAATCACCTTTCCCCACATAACCCCATGCTCCCCACACTCGCTACACCTCAGACAGCCCTGCTACGTTATTCTTTATCCCATAAATATGCTAGCCCCTTGTCTTCCAGGAGCCAGATTTGAGATTTGTTCTCCTGTCTTCTCCTCGGCTGCCTTGTGAATAAGCACTGTCTTCACTGCAAACCTTGGGTGTCTCAGCATTTTGGCTTGCTGTGTTTCTGACAAAGGGAACCTGGCTTGGATAAATCTTCCCAGCAAAGAGAAATCCAAGACACCAAGTCAGATTTTTACCACATTTATCTATGCCGTGTGGCTGACAGTGTCTTGGTGCTCCAGCCAGGTGTCAGGCCTGAGCCTCTGAGGTGGGAGAGCCGAAATCAGGACACTGGACCAACAGAGACCTCCTCGCCCTATGTAATATGAATCGGCGACAGCTCTCCCACAGATCTCTGTCTCAATGCTAAGACCCAGCTCCACTCAACAACCAGCAAGCTCCAGTGCTGACACCCCAAAACACACCACTGGACACGGTCTTGCCCACCAGAAAGACAAGATCCAGCCTCATCCACCAGAACACAGGTACCAGTCCCCTCCACCAGGAAGCCTACACAACCCACTGAACCAACCTTACCCACTGGGGGCAGACACCAAAAATAACGGGAAGTACGAACCTGCTGCCAGCGAAAAGGAGACCCCAAACACAGTAAGTGAAGCAAAATGGGAAGACAGAGAAATATGCAGGAGATGAAGGAGCAAGGTAAAAACCCACCACAGCAAACAAATGATAAGGAAATAGGCAGCCTACCTGAAAAATAATTCAGAGTAATGATAGTAGAGATGATCCAAAATCTTGGAAACAGAATGGAGAAAATACAAGAAATGTTTAACAAGGATATAGAAGAACTAAAGAGCAAACAAACAATGATGAACAACACAATAAATGAAATTAAAAATGCTCTAGAAGGAATCAGTAGCAGAATAACTGAGGCAGAAGAACAGATAAGTGACCTTGAAGATAAAATAGTGGAAATAACTACCACAGAGCAGAATAAAGAAAAAAGAATGGAAAGAATTGAGGACAGTCACTAAGAACTCTGGGACAACAGTAAACACACCAACATTCGAATTATAGGGATCCCGGAAGAAGAAGAGAAAGGGACTGAGAAAATATTTGAAGAGATTATAGGTGAAAACTTCCCTAATATGGGAAAAGAAATAGTCAAGTCCAGGAAGCTCAGAGAGTCCCATACAGGATAAATCCAAGGAGAAATATGCCAAGACACATATTAATCAAACTATCAAAAATTAAATACAAAGAAAAAATATAAAAAGCAACAACAGAAAAGCAACAAATAACATACAAGGGAATCCTCATAAGGTTAACAGCTGATCTTTCAGCAGAAACTCTGCAAGCCAGAAGGGACTGGCAGGACATACTTAAAGTGATGAAGGGGAAAAACCTACAATCAAGATTACTCTACCCAGCAAGGATCTCATTCATATTTGATGGAGAAATTAAAACCTTTACAGACAAGAAAAATCTGAGAGAATTAAGCACCACCAAACCAGTTTTACAACAAATGCTAAAGCAACTTCTCTAGGCAGGAAACACAAAAGAAGGAAAAGACCTACAATAACAAACCCAAAACAATTAAGAAAATGGTAATAGGAGCATACATGTTGATAATTACCTTAAATGTAAATGGATTAAATGCTCCAACCAAAAGACCTAGACTGGCTGAAAGGATACAAAAACAAGATCTGTATATATGCTGTCTACAAGAGACCCACTTCAGACCTAGGGACAGGTACAGACTAAAAGTGAGGGGATGGAAAAAGATATTCCATGCAAATGGAAATCAAACGAAAGCTGGAGTAGCAATTTCTCATATCAGAAAAAATAGGCTTTAAAATAAAAACTATTACAGAAGACAAAGAAGGACAGTACATAATGATCAAGGGATCAATCCAAGAAGAAGATATAACAATGTAAATATTTATGCACCCAACATAGGAGCACCTCAATACATAAGGCAAATGCTGACCGCCATAAAAGGGGAAATCAAGAGTAACACAATAATAGCAGGAGATTTTAACACTCCACTTTCACAAATGGACAGATCAACCAAAATGAAAATAAGGAAACACAAGCTTTAAATGATACATTAAACAAGATGGACTTAATTGATATTTATAGGACATTCCATCCAAGAACAACGGGATACACTTTCTCCTCAAGTGCTCATGGAACATTCTCTAGGATAGATCACATCTTGGATTACAAATCAAGCCTTGGTAAATTTAAGAAAATTGAAAACATATCAAGTACCTTTTCCGACCACAACACTATGAGACTAGATATCAATTACAGGGAAAAAGAAAAACTGTAAAAAATACAAACACATGGAGGCTAAACAATACGCTACTAAATAACCAAGAGATCACTGAGGAAATAAAAAAATACCTAGAAACAAATGACAATGAAAACACGATGGCCCAAAACCTATGGGATACAGGAAAAGCAGTTCTAAGAGGGAAGTTTGTAGCAATACAATCCTACCTCAAGAAACAAGAAAAATCTCAAATAAACAACCAAACCTTAAACCTAAAACAATTAGAGAAGAACCAAAAAACCCCAAAGTTAGCAGAAGGAAAGAAATCATGAAGATCAGATCAGAAATAAATGAAAAAGAAATGAAGGAAACAGTAGCAAAGATCAATAAAACTAAAACCTGGTTCTTTGAGAGGATAAACAAAATTGATAAACCATTAGCCAGATGCATCAAGAAAAAAGGGAGAAGACTCAATAAAATTAGAAATGAAAAAGGAGAACTAACCACTGACACTGCAGAAATACAAAGGATCATGAGAGATTACTACAAGCAAGTCTATGCCAATAAAATGGACAACCTGGAAGAAATGGACAAATTCTTAGAAAAGCACAACCTTCTGAGACTGAACCAGGAAGAAAAAGAAAATATAAACAGACCAATCACAAGGACTGAAATTGAAACTGTGATTAAAAATCTTCCAACATACAAATGCCCAGGACCAGATGGATTCACAGGTGAATTCTATCAAACATTTATGGAAGAGTTAACACCTATACTTCTCAAACTCTTCCAAAATGTAGCAGAGGGAGGAACACTCCCAAAGTCATTGTATGAGGCCACCATCACCCTGATACCAAAACCAGACAAGATGTTACAAAAAAAGAAAACTACAGGCCAGTATCACTGAGGAACACAGATGCAAAAATCCTCAACAAAATACTAGCAAACAGGATCCAGCATCACATTAAAAGGATCATACACCATGATCAAGTGGGGTTTATCCCAGGAATGCAAGGATTCTTCAATATATGCAAATCAATCAATGTGATACACCATATTAACAAATTGAAGGATGGAAAGCATATGATAATGTCAATCGATGCAGAAAAAGCTTTCAACAAATTTCAACACTCATTTATGATTAAAAACTCTCCAGAAAGTAGGCATAGAGGAAACTTACCTCATAAACAACATAATAAAGCCCACATATGACAAACACACAGCCAACATCGTTCTCAATGGTGAAACACTGAAACGATTTCCACTAAGATCAGGAGTAAGAGAAGGTTGCCCACTCTCACCACTATTATTCAGCATAGTTTTGGAAGTTTTAGCTACAGCATCATAAAAGAAAAAGAAATAAAAGGAATCCAAATCAGAAAAGAAGAAGTAAAACTGTCACTGTTTACAGATGACATGATACTATACATAGAGAATCCTAAAGATGCTATCAGAAAACTACTAGAGCTAATCAATGAATTTGGTAAAGTAGCAGAATACAAAATTAATGCACAGAAATCTCTTGCATTCCTATACACTAATGATGAAAAATCTGAAAGAGAAAATAAGGAAACACTGCCATTTACCATTGCAACAAAGAGAATAAAATATGTAGGAATAAACATACCTAAGGAGACAAAAGACCTATATACAGAAAACTATAAGGCACCGTTGAAAGAATTTAAAGATGATACCAACAGATGGAGAGAAATGCCATGTTCTTGGACTGGAAGAATCAACATTGTGAAAATGACTATACTACCCAAAGCAATCTACAAATTCAGTGCAGTCCCTTTCAAACTACCAATGGCATTTTTCACAGAACTAGAACAAAAAATTTCACAATTTGTATGGAAACACAAAAGACCCTGAATAACCAAAGCAATCTTGAGAAAGAAAAATGGAGCTGGAGGAATCAGGCTCCCTGACTTCAGACTGTACTACAAAGCTACAGTAATCAAAACGGTATGGTACTGGCACAAAAACAGAAATATAGATCAATGGAACAGGATAGACATCCCAGAGATAAACCCATGCACATATGGTCACCTTATCTTTGATAAAAGAGGCAAGAATATACAATGGAGAAAAGACAGCCTCTTCAATAAGTGGTGCTGGGAAAAGTGGACAGCTACATGTAAAAGAATGAAATTAGAACACTCCCTAACACCGTACACAAAAATAAACTCAAAATGGATTAAAGACCTAAATGTAAGGCCAGACACTATCAAACTCTTAGAGGAAAACATAGGCAGAACACTCTGTGACATATATCACAGCAAGATCCTTTTTGACCCACCTCCCAGGGGAATGGAAATAAAAATAAACAAATGGGACCTAATAAAACTTAAAAGGTTTTGCACAGCAAAGGAAACCCTAAACAAGACAAAAAGAACCCTTAGAATGGGAGAAAATATTTTCAAATAAAGCAATTGACAAAGGATTAATCTCCAAAATATACAAGCAGCTCATGCAGCTCAATATCAACAAAACAAACAACCCAATCCAAAAATGGGCAGAAGACCTAAATAGACATTTCTCCCAAGAAGATATACAGATAGCCAACAAACACATGAAAGAATGCACAACATCATTAATCATTAGAGAAATCCAAATCAAAACTACAATGAGATATTATCTCACACCAGTCAGAATGGCCATCATCAAAAAATCTACAAACAATAAATTCTGGAGTGGGTGTGGAGAAAAGGGAACCCTCTTGCACTTCTGGTGGGAATGTAAATTGGTATAGCCATTATGGAGAACAGTATGGAGGTTCCTTAAAAAACTAAAAACAGAACTACCATATGACCCAGCAATCCCACTACTGGGCATATTCCCTGAGAAAACCGTAATTCAAAAAGAGTCATGTACCACAATGATCACTGTAGCACTACTTACAATAGCCAGGACATGGAAGCAACCTAAGTGTTCATGAACAGATGAATGGATAAAGATGTGGCACATATATACAGTGGAATATTACTCAGCCATAAAAAGAAAAGAAATTGGATTATTTGTTGTGAGGTGGATGGACCTAGAGTCTCATACAGAGTGAAGTAAGTCAGAAAGAGAAAAACAAATACCATATGCTAACACATATATATATGGAATCTAAAAAATAAAAATAAAAAAGTACCTAGGGGGCAGGACAGGAATAAAGATGCAGACGTAGAGAATGGACTTGAGGACACAGGGAGGGAGAAGGGTAAGCTGAGACAAAGTGAGAGTGGCACTGACATATATACACTACGAAATGTTAGATAGGTAGTGGGAAGCGGCTGCATAGCGCAGGGAGATCAGCTCGGTGCTCTGTGACCTCCTAGAGGGACGGGATAGGGAGGGTGGGAGGGAGACGTAAGTGGGGGGCCTATGGGGATGTATGTATATATATAGCTGATTCACTTTGTTATTTAGCAGCAACTAACACAACAATGTAAAGCAATTATACTCCTATAAAGATGTTAAAAAAAATTTACACTACTTAAAGTGTTCAGACTGCTAATATCTCCGTGGTGTCTGGCAGAAACAAAAGCAAAATCATTCTGGAGGGACAGAATCTCCATCCAGAGAATACAGCACAGAATTTTTCACAGATAAAACCCCACTTAAAATGAATTTACAGTCTAAAATTAGAAAGCACACAGGAAGCAATCAATAATACTCAAATCTCAGGCAGCACCACAAACATCACGTGTAGCATCACCTGCTTCCTCTCCCTGAGCTCAAATAAAAGAAATTTAGGGACTGTAGGTCTACTTAAAATGGTTAAATATATCAAAGATGACTTTTAAAATAGGAGAAAAAAGCAAAACACTATAAGGTTGGAGGAAAGTTTTCAAGCAGAGTGAAGAGCATTTACAGCTGTGGGAGTCGAGATAGGTATTCTTACTGGGAATCAGCAGTCACAAAATTGGGAGGAAGATGACCAAGGCTTGGGTCACAAATTGCCTTGAGTTCTATATTAGGACTCTTGTTTGCAAGTGACAAAAAGATCACATTTGCCTAGAGGGTATTTTGTTGTTGGCTCACCTAACCAAGAAAGGCAAGGGCGTAGCTGGAATGACAAGAACCAGAGACTCACTCTCTCTGGATCTTTCACCACTACTTTCTTCTTTGTGGATACTTCATTCTCTCCTACCGCAGACCAGTTTTCTCCAAAAAGTGGAGAACAGTGCTAGTTGTATAAGTTTTTGGCCCACATCTTTTACTTTTTTTTTTCTTTTTTAAAAAATTGTGTTAAGATATACATGAGAAAATTAACTAAGCATTTTTAGGTGCACAGGTCAGTGGCATTAAGTATATTCACATTGTGTGCAACCATCACCACTACCCATCTCCAGAACGTTTTCGTCATCCCATACTGAAAATCTGTACCCACTGAACAATAACTCCCCATTCCTCCCTCCTCCAGCCCCTGGTAACCACTATTCTATTTCTGTCTCTCTGAATTTGACTACTCTAAGCACTTCATATATAAGTGGGATGCTACAGTATTTATATTTTTGTATCTGTCTTTATTCACTACACCATTTTCTTTTGACCAGAGAGCAAAAGACCTTCTCTGCATACACACTTCTATCTCCTAGCTCCATTTTTTTAAATCCTGAGAGAAAACTCTAATTGATTTGGCTCGAGTGACTTGCTTACTTTTAGACCAGGAGGATGATGGATGCTATGATTTGCTCAGCTTGTGTTCCATGGGTACCCTAGACTCTTCCTCAATTGTCTGTGTGTACATATCTTCTCATAAAGCTCTTCCTTGTTCTTTCTATCTAAAATAGCATCCCAGGGCTTCCCTGGTGGCGCAGTGGTTGAGAATCTGCCTGCCAATGCAGGGGACACAAGTTCGTGCCTCAGTCCAGGAAGATCCCACATGCCGTGGAGCGGCTGGGGCCGTAAGCCATGGCCGCTGAGCCTGCGCGTCCAGAGCCTGTGCTCCGCAACGGGAGAGGCCACAAAAGTGAGAGGCCTGCGTACCGCAAAAAACAAAACAAAAAATAAAATAGCATCCCACATCACGCTAGACTCTATTATGCCTTTTTTTTTTTCAGAGCACATATCACTACCTATTATAGAATAGATTTATTTGCTTACTACTTCACCTATCACTAGTATGTAAGATTTATAACATGAAAGACCTTCTCTGTTTTTGTCACCTCTTTGTTCCCAGTACCTAGAACAGTGCCTGGGCCATAGTAGGAGCTTAATAAACATTTTTAATTAATCAGTTGGAAGTTGGGGTGGAGATAGAGATTTAGTATTCATTGGTAAAAGTGACTAAAATAAGTTAATTATGCTTCCACCTCTCTAGTGAAGATAAACAATTACAAATAGAATGAAACTGAACTTTGAGTATATATGAACACAGTGATTAAACAAGAAAGTTATGCACAAATAGCAAGAGAACGTTTCTAAAGAGGATAATTGTGGAAAATATAACCTTGCATGATGGATGCATGAGTTAGAGTCTTGAAACTGCAATAGATTAAACTCTTTCTGAAATTGCTTTCTGATGCTGGGCATTTAAGCTATAAATGTGAATGTATAAACGCATCAAATGTGTGTACCCATATACACACACACACACACTTTTACAGATTAACTCTGTAAACTAGCAAAGCAGATATGAGTCTAAAGCCATAATGGGCAGTGCAGTTCTTTCAAAACTGCCCTTGGCCATAGTGAGGCAAGGCAAGTCCATATACTCTGGAGTACAACTTCACACTGTTGTGCTGCCCCACATAATCATCTCTTCAATCCTGTTTACTGTAGCTGCCTCAGCTCTCTTCTCCTACCTGCCCTTAACCTCAAGGGCAGGGCAGGGCAAGGCAGAGAGGAGCTGGGAGCAAAGTAGAGGCTGTATTGAAAAACACAAAAAAGTAGTAGACAAAAATTATCTCTTCCTGCCTTCTTGATGCTGCTTTCCGTCTTTTACTCCCCTTAGAGTTTATTATTATCCTTATGATGTGTAATGGGCATCCCAAACATAGCCACTGTTGCACCTCAGAAGAGTCTACCCTACTCACAGGGTTCCTCAAAATTACTTCTTTCATATCTCCTCCCACCCACCCACCCCTCACCTCCAAATCCAATGAGAACTCTTATTCCCTAGTAGGAAACAGTTTAATTAAACTGTATTGCCTCAAAGTTGTTTCTCTACCCCCACCAGCTGTTATCCCTGCCAAGCTTCTCTAGGTGTTAAAAAGCTCTTAAGGCATGACTTTTTTCTTACTACCTATCTGAACCAGAAAATAAGCTCTCTGTGGCAGCTTTTTGCTTTTCTTCTTAGGAGATTAAATAGAAAGAACCACACCCAAAACCTTCTGGGAACCAACTGCCACATTCAGCTTTTAGGAAATGGGAAAGGTAGATATGGCTTGTCCAAGAGTAGTTGATTTAAATCATAATACCACCCTGTCTCAGTTATTCACAATAATGGTTAATCATTTATTCTTAATTACCAGGGGCTTAATAATGGCCATGCACATACTAAATGCATATCAACTAAACTACTAAATTCTACTTTTCACCTGTACTTAATCCTGATTATGTGTTGCTCATGTAATGTGATCACCTGCTCTCAGCTTAAGAAATATCATTGCTTAGATGGAAAGATATACCATGTTCTTGGATTGGAAGAATCAACATTGTGAAAATGACTATACTACTCAAGGCAATCTACAGATTCAATGCAATCCCAATCAAATTACCAATAGCATTTTTCACAGAACTAGAACAAAAAAGTTTTAAATTTGTACGGAAACACAAAAGACCCTGAATAGCCAAAGCAATCCTGAGAAAGAAAAACAGAGCTGGAGGAATCAGGCTCCCTGACTTCAGACTGTACTACAAAGCTACAGTAATCAAAAGAGTATGGTACTGGCATAAAAACAGAAATATAGATCAGTGGGACAGGATAGAAAGCCCAGAAATAAACCCACACAGCTGTGGTCAACTCATCTATGACAAAGGAGGAAAGAATATACAGTGGAGAAAAGACAATCTCTTCAATAAATGGTGCTGGGAAAACTGGACAGCTACATGTAAAAGAATGAAATTAAAACACTCCCTAACACCATACACAAAAATAAACTCAAGATGGATTAAAGACCTAAATGTAAGACCGGATACTATAAAACTCTTAGAGGAAAACGTAGGCAGAACACTCTTTGACATAAGCTGCAGCAATATCTTTTTGGATCCACCTCCTAGAGTAATGAAAATAAAAACAAAAATAAACAAATGGGACCTAATTAAACTTAAAAGCTTCTGCACAGCAAAGAAAGCCATAATCAAACTGAAAAGACAACTCATAGGATGGGAGAAAATATTTGCAAACAAAGCAACCGACCAAGGATTAATCTCTAAAATTTACAAACAGCTCATTCAGCTCAATATCAAAAAAAAAAAAAAACCAACCAAAAAGTGGGCAGAAGATCTAAATAGACATTTCTCTAAAGAAAGACATACAGATGGCCAAAAAGCACATGAAAAGATGCTCAACATGGCTAATCATTAGAGAAATGCAAATCAAAACTACAATGAGGAATCACCTCACACCAGTCAGAATGGCCATCATCAAAAAGTCTACAAACAATAAGTGCTGGAGAGGGTGTGGAGAAAGGGAACCCCTCCTACACTTTTGGTGGGAATGTAAACTGGTACAACCACTATGGAGAACAGTGTGGAGGTTCCTTAAAAAACTAAGAACAGAACTACCATATGACCCAGCAATCCCAGTCCTGGACATATATCTGGAGAAAACCATGGTTTGAAAGGATACATGCACCCCAGTGTTCATTGCAGCGCTGTTTACAGTAGCCAAGACGTAGAAGCAACCTAAGTGTACATCGACAGAGGAATGGATATAGAAGATGTAGTACATATATACAATAGAATATTAGCCATAAAAAATGAATGAAATAATGCCATTTGCCACAAAATGGATGGACCTAGAGATTATCATACTAAATGAAGTCAGAAAGACAAATATCATATGTTATAACTTATATGTGGAATCCAAAAAAATGATACAAATGAACTTATTTACAAAACAGAACAGACTCAGAGATTTCAAAAACTTATGTTTACCGAAGGGGAGAGGCGGGGGGAGGGATAAATTAGGAGTTTGAGATTAACATAGACACATTACTATATATAAAATAGATAACCAACAAGGACCTGCTGTATAGCACAGAGAACTCTACTCAATATTCTGTAATAACCTATATGGGAAAAGAATCTGAAAAACAATAGATACAGGTATACGTATGACTGAATCACTTCGCGGTACACCTGAAACTAACAACATTGTAAATCAACTATACTCCAATATAAAATAAAAGTTAAGTTAAAAGAAATAGCATTGCTAAAAAAGACTTATCTGTGCTCTAACTAGTTTATGTAGTTAGAGTATCTTGGTTTTAAAGGAATAAAAAAATTAACTGAACAGTTGGAGTTTCCTGAGTATATGTGGGAACTTTTGACTTTAACAACTTGTAGGACTTTGTGTGATTTGAAATCACATTTCTTTATGATATTTGATATGATTGGGAAACCTAGTGTTATAAGCCTGGAATAAGTGAATCTTTGAAAAGGGATTAAAAAGCTACTAACTCTTACTGTAAATCATAGACTTCTTAGATAGGTTTTGGGAATGTGCTTAGAAAACAACACTATAATACTAGCAAGATAAGTGATATACAGAGTCCATTTTTTTGCCACTAACTGCAGGTCTGGTCATCCTGTCACTCTAACTGTAGCTGCTGCAGTGTACAAGTCACCATTCAGCATTCTCCTTTTCTCCTAGATGGAGAGTTTGGTCAAAAGTTACTGTGAGGCTCAGAGAACTGACTTCCTTTCCTGTATCTTTTAAACCTATGGAACTTTGGTATATCATATATATTTGCTGTAGCGTATGTACCTTCATACTTTTGCAATACCTTAGGTTCTAAAATATACTGTTTGTTTCTTTTATAGGACAATGAAGGTCAAACAGCTCTACATTATGGTAAGATGCTTTTAAATTATTACTAATTATATTTGACTTTTCTCTATTTGTTTATCTCAATTTTGTCCAGCCCAACATAGTGCTTAGAAAAATGCCTAGCCACTAGCAGAAATACAGTAACTTAAAAAAAAAAAGAAAAAAAACAGATTAATAACCTGTAAAGTTGGAGATAGGTTAAAATTCTTATGGACACATTCACAGTAAATTGAGCATTTCTGTACAATCAATAGAAATGGAGGCTCCTCCAATCTCCTTTTGAAAATTTATTATTTCATTCTTGCTACTGTCAGTGACAAGTAAGATGCTAATCACTGTCACTTAGGGGCTAGAATCTCTCCTATAAGAAATGCTTTCTTGATGTAGTTGAAGTGAAGAAAAATAGATTTTATTTTTTAACTTATTTCCCCTATTAACTGATTAGCGTGGTTAACTAATCTTCACTTAAGTAATCTGTAAAACAGAGGATAATCTGTAATGGAAATAATATGGCTCTCGAAGAGCTACTGGGTAATTTCAGTGAGGTAAAAGATATTGAAGTATTTTGTAAACTGTAAAGTACCAGAAAAAGTGTTGTTACTTTTAATCTATTTGGGTGTGAATATGGTTGAATGAAAGACAGCCATCGATATTTAAACCAGAATATATCAAGAACATCTCCCAGTCAGTAAGAAAGACAATCAGGGCTTCCCTGGTGGCACAGTGGTTAAGAACCTGCCTGCCAACACAGGGGACATGGGTTTGAGCCCTGGTCCGGGAAGATCCCACATGCTGCAGAGCAACTAAGTCCGTGTGCCACAACTACTGAGCCTGCGCTCTAGAGCCCACAAGCCACAGCTACTGAGCCCGTGCACCACAACTACTGAAGCCCGCGCCTAGAGTCCGTGCTCCGCAACAAGAGAAACTACTGCAATGAGAAGCCCGCGCACCACAACGAAGAGTAGCCCCCGCTCACCACAACTAGAGAAAGCCCGTGTGCAGCAATGAAGACCCAACACAGCCAAAAATAAATAAGTAAATAAAATAAATTTATTAAAAAAAGACAATCAAATGGAAAAAATAGACTCCAAAAAACAGATAGTCAGCTTACAAATGGGAAGAGCCAAATAACCGATAAACAAGATGCTCACCTTCACCAATAACTTTCAAGAACTATGAATAGTCTGACATTGTACTCTGCTTGCAGACTAACAAATTAGCTTGGTACAGTCTTATGGATGCTGGCAAAAGACACACAACTCATGGATCAGAGACAAAAGACTATTATTCACAGCATAGCAAGCAGCATGAGCTTTGTGTTTGTGTTATTTCCCCTTGAGTCCCACTGGAGCTATGAAGAAAAGCCCAGGTAGGTCCTGCACACATAGTGCATCATAGCTTAGAAATCCTAAGCTTAGGGAACTCTAGTCTTTTATAATAAGCTGCCAGAAGACCTGCTCAACCTTTGCTCTGGAGAACACATATGTTTATTGTACTGGACAATAAACAAACCTGCCTTCCACTCTGGAAAGAAACAGTACCTCTGTTGTTGAAGGCTGTTCACTATATAAACATTTTTGGAAAGATAGTCCAGAATAAAAGCTGTCATGACCTTTGCTCACAAGGGGTGCAGAAACATGAGAGTCCCTCGGAGAATTGTCTCCCAACGATAATCAGGGAATGCAGGTTAACACATTTAGATATAACTTCACACAGATTGGCACCATGTAAACATTTACAAAGATTAATATTAGGATGTAGAGGAACAAGAACTCTCGTACATTGCTGTTGTGTCAACTGTTGCAATCACTTTGGAGATGAATTTGGCAAAGTCTAGTGAAGTTGAAGGTACACATACCATACAATCCAGCAATTTCACTTCTAGTATATTCCCTAGAAATACTCCCCAGAATGTATATAATGAGACATAATTAAGAACATGTATTGCAGCATTACTTGTAATAGCCAAAAACTTGTTTAATTAGCCTTTATATTCCTCTGTATTCTGTACTTAAAATAGTTAATTTAAATTGCATATATATACACACATATATGCATACATGTATATTCTGTGTTACCAAATGCCTTTGAAAGGTGTGCCATTAAAAATGTGCATATCCAGGACTCCCCTGGTGGCGCGGTGCTTAAGAATCCGCTTGCCATTGCAGGGACATGGGTTCAATCCCTGGTCTGGGAAGATCCCACATGCCACAGAGCAGCTAAGCCCGTGCTACACAACTACTGAGCCTGTGCTCTAGAGCCCATGAGCCACAGCTACTGAGCCCACGTGCTGCAGCTACTGAAACCGGCACGCCTAGAGCCTGTGCTCCGCAACAAGAGAAGCCACCACAATGAGAAGCCCGCGCACCGCGACGAAGAGTAGCCCCCACTCGTCACAACTAGAGAAAGCCTGCGTGCAGCAACAAAGACCCAAGGCAGCCAAAAAAAAAAAAAATGCCTATCTATCACAGTATACAGGTAATCACTAGGCTCCTTTCTATAAACAGCCCTCCGAAGTAATTATTGTTTTCCCCAGTTTATAAATGAGGAAATCAAAACTCAAAGAAGTTAATAAACTTACCTAAGGGAGCCAGAGATTCAAACCCATATGTCTAAATTTACCAGGAAAGGAGAGAAAAACAAATGCCTTCCCCTGCCTCCTTCCACAGCACTCACATTTCTCACTCTGCAAAGGTGTTTATAGAATTCTGTCAGATAGCTCCTCTGACATCACCAAATGCTGGCTACTCTTAACTCTAATTTTCGACCCAGGAAAAAACGTTTCTCAGCTACCTCCCTAGCTGTTTGAACTTGACCTAAGTCAAACAACCACAGATAATCTGAAAGGGAAAAAAGGAAACTCTTCAACAGTGGTTGTGAGGCCCTCGGCCTAAAATTCAGGGCTGCGCCTTCTTCCTGCTGCCTGGCTTCAAGAAGCCAGGCAAACTTTTTATTTCAATATACGTGCATAAGGTCCAGAGTTCACTGCTCGGCTTAGAAAGACAACTCCGCCAATGCAACCACGTGCTGTGCTAAATCAGTTCTTACTTTCATCCCCTCATTCCTTCTTTCATCCACTCATTAGACATTTTTTAGTGCCTTCTCTGTGGCACGTTTTGTGTTTTCCTTTCATTTCTCCATCCAGAAACTGTAGAAACAGTTAAACCAGACTAAATATGCCCTTGAGAATGTAGATGAGTCACTCTGTCATCCCTAGTTAACCGTTAGGGGTGAATGCCTTTACAGAGGTGGGAATGTGTCCATTTAAGTTTGACATGTGTAAACTTCATTTCTGTGGAGCAGCAGGGTTGGGAATTTTTTTTTTTTTTGGCTGCACCGTGCGGCGTGTGGGACCTTAGTTCCCTGACCAGGGATCAAACCCACACCCCCTGCATTAGAAGCACAAAATCTTAACCACTGGACCGCCAAGGAAGTCCCTCAAAGGTCTTTCTGACTGGCTTCAAAATAAGCTGTATATTCTTTATGTACTGATATGGAAAAATCTCTAAGATATATTGTTAAGTGAAAGGAATAAGGTGCAGAACAGTGCATATACTGTGCTGCCATGAATATATCTGTACACATTTGCTAGTAAATAGAATGATACACAAAAAGTGAATGTTGGTTGCCTAAGGGAAGCAGTGTGGAGCTAGAATACAAGCGCAGGATAAAAGTGTTTTCCTATAAACCCTTTAATGACTTCTGTATTTGGAACTGTATGCATGTATCTATTTGAAGATTCAGTTTAAATTATTTTAAATTTAAATTATTTTAAATCTAAATATCATAGGCTCTATTAGTACTATAAATACAACTTAATTATATTTCATTCATTCAACAAACATTTAATGAGCACCTACTATTTGCTGGATAAAATATACCAAACATCCTTTTCAAGGTAACAGATGTCCCCAGACATTGGGTGTCCTTCACCTCGCAGCCAATAAACAAGGACCTGATAACCATAGTGCTAGTGTGTGAGTTAACACTGTCTAATCTGGGGAAACTGTGGGCTTGTGTTTCAATGCCAGCAAACCCTGGAAATGTT
Source organism: Stenella coeruleoalba (assembly GCF_951394435.1). Lineage (NCBI taxonomy): Eukaryota > Metazoa > Chordata > Mammalia > Artiodactyla > Delphinidae > Stenella > Stenella coeruleoalba. The sequence goes on from NC_137169.1 coordinate 176,914,676, forward strand.
GCTTCTTGAGTAATGGGAAGTTGGAACTGAGACCTGCATCCAGAGTAAACCAGCACTTTCAAAGGACTGCATCCTCAGTAGGAAAAAAAAGTTAGATTAGATTAGAAAAAGGTGACCCACTAGTGTAAGGAAGGAAAACAAGTTTATCTGCCACAGACCAGAATCTGGGTGGAAGAAAAGCCCTACCTCATGCAAGTTTGGGGTTTAAACTTATACTCTGTTTCAGAAATTCTCAAGTTGAGAAATTAACATAAGTGTACTAGGCTGGTTACCCCTAAAGGAACTGGCAGAAGCAAATGCTAAACTTCTCTTGAGAGACACATCCTCAACCGATGCAGCACAAAATTCCTACAGAAAGAAGTTCTGCTGAAAATGAGCTCACAATCCGGAATTACAGATTACATCTGAGTGAATGTCAGCAGACATAGTAAACCACAGGATTAGACTTTAAGGAATTTAAGTAAAACTATTGGATAGAAATTATCAGAAAAAGATTGTATAAAATCAAGGAATCAAGAACACAGAAACAAGACACTCCAAAAAAGAATAAGCAGATTTGAAAGAGAATCAAATAGAATTTCAGTAAGTGAAAAAATATAGAAATCTTACAATACGAATAGGTTGAAGTGCAGAATTGGCACCCAAAAAAAAAAGCAAATTATGGTGAACTGAAAGGTAGTTCTAAAAGGCAGTACAGAAAGATAATGAACTGGAATTGTAAAAAGAGACACTGAGTGTAAAATGATGACTCTCACGAACATACTGTTTTGTATCTGGCATCCTGAACTCAGTATGTACTATATGCTTCCATTTATATGAAGATCAAAAACAGGAAAAACTCATCTCCAGCATTAGCAGACAGGATAATGGTCACCTTGGGGAACTGGGTAGGTGGCATTTGGAAGGGATTAACAGGGCAGGGGTGCTTCTGAGATTCTAATGATGAGCTGATTCTTGATCTGTGTGCTAGTTACATGGATAAATTTATCTTAAGAAAGTTTATGTTTATTGTTTTGGAACTCTTCTGTATGTATTTTATACTCTAATAAAGTTTACACACATACAAAAAAAATATCCAGACCTAGGCAGATATAAGATGGTGGTGTTACTGTTTTCATATATAAAATCTCTTAACCTTTCCAACAAATGTCTGAGCTAGGCCTTGTTTTCCTACATTTGCAGATGAAAAACTGAAGTCCAGATAGGTGAAGTGACCTTGACAGGGTAACACAAGCTGTAGGTGGCAGAGCCAAGACACTTGTCCAGATCTTCTGATTCCACTTCCAGTCGTCTTTTCATAACTCTGTAAATAATTACAGTCCTAGTATCCTTTTAAAGCACACATTATTTTGTGGAAGATAGTCTTTTATAGAAATAAATGAAAGTCTTTTATCATTGGTCACCTTGGTCAGTGGGTCAGGCTATTTTTCAAAACTGTACTTGTGAGTAAACACGTATATACGTGTCCATTTGTGCACCTGCATATTCCTATTTCTGTTCACTGAGAGTTTAGACAATCATAAAAATTATCCCTGATTCAGGAATCCTGCCCAAAATTGATCTAGTAAAATGATTTCTATTTCTATCTGTCTCTCAGATTATATTATTCATTGTAGAAAGAACAAAACAAATACCATATATGTTATAATCAAGATAATTAAACATTCCAGTAATATCATTAGTTAGAGGTTTTGGCATTACAAATATATAAAACTAAAATATTCTGACAACTCAGGAATGTTTTGTGAAATTAATACTTTAATGATCACTTTTAGGTGTGATTAATTTTTAATTTAGATTTTCTTACTAGGTCACTAGACTTTTGCCCGATTTTAAGGTTGTCAAAACAGAGCTTAGCATGTAACAATAATAATAATTGCCATTTATTAAGCACCTACTATATGCCAGGGAATCTGCTGGGCATATTTTATCCATTTAGTCATTTAATGTTATTTAATCTTTTTATTTAATAGGCACTCAATAGCTATTTGTTGATTTTATTTTATTTTAGGACCCTTAATCTATTCTTGGAACTTTCATAACACTATAAATATAGTTAAATCCAGTGATTGCAGACAATGTTGGGGATGTCTTGGGGGCTTAGCTATTATTTTTTATGAATTACAGTTTGGCTTGACAGCTGTCCTTGTGTTGACAGCTCTTCTGATTATAGCAGTTGTCAAACTCCATGCTTAAGCAGGTTGTAAATCCTGCCTTCTTCCGATTAAAACTGGGTCAGAGCCAATGGCAGGTTAACTAGAGGCCAGTGTTCTACTACTGTATGTCCTTACTAGTTCGCTCTACATGCGCTTTGCGTAGCAGCGTACTAAAACCTTCATTCGCCTCTGTTTTACTTTGGTGTTTCTGAATCTTCAGATATTGGTCCTCCCGTTGTTTTGTGATTTAAACATGGTCCCTGCTGAAGAGTATATTAGTGTAAGTGTGGGCTTCCTTGTAAATGGCCTGTTAGCCCTCCCCTCCTCCCCCTCCACTGGGAATACTAACATCATTGCATCTGTGTCTCCCAGGGGAAATCAGGGCTTTTCCTTGCACGTGCAGTCATGTGATTTCAGAGTGGGCAGGCTTTGTATCCTCATGAGCCCTTGGTCTTCCACGTAAAGCACCATCTGTTCTGTTCCTTGCACGCTGTTACAGGGCAGTGGGAGGAGGCATTAGAGTGAAAATAAATAAAATAAAAAAAGAAAGAAATTCATCATCAAAACCCTGAGGATTAATGGAGTCAGAAGGCTCACTGCTCTGAATGAAAATTCATCTTCACCTGTGCCAGTGTCAGGGCTGCATCTATGGCACTTGACAAATAGAGGTTCCCAGGGTACCGTAAATTCAGCAACTGTTCTAATCCCTGTAGGCTTGCTCAGGCTTTTCCGAGATGGGCTATGACTGTTTTTGTATTTCCCAGCACATTGTGGGCACCAGTATCCCCTCATTAATTTGGTAAAATGTTAGCACCCTTTCCTTCTCATCCCGCTGTCATCTTCTTTGTCTTTGTCCATTTTGAGGGGGAGGGCAGCTCATACATTTCTGAAAGAGGACTCTGCCTTGTGAACTGTGCTTCACTGAAGATGCCAAAGGCAGAGAAATCAATTAACTAATGAATTTTGAGCAAATACTAATCCCTAATACTGTGTTAGATGAAGAGGAGAATATAGAAAAGAATATAATCAAGTAGCTCACCATCTAATTGGGAGCACAGAGCATATATTTTCAAAAACTGTCTGTTGGGCACCTATACCTGCCATAGGCTCTATGCTAAACATAAACATAATTGATGCCTATCAACAGTGACTCTCCAAGAGGTACTACAAATGCCCTCCTCATACTGGGGTAAGATTCACCTGTGTGCTTTCCCCTTGTCCTTTAAATCAGTCTTTCTCTTCCCGTCTTTTTTTTTCTACTACAACTCCCTGATTGCTTATGCTCTCATATCAGTCTGTCTTTGCATAAACCCAGGCATTTGTTAATAAAACTCCTTTCCTTGTGGGTACCATATCCCTTACTCTGAGATACTATTTTGCAACCCCTTAAATTCCAAATTTAAATCTCACTTTATAGTTACAGTTGAGCTAAAATTTCATTTACATTTGTTAGGTTAGGGGATTGTTATACAGCCCAGTTAAGCCTTTTCTCAGCTGGTTGGCAGTAGTCCTCTACATGTGAAACTTAAAAATTTAAGCTCCATTCCTGGGTTAGTACTCATAGATTATACCATATCTCACTACTGGAAAAGTCACATCATCATACAGATTGTATGAAATTAATGCCCCTTTGTCTGAGATGGCCAGCTTAGTGTCTTCAGCCGTAATACACAGCTACTTAGCCTGATCTTCATGCTTAGCAGTCTCAAGTGTTGGGTTAGATTTGAGCTAAAGTGTGATCTGACAGACCATGGTAGTTGTTACCGTGTATCACAGATTTATACACTGGGAAATTTATTCCTCTGATACTGCTTTAAAAGTTCCAATTTTATGGTACAGCCACTATAGAGAACATTATGGAGGTTCCTTAAAAAACTACAAATAGAACTACCATATGACCCAGCATTCCCACTACTGGGCATATACCCTGAGAAAACCATAATTCAAAAAGAGTCATGGGGGCTTCCCTGGTGGCACAGTGGTTGAGAGTCCGCCTGCCGATGCAGGGGACATGGGTTCATGCCCCAGTCTGGGAAGATCCCACATGCCGCGGAGCAGCTAGGCCCGTGAGCCATGGCTGCTGAGCCTGCACATCTGGAGCCTATGCTCCGCAAGGGGAGAGGCCACAACAGTGATAGGCCCATGTACCGCAAAAAAAAAAGAGTCATGTACCAAAATGTTCATTGCAGCTCTATTTACAACAGCCAGAAGATGGAAACAACCTAAGTGTCCATCATCGGATGAATGGATAAAGAAGATGTGGCACATATATACAATGGAATATTACTCAGCCATAAAAAGAAACGAAATTGAGTTATTTGTAGTGAGGTGTATGGACCTAGAGTCTGTCATACAGAGTGAAGTAAGTCAGAAAGAGAAAGACAAATACCATATGCTAACACATATATATATGGAATCTAAGAAAAAATAAAAATGTCATGAAGAACCTGGGGTAAGACAAGAATAAAGACACAGTACTACTAGAGCAGGGACTTGAGGATATGGGGAGGGGGGAAGGGTAAGCTGTGACAAAGTGAGAGAGTGGCATGGACATATATACACTACCAAACATAAAATAGATAGCTAGTGGGAAGCAGCCGCATGGCACAGGGAGATCAACTCGGTGCTTTGTGACCACCTAGAGGGGTGGGATAGGGAGGGTGGGAGGGAGGGAGATGCAAGAGGGAAGAGATATGGGAACATATGTGTATGTATAACTGATTCACTTTGTTGTAGAGCAGAAACTAACACACCATTGTGAAGCAATTATACTCCAATAAAGATGTTAAAAAAAAAAGTTCCAATTTTAAAACCTAACCAAGTGTTTCTCATAACAAGTTGAGACTGACAGCTGTGGCAAAAATGTTAAATGATTATTCCTTAAAATATAAATGTCACGTAGCTAGTTTTAGGCAGGATAAATATCCTCTATTCACAGCTACTTGATATTGGCAATGTGTCTTTAACTTTGTTATGTTTTCTAAGAGACTGTCTTCCATTGGAATCTAACTTGAGACTGTCTTCCACTGGAATCTAACTTGGTGTACAGTGATTCATGGTAAAACCTTTCAAAAATGTAAAATAAAAATGTTCATTATTTGGGGAGATGATTTTAAACTCTCAGAGGGATGTTATAATCCTAAACACTCTATTGGTAAATATATCCTGTCTCTGCCTTCCTTCCTATCTAAGGCATACCCCAAAACATGATCTCAGTCCATTAACACCTGTCCCAGGATTAGAATAGGCAAATTTGCCTTTCTGTACCTTTTTCTCCTACTCTCTATTCACTTATTCAAATATTAATTTAACATTTATAATTCTAGTAGCCTTCTAAGAAATCCCACTAAAGGCAGAGAGATAGGGTTGCCAGATGGTCTGATTTTAGCTCAGAAAAATTTCTGCCTTCCACCACTGTTCCCTTAGAACCACCTCTGAGTCTGTGCTATTATAAATTAGAGTTTGGTACCTCAGTCTGTCAGGATGGATAATATAAAGAATCACCAAAGCTGTCACAAATTTGTAACTTATCACAACCTGGCTCTTGGCTCTATGCCCACTTCACAGCACATAGCCAGGGAGCCCTGAGCTGAAAGCACCCACCAGGGGAGAGAAGACAGGTGAGGGAGCCATAGAAAGCAGCTCTTTTATCTTTACATGAGTACCAACAAAGTGCAAAAGAAGAAACGTCACTACTAAATCATTTAAGACCAAACTCCCGGAGAGTTCTGCTTCCACTTAAGACAGAGAAAACTGCGACAGAACATTGCTCCCACACTAACACGAAGAAAATGCTAGATAGTCTACAAAATCGTAACTTTTCTTAAACCCATCAGATAGTAGAAGTTGCGTGTCAGCAAAGTAAACCGAATTCCAAAGAATGACAAGCCCCTATAAGATACAACAACTGTTTCACCTTTGATAGAGCACCCAAGGAATAGGCAGCCACCATAAAAGCAGATAAGAAGAAAACAGCTAAAATTAACAAATTCTTAAGGTGACATTTTAGAATAACTGGGAGCCTCAGTTATGACATTTTAGAATAACGGGGAGCCTCAGACCCAAGAAGATTTCACATGTACTTTTTTTCATTAACTGGGTGCTGTAAGACAAATTGAGAACAGAGAGATCCCTCCTCAGTGGCACACAGGCATGAAATCCTGCCACTTCCCTAGACCCTTATTTCATACAAAGAAAAATCCTTAAGCCACTGGGGGAAAAGCAGAAAGCTAGGCAGATATCCACTGCCTTTGGAGGAGGAGTGAAAGCAAACCCTGTCTACCACTGTGGCAGGACAGGGAGCCCCTGGGCTCCAGACCCTGTGCTGACACAAAGCAGAGATCTCTTGCCCCTGGGGGCTGGACAGGGAGTTCCCACTCAAGACATGTTTTCTTTCACACAAGGCAGAATTTGGCTGACATTTGCGGGGGCAGGGAGGATGCAAGAACACTGAGAAATTGCCACCCCTGAGGGCCTAAGACTGAGACTAGACTAAAAGGACAAAGAACTCTATCCCACTCTCACCATGAGCCTCACTCTGAGTAATAAGCAGTAGCAGTCTTATCGATGGATGAGGAGAAAAAGTACAGAGAGAGATTCCCTCTGTGGTAGATGTGCAGAGACTACTGAAAGCTGAGGGGGGAGTGAGAATTCTAAAAAAAAAAACACCCTCAGGCACCCAGGCCTCACACTAAGCATAAGGTAGCAGCAGCCCACAGCTGGAGGAATTTAAGTGTGTGATGTGCTGAGGTTATACATAGTAACAACAAAACCAAACCCGGTTCAACGGCTGACTAGATTGACTCAACACCCATACTGATGGCATGACAGAAGAAAAGGCATGACCATTTCTGGTGTAAATAGTATTATTTACTTCAGCCTCCTCTGTCCTCCTACACACAATGTTCTGCATTCAAGAAAGCACGGAAAAAACAGCCCTTTTCAAGCAATAAATGAGTAATTGATAGAGCAAGTAGATAAAAATTCAGCAAGGATTTGAAAGACTTGAACCACACTATCAACCAACTTGACCTAATTGACATTTATAGAACATTACACCTAATATACACAATATACATTGTTTCAAGTACACATGGAACATTTACCAAGACAGACCATATTCTAGGCCATAAAACTAACCTTAACAAGCATAAAAGAAATCATACAAAGTTTGCTCTGTGACCACCGCAGAATTAAATTAGAAATTAATAACAAACACGTATCTGGAAAATCCCTAATTGTATGAAACTTCAACACACTTCTAAATAACTCATAGGTCAAAGAAGAAATTCCAAGAGAAATAAGAAAATATTTTGAATTGAATGAAATGAAAACATGCCACCAAAAGTTGTGAGATGCAGCTAGAACAGTGCTTAGAGGAAAATTGGATCTTTTATTAAAAAAGAAAGGTCTCAAATCAATGATCTAAGACTCTACCTTAAAAATTTTTTGAAAAAGAAAAGCAAAGTAAGCTCAAGATAAGCATTGTAATAAAAGTAAAGGTCAGAGCAGAAATCATTGAAATAGAAAACCAAAAATCAATGAAACCATTGAAAACCTTTAAAAAGGTCAATAAAACTGATAGACCTCTAGCCAGACCAATTTAGAAGAGGAAAAACAAATTAATTTCAGAAATGAAAAGGAGTCATCAACACAGATCCTACAGGTATTATGAAGCGAATAAGGGAACATTATTAACAGCTTTTTACCAATAAATCAGATAACTTAGAGTAAATGGACACACTTCCTAAAGACACAAACTAACAACATTCTCTCAAAAAGAAATAGAGAAACTAGATAGCTATATATCTATTGAAGAGATTGAGAATTGTTACTGAAAACTTTCCCACAGCAAAATCTCCAGGCCCTGATTGCTTCACTGTGAATTCTACTAAATATTTAAGGAGGAAATAATACCGGTTCTACACACAAACTCTTCCAGAAAATAAGAGGAGGGAACACTGCCAAACTAATTCTGTGAGACTAACATTACCCTAATACCAAAACCAGAAGAAGACCCTAGAGGAAAAGAAAACTACAGGCTGATACGTCTCATGAATATAGATGCAAAAAATCTTTAATAAAATGTTAGCAAATTGAACATAGCAATATACAAGAAGGGTAATTATAACCAAATGTGTTTATCCCAGGAATCTAAGGTTGGTTCAGCAGCTGAAAATCATTGTATTTCACCATATCAGACAAATCAAAACCAAAAATAAAACATATGATCATCTCCATATATGTAGAAAAAGCCATTGAAAAATTCAGCCTCCTTCATGATTTGGAAAAAACAAAAAACAAAAACAGAACGACAACAAAAAATAAAAAACAGAGCAAAATAGGAATAGAGGGAACTTCTTCAGCCTGAAGAAATCAATAGCTAACATCATCCTTAATGGTAAAATGCTGAATGCTTTCCTTCTGACTGGGAACAAGGCAGAGATGTCCACTCTCTCCACTTTGATTCAACATTGTACTGGAAGTTCTAGCTAGTGCATTAAGGCAATGGAAGGGTCCCAGCACCCTTTACTGCCTTCCTGGAGAGACTTACGCCATGATATTTATATCCAGTATTTACGTTGGTCTGTTTCTGGGCTCTCTATTCTATTTCATTGATCTGTTTTTCTATTCTTTTGTCAATACCATACTGTCTTAATTATTATGGTATTATCATAAGTCTTGAAGTCAGACAGTGTCTGTCTTCCAGCTTTGTTCTTCTCCTTCAATATTGTATTGGCTCTTCTGGATCTTTTGCCTCTCCATATAAACTGTACAGTTTGTTGTTATCCACAGCCTGACTTGCTGGGATTTTGGTTGGAAAGAACTGACATCTTGACAGTACTGAATCTTCCTATCCACGAATGTGGAATATCTCTCCATTTATTTAGTTTGTTGATTTTGTTCTGAGCTTTATAATTTTTCTCATATAGATCTTGGCAAATATCATGTTAGGTTTATACCTCAGTATTTCATTTTGGGGGTGCTAATGTAAATGGTATTATGTTTTTAATTTCAAATTCCACTTGTCCCTTGCTGGAAAGCAATTGACTTTTGTACATTAACATTATATTCTGCAACATTGCTATAATTGCTTATTTGTTCCAGGAGGTTTTTTTGTCAGTTCTTTTGGATTTTCCACATGGACTATCATGTCATCTGCAAACAAAGACAGTTTTATTTCTTCTTCCCTAATCTGTATATCTTTTATTTCCTTTTCATGTCTTATTGCATGATTTGAAACTAGAACTTCCAGTACAGTGTTCAAAAGGAGTGGTGAGAACAGATATCCTTGCCTTATACCCGATCTTAGTGTGAAAGCTTTGAGTTTCTCACCAGTAAGTATGATTTTAGCTATAGGCTTTTTGTAGATGTTCTTTATCACATTGAGGAAGTTCCCGAGGAGTGACGTCAGCAACATAGTGGAGTGAAAAGCTACCTTTGTCTCTCCCTTTCAATCTGCAACCAGTAAAACATTCATAACTCAACAAAGGTGCCTCTGGCCAACACACCAGGATGCTAGAGAATTCCACACATCTGTACATCTAAAGGTCAGTGGACTGGAACACATATAGGAGGCAGAACCAAGGAAACAGCGGAGGTGGTACCTGTAGTCCTGGCCTTCCCACCACAGCAGCTGAGCCCACAGCCCCAGAGAACCCAGTAGCAGCCGGGAGGCAGTGCACACGACTCCAGCTACACAACACCTGTGGCCACAGGCAACTGGGCAACAGCAGTAGTGGGGCCTCGGACCCCATCCCTCCAGCCACTGATGTGCCCACCACTCCAGCCGCCTGCCCCCTCCCCCCCGAATCTGCAGCGGCAGAGCCCACTAACTTTATAATACCAGACACGGAAGAGGTGCCCTCACAACTCCTGCTTCCCCCCTTCCCTTACTCTCCCCCTGCAGTGGCAGAGCCTGTGACTCAGGGGATCCCAGACACAAGGGAGAGCCCACCATCTTGGTACACCAGGTGGTGATGCCAATAACACTGGCAGAAGCAAGGCACCAGTGACCCCAGAGATGCAAGAACTGATAATGTGGGCAGGGGGCCACATGTTATGGGCAGTACAGGGTAGAAAGTGCTAACTCTCAAATGTAACAAGAGGCAGCTCAGGTAAGAGAAACCAAAAACTTATGCTATAGTGCCACCTACTGGAAAACAGAAAGCCTCTGATTTCTGACCTGTTGCTACTTCAGATGTGCTGGCAGAGGAACAACTCATCAAGCACCATAAAGAAATAGAGTAACACTACCACAGAAGGAAAATGATAATTCTCCAGAAACCAAACTTAAAGTCATGGACTATTGCGATCTAACTGATAGAGAGTTCAAAATAGTGAACATGAAGAAACTCAGCAAACAACAAGAAAATTCAGAAAGGCAGTTCAGTGAGCTCAGGAATAAAATGAATTAACAGAAGTAATACTTTGCCAAAGAGATTTAAACTCTAAAAAAACAACCAAACAAATTTTGGAGCTGAAGAACTCAATAAATGACATAAAGAATGCATTAGAAAGCATTGAAAGGGGACTTCCCTGGTGATCCAGTGGTTGAGAGTCGGCCTTCCAATGCAGGGGATGCAGCTTCAATCCCTGGTCCAGGAACTAAGATCCCACATGCCGCGGGTCATCTAAGCCCACACGCCACAACTAAAGAGCCTGCATGCCGCAGCTACAGAGCCCACATGCTCTGGAGCCTGCGCCACAACTAGAGAGCCCACATGCCACAACTAGAGAGAAGCCTGCAAACTGCAACAAAGAGCCCATGTGCCGCAGCTAAGACCCAATGCAGCCAAAAGTAAATAAATGTTTTTAAAAAAAAAAAAAACATTGGAAACAGAGCAGACCACATAGAAGAGAGAATTAGAGAGCTCAAAGATAGAAATCTAAAATTTATACAAGTAGGAGGAAGAGAAATAGCATTTAAAATTGAGGAAATTCTGCAAGACCTATCTCACTCTTTCAGGAGGGGCACCATTAGGATAATAGGTATCCCAGCAGGGCAATAGAAGGAGAAGGGAGAAGAAAGTTTATTTAAAGAAATAGCTGAGAACTTCTCAAATTGAGGAAGTTCCCCTCAATTTCTAGTTAATTGAGAGGTTTTTTTAAATCACAAATGAGTGTTAGATTTTGTCAAGTTATTTTTCTGCATCTGTTGATATGATCATGTGATTTTATTTTTTTGCCTATTGATACGATGAATTACATTAATTGATTTTCAAGTGTTGAACCAGCCTTGACCACCTGGGATAAATCCCACTTGGCTGTGGTATATAATTCTTTTTATTCATTGTTGAGTTCAATTTGCTAATATTTTGTTGAGGCTTTTGCGTTTATGTCCACGAGAGATATCAGTCTGTAGTTTTTTTTTCCGTTTCTTACAATGTTTTTGTCTGTTTTTTGTTATTAGAGTAATGGTGGCCTCATAGAATGATTTAGGAAATATTCTCTCTACTTCTGCCTTCTGAAAGAGGTTGTAGAGATCTGGTATAATTTCTTCTTTAAATGTTTAGTAGAATTCACCAGTGAACCCACCTAGGCCTGGTACATTCTAGTTTGGAAGGTTATTAATCATTTATTCGATTTCTTTACTAGTTACAGGCCTATTCAGAATGTATATTTTTTCTTGTGTGAATTTTGGCAAATTGTGTCTTTCAAGGAATTGGTCCATCTCATATAGATTATCATATTTGTAGGCATAGAAATGTTTGTAGTATTCCTTTTTATCCTTTTAATGTCTATTGAACCTGTAGTAATGTCCCCTCTTTCATTTCTGATATTAGTAATTTGTGTCCTCTCTTTTCTTATTTAACTTGGCTGGAAGCTTATTGATCTTATTGATCTTTTCAAAGAACTACCTTTTGATTTTATTGATTTTCTCTATTGATTTCCTGTTTTCAAGTTCATTGATTTCTGTTGTAATTCTTTTTTTTTCTTTTTTTTCCTGCTTACTTTGGATTTAATTTGCTCTTCTTTTTCCAGTTTCCTAAGGTGGGAACTTAGATTATTGATTTTATATCTTTCTTCTTTTCTAATACATGCATTCAATGCTATAAATTTCCTTCTAAGCACTGCTTTTGATGCATCCCATAAATTTTGATAAGTTGTGTTTTCATTTTCATTTAGTTCAAAATAATTTAATTTCTTTGATATTTTTTTCTTTGACCAATGTATTATTACTTACTACAAACTTACTATAAAGATACAGAAACCAAAACAGTGTGATATTGGTGTAGGGTGAGGTGTATAGATCAATGAAACAAGATAAATAACCTAGAAATAGACCAAACCACACATGGGTAATTGATTTTTGATAGAAGTGCCAAGGTAAGTCAATGGAGGAAAGGATACTCTATTTAACAAATGGTGCTGTCACAGTTGGACATACACATACATACTGGGGGGAAGAAAAGCCTCAACCCTTTTCTCATACCCTCCACAAAAATTATCTTGAAATGGATCAGAGACCTATACATAAGAGCTAAAATATAAAGAACTAGAAGAAAATGTGCAAGAAAATCTTTGTGATCTTGAGATAGACAAAGACTTCTTATATAGGAGATAAAAAGCACAAAACAAAAAAGAAAAAAAATAAATTGGACTTCATTCAAAATTTTAAAATTTTACCCTTCAAAAGATTCTTTTGGGCTTCCCTGGTGGCGCAGTGGTTGAGAGTCCGCCTGCCAATGCAGGGGACACGGGTTCGTGCCCCGGTCCGGGAAGATCCCACATGCCACGGAGCAGCTAGGCCTGTGAGCCATGGCCACTGAGCCTGCGCTTCGCAATGGGAGGGGACACAACAGTGAGAGGCCCGCATACCACAAAAAAAAAAAAAAAAGATACTGTTAATAAAAAGACGAGACACAGTGGGAAAAAATATTTATAAAACATATTTGGAAAAAAACTTATATCCAACAATATATAAAGAGTAATTGTAACTTTATTAAAAAGACACCCCAATTAATAAGTGGACAAAAGATTTGGATAACTCACCAAAGGTAGATGACTGGCAAATAAGTACGTAAAAAGATGTTCATCAGTAGACATTAGGGAAATGTAAATTAAAAACCACAATAAGAAGACCTGACTATACTATATAGTACCTATACTATACGTACTAGAGACATGACTAGAATGGCTAAAAAGAATTTTAATGATAATAACAAGTGCTGACAAGGATACAGAGCAAGTAGAATTCATACATACTGGTGGGAATACAAAGTTTGGAAGTTTGGTAGTTTCTTATTCAAGTTTAATGTTCACTTGCCATGTGACTCAGCAGTCCCACTCTAGATATTTACCCAAAAGATGTGAAAACATAAAAGATCCATACAAAGACATGTATCCAGTTGTTCATAGGATCTTATTCCTAATGGCCAAAAACTGGACACAAGCCAGATGCCTACATACTTTTATACAATGGAATACTAACTACTCAGCAACAAAAGGGAAAGAACTACTCATACCTGCAGCAACATGGATGGATCTCAAAAGCATCATGCTCAATGAAAGAAGCCAGACACAGAAGACTATAGGCTGTATGATTTCCATTTCTGGAAAAGGCAAAACCTAAGGACAGAAATCAGATCAGTGGTTGCCAGGGGCAATGGGTGGGGGTAAGAGGATTGGCTGCAGAGAGGCCAGGAGGAACTTCTGGGGGTTATGGACATGTCTTATGTCTCTATTGTAATGGTAGCTACACAAGTAGACACATTTGCCAGAATTCAAATTTTTAAGAAGAATGAATATTACTTCAATTTTTTAAAAAAAGAAGAAAAACCAGGGAATCTTGCTCTGTATGTTAACTGGCACAATCCAAAGTGGATGAAGAATCTGGGACGGACAAGATGGCGGAGTAGAAGGACCTTGAGCTCACCTCTTCTCACACGCACACCAAAATCACAACTAACTGCTGAACAGCCATTGATTAAAAAGACTGGAACCTACCGAAAAAGATATTCTACGTCCAAAGACACAAAGAAGAAACCACAACAAAACAGTAGGAGGGGCGAACTCGTGATATAAACAATTCCCATACCACCCAGGTGGGTGACCCACAAACTGGAGAATAATTATATTGCAGAAGTTCTCCCACAGGAGTGAGAGTTCTGAGCCCCACATCAGGCTTCCCAGCCTAGAGGTCTGGCATCGGGAGGAGGACCCCCAGAGTACCTGTCTTTGAAGGCCAGAGGAGCTTGATCGCAAGAGCTGCACAGGGCTGGGGGAAACAGAGACTCCACTCTTGGAGGGTGCACACAAGGTCTCACATACACCAGGACCCAGGGCAAAAGCAGTGACTTTGTAGGAGCCCAGGCCAGACCTACCTTCTGGTCTTGGTGGGTCTCCTGGGGAGGTGGGGGGGGCAGCTGTAGCTCACCCTGGGAACATGGACACTGGTGGCAGTGGCAGAAATATTGGAGAGCGTCATCTACATGAACTCTCATGGAAGGCAGGCATCTTGCCTTGGTCATAAGCACCGAGGCCTGGCCCCACCCAACCGCCTTTAGGCTCCAGTTCTGGGACGTCTCAGGCCAGACAACCAACAGGACAGGAACACAGCCCCAGCCATCAGCAAATAGGTTGCCTAAAGACTTCCTGAGCACACAGCCACCTCTAGATAGGTCCCTTGACATGGCCCTGCCCACCAGAGGGCCAAGACCCAGCTCCACCCGTCAGTGGGCAGGCACCAGTCCCTCCTGCCAGAAAGCCTGCACAAGCCTCCAGACCAGCCTCACCCACCAGGAGACAAACACCGGAAAACTACGATCCTACAGCCTGCAGAACGGAGTCCATAAACTCAGGTCAGAACCTACCCTGGGAACAGCTGGTCCCTGCCCCTGAGTGATGAGAGGGGAATGCACTGCTGGGACGAGGACCACTTCTCCAAGGTTGAGAAATGTAACTAACCTACCACAGAAACAAAAATACAAATAGAAATTTAAACAGAACGAGACAGCAAAGGAATATGCTGCAGACGAAGTAACAAGATAAAACCCCAGAAGGACAACTAAGTGAAATGGAGATAGGCAATCTACCTGAGAAAGAGTTTCAAGTAATGATCATAAATATGATCCGAGAACTCAGGAAAAGAATGGATGCATAGATGAAGAAGTTACAAGAAGTTCTCAGCAAAGAGAAAATAAAGAACAACCAAACAGAGTTGACAAATACAGTAATGAGATGAAAAATACATTAGAAGGAATCAATAGCAGAATAAATGAGGTAGAAGAACGAATCAGTGAGCTGAAGACAGAGTGGTGGAAATCATTGCCATGGAACAGAATAAAGAAAAAATGAAAAGAAATGAGGACAGTTTAAGTGGGATATCACATGCACTACCAGTCACATTATAGGGGTCTCAGAAGGAGAAAGAGAGAAAGGGCCTGAGAAGATATTTGAAGAGGTAATAGCTGAAAACTTCCCTAACATGGGAAAGGAAACCGTCACCCAAGTCCAGGAAGCACAGAGAGTCCCATACAGGATTTAGCCAAGAATTAACACACCAAGACACATAGTAATCAAATTGACAAAAATTAAAGACAAAATATTAAGAGCAACGAGGGAAAAGCAACAAATAACATACAAGGAGACTCCCATAAGGCTAGCAGCAGATTTTTCAGCAGAAACTCTGCAGGCCAGAAGGAAGTGGCATGATATATTTAAAGTGATAAAAGGGAAAAATCTACAACCAAGAATACTCTACCCAGCAAGGCTCTCATTTAAATTTGATGGAGAAATCAAAAGCTTTACAGGCTAGCAAAAACTAAGAGAATCTAGGACCACCAGGCCAGCTTTGCAACAAATGCTAAAGAAACTTCTCCAGATGAAAAAGAAAAGGTCACAACTAGAAAAAAGAAAATTACAAATGGGAAAGCTCACCAGTAAAGGCGAACATACTGTAAAGGTAGGAAATCATCCACACACAAATGATATCAAAACCAGCAACTGTGAGAAGAGGGTAGTACAAATACAGGATATTGGACATGCATTTGAAATTAAAAGACCAGCAACTTAAAACAATCTTGTTTATATAGAGACTGCTATATCAAAACCTCATGGTAACCGCAAACCAAAAATCTACCATAGATACACACAAAAAAAGAAAAGAAAAAAGAATCCAAACACAACTCTAAAGTTAGTCATCAAATGACAAGAGAAGAGAACAGAAGAGGAAAGGAAAAAAAAAGTCCTCCAATGTACCTAGCTAAGCACTTGTGCTTTGAGCATGCGTGTTTCCTTCTGCCCAAATCCTGAATGAGGTACTATACTAGCTACCCAACTCTCCAACCAGGCGGATCAGAATTCAGAGAACCTGAAGCAGCCTTGAGGTCCATAGGCTCACATAAGAATATGATTTCCTCTATAATAAACATAATAGTAACTACCATTTAATAAGCATCTACTATTTGAGTCCTCTAGTAGACCCTGGACATGCATTTTCATTTGCCTAGGAAGACCATCTGAGGATAGTTACTCAAGGTCACACAAACCCAGCTTGGATTCTAGAATCCATGTTCTTTCTATGGCACTACTTATAAGGGCCTGTGCACCTGGGTCTCCAGGTTAATGTGGCAGTTTCCTCCTTTCGGAGCTGTATCCCTATTCTGAATGTAGGCATTCTTGACTGAGGTTCTGACACTCCGTATATATCTTACTAGCCCCACCCCCCTGCAATGGTTGGACCTGACTTGTGGACTAGGTCACTGGCTGGAGTCCTGCTCCTTCAGGGATGGTTTCTGGCAACAAGGCCATTTAGTGGTGACTGTCCAGACCAGTACTGCTGGCACCACCCACCACCAAAGCCCAGGGGTGGGGTTAGTTCACTCAGCCTGATCTACTTTCAACACCTTCTTCATAGTAAATACTGATGAGAGATATTTGGATGGTCACCTTCTGTGGGCCAGCATTACATTAAGCACCTAAAATTTACTGTTGAACTTGAGTGGTACTTATCCGCCCCGGACCCTCAGGCTGCCTGTCATCCGAGCCCACATCAGATCATGGCCAAAAGCCAATATTCCTTTGGTATGTTGACATAGTTGAAAAGGCCTTGTGCAAAAGATACACTAAGAAACAACAAATGTGAGATATACACAGAGAGACTCTGGGTTCCTACAGAATCATGGGTTGTAGGTCATAGTTCACATTGTCATCAGGAAACTCACCCAACACAGGTTTGTAGAATTACATCAGTAGCAATAAGGAAGTTGGAAAAAGTAGTGATTGGTAAGGTTGAGAGTCATAATAATTAGTCTCAGGTGGGAGCAGTTCATCCTATAGGCACTATACCACACATCAGTTCTTTACAATGTGCATGAAAATCACCTGTGGCTCGTTACACCATGAATTCTAACTCAGTACATCTGAGGTGAGGCCTGAAGCTCTGCATTTCTAACAAGCTCCCCTAATATGCTGAAAGCCACTGATCCTCAGACTACACTTTGCATGGCAAGCCCGTAGACCTCCTTGACACAGGTTTAAAAAGGAAAAAATAGAGTTGACTTACTAGGCTCTAAGTCATGCATGTAGGTGGCATTAAAACCTTCCAGCCGGGCTTCCCTGGTGGCGCAGTGGTTGAGAGTCCGCCTGCCGATGCAGGGAACACAGGTTCGTGCCCTGGTCCGGGAGTATCCCAAGTGCCGCGGAGCGGCTGGGCCCGTGGGCCGTGGCCGCTGGGCCTGCGCGTCCGGAGCCTGTGCTCCGCAACGGGAGAGGCCGCAGAGGTGAGAGGCCCGCGTACCGCGAAAAAAAAAACCTTCCAGCCACGGGCCTTCCCTGGTGGCGCAGTGGCTGAGAGTCTGCCTGCCGATGCAGGGGACATGGGTTTGTGCCCCGAATCGGGAAGATCCCACATGCCGCGGAGCGGCTGGGCCCGTGAGCCATGGCCGCTGAGCCTGCGCGTCCGGAGCCTGTGCTCCGCAACGCGAGACGCCACACGGTGAGAGGCCCGCATACCGCAAAAAAAGAAAAAAAAACAACCTTCCAGCCAAGGTTCATGATCTTACCAGAAAAGTAATCATTCATAGAGGAAAAAGACCAAGCCAGCCCTGAGTCTCAGAGCATTAGGAAGATGGAGCCCGGGGTTGAGGGGTCTGGAAATACATATAGAAATCAGGATAGGGAAAGAATGCGCAGCAGTCATAGAACTAACAACAACATTGTTAAACTGTTTGAAAAGCAGAGAAGAAGGTAGCCTGGGGTATTTGAAGTCAGGCCCGGAACGCCAGACCCAGGACACTAGACTCACTGGCACAGAAAAGGCAAACTTCAAAGTCTTAACAACAAACAACGGAAAAAAATCAGCACAGGCAAACCAGCACCGTCACAAATGTCCAGAAGGCAACCAGGTATATTCCCAGATGCGGGTAGTGAACTTACCTGCTCATCTTCCGCTTCCAGAAGGAACGGAGCAAGGGAAATCAAAGCGTCCTAGTAGTGCCAGAGGAAATAGCGTGTTCAGCAAAGAATCCAGGAGAGGATGAAGTACGGGAGCTGGAAAACTCAGCAAAGGCTCAGCTCTGCTACCCACGTCACATCCGACGTAAAGTTACGTCGCACCTAGCCAATGAGAGGCCTGTGTTCCTTCTTACCTGTGTGGGGCATTATCAATACGTGTGAGTTAAGTGGCTCTAGCTGTGAAAATTGACCAATAGTATGAGGCAGGAGGCACGCTGGTAGAGCCCTGAGTCTCAGAGTGAGGTCCCAGATCATCAGTATCAGCATCACCTGGGAACCTGCTAGGAAATGTAAATTCTCAGTCCTGCTCCAAACCTACCAATCAGAAACTGCGGGGGGGGGGGGCACCCTGCAGTCTGTGGTCCAACAAGCCCTCCAGGTGATTCTGATGCAGGCTCACTGCAGTAGAGTCTAGTGAAAGCCTGGTGGAGAGAGAAGGCCAGGTGTGGCAAAGGAGAATCATTATAAGTAGGCTTGATAATGGCGCTTTTAAAGAGCTGGTGGGGCTTCCCTGGTGGGGCTTCCCTGGTGGCACAGTGGTTAATCTACCTGCCGCTGCAGGGGACATGGGTTTGAGCCCTGGTCCAGGAAGATCCCACATGCTGGAGAGCAGCTAAGCCAGTGAGCCACAACTACTGAGCCTGCACTCGAGAGCCCATGGGCCACAACTACTGAGCCCACATTCCACAACCACTGAAGCCTGCACGCCTAGAGCCCATGCTGCGCAACAAGAGAAGCCACTGCAATGAGAAGCCCGCACACCACAACGAAGAGTAGCCCCTGCTCGCCACAACTAGAGAAAGCCCGCGTGCAGCAACGAAGACCCAACGCAGCCAAGAATAAATAAATTAATTTTAAAAAAAAGAGAGCTAGTGAAGTCTTAAAGCCTGTTTATAGGGAGAAGAAAACCCAGTAGAGATAATGTAAAATAATAATTAGTAAAACATGCTTAGTGATCAACAATGAAAACCAAAGTGGATGAATGTAAATTGTAGTAAAAATTACAAGTGAAAATTTAATAACGGGCATTAACAGTCTTTGCCTCTTAAGCTTTTTATTTCCCAACCACATAAATGTGTCTACTGGTAAGGACACCATTAGGAATTTTCAATAATCTGTATGTCTCTTTCAAATGTATTTCTCCAGCATGGTAAGGGAAACCACCTTAGGTAGGTAGCTCTTTGGCCAGAGTGATCATGTAATATAAATATATTTAAAGAGTATCCAGAAAAATTGCTAAAAATCCTGAGCCCAAAACATATGTCTTCAGAAAGTCACACAGTACAGTAAAAATGGAGATAGTAGTGTGTATGGGGTGAGTGGGGTTTTTTTTTCAGATTCAAATTTCACCTCCCTACTGAGCTTATCAATATAGATATCCCCTAGTACCACATATTTATCATGTCCCAAACAATATTATTTCTACCCCTCCATAATTTTCTGCTTCTGTTCCCCTCCAAAAACTTTGCTCTTCCTTCTGGTTCCTTATTTTAGAGATGTCACCAGCATCTATGTGTTCTCCAAGACTAGAAACATAGGTGTCATCTTTGATTCTTCTAATTCTTTTGACCATTGGATTGATTTGTTAAAGTTTTTTTTTGTTTTAATGTTAAGGATATTAGCTCTTATCTGTGTTATGTAGGTGAATATGTTTCCCAGTTTATGGTTTACTTTTGTATATAGTATTTTTGTGTGTGTGGTATAGCTGTTTTAAATTTGTGTTCAAATTTATCAGTTTTAGGTTTCTATATAATCAGATTTATCAGTAATTTTATCAAGTGTAGAAATACTCAGGCTGTTTTATTCAGTAAACATTACGATCACAGGCCTTGGGCCTAAGAGCTTTTCAAAAACCTATAAAAGTACCTGAAATCTGAAACAAAATATCTTTGCTCCAGAAAACAAAAAGAAAATTGCAAAATATAAATAATTAAATGTTTAGCTAGGTGTCTACAAATATGACATTATATCAGTTTCGTTAATTATTAAATTTAGTGTTCACAAACTTTTTTTTAATTAGAATTCTACCTTTATTCTTTTTTTTTAACATCTTTGTCGGAGTATAATTGCTTTACAGTGGTGTGTTAGTTTCTGCTTTATAACAGAGTGAATCAGTTATACATACACATATGTTCCCATATCTCTTCCCTCTTGTATCTCCCTCCCTCCCACCCTCCCTATCCCACCCCTCTAGGTGGTCACAAAGCACCGAGCTGATCTCCCTGTGCTATGTGGCTGCTTCCCACTAGCTAGCTATTTTACGTTTGGTAGTGTATATATGTCCATGCCACTCTCTCACTTCGTCACAGCTTACCCTTCCCGCTCCCCATATCCTCAAGTCCCTGCTCTAGTAGGTCTGTGTCTTTATTCCCATCTTAACCCTACGTTCTTCAGAACCTTTTTTTTTTTTAGATTCCATATATATGTGTTAGCATATGGTATTTGTTTTTTTCTTTCTGACTTACTTCACTCTCTATGACAGTCCCTACATCCATCCACCTCACTACAAAGAACTCAATTTTGTTTCTTTTTATGGCTGAGTAATATTCCATTTTATATACATGCCACATCTTTATAGGTTGCTTCCATGTCCTGGCTATTGTAAATAGAGCTGCAATGAACATTGTGGTATGTGACTCTTTTTGAATTATGGTTTTCTCAGGGTATATGCCCAGTAGTGGGACTGCTGGGTCGTATGGTAGTTCTATTTTTAGTTTTTTAAGGAACCTCCACACTGTTCTCCATAGTGGCTGTACCAATTCACATTCCCACCAAAAGTGCAAGAGTGTTCCCTTCTCTCCACACCCTCTCCAGCATTTATTTATCAGTCCCTTCTTTATACTCCTGCCAACACTAGCTAATTTCAAGCCCCCGAAAAGGACTACCACAGTCTCTTAACTGCCACAAATGCTTAGGTTCTACAAGTCACTCTAGAATTATCATCCTAACACAGAGGTCAAATTATGCTACTCCCCTCCTCATAAATGCCCAACTTCTTAGTATGGCTTTCAAGGCTTTGTATAGTTTAACTTAAATCCAGCCTCTGCTTTTGACGCTCTATATTGCTTCTCTGAGCCAGCAGACAGTTCTCTCAGCATTCCCTGTGCTCTCCTCCTTCTCTTAATGTTGTTTTGTCACTCTGCATGCCTTTTCTTCTAAGTTTACCTGGAATTTTACTCTGTCCTCAAAGCTCAGCTTACATACCACCTACTTGTAGTATTTTTCCTGATTCCTTAGCTTCCTCCTCCTCTCCCCATCCCCCTCACCTTTGCAGGTGTGTGTGTGTGTGTGTGTGTGTGTGTGTGTGTGTGTGTGTCCCCACCTGCCACAGTGTTTACTCATCCTTCTAAGTTCCTTAGAGCAGGAATCTTACCTGTATCCTTGATAGGACTGGTATGGTATGTATTCAGTAAAATACTCATTGAATCAAACTACTTACCCTTCTTGCTCTCCCTTTCTTTTAAAAACCTTTTGTTGTTGCTGTTGTGTAATATATCACAGTGCAAAATTCTATATAAAATGTATATGAAGAATTTAAAATGTACCTTTAAAAAATTGTATACCTACCACGTAGTTTAAGAAAGAGAACATTGCCAGTATCTTTGAAACCCCCTGTGTGTGTGCCTGTCCAATTATATGGCCTTCCCTATACCACCCCCCACCCCAGATTAGCACTATCCCAAATTTCATACCACTATTTTCCCTTAGAGTTTCACTTCGTATTTGTGTCTCTGAACAATGGTGTTTAGTCTTGCCTGTTTTTAAAATTGTGTTTAAATGGAAACATACTGTATGTATTCTTCTAATTTGCTTTTTCCCTTCAACATTGCTCTAGAGATAAACTCATGTTATATGAAGCTATAGGGCATTAGTTTTCATTTTGGTAAGGGATTTCATTGTATATGTAAACAATATTTTATTTTTACATGTTATTCTTAATGGGCATTTGAGTTGTCTACATTTGGGGTCTATCACAAACAGGGCTACTGTATGTACATTCTTGCAGATATCTCCTGGAGAACACATGCAAAGGTTTCTAGAGAGTATAACTAGGAGTAGAATTGCTGGGTCCAAGGGTAGGCATTTGTTTAGGTTTAAGGTGTAATGCCAACTTGTTGTCCAAAGTGTTGTCCAAAGTGATGCACAGCATACACTCTCCACAGTCCAGAGGGGAGTCTCCCTTGCTCCTGGCCTCCTTCACACTTGGTATTGTCTCAGTTTTTAGTTTTCAATTATCTAGTGGGTGTGCAATGGTATCTCCTGGTTTTAATTTTTATTTCCGTGATTACAAATGTGGTTGCTCATCTTTTCATATGTTTGTTGCTATTTGTGTTTTATGTTGTGTGAAATGCCTACTTTTGACTTTAGCCCAGTTGTCTCAGTGCCATCTAATTAATGGAACTTTGTTTCCTCGCTGATCTTCAATGCCAGCATTGTCACAATCAAGTTTCTGTACGTGTGCAAAAGAATGGATGGCTCTCTCTTCTAGCCTTTTGGTCTGTTTGTCCATCCTGGGGGCAGTACCATACCATCCTCATAATAAGTCTTGATATCTGTAGGCCCTTTTCCTCTTCCTGTGTCTTGTGTGATTGGTACCATTTTTTTAAGGTTGCTTTAGAGGGATGGTCTGATTACTAGGCCACCTTTTTTTCTTTCTTCATTTACGAATTTTAAAGTTCAGTTAGTTACCCAGTTATCCCCTCTTCAAAGACAAAACAAAATCCTTTCTTTGACATTTACAGTATTTTGAGCCTTTTGACTTAGCCTACAAACCTATCATTTTGGTCAAAGTAAATGAAATACTTAAACTATTTTTGTTCCTTCCCTTCATCCCATCCTGAAGAATAGAGTCCAGAAGCCTCACAATTTTAAAAAATGTATTTGTTTGTTAGCTTCTGGGCAACCACAAAGGCAAATTTGATTTTCCTAACACCGGCAAACCCACCGTCACGGCGCAGTTCCGTTACAAGGCCTCATCACCCCCAGCCACTGTCCCGTCGCCCACTGTTCAGGATTCCTTATTGCTCAGCACTTGCCTTTCCTGCTGACGTCTAGTACTCTCTGTCTCATGGTAACTTGGTTTTCGTATTTGTCGATTTTCCTGTCAGCTGCTGCCTGTGAGTTTTTGGACATTGTTGAGCTGCTGCTCCAGTCCGGCGCCGACCCCACAGTCCGAGACCAGGATGGCTGCCTGCCGGAGGAGGCGACAGGGTGCAGAGCGGTCACTTTGATGTTACAGCAGCACACGACTGGCAAGGCTTAATCAAAAGACTGGAAACCCACAGTCTATAACAGCACAGGGCTTCAGTGGTGGAAGAAAACTTCAAAAATAGCCCTTCTTTTGCCACCCCTCTTTGGTATACACTGGCTAATAAAATCAGTTGTGAGAAACTGGGGTTTTGAAGTCTCAGCAATTCCTTCTACTTACATATATTCCAGCAAGTACCGTTTGGTGATGAACATGTGTTCTGTGCATAATACAATCCAATTCCGCTGAACGTGCTCTGAAATTTATCACTGTTCTAGAGGCTGGGGGAGGAGGAGATGCATCATATTTCACAATATTAAACACGACTGCTCTTTTAAAAAACATAGAGAAGGGAAGTAGAACCGGCAGTACTACACTGACAGTTAGGGAAAGTTCCCTGAAATCCCAATATGGTGGAGCTCACACGGTCTCGTGGCATTTGGTACAGCTGGTCTGAATAAGTAGCTAAAACATCTATTCTTTTGTCAGACAGAATTGGGAAGATAGGAAAGAAGAGGGCTGTTAAGAAAGCAAAAGAGAGAAAGGGCAGAGTTTTGTCACGTAAGGGATATAGAAATCAGAGGAACAACCAGATTTACGGAAAAACCTCAGAATCTTGGACATTTGAGGATGGAAACACATATTCTAGAAGAATGTACTGGTTAGGTCAGGATTCCTTAAACTCACCTTTACAAAACAGGGAGGAAACTCCCTAGGACCCTTTTAATTGGCTATCACGTTCCTGTCGCATATGGCAGTGGTCTCTGTAACTAGCTCAGACCTGAACTGTTAGGCCTGTTTGGGTCTAATATGAAACAGCCGTAATGCCCCAGTACTTAGGTGTGATTGAAGTTATTTCTGGAGCACTTCTGTTTTTTATTAAAAACATAGAGAAGTACGCCACAGGTTTTATTTAAAGAATAGACAAGTATGCCGCTGGTGAAACTGGCTCCCTACATTTCCCCCTTTAAGCCTCAAGAACTCCATCTGGGAAATTCCTTGACATTTCTTATTATGTGAGGAAAGTAGATAGTTGTCATAGGAAGAGAAATGAAGAAACAAGTTGAGATGCCAAGATGACCATTTAAAAGATAATTTTTCTAACGTGTCACTCCTAAGATAGCAAGTAATAAACTTGTTTAGTGGAGCCCTCAACAATGGACAAGAGTTTCATTAGCTCAAGCTAACCTGTCCTTCTGGAACAAGCCCGTCCAGAGCAGCAATGAGGCATATTACTAATGCTGCTTATTTTGTGATTTTTCTAACCTCTTATTTTCTGAGATGTAAACCAAAACCACTCACCAAGGTTATTCATTTTTTAAATGACTTCTTAATTATCTGTGGAAGTGATGAGCACGTTAGGACATACTGAAATGTTACTGTAATTCTAGCAGAGCTTTCTCTTCGTTATCTGTTCTTTTCCCACAGTCCCAGCTACATGGCAACCTACTGTTCAGCTAAATTCTCTCATGTTGCACATTAATTGAATGTGTTTTAAGTAACATTATTCATTAGTTACAGTAAAAGTGACCAAGATGTTGCATGAAGCTTTTAATTGATATTACTTTGTGCATTTTTCGGACATTAGCAAATCAAGAAGTGTTTATTCATTTCCAATTTACAGGGTAGTTATCTGAGCAAGAAGCTATCAAGGAACTTCTTTTTTCATTTCTCTTTTGTAATTCGACCTGGGTATGTATTAGACAAGTTTTTAATAAACTGTTTTGCCACATCTAAAACAGGTTGTTTTTAAATAAAGAATGTAATTTGGTTTTTATTCATTTTATTTTAAGGTTTCATATTTGCATTGAAAGCTATCACTAAAAACAGTCATCGGGCTTCCCTGGTGGCTCAGTGGTTGAGAGTCCGGCTGCTGATGCAGGGGACACGGGTTCGTGCCCCGGTCTGGGAAGATCCCACGTGCCGCGGAGCAGCTGGGCCCGTGAGCCATGGCCGCTGAGCCTGCGCGTCCGGAGCCTGTGCTCCGCAACCGGAGAGGCCACAACAGTGAGAGGCCCGCGTACCGCAAAAAAAAAAAAAAAAAAAAAGTCATCAACTTAACATTTTCAAGTGCATTTTAAAATCAGGTTCCAAAATCTATACTTTTGTTGCCCGTATCTGAATTTTCAAAAACTTTACTGTCGTATATAACAATCTGTGGATCATCTCCCTGTGCCTTATTAAGGGGAAGATTTCATTCATAAATGTCAGAGAAAACTGGATCTTGGTTTGTTTTCATTCCCCTTAAATTATTGAACTATTATGAAGTGCATCACACTTCAGCCAGATCATGAGTTCCATTGCCAAAGCTGCAGCGATTACCACCAAGCAAAGAACACAAAGATCCCACAAGCTGCATGGCACGGGTTCAACCCCGATCAGGGATTGAACCCACGCCTTCCGGCAGTGAAAGGAATTCCCTAACCACTGGACCACCAGGGAATTCCCTGAAGGTTCATTTCTAGTCGTGATTCAACTAGAACTTCAAAATAATTGTTCAGCCTTTTTTTTTTTAATGTTTACTGGGATTGGGATTTTGTTTACCTCACCCTTGGTTCAAACTCTCTGATTTGTTATTTTTAGTGTACGTGAGAATTTTAAAAATTGACTCTCCATTGTGTTCCCAAACTGGAAACCAGTTGGCTTGGAGGCATCTTTAGGTAGTGGGTAACTAAAGACGTTTGTCAGTGTTGTGAATAGTTGCTTTCTGCTACTTTACAACTTGCATTTTCCAGACTATTTATATTTTACCTTTCTACTTTAACCTCCTTCTCGGTTCCACATTTATTCTATTGTCTTGTCCTCCAGCCACCTCTATAGATGTGTGTCTACACATAAAAACATACCTAACCCCATTTTCCTATGCCCTTAATAAAGTGAAAAAGGAAATTTGTTGCTTTTTCTTCTTTTTCTTTCCGGGAGATACTGTGATCAGAACAACGCTAATGGCTTTCTGTATTTAATATTTATTCAACGCTGTCATTTACTTTGCCCTCTATCAACTGATCTAAGAGGCCCTGATTGCCTTCACAGTAGTCTTGATACACACTAGTGAAAAACAAGGAATAAAAAGAGAATCATGTAAACAAACATTACAGAGGAGGCAAAGAAAAGCATCTGAATCACTGTTACCTTCAGAACTCTTGCTTGAGTCAGCTAAATCAGTGTTAACTCTTGCGGAGTTCCAGATCACTCTCCCCCTAGAACACAGTGTTGCGCATGGAATTTTGAGGATCTCCTGAAGCCCATCTCTGAACTCCACGGTGGTCTGTGAGTCCCATATAGAACCCCTTTTTTCTGGCTTCTTGTTACAGTATTTCATTCATGAATGAAATACAGTAATATGTTGACTGAACCAATTTTCACAGTTTTAAGTGCTTCTACCGGATGATGTATGGGGTCTTGCTGTGCCTATTTGAAAGAATGAGAGAAGTGCATCTTTTTTTTAAACCATTGGTCAAGATTCCAACAATACACATACAGTTTTATCACTGATCACCACGATTGGAAATTTTTAAAGAGGCCCTGGCCAAAAAGTTGGACCCTGACCTATTTGACCTCTGGTTCTGCTGCAGGGCAGAAATGAGCCCACATGTTCAGTTCTGTGTGACTAATGATGGCTTTTTATATGCATTTAGCTCTTTTGACTTTCAGAATGCTTTCACGGGCATTATCTAATCTGTCATCCCTCCACAGTAACCCTGTAGAGTAGGTAGTGCAAGGGCTCTTAAGGCCACTTAAAAGAGGATGAATCGGAGACATTAACAGGTTACTTAAATTGCCCAGAGTCACAGAGTGGTAGTAGAGCCACAGTTAGGACCAAGTCTGCTGAATCTCAGCCCTTTATTGGACCACAGAACTCGTGAAGTTTTGAAGCTCCTCCACCCTTCAATCCACAAATATCCCTTGAGAGCCTTCTAACTGACAGGCACTGTTCCAGGCCACTGTCATTCCCTTTTCCCATCATCATGGAAATTTAGAAGTACTTATATGATGTTATCTCAAGCTATAGCATGAGATATCTTGAAAAGTCTCATAGAAATTAATAAGTTAATAATCAAAAAGTAAATCTTTTAAACCTACTATAACTATGTCTCTAATAAAGAGATAAGAAGTCAGCCAACTGAACACATACTGTTATCACTAATGCTTGTTAGGTAGAAGGGTAACAACCAAAGTATAATATCTAGAATCATATCTATTATAGCTTTTTTTTAATGTTTCAGCATTTTCCAGCTAAAGGGTTGCCATAATCCAGTGAACCTTTCCATTAAATAGGTATTTCTTAGCTTCCTGCCAGGTTTAACTACTCAGCTATGGGTTATTATTCCATGTACAATATGGCATCTCTGAGGATTAATGAACAAGGTGTGTGATGGGAACAGAGCTGAGCTTGGGTTGCAGAAGGGTTAGTAGCCAGGCTAATATATGCTTCAGCTGAACATGAAGACTTTCCAATGCTTATTTAGCATTTAACAGTTGAAACATGAAGGCTTTCCTCAAACTTCAGGTCCCTAAAAATGCCCTTCATAAGTAAATGTTTATCACAAAAAGGTATGTAACCCACCAACAATTCAGTCATGAAAATATCAAGTTTAAATATTTATTGAGTGAATTTTAAATCCCAGCCCCTAAGGTGTTTTGTGTCAGATGTTTCTATAGTCGTCGTAATACTATATTTGATGACTTTTAAGATGCACGTTTTTTCACATTTTAAAGTATCCAAAATTGGATGTCTTTTACGAACAATGTTATAGTTGAATAGGCAGCTTTTTTTTCTTAGTAATGCATAAACTAATGTATCTTATAGTCAATACATCTTAACTTCAACGATGTTAACAGTAATCACACCTTACCTTGTATAGGACTTTACACACAAGCATCTTAACTGAACCTCAGAATAATTATAAAAGTAGAAATAATAGGTATTTTCTCTATTTTACAAATCAGGAAATTGAAACTCAGAATTGTTAGGGAAATTGTCCAAGGTTATACAAATAGAAACAGTAGAAATGCCCATCTTTATATAAGCTTTATTATATAAATATAAAACACTTCAATATACATGATCTTATTTTTCCAGAATCAAGGTGATTTTCCAAACCTGTAATACCAAGTCCGAAAGTTTTCCCTGTACCACATTATCAGGATGAGTGAAAATGAAAACAAAAGCAACCACACTCAGAGGTGCCTTATCAGGCCTCTTCATGGATTTTATATATACATATTGGACTTTCTCCTTATAGCATAAAAAGCCTTCAATGCAGTCTTTTATAATCATGTGATTTGAAAAATTATTATGATCGTTACTGGAGCTTTACCTTGAGCATCTTTAATTATTTCAGTAACCATACACAGCTACTTAATCAGAGGGGTTTAGGTCAAAGTATAGTGATTATCAGACCAAAGGGAAAAAAAGCTTCCCTGTTATACTCATCATCTAAGGTTTATTATGCACCAAGTATGATCAATTTTTCAAATTTGCATTAATTGGCATTACACTAAAGGATTGAACAGGAAAAGCTATTTAATCTCATCTTTATTCACTTACTCTTGAAATATTGTTGTCATGCTCCTACTTGAAAAGCAGAACTTAATGGCTTAATCCTTGTACGGATCATCATAGTTATTAGGAGTTCATAGTTTTTTATTTATTACTGTTTTTACTTTTATATATAAATTATTCAAATTTTTCTTTCCTGTGTTTTGTTACATCACTTTTTCTTCGCACAGTTATAAAATAAGTGATCGTTTTACATTTTTAATCTCTCTTCTTTTGGAAATTCATGAACTGGAGTCATTTCTGAGGGCAGTATTCCTTCTTCCAGCAATAGAGAGCCCCCAGCCCTAAAAACCAGATCAGGATGTTCACAGGGTACATGCTCGCTTACACTCAGGACAGAATCTTCCTTGTTTCCTTCCTACATGTCTTAGAAGGAATGAACACGAGTTCTCAACTAGAACACTGAGGTTAAAACCAGAAGGGAAACATCCAAGGACCTGCCCCTATAACACGCACCTGCCTCGTGGTAGAACTCTAGGCACTCAGTGTGGGTTTCTCTTAGAGGTGGAAAAAGACCATTTGAACCTAAAACTACTGGATGCAGTGGCTGAACTTAAAGGACTGTGAGGGCATTAAGGAATAGAGAGGGGCCTTTCAGTGGGCTGCCCTGGGCAGCGGCAGCAGCAAATTCATCATCCACGCTGCAGCCAGGATTTATTTTTCCTCTCACTTGTGTAGCAATCCCGGTTCCCATTTTAATGTTTAGAAGGTAAGTTCAGTTGATGGACACTTTGTGTAATAAAAAGCTCTCTTAAAGTACGTGCACACGTACACACACAGGATAAAAAGTGGCACCGCCAGTGCCCGTGGCTTTCACGGAGTACATTTGCAGAGCCCAAAGCTTAGTCCTGGATATGTTTATAGCACTTTAGCTCCGTTTGTGAGTTTGGAACCCTTCCAAAAAAAGAAGAGAAAGACATATATTATTGTTTATAATCTGCTTTATTCCGCCAAACCTTGACTGAACAGACTTGTGGATTGCTGTTTAAATCCCTCAGTGCCTTTAACTACCGATACAGAAAGTGGTTAATGCGCATTCTAAACGAAGCTTGGCATCCACTCCAGGAAATCACTTTAATTGAGAAGCATTAAATGTTAAAATGATTCTGAAAAAAATAATAAAGCCAGCAACATATTGAGTATAAAAGTCCTGGCCCATCAGTAATACAGGTTCTTGGTTATCATATTCCTGTAGACTGGGTGAGCTGTAGTTTGACAAGTGTCAAAAAACGTGACATTCAATTCCCTAGGTCACAGGCAGCCCCCCCCCCCCATCAGCTTGCCAGTGAGAAGACAACCTTCACCGTCTCTATTTTAGAGATGAGGAGAGAGCTGTCAACTTTATAAATGTTGGTTTTTCTGGAATAATATGCCAGTCCCAGGTGACTAAAATAATGAGATTTAACCCCAAAGTCCTTGCCTGGGCTTTCCACTGCTGTGCTGAAGCCATCTGTTGAAACCTATTTACCATTTTAATGGCCTTTGGGAAAAAATACTGCTTCTTTCCAACTCCAAGTGTGTGCCAAGACCACTTTTGGGGGTTTATATTATATCTTTCAGGAAGCAATAGCCAGCCTTTCCAAAATCCCCAAGCCCCTCCCAACCAACAGGAGATCCTGGTCCAGGGTTGGCAAGCAAGTGAGAGAAACATAAATCTTAGCAAACGAACAAAACAAAAACAAAAACAAAAGACTCTCCCCCAACTCTAGAGACAGCCTCGCCTGTATCAGCCTTGGAAGTTCTGACCATTTCAGTGGTCTGCTAGACAACCTGAAGGATGAATAAGTCACGTGGAAACCTTTTTCTCCTAGGAGCCCCTTCCTTGAGAAGGGAAAACATGGGTTCTGTCAGGGATGGCCTGTGACTGGTCCGTTTAATTACAGAATAACGTACCAGTTAATAACATACCTAAATTCAGTCTTTGTGTTTAACAGGGGAGATGGCCAAAGGAAGAATCACCAAAGGAAAGGGTTTTAAGGAAAATCCTGAAGTCACATTGGACAAAAACGAGAGAAGAAAATGAAAGAGTGACAAAGGGACAAATGTTACCTGCAGAAGCCACACCCGCTTTCTCTGACAGGATGTAATAATACACTCTCCTAGGGCAGCAGTTCATCATTTAGAAGACTTAATTTAATAGTTTGGATGGGTTATTCTTATTACTTCTTTTAGAATTATGATAATAAAAAGTTCCCTCTTTCCTAATGATTTGGCCCCATTTTATAAACTTGGTGGGGTTCCTTCCTCCCTCCTAACTCACAGGGTCTCCCCAGCAGCAGTGGCTGACCATTGCTTATTTCCCTGAGGCAGTCACGACCCAAATACGCATCTAGACCCAGCTCCATCCCTCCCCGCTCACAGCACAGCCATAATGAGGAGAGGCACCAGGAGTTCCAAATGATAAAACCGAAATAGCCTTTCTAGGAGGCTTGGCAAAGGGATGCAACAATTTTTCCATTTAGACTGTAAAGGACAATTTTTAAACTATGTCTCAAATATCAAATCTGAGAAGATACATTCAGATACGCTGAGGATCACCTCTTACAATTTTACTTCTAGTTTGGCAATTGGTTAAAATTTACAACATACTGACTTGCCTTTGATTGCTTTTTATCCTTTTCTGATTTGAGCTGGATAGCTGGGAAAGAGGTGGAAAACGCTGACTGTTGAGCCTTTGATCTCCTGAGTTTGCGTCTTACTTCATTCTTTATAGCCAGTGATTTCTTTCCTTTATTTGTCTTTAAACAACTGTCCTTTTGAAAAGCCACTGTCAGGAGAATCACACTGCTCAGCAGCTGGTCTGTAGTGACCAAACCAAAGGAAAACTTAAAAAGGACCACATCCTCCCTCTCCTTCCTTTGTGAGCTGAGAACACATTTCATAATTCCAAAAAGTTACTAGATTATCATTGTGGTGGGAACTGTGTACACTAGAGCACAAAGTGGAAATGGTCCAATGAATTGTCAGCCTGATACACTCAAAATTGTTAGTGTATGGAAAGCAAAGACTCAACATCAACAGGCTGGTGATGAGGGGTTTGAGAACACCAGACTAGAGACATGGTGCATAGGGCTCACACTGGCAGAATTCTCAAGCCCTGTTATTAGCGCCTCAGGAAAATGCATAGCCTCTTTACAAACTTCCCTAACAACCACCCAAGGGACTGAGCTAGTGAAGGAAAAAAAAGTCCCTGTGTACCTCCTGTGGTCCTCTACCCACACCTCACTCCATTAGACGCTGCCACCTTCACCTTCCTTAGTGCATAGCCCGGAAAGGTTTTTTTGCCTTTCTCAGCCTAGTCAAGTGTTTACCACCAGAGATGATTTGACAAAGGACCATCAACCCCTTTCCTTGATAGCAGAGATCTGAGTTTCCACTAAAAGACTTTTAAACCCTCCAAGAGGCTCACTGGACATGCTGCCCAGGAGGCAGTATCTTTCCTATTTAACTGGGTAGACTGCGGGGCACAAGTGGGTCTAGGACTTGGGTTGGGTCAGGACATCAGACTGCTCAGAGGACCAGGGCCCAGCCTCCTGCTTCAGACCTAAGCAAGTGGTTCTGGTGTGTAGTGCCACACACAGAATCCAATGGCAGAGAAGTTGGTGCTACCCACAGAGTCTGAGAATACTTCAGCAAGTACTCCAGGATAACTAGTAGCTAAACAAGTGATGAGTTATCTCTGCCCATTCTCCTCAGCCAGACTGTCAGCACTGTCCAATAGAACTTTCTGCAATGATAGAAACGTTTTATATCTGTGTGTCCAGATACAGTAACCACTAGCCACATGTAGCTGTTGAGCACTTAAAATATGGCTGGTGTGAGGAACTAAACTTTTATTTAATCAATTTAAATTTAAATAGCCGCGAGTGGCTAATAGCTACCGTCTTGCTCAGTGCACCTCTGTTTGGATCTTCTCTTCAACCAAACAAAACTAATCACTAATGCAAAAAGCACTCATTTTTCCTGGATGGAATCCCACCGCTAAAGAAATGCTATGACTTTAATTTTTTTTTTTTTATTAAAGAATCTCTGTTGCTCTTTCCACTCTAGCTAAACTTCAGGTCCTGTACCCTAATAAAGCCTCCTGCAGGGAAAAAACCTGAATGGAGATTTTCGTGGAAAAGCTTGTCCAGGAGCCCTGATGAGGTGTTTCTATCCCTCTGTCCACCTCTCACCCAAGAACAGACATTTGCACATGCTTGTCTAGGGAGAAAATGTACACATATAAAGGACTTTAAAATACAACAGGACATACAGTAACTAAAATTTATGTGATCAGCAGCTTTTCTCTGCCCATTCCTTAAGCCTAGAAACAGAGGACGGGGCCCCAGAAAATTGGTATTAGAAAAATCAGAGAACTTCCTCTATCCAACACTTCTACAGAGTAGTGCAGGTATTCACTGTTGCAAGTGGTTCTGCATTCAGAGTTGTATCTTGAGTTTCCTTCTGGTGACGAAAGGAACCCATGTCAGCACAGCTTTTTCATATGTCAAGAGAAAAACTTCCAGAAAACCAAATGAAAAGCAAGACACGCTGGCTTCTAAAGAATTTCCATATTTATTGGACATAGCTTTACCATACACATCTCATGCCAACACACAGGAGGCACATACAAACAAACGCACCAGCTTCTGTGTTCCAAAGTCACATGGCAATAAATAAGGATGGGTGGGTCCTTTTTTTTTTCCTTTTTCTTTTTTTTTTTTTTCCAGGAAATGAGACTTCATTTCTTTTTAACTGTACAAAATTTACACTGCGAAGGGTGAGGGCAACGATCCAGAGCTTAGGGGATCTGAGGCTTTGAGGTCTTGAGTACAAGTTCAGAGCAGCTTCTGGGATCCTGCAGCCCTGAACCTGCGTGTTTGGCTCAACACCGTCCTCAAGTGGGGAACGTACAAATGCTTCTTGTCTCTAGGTGGGCAGCGGATGAGCATGGGGCGTCCCGCTCTGTCCACCTGTGCTCTTCCTCCCGGGGTGAAGGATGCTTGGCGCACCTCCCAGACCTGCAGCTGACTCCTCACCAGAGCTAGCAGCGTGAAACTGTGCTTTCAGTGTGGTCCTACCAAGCAGCGTGTGGATGGGATGACTTTGCTGCACTCTCTCTTTTTGGATCCAGTCGGTGTGTTAGAACAGTTGGAGCGACGACTGCAAAAAGGGCCAACGGACCAACCCAAGAAAGAGAGAGGCAGTGATGTGCTTTTTATTTAGCTTCCAGCATGCCCAGAGCCCTTCAGCAGCAGGCAATAAAACAAAACTCATTTCCGCTTAATTGAATTTTTCTTCATCTCACGGTTTCCAATTTCTAAAGTGCAATGTTTAAAAGTGAGCCTCCTCGGTCCTTCCAGACCCTGCTGGCTGAGGAGGTATGGTCATTATTTCCATGGCTATAACCAAGTTGTCGTTATAGTGAGTGGCGTGCGGGAGCGGGGGCGTGCGGGGGGGGGGCCGGACGGTGCCCTGTCACACAGCGCAGCTTTTGCTAAGCTGAAGCCTTAAACTCCTCCAGCCAGGAGGCAGTTGTTTCAGAATAACCAGCTTGAGCTTCAGAGACGGTAATGTCTCTTGTTTGTCAGATTTCTTATACTTCTTGCAAAGTGAACTTCATTGTGAAGATCTAATGGCCCCCAGGGATCTTACCAGATTTCATGTTTTACATTGGCCAAAAAAAAAAAAAAAAAAAAAAAAACCTTATTGAAAGACACTGCTAAATGCTTTTCTTCTGTCTTAATTTTATCCTCTTTCCCTGGTGTTTCATGGTATTAGTTTGCAGGAGTAATGTTATCAATGTGGTAGTTGATTTTCATTTTATATTTGTAACTGTCAGATGAGGCAAGAAAGAGGAAGCACAAGGACAGAAAAGAGTTGGCCTCAGGGTGCACAGCAAGTCCCTGAAAGGGCCGGGATCCAGGCTTCCCCACAATGCGATTTACCCAGTGGCCAGCTTAGCCTTTGCATTTGGTATTTCCTCCACGGTCTTACTACTTTTCAGCAAATATAGATTCTTCCATAGCCCCACAGATCCCGTTTTTGCTTATATCAGTTACCATTGGAAACTTGGGCTTGTTTTTTTTTTTTTTTTTTTTTTTAAATATTATTCATTTGCTCCTGGATTCAGAAGCCTCCTACCCTCAGGTCCATCAGCCAAGCGCTGCAGATAACAGTTGCTAGTAAACAGCTCTCCTAGAGCCAAAGACAGGTCCAGATATTGTCAACGCCTCCAGAAGGTCTCATCTTGTTTTTAAAATTCATCCATGTCATTTCGCAAAGGGGAAAACAGCTTCCGTGTAACACCTTATACATCAATAACAGACTACTGAGCGATAGAGGAGTGCCTGGACCCGAATCTCAGGGTAGTTCTGTTCTTCTCCATCCCTGAGCCTCAGAAAAGCCAAAGAGCTGTCTTGGCCTGCGGCTCATTGGTAGCATCAGCCCATGCACAACACTAATCCCACTTGCAGGGAGATCCACTTAAAATCTGAGACCGATTCTGCCTGTGCTTCTAAATGCAGCACCAGTGTTTGCTGCTTTCTGGCGAGGTGGCCCTGGGGAACTTAAATCCAGCTCTCCTGGCTTTCTGACCAGGGCTCACTCAAGAGCTCTCCCAGCTAGCCAACCCCACCAAACCAAAGGAGCTCCTCCCGACATCATGATGTCACCTGCACTATTCACTGGGTTCCTCGAGAGACTCCTGTTATTGTATGAATGAGGAAGGCCTCCCATTTCTCCTGCCAGTGAATAGGGAGTGAGCATGATTATCCCATCTAAAAAACAAAAACTGGTCGATTTCACCTGGTCTCCAAAAGCAGTGCTACACAGGGGGATGTTCCCCCTTAAAGAGCCTGCTCTCATGGTACTGCACTCGCCAAAACTACGAAGCGCCTCTGACGTCCCATGAGATACTACTCCAAGTAATCAAGCTGAGACAGTGGTCTGGGTGGGGTGGTTTTTAACTGGTTTTAACCCAGCAGTCTTTCTCCTGTGTTTTGTAAGCAGCCTGCTAAGAACAGTGAGCTTAAGAAGCTGTCCTCCAAAAAGATGGACACTCGACTTGTTACCTTGCGTTTGTGTCTCCATCCCCACCCCGAATAGTCACATTATTGGGGAATTCCCCATAGCACAGACTTGGCCAGGCTTAACACACCATCATCCCTGCACCTGGAACCTCCGGCAGAGGGCCGACATTTGCAGACTCCCCAAGCAAAACATCACAACAATCGAGCACATCAAAAACTAAGGGTACACTACAAAATTGATCAGAGAACAAAGATGGCCTGAAGGCTGACCCAGGAATTTACTGACCATCTATTTTAAAGAAGCTTCACTGACCGTAGTTTAGTCCTGGAAAGGAGTTTACAAAAGATGAAGCATCCAAAAAAGGAAGTGTTTCTCTCTTCCTTTAGTCTGCCTACCTTATGCCTAAATCTTTGCGGTCCTCAAAACCATTCCCGGAAGGAAGGGTCCTTAGGTGCTTTGGCCCCATCACTTGCTGTGAAAGAAAGGCAATACCATCTTACCCTTTCCCACTCTGCTGATCTTGTTTAAGAGAATGGGAGGCCAGAAGAAGCAAACCACCATTTCCCAAGGGGACTGGAATAAATTCCACCTGGCTATATCCAGTATGCACACGGAGAGCTTCCTGATGGACAGATGTGTGGCATAAAGTGGGACTTGTAGCACCATTCGCAACGGTATTTCCTGTAGAAGTGCAGTCTGTTGCAGAGACAGCAGCTCATAAAGCAGGGGTTGCCCTTGCCCTTGCCTCAGGCTTGGTGATGGGCTACTGCAGACCCGCAAGCTGAGAGTCTCTGCACTGCCACTGGCTGGAGAGCTCTGCCTTTCTGAGTGCAGAACTGGAGCAACCCAGGGCCTGGCATGAGTCCAGCCAGCAACCCAGAGGGATGCAGCCAGGGACCATTTGGAACCCTTTGGACAATTTTAGGGCTGCTCCCTAAATGATTCCTCCCAACCAAGATAGGCCAAGAAGCATTGCTAGTACTCGGAAGAGGCCAAGACTGTCCTCCAATTGAGTCAACTAGCACAGCAGAGAAAGCTCACATTTTTAAAGGGCTGAGGAGGGTTGGCTGCAGGTGAGCGGGGGCGGGTGGAGTTACAAGCTCATCTAAACCAAGTCCCTCAAAACAGACACAGTGTCATTTCGCCCTACCGGATGAGAACTCTGGGAGACTGGCATCTGCTGACTTGGCTAAACAGACCGCATATTTGGAATCCAAACGTCTACAAATGTTTTCACTGATTGTCGTTCTGTTCTCTCCATATTTTAGCTTTGATCATTTTGGAACCCACAGCCTGTCTTGTGGAATAAATAATACAGGCAAATTAAAAAGGCACATTGTGTACCAGGGGGACTTGTCATGCAGTCGCTGTGATGGTCCAGGGCCACTCAGCTCCAGCCTCAGAGTCACCTGCAATGAAAAGCACTTCTTGCCGTCAGGGATTCAGTGATATAGATGGGATTTCGTAAAAACCAAAACTGACCAAATGGTCTCCGGCATGTATTTCTGGGTAGGGAAGAAGTCATATTTTTCACAGCAAAAAAAAAAGGAGGAGGGAGCATGTTTTCAACATCGAACTCTGGCCATCAAAGTTTTCCACTGACCTTTAATAAGTGACTTTTTATTTTGAAAATTAGGGTTCAATAAAGGTGGTCCAGAAATCACTTTTATCAATATTCAAGGGCCGTGATGCCTCTACCTCAGAAATCTTGGTTCTGGTGAGAGCAGTGGTTCGGGGGGGCATGACGAGACACTCCGGTTGGAGCAGAGTTCCCAAAGAGCAAGGTGGCCTGACACAGTCATGCCGTCAACCAAGCACCGTGCAGCCAAAGCCTGTAAGCAGGGCGGGGGAGGAGCCAACAAGCCAGCACCCTAGCGCTCTGGGCTCTGTGCCCCTGTGCTGTGCTCTGAGACGAGGCTGCTCTCCCACCACTTCCCAGGAAAACAAGCCCTAGTGGGGTCCCGCGACCTCCCCGGGATCGGCAGAGGACTTCCATTGAAAATAATGGAAATTCACATTGGCGCGCTTTTGATCCTTAAAAGGCAAGTCTCTTTTGATCCTTGAAGATATTCTGTCAAGCCAGAGGACGGGTAGGGTGGGGAGGAGAGGTGCTTAAAAAGGAGGATGATCCATTTCATCGAGCCAAGAGGCTGGGCTAGTTGGAAAGTCGGGATAGCCTACACTGCTTCCTGTGGAGATGTCAGAGGTGGGTCCCCCAGCCATGGCTCTCAGCGTCTGGCTTACTCCCTGCCCTGCATGCGCAATGAGGCCCAAATTACTGTCCACCGTGTAATCCAGCCCATTGAGCAAAGGAGCGTGGGATGGCAGGGACGAGATGGAGGATGGAGACTGGGGAATTCCATAGGGGCTCCCATCCCTCAAGTCCTGATAGGATTGTCCTGTCCCATCCATGGAGAAGCTCCCATTCATTAACTGTCCGCCTGTAACGTCCCCCACGTTGCCATAAATCCTATTGGTGTGGCCAAGTTCTGAGAGAATTTGATCCTCTGTGGACAAAAGAACGGAGATTTATTGTCAGCCGCCAGGACTCCGGTGGTCCCCTGTTCTTCACAACCTAGGAATACACACGACCAGGAAAGAAGCCCAAGCATGAGCCAGACGCCAACACGTCAGCCTGGCATCCAGAGACTGACCCACATCAAGGGGAAAAAACAGAACCCACACCTGCAGAGACCAAACGCCCAGGTCCCAGAAGACTGGACAAATGTTTGGTGAGTTTGTTGGTCCCACGTGTGCTCAGGTACGAAGATGGCTACACTGAGGAATACGAACGCCTGAGGTTTGGTGGGTCATATGTCCTCCACATCACAAACGGAAGAAACTCTGTGCTAACAAGATTTCATCTGAAAGTTTTCAAGCTGGGAAAAGTGCTTGGTTCAGTTAGTTGGGAAACAAGCAGGCCCATGCGGTCAGGGGGGCTGAGGACCTCTCTAAGATGTGTGCGAAAGCCTTCTGGTCTACCTGGGAAAGAGGTTCAGTATTCAAGTACTTGGTTTCTCTGTCTACCAATAAGCTCTTCACTGGGGACAAAGTATTGGACTGATTAAGGCAAATGACCTTCTTGTTTTATGAAGAATTTCATTAAGGGGATCTAATGGAACCTTTGCCACCGGGAAGAATTCCTCTCTCCGACCGAAGTGAGCAATTTTAGTCTTAAGAAAAAGAAGATTATATAATTACCTGGAGAGACCAATGATATGTCAACCTGGGGACCCACCTGCACCCAACAGAAAGGAGCTATGAAACAAGACTTAACAATCCTGTATGTTCCAGACGTTGATTTCAGCAGCTTAGAGGAGATTAAGTGGCTTTCCCCCTCCCCCGCCAAGAGGCCTGGAAGGTGAACATAGGGCCCTTGAACCCTCCCCAGGGCCCCACGGGCAGACCTCTGGGCTGGGCTACAGTCCTCTCAGGACATCACGGTCCTGGCGGGCAGCCCACAGACTTCCTTTCTATTCCCACCTGGGCCTGTGCATCCTTCCTACCAAGGCCACCCCAGAGTGGACTTCAACACCCATCCCTCCTGACGACCTGCCCTAGGCTGTCCCTCACCCCACCCATAAAAATGAAGAGGGGGAGAGGAGTCATGCCCTTTAGAGGGGCCAGGGGTTGAAGGCTCAGCTCCACTGTGAAACGGCCATTACCTGGCCTTTTGCCTACACCTGTCATCCCGTGCGGCCAGGGCCCTCTGTGGGAGCCACAGGCTCCCTAGAGGGGATGGTCGTGTCTCCCAAGTGTGAAAATGTGCTGAGCTTTCCCCAAACACATTCACAGTCAGTTGTGTTCACGGATCCCCAAGAACACTGCGAGGTGGGCAAGGATGTGGTTATTCCCCATTTATAGATGGGGAAACTGAGGCTCGAGAGAAGTGAATCCGTTTGACAGAGCCATAACCGGAAGCCAGATTTCTGATCCCCCAGCTCAGGACTCTTCCCTTCGCCCCACAACAGAAGACCTTCCACATTCGAGGACTCATTGCATGAGAACCGTTACGGCTATCTGCAAACGACCGAAGGATCCAAAACATGCAGCCATTTGCAACTTTGCTGACGCACAAATTTGAATATAGCGCATGCAGCAAAGCGCGTGCGCTGGACCGGGTGACAGGAGCGGTGGGGGAAGGGATTTCAGAATGAGGCCGGTCCCCACCTCACGTGCGCTCACAGTACTGACTTCCCGGGGCAAAGGGCCCGTTCAGCACATCCTCCCACCGCCAGGAGAGGAGGGGGCTCACTCTAGGGGGTCACGGGAGGGAGCCCAGTGCCCCGGCCGAGGGGAGAAATGCAGGAGGGGGGCTCAGGGTGCAGGCAGAGACACAGCTGTCCTGCACAGCTGCCTGGGCTGGTGAGGGAGCCCCGGGCCGCAGGCAAGGAGGGGAGGCCTTGGGGCCCATGGGCTTGGGAACCCGGCTTCCATGTGTCCGCAGCAGAGCTCTGGTTTCC
Source organism: Stenella coeruleoalba (assembly GCF_951394435.1). Lineage (NCBI taxonomy): Eukaryota > Metazoa > Chordata > Mammalia > Artiodactyla > Delphinidae > Stenella > Stenella coeruleoalba. The sequence continues at coordinate 176,955,578 of NC_137169.1, forward strand.
TCTGCCCTGTCCCCTCTGGAAGGGCCACTACCCTTTCCCCCTTGCCCTTTACCCCAAGTTGCAGGGAGAGCTGTGTTCGAGAGGGAGGTGGCCAGGCCTCCAGAAAGACCCCTCGTGAGCATCGGGGATGAGTTTCCCAGGGGCCTCTCCTAGGGCCTGGGCCTCGCCCCGGCAGCCCTGCTCACCTCGGAAGCTCAGCTCACTGTCACTAACCCCACAGTCCTCTGCCGAGCTCTCCTTCTCCTGTTTGCTGCCTCCCCGGCTCCTCTTGACGCTCTTATAGAACTGCCCCCAGCGGTGCCGCCCCGCGTCCTTCTTCAGCCGCTTTTCCTTGGCCCTTCTGTTCTGAAACCAAACCTGCCACACAAGCACAAGGGACAATCTCGGGGGGCGTCCACCACGAACCCAAAGCCCCCAGGGTCCCCGAGACAAAAGACAAAGACCGAAGCCTCAGCAGAGCTCAGGGCAAGGAATGGGACGTGCCCACCACTCCCCCTGCCTGGGCCTCAGAAATCTGCCTCTGATTCGGCAGATTTCCGGGGCTTGTGGCCCTGAGCCCAACTCCCCCAGAGGATCAGCGACACCGCTGATGAGGTACCATGGGTACCACTCCCGAAGCCTCCCTCACGTGGAGGGCACAGATGCAGGGACCCGCAGGACAGCCTCCACCCCTGCCCCAGGCCCGGCCTGGGTGGCGCCGGGCCTGGGATCCCCGGTCAGCAAAGGAGGCCCGGGGGCCAGGGTGGCTGGTGTCTCACCTGTACGACCCTCATGTCCAGGCCTGTCTCCGAGGACAGCTGCTCCCTCACGTGCCGGGCGGGCTTAGGGGAGTTCTTGTAGGCGTTCTTCAATGTCTCCAGCTGCTTCGCCGTGATGGTGGTCCGGGGTCGCTTAGCTCCGGCCTCTGAGTCATCTGCAATGAAAACCACTTCTTACTGGGTCCAGCCCATCTGGAGCAGCTGGGTCTCAACCCGCCTTCCTCCTCTCCCCATGTAATCTTGCCTGCTATGGGCAAGAGTGTGGGAAAATGGGGGAATACCAAAGGGGCGTGGTCCCAAACCCCAGGGAGCCCACAGGCCCTCTGAGTCACTGAAAAGTGAGGACCATGTCCTCCTTGCCTCAGCTCCCTGCCTCTCCCCTGCCAGCCCAGCCACACAGGGGCTTTCCTCAGACTGAAGGTGTACCATTCCATGCATTTCCCCATCATGACAAACACTCTGACTGGCCAACCATGTGAGTTACTGCCAAGGCTGCAAAGGTGAAGGAGTCAGAATGAAGTCTGTGCTCTGGGCTGCCCCAGATGCCTGCCTCTCCTCCCATCAGGAAGGTCCGTTCCCCCAGGTCCCACCCACGGCTTCGCTGCCTTGACACAGCCCTGGGCTCATAGCAGGGGTGACCTGTACATTCACTATTCACCTAAGCAGTGGTCATGAATTATGGGTCAGAGCCCACTAGTGTGTTGTGAAGTCAATTTAGTTGATCGCAAACTAAGAGAGGAAATAAAATGGATGGGATGGAGTGAGATGGGATGGGCTGGGACGGGATGGACGAGGCAGATGAGAGCGAGTATTGTTTCATGAAACTTGATCAATGCTTGCTGTATGAATCTGTGTGCTGAGCTGAAACATAAAATGAGTCTCTTACTGTAGATCATAGTCAACATTTTTGGAAAAACACTGGTCTGAAGAGTGTTCAGGACAACATGCTGATTGATCAACTGTCTTCAGTGGATTTTGAGCATCAAGTTCCTGTGGGTCAAAGGCTGTTTATTCTCAGTCAGAGTCAGGCACAGAGAGAGGCACTGGGTGTAAGTGGTTTGCTCCTCTCCCAGCACTCAGACTTACTTCCGTTCTCTGCCTAGCACCCCCGGGAGTCAAGCAAGAGGGAACGGGCGGCTGCGTCTGGCCCTCTGGGGTCTTTGTGCCCCTCCCACATATGTACTTTGAAGGGGGTCTGCTCCATGCCTATCTTCCCACCTTTCTTCCTTTCCACCTAAGAAAACCCTCTCTTAGGAACAACAATAAAAATAGCTAATGTTTATTAAGTGCTTACTGTGTGCCTGGTGTTGACCTGAGAGCTTTATGTGCCTAGGAGCCTCACAACAATTCTAAAAGGTTTTTCTTGGAGTCAGAAGACCTGGGTTCACCATTCTCATTGAGTGAGTGCATGGGCAAGTCCCCTCGCCCCTCTGAAGCCTGGGTGGGTGGCACGTTGTAGGATTAAGTCATCCTTAATGACATGAAGCCCAGGCTCACACTACGATCGATCGTGCACACAGCGGAGGGGGGACAAGGCCCCCAGTCCTCTCTCCTCCTTGGGCCGTTTTCTTCCCCAGCAGAGCACTGTCATCCTCAAAGCCCACCACTCAAGTCCCTCCCTGGGGTCCTGGACACAGGACCAGGAGGAAGGATTCCAGAGCCACTGAGGCACATGCACTGAGGAAAACCTCCAAAATTCTTTAAATTCTGTTGTTAGGAATCACTCCCATCTGCCCGTATTTATAGAGATAAGAGCATGACAGAACTTGATGCAAATACGAAACAGTGCACTTTAAAAATACCCATACGGTCTTTACGTACAAAATTTGAAATAATGAAACCACCAAAAATTTTTTCAATTCATCGAGAATTGCTTAATTTCAAGATAGGTTGGCCTAGTGCATTAGGTTGGCCAGATGGCAGTGCCACTAGGACAAACCCCTGTCATCCTGGGTTGGTGGCCCCTTGGTTCCGCATGGCTGGCTACGTACGCGGAACTTACTTCTTGTGATTATGGGGACTATTATGCTGTTATTTTAACATTCACTGTTATTATAATTTAAAATCTTTTTTATATCCTATAACAATATCATCCAAGTATTCATTAAGTAGCGGTGGCAGTGCTCGTGCTGAAAAACGTACCCGAAAATCAATAACTTTGGTACGGAAGTTAAATGTGATAAAATGCTATGAGGAAGGCCAAGCAAGACCATGATACCCTAGGCTGTTAATTTAGGAGAGAGCATCTGGGAGAGACTGAGATAGTGCTGAGAAAATAAAAAGTAGCATTAAGGCAAAGACACACTTCACTGGTTATGGATTTACGTGCTCCCAGGATACACGCCCGCCCCTCGACTTTTTACATTAATTCTTATGGGAAAATTAGTCTTAAAATATGTTAGTTTTGAATTATGCAGGGTCTCCTAGCACTTGTCCCTGGCCTAAAATGCCACCTCATTATATTGAAAATGCAAATATCCAGGGAGACTAACAAATGAACGAAATCATTCACACCAAGATACAAATAGCTGATATTCAGTCTTTTGGGTAGCACCAGCGAGGGAACCTAAGCCTGAAAGAGGGTTTAGATTAGCAAGGAGGAATTAAAACATAAGAAGAGGGAGCCAAATGCCCCACAGCAGACCAAGGCCCCTGCTGTACCGAGGAGCACCCAGATTTCAAGGGATGGAGCGGCCGCTGCCTCACTGACAGCCAGAGGCAGGAGGAACGGACCGGAAACACTGTGTAAGCCCCAGCTGCTGGCAAACCTACAACAGATCTCACCTACCGTTTGCATTTCTTTTCCACGTTGGTCTCTCCCTCGTGGAACGTCCCATTCCACAAGCGTCAGCCTCTGGAAACCTCAGGACACAGCCCTATGTGACAGGTGCTCTGACCCACCCCTATGGAGCTGAGATGCCGGGGCTCAGCCAGGTACACAACTTGCCAGGGGAACCCCCAAGTTAGTGCATGACCCGGCAGAGATGCCCACCAACCTCTGGGGCCAAATTCGGTGTCTTTCCACCATCCTACAGAGGTCTGCTGCGAGGCAAAGCATCCTCGATAAGAGCGTTAGCCCCACCGGGTCATTCTTGCCTCCCCAGCTGGTCTCCCCTTTCTCTCGACCCATCCACAGCAGCAGTGGACGCCGGGCTGCACATGCTCAGGGTCTAAAGGAGGCCTCTGACTGCGAGAAGCAGCCGCTGGCCCTGGGGGTGGCCTGCATCCTTGGGGTCTCTGGTGAAGGGCATCAGAGTTGCACAGGCAGCTTGGGCTCTCTGAGTCCATCTGCGCTGAGGGTTTATCCCTAATCTTCTGTGACACCATAAGTGACTCCAAAGTAACTGCACCGAGTGAGTTTTAAGGGGCCAGAGCAGATTAATACATTAAGGCAAAGAGCCTGGGAGCAGGCTTGCAGAGGCCCCAGAAAGAGGAGAAGAGACTAAAGGGCGGTCCATGTCAAACGCCAGAACTCTGGGGGTGGGGGCAGAAGAGAGAGGAGGCCCTGCCGCGCTGTCCCTCCCAGCCTGAGCTCGGTTCCCGCGGCCTCACCAACACAAACACTTGAACTGCATTCGTTAGCAAAAGACTAATTTCTCCATGCATTGATCGTATCTATACAATATATATGTGGGGACCGACGAAAGACCTGGAAGGAGATACATGAAATTGTCGTTCCTTTGTTTTTTCATCAAGCCCAGAGCCGTCAACAAAAGTGTTCCGCAGTAACACCCTGAGTCGAAATAAACTCTAGTCAAAGGCAAATGACCTTGGACGTTTCACGAGTTTGTGCGCCTGAGATTCCCAGGTTGACTTTGGCCAAATACCATATTCGGGTGGAGGGCACAGCCGTGAGTGAGAAGCCTGAGGTGAGGCTGCAGGAGGTGGGGAGTCGGGCTTGGCTTTCCTGCGGGGAATAGCGGGGAGGGGTCCGAGCCCTCTCTAGGCCCTGGGAAGGCCCAGGAAAGACCTAGGGCTGCCCAGGAGCAAGGCCTTGGAGGGCAGGAGCCGCTGCTGCCCAGGCCGCCCCTGCGAAGGCAGGCTTTCCAGGGTGGTTACTAAAGGCTGGGGCCCGACATCAGCCTCAGCCTGTGCTGCGCGCTTCTGTGCAGACCGTGTACAGGGCCCTGAGGTGGCCAGGGAAGGGTGGCGGGGTGCACGGGAGCAGATGGTTCAGATGGTGGGGTCTCCCTGAACGAGGAGACTGGCTGAGCATCTGCTCCCATATGAGGGGCTTGGGAGACACAAGAGTCGTCACCCCTAAGGCCCTGCCCTCGAGAAGCCCACAGTCTGAGAGGGGAAACACAATACAGTTAACTGAAAACCGAGCTGACCCGTTCCAAGGGTGACCTAGGCCAATGCCAGGGCTCCTGCTGACCGAAGCCTCTGAGGTGCAGAGGTAGATGTGCACCCCGATATGTGAAACTGATGAGCAGCTCCACTGCAGACGGAGCACCCTCCCAGCCCCGCCCCAAGCAAGGGGCCTCGAGATGATGGGCACAAGGTCCTCAGCAGCTCCCGAGCCAACGTGCTGGCGCGCGAGACAGGCAGGCGCTCAGCGGCCGGAAACCGGTTGATGCTTCCGTGGAGCAGCAAGTGCCAAGGGCTGGGGGCTGGGGGTTCCCCCTCCCTGCAGGCATCTGGGAAGGTTCTAGAGCAGGCAGGGGGCGAGCAGGGCTCCGAGGGGTGGGCAGCCCGGACTCAGGCAGGACAGGGGGCACGGCCGGCACGGAGGCCGGGGGAGGGGCCGTGCTGATTACCGTTCTGCTTGGCCGTCTCGTAGTCCTCCTTGCACACCAGCCGTCCGTCCTCCATGAGGTAGAACTCGTCCCCCGTGGCCAGCTGCCGGTTACAGATGATGCAGGCGAAGCAGTGCAGGTGGTAGACGAAGTCCTGCGCCTTCCTGACCACCTGGGTCGGGGGGATGCCCTGCTGGCAGGCCGTGCATTTTGTGCCGAAGCGCCTGTAAGGGCAGCGCGGCGTGAAAAGATTAGAGCGCGCGGCAGGGAGGCGGGGTCTGGCTTGCGCGCACTTTTCATCTGTCCCTCCCCCACCCCACCACTCCGGGGGGTCCATGGGCCTCCACCCCTGGGCCACCCAACCGTCCGATTAACAGCTCGTCAGTTCACGCAGGGCTGTAGGATTTTCCAGGTCCCACTGAGCGGGCAGTTTCGCCCTCTGCCTCCTGGTTTCTTCAGCTTGATGGTGAGGCCTGGAGGACCAGCCCCACGGGGCAACCGTGTGCACCCATGTGCATAAAGCATCAGGTGAAACGCCTCTTCCCGTGCTCCCCACGGGAGAGGCCCGTGTACGCCGGGGCCCACACGGGGCTCCGGAGAAATCACACGTCGGCCGCAGAGCGGGCCTCTCACGATGGGTTCTCTCTCCTGCCTCTCCCCTCCATCCGGCAGACACCAAACCCTCCGTAGCAGCCTCCGTCCCCTTCCCACGCACAGCCCCTGAGATGTGAGCCCGGGAATCTGCGTTTTTATACCCCTGCCACCAGTCGAGGTGCGGGGCCTGCAGACCTCAGTTTGAAAAATGCTGCCTCAGACCTCTTCCCATCAACCCCTTTCTGGAGCAGCACTGAGGCAAGAGGAAGGTGCCCCACCACCCGGGCCCAAGGTTGGGAAAAGAAGAGAAGTAGACTCATTGCAACTATAGTCCAGCTGGGTCATTTAAGCCCCGTCCCCTGTCCTGGCCATACACACAGAGCCACACCAGTGGTCGTAGAGGCCAGAGGGGAACTGGGGGCCAGTGCAGATGTGACGATGAAGCGGTGGGTGCGTGGTGGGCTCTGCTGCAGGAGGGAGGTGGGAGGGTTAGGGAGGAAGGGGCAGAGTTTAAAACAGCAATCAACCTAATTATTCATGACATTTCACACAGCAGAACTTTATCTTCTTCAGGATGAAAGACTTTGCCTAATGGATCTGGGGAAGGTTTGATTTTAATGGTCCTTTTAACTAATGCTTATAGGCAGCCTGATTTCCCCTGAAAGGACAGTACATATTTCATCCCCATTAATACCAAATAAATTAATTATGGTCATGGCTATCATGATGAATCCCAGATTAATGCAGAATGATGGGTCTCTTGTGCAGTAATGATACCTGCCGGGGGCTGCAGGGGCCTGGAGCAGGCATGGCCAGCTGCGGCTTCAGCCCCATCCCGGGGGCATGGGGTCACAGAGAGAAGTGGGGTTCTCTAAGTCTAGATGGGTAACCCCAAAAGAGCCAGGAGCGTGGCCCCAGGGACTGCTCTTCTGAGACGAGATCTGAGGAGGGTGTCGGGGTGTGAGGGCCTGAGCTGTTTGGCTCGGAAGGCCCCCAGGCTTCTGAACTCCTGGAATGCCCCCCGGTTTTGTGAGGACGGTGGCATGCATGGAAGAAGGCCTCTTTAGAGCAGGGGTTCTCAGCCCAGAACTCAGGACGGGCTCTGTCAACTACCCCTGAGTTTTTTCAAAACTGTGCATCAGGAGGGGGGGCCTGGACTTCCAACAAATTTTCAAAGGGTTTCAAGGGTTTCATCAGATTTCAAGTCCAGGACCCAGAAAAGTAGAGATCAAGTTTGTTGAAAAATAAATCAGTGAATAAAGAACCATGATTTTAGAGATTATGCAAGGAGATGGCTAAATCTGAGAATGGAGAACAAAGTCTCCTGTCAGTCCTAGATGGTTCTGAACCTCCCAGAGCACAGGTGAGAACCAGGCTGCTTCCACAGCTGCTGTCTAACCATGTCGCCTGTATTAGAGAGGAAGGCAGGCAGGCACCCAGCTCGTGTGTGTGTGTGTGTGTGTGTGTGTGTGTGGTGTGTGCGCGCGCGCGCGCGTGTGTGTGTGTGTGTGTGTGTGTGTGTGTGTGTGTGTGTGTCTGAAGGACAAAGAGAAAGGAAGCCTGTTTATGTGTTACTAGAGTGTGTTTTCAAATTGCCTGTAGTTTGCTATCCAGTCCAGGCCAATTCACAAAGCAGGTGTTCAAAATGAAACAATCCTGCTCACTGCAAAACCCTCCCAAATAAACCACCGAAACCCAAGGGTCCAAATCCTTTGCTGCAAAGGCTGGAGCAGAAGCAGCTCCAGAGAAGAACTAGAATGTTCCAAAAAGCAAGTCCTATTTTGTGGCCAGGTCACGGGGTGGAGACTGGGGGTGGGGGCAGGAGGGGGGGGTGGGAGGAGGGCTGAGCAGACCCCAGAACAGAGTGGAGACCCTGCAGCGGCCCCGCCCACAGGCAGGGCCACATCCTCTCCCCACTAAAATGCAGGCTGTGGCTTTCCGTAACCAGAAACCTAGTTGACACCAGAGCCCCAGAGACATGAAAGATAACGAGGGTATAAATTTAATCTACATACCGACAGTGATTCATGCGTGAGGGTGGCAAGTGCACAAGAAAAATGAAAAATAAATGGACTTTCCCACCGGTGTTTTTTAGCAATTGAAGCAATTTTCCTGATTGTGGGATTTATACCGATGGTAAGTGGAAGTTGCCCCTTATTACCCCTCTCCCCTGGAGCACGGCCAGCGGGACCCTCAGCGAGGGGACTGCATGCACCCCCTGGGCCCACAGGGCTCTCCCAGCATGGCCCAGTCCTGAGGGGCTCCCCACCCCAACTTCTGGTCAGAGCCAGCGAGCCCAGAATAAGGCGCCGTCCTGTAGGGCTGCAGATGTGATGACGACACTGTCCTGAGTGTCCAGATCTCAGACCAGCCAGAGCCACAGGTGAGGCAGCCACGGCCTGGAGAGGATACACAACTTGTTCTGTGACGAGCAATAATGAGATGACCGCGGCTAAAACTCCCGGGTCCAAAACCAGGTAAAACTGTGAACCTGGCTGCTCCACAGAACCAATAGTCTAACCAACCTGACCAAATCTGCAGGATGCTGGGGGCGGGGGCCGAGCAGGACACTGGCCAAGGAAGAGGCTTCCGAGGAATTTTCTAGTCAGCATTCCCTTCGTCCTATCGCTGAGCCCCTACCGTGTGCAGGGCCCTGCCCGCTCGGGTGCAAACTGCACTGGCCTTGCTCACCAGAAGGACAATCTCTCTCTGGTCAACCCTGCCTGCTAGGCCTTCAGGGACGGCCGGTCTCCCCGGGGAAAGCAGCTGGAGCTGATCCAAAAGACAAAGAAAACACAAGGGAGGACTTGCTCATGGCTAACGTTTCTCAGAGCAACGTCACTGGCAATGCTCTTCTCTCTGCCCAACGAGCAGCAGGCAAGCCACAAAGACCCACCGAAGGAGTGAATGAACGCACGCAGGGAGGAATGGGTGCACGAACTGCTCCTTCAAGCACGTGTCCGAAGCAGGAGGGGAAGGGTTAGCACTCACCATAATAACTGCAGCTCCCGGCAAAAGCTCTCCTAAGAAGAGAACTGAACCCCCCGGTGAAATGAGGCCCGAAGTGTACGAAAACATAAACTTTCCACCCCACTTTGCTCTCATCATTGCACTCATTCCACAGATGTCTCCTGAGTGCCCAACCTGGAAGGCGGGGATTATGATGCCTTCTGACAAATGAGAAACTGAGGCTCAGATGGGGGAGGTGCCGGCCTCGGCTCACACAGGCAAAGAGTAAAAAGACCAGGATTTGAACTCGGTGCCTCTGACAGCACAGCTGGCGCACGGGGGGGCATCAAAGGCAGAAAACATCATGGAGCAGCCAGCCGTGGTGCCTCTATTCTGGACTGGAAGTGGGTTCCAGGGGCCCTGTGCCCCTCAAGCATCCCCAGCTGCTCTGAGCGGCTCCCAGGCCTGCGATGCGGGGCTGCCCCAAGAGCCTTCCCCCGCGGCGTTCACCTCAACACACCAACGGGTCCTATCCACACCTTCCTGCACCTGTAGCTCAGGCGTGAGGGGCCTGGGCTTCCGGAAATGCACCAGACGTCATGGCTGGCGTTCAGGGGCTGTCCCCGACCCTGGGAACAGGGCCAGGCCTGTGTCCTTGGCCTCGCCTTCTGCTCCCGTGCTCAGCCTGAGTTCCCTCTGCCCATTCATCTGTCCACCCCGGCTGCTCTCGACAGGCCTGCCTGGCCTACTGTCCACTTCAGGGTGTCTGGATACTGCAGGAAAGGTGACAGGCAGGCCTGGCAGGCACCACATCTTCTAGAAACAGGTGCATGTAAATCCTACACCGCAGATGTTCCAGCACATTCCTGATTTTAAGTTCTGACCTACCATCAGGCCAGGTACCATATTCTGGTCACCAACACGATTAAAGAGCAGCTCCCGTTTACCAAGCACCTGCCGTGTGCCCGCGTGGTACATAACCTCACTTGATCCTCGCAACTGGCCCTCAGGGCACACCGCTACCTCCCCGGGGCAGTCATTGTCACCCCGGCCCACACCCCACCCCGGGGCGAGTTTGCCTCCTGGCTCACTGTCGCTCTCACCGTCCCTGCTGCTGTAATTCTCAGTGGCATCAGTGTCCCCAGAGTCCCTCCTGCCCCTGCCCTCTCGTTTCCTTGACCTCTTCTCCTGGAAGGCATGGCCTCCCCCGTTCCTCAGCCACTCATGCCCATGGTCTGCCCCGGACCCTGTCACCAGGAACTGCAGCGCCTCCAGGAATAACTTCCAACCTTTGCACCGTCCTGTCCTTCCAGCTCAGTCCCCGCAGTAGCCCGACGCCTACAGCCCTGCAACCCAGCCCCTCTCACTGCCCCTCCCTCCCCTCGTGGCCTCACGTCCCCCCCTTACCCAGCAAAGACTCCGTGGTCCACCTTAGGAATCGCTCTCACGCCCACACCCCGAACCTGCGCCCCGCTCTCAGTCCTCTGCTTCCTCCATGCAGCACCGGGTGTCTGACAGCGCCAAGGGAAACCTACCACCTCCTTGACCGGGCTCCCCTTAAACTCAGGCTCTGGACCTCAGGAGGGCCCGGGAAAGCACAGGGCACTTCCCTAGTGCATTAGCCCCCCCACCTTCCCATACCTTCTCTCTCTCAGGCCCCTCATCCTCCGTCTCAGCTGGCAGCCCGGCCTCCTATTTCCAGGAGAAAAACAGAGCTCTAAGCAAAGGCCTGCCAGGCCCTCCCACTGTCCCGTCCACACACACCCCCCACCCCCGCCCCGCCGCTTGCCCAGGTCTCTCGGCTTCCTACAGCTGACTCGGCTGTGCTCCTGGTCAAGGCCGACCGCCCGCCTGGGCGCAGAGTCCGCTCCTTCCTGCCTAATAAGATCATTCACCCAGCAACTGGCCCCCTTGCCACCCACATCATTAACTTCCCCTCTCTACCACATCTACCCAGCAGCATACAGCATGCTATTATCAATGTCCTGCCACTTAAAAAAATAAAACCTCTCTTGACCCTACACCTCCTTGCATCTACCAGCCCTTTCTCTACTCCCCTTGGAGCAAAATCCCTCAGAAGACGGGTCTCTAGGCAGGGTCTCTAATGCCCCTGCTCCTAGTCTTCTCTTGAATCCACTCCGATGGTTAATTTCATAAGCAACCAGATGTTTGCTCAAACATTTTCCTGGGTGTGTCTGGAAGCGGTTTTGGACAGATTAACATCTGAATCAGTGACGGAGTAAAGCAGATTGCCCTCCTCAATGCGATGGGCCTCATCCAATCAGGTGAAGACCTGAAGAGAACAGAAAGGCTGGCCCTCCCAAGAGTGAGAGTGAACTCCCCTTGCCTGACTGCCGGGAGCTGGGACATCGGTCTTTTCCTGCCTTTAGACTCGAACTGAAATGCTGGCCCTTCCTGGGTCTCGAGCCTGCCATCTTTTGGATTGGGACTTACACCATCAACTCTCCTGGGTCTCCAGCCTGCTGACTGCAGATCTTGGGGCTTCTCAGCCTCCAAAATCATGTGAGCCAATCCTTAAATTAAATCTCTTTACACACACACACCCCCACACACACACCCCGCACACACACCCTGTTGGTTGCATTTCTGTGGAAAACCCTGAGTAATACACGCTCCAGTCAAGGTGCCACCGACATATCAACCCCAACTGCACTTGACCAGGTAAGCGCGGCCCCGGCATCGCTGAGTCCAGTGGTCAGGCCTAATCTTCCCTGACCTTCTACCACATCGGCCATCCCTCTTCCTTAGAACGCTGTGCTCACTTGGCCTCAGGACCCGACTCTCCTGGGTCTGCTCCTTCCTCGGACAGCCCCTCCTCCACCTCCCACACCTCTTCTCTGTCCCCCCCTACACCCCTGGGGATTCTACTTCCACCTCCAAGCCCAGACCTCCCCACCCAACTCCAGACGGGTACATCCCATGACGTCCTCAGCATCTCGACTTGGACGCCCAAGACCAAACTCCTGATCCAGATGCAGATCCCAGCATCTGTTCCTCAGGAACAGGAACATTTGCAATAGCATCAAAAAGAATCAAATATTTTAGGATAAATTTAACCAAACAGGTGCAAGACGTGCACACTGAAAACTACAAAATATTTCTGAAAGAAATTTTAAAAGACCAAGACAAATGGAAAGATATTCTATGTTCATGGCTTTAAAAACTTAATATTGTTAATATAGCAATACTATTCAAAGGGATTTACAGATTTAATGCAATTCCTATCAAAATCCCAACAGCACATTTTGCAGGAATTGAAAAGCCAATCTTAACCCTAATTTCATGGGCAACCAGATGTTTGCTCAAACAAACATCTATTGCAAATGTTTCTGTTCCTCCAGTGACCTTCCCCATCTCAGAGAAGGGTGATTTCATTCTTCCAGTTGCTCAGGCCGACAGCCTCAGACACCCGCATCTGATCTGTCAGCAAATCTCATTGGCACCACTCAAAATTACGCCAAGAACTGGACCACCCCTCGCCGTCTCCACCACTGCCTCCCCAGCTGAGGCCACGCTTTCCCCTTGCCCACAGCTCCCCTAAAGCATCCCCTGGCTACAGCCCTTGCCCCACCATCTATCTTCCACACAGTGACCCTGAGTCGGACCATCTCACTCCCCTGCTCAAAACCTTCCAGGGGCTCCCCTCTCACTCAGAGTAAAAGCCAAAGTCCCCTAACTGGCCTCTACAATCCTGCACCATCTGGCCTGCTTCCTAGGCTCGGAGCTCTTTCCCCAGATATCTACATGGCTCACCCCTGCATTTTCTACAGGTCTCCCCTCAGATGTATCCTTCTCAGGGGGCAGTCCTTAACCACCTCCCCTGCACCCCACCCCAGCACTTCCTTTCCCTTCTCTAAAGCACTCATCTCCCATGGATGCACTGTGCATTTCGTTCGTTTATCGTATTGTCTTTTCCCCTCTCTAGAAGACGAGCTCCGTGACAGCGGGGCTGGATCTGTTTGGTTCACCAGTGGACCCAGCGCCTGGAGCAGTGCCTGGCCCGGGATATGTGTTCAGTGACTATTTGGTCATACGTAGTGAATGACCCACTCCTATGGTATGCATTAATGCACAATTCCCCCATTTGTAGATGAGGAAACAAGTTCAGAGAGGGTAAGAAACGTGCCAGGGGCCTCACAGCCATAGACCGTGGTGCTGGGGTTTGAACCCAATGTTCTTCCTTTCTCTGGGCCGTTGAGAGCAGTCAGTGGAAGCCAGCCCAGGCCCACGCCCGCCTCCCATGTGTAGGAGCTGCCACAGTGCGGTGCACTGTCCCGAGGAAACAAAATACCACACAACTTAATTTTATGCTTTAATTGCTTGGTGGTGATTTACTGCCGGCCGTATATTTTTTTCCCAGTTGACACTTCCCTCCATGTATTTCTTTTATCTATCACCACACTTGACAGGTAAGTCGCTGATATTTACTGTTACTGTATGTACCAATATTTCCAACATATATCACCACCACAGCCATGTCACGGCACACAGAGTTCTGGCCCAGAACGGTCAGCCTTCTCCAGACATAAACGGGGGCCATATTTGGAGAAGGCCTGACACCGGAGAATGTTAGAGCCTTAAAGAATACGGACACAGCTCCCCCATACACATACTCACACATAAAGCTCCCAGGCCCACCAGAACTGCCCCTCAGGCTCTGCTTTTTGTTTTTAATATAATGTTCTTCTTTTCAACAAGCATTCAATATTACTTTGAGATGAATACAACGGGAAAAGCTTTAGAACCAGTGACCTAGTCCAACCTCCTCATTTAACACAGAAGCAAACTGGGAAAGCCCAGAGAGGGTCAGGGGCTTGCCCAAGATCACACAGCCCAGTTAGTGGCAGAAAAAGGTCGACAGCCCAACTCTCCCTTCCCCCAGCCATCCTTCCCCGCTTTCCCTGCTGGGGGGAGATTTGCTTCCCAAGAGGCAATGGGACGTGTAGGATCTGACCCTCTTCTACGAGAGTGCAGCCCATCTCTCCTAATTTTTGTGAACATGCATTAAGCAGTCAGTAGGCACCAGGGGATTTCACGTGAGCTATTTCATTGAAAGCGTACAACAGCCCTTATCGGTAGCTATTATTATTCCCTTTTCACAGATGGGACAGGCTGCCAGCTGGCCCAACAACATCGTCCCTCCTTCCCACTCCTCTCCTCTAGGCACCTAATCGGCTCTCCTTACTCCAGACTAATTCTTCTCTGCCAAGGTGTTAGCCCAGCTGTCACCAAATTACCCTGTGCAGAAGGGCCACCTGGGATGCTTGCCACCCCAGACTCCTGATTCTGGGCCCAGAACCCACACTTTTAACAAGCCCCACACGGATGACCCCAGTACAGCTGTGGCATGGACCATTCTTTGAGAAACCCTGTGTAATGGACGCTCTTGGCCCTCTCACAGCATCTGCAGCTTGCTTGTTGATTCTTGAGCCCTTCAAGACCTAAGGACTCATTCTCAACAGTGGTGCGGCAGACACGGGGACAGGCAGCAGGATGGACGTTCGGGGACAGAGGCCCCATCCCACCCCCTCCCACCATACCCCCGGCCAGCCCGCTGCATGGACCCATGATGCCCGCCGCAGGGTCCAAGGCTGGTCTGTGGCTTCTCCGAAAGCGGCGCTTCCAGGGGCACCAACGGACCCCAGGAGACAGATCGGCAAGTCAGAGACTGGCTCTCCCTGGACCTTCGTGTGACCTCGGCCAGAGAAACAGCAGGAAACGTGGTGGAGCCAGGCCATGGGTTCCTGAGCACTGGGCTCGGGAGATTCAGGAGCCATGGGGGCAACATGGCCAAAGATGGGCTGCAGCAGGAAGGCACAGACTGGCAGAGAGGGGATCGAGAGGGGAAGGACAGCCGATTAGAAAAGCTTCCAGCGGTGCAGAGGTGTGGTGACAGAGGACGGAGAGAGGAGAGAGGCAGTGGGAATGGAAAGAGAGGCCCTTTGGAGGTGGGACCCCGTGTCTCGGTACCTGAATGGCTGTGGGTGGGAAGTAAAGGAGGGAGGAGGTTGAGCCCCAGTGATGAAGAGAACGGGACTTGCTGCTGCCAGCTGGTGTGTTTTAAGCTGCCCCCATCTCCCATTCCCAGGTCACCCCATCCCTCTTTGCCTGGGGACCATGTTCCTACAGCCCAGATGCCATCTGACTCCCAGGCTGATTTGCAACTATTTGTTTCCAAACAGATTCTCCCAAGGCAGAAAGGTCTCCAGTATGCAGGTTCCAGAGATGTCAGGAGGCCTTCACTGAGAGCCTGGGCTCTGGGAGGGGGGGCAGGCACCGCTGAATGGGAGGTCTCCGGGGCAGGCAGACAGATAATCCCTGGACTCATCACCGCCTGATATACCGCCTCAGGTCCCAGGGGGAACTGCTCAGCTAAGTAATTGCTTCTGCCTTGATTACAGGCCTTTGCAAATGACTATGGGCCTGGTCCCACCAGTGTTTGAATCTTACAAATGTCCACATGCACGGCTACTATCTGGACCATCTGATCGTTACCTTAAGAGGTTTAATTTGCTTAGCGAGGGAATTAGACTATAAACTATTCGGAAATTATGGAAAGTCACACGTCAAAGAGACCCTCCCCTTGTGAGTTCTTCAAGCACATTTTGCTAGAGTGTGTGTGTGTGTGTGTGTGTGTGTGTGTGTCCTAACAGGTGTGTGGTTATCAAAAATAACAAGTGGCTCAGCAAGAACCTGGCCCCAGATCGGACCACAACCAACCCCAGAACTGAAGTGGCCTCTTCCTGGGGCAACAGAGTACAAGCTAGCTAGAGGCGGCCACACAGGCACAGGCGGGACCCTCCCGCCAGAGCTGGGAACCCAGCTGTGGGAAGTGAAGGCTGAGGGCTGCGGTCACTGCCACAGAGCTCTGGACCACACAGGGAGGGATGGTCTCCTGTGGGGAAGACCCAGGGCAGCTCCGCACACCAAGAGGTGGACAGTTGTTCCAATCACCTGACCTGCCATTGCCACTGGACAGGCCCCACCTCCCTCCCCAGGACCCCTGTCTGGCCCAAGGCCTTTTGTAGCCTCTGCCCCAGGACCCTCCTTTCCTCTTTTTTTCTCCTCCCTACATAGATATGCCACCACGGCCTTCATAGGGATAGCTGCCGATAATGATGGCTACTGAACACTTCATTTGACTCAGTCCTCATAGTAACTTGTGAAAAGTAGACATTTTTATTCCCATCCCTTTTTCGAGATGGGAGAGTGAGGCTCAGAGAGGTCTGATGCCCCAAATTCACACTGAGCCTGGATTCAAACCCAGCGCCTGGTCCCTCTTCAACGTCCACCTCGGAGAGAGGTTTCTGGGCCCTTATGGGCCCATCAGGCCCATATTGCCCGATGTCCTGTGGGCGTCTGCCCAGCTGAGGAATGGAGGCCCTGGTCACCGGAGTGACTGGTCCAAGGTCACTAACGAAGACCTGGCCAGAGCCAGCAAAACTACCCTGCAGCTGGGCCAAACTCAGAGCGCGCCGGAGCTGAAACAGGCTGTTCTGAACTGCGGGGATAAATCAGCAGCTCCCGGGCTCCCAAGGACGCCGCTTACCTGCCCCTGGCTGACAGCCGCCTGGAGACTGACCGGCTGGGGGAGGGGACACAGCTCCCCAGTGACAACGGCGCAGCAGCCCTCCATCCTGCTGGGTCCCTGCAGCGTCAGGCAGGTGAGGGCCTCAGGGGCAGGGAGACACCCCCAGAGTGGCAGTCACCCCAGAACGCCTCCGACTCTTCCCCACAGCCCCCTCTGGCAGGCAGATTCCAGCACACATATCTGGCGGCCAGGGCGTGGCTTGAAGGTCCCCTCAAGCCTGGGATGTTCTTAAAGGCTGTGCTTTGCCTTAAAAACATACACGGACTCTTGCCCTTTCTTTGATTCTATAGCTGTTTGTTTTCGTGTTATAATAATCACTGGTTTGCTTCTCACGTCTTCATGTAAATTGGCATGGCATCTTTGTCACCGGCCCACTGCCATGTACCCTCTCCACCTGCCAGGCTGCCCCCGCCTCCATCTGAGGAGTTCTAGGCCTTTAAAAGTCATCTCAGTGGGAAGGTTTCAAAGCTGGAGGGAGCAGCGGGCAGGAGAGGTCAGCTCAGGCCCAGCCCGAGGGAGAACTCTGCCAGCTGGTCCTCCATGGCCGCAGGTCAGGTGAACACATCCAGGGCCAGAAACCCAGAGATACAGCACCTAGCATGAAGCACCCAGCAGTGCTAGACACAGTTCACACACTATCTTCTTCCATGGGTGGCGCAGTGGTTGAGAGTCCGCCTGCCGATGCAGGGGACGCGGGTTCGTGCCCCGGTCCGGGAAGATCCCACATGCCGCGGAGCGGCTGAGCCCGAACGTTCCAAAACCTCATTCCCTTATCTGTTAAGAGGTGACATTCTAACCCACAGAGTTGCATTTCATAGCAACTCTGTGGGTTAGAATGTCACCTCTTAACAGATAAGGGAATGAGGTTTTCAGGAAGGCCTAGTCACTTGTTTGCTGACAAACAGCTTGTAAAACACAGGACAGGAATTCGGTCAAGCTCCGTTTGGGTTCACCAGACCACTCCACTGATAAAATAACTCCCCTTTGCGAAATGCTACTGTGTACCAGGTCTTCTAAAGCAGCCACCGTTAGCGTTCCCATTTTTCCTGCAGAGGACACTGGAGCTCAGAAATGTTAAGGAACTTGCCTAAGGACCCCAGCACTTGAACCAGTTCCTGGAGCAGAAAACCTGTTTTCACCACGCCTCAGAGTAAGGGAGCTGCCAGGCTCATCCCAGGACCAAATCAGTGATGAAAAGGGGGACCCGGAAGCCCAAATCCCAGATCCCTGCTCTCCCCAGGCTCTAGTCCTTTTGCAAGGAGCCAGGGATCCTCCACATGCTGGGTGCACAGGCCAGAAAAGACCTGCTCAGCAAATGCAACCCAAGGAGTTGTTGGCCCCCTGGCTTGCGATTCAAATTGTAATAATCTTAGAAGCACGCTGTATGAGTCAACTAAGCCTCTGCTCTCAGGCCCCAGAATGTTATTTCCTTCGGAGAAGGGGATCCAAGGACCCAAGAGTCAAAACAACAAACAACAGCAAAAATCAGCCAATGTTACTGAGCAAGACAGAGTTTACCAGCCCCCGCCCTTCAAACAACATAACAACCACAGAGTGCAACCTTCCGACAGTACTTCTTTCTGCCTGTGCACACACCAACATCGCCCTCTGCTGCCAGTCACCAGTACGACCATGTCTCACAGGCTGGAAGCTAGTGGGAGCCAACCTCCAGCTTTCCTCTCTGTCCCCCTCCCCCACTTTTGGGGTATTGCACACCTCCAGCGGGGCACTCCTCACATTACAGTCTTGAGTCACAAAGCTTCACACAGAATAAAAGATGCCCCTGGAATTGTGCAAAGCAGTGGCCCTGCCCCTTGTTATAGGCAAAGAGATTTAAAATATTGATCCTGGAACTTAGGACCACAGTGTTGATCGGTGAGGTCAATGAATCCTGCCCTCTGCCTCCGAGCCAGGCTTTGGGGCAGATATCATAAAAGGACACTGCTTTTTCTTTTTTCTTTTTCTCTTTTACTTCAAGGAGCATAGAGAAGATGCCTCTGACCAGGCATCTTCCAAGTGCCACGGGCACAAGCGACGGGCAAATCCAAGTGCACGGCACCTGCTGGCTCTCTCTCGAGGCTGCTGGTGGTGACACCTGCAGCCTGGTGTGAGACGAGGGAGGGACCTGGGCTGCCTGGGACTGCCCTCCCCTCCTGCCCTGCCTCTTGTTCTCTCTGCTCCCAGTGTCCCTCTGCACGTGTGCCATCTGAAAGCAGGTGCCTGGTGACCTTTAATGAGCTGTAGTGAGGAGCAGACCCACGCATTCTGTGACCAAATCACAGCCTGAGCCCCAAGCGGGCAGCAGGTCCCAAGACCCCTGTGGATGGGAGGTGAGGCCGCTCTGACCGTAGACAATTCTCCTTCTCTGTCCTCACCAAGGACTGTGACTTGCTATACCAAACCGTACTGCAGATGTGCCTTCCTGTACCAAACAGCCCTGGTCCCCAAAAGCTGGGTGAGGACTGACTGCCTGTAAATCCACGTGGCCTCCCTATAGGGCCTCAGAGGTGCCCAATCTTCGTGTCTGATTGCCCCTCCATTGGCAGTGGGGAGAATCACTTCAGTTTTCAATTTCTCTCCACCCAGCAGCCCCATCACAGAGGTAATGACCTGGTTTCAGCACTGAATATGCGGCCAGCTCCCCGGCTTTACAAGAGGATCCAGTCCTGAGAGTGGGCTACTTTAGGAAGCAGAGCAGTCCTGCGGAAGGAGAAGAACTGGGGCTAAATAACGGAGGCATCCTGGGCCTCTGTGACTCGCAGGACGCCAAGCCAGGTACGGAAGAAACTGGTCCCCACAGTGCGTTGTGAATTCACTATGTAATCTACTCTCTGTTGCGTCAAACCCAGCGATGGCCTGTGGGCAAGGCTCGGGGCCAGGTGCGTGGGGAAGACAGAAAAATGAGTGACTAATACGCCTTTCCTCAAGCCAACGGGGAAGATCAAACAGGTTTGTGAGGAATGAGCAAAGCAAGCAGCTCGTGCTGAGTCATCGGAAGAGACAAGGGGCAAGGTGGCCAGGCCACTGCGGGGCTGGACTCACCGTCATGGAAGGATGGGGAGACCTTGAGGGGGTGGACCTCATCCCTGGACGATGAAACAGCTGGGAAATGGGGCATCTTGCTGGGGGCATCGGGTACCCAAGGAAAGCAGTGAGCTGGATGGGAGGCTGGGCACAGGGTGGAAGGCTCTGGCGGCACAGTGCTTCTGGGATATTCTGTAGGCAGAGGGGGCCCTGCCGAAGGAGCTGGGGTCGGGGTGTCAGGAGCTGAGCTGTGGGGGGGACGCTGGTCTGGTGGGGAGGTGTGTGGGCAGCAAAGTGTGGGGAGATGAGCAGGGACATTACTGATAAGCAAGGCCATGGAGACAGGGGCCCAGGGCAACGGCCTGGGTGAGTAATTGTCACTTGTATTTCTGGTCTTGGGCTAACGGCTCACAGGCCTGTGCTAATCCCTCCTTAGCCCATACCCTGGGCTCCTCCCGGGTCTAGAGCGACCCTCTTTCCTTACCACCACTTCTCCCAAACCCAAGTCTACACTTCAGCTGCTGCCACCTCCCTTTCCCCCACCCGGAGGCAGCCAGTCGAGGTGCAAACATCAGATAGGGCCCTAGGGGAAGGCCGGGGCTCAAAGGAGCTTCTCTGCTGACAGAGCCCCAGGTCTGTGGTCCTGACAGGTCTTGCCTGAACCCCAGCCAGAATTCTGACCCAGGGACATCTCAGCACCTATCCTGGAGCTCACCGAGGATTTCCAAATAGGAGGATGATGCGCCGGCCCTGGAAGCAGGGACAGCTCAGCAAACCCCGATGGCCAGGCCCACCCACCTAGGTCCTCCTGCCGTCCTCCCCCCACGCACGATGACACTCGTCCCATCCAGGGGCCCATAAGAGCTGCCATGGTGCTCGGCCACGGCATCCATGAGGGAGGAAGGCAGAGGCAAACGTGCTGCTGAGAAAGGATGTGGGTAGAGGGGACGGAACCACGTAAATGCCAAAATAAAGGCAACAGGGCGAGGGTCAGAGGTGGGGAGAGCAAAAGGAAGATGGGAGAATGGGGAACAGTCCACAAAAAAGACTTAGAGGAAGAAGCAGAGGCCCATCCCTCAACTGGAACCATCAAGGATTCATTGGGTTTGCCTGTGCTAGCTACTGCCCCACCCTCAGGGAGCTCAGACATGCACACACGCACGCACGCACACACACACACACACACACACGCCCAAGGAAGGAGAGAGCAGTGCTCATTTGACCAAAGTGTGATGGTGACAATGAGTGCTACCTTCTGAACACAAGCCACGGAGGCAGCCCCTGTGGTTACCAAGATCATCTTTAAAGTGCTTTTCGACTCATATTGGAGTAACCAAATTTGAGAATCGGAAATTCAAATCACTTATTCCCCGCAGTTAAGCCTTGGGGAGGATTTGTGAGAGATCACGTTCTGTGTCAGGACTGGCACCTCTCCCTACTTCTCCTCCCTGTCTCCAGAAAACACACCCTCTGAAGGACACACACCATCTCTCCGGGGCTTGTTCGTTTGTGCCCAGTGTGTCCCGGCGCTGGCGAGCCTCCCGGCAGTCCCACCACGCTCCACGCACCCCGTGGGCCACCCACACTGGGCTCTGTGTCACTGACAGACACCCCCCACCTCCTGCTCTTGGCTTTGCTGTTACCAGCTGGCCCACGTCACTTGAGGCATCAGCCTAAGTGCCTCAGGTAATAAATTCTTGGAGAGAAGTCTCAGACTAAATGCCATGGAAAATAAATTCTAGGAGATCCCCTCACTTTGACCTAAAGTTCCAACATGATTTGTTTCTGATGGACCCAACCCCAGAATGAAAAATCAAGGACAGGCTTAAAAGCTGATACGCATGTATCAGGCAAGTATCCTAAGGAATTTACACATGTTGACTCATTCAAAACTAACAACCCTATGATTATCAGCCCCATTTTACAGATAAGCAAACTGAGACACAGAGAAGTTAGATAACTTGCCCAAGAGCACACTGCTAGTAAGTGAGTTCAAACCCAGGCAGGGTCTGGGCTCTAAACCGTCACACAAAACTGTCTCTTTGTCATATTTCCATTGAAGTTGATGACACTGTCTGAGCCTGGCTCAACCCCTACCAGGAGCAACACTTCTCTGAGACCCTAGGAGCAACCATAGAGATGCCTCTAGATTTGGGGCACAAAATTCAAAGTACCACTCTGAAAGCCGCAGGAATGATACAGCCAAGTGCCCTGGGGCACCAACTCACCAAAACAGAAAGAGCAACTCGTTCGAGGATTTGCAGGGATCCTTTGTCAGCCACCCTGGAGAAGTCTGGCTCTTGCCTCCTGCTGGCTCCCCACCCATGGCCCTTGCAGAGCTCAAGTGAGGCCGAGATTCTGGGCCTCAGGGGGTGATGGGGCCGGTGATCAAAAGGGGGCCCTCAATGAGGAACAGCCTCTCAGCACCAGGATTCACCCACCCCACCCAGGGTGGACTCCCGCCCTCCCCACCCTGCCTTACTGAGAACTTCCCCCTCACTGCATGGGGCAGGCAGTTAGATCAGGGCAAGGAGAGCAAGGTGCAGCCCCCAGCTCTGACTTACTTGAAGAAGTCCTCCTTGCAGTAGACGCTCCCGGCCCTGGAGAAGCACCTGTCAGCTAGCTGCATCTGGCAGTCTGCACACTTGAGGCAGGAGCTGTGCCAGTGTCTGTCCAGGACCTTCAGGATGAACTTGTCCAGGATATGCTGGTTGCAGCCAGCACACTGGGGGATCTCTGTGGAGAGAGGAGAGAGAGGCAATGTAAGACTTCTGTACGACACCACTAACCAGGTGCTGTTTGGATGTCTTCTCATTCTGCTTGTTTTGGGAAAGAACATGAGCCAAACCCTCAGGGCTGCCACATACAGTTGTACAGGTTGTACACTGCACAAAGGTGCCTGGTCAAAGGAGTAGGTTGGGACTGAAATCCAATCCATGCTTTGCTGGCCTGGCTTTGGGTGTCTTTGACCCAAAAGGGTTGCCTGTTTCTAAGAGCACCACAAGGCTAGCAGCATCAGCTAACTCCACTTTTGCCAGCTGCAATTCCACAGCCAATGGCCAGGAAGACCCAATAACATTCACCTTTATTTCTATGACATTTTCACTACTGGGTAGAATCTGTGCTAAAAACCTCAGCCTCTAAAGTAAGCCCTGCCTAAGCATGGACTGAGAGGTCATCTGGCATAAAAAAGAAATGATATGTTGGGGGTGGGTAGTGACCAAAGTCCATGCCTGAAGGTATTCCTGGAGAAAGAATCTCAGTATTTTTTTTAATTTTATTTTATTTATTTTTTTTATACAGCAGGTTATTAGTCATCAATTTTATACACATCAGTGTATACATGTCAATCCCAATCGCCCAATTCATCACACCACCCACCTTGGTGTCCATACGTTTGTTCTCTATATCTGTGTCTCTATTTCTGCCCTGCAAACCAGTTCCTCTGTACCATTTCTCGAGGTTCCACATATATGCGTTAATATACGGTATTTGTTTTTGTCTTTCTGACTTACTTCACTCTGTATGACAGTCTCTAGATCCATCCACGTCTCTACAAATGACCCAATTTCGTTCCTTTTTATGGCTGAGTAATATTCCATTGTATATATGTGCCACATCTTCTTTATCCATTCATCTGTTGATGGGCATTTAGGTTGCTTCCATGACCTGGCTATTGTAAATAGTGCTGCAATGAACATTGGGGTGCATGTGTCTTTTTGAATTATGGTTTTCTCTGGGTATATGCCCAGTAGTGGGATTGCTGGGTCATATGGTAATTCTATTTTTAGGTTTTTAAGGAACCTCCATACTGTTCTCCATAGTGGCTGTATCAATTTACATTCCCACCAACAGTGCAAGAGGGTTCCCTTTTCTCCACACCCTCTCCAGCATTTGTTGTTTGTAGATTTTCTGATGATGCCCATTCTAACTGGTGTGAGGTGATACCTCATTGTAGTTTTGATTTGCATTTCTCTAATGATTAGTGATGTTGAGCAGCTTTTCACATGCTTCTTGGCCATCTGTATGTCTTCTCTGGAGAAATGTCTATTTAGGTCTTCTGCCCATTTTTGGATTGGGTTGTTTGTTTTTTTAATATTGAGCTACAGGAGCTGTTTATATATTTTGGAGATTAATCCTTTGTCCACTGGAGAATCTCAGTATTTTGAGAGAGTCTCCTGAGAGAGAATCTCAGCATTTTAATGAAATGCAAAAGATACCATCGATTAACTCGATCAACATACCCAACTAATATGCCTTCATGTACTGCAGACAGGAAAACTAGAAACTGCTTTTCCAGATTCCCTTGCAGCTTGGGTTCCGAAAGTGATTTAGAGTCTGCCAATCAGGTGAACTTAGAAGAGACTTGAATTCAGAACCGAGTTGAATGGAGCCTGCCAAGAGGCAGGCTCCCACTATGCCGGTGTGGATCATGACAGAGGCTACAGGGTTCTCTGGCTTTAATGTCCTGAGCAATCATGGCAGAAGCAACAACATTCTGGGGGCTGGGAGTTATTCCCAGCAGCTTGGTCCAGAACTGGCTCCACTGAGTTAAAAGTCATCTACTACCTATCTGGTAATTGATCACTCTCCACTTAAATAGTGAAAATGGATTCTGTTGTCTGCAACTGAACCTGAACCACTACCGCACCCTTTTCCTGTGCTGGGTGACTTCCTATCCAAGGTCTGTTTCTCTGTCATCCCATCTCTACCAAGGGATTGCTCAGGGGGTTGATAGTATTTTGAGTCACTGAATTAGTTTCAAAATGGTCAGGCTTTCACAGCTGGATGAACAAATAGTGCTAGCATCTCTAGCCATTTTCCCTGGTCCTTTTCCTCAAAAAAGGGAAGGTAACAAATGTTAAGAACAAAAACATAAAAGTGCAAGCATTTGGCCTCCTATGGTAGCCTCGTGATATAGCATGTCATGAGACTGGTAACCCTGGGGTTTCTCACCTCTACTATAAATAGCATTTTTGCTAATTGTTTTTTTTACACACCATCTTTCCCATCAGAAGGTGAGATCCTCAAGGAACAGGAACAGCATTTCTTTCTCAGTTTTGTATCATCCGTGCCTAGCACAATGTCTGGCACACAAGAGTAACTCCACAGATATTTTTCACCAAATAAATTACTGATCAAATCCTCTCTAAGAAGCTCACTTGAAACAGTTCTTCACTAGTTTTTCCTGCACACCCCAAATGTCAACAAAAGTACTAAAACCAAATCTCTCGTGAGATTTCGTGAATCTAGTGTTTCTTGATTCATAACAAGTTTGTTGGTTGTGATATAATTTTAAAGTGTTGAAATAAGGAATTAGTCTCAAGGCATTAGGGGGAAATTTTAAGCACATCTAAACCTATGTAGAGAGAAAGCTTTCTCAAGTACTAAGTCATCTGTATCTAAAACTTACAGACACACTGTTGGGACATTCACTAACTGTCATCATTAGCCCTGTACACACAATTGTCTATCTTGGACCCAATTAAACCCCAGCACAGCTTGTTTCCTTCATGGTCTTGGTAGCCACCACCATTTGCCCGAAAGTCATACTCACTAGATTCCTTGCCCTTTGACCTGATTCGCAGACCAAAATGCCCCATGAAAACTACCAGATACGTGTAGCCCTGGACACTTGGTACCTGTCCCAGTTCAGATGGGACTTTCTTTTTATCTCAAAACATTTCCTCCTTGGCAAAGAAATTGTTCAACCAATAAGTACTTACCAAGGAGTCCCAGAAAAGTGCTCAACACATGACAGCTACACGAATTTCCATCAAATAAGAAGGGCTAGGTAGGACACAGATGAAGACCACGGATTCTGAAACCGGACTGCCTAATTTTGTGTCCTGGCTCCGCTTTCTAAGATTGAACAAATTACATTGCCTCTCTCTGCCTCAGTTTTCTCACCTGTAAAAGTGGGGTGATGATAGCAATAGTACCTGGTAGAATTGTTGTCAAGGTAAATGAATCAATATACGTAGGACGGGACTTGGTATACAGTAGGTGCTCAGTAAAGGCTTGCTATTATTAGGAGATAAGATAACTGCAGTAACCAGGTGCTCGAGGTGGTGCCACTGGACTGAGAGTAAGGAAAGTTAGGGGCCCACGATCCTGGGCTTGACCTCATTGAACTCCCACCGAGAATCTCCGCAAAGATGTCAAGATCCCCCCACGGAGGTTCAGAGAGGGCCCACATCACACAGCAACTATGCCGTGGTTGGTGGGGAGGCGTGCTTGGCACCTCCAGGCAGGTGCCCGTTCAACCACACGCCTGCCTCTCTCCAGGGACCATCAGGGACTGGCATCCCTGGAGCGGCCAGGGAGGGTTCCGAGAGCAGGGCCCTTACCAGCTGGAGGTTGGGAAAGAAGAGGTGAGACTCTAGGGAATGAGGGGAGGATAACCTGGAGCTGCTGTGGTATGACAAGTCCAGCCTGGGCAAGCGGCGGAGACAACACAGGTAAACCTGGCCATTAAGCGGGAAAGGGTGTGGATCTCCCCTGCAGGAATTCGCGTTCGGAGCTGTAGCAGCTGCGGAGCCAGGGGCTTGAGGAAGGAGGTGTGGAGGAAGATTGCTCAGGCATCTTTTTCGAAGAGGGGAAGGAAGCCCTAACGAGAAGCCCTCCGGCTCAGGGAAGAGGTGCGCCGACGGGCGGGTGCCGAGCTGCAGGAAGCTTTGCCCCCGGAGCCGAGAGTGCCCGGCCCGACCTGTGTGTCGCCGTGGACCATAGGCCCCGGGGACACGACCCGCTAGGGATGTCTTTGTCCCAGGAGCCAGGCAGCCGGCCAGCGGGGGCAAATTAACCCCTGGAGAGCCCGACGGTTGGGGGTTGGGGTCTGGGGACGACCCTCGGGGCGCGAGCCCGCTCCTTCCCCGCACCCCGCCCTCCCCCCGGGCCAGAGGGCCGCCAATTCCCACCTAATTGTTGTTTGGCCTCCGAGGAAAGCGGTTCTATTTCTCCTCCTGGCCACAAATGCATGGGGATGAGGGCGAGGATGCATGCCCGTAAAATTTATTTCGAGCAAGGTATCTACCGGGAGCCTTAATATGATGAGTATTCAAGAGAGAATACATTAAGGCTAATGTATGCGGGAAGGGCGGGCAGGGGAGTTTTAGAGGCTTGGAAGCTGAGGCAACATCATATTTAGGAACAACACTAAAAGCAGCAGACAGCCATTTCTTTCGACCTCCAGCTTGCAGGGGATGTGTCCGGCAGGGACAGGCTGGGCTGCCCACACTAGGGGTTCTCAGAGAGAGGCCCTGGGACCCAACTGGGGGTCCTTGAGTCTCGCAAAAATGTAAGAGACATACTAAGGGTGCTTTTTAAGTTAAAAGAAAACAAAACCTTTCCCACTGTATTCCACTGTAGATTTTGAGAGAGAGAGCATTTTTAAAAACAGAGATAATGTAGAAATGGTTTAAGAGACCCACAATATACCTATAGTAATAGTAAAACCAGGCTCCAAGAGCCTGTTATAAACTGTGCCAGGTCCTAAATGTATGTTTCCTCGATCCGCACAACTTGGTGAGGGAGGTGTTATTATCCCCAATTTACAGATGAGGAAACTGAGCCTGGGAGAGATCAAGCAAAGTGTCCAAGGTCCCACAACGGGGCAACCAGGATTTCAACTGGGCCTGTGTGCGAGATGGGCTCACCCAACCCCAGAGCTGGAGGGTCTGAGACATCACCCCACCTGGCTGGTTCTACCCTGTCACTTTATGGAGGGTAAATGGAGGTGGCTCAAAGCTGCTCTGTGTGCAGTGACAGGAGCAGATGAGCCACTGGCCTCTGGTGCTCCCCAACAATTAGGCAAATGGAAATGTCTGAGGGACAGATTTCCATCCTTTGCACAGAGTATGCATGTGTTGTAGGAGACAGACACCTAATGCCCAAGGAGGGCTGGCAGTGGGAACCCCTGTCCGGCTGATCGCCTCCACCCAGCTGCAAAGTGCCAGCTTGTTGATGGCGTCTGTCAAGTTCAGATTCATCCCTGCCTGTGAGGGGGTGGGGACCTGTGAACTCAACCCCACACTTTAGGAGACGGTGCTCCATGTAATTATTTAGATGAAAGAAATGTGTGAAATATGAACGAACTAGAAAATTTTAAAGAGCAACAAAACAAATCTTTTTTTAACCTACAATAAATTATGATTTTTAAAAAATAATTTAGAGTCTGAACAGAAGTTATATAGGTTTCCTAAGAGAAATAAAGTCGTAACCAAAATTTCCAAATCCCTAGTAAACTCAACTTATTCATGCAGTATTTGATATCACGAAATTTTACTTTAAAAACTGGAGTTTAAGCAGATCCTTGCAGTCACTAAGACAGCATTTGATCTAAAAACTCAGTTCCTGATCCAAGGAGTCGTTTCATTTAAAATGAAAATTTTTATCTTATCTGCAGGAAAGTGTTCTGTGGTGATGCTCTCCGCTGGGGCTCTGCAGAGGATAAACCCAGGCATGAAAAGACAGCAACATCCCTTGAACAGGCAAGGAATCTGTGGAGATGCTGGACCACACAGTACAATACACTCCCATCTGCAGGGCCATCCACCAGCACCCAGGAGAGACACGGCCCAAGGCACAGACCTAAGCCCACAGGGAGAACAGCTGTGTGTACACAGCTATCCAAGCAGACACCATCACACACACTCACACAGACACATACACAAGTCAGATGTACACACGTTCACACATGCTTACAACATACACAAAGACACAACACAGACATAATCACATATACACTCAGACACACAGAGGAAAACATAATCACAAATAGATACACTGAGACATACACATACATAGACAAAGGCACCCACACATACCACATTCACTTAGACACAAACGCACCTGCACATATTCACATCTACTGAGACATGCATATTTAGCACACACACATACGCATATGTACACACACATATACCACAGATACTAACACACACTCACACATGCACACAAACACATGCACACACATATCCTGATACAAGGGCTAAGGCATTGTGATTCCAGGAAACAGCCAGTTCTTCTGAAGTCAAGCTGTGTCTATGGAAAGGAAGCCACCTCCGAAATGAGGGAGCTGTCCAACTCTGGGGCGGTGGGGAGAGTGGGCA
The DNA here is from genome assembly GCF_951394435.1 of Stenella coeruleoalba. Classification (NCBI taxonomy): domain Eukaryota; kingdom Metazoa; phylum Chordata; class Mammalia; order Artiodactyla; family Delphinidae; genus Stenella; species Stenella coeruleoalba. The sequence continues at coordinate 176,984,367 of NC_137169.1, forward strand.
GTGAGTGAAATAGAAAACTAGGGGGAACTAGAAAATTTTGCTCAAAGACCTTTTGGGAAAACTATTGAGGGAATTTGAAAGTTTTCAGTTCTGTTAAGAGTTTAGATCTTCAAATTTTTAGGTCTGCCAAATTGTTTACAATAAATCCCAGGCCAGATTTTGAGATTCTGATTCTACCATGTATGTGATTTTGGACAAATTGCTTAACCTCTTTGAGCCTCAATTTTCTTATCTGCAAAATGGAGATAATAACACCAGTCTCTGGGGTTGTGGTGTTGTGTGATCATATCAGTTAATGAGTATAAGACCCTTAGCCCCATAATACATTTGTCCAAGCTCAACGGCCAGCTCCCTTCTCCCTTTTCCTGACTAGCCACCAGCAAGATGGATTTATATATTTAAAGTGTATCAAAATTATTTCATGCTTCTTTATTTCCCAATATAATTTTCCCACCGCCCCCTCCAAAACACTCAAAACTCTCCTCCACACCCCTAGTTCTAAAGCATCTGGAAAATGTACAACCCTTTCTAATCAACATTATCCCAGAGTATGAACAGCAGATAATGCAACATTACAAGATTCAGTTTTTTTGGAATAAAGAAATCTGTCAGATTCTTTCTTCCATAGAATGAGGGCAAATTTGCCAGACCTTGGTCCCCTCCCCACATGTGAATGGTGAGAGTGGGGCGGTTAGGACCACCAACTGCCTGACCTCACTTCACTTTTGCTGTAATGTATTCAGGTAAGAAAGGACTGAGTTCATATTAACATTTGAGGCTTCTAGTATTTTTCTTAGAGACATCTAAATGCCCAATGGTGAAGTGACTATTTCTTATTTGATATGAAATAACTAAAAACCCTTTGCCTGTAGCCATAACCTACTTCTTCATCAAGGAAGCTTATAAAACACACAACGTGATGTCCAGCCCTCAAATCACCTGAGTGCCCTAGTGGAGGTACAAGGGGCTTGTTTTTCAGAGTGGCCCATCAAACAATGGACTCTGTTTTAAATCCCCAAATTCCTCCGTTAGTGAAGTTTCAGAAAGCTGGGAAGTGGAAGAGATCAAAGGTCTGATGTGGTCTGTGGTAGATCAAATTGCCCTCAGCCCTCTGGTGATATGGCATAACTATTGTGCATTTTTATTCCCCACTCAATGTTTCTTCATTTCCAAGAAACTGCTCTCAAGGAACCAGGGGCCACCATGAAACATTTCAGAAATGGTTTGTGTTGGTCTGATCGATTTTAATTCTTTGAAAAAGTGTGCTTTCTGTCTCTTTGGTCACAGAAGATGAACAACGTGAGGAAAAACATTTTTTTCCACGAAAGAGACTAAAACTAGAACCAACATACTTGACGATGACTTCTAAAATGTATTTAAGAAAGTGTACCTTTCTGGGAAAGTGGTTTAGAATTTCAGATATTTCCATTGGACTCATAATGCAAGTGAATACTGTAATATTTTAAAGACAGGTATTCTGTACTGGCCGGAATAGTGTTCAGAACAGATTAATATTTTGTAAAATTTGGACTTTGATGGGCCGCTTTGGAATCCTGCAAGAGATTGCTTTTTCACTACCTTTTGGACAAATAGAGTTCTTCTTTTTGTTTCACAAACAATTTGGCTTGACAGCCTAGTGCCCAGGAAAAGGTCTTCCTTGCTTCTTTCTGGATAGGGAGGTGGTCCTGGGGAGATGCTTCCAGGGTTCCCCGTTTGCAGACCCCACAATACTCCCTATTGGCTTGGCCATCCCCTTAAGACACCCAGGAGCACTCCAGCCCGCGGAGGGTGACTCCCTCTGCAAAACGGAACTGTGATCTTCCTCTTTAAGTTTACCAGCACTTTGAACTTTGTCAAGTACTTGCAAATCTGCAAGCTCATTTACTCCTCCTAGAGATCCTGAGAAAAGTGAACCTCTAATCTACATTTAAAAGGGTTTCCCTGAGGGTACACAGTTGGGGGCCAAACTAGGGCTGGAACCCTCTTTTTCTCTGGGATAGATTCTGGGGCTGACTGAAGACCAAGGTTTCCAACTGTGTTCACCAAAGCCACCTCTGTCTGGTGGGTTTCATCCCAAATCCTTTCGCTGGTAAATAGTTTTTTTGAACTCTGTCTTAAATAACATTTGGCCAATGTATGTTTCCAAAACTACACAATTTTATTTATTTGTTAAGTTTTTTTTACTGACTACAAAAAAAGCCAAATGGGGCTTTAAGGAAACACACATATAATTGAAATATTATGCAAATGTTTTTCTTGGAATTCTCTAGTCCTTCCCCACATAGAAGGGGGAGAAAAATTAACGGCAGACAATGCTGCTCTGTTACCTAAGGTTCTCTGAGTAAGAAGGAAGGTGGTTTTGAAAAGGCGGGTTGGGAAAATAATCTCAGTGGGGGCTCCTTGATTTCGTCTGGGAATGACTAATTCTAAAGTGTGTCAACATAAAGCCACAGGATATAAGTATGACACCAGGCCTGCCTAAACTCATACCTAAGTTCTGGAATATCCAAATCTAAGAATTATAACAGAGGTACAGTTAAATTAAATTAATTAAAAGTTCTGTTATTCGATACATATTTTAAAAATAAAACTTTCCAAATCAAAGTCACTGCCATCACCATTGAAAATAAAATCCTGTTTTCTGGTCACAACTCCCCTTTTAAATCACCTGCTAACTGTGACTGAAGGAACAGAGGACTGAGACCAAGGATGCAGTTTATATGACAAATCATAACTAGATGTGTCTGGTTTTTTTCCCCCTCCTGGCTCTTTATTTGCTCTTTCCCTATTAAAGACACTCCATTTTTATTGAACAGCTTAGGGTTTCCTTATTTATATGTTCCCTTATTCTAAACCAATGTATCTTGAAGAGCCCATAACATAATTTTCCAAAATGTTTTCATTAACTTTCTCTTAAGGGATCTCAATAACCTAGTAAGAATAATCTCATAAACAACACAGCTGAAGCGTAAAATTCCAATATTAATTCTTTTAAACTTAAGGATAAGAGGTTTATTGAACTTTGTGATGGTGATGGCAGCATTAAATATAGTAGTAATCTGGGCCAGCCACAAAAATATTGGGAAAAGTAAAACAAACAAACAACAAACAAACAAAAACACTGGTATCACATTTAAGGTAAATTATATTCTCTAATATAATTCTATTCACTTACATACTTTGAAAATACTTCAGTCTACATCTTATCTAATTTCTAGTTTGTTTTCTAATTTGTCTTGACAAATGACTCACAACTAGGAAGAAGTCAGAAAATCCTTTTCATATCAGAAATGATCACGCCTAACGTTCTATTTTTCCCTCCATTTCTCCTCCAGAAGCCTTCCCACCGCGGGTCCTATTTGTTTCATTTGGTGGTTTGACGACCCTTTGAAAATCTCCTTTGTTCTTCTGCTTAGCTCAAAAAATAGTAACCTCTTCAATAAAAGATCCAAAGTATCCTGGAGACAATTTTGATGTTACCATTTTAAGGCTGAATCTGAATAACATTTTAATAGGAGGAGTCCCATAGTCAATAAAATAAGAAATGTAAACATATATTTGCAGGTATAGAATTATCTTCTAGATTATATACTGACACGGAATTAGTAATCTTCAGTAGGATACTGAATATTCTCAGTAATTGCAAATAAAACAGAAAAATCACATTAAACAAATCCATGACAGTCTATGGAAATGCCGTACACATCTATTTCCACTCCATTTTTCACATTTAATCATTGCTAAATCTCCACAACGTATTTTTCTGATGTCTCATTCTGTGGCAATATTCCATATGTTTGGCAACCGGTCCCTCATAAGAAGAAACTTTCAATTAATTTGGCCGCAAGTTTTCTCTCTATTAAGCTATTCCCAGAACCAATCCCTTAACCCCCTAACATTATAATGAAAACAAATTATACTTTAAAGGCATTTGGGCGTGAGATGCCGCAGTAAAACATCTGTGACTAGACCCAGATTGACAGAGGGAAAGGGAGTGGGACGATCTGAGAAAAGAAAACCACCAAAATAACAACAGGGGTTAGGAGTTGCCTCCCAAGATGATTTTCCAGTCCGCCACTAACACAGTTAACCCAAAGTACATTTTCCAAGGGAGAATCAATTTCAATTTTGCCAATTAAACCCAACCTGTCCACCTACCCCCAACTGCAGTGCCTCAGAATGGTTGATCTGTGTTCCATTTTGATCAGGGTTCCGTAAAACGGAGGACTAAAACAGGTAAAACCTCACAGCGGCATGTGAGGTTTTCTTCCTACAGCAAACAATAGCCCAGCTCCAGGGCTGCTTCTGGTTCTGGACCCAGAAACTGCTCTTCCCTCCCAGGCCTCCAGGGAACACAGTGAGAGAGATGGATCTCACCTCTCTGTAGCTTGCTGGGCACTCAACCCCCAATGGCACCCCGGTGCTCAGAATTCCTGCACAAACCCATGCTCCTCCCCGCAAAGATCTCACAAAGGAAAGAAGGAAGAGACAGAGGAAGGAAGGGATAAAGGAAGAAGAGAGAGAGAAGGAATACAGATATTCAAGCCACGATGGAATTTTACTAAAAACAGTAGACCCTGTTCGCTCACATTTGGGTTACGGGCGTTGTTAACAACACATCCCAGGAAGGGAGGAAAGGCGGAAAACCATTACAAAAGTAACCCCACCCCCAGCCATCTCGGAACCCAGCAATCTATATACAGTAATGCATCTGGTGCTGCCACAGCAAACTGCTGTTTCAGTCTGTCTCCAACCTTTAGGTTTCCCAAAGTGGGTAAGATTACTCCTTGCGTCCACTCAGCAGCTAAACTGGTTCCAAGTCGCTCTGCATTCCAAAGCTTCTCAGCCCGAATCCTGATAAATTTCCCTAATGGCACAAGGTCCCTCCATCCAACTCCACCAACCCTCCCCCTCCACAACTCCTTAATTTGGAGAAGATTAGTTTCCCAGGGAAAACCACAAGATAGCCACCATTACTGACTAAATCAAGAGGCTCGAAGGAGATTCCTTAACAACGTGATAGAAAGAAAGGTGAGTCCCTGTTAACTAATTTCCCAATCCGGATGACTGCAGGTGTGACTGTCTCCCTCCCCTGCCTCCGCGGCAGCCCTCCCAGCGCCTGAGTCTCTCTGGGTTCTGTCTGCTAATGCGGTGCTAAGTAATCACTAATTGACTGTAGCACAGAGTGAAAGGACACTAAAATCCGAGGCAAAAGGGAAGTGTTAGGACAATGGAAATATTTAGGACTTGAGGCTGTCTACACCTGGTCAGCGGGGTCATCAGGTCACTGTTCAAAATCCAAGACGCCCCTGTGGGCTGTGTTTTGTCTACTCAATGGAAAGCCATTGCTTTGCCGGTTTCCCGCCTGCCTCGACCCCCACCTCACCTCTAGGACTCGATTTTTTAAAAATCGACCCTGGTATTTGGTCGCGTAGGCGGTCCCCAAGACGTCTTGAGGACTCACGTTGCTCTAATTCCCAGAGCGTTCAGCCTACATTCTTGTCTTAACCCCGCTTTGTTTTCGGCGTGTCAAGAGGGAGGTACAACTAGCTTTGGTATTCCTTCCTTTAACTTCCGCCGCTCCTGGTTTCATCCCGCCCGGGGTTTTGCTAGTAATTCTTCTTCCTGATTAGTTTCACCCTTCAGAATCCTTTAAAAGACATTCGCCCTGGCTTCTTTAAAAAAAAAAAAAAGGTCTCATCCGTGATGAAGCCAACCGCTGAGCCCCAAAGAGTGAAGCCTGCGCTGAGTGCCAGGCCAGCCGCGGCTTCCTCTGTAGGATGGTGGGTACAACCCGCGACCCGCTCCATTCCTCCCCGGGCACACAGTGTTACCAATTCCCTCCCCATGTCGAATTTAATTTACAACAACGGCTGCGCAGGTACAGACCTCGTCTCTCTTGAGCCTGCCACATTTCAAGCGCTCTTCAAGTTCCGCTGAGCGCTGGGAGCCCAGACGAGAATGCGGGCAGGGCGCGCGCAGCGCAGGGACCCGCCAGCTGCCTCCAGGCTCTGTGCCGGAGGAGCCGCTCCCAAAATGTGAGAACAGCTTTCTAAGGGTTAAAAAGTCACAGAAAGACTTGTGCCGCCAGCGTAGGGGGTTAATTTTGTCTTCCCAAATTCTTGGTGCGAAATGGGTATGCGCAAGAAAAGAGCTTACTGTCTCCGCTCTCTGGCCGCGCTCCCACCTGCCGCGCCTCTTCGCGCGAAAAAAGTCTGCCCGGCTGCAAACAGGTAGGAAACTGGTTCCGGGTTTGGCCAATCCCAGACCAATAGGGATAATAAACTAGGAAGAGGAACGGGCAAAGTGGACGGTGGGAAAAGGCCAAAGAGCAGAAATGCCTAATGCGCCGCGCGGTGGCCGTCCCTCTTTTGCCCCCTGCGCAGTTGCGACCTCCACTCGGGGCGGCTGGACGCGGTGCGTGCGAAGCCGGCTCCGCGGGAAGGGCCGCCCTGTCCGCACCTGCCTCCCCTAGCGAGCCCTCAAAAACCCAGGGCGCGCGGCAGGCTCGCTCAGGACCTTGCGCCGCCCATAGGTGCGCAGCAAACGCTTTTGGATGCAATTCATCGTCAGTCCCCCGGGCCACCCAGGCCGGCGCCTGCCCGCGGGGCGGAGGAGCTCTGCCCTGGTGGCGGCAAGGTCACGCAGGTCGCGCTCCCAGACCCGAGGACGCCGCTCCCGCCCGGCCCCGCCTGGCTCTGGTTTTCCGCGAGGATGGACGGCGACCGAGCGAGGAAACCACTCGAGTTAGGTCCTGTCTCCTCTCTTCAGTCCCGACTTTTCGTCTTACCTAGACACGGACATGGGACCGCTCAGTGCAGATCTTCGCCCCTCACCCGCCCCACCTGCCTGCTCTTTGTCCTGGTTAAATCGTTAATTCCTCTCCCTGAGCGCCCTGAGTCTGCGGCTTCCCAGGCGGGCTCCCCTCCGCCCTCTCTGCCCTCTCCGATCTAGGCAAGGGAACGAAGGAGGCCGGAGCCAGCGCGCCCCTCGGGCGCCCTCGGCCTCCCGCCACCCCAAGCGAGGCACGGCCGCAGTCACCCGGGTTTCTCCAAACTCCCTCTGGCTGGTGCGTGGCTCTGGCCCGACGCTGGGACGGGATCCTCACAGTTGGAGAATTTGAATCCCCAACCCGCGAGGCCCGAATCTGCCGACGGGGACAGCCAGTCTGACCTTTAAAAGTTGGCCCGCCCCTGACAATATTTTTGTGACGCGGGGAAGGAGGTTTGTGGCGTCGGGGGCTGCTGTTTGGATATCTGTACTGGAATCTGATGGAATTTCAATCTCTATATTTTTTTCCGTGTTTTTTTTTTTTCCTGGCACCACGAGAAAAGACAGGAATGGGAAGAAGAGCAAATCCCTGCTCTATAGTTTGAGAGAACTGCCCACCGGGAAGTGAGTTCACTCCACCCTTAAGAAATGGCCCGCAAGAGGATAAGGTCGGGGACGAGGATTCTAACGCGACCAGTGCAGGGAGCCTCACCCCACGCAGGAGCGCCAGGAAGGGAAGAAAGGGTAGTGAGGCGTCCTGAGGGGTCCTTCGCCCAGATCCTGCCAAATACAAAATCAAATGCCCTTTCCCCACAGCTTCGGGGTTCACATGAGCGCAAGACAGATCTTTTAGGAGACAAGGAAGGGATGGGAGACGCCCGGGCTGGCTTCTCATTTACCACTCCCAGCCTGGACCCGGCGAATCACTCCTTCCTCCCGCGGGGCTGGCCTGCTCCCTAGCCAGCATTCCGGGATGTCCGTTGTCCTTTCCTGTGAGCCCCGGGAGACTACGTGTGAGATGGACCAAAACCGAGGGCAAGGGGCGGATAAAACGCCCACCTCCCTGGACGTCCCTCACTATTCCCAAACGTCTTGGTCAGCAAGAGGGGCCGACAGGACCCAGGTGCGTGGGGGAACTGCTGGATTCGGGGAGGAGAGAGGTTCGGAGGAGGCTAAGAGGCCAGCGCACCCAGCGCTGGCTTAGGCGCTGTGGGAACTCGGACCTTGGCAGCCCTGGGGGAGGCAGCGGGGACGACCCCGGACAAAGGCAGGTGTGCCGGAAACAAGAGAAACCAGCCACCCTAAATCGTGGGCCAAGTAGCTGGGACGCATCAGTTTAGGACGAAGTCCTTTTTTGAACCTATCCACTGGCGCCCACAAAACAAGGAACTCTGCGCGTGCTGGATGTGACCCCGAGGGTGTCGAAGGTGTTGCCTCCTGCAGAGCACTCCCACCACTCAGAGCAAGGAGCCGGGGTTCGAGTTCCTTAAAAAACACTGACCTGAGGCGGCGGGAGGGGGGCTGCCCCGCCCACCAGTCCGCGCTTTGGCGGGGCGCGGGGTGTTCTATTTCTCTACCCAAAGTTGGTCTCGGATTGCTCCCAGCCTCCTCCCTCCGGATTCTCCCGAGCTTCTTGCTCAGGCCTACGCCCCTCAAACGGATAAAGACCCCCGAGTTTGTCCGGAGAAGCCCCAGCCAGGCACGGCCCGATCGGGCGACCCAGGGGCTCTCGGAGCGGGAAGGCCGGGACCCGCTCCGCAACCTCTGCACGGAAAAGCAGAAGGCCAACAATCGCTTCAAAGACCAGGCCACCCAGGAGCGAGCAGTGTCGGGAGGCGCTGTGTGGGGGGGGGGCGTACAGGGTGTAAGGAAGAAGGCCACCAGAAGAGAGAAATGATTACATAATTTGATAACGTTTTCCTGAAGGGAATGCGCCTCACCCATCCCTCCAAAGCAAAAGACTATACTGGATTCCAACCCCTAAAACACCCCTAGAGGCCAGGGCACCAGAGGCACTGAGGTTGGGGAATCTCTAGACCTGCGCTGCCAAGTGCCCCATCTGTGGTGGCCCAGAGTGAAGAAGCAGAACCTGGTGGTGGGGTGGCGGGTGACCCTTCCAGTTGGCAGGTTGGAGGGATTCCTGCGGGAGAGCCTTTCTGTTGTCTCCTCCACTACCAGGTTTAAACACCCACAGCCGGAGATTAACCCCTCTTCCTCCCTGAGGCCCAAGGGCATGTCCACCACCCCCCCATGGAATTCTTAGGCTACTGGGTCCGATGCCCCAAGAAAGAGAATGATCGGGTATATGTGCCAGAGGGGACCAGTCCCCCAGTGCCCAGCACCAACAGCTTAATAGCCAGAAGCCAGATCTGCTGCAATGGGGGAGGGTAAAATCCACACACATCCCCAAAAGGAAAAAAAAAAAAAGCTGATCCCAAAGCCTTCAGGGATTGGTCCCCTAAATTTTGGCCAGTGCCTCCTCCAACCCAGGCCACAGAACCACAGGCAAGACAAAAGGAAGGTCAGACCAACCCCTCCTGGTTCAGCCTTGCCTCACTGGACCACCCTGGGATGAGAGTCCCCTTCTCTACCTCATTAAGTTTTCCACAGTTCCAACCCAGATGCCGAGGCCTGGCGAACTGTAGCTCTGAAGGTGAGTTCTAGGCAATTTAGGAAATCGAGTTCCTGACGACAAAATCAAAGCTGTCTCTGAGTAAGAAAAACGAAAAGTGAGACCTTCTGAGAGTGTGTCCTGCGCATCCAAAGAAAGGCTGTCAGAGCAAAACCCACCGTCTTACATTACGGTCCTAACAGAGGCCACCTATGGACCACAACTATTAAAGCACAGCTGTATCGGGTAACAAGGACATGAGTCACACACACCTGCGCCCACTCACACACTCCCCTCACTCGCGCAAAGGTATAATCAACTTAAGCTGCAGCACCTTTGCCAGGGTTTGTGTTCGTGCAGGGGCTGACGATCCACTCCCTCCTGCCCTCGGTGGGCTGGGGTAGTAAGGAGTCAGTGAATCCCCAACGCCTTCCACAGATACATCTTAACGGTAAATTCCCCAAGGCACAGCGCAGACTTGGAACTGTTTGCCAACAGTTGACAGAAAAAGATACAAAACATAGCTGTAGTATATAGTCAAGGAACAACCTAAGTAGGTTTGAGTGAAGCTATCCTCTTCTAGTCCCCTCTCACAAACTTCCCAGGAAGTCGCGGGGTAGGGGTGTGAGGGGACAGACACGCTCGCCAGCCTGCCTTGGAGGTACTGCTGGGGCAGAAACCATGTCATGGAGAGCCGGGGCGCAGGAGGGCGCGCTGCTGCGCCCTAGTTCCTAGGTAGGCACCCTCCGTGGATGAGCCGGTCCTTACTTAAACCTCAAGGATGTAGCTACCGGTCCACTGAAGAAGTCGCGGGCGGAAGCACAGCCCCTTGGCGAGCGGAGTGAGGGAGCCCCTCTTCTCTCTACCGTGCCCAGGGGCTTTCCGCAGAACCCGCGAGCCTGCGGGGCAGGGCTCACGCGGCGCCAGCCAAGCGAGCGCGACGCCACGGGACCTGCTCTGGCCTCCGCACAGACTCTCCACCGAAGACCTCGTTCACCAGCAAGGAACAGAGAAAATTCTCACTGGGAAAATCCCTGCGCGCGCGCGCACACACACACACACACACACACACACACACACACACACGCACTCACCTGAGGATAAACAAGCCCCGAGCTCCGGCCGCCTTCCTAATTTCGGGGACGGGAAAGAAAGCGCCCGCACACCCTTATCTCTCTCCTTTCGAATCTGAACCATACTGAGAGCCTGCTCTCGCGTGCGCCAAGGCTGTACCCCGAGTTCACAACTTCGTCCCGGTGCTTCTCCCTCCCTTCATTCCTCGGCTAGCTGGAATATGGCGAGTGGACTTCCTCACCAGGAGCCGGCAGTCCCTGGCGGCGCAGGCGGCGGGCGCCGCGGGCAGCAGCGGCTGCGGACGCACCAGGCGCGCACGCCCTGCGCGCGGGGACAGCGCGTGTGGCCTGGGCTTCTGCGCCGCCAGCCCCGGCGGCGGGGGACGCGCTCTCTAACTTCCCGCCAGCTGGGGTGAAGTTGCACTAGCGGTACTGCGAGCTTTGACCGTAGCCCCCTCCCCCGGCGGGGGAGGAGGGTTTGGGGGACCACCCCAGCGCTTAGGCCTGGCCTGCAGCTCTTTCCTCTGGTGTCTGTCCCCAGACAGCACTCTCCCCAAGGCTCCTAGAAAAAACATGGGCTGGGGATGCGGGGTTCGGTATCCCTAGGCTCGCCTCAAGCACCATCCGTGAGGCTTTCACTTTCGGCCCCCAAAAGCCAAGGGCCAGGCCCTTCAAACGCACTCTAGCTGGTGCCCCTGCCCTGTGACCGCCTCTACGCCCGGGCCGCCGGCCCCTCGCCCCGCCCGTCCTCTCCGGTCCAGGCTACGCGCAGCGTCCGGCCCGCCCCAAACCGGCCAAAGCTGCCGGCCGTCTCGTTATCAAATTAAGTCAGCGAGAAAGGGGGGTGTCTTACGTTGCATCGGCACACCAAGCATCTCCGGGAGCCCCTTGACAGCCCCCTCCGCGGGGACAGCTGCGCTCTGCATCATCTCCGAGCGAGAGCCAGCGAGTCGCAGTCTACGGAGATTTCTCGTTCTCTCGCTCAAGCTGGATTCAGAAATTTGAAAATAATAAAAAACCCGACCAGACCGCCGAAGTCACGGTGGAAGCCGGACCCTCCGCCTCTACAGGAGGATTCCACAGGCTGCCTGGCCCCCTCCCCCCGCCAGTCCTCAGTCTGTTTCAAATCCCTTTGATCTCGCTCTCCCGGGTTGGTGCACATCCCGGGTTGAGGAGACGCTGTTGCTGCAGCTCTGGCTTTTTTCCCCTCCTCCCTCCCCCCGCCCGCTTCTCTCCCCCTCCCCCTCCACCCTTCGCGTGCCGGCCGCCCAGGAGGCCGCGGTCACCCAGGCATTTTGATTCATTCACACTGCAGGAACGGCCGTGACGTCGCTTTCCGCAGGGAGGCCCGCCCTTCAGCCAAGCCCCCCACCCAGCAGCTAGCGGCGGACCCAGGCCCGAGTGGTGGTGCTAGCGCCCTGAGAGAGGCCGGCCGGGCAGGAGGGCCGGACCGCATGGAGCGGGGCGGGGCCTCACGGGCCGTTCCCCCTGCTCCCCGCGGTGCGGGCTAGCGCCCCGTGTATAAATACTGCAGCTGGCTCGGCCGCGGCAGCAGGTGGTCCCGGACGGCCGCGTCTGGGGCTCGCAGGTTTCCCTGGATCCTCTCGGGGTTCCGGCCTCAGCCGGCGGTTCGTGTCCTCTCCGCCCCTCCGTTCGAACCAAGGGGCGGGGAAGGGCGGGGCAGGCGCTCCGGAGGCCTGGGTCGCACGGCGGTGTCTTCCCGTCGCGCTCTTTTGGTCCCGGGCTTCTCTCGGGCGGACGGAGCGTGCTCCGTAACTAGATGACTCCATCCTCCTCCTCCTCCTCCTCCTCCTCTCCTCCGGCTAATTCCTTTCCCGCCGGCGCTTCCCAGCCCTTGCTCGCTCTCCCCCGCGTCTGGCTGAGGCCGGGCCAGGGACAGCCAGTACTCAGCCTGGAACGCGCGAGTCACGCAGCGGGCTGCGGCGGGCCGAGGAGAGCAGCCAGGGTCTGCGCACGGAGGTGGCAGGGCGCGGGCCCCCGGTGCGCGCCCCCGCACGCCGCGGCCTGCAGCCCCGAGTCGGCTCCTCAGTCCTTCCCCGCCCCGTCCCGACTGCTCTGCCTGCGTCCTCTCAGCTTGTCCTGCCCTCGGTCCTCAGAGACCGCTCTGCCTCAGCGCTGCGACCGCGGGCGTTTTGAACAATTCCCCACCTCGTGTGTGCGGGGCGGCAGCGAGCACACCACCCCAGGGGCTAACCAGCAAAGGCGTGTGTGTTGTTAACGGTATTTACAACACACACACACACACACACACACACACACACAGCAATTCTCAAAGCGAGTTCCTGGAGGAAATAAAACAGAAGGCCCACCGCTGGGACAGGTCTCCGCCGAGGTTTCCTCATGCTTCATCAGATTCTCTACGCCGCCTGACCGGCAGACGCGAAACACCCATCCCCCGGACCCGGCGGCTTTCTGGATCCCAGAGCTCGCGACACCGCCACTCGGAATTCGTTCTAGAGATGTAGACATATGTGTAATCCCAGCATAGTGGAGTCCAGCCCGGGTGGGAAAGGGAACTGTGTGCTCTCTCCAACTTTCCAGCGTGTCCCCTGCTTTTTCTCCTGGCGTTGTCCCCAAAAAGGGGACACCAGGGTTGGTGAGGGACAAGCATGAGTGTGGGAGCGGATGGCATGGCTGTCAGCGCTTAGAATTTGTTTTCAGTGAAGTCACAGTGACTTCTATGTGACCTAGTACTGGGTTGGCATCATCTCTTGCCCTGTTTACCTGCGAGGTAACTCCAGGGCACAGGAAAAAAGCCAAGAGCCCGGTGACATTTTCAGTGTTTACCAAAATGTTTTCTACAAAAATTTAGCTAGTAAACAAACACGAGGAAATGCCAGCCTCATTAAGAATCAAAGACAAGAAAAACAAAGCATCGTAGCACTTACACCTTTTTTGTCTGTTCAATGAGTAAAGGGGGGCGGATGGTAGAATTCAGTGCTGGTGAAGGTTATTTGATACTGCTACTCTCACAAATATTGTTGGTGTGCTTATAAGCTCTTAAATTCGTTTGGAAAGCAATTAGGCAATATGTATCAAACCCATAAATTTTTCATACCCTTTAGCTCATGAAATTCCACTTTTGAGTGTCTATTCCACAGAAATAATAAAATTCGAAACAAGTTTCATACATGAAGATGCTTATTACAGCATTACATTTTGGAGAAAAATAACCTAAAAATCCAACAAAAGAAAAGTAATATACAATTATTGAAACTAATTATGAAACCTAGCAACATGGAAATGCTTGTGAAATACTAAATTTTTTAAAAAGCAGAATGCACTATTGTATGATTATAAGTATGTAAAAATGTTAAAGATAAAAGCAGTGATAATCCCATTGTTGGCTAGGGTGTGGGGAAATTAGAAAACAGTTTCCTGGTGGGTATGCAAAGAGGGACAATGTCCTCTGAGGGCATTTTGGCAATATCTTTTATAGCCCAACAGTGTGATGGATTTGACCCAATCCATACAAAAATTTGTCCACAGTAAATAATCAAGAATATTTATAATGATATAGTTGCAAGGACGTTTAAAAAAGAGAATAACCTGCATATCCAACAGCAGGGGATTATTAGAGTATATAAAATGGAATGATACAGTCATTAGAAAATACAACACAAGAGTAATAATGTAGAAAAGTGTTTGAGATTTATAAGGAAGTGAGGGAAAAAAGAGAATATGAAGCAGTATGAACTTTAGGATAATTATTTTTTAAAGAAGCGTAAATAGAAATATATATAAATATAAAAGTGGTTACCTGTACATTATAATTTTTATTTTCTTCTTTTTGCTTTTTTCAGTTTCCTCAATGAGCACGTTATTTTATAAAGTGGAAAAAAACTAATAAAAGTTGTTTTCAAAAACACAGGACAAACTGGAAGGAAATATATCAGAATGCTATTCAGAAGTACATTATGGAAAATAGTATATTAGGGAGATGTATTTTATGAAATTTTTTCTTTCTTCTCTTTTTCAGATTTACTGTAAAGTTGTTATATGTTTTCAGTAATATCCGTAAAAGATAAAATATTTATATGCAGTGAAATATAGAGCATATGTGGTAATTATTTTTATAATTTAATATTACATTTTTAAAATGCTCTCTGCGGCTCCTACTCCCCTGATATGAACCTGCCTGGGTCCTGCCCTCTTCCCACTGCATGTCACTAAGTCATTCACTGGGTGAGGGGCAGCATTACTGTGGTGGAGACTCTCCTGTGCCTAGGGCTGGTTCAGGGGATGCCACTTTCAAGTCTATCCAATGGCAGAGGAGCCCTGGGAGATCCGTTTGGCTCTCAGTTCTTGACCTCGTGGGCAACTGCTCCCCCCGCACCCCTCTGTGTTCCCACATGTACACGCAATGTAGCTCCACGAATAAATGCCCTTGTTACATTCCTAAACTTTTCCAGAGGTATTTGCCTCCTGGTATGAGCTGAGTCCCATTCCCAAGGTCTTCCACTAACATCTACATCTGTCAAGGTATTTCACTTTCTTCCTGGGGCCTTAGCCTTCCCATCTAATAATGAATCCCCAATAAAAATCTTTCCTTAAATGTATTTTTTAGTGCCTGCTGCTGCTGCAGATAGCGATAATGATAACAACATAACAGCATATGGTGGTAATAATAATAACCAACACTTATGGAAAGTTTAAAACTGTGTCAGGCACCAGGGTAAGTGCTTCTACATGTATAATTCCACCTATTATTCACAACAGTTCAATAAGTGGTATTGGTGGATGAAAAAACTGAGGTTAACAGGGGCTAAGCTTGTCTCTACCCTCCACAGAATGGAAGAACGGCTGATTCCCACAGAAGGCAGATAATCTCTACTGTGGAATAGCCCAGGAAGACCATTGGGGTGCATCTGTTCGGACTTAAACCTCTGAGCTGACTCAGGGCTTTTCCCACTGACAGCTGCCCATGGCTGGCCAGTGACGTCCCAGGAGCAATGGTCCTCAGAGCCTCCTCAGACCTGTGCCTTCCAGCTACAACCCAATGGGAGGGTGGGTACCAGAGGATGGCCTGGTGGTGATGTGGCTTTCCCCAGGTCTAAGTTCTGTAAGGGCAGTCGGTCAATAGCCAGTAAGAGTATCTGGTACTTTCTGGACATTTACATATTACATTTCTGGGAACCAAACCCAACATGTCAGTGGATCCAGTTCTAAGGGAAGAATCTCCAGAATTCAGCTTAAGAAAATGATTAAAGCTTCCATTCGTCTTTACATTTTACAAAGTTCCTCCACATATTTTATCTCATTTGATCTTCATAATCATGCCTGGGCTTGGGTATGATTATCAGGAAACGGAGAAGTTAAGTGGTTTGCCTAAGGTCACACTGCTAATAAGTTGCAGAGTCAACTGGAAATTAAATCCAGCCTTTGACTCCCAATCTGGTGCTCCGTCCACTCCGCACAGCAGACTTGTGTGTCTTCTAACCCTTGCACTTTAGGAACTTCACACAGTGGGCAAGTTCACCCTCAGACACTGGGGATCCTGAGGCCCAGTCTCTTTCTCCACTGAGGGATGAATTCGCTGCCTCTGCTCCTTGTCACCCCATCTCCAATTATTTCCTCCTGTCCTTATTCCTCTCAAACCCTCTTTTATCATTTGCATTTTGAAACTGTTTCCTTAATTATTCTCCTGCTGTTGGAATCCTGCTCCCCCTTGTCTTTGTGGCATCCTTTGATTTATCTCTGTCTGGATAACAGCTCCCCGATTCTCCTTGGGGAATTCAATTTTCATTCATTTTTCTGCTGGGCTAGATTGATATAGACCCTCTGCCCCGGTCCATATTAGTCATCCCAGCAGAGAAAACCAGGGAGACAAACCCTAAGCCCAGCCCCTGGGGAGTCACTGTCTTGTTCGGGGAGCCACAAGGAGTTCTCCAATGAAAGGACAGGGGCCTTTGCTCTTCTCCATCTGTCCACCCAGTCCTCCCAGTCATTTGTCACAGGCCCCTTTTGTGAGCCCACCACTTTGTCATTTGTCTCCTTCTCTTCCCAGAATCTTCCAGGGATCTCTGCCCGCTGGGATGCCGATTAGTTACTGCTCATCTGAAACCTGCCCTGTGTCCTTGACACAGGAATTTAAGGGACATGGAAAAGAGATGGTCCTGTACTTGGACATCTAACTCTTAAAATGAGATTATGAGTCAGTAAGTGTCTGAGAAACGGAATAAGTAAAGGGCACTGGGATCCTTAGAGAAAGAAGGAAAGTGACAAAAGCTAACCTTTATGTCGCCGGCACTGCTCTAAGTGCTCCGTATATGTTAACTCATTCAATCCTCACAAATCCCCTGAGGCAGGAACTATTATTATCCCCATCAGATGAAGAAACTGAGTCAGCACAGAGAGGTCAAGTGATGTGCCCAAGGTTGCACAGGTAGTAAGAAGTGGAGCCAGGGTATTGTCATAGGTAGTCTGGTTATATTTCTGCCAGCACCAGAAAGTAACTTTTATTTGAAGGTTCCTGGGCATCGCCAGGTGGTGGGTCCACACAGAATACATTACCTGGCAAGGCCAAATCCTCAGATCCACCTGTGCAGCTATCGTACCCCATGGCCTATGTGTATGGGGAGCAGAGGAATGAATTGGGGAACTTGGTTTCATTCTAACCTCAGGGTTCATTCTTTTGATTTCCTATCAAAATTCTAGAGTATTTTAGGTTATTTCTTAATTCATGCATTCACTGAACATCTATTGAATGCCAGCTTCTGGCTGGACCCTGGAAGACAATGACCGGGGTGTCAGGGGCAGATAGCCCGTAGCCTACTCTGCTCCAGGATTCCCAGCCTGCCAGTGACATAGTGTCAGCAAAGTTCCCCAGGTGCATCTGCCTTCCTTGTGCTGGGAGGGACTCAGAGACTGGGTTAGCAGACATTTGGGTTCTAGGCTCAGGGTACCTGCATTCAAATCCCAACTTGTGTACAACCTAATTGGGGTAACCTTTGGAAGTTTCCTTGCTTTGCCTTCTCAATGGCTAAATAACAACAGTACGCTCCTCACAGATGGTCACCTGAAGCACCGAGGGAGCTTTTCCCTAGAAACGCTGGCTGGCATCATTATTGTACCCCCTCTGTAGTATTTTGCCTGCTTTTCTTTCTCTTGTTTTATATTTATGGGAGAGGCAAGAAACTCTCTTGGAACTTTCAAGCAAAGACTAGAACTTGGGAGCTCTTCTTTCCTAAAAATGTTAGTTGGGAGAGAGACCCATGATTGGTTTTTTTTCCCCCTTTTGGAGGTGGAGGAGACCCCTGCTCTTACAGCATGGTTACAAGCTGAGGTCAAGGTACCTAAATTACTCCTTGGTGAAATTTTAACCATCTTGTGAAAAGCTCCCACTCCACTATGGAAACAGGCAACTTTTGTACCAAGCAAAGGAGACAGGATGGTACAGCTGGGTGGTGGCTGGGAGAAGGGTTCCCTGAAAATAGCCTTCTGATGCAATGGGTCAGACCATCAGGGCTCACTTGACACCTAGGGCAAGTTACTTAATCTTGCCAACTTCTTTCCTCAACTGTAAAATTGGGAAATGCCTCCCCTACATTGCAGGGTGCTTGTTGGATTAGAGATAGTACACATAAAGCCCAGAGCCCCGTGCTCAACACACAGAAGGCAATCAGATGTCATTGTGGTGGTTGTTAAGAAGGTGACCCACAGTCGTAATCAGTAACTGGGCTCTGCTCTTTCTGCATCCTTCCCCAAACAGCCTCTCCATGGCACACTGAGATACTCGATGCTATATCTTCTCTTCAGAAGAACTGCTCTGCCCACACAACCTGCAATTATGCTCTCTTTGCCTTTGTTTTTAAAGTTGACCTAATATCCAAGTTCATTTAAAGAAAGAACTTGGAGTCCAGATGTTGCACAGCTGACACCCTTTCTCCCTACCCCATTTCCCTCTTCAGTCTCCAGGACTCAGGGGCATCCTGAATCCAAGAATGATTCAGTGACCAACATTTTTGTGGTGCTTTATAGCTGGTTAAGGGCCTTCCCACACCTTTCCTCACCCAAGCCAGGTAGGGCCCATCGTAATCCGACCACATTACCGATGAGGAAACAGTGCAAAAATGTGGGGCTGTCTACACTACCATACCAGGGCCCACTCCCAGAGCCTCTAACCTGATGATCTGTTGTCTCAGCTTCTAAGAAGGAGGCTATAAATGGGGAGCAGGAGGAAGAGGGGTGGGAAGTCCAGGCTGGATCCATTTGAAAATAGCTGCAGGTGTCAAGGCTAACCTATAAAACAACCCTGTCATCATCTCGGCGAAAGAATTTTTACTGGAGGAACTTAACTCAGCAGTTTCCTCTCAGGAACTGACTTACAACCAAAAAAACATGAATGTGCCAGATGTGGGCAGAGGTGACAGGAGAAAGGCCAGGGGAGGGGTGGAGTTCACGTGAGAAGTGGTGAGGCGGGGGTCAGACTCCCGACCCCGAGACCAGATGGACTTCAGTTTCGCTGACTGCTGGAGGGTGACCCACTCTGAGCCTCCACTTACTGACTGGTATGTGGAGGGTGCTGGTATTGTCACAGGAGGGCTCCAGCTGTTAGCACAGGGCCTGGCACATGGAAAGTCCCCCACAGATGCCCGCTATTGTGAGCGTATAAGGACGAGGAACTTCTTTTACTTCTCTCACTGCTCGGCCATCTCCTCTCTTCACAGCCCTGGTTCACTGGGAAGGGGCCTGCCCTTCATCACCAAAACTTTCTGCCTGCAGTGAAGGGACAAAGACATACTGTGACTATGGCCATTTTGGATGGTCAAAGAAGAAATACTGAGAGCTCTGGGGGGCAAAGGATTTCCCCAAGACCTCCCCGAGGAAGCAGTCCATAGAAGACATAAACCCTGGCTCTGCTCTACCTCTGAGCTTGGTGGCTGTGAGAAGTTGCACTGTCCCAGCCTCTGTTTTCCTGTGTTAGCTGGGGATGATAATACTCAGATAGTTCTCCTGAGAAGGGGTTGTTGGGGATCATATGAGATCATATGAAAAGCCCCTGAAGCAAATGCTCCGTGAAAGTTCATTCTACTCCCCCGTCCCTGCACACGCAGGATCCTCGATTTACAGTGTGCGTAACTCACCTGGGAGTTTTGTTTAAATACAGATTCTGATTCCGCAGGTCTGGGACCTGAGAGTCTACATTTCTAACAAGTTGCCAGGCCACGCCCTTCCTGCTGGCCCGTGGACGCCACTGTGTGTGGGCATGCTCTAGGGCACCGCTGTCCAATATAGAAGCCACTGGTCACATGTGGCTACTGAGAAATGTGGCTGATAGGAAAAGAAATGTGCTATAAATGTCAATTGCATGTTGGATTCTAAGACTTAATACAAAGAAAAGAGTGTAAAGTGTCTCATTAAGATTTTAGAAAGCTTTATTACATGTTGAAATGCTAATCTTTTGGCTATATTAGGTTAAATAAAATCGTTTATTAATTTCATTTCTTTTTTCTAGTTGCATGGCTACCAGCAAACTTAAAATTACTCAAGTGGCTGGCATCATATTTCTGTTGGACCGTACTGTTCCTGGGCGTTTTGACCTGGCTGTACTGTGCTCACACACACACACGCATACAGCAGTCCTTTTTTTCCCCCTTAGAACCTAGCACATTTTCTGGCTTCGAGTAGGGGACTGATAAGCATTTGCTGGTGCATGAGTGGGGAGGATGCCCACAAATGGAGCCCCATGAGAGATGGCCCCGCACGCTGGTGAAGAGACCTCAGCTGCAGCAGGGAGCCAGCGGGGCTGAGCAGGTGGCTCTGCCTGAAGAATGGCCATCTCCCCCTTGCAGTTGACCCTGACCTGCCACCCATCCATTCTCCGTCATCCTCGGCCCACCCTCTGCTCTTTTCAAGGCTTTGATGGCAAAGAAAAAGGAATTCTAGTGTTCCCTCCCCAGGGCTCGCCAGATAAAGAAGATGGTCACAGGGTCGCCTGAATCCAGGGACCAGTCTGGGCCCCGCAGGCTTCCTGCCTTCCCTGAAAGCCACCTCAGCTAACACTGGGGGCCCCACCCCTTTCCTCTGCTTTCCTTTCCCAGGCTTCTGTCTGTGGTCTTCACCCCATCCCTGCTAGGAGGGGTGGGGGGTGAAGGGGGAGGGATGGGAGAGAAATCCAAGATCATGGGCACGGGCCAGGTATGAACGTGCATAGACCTCCCTGAGCCCCTGTCACAGCCCGACGGGGTCTTAGAGAAAGAGATGGCAAGCAGCTTCTAAAGATGCTCCCCACGTCCACTCTGAAACTAGCAGGACCGCGCAGAGCCCAGATTCCCACATCTTCTGATCCCACCAGCGACCAGAGTCAGGTTCCAGGGCACTGCAGTCTGAGATCTGGGGGTACGAGGACATACGGGGGAAGGAAAACCAGCCCAGAAGAGGTTGTGGTGGAGCAGGAAAGTCCCCAGGGTGCTCGGGAGCTGGGCTCTGCCCCAGACCACAGGGCTCCAAGGGGACTGCTGCCGCCTCCACCGGGGCCTGGGCACGTGTGCACGTGGGCCCTTATCCTCCCACTTCAGTATCTCCCGCACCCGCCTCCTGACTGTTTCCTTTCCACGCCTCTGATACTAAGCAGGACAAAGCATTCTCGGAGCATGTGAACTTACCAGAGGTCAGGGGAAGACTCTGCCTTCATGGTGAGGACTGGAGGCTGGAGCTGCTGTTCTCAACGCGTGCTGAGTGCAGGCGGCTCTAGAGGAAAGTCAGAGAGTGTCTGGGAGGGGAGCGGCACCCCCATCTAGGGTGGGAGCTGGGGGAGGGGCGTGGGGGGCAAGGGCGGGGCTGTTCCAAAGGAGGAGGCCAAACGGACAGATCGGGACAGAGCCCAGGGGAGGCCCTTCTCCTCTTTCCTCTGAGGAAAGGTGCTCTTCTCCCCCTTGGAAGCTGGGGAAATGAGGGTCTGTCTGGGGGAGGGTAGCAGAGGGGCTAGAGACCGCCTCAGAGAAAATTAAATTGCACTTGAGGGCAAATTCTATTAGGGAATAGAGCCTGTCTCTCAACAGCCTGCGTCCATTTAGGTGATTAGCTCAGCCCAGCACCTCCACCCCAGAGCCTGGTGAGCTCTCTCCCTCAGCTGGGGAGACGGGCCTGTGGCCTCTGGGGGCCCAGCCGCCCCTGCTTCCCTTTCCTGCCCCCCAGCCCACCCTGGGAGGACCCTTCTCTCACCACTCATGGCCCCCCAGGCTCTTTGAAAGTGGCCAAGAGGGTGTGAGCCCCTGGCTGTCCTCCTAGAGCACAGGCCGAAAACAAGGACAGGCAAGGCCAGGGAGGACCGAGCTGGGATTCCCACTGCTTAGGCCTGGGGCAGGGATGGGGGAGGTCAGAGGTCAGATGAAGGAGACCACTGGGCACCGGGTGGTCAGATGGCTGGAGGATGGGAAGGATCTGGATAGGAGGAGAAGGGGGAAGAGAAGGGGTTCCCGTGAGCGAAAGGGCGCAAGTAAAAGTGAGGACATGGACAAAGAGGCAGGGTTTGAATGGGCAGAATTTGGCACCAGGGAGAAGGTACAGAGAAATACAAGTGATGACACTTGGAGAATGTCCACTGTAATGATAAATTAATGTAATGGAACAGTAACTGGTAAAATAAATTCATCTGTAAAATGGGCATCATAATAATATCAAGTACTTTACGGGGCTGTTGTGCTACCTAAATGCACATACTGAGTTCACCAAAAGTTCAGGACAGTATTATTAGCTATTGGCTGTGTGTTAATACCTGCCACACTGTATCCAAGCTTTGGCAGAAAGGTCTAGATTGAGGCCCCGTGACTGAGGCCCACTTACCAGCCCCCTACTTCCTAGCACCAGTGGCACCTGATTCACCAGGGTTAGGTCCCTGATTCACGGGCCAGTGTCAACCGGCTGGACCAGCCTCTGGACCCTGCCGGCCATCAGCCCATGAAGAGATGGCGTGGGGCCTCCTCTCCTCGGTATTGAAAGCGTTTGCTTGATTTCCTTCCATTTCTGGCTATAAAATTATTTCATCTGCTTAGCGAAAGCACCTGAAATGTATCATGAGGAGAGCCCGTACGTAGTTTCCAGAACGAGCAGAAACATCAGTGCAGGCAACATAAAATGAGTTCTGAGAACACATAATGCGGCAGCATCTCTGACCTGCGGCCGGAATTATTCTATTGTATGTGACCCTCCTCTTGAGGGCTCGTCTAAGGCTCCCCCAAGTGCCTTGAGGACATAGAATTTCAGCCCCAAGCGAGCTTGACTTTTAAACCAAGGGTTAAACCGTTTCTTTATATTGCTGGGGTGGTTGCACTAGCCCAAATAGCAAGAAATGTGTGTTCTGTGGGGAGGGCAGCAGAGGGGGTGTTCAGAAAGGGAGGGAAAGAAAGGAAGTGCGTGCTGTGCGGAGTGCAGGAGGTCCCCAGTCTCGAGGCCGCGTGCAGGATAGTCACGCTGTTCATTGCAGCGGGGAGAAACCCAGGACTGCTCTGCCCATTTCTCCAGCCCAGGGTCTCTCTCAGAGAAGCTACCCCCGCCCAGGGATGGGCTCCAGTGAGTCCCACCCACCCCTGCCTCCTGCTCAACTGTCAGGGTGTGGGTTTAGCCCCTGAAGTACAGGTGAGCCCTAGGAGCCGGCTGGCGCCCTCCCCGTGGAGGTTGCCCAGGTCCCACAGGGTCCAGGCTTTCTGGCCTCAGACACACCAGCTAGTGTGGACGAGGCCCCTGCTTCCTGAGAACGCCCTCCCCTCATCCCTGTGCTAACATGGGGCAGGTCCCTCCTGGGGTTCCAGCATTGTCATGACAACAACATCCATGATAATACACACATTGCTGCCCTTAGCTTGGGTGCCCACACCTTGTCCCAGCCACTCAGTCATGGGGATCCTCTTGGGCGGCTCTGAGAAGGCATTCAAGCACTGTTGATTCTCACTAGCTGTTCTCTCCAAAGGCGACCTCATTTACTAGCGGCCTCAGCGCTGGAGACCTTGGGCAAGTTACTCAACCACAGGAAAACGGAGAGAGCAACACCTGCCTCAGGATTACACCTGAAATGATTGCGCTCAGGGCCTGGCCCTGAACAGGTGCTGTATAGATGGTAATAAATGTTGTTATGACAGCCTTGGGCCCCGTCCTTGACACTCTCTGCTGACAGTAAAGAAACTGTCTTGTTTGCCATTATGTCTCCAGCTCCAAGTGTAGGGACCAGCATATTATGGGGTCTTTGTAAATATATGTTACACGAACGAATGAAGGAGCGAGTGAGTTTGTAAGCAATCCGCTGCTGCAGCCCGAGAATGGGAGGAGCGCATCCTCCCAGGGGCAGAAGCAGGCTCTCAGCTGCTGCTCCCCGGGCGGCCACACGGCCCTGTCGGGCCTGTTTAGGCTGCCGGGCCTGTTATCAGTGTGGTCGCTGGCTGGGGACTCAGGCTGACTCAGCTGTCAGGGCCCTACTTACCTCTCACCCTTAATGGTCCCTGGCTTTTCATGTACTTCCTGCTCTCCCGTGGCACTCTTTGGACTTTATTACATATGCCACGTGATCCCTGTGATGAGAGTTAAAGAAGAAGGGGAAAGCCTGGGATAACCACCCAGACACCAAGACCCAGGAAAAGCTACACCAGCCTCCTGCTTCAGCGCTGCTTGCTGGGACAAGGCTGGGGGATTCCTGCCCACCAGCCCCCAGGGTGCGGCCCCAGGCCCAGGGTGCACACTGCTTCTTTCCTTCTTTCCAAGTTCTGGCCCCTTTTTAAAGCCACCTCTGGCATCGCAGGACCGGATCCTCAGGCTGGAAGCATCTGAGAGGACTTCTAGCCCACTGCCTGCCCTGCAGAATTAGGTCTGTGCAGGGCTTCCCTGGTGGCGCAGTGGTTGAGAGTCCACCTGCCGATGCAGGGGACATGGGTTCGTGCCCTGGTCCAGGAAGATCCCACATGCCGCGGAGCGGCTGGGCCTATGATCCATGGCCGCTGAGCCTGCGCGTCCGGAGCCTATGCTCCGCAACAGGAGAGGCCACAACAGTGAGAGGCCTGCGTACCGCAAAAAAAAAAAAAAAAAAAAAAAAAAAGAATTAGGTCTGTGCACCCCTGCGCGGCACGCATCTGGCCTGTGTGTGGACACGGCAGGTTTCAGGGGCTCCCTCTTCAGAGGCAGCCAGGACCATTACCAGGCAGTTCTGCCCAGGACTATTCCTTCCCACAAAGTTTTGCCTTCGAATAAATTTAATTGAAAGTGTGATTTTGCTATGTGTATGTTACGTATGCGTCAGAGTTAGCGCCCAAATTATTGTAAATTCTCTCAAAATAACTGTACCATCTGGAGTGACTTGCTTTTCCACCATGTATTGAAATGACAATGATAAGAGGTGAGCTCCAAAATTCACGATTAGATCTTTGCTTTTTCAAAGTGGGCTATGATTTTTAACTGAATTTTAGATTGTTGACTATTTCCTGAAAACACAAAAACGCGTTGCTCTCAAAAATTTGGTTGCCACTTACATGACCACATCCTTAAAGAGCACACACAACCACACCACATTCTCATCCATGGAGTAGACCTTTGGGGTTTATGCTAGTCAGAAGAGGTCACATGGTCGTGTGTCACACAAGTGATGTCTGATGAACATCTCTAGTATCTGCCTTTGTGGGGTACCCTCCCCTTGAATCTGGGCTGGGCCTGTGACTTACTTCAACCAATAGAATGCAGCAGATGTCTCACTGGGCCTGTTCTG
Organism: Stenella coeruleoalba; assembly: GCF_951394435.1. Classification (NCBI taxonomy): domain Eukaryota; kingdom Metazoa; phylum Chordata; class Mammalia; order Artiodactyla; family Delphinidae; genus Stenella; species Stenella coeruleoalba. Next base: position 177,009,532 of record NC_137169.1, read on the forward strand.
GGATTAAGCTTTAAGAAGGCATGGCACTTGGCGGGGGTTGGCGGCCCTGTGTTTATAAGATGTTCAACCGCTCTGCCGGAGAGACCACGTGCCAAAAGCTCGCCAAAAAGACTCTATCAATGGCCATATCTTACAGCGCTTCTGAGAACCTAAATTAAAAAAAAAAAACAAACATTTTTTGGCATCTCTGCTCTCCCTAGGGTACTGAGTGCAGCCAGGGCAGAGAGCCGAACTGGCCTGGGACAGAGAGGAGATGAGTCTTAGCAAAGTCAGGAAGTGTTTTACTTACCAGTGCGTGTGGAGGTCACACATTCATTCATCAACCACTCGTTGAGCAGCGAGGGTGACAAACAAGGAGATACAGGCATGGAGAGGATGCAGCCCCTGCCTTCCCAGAGTTCTCAGTGTGACGGGGGAGGCTGTGTAGTCAGCACGCACCTTCAGTAATGCAGGAGCAACAAGAGAGGAAAAGGAGGGTGCTTAGTGTGCCTGTAGAGGGGAGGGGAGGAAGAGCCTGACTGTGGGGTTGGCGGCAGGGTGTATAAGGAGGGCCAGAGAAGGCTTCTCAGAGGAGGTGACCTAGGATCCCAGACAGCTTGGTGGGGAAGGAGTTCTGGTGGGGAGAAGAGCACATACGAGGCCCATGGAGTGAGAGATCCTGAGACTTAGGGGGCCCACAAGTCCTACTGTCCAGCCTGGGGTGGGGAGGGTACCTGTGGGTATGGCCAGAGAGGCAGCTGGAGAGGCGGGCAAGCATTCAGAGCACGGCTGGGCAACCGCACCAAGGTGTTACATGTTACTGGCTGAGGAGAACTTGGACCTCAGGCGGGCACCTTTCACATCTTGCTCAAAACTACCTGACACTGTGCCCTCTCCTGCTGAAACACCCCACCCGCCCCTGCCGATCAAGTCCCGACGTCCAGACCCCTGCTTAAGCCACGTCCCTCCCACTCACTCCTGGTGCTTCCCCCCAACCCTGCCCCCATGCTAACTCCCCAGTGAACACCTGCTTCTCCTGTGTGCCTCCCCGCCACTTCCCCTCCTGAAGAGCAGGTGACAGCTCAGGGTTTCCTCAGCACCTCAGCCATCCTGTGGCGCAATTATAATGGAACTCATGCTCCTTGAGGACAGGGCACCGTATGCCTATCTGCTATGATTGTTACTGCCCCTCAGGAGAAGCCCACCCAGAACGCTCCCCTAGAAGGGAGATAAGGCGTGAGGGGCAGCCCCTCTGTAGGAGACTGTTCCCCAGTCTGCAGCGCGTGTGGCCTGCCGTAGCAAGTCCTCTCTTGTCCCCCAAACACACACACAACGTGGATTCAGTCTTTTCAGTCACAGAAACAGGGCAGTGGTGACAGGAAGGGTTGCTCAGGCCAGGAGCTGGACACAGAAAGGAATTCTCCCAGGAAGGAGCAGAATTAGCCCCACTCTCTCCCCGAGGCCTGGAGATGACAGCTTCCTTTAGGCGGGTAATCCACCATGAAGGCCGCATTTCACACTTGCAGCTCTGGAACAGGCCTGTGGGGAATTGCTCCTGGAGAGTGAAAATTGGAACTCATCAGGATAATTTGTCCATTTTACCACACACGTTTCAGGCTGGTGCCCATGGTCTGACCTGTGGCTGGCCATGAATGAAACTGGCCTCAGAGAGAAGACTTTGAGAACATAGTGTTTCTTGCCTTTGAGGAACTGTCCTGAGCCGGGCCCTGTCTCTGCCGCTCCACAGCTGTAGGGAGTGGCCAAGCCTCCAGGCCAGTTCCAACACCCAGGGCCTGGCGCCTCGGCGCCTCGTGCAGCCAGGGGTGTTGGCTGCCTGGTTGTCCCTTGTTGCTTGGGTCTCTGGAGTCCACCGCCCTTCCCGATGCCTGGCCCGCTGTGATTAGGAGGGAAGGCTGAAGCTATCGATAATGGGACTCTGTCTGAAATCCTGTGATGTGCTGGGCCCTGTCACACACACACCTTTAACCCCATGCCAGCTTCTTTACAGATGAAGAAACTCGGGCTCAGAGAACACTTGCCAAGGTTATGTGGCTGGTAAAAAGCAGCAGCAGGATTTGAAACCAGGTCTCTTGACTCTAAAATATCGTTTATCCACAGTGGTAATAATAATTATACCACTTAATAATTTCTTAAATTCTTTTTTTTTGTGGCCACACCATGCGGCATGTGGGATCTTAGTTCCCCGACCAGCGATGGAACCTGCACCCCTTGCAGTGGAAGCATGGAGTTTTAACCACTGGACCGCCAGGGAAGTCCCAATAATTTCTTAAATTCTTAACAATTTGTTATTCCCTCATCCTAACATCGTTAAGCATCTTTGACGCTCAGGGCACTCACTGAGCGGCACTGAAAGGGGTACGAAAAGGGACAACATGCTTTGAGAAATGCAGAACCTAGGATGTATGCCCATTTATTCAAAAGACATCCGCTGGCCACCTCTGATGTGCCAGGCCCCGTGTTAAGTCCTGGCGCTGCAGTGGAAGAGTGGAAAACTGTCCCTGTCCTCGTGGAGCTCAGAGGAGCTGGGGGAGGAGGCCACAGACAGGGGACCTCATTGCCGGGTGGTAATGGGGTTGGCTCTCACGGGGTTGGCGCACCTGACTCAGGCTTGAGGGGCTCAGAGGGCTTTGCCGAAGGAGTGAGGTCTCAGCTGAGTCTCAAATCAGGTCACAACTCATATGCCCAAGAGGCAGGCAGCTGAGGTAAGGAATGAGGTGAGCTAGCTCCATTCTTAGACAGAGATATGCTCTGCCTATCAAATATATAGGAATATTCTTCACACAGATAACGCTTTCTTCATTTTTCTTGAAATATGACTCATGTAGTTAAGAGATATGAGTGCTTGGAAATATTTCCCTCTTCTAAATCAACAGTGCAAATGGGATGATAAAGGTAACTTGTCCCTTGGCCTCCAAATCAGGAATGCAAAAGGAAGAGGTGGGCCCTGGGAAGGGGGGACCCAGTTGCCCTGTGGGCATTGCACTCCGTGGGGGCAGGTCTTCTGATGGTGGACATGTAGGTGTTTCCAGGTTTTGGTCAGTATCTCTGATTACTTCCTTAGGATAGATTTTGAGCAGTTAAATTACTGAATCAAAGAGTATAAACATCTTTAAGATTGATTTTTTTCAGAAATATTCTGCCAACTTACATTATCACCTTACCAACATCAGATTTTATTGTTGCATGATGTATAGAAAAAGATATTTTATTAATCTTTCACTCCCTTGATTATTGAAAAGATATTGTTTCATATATTTATTGATCTTTGTATTTCTTCTTTTATGAATTGACAGTTCATATTCTTGGCCTGTTAAAAGTGTTTTCAGGGCTTCCCTGGTGGCGTAGTTGTTGAGAGTCCGCCTGCCGATGCAGGGGACATGGGTTCATGCCCCGGTCTGGGAAGATTCCACATGCCGCGGAGCGGCTGGGCCCATGAGCCATAGCCGCTGAGCCTGCACGTCCGGAGCCTGTGCTCCGTAACGGGAGAGGCCAAAACAGTGAGAGGCCTGCGTACCACAAAAAAAAAAAAAAAAAAAGTGTTTTCAATTGTACAAGTAATATATATTTATTTAATAAACATAAGAAAATACAGATAAATAAAAAGAAAACCAAACACCCATAACTCCACCACTGACTATTAACCACTGTTAACATTTTTGGTGTATATATCCCAGGTTTTTGCTCCTATATCCAGTATCCATAAGTATATGCGTGTTTTCTTTTTTCAAAAACAAGATCATACTATTTCTGCAACTTCATATTTTCACTTACCAATATGATGTGGAAATATTTTCAGGTTAAAAAATACACATTCAGGGCTTCCCTGGTGGCGCAGTGGTTGAGGGTCCGCCTGCCGATGCAGGGGACGCGGGTTCGTGCCGCGGTCCGGGAAGATCCCACATGCCGCGGAGCGGCTGGGCCCGTGAGCCATGGCCGCTGAGCCTGCGCGTCCGGAGCCTGTGCTCCTCAACGGGAGAGGCCACAACAGTGAGAGGCCCGCGTACCGCAAAAACAAACAAACAAACAAAAAAACATTCAAATCATTTCTGTTGGCTGTATTGTATTCCACTGTAACGATGTACCAGAATTTAATCAATCTCCTATTTTGGACGTTAGGTCAATCTTGTTTTGGTATTATAAATATTCATCATGTAGCAAACCTTAGTAAATATCCTCAATTACTTCCCTAGGATAGATTCCAAAAATAGAATTGTTGGATCAAAGGTTATATATTTTCTTAAAGCTTTTAAAACTTATTACCAGTTGCATTACATTAAACATTACATATATCCCCAAATTTGTATCAGTTTATACTACCACTAGCAGTGTTTGAGAGTGCTCTGTGGCAGATTGTACGAAGGTGACCTCAACAATCTCTTCCATCTTATATAGTTTTCCAGAACTTTTTATCACTGACCCATCAAAAGGTGGAGCCTGGGACTCCTCTTCTTGAACCTGGGAAGCCCGTTGTATCTGCATCCTGGGTGAGCCTTTAAATCTGCCTCAACCAATGAAGAATGGCAAAAGTAATGCTATTTGACTTTTGAGGCTAGCGCATAAAAATGCCATGCACTTCCACCTTGTTCTCTTTGGATGTTTGCTCTTGGAGATCAGCTACCATGCTGTGAGGAAGCCCAAGCAGCCCATGGAGAGGCCCTCGTGGAGAGGAACTGAGGCCTCCTGCCCACTGCATAGCTGAGCTTCCAGGTGACAGCCAACATCAACTTGCCAGATGGACCACACTCAGATACACTGCATGGAGCAGAGATGAGCCCTTTTAGGCTAAACTCTGTTCAAGGTGCAGACTTGTGATCAAAATGAACGACTGTTATTGTTTCAAACTGCTAAGCTTTGGAGTGGTTTGTTACACAGCAATAGATAACTGATGCATCTCATTTCCTCTCACTCTAGCTACCACTATCTTTTTTTTTTTTTTTCCCTTCCATTTTTGCCAACAGGATAGACAAAAGTGGCATCTCTCTTCTGGTTTTAATACTTTGGCTCATCATTTTTAATAGGGCTTTAGTGCTTTTCTTATTTACAATAGACCTGTAAGATCCTTTAATTCTATTTATTTTCCTTGTTATTTTTTTTGTTTCAAAAATGTTTATTGCAAAAATTCAAAAACGTACTTAAGTGTTTAAGTCAGAGCCAGGATGAGGGTGAGGCTATGGAGGCCCCTTGGCACCAAATTTAAGGAGGCACTCACTCTCAGGGGCTGACCTGAAATAGTGGGACCCTGAAGATAAGCATCTCCTTAAGTTTTGCACCCTACATACCTCCCTTGATCACTCTAGTCCCTGCCCTGTTTTAAGTCCACCCAACCTCACTTTCTAGATATAACTGCACTGGTCATAGTTTGGTGTATATTCTTCCAGACTTTTTCTAGCCAAACATTAACATATATATATATATAAAACAATGCTATAAATTACATTATTAACATAGATGGATATATTACATTTAATAATTTTACATTTACATTAAATTACATTCAATAATTACAGTGTTAAATATGTACATTTATTAATAAAGATAGTAATAAATAGTAATATTTATGTTAACAGAAATGTATCCTTGGACATCTTAGGTCAATACTTGCAAATTGCTCTCTTTCTGAAGATGGCATATTTCATAATGGACATATTCCTTTTTAATATTTTTTTTAATTTATTTTCTGGCTGTGTCAGGTCTTAGTTGCAGCATGCAGGATCTTTTAGTTGTGGCACACGGTCTCTTCACTGCAGCACTCGGGCTTCTCTCTAGTTGTGGCGTGCAGGTTTTCTCTCTCTAGTTGTGGCGTGTGGGCTCCAGGGCGCATGGGCTCCACGGCACGTGGGCTCAGTAGTTGTGGCACGTGGGCTTAGTTGCCCCGCGGCATGTAGGATCATAGTTCCCTGACCAGGGATTGAACCTGCATCCTCTGCATTGGAAGGCAGATTCTTTACCACTGGACCACCAGTTGGAAGTGCCTCTTTTGTGATATTTATCACATATATTTCCCATTTCTTTTAATAGGTAGCTTGATTTTATTTTTAACTTATTTTTAAAAATTGGTGTTATCAAGTAGTTCAAACTCTCACCTTAGTTACCTTTTCCACTGTTTTTGTGCTTAAAACACAGTAAAGTATTCAGCTATATTTTCCTATGCCTTAATTTTTGCATCACTGGGATTTACTCTGGTGTATGGTGTAAAAATGGGATCTTAGTTGAGTTTTTATCAAATGATCAATATTCTTAACATTATTTGCTAAACTCTGTGACCATCGGAAGCGCTGAGGGTTGAGAACTTGATGGGGACACGGTAGAGCAGAGTCAACCTAGACGAGGTTTTGGTCCCTTCCAACCACAAGCTGCAATTCTGCCGTGGCAGAGGCTTCCAGGAAGACAGTGGTGAGGGCAGGACGTGCCATTGCGGTGGTGGAGGAAGGAGGTTAACAGGCAGCACTGAGGCCCGCTGTTCTCTGGCGGAGCCCAGCCGCCCTAGGTAGGGAGAGGCCTTTTGCTCTCTCAGTGTAGAGATGAGTAAGTCTTGCCAAAGAAGCACCTGGAAACTTGCCAGCCCTGCCAGGTAGCTCTCACCCTAGAATCTAAATAGATGCTCCTTGAGTCTTCCTCTACATGCCCAAGGCCTATGCCCCCATGGGCTGGCTGTCCCCCTTAGCTTTACCCCTCCTTTCGGCAGGGGTGCCTCCACCTTTGCCAAGCCTTGCCCATCCTGTGCCAAGGCTGCCGTGGAGGGGCCAGGCGAGAGGTGGGCCCCCGCTCTGGGCCCTCCACAGCCCAGGGGTGGCTTCTGAATGAAGCAGCCCTTCAGGCTGGTGGTCCCTCCAGCCCTGCCCATGGGACCCCTTCTTGGCTTTCCTTCCTTCAGGCTTCAGAGAAACTTCCCCATCCCCCTGCCGTTCTTTATCCTTTGGAGCACTTCCCACAGTCTGTCATTTTTTCCTCACTTGTCTGTCTTTTCCTCTAGAGCGTAAGCTCCATAACAGCACGTCTCTTTCCTCTGTTTATCCCCAGCTTCTAGCCCCGTGCAGCATTGGAAAAAAAAATCCTTAAATTTTTTTTGAAGCTTTTTGCTTAGAATTTCTTGTGTTGGACTTGGCGTGTGCTCTCTCCTCTGCCTGTGACGTCTTTTCCTCCTTGCTCTCCTTGCTAATACCCACTTATCCTTCAAACCCCAGCCCAGCTCCCTCCTCCTCCCGGAAATCATCCCTGAACTCAGTATGTAACATCCCAGGCAGTGGTGAAATCCTCTGTCGGGCCCCAGAACAAGGGCCCTTTGCTTTGCAGGGCTCCTCTGAGGAACCTCTCCTGCATGGGAGCTCTGCTAAGGTGCAGAGAACAACCTAGAACGACAGGCGGGCTGCATTCAAACCACAGAAGCCCCAGCTCCCAGGCTGGCAGCCCGGGTTGGGGGAGGGGACCAGCTGGTGGGCGAAGCGGGTTTATCGATGCTTCTAAGAGCCCTGGGGAAATCAAGGTGAAAGGCAGCAGTCCTGCTAAGGAGGAGGCCCACCCCTGTTTATCAATCAGAGGGGCTGGGACAGGGTGAAAAGATGCTCGGCTGCCTGCCAGAGGCCGCGGTGACGAAGGGGACCCACAGCCACCACCAGGGCCCTGGTGGCCCCACGTAAGGCCCTGCCTCCTGCCTCGGCCACTGTGGGCAGTCACCGTGGAGCTGGGGCTGCTCCATCAGCTTTTCCAGCCTCGTCCTAATTCTGAACACCCGAGGCTGGTTTTAGAAAATACGGTCACTGGAGCCATAAGGGCTGGCTGGAAGAAATCCTCTGCTCTTGGCATCGTGTCAGGTTCCAGGGGGTGAGGGAGCGGGCGTACTCAAGCGGTCTTGGCCCAGTGGGCACTGGCCCCGGGAGCCTCTTTCACCCTCTGGTGGGCCTGTCAGCCTGTCAGCCAGGGCCCCGTGGGGCAGGGGTGGAGATGAGCCGAGCCCGCCTTGGAGGATGGAGGGGGCAGGTGGGTGACTAGAGCAAGGACACAGAGAGGAAACTCTTGGACAGACAAGAGGCCTGCAGAGAGGCTCCGGGCTGCAATCCACCCGAGGCGCCAGGCAGCTAAGGAGGTGACACAGGGCTAACACAAGCAGGGAAGCGGGGGGTCGACCTGCCTGCCCCCCTCCACCCTCCCCACCCAGCTGCCCCAGCAGAGGGAGCGTGCTTGGCACCCCACCTGCTCCACACAGGGCCGAGGCCATCTGAGCAGAGCGAAGATGTCCAAGAGAAAACCCCAAATCGGATTGAGGCTCCTGCTCTCCCTTAATGAGGTTCATTATCAGCTGCTCTGATCCCTGTAGAGCCCAGCAGGCCGGATTAGGGGCAGGCTCTCCAATCTGGCTGACCCCTCCCTGCTGAGCAGGCAGCCCAGGCTGGCTCTGGAAAACAAGCCCTCTCTCCTTCCTCCAAGGAGAGCTGGAGATGTAGGCCGCCTGCCGGAGGAGGGGTCAGGCGGGCGCAGGCCAAGGTTCCTGGAGCAGAACTGAGAGCACCCGGGCAGGTGCTCCCTGGGAGGGCGGGGGAGCGGGGGGGGGGGGGGAGGCGGGACTGAGGGGCTCGGGGCACAGAGAGCTCTGTGGACAGTGGGGGAGGGCCCCATCCAGGAGACAGGCGCTATGACAAGGGCGCTCTGACCCCCCGAGAGCTGGCTGCATCTCAGGTCAGGCTGGGTTTTGCACATTCTACCCAGCCCCGGACACTAGTAGCAAGTTAAGGAACACACCGGCGCTTGCCTTAACAAAAATAATTTATTCCAGAGCCCCCTCGACCGTGGGGCAGAGTGGGGATCAAGCACGTGTACAGTGTCATCCTCCCCTCTGACCCTGTTAACCTCTACAGGATGGGAGGTGGACCCTTGAGAGGGACGACACTCCCCTCCCTCCACAGTAAAGATTAGCATCTATTTTGGAGATGAAAATCAACAAGAGACAAAAGACCCAGCTCCAAGAGGGGTGGAGCCCAATGCGGAGAAGCCAAAGCATGTTCAAAGCGAACGCTTCTCTCAGCCTCTCACAGCTAAGGCACTAGAGATCCCAACAGCCCTCCCTAACCACCCCCTGCCCCCAGCCCAGTACCATCACCACACCGATTCCAGCCTGTACCCTTCCTGTACCCAAGGTTTGGGAAGGAGCCGGCCAGAGGCCCTCCTCCCACAGACCTCACCTGGGAGACCAGCATGACTTCCAGAAGCTTCCGAAGCCCACCGTAAAGCCAAACCCTACCCAGGAGGGTCTGAGGGGCTGGAGGACGGGCGGGCACAGAGGGCCAGAGGCAGTCCTTCCTTCTTTGGTGCAAAGGGCTCTTTGTAGCAGGATGGACGGAGTCCCGGGATGTAGTAAGGAGTCCACTCCAGCCCCAGGGGCCCCTCCTCTGGAGATGGGAAACCTTGGAGACTGCAGCCTCACTTGCCCCAGTTTAGGGCCAACACCAAGCGGGAATCACTGAAGCTTTAGGAAGAATGAGGGAGGACTTCAAACAAGCTGAAAAAGAGGAATTCGGTGCTGAGAGGCCCAGGATGGAGTCTCCCGACCCCACTGCCCAAGGCTGTCCTCCCCCTCTGCTGGCAGATGAACCTGGACCCTGTGCATGTCTTCCTGTCTACGGAACATCCCTTCCCAGAAGCCCCAGGGAGGTCTGCTGCAGTAACTGGTTTTCCTAGATTTTCCTGGACAAGGAACAAGGTGGGAGGGGTGGGGTGCAGGGGGCTGGAAGAGCCCAGGGATGGCAGCTCCCTATCCTGCCCCCTCCCAAGTTGGATAGTTCGGGCTGCGCGGTGGCTGGCATAGCCCTTCAGGGCCCTCATCCTGGCCCGGAAGTAGGTGTACACAGCCAGCAGACCCATGAAGGACACGGAGGAGAGCCCCACACAGAGGCTGATGTCCAGGTGGGAGAAGTTCCCTTCCAGCACCTGCAGCCACTGGCTCCGGTCCTGCCTGGCCCCGGCCTCTGGCTCCCCGTCAGGGTCGCTGGCCAGCTGCTTGGAGCTGCGGCCCACTCGCCTCAGCTCTGAAGGGCCTCTGGGGAAGTTCTTCCCAGCCAGGAATTCAGCCAAAAACACGGCTCCTGTGTCTCGCCTGCTCAAGCGTTGCCGCCCTTTTGGCTGCTCCAACTTATCCCTCTGAAGCCCCGCTATGTGCTCAGGAGCTTCCTGGTCTGGCTCATCTCTGGCCATGCTGAGGCCAGCCTGCATCTCCTGGGGGTGACTTGCCCCAGGTCCCTCTGCTGGAACATCTGGGATGGTGGTTCCAGGGGACATTGTCCCTGGGCCCGCCATGATCTCAGCCTTCTCAGGGCCCAGAGTAAAATTTCCGATCGCCAGCTCCAGCTCCACCTGCCTTGGGGGGACTGCCATCCTCTATGCACCCCTCCGGGGGCCCAGGCCAGCCGAAGGAAGGTCTAGGACGATGTTGCTCGGGGAGAAGTGGGTCTTCAAGAACTTGAGGGTGTTGCCCAGGTCCCACACGGGCGCACCCTGGAGTTCAGTGTGGCAGGCGGAACAGAGCTCACGGGGTGGCCACTGCACCTTGGGGAACTCGGGGTCCTCGCTGGGAGCACCTGGGGAGGGAAGCACACACAGGTTGCCTGTGACACACTGGCCACCCGGAAGCCCAGACCGCATTCTTCCATTCAGAATGCCAGCTCCCTCATCTGCAAAAAGGGGGCACTGCTGCCCTGGGAAAGGATGCGCGCGAGAGAGGGCAGATGAAAGACCTAGCACAGAGCCTGGCCCACCACAGGGCCCAACACTGGTGCCTCTCTGGGAGAGGACGTTCCTACCCTCCCCCACCCCCAGAACTCCACAGCTTCCCTTCCAGTCACTTCCCCGTGTTAACCCACTGTCTCTCTTTGTCAACTTCACTGCTGGCTTGTACCCCTGGACCAGACATGAGAAAGGGCGAGAAGACTCAGAACGACCTGTCTTGCAGACTGGATGGTCCACTAGTATGTATCTTCTTTGCATTTTTCTAAAATTTCCCAGGTTTTACGCAAGTGAAGATACATTCTTTTTGTAATCAAAGGGAAAATGTTTTTAAAGCAAGAGCTCAAGGCACATGGTAGTTACGAGGCATCTCCTTTACCCCCTGCGGTCCTCTGGGGTAGGTAGGAGTTAGTGGAATTTCTTCGTCAGGTGGGCCCCAAGGGGTGGGGTGTGGGGAGGCCTGGGGGCCTGGATGGGGAAAAGGACACCCAGGAGAGAGTCAAGAAGTTGCCCTTCCCACCAGGCTACTGGGACCCCAAGCAGGACTGGCACTGTGGGCAGAGCCCCAGGCTGAGCCCCAGAGGGCCTGCCACCGGCCCCTCTTCCAGTGTCACCTGGGGAATGGCAATCAGCCCATCTCTCTTGGAGGAGGTACCTCCCCTAAAGGGTTTAATAGGAAAAAAAAAGTTGCTGGCCAGAATGAAGAAGCAGCAGCAGTAAGTGATGTAAAAATCAGAATGATTATTTTGGGGAGGGAGCAACATGTAGATTCCAAGGGTCCCGTGAGAAGTCATAGTGATCAGGCCTTGCAAAGTGAGCACCCCATTTGCACCTGCTCATTATTGTTACTAGTTGATCTGAAAGGACCCCTCTAGAGAGAGTAGGACACTGCCTTCCTTTCGGCCTTCCCTTCAGGGAGAGGCATGGGCTCCTGGCCCTCCAGCAGCAGCTGGGCCCCCAGAGAAGCCAGGAGCCTACAGGTCCTGAGGCTGGAGGGTCAAATGAGCATCTGGTGGCAGGGGCAGACAGGGGCAGGGAGAGAAGGGGTGGGAGGAGAGACAGCACGTGTCTTCTTTTGAAGTCCACCAGGAGGCCCCAGGAGATGCAGACCAAGTGCAGCCGCCTGCACAGCCACCTGCTCCACGGGCTCCTTTGACCTTGGCCCCGCCTCAGGCCTCATCCCCCATCTCCCGCCGCCCCTGGGAGGTCTGTCCCAGCCAAACACACTTCCTCTCTCCCCACAGACAAGCCCCGGCTCCATCCACAGGTGGCTCCCTCCCCACCCACCAGCTTCTGGCCACCTCTGGAGTTTAATGCTTTTGCCTGTTGGACCCATCTGACTCCTGTGCACGGGGAATAGAAAACACTGTAAATGAGGTATATTCAGAAGACAAGGCCTCTCCCGTGAGAATCGGTCCCTGGTTTCTCCAGGAAGGACCAGGATTTTCTCTTCAAGTATATTTTATCGTTATACCCCTCCCAGGGCGGGGAGAGGCCCAGCTCTCTCCTCTCTGTTGGTTTGAGTAAGGGGCCAAGAGCCAGAAAGCAGGACATGCGAGGCAGGAAAGGGACCCCAACAGGCCAGAGGGAGGGGCCCTGGTGTGGGCGAGAGAGTGAGCAATGGCATCGGAAGACCAGGGTCTCACGGTGCCAAAGCCTGAGTTTCCTCATCTAGAAAACAGGTCTAATGATACTGACATACATCAGCAGGGCTGGCAGAGCACGTGAAAGGGCTCTGGGTGCTGAGAAGCACCATGAAACACGGGGTGTAACCTCGAGGACAAAGAAGGTCCCGAATCCTGCCTCTGGTCCCAGACTCCAAAGCTCCCCCGCCTCACCCTCCCTCTGCAGGTGACTCCAGCCTTGGAGGCAGGCCCTTCCTTACCTGCGAGGCGAGCGTTGACCTTGTTGTGGCTAGACCAGAACCAGAGGATGGAGCTGCTCAGGTTCCCCACCTGGTGCACAGACTCAGTGGCCATCTGCTCAAAGTGGCCAGCGCAGGCTCGGCAGCCAAAGAAGAAGCGAACGTAGCCCCGGATGGCCTGGAGGATCTCCTGGGCCTTGACTACAGGGGAGAGGAGACTCCAGTCACAGGGGCCCTTCCGGCTGCCTGTCCCTGCTGGCTCCACCACTGTTCCCATCACAGGCCCACCGTGGTCGCCTCTGCACGGGGAACACGCACCCCAGCCCACCTGGTGAGGGGCTCAGGTCTCCCTGTCTACTTCACCTCCCAGGGGGCATGTTCGAGTTGACCCCATCTCCTTCCAAACTCGTAAACCTCAGTCTCCCTCGTCTGCCTCTTATCCAGGCCCTCATCACTTACAGACACTCAGGATAAAGTCCAAACGCGTTGTCAGGACACTCAGGCTCTTAGAGACGTGGCTGGAGAGGAAGGCAGGGGCCACAGTGCCCATCCCCTATCCCGTGGGCCCCTACTCTGCCCCTCCTGCTTTAGGCTTCCTGTTCCAACTCGCTCCCCATCGTGCCATGCTGCGTCCACAGCCCATCCCGATCTGGCCCCGAACGCTCCCTAATTTGTCTCCATTTCTCCCCGGCCCCCTCACTTCCTCCCACTGGGCTCTCTGGCCTGGCAACAGCACAGGCTCTGAATACCCGCCCTCTTCTTGCTCTGACACAGGCTCCTCCCTGAAGATACCACTGCTCCCCCAAACCCGCTCCCCTTAAACCCCTCCGTCTTCCACACTCAGGGCTGGAGGTGGCGGAAGTACCCTCCCTGCTGTCGGTTGCTTCCAAACTCTCTCTCCTTCCTGCTGCGATCCCCCCAGCCCTTTAAAAGCTCCATCTCTGAGTCTGACCCCTCCATCCACTGGGACTGCAGCACGCAGCTCTCTGTCCCACGCACCACCCTTGCCCGTGCCCTCGGTTCTGGCGACGTCAGTGCCCACGCCAAGCTGTGCCTTGCCTCTCACCTCCTCAGCCCCCTCAGCTCCCGCTTCCACCCCCGCCACCCACTCACCACCTGCCCTGCAGCTATCCTCGCCTCCTCCGCCTGGCTCATGCTCTGGACCTCACCCCTCTCGCCTCTTCCAAGATTTCACTCCCGCGAATGTTTTCTTGTGTTACGGCATCATCAATTTCTCCCTTGTATGGGCTCCTTCCGACAAGAAAAAAGAACTACAACGAAGAAACCCCTTCTCTGACCCCAGTCACACCCCAATCACTCCCCCATTACCTCCAATTTCTTCCCGGCCCCCCTCTCTTCAGCCCAACCCAACCAGGCATCTCTCTCCACTAATCCACTGACACAGCTCTCGCCAGGGAGGTCCTCGCCTCACACCACCTCCCCACTTGGCTGACTATGTTCTCGCTCTTGAAACTCTTTATGTTGGGGGACCTCTTGAAATTGCAATGGCCACTCCTTCTTAGTCTCCTTTGTTGGCCCCTGTGCCCCCAGCAGAGGTCTGGATGCTGAATGCCCCAGAGCTCAGGCCTCAGCCCTCTTCTCTGCCCACCCACTAATGGGCTCCTCCGGTCCCGAGGCCTGAACTACCGTCTATATGCTAATGACCACAAGACTTGTATCTCTATCCTGGACCTCCCCCCAGAACTGCAGACTCAACTGTCTACATCTCCATTCAGAGATCCAACAGGCACAGACCACTAAGTGTACCCTCCCCCATCTACTCCCTCCCCGCCCTGAGCCTTCCCATTTCTCGGCTCATAGGACCATCAACTACCTGACGTTCAGGCCCAACAAGTCCAAGGTCTGACCAAAGTCCTTGATCCTGCATAGTCTTCATCCAATCCGTCACTGAGTCCTATCAGCTCTACCTTTAAAATATTCCCAAACCTGCCCACTTCTTCTTCCATGTGCACACCTACAACTCTAGTCTAGGCCACCACCACCTCTCCTGGACAAGTTCCACAACTTCCTAATTGGCTGCTCTGCCTCCCCCTTGCCCTGCTGTAGCCCACCCTCCACCCAGTAATCGCTCTAAAGCACCGATCTCGTGCGCATCACTCCCCTGCTTAAGGTCCCTAGTAGATTCTCATAATGCAGAGACTGAAATCTCCTTCCCTCCCACACCAGGACCTCCAAGCCCACCTCCTCTCCTGCTCCCCCCACTCCCAGGCTCTGCCACACTGGCCGCCTTTTGGTGCTGCACACACACCAGACTTGTTCCCTGCACTTACTAGTCCTTGACCTGGGTTATGGGCTGAACTGTGTCCTCTAAAATTCTTATGTTGAAGTCCTAGCCCTGAGTCCTTCAGAATGTGACTGTATTTGGTTGGACACAGCGTCTTTAAAGAGGTGATTAAGTGAGAATGATGTCACTGGGGTACAACCTAATCCAATATGACTGGTGTCCTTGTAAGAAGAGGAAATTGGACGTAGCCAGGAACACCCCCACTGAGGACCGTGGGAAGACCCAGGGAGAATATGGCCATCTACAAAACCAAGGAGAGGCCTCAACAGAACCAACCCTGCTAACGTCTTCATTGTGGACTTCCAGCCTCCAGAACTGTAAGAAGACACGTTTCTGTTGTTTAAGCCACCCAGTGTGTAGCACCTTGTTATGGCAGCCTGAGCAGACAGCCCGGGGGGCTCTCATCCCAGATGTCCCACCGCTGCTTCCCTCTCACCAATCAGGTCTCAGCACAGGGGCCCCTCCTCCGAGAAGCCTCCCCCAGCCAGAAACCCTGTCTAAACACAGCATCCCCTCTCCAGCCCCCCTCCCCCACCGCTTGGCTCTGTCTTCTTCACCGACTCACCATCACACCTGAAATGATCTGTGTGTTTACTGTCTGTCTCCTGCCACTGGACTATTGTCCCCTTGAGGCAGGGACATCTCGCTGTATGCATTGCTGTACCCCACCCCTAGAGCAGGGCCCGGCTCTTTGGAGACACTCCGTAAATCCGGGCTGACAGACTGGCTGGCTGTCCGCACATCCGGCAGCTCCCCCTGTTCCCTCTGTCTCTGCACAGGCCGTCTCCTCTGTCGGGGACTCTTGTCCATCGTTCCCCCTCACTTACCTCCTCCCACCCTTCCCGATGGCGTGGAGCGTTCCCTCTCTTCCACCCGCACGTCCTGCTCTCCCCCTGGGCCCTGGCAGGCTGCATGGCAGCCCTGTGCCCACCTGTCTCACAGCCCACTGGGAGCAGGGACTGCCTCTTCCTCCTTTGTATCCTCCAGGCTGGGCCAGGGTCTGGCGTCAGCCTGGTCCCTCCGTGAGCTAGATGCCCACCCGTTCAGTCGCTGTGTGCGGCTGTGGGGCAGTGTGGGTTGTGGAGAGCAGCTGCGTGGTTTGGGGATGAAACAGGGCAAAGGGGGAAAAGTACTTCCCCAGGTTCCCCTAGAAAATGATTTTTCAGTGGGAAGTGCAGTAAAATTGTTGAGTCTATGGTATCAGCTGCATAAACTGTGAAATAGGCATAGTTCTTTTCTTTATGGGAGTATAAAAAATAGAACCAGAACTCTCTCGGGAAGACTAAAAATAAATCAGGCTTACGGCTACAAGAAAGCCAGGGAGCAGCCTCACGCCCGTTGGTGGGGCACCACCTCGGGGGCAGCGGGCAGGACTGAGTGGCTACTCCAGGCCCGCCGCTTGTGTGTGGCCAGCTGCAGAGGCGGACTCCCCTAAATTCAGGCCTGCAGCGGGGAGCCAGCGGAGGGCAGGACAGGGCCGGCTGAGGCGCAAGGGGTGCACAGGCCCAGACTCACCTGTTTCTCGTGAGTGGTCTACATCTTGCCGAGCTGCCTCCGTGGTCAGGAAGTGGAAGACGACCCACAGGGAGCAGGGAAAGCCGCGGAAGTGCGGCTGACTCCCTTGGCAGCCCACCCAGTTCACCTTGTCGGCAGTCAGAGCACCCTAAGGGACACACACAAGCATGAATGCATATGCGGAGAAGAAAAAGGAGCTGGCGTGGGAAGTGGGGAGGGCAACTTGCAGAAGACTCCAGGTCAGCACAGAGCCCCAGAACAAATGGTCCCTTTCTCAGTTTATCACCTTGAAGGTGGCATTTCCCTTCCACTGGTGACACCCGTCAAAGGAGCAGTAGGTCTGAGAACCCGTGACACAGACCGGGTCACATCGTTACTCTAGCCTTAGCCTCCCCTCTGTAGAACGAGGGGGATCATCTCTAAGGTCCCGTCAAGCTTTGACACCCCACACGTCTGTGAGGTTCTGCACCTCTCCTGGCTGACGTGCCCACCTTTGTGAGAGCAGGAGCCCAGAAAGCTGCCCCTGGACAGAAGCGTTGCTGAGGAGCACAGCATGCCAGGGAGCAACAGAGGGCTGGAATTAAAAGCTCTCTCACCGGGCTTCCCTGGTGGCACAGTGGTTGAGAGTCCGCCTGCCGATGCGGGGGACGCGGGTTCGTGCCCCGGTCCGGGAAGATCCCACATGCCGCGGAGCGGTTGGGCCCATGAGCCATGGCCGCTGGGCCTGCGTGTCCGGAGCCTGTGCTCCGCAACGGGAGAGGCCACAACAGTGAGAGACCCGCGTACCGCAGAAAAAAAAAAAAAAGCTCTCTCACCGCCGGGGTCTCACAACTGGTTCTAAATCTCAGCCCAACCACTTACAGGTTGTATGATATTAGCTTATTTGACCTCTGTTTCTTCATCTGCTAAATGGGGGTAATATCTGCCTTCCACTCATGCTGCGAGGATTAAATGAGGTCTGTACAGAGAGGGCTCAATAAACAGCAGTTTACTCGCTCCTAATGGGAGGACCCAACCACGATCACTGCCTCCTTCCTGAGTGCAGGTCGGTGACAGAGGTCAGAGGTGACAGGGTGAAGCCCTTCCACTCCCATAGATATCAAGCATGAGGTGGAGATCCTCCTTAGCCCTCCCACACTCACCTCCTTCCTGCTGTCCAGGGCAGTTTTAAAGAAACCGTAGGGAATTTTCTTTCTCTGTTGCTTCTTGAGCCAGTCACTCATGGAATGCAGGAATTTCTGGACCGAGGGCTGGCCAGGGAAGTACTATGGGAGCGATAAGGGGAGAGTGAGAAATAATTCCCCCAGAGTTCCGCAGTCCTGGGGAAGGCCGGGGGCCAGGCTGAAGTGGGCCGAGGCATTTTTTAGAATGTTCCAAGACCACCGGGAAAACATCCTGCCTAACACCCACATGTGGGTTCCTCACTACCTTTGCTCTGGAGCACCTGCGAAGGCGAGGGGGAGGGGTGGGCAGAGGCGCTCAGTGGGACCAGGCCCTCAAGGCCGCCCCCTCTCCAGGCTGCAGGCTCCAGTCCTGACCCGACCACACGCTCACTGGCAGGAAGGCTGAGCACCTTCCTGTGTCGCTGCCCAGGGCTGCTGGGACCCCTGGGCCACACGGGCCTCTGTTCAGCTCATCTTCTGACAGAGCAGCTGACTCGCTAACTGACCAGCTGGGCGAGGCTGGCAAATGGCCTTTCATTTGTATTCCACGGGCTGCCAATGGGGACAAGGCAGTGCAGGGGCTTGAGCCGAGATCCAAATCTTGACGGGAACTCCCAACAGTCTCTGAGGAGCATGAAAAGCCACTCTGACAATAAGTCAACTCAAATCGGATTAGTATCAGCACTTTAAAACCACAAGGACTCCAGGGACGAGGATGGATGCCTGTGTGCGCGCACCGCACTGCACGCACAAACACACCCAGGGTGGGGGGAGGAGGGAGAGAGAGGGCTGCAGTAGCAGAGCAGGTCAGATAAACCACGAAGGGGCAGGTCGAGAGGGCAACACAGAAGGAAAACCAGCAAAGAAAAGCATTTGTGAGAAGAAGGGTGCTGCAGACAGGAATGATCCCTAAACAGAAAATCCTGCCAAGGGACCCAGTCCTCTGAGAAAGTCATGGCGTATTCTTATCTCCAGGCTGGACACTGTCCCCCAGCAGAAGTGGCCGGAAAGAATCCTGTGCTTTGACACGCTCCCTCTTGGTCAGCTCACACGGGCCTCTGGGCTCTCAACACGAATTTACAGCTTCAAGTCAGCGTTTCTCACTGACCTTCACCCATCGTCCTGATTTGGAAGGATGACGCCCTCTAAGGCCACGGTGTCAGGAGGAAGGATGAATTAAGGGGCTCTGGACTACAGGGAGTCACCCTGCGCCGGGAGCAGGGAAACCCTGGTGACCACACGCCACCCAGTGGCCAGTCCTGCCAGCCGCTTCCGTGAGGGAGCAGGGAGATCCCGGGCTGGGCCGCCGGGCAGTGCCTCCCAACTGGCCATACTCACAGTTGACAGGTCCCTAAGGCTGAGCAGGCAGAGTGAGCTCTACTCACTCAGCCTTTCAGTGCTCCACGCACGGAGTGCATAAGGGTGTGGGTTAGACGAGACGTAGGCGCAAATCTCAGCTCAGCCTCTCACCGGCTGGAGGACCTTGGACAAGGTGCTTTACCCCTCTGGGCCTCCATTCCCCTCTCTGTGATGGGATAATGCTAGCACCCACCCCGTGGAGTCTGTTCTGAGAAATGCAGATAAGCTAAAACACAAAGGAGTACCTTGCAGAGTCGGACACCTTGTCAGAGCTCAAGAAACGGTAGCTGCTACTATTATTGCTCCTCAGGATAAAGCTACCCAGGCAAGGGTAGGGCCAGAATACTCCGCAGCCTCCAGGGGCTGTGCTGCACAGCAGATGCCCCTGAGCCCGTGCCCCCCAGCCCTCCACTTTCCTCTCTGAGGGTCCTGGCTTCTGGCAGGGAGGACTCCTTCACCCCAAACTCAGTTCCAGCATTGCTGAGGGCAGAAGCTCGGCGGGCACCACGGAGAGGGTGCTGCTTAAGCCTCTGCCCCGCTCGGGCGTTTCCTGGGTCTCATTCTTTTCCCTCACACTGGCTGCAACAGTCCCACTGGGAGCCAAACCCAAACGAGCTTCGAGTCCAGCTGAGAGATACAAGCAGCACATGATAATTCCCCTGGGATGAGTGCTTCAGAGTGGATTGGACTGGGGGGGTAAGGGGACCCCTCTCTGCTTCCTGGGGCCCCGCCTCACGTGTCAGGCAGGAGGACAGCACACAGAACTACTCGAGGACTTTTCCCCTCTGAGCCTCTGGGTCAGCCACCCTGGGCCTCGGCAACTTGAGGACCAAGCGGCTCACGAGGCCTCTGAGGAAAGGCTCTATTATCAGACTGGGCTGAAGAACAGGGGCCCAGTCTGCGTGGAACATCTGAGAGGGGCTGAAAGCTGCCTTGCCTTAGACCGGAACAGCGCTGTGACAGCACTTGCCACCTCACAGGGTCCTCGGTGCAGCCACAGATGCCCGTCACTAAGCCAAGTGGACCAGAGGGCCAGGCCTGGTGAGGAGGGAAGAGGGACCAGGCTGGCGGCAGTTCCCGAGGGAGAGGCGCAGACCACCCCCAGAGGTAGTCCCAGCTGCCCGCAGACCTGCGCCAGAAGGAGGGGCTCAGACCTGGCTCCCGGGGGCCGAGGGTGGCTGAGTCAGCAGTCAGCCTCTGAGGGGGACCAGAGCCCGCACCTGACTCAGCAAGTCCTCGGCAGCCAGAGCGTCGGGATTTAAGTAGGGCAGCACTGGCAGTGGACCTGCAGCCGCAGAGAAGGATGCAGGGAGGGAGGAGGCGGCAGGTGCAGAGGGAAGAGGCAGCCCACATCTCACCTTGAGAGACGAGCAAGGAGCGTGGCAGAGAAGGGGTACAGGCTCTAAAGCTGGGACCCCGGTTCAAATCCTGGCCACGACACCACCAAACAGGAGGCCTAAGGCACATCACTTGAGCGACCTGTACTTCTTAAATGGGGGTGGCACCTGCCACCCTGCGGCGAGATTAAGAGGATTAAATGCCTGACACACATCAGGTCCTCAGTAAGGAGGAGCTACACTTGGAGAAGTAGCCATGCTGGCAGGAAACTACAAAGGAATAAGGAAGGCACGGCTAAGGCCAGGGAGCTGCGTCAGACTTTGGCCAGAGTCTGGGAGGGAAAAGAGGAGATTCAGAAAAGCCTTCTTTCCTTCACTGGGGTCCGCGCGTCCTGCTTTCCCAGTGACCGCAGCAGGGAGTGAGAGGCTGCACTCCAGGCTCGGCCTGAGGTAGAGGACTCAGGCAGGCAGAGCCAGCTGGGAATATCCCCAGGGCATCAGGCCCTGGGTCCCACCCACCTCCCTGCACAGGGCAGGGTGAGGGAAGGGGGTTGCTCCTGGTGGTACGGGGCTGACGGGAGGAGGGCGCAGACCGCAGGGTAGCAGCCCATAGTAGACTGGGACAGCCGTGGGTCCAGGTGTCCAGCCCGACCGCGAGCTCCTGAGGGAGGGGCTGGCCCGGCGCCTGCTTCAGGGATGCGCACTGATCCCATGTGGTGTGGGGCTGCCGGACAAGGGAGGGCAGGGTCCTGCTCACCTGGGCCAGCACCGCCATGAACTTTTTCAGGGCCACCAGGCGCTGCCCCTCCAGGACAGAGAACTTGGACACTTCTACCTGGAGGATGTAGTACAGTGCAGATTCCAGGTCAGCCATGTAGATCTTGGAGCTAAGGACCCAGAAGGAGCCAGGGAGAGAAAAGAGTATTAACCATGGGGCAGGGGCTGGGGAGAAGCACCCAGGGCCAAAGCGGGAGAAGAGGAGGCACTACTGATGGTCACAGAGTCCTGTGAGTTAGCACTTGGGGTTGGGGAGGGAAGGATTGGGAGTTTGGGGTTAAAAGATGCAAACTATTACACATAGGATGGATAAACAACAAGGTCCTACTGCATAGCAGAGGGAGCTATATTCAATATCCTGTGATAGACCATCAGGCAAAAGAATGTCTGTCTGTGTATAACTGAGTCACTCTGCTGTACAGCAGAGATCGGCACAGCACTGTAAATCAACTACACTTCAGTAAAAAAATAAAATAAAATGAATAGGTTAGCACTTGGCTCTGCCAGTAACTACCTGTGTTATCTTGGGCAAATTACTTAACTTCTCTGAGCCTCAATTCCTTATCTGTAAGATGGGGATAGTAATAACTTGCTCACAGGTAGGTTGCTGAGAGGATCAAACAAAAGCACAAATGTAAAACTCTCAGCAGCTCCTGGCACAGAGTAGGGTTCCCCCTCTGCAGGTCCAGGGCCAGCCTCTCCCATCACTCACTAAAGGTGTTTTTATCAGGCCACTAGTAGAAGGTTGAGCTTCATTCTCTGCTCTGAACAAAGATCCCTAGGGACAGACAAGTAGACCAACAGGGGCGCACCCACACAACATGGCTCGGGAAGCTGGGTGCTCTTTGAAAGACCAAGGGTTTGCTGCCCGCCAAGGCTGAGAATGGGGCTGGGGAGAAGGGGAAGTGGGGTTTTACGTTTATTTTGGCTGACGTCCTTGCAGCTGCCAGACCCTGGGCATCAGGGCTCCATCTTGCACCTCTCGGGCTGACCCCAGCCCTGGGGGAAGGGCTGCAGGCTCCCAGCTGGCTGCTCCACCCCGTGCCCATCACGCTCTTGTGAGATCTGGGCTCAGGGTCCTGAGGGAAGGGCTGCTTCTCTACCCCTGCCTCCTGACCCCTAGATTCTTGCCTCCTTCTATGGTGGCCTAGCTCTGGGGGCTTGGGCAACTCAACCCGCCTCTCCGGCCTCAGTGATCTCACCTGTAAAATGGACTCCTGCCCCACCTGCCTCCTGAGGTGGTGGGAAGCCAACGAGGTCAGCTGACGGGGTGAGCACTGTGGCCACCTGCGCTTTACCCTCGTGCCAAAGTCCCCTCCCTCTGCTCCACTTCCATGTCCTGGGGCCTCAGTTTACCTCTCCGTTCCTGTGTTATGCCTTAAGGAGTGGCCCCCTGACTAGAGGAGATAATGGACGGAAGTGCCCCGCAGAGCCTGGCACATAAGACTAGAAGTGTCAGCCATAATAGCAATTTGAATGATCTGAATAATCATAATTTGAATGATTATAATGAGCATACCCACCTCTTACTTTCTCTTTCCTTCCCACCTGATTTACTACAAACCTCTCCACTAGCACTTTCCACCCTTAGAGTCTCTCGTGTTGGGATGCAAAATCCTTCCCGAAATCCAGTGACCCTGCCCCCAGTTCTCTCGTGCAGCCCCCCTTGTGGAAGCCGCTCTCTGGACTCAGCTCTGAGCTGCCTGGTCAGCCATTTCCACGTGGTACCATGCTGGGGGCCAGAGCAAGAGGTCTACAGCCCCATCTCCCTGCCCAACAAGCAGAAATTCTACCACCAGGGCACAGCCAAGGAGCCTCAGAGAGAACAGTTACCTCGTGCTGACAACTGTGCATGATGACACTGGCTATCTTGAAAAGTAGTGAGCTTCCTGACACCAGAAGCATTCAAGTGAGGTCGGGTGCCTTCCTAGAAGGGATGCTGCTAAGGGACTGTAAACTCTGGGCAGGGCTTGCATCTGCCCTGCAGAAATAACTGCTTGGGTGGGAAGTTGTTTTGGAGGCTGCACATTATCCTTCCAAGCTGATTCTACTTGGTCTTGAATAGAGTTAAGCTTAAGGAATGTGGGCATCGGAAAGTATGCGTTCCATCATGAAGAACACAGTCAGCAGACGCTGCCGCCTCCGCCCATTTAAGACTCTCCTGTGCGTGGCCAGCGGCCGAGGGCCCCCATAGGCCAAGGCCAGCCCTCGGGGGCTCTGGGCTCAGTATGACACGTGCCAAGCTTGTGACAAGGAACAGAGTGTGGAAGGAAGGGGGGCGTGTCTGTGATTAGAAGAGAGGGTGAGGAAAGGAAGGGAAGAGGAGGCCCAGGCGTGGCCTTACGGATCTGCAACTTTCCACACGGTAGGGGCTATGGGTCTAGAGGTGTTCGGCGCAGTCGGGGTGGGGACAGTCTCGCTGGTGTCCCTGGAGAACCTCTTCAGGTACATGGTGTAGAAGAACCTGGATTCCATAAGCCTGTGAGGGAAGGGAACCATGGGGGAGAGGCAGTGAGCACGGAGGAACAAAACCCCAGAGCTAACTCGTGGCAGGAGAGGAGGCGGGTGGCTCACCTGACAGGAATGTTTATTCAGAAATATTTGAACCTGGATCGGTCTTATCCTCAGTGAGGTAAAAATTGGGGCAGCCCTGCCTCACGTTAACCTTTCTATTCACTGCTCATGCTGTGGAAAGCCTCTCTGACACCAGTCTGAAGTCAAAACCCACCTGGAAAAGCGGCTGGGCCCGTGAATTCCTCAACCTGCCTCGGAGAGGTGGGGAGACAGGGCACCTTCGGGGGCAGGAGGGCCCTCTGGGGACAGCGCTCCTTCTGGCCACGGACCGGACGGTGGGTTTGACGACCCTCCCCAGAGACCAAAGCTACAAAGTGGCACGTGGCCTCAAGGAAGCTCACAAGCTTGCTCCAAGGTACCAGAGGTGACATTACTCCCCAGGGAGGTCAAGGGAGTTTGATACATGATTTTTAAAAAGTAGCAGCAACGACCCCAAACCACGACATTTCTGACGATCCTTTTGATTTCTCTCTCTCGTCTCATAAAGAGGAGTCCTCAAGGGCAGGCGGCGCCTCCTGGTCAAGGGCCCTGGAGGGAGGGATGTGAAGACCAGCAGCGTGACGGGACACCCCAGGGGACCTGGCACCGGGAAGCACTGCTTTCCACTCCACTGTCCCGGCCCCATGTTTACAGACGAGCAGGTGGCTAGAAGCAGCGTCGTCACAAACAATTTTCCCCTCCGCCAGCTCCAAGAGAGGGAACAATGCCTCCGCTCTCCACCAGGACCGGCACTTCCTGCCCCTCCCTGTCCCCACGGCCATCGTCCTGCCCCCCCCCCACCGCCCCCCGCCAGCGCTCTCTGACGAGGCCTGGCCCAGTGCTGCCAGGTGACTGGGGCCGGGTGAGGGCGAGTGGCCGCGCTGCCCAGCCCTGGTGCAGGAGGGCACTAATGGCTCTGAGGAGTGGCTCACTGGACATCTCAGGCCAGCCTTGGTCTCCCTGGCCCTCGCACTCCTGCCTGCAGGGCTGGGTGGACATCAATCATCTGCCCAGGGAGGGCACTGAGGCACCATCTGGCACCATTCAGCAGCGGGAGCCTGACAGAGGGGCTGCGGCTGGCCTGATTGTTCTCTCTTGGCATTTCGGAACTGGCTATTGTCTGGCTCCTAATGAACTTTTCTGCAATTAGAAAACCAAAGGGAGGGAGGGTCAGGCGTAGCTGAGCGCTTGCCAGGCACTTGCAGACTGCCAATGAGTCTGTCTGTGGAGAGAGGAGGATGGGGAATAGGGCCAGGGCCGCGGTGGGGATGGGGCAGAAGCGCCAACGCTGGGTGTTGAGCACGCCGGGGACCTGAGGCTGAACTGCTGAGCTGGGGGCAGCGTTCTGGGCCCGGACTCCTGGCTGTAGCATGCCCACCACCCCACCCACCGTAGGCAGATATCTGCTTCTCTTGCAGAGGGTGCCCATGGACTCCTCGGAAGACTCACAGGAGAAAGAACCCGTCAGCCCCTGTGAAAGGCTGGCAGCCTCTCGAGGCAGGAAGAAAGGAGGAGCGCGGGGAGAGGGGAGAGAGGGGGCAGAGAGACACTCACACGGGGATCCGTAAGGAAGAGCCATTCCGAAACAGCAGGTAGCAAGATGGGAAGCTGGTGACACCAAACTCGTTCACCACGTCATGCTGTGTGTTGAGGACCCTGCGCACCACTACGCCCCGGCGCTGAGACAGGTCCAGAGTCACCTGCAGAGACAGTGAGACACTTGGTGGTGGGTAGGCCAAGCCACTGGACAGAGGGAAGGCCTGAGCAGGCACCTGGTGGCAGCTGTGCTCTAGCCAGACTCGAAACCTTTCCAAGAGTAGACTATCGTGATGAGTGAGAGCCTCCTGCCGCCAACTACATCTGCCCTGCTGTAAGGAGTGCAAATGCTGCCTGCTCGGAATGGTGCGGACCACACGTCTTGAATCCTTGAGGACAGTCCCAATTTGGTGTAATTTTCTTTCCAATGAGAACAATTTGTAAAAGGCATAAAAAGATGTGGTTTTCAAAAACACACATGCACCCCAATGTTCACTGCAGCACTATTTACAATAGCCAGGTCAGGGAAGCAACCTAAATGCCCATCAACAGACGAATGGATAAAGAAGATGTGGTACATATACACAATGGAATATTACTCAGCCATAAAAGGAACGAAATTGGGTTGTTTGTAGAGACGTGGATGGACCTAGAGACTGTCATACAGAGTGAAGTGAGTCAGAAAGAGAAAAACAAATATCGTATATTAACGCATATATGTGGAATCTAGAAAATGGTGCAGATGAACCTGTTTGCAAGGCAGAAATACAGACACAGATGTAGAGCATAAACATATAGACACCAAGGCAGGAAAGCAGAGGGTGGGCTGAACTGGGAGATTGGGATTGACATATATACACTAATATGTATAACACATAACTAATGAGAACCTGCTGTATAGCACAGGGAACTCTACTCAATGCTCTGTGGTGACCTAAATGGGAAGGAAATCCAAAAACGAGTGGATATATGTATACATATAGCTGATTCACTTCGCTGTACAGCAGAAACTAACACAACATTGTGGAGCAACTATACTCCAATAAAAAAAGTAAATTAAAAAAGTGTATGTATCTGATATCTGGAAGAAAATAAAAGTGGTTTCAGTTTTGTTCTGATATTTGTAAGACTTTCTGTCTATATTCCAAATCAGAAAAACATACTTAGACGTGACGGTTTTATTTTTAGAAAGGATTAAGAAGGAGAAATATACTGTTAGGTAACATTTATTAAATAGGTATTATGTTCTGTATATAGACTGTTTCATTTAATCTTCAAAATAATACTTACTATGAAATAGGAACAATTACTAGCAGACCAAGCCAGGTGGTGCAGTATACCATGGCTGCTTGGGTTTAAATCCTGCCCCCCCAGACTAAACCTCTCCCAGACTCAACTTCCTTACTTGCAAAATTGTAATAACAATACCCACCTCCAAGGGCTGTTAAGAAGACTGAATGGGTTAATTTTATAAAAGTGCTTCTAACAATGACTAGTAAATAGTTATGTACGTAAGTATTTCTTTAAAAAATAAAACTCCTATCGTATAGTAGACGCAAAAACCGAAGCTCAGCAGTGAAATCATGTGATCAGGTCACTCATGTAGCAAGCGCCTGAGCTGGGCTGTCAATCCCAGATCGATCTGCCTCCAGAGCTGGGGCTCTTGGCCACTGTGCCCTCCTGACTCTCAAACTAGCCATCCCTGGGCACCTCTGCATGGACACGGGACCAGTGCCCTTGGTGACTAGGGGAATGGGGGAGTGTAGGAGGAAGAGCTGATTCCAATGAACATTTATCAATCACCTGTACAGGCATGACACCAGGCCTGGAATGGGACTCCTTCAGCAAAGCTCCCTGCCCATCCCACCTCCATGCTTCCCCTCTCGGGGCTGAGAGGTCTGGAGACAGCTCAGAGCGTTCAACTGTGCTTGGGGAGTTTCAGGAGGAAAACCATTCGGAGTCCACAGTGGTGTTTAATTTCATCCCCTCTCTCTCTATCTCCTTGCACTGCCTTGGAACTTCTCCCAAGCACCGACCCTGTCCCACCTCTGCATCTGGGAAAAGCCCAGTGGCCCGCGAAGTCCATGAGGCAGCGGTGGAACGGCAGACTCTCTGCATCAGGCCGGGGACGGCTCTTTATAAAGCACGCACTCTGTGCCAGTTACTCATGCAGGCTCTTCCTCTAAACCGCCTCACTTGATGTTCCCACACATACTCTGAAAAAGGTAACTGTCACCACTTCAAAGGTAGGGAAACGAAGCTCAAGAAAGTTGAGTAACGTGATCACAGACACAGCACATAAGTGATGAAGTGGAGATTCCAACCCGCCTGATTCTGTGATCTGCTTCACCTGGGAAGGGACCCCGTTTCCTCAAGAGGGACTAGAGGCTCTCTGATGTTCCCTCCCCGCCAGATTTTTGACTCCATTCTTTGCGGGCAAGGGAGTGTGGAAATAACACAAGCTTTGGAGGCAGACAGACCTGGTTTGAAGTCCTGCTCTACCAATTCACTGGCTGTGTGATCTTCGACCTGTTATTTGACCATCTTCGTTAATTAGAAAGATCAGCAACTACGTGTGTCAGCAATCTAGTGCAATGCTCAATAAACAGCAGGTGTTATCATTCTCAGTTTCCACGAGGAAGATCCAAGCAGACAGAAAGGTCCAGCTCCTACACTTCCCGTTTCCCCCAGCAGGGGTCAGGCCAGTGCTGGGCTAAGAAGGGCACAGGAACAGCCCTGCTCTTGGCTCTCTCCCAGCGGCTATGCAGGAGCTGTGGGACCGGGCAGGCAGCTCACCTCTCTACCCAGGTAGGAGCCTTCCCTTTCAAAGATCAGGGCCAGGTAATCTTCATCATTTCTTGCAAAGAATCCAGTAATCTCCTTCAGCCTGCAAGAGACAACGCTGGCAGTCACTCTCTCTGTGGTGGGAAGAAAGCAAAACTGCCGGCGACAGCAGACGTGGCTGACCCAGTACCGTGAATGCGGCCACACACACCTCCTCCTCTGTTTGCACACAAGACTTCGAGGAAGTCTCTCCATGCCAGCCCTCCAGTGGGAGTAAACCAAACCCTGAGTCTCAAAAGACGCTCTCTGCCTATTACCGAAACCTGGTTCTTCACTTCACCCACCTATTTGGGTTGTTTTTTCAGCATCAGGAGTGTGTACGGGCAGTCTAAGGAGGAGACCGGGGGAGGCATGCTTTGAGACCAGGTGTTTCTATGCTCTGGGTAAGGCCCAGGCTTAGAGGGCAGTTTTTATTGGTCCCCTAAGAAGCTGGTGTTTACTACCCATCAGACACAAGCCTTGATCTGTGCTAAGCCACTACCAACTGGGAGATGTGCTTTTTCCACCCCTGGAGCAGGCATACAAAAGGAACTAAAGAATCAGAAAGTCCTGGGTACAGGAGATCTTAGAAGCTATCTAATCTTATTTTAAGATTTCTAAAGAATCAGAAAGTCCTGGGTACAGGAGATCTTAGAAGCTATCTAATTTTATTTTAAGATTTTAACCTCCTTATTTTAATACGAGGAAACTAGGGCCCCAGGACGAAGGTGGAAATTAATAAGAAGGCAAATCTTATTATTCCCCCCAAATCAAAGAATTAAGATACAAGCTGTTTTAAAAATGCAGAGTTTCAATAGAAAACAATTGCATGATACAAAAATGATTTGTTCCCTTATTTCAATTAAAAGCAGAACATCATTAGACATGTACCAGGAGACAACAGCATCTACTTTTGTCCCCAACCTGATGACCTATTTCCCTCCTCTGGATCCAATGATGGGGCAGTGGTTACCTCCAAACAGAAGGCGCAACATGGGGCCAGTGGAGCCCAGCCCAGCAACAGTACAAACGCCATGCCAGAGAGGTGGGGGCCCGAGTGTACCCCAGTGGGTGGATGGTCACTGAGAGCCCCTGGGGTGGGAGCAGGTGGCCTCTCAGGCAACTTCCCCAGACCTCCCCAAGGCTGGCAGAAGAGCGAGCCCACAGACGGCTGACCATGTAACTCGCCCCCATCCCGTCCATTCCCACTCACACTCTGGAAGAGGCAGCCCACCTTCCACCACAGGTCCCCGCCTCCTCCCTAAAGCTCTCTAGAAGGATCACTTTGAGAGAGGCTGGCAGGTTTACCTGGCTGGTTGCTTTTGAGATCTTCTGGGCTGAAAAGGCACCATGAGGGAGGGTGGGTGTAAGAAAGAGAGAGAGGCAGAGACAAGATCATTGAGAAATGGAAGAAGGAGCGAGGTGTTTCCTGGAGAGAGGGGGTCTGGCTGGGAACCCCAAACCAAGACCATATACTCAGTCCAGGGGCTCCATGAGGCCCTCTGGGAGGATGGAGAATTGGGAAAGATGATAAAAGAATCATTGTGAGTTGGATTCAACACCAACTGACACTTGGAAACACAGTCCCTCAGCAGGGCCTCAGCTTTCCAGACACCAGCAGACTTAGTGTGGGCGCTGAAGCCCCAGTGTTTGCCTCCTGAGGCCTTCTCAGCATCCGGAACCTTCACTGTGTTCTGTGGCTGGGCTCCCTCTAGCAGCCCCAGCTGGTACTTGGATTTGCTCCTTCTTGGCCCCTTAAGGTGGGCTTTCTCCTATCCGGAGTTCTCGTCCAGAAGGGCAGGACCTCGTGTTTTCAATCTACCTGTCTCCCTCTGTGGGAGAGTTAGAGTGAGACATCATGCACCTCATTATCCTGTTTTCCTAGAATGGAGGCGATCCTGGAAGGCTGCCGGGCAGGTAGATAGATATAGGGCACCAGCCACCTGATGCTCTGCAGCCCAGGGAGGAGAGTCACCTCCCCATCCCCCGGTCACTGCTATGGCTCAGGAAATGAGCACCTTCATTTTACAGGGCTTTGTGCTTCTCAGTCCCCCATCCCCTTTCCTCTAAACGGCATCTGGTCTCCCTTTTTCCTCCCCACGCCCACCCTCTCAGGGACCCTCCCTGGGTTAGATCATGTGAAATCCAGCTGCATCCCTCCGATATTCCAGGTTCTGAGAAGCAGCAGCAGGTATGACCCAGAGAACCCCTCCCGTCTTTTCCTTCCCACTGGGTGGGATGGGCCGTTGCATCCCTGTCAGCCCCAGGAAGTCAGGGCTCCTCGGGTAGGACCTCCAGCAATGGGAAGCCCTCCACCAGCTGCTCCAGGCAGCTCTGGGCTCCGGTCCACTGGAGTGTCCACCACTCAGGCAACAGGAAGAACCAGCCCGGTCCCCAGCCCTGCTGCCCCCACTGTCCTCTCACTGCCAGGCCTGCCATCCTGTCACACTGCCCTGGGCCTGCCCCAGCCCCAAATACCTGGCAGGCTCCAGTGGGGGACAGGCGGAGGGCCACGTGTCATTATGGGACTCCAGGGCATCAATGAGCCTCTCCCGCAGCATCTGCACGTCGGCACCAGCCACTGTAAATGAAGATGGACACAGGCAAGGGGCGTGAAGAGAGGAGAACGAATCCCAGTGCCCTTGTCAGCTTGCCTCGTGGAAGCAAAGGGCCCAGGGCATGAGCTGAGCAAAACAGAGCACATCTCAGTCCTCCTCTGTATGAGGGGCGGGGGCATCCCACCCCTGTGGTCCTAAGCATGGCAGGGGGACCCATCCCTCAGGGCAGGCGAGAGTCCCTCAGACCTGGGCCCTGAGGGCCCTCCCCACGCTATCTGGCTGCCCCTCTGCGTGTCAACCCCACTTGGACAAGAAGGGCTATTCTGGGAACGTGTGACCCTCCCTGCTTCCCGGATGGGCCCAAATGGAAGGGCTTCTTCAGCCTTGTTTTCCCAAAGGCATCTTCCAGGCTGGCTGGGAACGACATTTCCAGGAAAACACAAATTTGTTTGTGGGGACCTCCTCACCCTGCAGACCTTGCTGGGCTCTCTTCACCCCAGGAGAAGCCCAGGCGAAAGAGGGGGAGAAAGATGCTAACGGCGCTAATGAGACCCCGCGAGCTGGGACACCCACCTGACAGTGTAGCTCCTGAGCCGGTCTTGGAAGAGGCCTTAAAGAACTGGAAGCAAACACACAGAAAAGAGTCAGTGGAGCTAAGAGCACAACACCCGCGCCAGTTGAGCGCTCTGTGTTTGAGACCCAGCTGCTTACTAAACGGGGTGACTTTGGGGAAATGACTTAACTTCTGTGAGCCTCAGTTTCTTTATCTGTAAAATGAGAGCAGGCGGTCTCTGCTCTTGGAGCGGGACCCTGGTTCCTCTCCCTGGTGTCCTGCATCTGATCCCCACCCCCACAGCTCTGGAGCACTCCGGGAAGCTGCGGCTCGGACACCTGGCTGAGGGGGGTCTGTTTCTACGAAGTGCTGGGACCCGGCACATAGGGACTAGAAAATAGTTGCTCTATAAATAAGTGATGCAGACCCATCCGAAAAAATAAAGTGAAGTCGCTTCACACCCCCCGCGCACACCCTGGACAACGTTAGCTGCTCTCTGAGGCGATCTGTCCTGGTTCCTTATCTTGGAAAAGGGGCAGCGAGGCTCATGTCTCTGGCCACCGAGGACTCCCAGCCTGGCTCAGCAGACACTCCAGAAGGGAGGGGTGTCCAGTTTGGTTCTACTGAGGGGTGGGCTTGAGCCCCTGAAGAAACAAGCCTTATTACAGATGGGCCAGTTTAACTCTCTCCCCATGTACATGACACCCAGGCCCAGTCTGTTGCCTCCTTGGGAGAGAGGACAGAGAGAACAGAGGACAACTCTTTAGAATCTGAGCTCCTGTCTAAACGGTGGGAGAGCTGCCAGAACTCTGGCTTGAGCTCTCCTGGGCTCAGGAGGTAACAGAGTTCAGTTGTCCTGACAGATGGCCACTTAACTGCCTGGGGGAGAGCCTGCAGTTTGGGAAGAGGCCTCCTCTTGAGGTCCCTAACCTCGGGGCTACTTGTAGCCACCTTGGGCCTCTGCCGAGTAGCACGGCTGCTCGGCCTCATCCCAAGCTGGTGGCTGAATGCAGGCCCTCAGGTCTACCGGACCTGGGTTCAAGGCCTGGCTCTGCTATGCTCTTGCTGTGTGATCTTGGACACTCTATTAACCTCTCTGAACCTTCTCATCTTTAAGATGAGGATGACACCATCTACCTTGCAGAATTGCTGCGAGGATTCAATGACAATACATCCAAAGTGCTTGGCACTGTACCTGGTGCACACAGTAAGAAATCAATAAATGTTAACATTATCACTATTATATCGTCATCAGCCCCTTCCCTCGTTCCATTGAAACCCTAGGAAACACGGATCAGCTAGATTTGTCGGTTCTAGCCATTTGTAGGCAGAAAACTGAAATCTGGAGGCCACCTTCCCCCCTCATCCACATGAACAACAAAGATGCAGAGGAGCCGCCCATCTCTCCCCACCTGCAACCTTCTCCCGCTACTGCTGACCTCACCTGAACCCTGTGTTATCCTCTCTCTACTTGGAGCATTCATATAAACTTTTATTCTGGGTGAAAACCAGCCACGGACACATGCCACATATATTCATAAGAGTGTTCTTCGCAGTCACTGAATACATTTTGAATGAATAAAGTATACGCTATCCTTACGCTTGTAAAAACGAGCCGAGTTTTCTAGGACTGTGACATGAAATCAAGTAGATAAAGCACGTTAAGGCATTTATGGGCTGCCACTGTTTCTCAGGAACAAAATAAAAGACACACCTATTTGAGGTTTGGTTTGCTCACAGAGAGTAACCCAGAGGATGACCTTTACAGCTGCAGTTATTCACAGCGATGGTGCCCTTGTACAGACAGAACAGACTTCAACTTGCTTCCACAGGCATAAAAACATGACTGACGTCTTGACGCCTTAAGCCATGTGGCTCTCCACGGCTACAGTTGTTACTGTCAGCCACTGTAAAGTAGTGTGGTTGACTCTTCTTCAACCATCAGGTCTCCAAGATCTGAGCAGGTGCCTTATGAAAAGGGCCTGGCATTACTTCCATCAAAGGGCGGCCTCCCCAGACCCCAGCTGAGCCTTCTGAAGGCCCCAGCTGTGGGCAGTGGGGAGTCAGACAGGAGCCTGCAATAGGAGAGTGCAGGAATTCCAAGAGCTCCCCTCCTTCATGAGGTACAGGGCCACAGGGAAGGCCCCCTCCTCTCTCCAGTTACTTCAGTCACGCAGGCTTCCCTTCTGTCCCCAGAAACTTCCCAGCCACCTTCCAGAACAATGTCACCAAGTGAGGGCTGGTTCCCATACCTCACACTCTAGAGGAACTTTTTCCTATCAATTAATCTCTCTTTCATCTTTCCCCTTGTCTACCAGCTCCTTCCCTAGGCCTGCAAACAGGTTCAGATCCTCCTAATCTAAAGTTAAAAAACAGGACACGAAGGGATGGAGGATGGGAACAGAGGCTTCTCCAGCACTTCCCGGTGCTACCAAATTTCTCGAAACAGTGTCTGCCCTCAGTCCTCTTCCTTCCCGCGAAGCTGGCTGCGGCTCATGCCCCCACCGCTCAGCTGGGACCACTCCTGGAAAGCTCAGCTGACCTTCTCTTTGGCTGGTCCAATGACCTTCCAGCCCTTCCTGCTCTCTCTGCAGTATCTGATGCTATCACTGCCTGTTTCTCCCCCCTCGGCCAGGGTTTTTTTTTTTTGTGCCACATCTTCCCGCCACTCTCCTTCTTTGCCTTCATGTCACCACCTTCCCTTGGTTTTCCTGACACTGCCCGGGCCTTCATGGCCACCTTCACAGCCTTCCCCTCGCCCTTGTCCCAGCCTTGCTCTGGACTCCTCTCCTGTGCCATCTCCTGCCCCCAGTTTCTCCTCCAGCCACGTGTCGGACCATGGCACTCTGCTGTTTAAAAAGCCCTGGGAGGCGCTGTCACAAACGAGGGGCTCAAGCTATGCTTTTGAATGAATGAGTGAATAAATGGGTGAATGGACAAACCAACCCATTGTTTGTCTCCCTTGCTGATGTCATCTACCTTGTCCAAATGGCTTGTGACCTGAACCCCGTCTCAGGTCCTCACCTGTCTTAACTTGTTTCTTCCAGGTGTCAGGGCAGCCCTCCCCCAATACACACACACTCTGCAAGACTGAGTCACCCCTCCCACAACCTGTTTCTCCACCCATGTTCCTTCCCTCACCCAGTGATCGCCCTCCTCCCCATCACCCAGACCAATGCCTGTGGTCTGTGAGCTTGACCTTTGTGATATCTCTTCTACAGTCCTTGAGACCAGTTGCCTTTTCTAGACCAGAGCCTACCACCTACTTCCTGGGCCACTACAACTGTCTCTACCTGTCCCCACCTCATGCCCTCAGAAATGGTCATATGCTCCATCTTTTCAAATGATAGAGCCATCACCCTCACTGCCACTTTGTTTGGGTTTCTAAGGGACAATTCTGGTCTGATCATGTCCCTCCTCCGCAAAGCCCTTCCACGACTCCCTACTGCCAAGGAATAATGTCCAAACTCAGAGCGTTCGAGGCCTTCCAGGATCTGCCTCCACCCACACTTACCTCCCACTGCCCCGCCCCCATTCCCTACATTTCAGCTACAATGGACTTGAACCTGCACTTCCCACCCATCCACCTCCCACCTCTGCAAGCCCCACAGTGCCTGGCACAGTGTCTAGGACATGGAAACACTCAAAGGACATCTGTTCAGTTGAACAGAGAATCTCTACCCTTTGATCAGCTTGGAAGCTCATGCAAAAATCACATTAAAATCGAGTCAGGGCACGTTTTTGTCCCCTTATTAATCTGCATCCTTATTAATTCAGCTGTTGGAGGCGTGTGCCCTACCCAAGGGAAAGGGCTACCACTCCTTGGAAACAGGCAATTAAGACTCCAGCAGGGAGTTTCCTTTCCTCCAGAAGCGGTCAGCACCCAGTCCCTTTCCTCTCAACACCTGACACAGGAGCTTCTGCCCTCCCCAACCGTGGAGCCCCTGGAATCCTCCCTGTGTCCCCAAAGGCAGGTGACCAGATGGCATTGGGCAGGTCTTTACCAACCTATCCAGGAGCAACTGCCTTCCTGGGGGCCAAATAAGGCTAAACAGAAAGCACGCTTTGTAGTGGCAACCATCAATGGCACTGAATCCAAGCTTTCCAAACAAGTTTTAAGGAGAGTGACCTCCAAATCCCTACAGTGAGCCTGCGAGGATGCACGAGCTTAACCGTTCCTACCTTGTGGACCGTCAGCGGAGGAGAGACCTGGCAGAGGGCAGGTGACTGCTGAGAGGGGGGCCTATCTCCTTTTTCCAGAGAGAGGCAGGAGATGTCTTTCTGAGTCCTGTCCTCCTCCCTGACATCTCACAAGAGCCAGAAAAAGTAACAGCCCAGACGGTACTCCCCACTCCCAGCCTTGAATTCAAGGACTTGCCAGCCCTGGGCTCCCTCCTTCCAGGGTCCTGCCTCAGCCCCGCACAAGAGCCTCTGCTCCAGCCAGACCAGCCTTCTCAACTCCCCACATTGTTCCACCCACATCCTCTGCTCTCACATCCTACCCGCATTCCTCCTCTCTCCCAGCCAAACTCCACCCACTCGGAAGTCCCCCACCTCCGGGAACTCCTCCTCCCCCATGAAGTCCTCTTCTGATGTGGGAAGGAAAGAACTCAGTGACCCCAGGCAAACTCCCCCAGCGTTCACCATGTACACATCACTCTCTGCCTGTCAACTAGCTGGGAGCTCTGAGTGCCCTTGAGCGCAGCGCCTTCCTGTCTGGCCGCCCTCGCTTATGTTTCTGGCCATGGCCTACAGGTCTGGCTTCTCCATGATGATGAGCACAGTGCTGTGCCCCGAGCAAATATTCACTCAACGGCTGTTGATGGATGGACTGCCTCAAATGGGGTATCACAGAGGGGCTACCACGAGCCCATAGGGCAACAGGAAGGAAGACAGCTAACATTTATGGAACTTTGTCTTGGCACTCTCACACGTAAGACCTCATTTCATAGTTGGCAACAATCCTATTAGGTAGATATTATCATCCCATTTTTCAGACAAAGAAACTGAGGCCAGCAGCTAGGGCATTAAATGACTTCCCGAGTCACAGTAAGCAGGGGAGCCAGGATTTGAACTCGTGTCAATTATCTCCTCAGAATCTTGCAAAGGGAAGACTTCTGTCCTCTCCCACCCAATGCTGCTGCTTCCTGTAATCTTGATCCCAGCCAGGCCTTTGGCTACAAAGGGTCCTACTCCATTACCCACTGAGGGGCACTCCTGCAGCCCACTGGCAAAGCCTCTACCCCTGAAGTTCCAGCCTCTAGGTCCCCAAGCTCCAGCCAAAACCAGCTTTAAGCTACCTTTCCCTCCCCCCCTCTGTTCTCTTCCAGATGGCCACCGGCTCCAGTTTGATAGGGCCCTGACACAGCTGGACCGCCTTGCAGGGCCAGTTGTTTGCTAAACAGGCTGGGCTGGTAGAAGCGCACTGTTTGCTCACGGAGACAAGGCGCAGGAGGCAGAGGAAAGGGACAATGACACATGTTACTGGGAGTGGCCATACTCTTGTACAGGCCTGTCCCCGTCATACCAGCGACACTCTCTCCCCCTGTTCAACACATGTCCTCATCTTAGAGCTCTCAGCCTTGATGGGTGGGAGCGAGGACAGGCTCCAGTCCCCAGGGGATGGCAGACAGGTACAGGGTCATCTCTCTGGCCTGCTGGCAGCCAGGCCCACCTCTAGGGTGTACTGCTTCCCAGGGGGTCCAGCCACACAGCCCACACGCACACCGGGCTCTCAACGGGCCAGAATCTCTGGAGATCTGGAATCTGAGTCGTGTTTTCCAAACACTAGAAGTAATCTAGTGGTAAGTTGTAAAATCAAGTTAGTGAATCACAGCCAGTACTTTTTAAAAAATACATAGAACAGAAAATAGCATGTACTGCACTTACGAAGAATAGTGTTTTATGAAACACTTGTTTTAGGGATAACAGATACAAACCAGCTTCTGGATCTCACTGTAAATGTTGTAGGTCACGGTAACAATGTTTGAAAGCCACTGCTTAGGGCCTTAGAACAGAGACTGATCAGGAGTTAGAACCACTTGCACCCTGGACCAGAGCCCTAAGGACAGGGCACAGAGCCCCTCTCCTTGCTGATACTGAACTGCAGGCTCCTCAGGAGAGGCTGGGAGGGCTTGGCCGAGGGGAGGTCACGACACTGGTCTCTGGAGCTCAAAAGAAATGCAAAGGTCACTACCAGCCCAGCTCAGCCCAGCCCAGCCAGATGCCGCCAGTGTGAAGGCAGTTAAGGAGCCCAGCTTAGGGCCCTGCCAGCACCCCTCCCACAGCAGGATGGGCGGTTGAGGAGATGATTAGTCACTTGGGGCACTCAGGCTGTGTGTGCTGAATGACTCAGATAGGTGCTGAAAAGCTTCTGGATCTCCCGACATACCTGGGCCACCTCCTTCCAACCCCCCGAGCCCCAGCCTCTTTCAGACAGAAACAGAATGTCCCAGGCACCAGCCCCCACCGAACCCCCACAGGATGTCCCGACCTGGCCACGGGACCAATGCCAACCCCCTTCCCCTGTGCAGGGACTCCTGCTGCCACATTGATCTTCCCCCAGCTTCCCACGCGGGGCTGCTTGCCCTGCCTCAGCAGAAGGAACAGAGGGCTCCGTCCTCCCCTTGGAGAGTAATTTTGAATATTTTAAGTTACACATCTTGGGGCCAAGGATAGGACAATGGCCCTGTCATGGAAGCCTTTTACTTAAAAGAGACAGTTGACAAACAATGTCTCCGCTGCCACCTCTAAATGAGACGGCAGTAGCTGTTGGCTCAGGACACTTCCCCAGGCCAGCTTGGGGGCTTGGGCCCTGACCCTAAGTGGTAACAGGAGCGTGGGAGGGAGCTCTCCGGGGCTGTGGAAACCCTGAACGCAGCAGGATTTCACTGGCCATGAGAACAGAAAGGTCACATGGAGTTAGAGCTGGA
Organism: Stenella coeruleoalba; assembly: GCF_951394435.1. NCBI lineage: Eukaryota > Metazoa > Chordata > Mammalia > Artiodactyla > Delphinidae > Stenella > Stenella coeruleoalba. The sequence goes on from NC_137169.1 coordinate 177,047,520, forward strand.
TGTTGCTGGAGGAGCCTGGGGCCTTGCTCTCCAGATGAATTCTCCTGGCCTCATCAGGCTCAGATATGGTTCATGGTTCTGCCTGGCAACTGAAGCCCCTGAACTCAGAGATATCTTGTTCCAGGGACAATGCTTGGCTTTTCAGTCTTCAAAGGCATTCCCTGATTCTTCTTTTTTTTTTTTAAAAAAAAAGACACATTCATTCAGCGTCATGATCAGACTATTACATTTAGCAATCAACAGCATGGGTGCAAAAAAAAAATCTATATTAAAACCCTTTGTTGGAATGCTTTACACTTTCCACAGAACAGAAACTAAAATAACCTGTTATACAATTAGTCACAAATACAGTCCTCGAGTGTTTTTGCCCATACACATGAGCATTGTCTAAAACGTGTCTTCTTTGTAGCAGCTAGGCCCTGCCACCACTGTGCTTGGCTGAGCTCACAAATCCATTGTAACCTGTAGCTTCCCTGTCACTTCCCTGGCTTCCTCTCCTGCTAAGCTTTGTTTCCTGGCAGTAACCAAAACCTTCTGCCACTGCCACAGCTACTGCTGCTGCTGGAACCACCACAGCCACCTTGGTTTGGGGGTTTGGCAAAGTATTGGCCTCCATCACCACAGGGGCCAGAACTTCTGCCTCCAAAGTTTCCTCTTTTCATGGGTCCAAAATTTGAAGATTGATTGTTGTAACTGCCAAAATCATTGTAGCTTCCACCACCTCCAAAATTGCTTCCATCGTTACCAAATCCATTATAGCCATCCCCACTGCCACCATATCCACCACCACTGCGGCTGCCACCAAAGCCAGCTCGACCACTGAAGTTTCCTCCACGACCAAAGCTGTCATTCCCACCAAACCCCCTCCACGACCACCACCAAAGTTTCCAGAACCACTTTGACTTCTTTGGCTGGATGAGGCACTAGCCGTCTCTTGCTGAGATAGGGCTTTCCTTACTTCACAGTTGTGGCCATTCACAGTGTGGTATTTCTGAATGACAATCTTGTCTACAGAGTCATGGTCATCAAAGGTTACAAAAGCAAAGCCTCTCTTTTTGCCACTGCCTCGGTCAGTCGTGATTTCAATCACTTCAGTTTTCCCATACTGTTCAAAATAATCTCTTAGGTGATGTTCTTCAGTGTCTCCTTTAATGCCACCAACAAAAATCTTTTTCACAGTTAAGTGGGCACCAGGTTTTCGAGAATCTTCTCTTGAGACGGCCCTCTTTGGTTCCCCAACTCTTCCATCCACCTCGTGTGGCCTTGCCTTCATGGCCGCATCCACCTCCTCCACAGTGGCACACGTGACAACCCCGAAGTCTCTGGAGCGCCTGGTGCTGGGATCCCTCGTTACCACACAGTCTGTGAGCACTCCCCCTGCTCACGATGGCTCCTCAGACTGTCATCGGTTGTTTCAAAAGCTCAAACCTCCGATGCAGCGCTTCCGCAGCTCTTCGGGCTCTTTGGGTGACTCTGACTTAGACACGACGGCAGTGGAGGTGGGGGAGACGTCGACGATGCTTACTCGGTGGCGTCCACGGGCAGAAAGGAGATCTACCGAACGTATCTCCTGATTATTCTTAGTGGCCACAGAGGAAATTGCTTTTGTAGATGCCATTCTGGTGGGAGCAGGCTAATTATTTATAGGTGGAGAGGGAGATTTTGATTTGGATTCTTTAATTTGGAAGAGAACTAACTGGATTACGGCTGGGCCTGAGCTCTGGGGAGGGTGCTAAGTATAACGGCACAGCCTTGCTGCGCTGGGCTTCCCAGGGCCTCTGATGTGAGAGCCTTGGAAGTTGTCCAGATGTTAATTAAGTGGCTGATGCCCCGCGGTGGGCAGGCTGGCAGGCAGGGCCTCATCAGAGAGCCCGTGCTACTTGCAGCCAGAGGCGGGGTGACAGGGCCCCCGCGTGTTGGGTGTGATGTCTCCCGTGATGGAGATCCCTGCTGCCCGAGGCACTGGGCTAAGGCTCTCCTGCCAGGTCACTTCTGAGCCTCTTGGGTTCAAGGCACTTGCCTGATGAGGATGAGGTTGGCCAGTTGTCTCAGGGGACCTTTTCTGGGGGACCATGAGACCCCCTGGGTCTGATCCTGCCTACAGGTGGGTCAGAGCCTAAAGCCCGGTTTTACAGGGTTTAGATCAGCCCTCTAAGGCTGGGAGGTCAGGCGGGAGAGGAATTGATTGGAAAGAGGCCCCTGGGAGCTGGGAGCTCTCACCAGCTCAGGTGATGATCAGTTCTCACAGCTACAATCTGCCCATCCCAACACAACCACACACAGCCCCTTTTCCTTATAATGGGGAGCATGTGCCAGACCAAGTGAGCCTCTTTCTTTTCTGTCTCCCAGCTCACATCCCTTTCTGCCTCTAAAATAGGTACATGCTCTAGGGGCTGTGATTTAAGCAGGTCAAGCCCAGAAGCCTGGGAGGACACCACAGAGCCCAGCAGTCAGGCAGACACCAGGGAAGCATGGAGCAGCTGACAATGTGCTCCGACAGCACTGCCCCCGAGCCCGCTCGCCCCTCCTGGTCACACACCCTCACAGTCGGGAAGCCAGGGATGTCGAAGTCTCTGCAGACTGCGGTGTTGGTCTCCTGAGCACAGTCCAGGGCGGCGAGATTCAGCGCCGGCCTCCAACCTGAAAGGACAAAAAAAAAAAAGAAACGAAAAAAACCCTGAGGTAAGTAAGAGGGGCTAGCACCTCTGCCTGCTGACCTCGCCCACCGCCACCAGTGCCCACGGCACCTGTCTCCAAAGCTCTTAGGAGAAAGGTCACCCCTTCCTCAAAACACGGCCTCAGAGATAGTTGGGTTATTCTGCATTTAGCCTGTGCTTACGACACAGTTAAGTAGCTCCGGTAACCCACTCAGAACAGCAAGCTGTGTCCCCCATTGTTCTGCAGTTGGGGAGGGGCACAGGGGCTGGAGGAGCTGAAGAGAGAGATGAGATGAGCCTGGCCCTCTTGGGGAAAAGCCCCTGGGATACTGCCTCTGTCTCTGCTGCCCTCTAGAGAGAATCAGCTCCAGAGGGGTGAAGAGCACGCCTCAGGAGGGCTGAGTTCCCCCGCGGACCCTCGGTGAAGGCCTCTGAGGCCAGAGGTAGTGGCCAGCAGCCCAGCTTGGGTGGGTGGGACACAGGGTGGTGGGGACTGGCCCCCCGGCCAGGGGTGGAGGCAGAAGTGCAGGGGAGGAAGGCGAAGACACCTGGGATCTAGAAGCCACAGGGAAAGAAGCCCTGAGGCCAAAGTCTGGAAGATAACAGCTCCCCAGGCCGGCTGCCTGGGCACCCTGCTCCTTCATCAGGCCCCAGGCCACAAGGCCTCCCTCCGCTGGAACTTACTGGCAGAGAGAACAATGGCACCGTTCTGGGCCACAGCCCCGGATCTGGGAAACAGAAAACAAACTCATCTACCGGGCAGGCCTCCTGAGCTCCAGTTCTAGGTCAGGTGCCCCGGGAGCACCTACCAAAGTGCCACACTATGGTGAGGCTGCTCCCGCCGGGATGGAGGATGTGCACGTGAAGCTGCACAGACGGTGAGCTGGCGATGCGCTGGTGCCACGCCGTGTGGCACGCGGCTGTGAAGGTACGTGGCCGCAGGGCAGACCAACCCTGGGCACCAAGCAGGGGCCTGGCAGGAAAGGCGAGAACCGAGTGGAGCCCTGACCATCAGTCCAGGTGATAGGAAACCAGGGCACGGGGTGAGCAGATGAGGAGGGGAGAGTGAACAGGGCTGCAGAGGCGATGCCGCGGGAAGGCAGGCAGGGGCCAGCGTGGGCGCGCCGGCCTGGGGCTCAGGGCTGGCTACCCAGCACCCTCCCCAATGCGGGCATCTCCAGGCCGATGAGGGAAGGGGCAAGCCTGCCTGAGGAGTCAGGGAGGGCACACATGCTCCCCACAGGGCCCTACCCCTCCCACCTGGAGCACAGGATGGGGTGGGGGGACTTACACAGGCAGCCCATGCAGAACTCGCTAATGACGGAAGACTAATATCCAAATAACATCCCTGAGACCTGTGGCTTTGCCGGGACCTCTTACCTCGCCCCAGAACCTGTCCCTTACAACATCTGAAAAAACACTACTTCCAAAGGCATCAGAGCTCCCAGAACCTTTTATGCCCAGGGTAGGAGTGTCACCCTCACTTCCACAACAGATGTATGGAAGAGCCAGGATGCCTCCCAGACACCCCTGACCCATCCCTCAAAGGAAAGGCTCCGAAGGTTCAGAGCAACTAAGCTGGTCCTTCTTGGGGTGACACGAGGGAGGGGGTCTGGCACTGTGAGGCAGGCCAGAGGCAACACCTGCTCCCCCCCCCAGCCCCTCTCCCCTTCTCCTTTCTTGCTGGCAATGGACATTTGGCACTGAATCCTGGGAGGAGGGAGGGAGTGGGGATGGGGGAGTGGGGTGTGAATGGAAGTGTTCAGCAGAGACAGGTGAGCCACACACCGCGATGCCATTTCCCCAACATCCCCCGCTACCCCATCTCACCAAACCCCTTCTGGGGAGCTCTCGGCTCCCCTAGCACAGGAGGGCAACAGTTTGAGCTACAAATACACGCCAACCCGAACGGCCTGCATCCTTCAGCTTTACATCTAGCTGGAAGGGCAGCCTGCTGTGGTCAGTGACCAGGGTCTGCTCCACACTGGGCTCGGCATAGCAGCCCTCCTGCCCTCCCTGACACTCTGCTCTCCCGACCCCTCCCCCACTGCCAGCACCATGTAGGAGGGACAGAGTCAGGCAGTCCAGCCACGCGGAACCAATAATACCAACCAGCTTCCTGTCCTGTCCGCCCCCCGTCCCGAGTCTCTTCCTGCCCTCCCCCATGTCTCCTCTCCCCACCCCCGGGTTCTTTACCTCTCACGTCGCCTCTGACCTACCCTCCTAGGGAGCTAGTGCAGGGTTTCTTGTCCAGATGAAATGTCTCATTTCCCTCCTGGCCAAGGTTCTAATATGCTCCATCACCAGCCTACCCAGCCGCCAGTGATCTTTTCTATCTGCAGATCTATGTCGCTCTCTACTCAATATTCTTCGGGGGCTCCCATTGCCTCTAGAAGAAAACTCAACAGGCATCAGGCCACTCTTAATCTGGTCCCTCCCCACCCAGCTTCCTCTTACCATTTCCCCAAATTATGCTCCAGGAACGCTGACAGTTTTCTCCTTCCTTGAAAGCACAATGCTCATCTAGGCTATTCCCACAGCCACCTCTACCCTCCCAACAAACTCCCAGTTGTCAGGCACAACTCAGTTTGAACGGGATTCTTCCCCCAAGCCCAAGGCTCAGGACCCTGTTCTCGTTACCACCACACAGTTACAAGCCTGTCCATCCCTAAACGTCTCTTCATCCTTGCGTCCTCCTTGCCTAGCTTCCCCATTAGCCTGCACACAATAGGTGCTCCGTGACTATCGACTGAACGATACAACTGACCCAGTCCCGGGGCCGCTACAGGGCTGGAACATCTTCTCTCAGCCTTACTCTATCCTCAGGTCCAGGCAGGGGGTGAGGTTAATGCCCGTCACCTGTGAATGCAGGAGACGTGAGCTGCCCAGGGATGGGGTTTTGCCCTGGATCACAGGCAGAGCAGCCCAGGCCTCCTTTCTATGGCTCCTCTCCTGCCCAAGGGAGGCCCAGCAGAGGGTGGGAAGCACAGGTCACCCTGTAGGGTCATCTGGCACATTTCAGGCTTGGCTCCGGCTCTGCCTCTAGGGCTTTTTTCAGGGAGACCCCCAGGAGAGGCCCGGCTGTTCTCAAAAGAATCAGCAAGTCAATTAGACCTAAGGGCAGAAGAGTGGCACTTTTCTGTCCTTCCACCAGTGAGGGCCCCTGGCAGGGGGTCTCACAAGGCCACCTGGCAGGGACCAAGGACAGCAGGCCTCAACCACTCCACTCCTCTCCTCTCCAAGAGTGCAGGCCGCCATCCCTCGGGCCAGAGTTGTTGCTTGTTGCCCGCTGGGGCATGAGGCTCTGAAGGCACAGGGAGAGGAGAGGACAGAAAGCTAGTGTTCAGCGAGCGTCCACAGATTTTGTGTCCTCCAGATTTGTGTCCTCCAGATTTTCCCACTCCACCGCCGCCATTGGAGGTGGGCACCATTTTACCCACTTTACAAACGAGGACAGAGACCAAGAGACCTCCAAGTGGTCCCAGGGCTACCAGACCCCAAACCCCACTTTTGTCCCTCTGCCTCACCAGGGTCAGGATGCTACCTTTAGACTTTTGCTGTCTGCTCCACTCACAACCTTCCCCATGAGAGAGAAAATGGTGAAGACAGTTTCCTCTTCTAGCCACATACCATTCTCTATAACGCCCAAGAGCTGGTCAATATCATAGACTCAGCCTTTACGTAGATGACAGTGATATCAGGCACATAGAGAGTTTATCATGTGCCCAATGTAGGTGCGCAGCTACGCTATGACGAAAGTAAGGAGGTGTTTATTCCTCTCTAGACTGTAAAATAGAGATCAGATAACTGTGCCCGAGGCACACAACTCATCAGTGGTGAATGTGGGATCTGAACCCAGGATCTGAGCCTCCCCGGTGGTCTCGAGAGGGCCCAGGACACAACAGAGAGCTTCTCTGTTCCCAGCCAGGAAACTCAGAGGGGACAGGGTGGGGTGGGTATTAGTAATGGGGATGGAGGCGGGAGGTGATGCCTGAGAGTTCTCAGCTCCCAGCTCCTGGAAGGTCCGGGACTCCTTCTCTTCACGCCTTGATTCCCTGTACCTCCACAAAATGGAACCGGTGCCTCTTCTTACCAGCCCCAGCCCGAGGGGGAGGGGGAGGGGAAGCCCGGGGCCGGTCAGGTGCTGGGAGAGTCCGGGCTGAGAAATGTTTCCCAGGAATATCAACGTCAAGACCTTAAGGAGCCATAATGACCTATAAAGCTCTGTTCTGACCCTAATCACTGCGGACCTGACTGTTCGTCATTCTAGTAACCGTACCAGGAATAGAGAGGACCCTTATCTGGGTGCTCCACTGGTAAAGCAAAGCTGCATTTACGGGAAGTGCACTGCTGTCAAAGAGGTTCAGAGCTGGGGGAGAGAGGCTTTTTAAAGTGTCAGGTGACTTAATACCACAACCTGCAGGCCTAACACCAAAAGGATTAGCAGTCTCAGTCCAGCCCTACTCTTAGGGAGAAAAAAAACTTTCCTGGTGCAATTACTGCCTTGGCAAAGTAATCTCCCCACTGACAGAGTAAATGAGCAAATGGAGCGGACGGGAGGGGAGGGAAGTGTAGGCAGCACAGCTGCGGACCCTGGGTGGCGGGAGAGGGGATGCTTTCTGGTGGGCTCCTTCTGGAGTCACAGGCGGCATACCCACCCCACTCACAAGGCCAGGAAGGGGCACAGGACCCAGAGTCACAGGGCTTGCAGACAGCTGCAACTGGTCGAAGCACCATGAGCTCCACACGTCTCCTCTCTGGGTCTCTGTTTCCTCACAGGTCACACGAGGGCCAAGATGAAGGTGTCTCCAGTCCTTCCCAGCTCTGACAACCATGGGGTGTTGGATGGCAAAACACTCTCGCCAAGAAGCATGGCCGTGAGGCCTCTGAGTGCTAAGCAGCCTGGGCCTCTGTTAAGGCAGGGGCCAGACCCACCCAAACCACAAGAGCCAGTCAGGTCGAGAGGTCAGAACGAGACCCGCGCCTGAGTCTCCGGGAGTCCTCCTGACACAGGGAGTTGGCCAGGCCTATGCCATTACCACGACATCCCTTCCTCCTTGTTGCCGGCTTCTGGGCAGTGAGGTCATGACGTGGACAAAATGCCTTCCCCGCCCCTCACACCTGGATGACACACCAGGTCTGAGTCAAGAGGAGCCACGGCAGCCCCAGAAGACCTGGTCACTCACAGCCTCATCTGGAAGCCCGTGAGGCTTGTGCCATTGGTCTGCACGAGTGTTCAGTGAGCTGCTACCCTGCGCCAGGCTCTGCACTAGCAGCGCACGGGTACAAGCAGGAGAGGACGGCCCTGGGAGAGAAAAGGAGGAAACCAACACTGCTTGCTGTCACTCAACACCCACGCCTTACAAATCTCATCTCCACACTCTGCACAGGTCATTTTCCCACCTGGAGTACGCTTCCTCCTTCTCCCCGCTCTCCACCTGCCCAGGCTCTGGAGAGTCAGGAAGAGCTGGGTTCAAGAACCTCCTCCAGGGACTTCCCTGGTGGCGCAGTGGTTAAGAATCTGCCTGCCAATGCAGGGGATACAGGTTCAAGCCCTGGTCCGGGAAGATCCCACATGCCGCGGAGCAACTAAGTCCGTGAGCCACAACTACTGAGCCCATGAGCCACAGCTATTGAGCCAGTGCGCCACAACTACTGAAGCCCACGTGCCTAGAGCCCATGCTCCGCAACAAGAGAAGCCACCGCAAAGGGAAGCCTGCGCATCACAACCAAGAGTAGCCCCCACTCGCCGCAACAAGAGAAAGCTTGCACACAGCAACAAAGACCCAACGCAGCCAAAAATAAATAAATAGATAAATGAATAAACTTATTAAAAAAAAAAAAAAGAACCTCCTCCAGGGACTTCCCTGGTTGTCCAGTGGTTAAGACACTGTGCTTCCACTGCAGGGGGCGTGGGTTTGATCCCTGGTCTGGGAACTGAGATCCCACATGCTGCATGGTGGGGCCAAAAATAGAAAAAAATAAAATAAAAAAAGAACCCCCTCCAGCATCTGTGTAATCTTGGGCAAGTTACTTATCGGTTAAAAAAAAAAAAAGTTATCTGTTGCTCAGATATTTTCTCATAAAGATTATACACAACAGTGGCCTATAGAGGCCCTCAGCACAGTGCCTGACATAAGGCAAGTGTATAATAAATAACTGCTTAGATAAAGGCCTTTGGTGACCAGGCCTCTGTCACTTTCCCCTTCCCTGAATTCCCAAAACAAGAAATGACTGAGTTATGCTCTTTTGACCCTTTTCAAATACAGCTTCTTACTGGTGCCAATTTCCCTGCTGTGTGATTTACCCAATGGCAATGTAAACAATACTCTGCACACAGAGGTCACTCAACAAGTATCTGCTGACTGATTAGCCAGTGAGGAGGACTGAAGGTCTAAAATGAACACAATCAATTTCCCAAACACACGGTGAGGCAGTAAGAGTTGCTCTGGAATAGAAAGGGGTGAGCCAGACCCTTAGAAACAAGCGCTCTGCCCCAGGGTAACAACTGCCGCAGAGAACCTAGCCTACAATTTACTGAAGAAATGAGCCGGGGCCAGTCAGATTAAATGCCTGAGGCCAGTTGGGCAGGGTTGCAAAATTCTTCTCTCCTCTCATGACCTTCCACAGTCTCACTGCTCCTACCCAAGGCATTCATACCAATGGCAGAGGGCAGGGGCCACAGGCCCATGGGCCCAGGGTGGTGCGAGAGCAACCCTCTGCCGGCCCACGACCAAACTTTCTCAAGGAACCTCAGAATACGGAGATGTTAAAGGGCCTCACCAGGAAACACCTCCTTGGATTGGCGTGGAAGCATTCTTTATCATTGCAGGCCAACACCAGGTTCGGCCAGCGCTCCCCCCAACATGATCTTGCTTAGGGGGCTGACACCTCCATGGTTCATGGGAGACTTCCAGTTCTCACCTGAATCTCCCATCTCCCATGGACTGTGGTTCATCTCTACGGACACCATTTTCCTTTCTGACGTTAAGTTTTGATTTGCTTTTTTTAGGGAAACTCTCACTCCATGCACTGGGGAGAAGACCCCTTTGGGAAGTGGCAACCCTCATCCAGGAGCAGGCTGGGTCAGAATCCGGATGTGCAATTCATTGGAAAACTCTGGGTTGCCAGAGGCCAAACCCATGAGTCAGCTGGAAGCTAATCTTTCTGTTCAGCACTCTCAAGATGTAAGAATCTTCTAGATTGAGTCCACCTGCGGCCATTAAGGGACTTCTATGGCCTCAAAGTGTAAACTGATGTAGGAATTTTTATGACGTTCAGGCCCACAGTGTCCCCTGAACACCTAGTGCCCCTCAGGTGTTCCAGCTCCAAGTTCAACACTCTTCCTACCTCCTGCCCTGACCAGATGTGCTGACATCACTGAAATGATGCAGTGTGAAGAGCTGCTGAGAAATGGCACATTCAAGTGATGGGAACAGAGAGGCATGCAGACAAGTGTCTGCGTGTAAACTGGAGGGAAAACGGTTCATCGGTTTTGTTTAAAAATAACTTTCCGGGCTTCCCTGGTGGCGCAGTGGTTGAGAGTCCGCCTGCCGATGCAGGGGACGCAGGTTCGTGCCCCGGTCCGGGAAGATCCCACATGCCGCGGAGCGGCTGGGCCCGTGAGCCATGGCCGCTGAGCCTGCGTGTCCGGAGCCTGTGCTCCGCAACGAGAGAGGCCACAACAGTGAGAGGCCTGTGTACCGCAAAAAAAAAACAAAAAAAACAACAAAAAAACCTTTCCAAGACCATATGGCTAACAGATGATACATCTTTCCATCTAACCACTTCAGGAACCACCCTGCAAGCTGCTCAAGGGAAGAGGTGGCCTGAGTTTGAAAACCAACATCTACAAATGCACTACTCTACCGCAAAGAGTTGAGTGTATCAAGAAAACGGCACAGCAGGGGAACAACAGTTCCAGTTCTTCCCTCTCCAGGAAGAGGCCTACGCCCTAAGATGCCTCATTCAGTGACCGCTGAAGGTCAGCAGCCCTGCTAGGGCCCTAGCACCACCTAGTTATCAGGAAATAACTCCATTCAGAGGCAGCAAATCAGAAGCAAACCACTACCATCACGCCACGCCAGCCCCGCCAAATACCCACTATCTGGTCTAGGCAGATGGATGACACCACAGGGATCTTTACCTGTGCAAAGGAAACTCTGAGATAATACACATCAAGTACTCACTCAGGAAGGTGTCTGACATACAATACAGTAAGCACTCAATAAATATTCATTACTATTGTTGCCATATTTACTCAGCTCCAATCTTAAGTTTTTAAAAACATTAACCTTTCTGTAATGGAGTACACCTTTAAATCTCTATAACTCTATTAGCAGTCGGTCGTCTTATCCCTCTACCCCTCCGGCTGTTAGTAAATGAATGGTGGGTCTCACAACTGACAGTCTCTTAGAATGAAGGAAATACGGTATTAGTGGTCAGGCCAATGAAGGAGAAAATGGAGCAAGGGCCAAACCCACACCAAGAGGCTGCCCTCAGTCGGGCCTCTGGGCTCACAGGTTGAAGCAGAAGGAGAAGGTGCAGAAGGAGGGGGAAAGAGAAGGATGTGGCCCAGAAGCTAAGGAGCTGGAGGCAGCAGGTCAGGAGCGGCTGGGAAACAGCAAACAGGGAAACTCTGCCTCAAAGATACAGCTGAGAAAGGAAGTCTACGTTACCAGCAGGGTCTACTAGCCAACGGGTGGGGAAAGGAAGGAGGGAGTGGGAATAGGGGCGGCGGCAGAATGAGTATCAGTTCTTTTTCTCCCCAGCACTGATCCCACCGCAGCTGGGGAACTTGGTAGGAAGGGGTCTGCCACAAGGCTGAACTACAGGAAGCCGTAAGGTGTCAGGGAGGAGGAACAAAGGAGACCACGTCGCAGGTATGGGGGCCATAAGCCGGCAGAAGACTGACAAGGAAAGCAGAGCAGGTCTGGGGACCCAGACCGCGGGGACGGGGAGAAAACTCGGGACACCGGTCAAGGGGAAGAAGAAAGGGAGGGGCGGGAGCTAAAGATGGAGCTGAGGGCTGAGAAACTGGGGGGAACTGGGAGGGGCAGAGAGGAAGATGGGCGGAGGTGACAGGCAGGAGGCAGCGGAGAGCGTTTAAGGGGCCTCCGTGAGGCAGGTGGCGGGGATCCGCCCAGGTGGGGCGAGGGGAGCGAGCCTCCCCCAGCACCCAGTTTCTCACCTTTGACGTCTTTGGCCAGCGCCTTCCACGTCGGGGCGAAGGCGATGCAGTGGCCGCACCAGGAGGCGAAGAACTCCACCGCCCAGGCGCTCTGGGAGTCCAGCACGGCGTCGCGCAGGGTGCCAGCCTGCAGCAGCGTCAGCGGGTCGGAGGGCGAGTAGAGCGCCGAGCGCGGGGCTGCGCCAGCGCCGGACACCACCAGCAGCAGCGACAGCAGCAGCAGCAGCAGCGACGGCTGCGGCCCGGAGCCGCGTCCACAGCACTCCATCCTCTGCAGCTGCGCGGAGTCTACCACTGCGCACAACTTTCGGACGACTTGGTGCCGGGCGCCTCCACCGCACCTCTTGTCTCCGTCGCGGGGAGGAGCCACGTGACCCCGCCCACCGTGGCCTGGTGCCGCCCCTTTCCCCGCCCCCCCCCGCCGGCCAGTGGGCAGGAAAGCCGACGAGGGACGAAAACCGGAACCGGGCGCTGGAGTCCGGGCCCGGCTGCGAGCGCCCCCTTCGCAGTCCGCCGAGACCTCAGAGCTAGTCGGGTTCCCGCCTCGGCCCCAGGAGGCGGGGAGCTCAGCCCAGGCCCCGGAGCCCCCCCCCCGCCGCCAAACGATAGGTGTGGGACATCCGCAGGGCAGAGTCCCGGGCCCGCGTTCCTGTCGCTATTGGGGACTCTGGGAAGTCATTTGGCCTCTCACAGGCCCCGTATCCAACGGGAAAAGAGTCCGTTGGAACAGATTGGACCGATTTATGCTGTTCCCAGAAGGTTCTGGGGATCCCACCAAGCGATAAGAAGTTGTGAATTAGAAGCACGTGGGAGAGAAGGACGGGGGGTAGGACAGTCTCTGACTCTGTGACCACTATGACGCCACAGGGATCAGATGTGCCCACACCCCGCACTCCCCAAGGCCTGTGATCATCTAAGGAAAATATTATTTGAGGGCTTCCTAATTATGAATTAGAGGCCCCCTTCCATTTTAGTCTGGGCTGGATTGGCGTGGTCCATTGGGTGGAATCAGAGTTCCCTCAGCATGCAGGTCTGGCCACCTAAGGTTGTTAGGACGATTCCTCCAACTGGGGCTCCCAGCAGCCCAGGTACCCCACATCTAACTCTCCAGCCTACACACAGATCTCCATATTCACTTACATATCCCTCTCACGAGTAACCTGATAACTAATCTTGTGTTCATGTGTACTAAAGTGTTGATGATTAATTTTCTGTGGTCTACCTTTTGTAGTTTCAGTGCTGAGTTATCTTAAGGGGAGCAGGCGTTCCTCAGAGTGCCGTCACGTGATCTTTTCCCTTTGTGTCTGCTGGGTTAGGCCACCTCACCTGTAAGCCATCTGAGACTAGATTTGTTATTCATTCAACATTTACGGAGTGGTTTCTTTGTGTCAGGCACTGCTCTAAGGTACTAAGGCTGAGGCAGTAAATAAAACCAAGACTCTACAGTCATGGAACTTATGTTCTAGTGTGGATAGGGATAGAGAGATGTAAATGTTGATCCTATGTTGACAAAGGCTATGAAGACATGTACAATAGGGTAAGAATAAAGTGACAGAGGAAGTGGTATTTTATTTTAGACAGGGAGGTCAGTGATGGGCCCATCCCTGATATTTGCAGGGCCAGGGTAAATAGTGCAAATGGAGGCACGCGTATCATATGTCTACATAATTTAAAATTATAAACCAATTTAAACTGTTATGTAAAATTCCTGTCCTTTCATGTTGACAAGTATACCTTCATAATAATCTGGAAGGCCAAACTTAAGTTTAGAAATCTCAGACTTCCCCCAAGATGTGCACTGGAATGGGGCTGCTTAGGTCCCTGGCCCTCAACCTTCCTCCTACTCTTTGCACCCCAGCTCTATCCCATACTTCAAGGGAACTTGTGCCCACACCTATAGCATCCCTGTCTGCACATCTGAGCTCCATCTATACCTCCAGCAAATAGCCGCTCCTTGGTTCCTTAAGAGAACAGACCTTGGAAAAAGGCTGATGCAGTCTCTAGAAGCTGGCCTGGTGCTACTGGGGTAGGGAGTTCTAGGGTCTCGTGCACCCGCAGTATGATCTAAAAGGGGTGAGGCACAGGGACTTTGGGTGGACTCATCCCCTTGGCCCATGGTCTTCTAGCTCTGTGGAAAGAGGTGTGGCTGGAAGAGGGCCAGAGAGCTCAGAAGACAAGGTAGGGGCTCCTCCTGCCCCAGTCTTAAGGTAGTTCTAACGGGATAACATTTGAGACAAAGACCCGAATGAAGAATGGGAGGGAAACTTGTGGCAATGTGAGATAAGAGCATTCCAGGCAGAGATCTGGAGATTGGAGCTTGGCTCCCTTCATGAATTCGTATTCTCTGTGCCTGAACAGAGAATAGGCTTTGAACATATTCTCAAGTTCAAAGTCTTGAACTGCATAGATAGTCCCCTAGCAACCCTGGATTCCAAGGGGTGGAAGTACTCCAGCGGCTAAATCAGGGGCCAGGAAAAGTCAAGTGCCTTCACATGTCTCTATTGTTAAAAAATGTTATAGTTATCTTCCCCAGGGAATTCCCTGGGAATTAAGGGGACAGTTTTGGCTAAACATGAAGAGTACCTGGGAAGCACAACTCACATAAGTACACGAAGATTTGCTTGTTCACATGTCTATTTCAGAACATCAGAAATGGAAAAGAATACAAATGATTTGAATGGAATAAAGTTTCTTGGCAATGGGGCCAAAGAAATTAGCCTTGAGAGTTGTAAAATCTGGGGCTTCAATATCTCAGAACAGCAATACAGGGATTTTTTTTTTTTTTGCGGTACGCGGGCCTCTCACTGTTGTGGCCTCTCCCGTTGCAGAGCACAGGCTCCAGATGCGCAGGCTCAGCGGCCATGGCTCACAGGCCCAGCCGCTCCACGGCATGTGGGATCCTCCCAGACCGGGGCACGAACTCGTGTCCCCTGCATCGGCAGGCGGACTCTCAACCACTGCGCCACCAGGGAAGCCCAATACAGGGATTTTCAACTTTAAGTCTTGGACGTCTGTTCGAACAGAATCTTAAAAGGAGTCTCCAATAAAAGCAAGCTGCCCATAAACAGAGGGATGGATAAAGAAGATGTGGTAAAGAGATACGTTCGGTAGATCTCCTTCCTGCCCATGGATGCTGCCGAGTAAGCATCGTTGATGTCTCCCCCCCGCCCGCCTCCACTGCCGTCGTGTCTAAGTCAGAGTCACCCAAAGAGCCCGAACAGCTGTGGAAGCGCTGCATCGGAGGTCTGAACTTTGAAACAACCGATGACAGTCTGAGGAGCCATCGTGAGCAGCGGGGAGCGCTCACAGATTGTGTGGTAACAAGGGATCCAAGCACCGGGCGCTCCAGAGGCTTCGGGGTTGTCACGTGTGCCACTGTGGAGGAGGTGGATGCGGCCATGAAGGCAAGGCCACACGAGGTGGATGGAAGAGTTGGGGAACCAAAGAGGGCCGTCTCAAGAGAAGATTCTCGAAGACCTGGTGCCCACTTAACTGTGAAAAAGATTTTTGTTGGTGGCATTAAAGGAGACACTGAAGAACATCACCTAAGAGATTATTTTGAACAGTATGGGAAAACTGAAGTGATTGAAATCACGACTGACCGAGGCAGTGGCATTGCTTTCGTAACCTTTGATGACCATGACTCTGTAGACAAGATTGTCATTCAGAAATACCACACTGTGAATGGCCACAACTGTGAAGTAAGGAAAGCCCTATCTCAGCAAGAGACGGCTAGTGCCTCATCCAGCCAAAGAAGTCAAAGTGGTTCTGGAAACTTTGGTGGTGGTCGTGGAGGGGGTTTTGGTGGGAATGACAGCTTTGGTCGTGGAGGAAACTTCAGTGGTCGAGCTGGCTTTGGTGGCAGCTGCAGTGGTGGTGGATATGGTGGCAGTGGGGATGGCTATAATGGATTTGGTAACGATGGAAGCAATTTTGGAGGTGGTGGAAGCTACAATGATTTTGGCAGTTACAACAATCAATCGTCAAATTTTGGACCCATGAAAAGAGGAAACTTTGGAGGCAGAAGTTCTGGCCCCTATGGTGGTGGAGGCCAATACTTTGCCAAACCCCCAAACCAAGGTGGCTGTGGTGGTTCCAGCAGCAGAAGTAGCTGTGGCAGTGGCAGAAGGTTTTGGTTACTGCCAGGAAACAAAGCTTAGCAGGAGAGGAAGCCAGGGAAGTGACAGGGAAGCTACAGGTTACAACGGATTTGTGAACTCGGCCAAGCACAGTGGTGGCAGCGCCTAGGTGCTACAAAGAAGACACGTTTTAGACAGTGCTCATGTGTATGGGCAAAAACACTCGAGGATTGTGTTTGTGACTAATCGTATAACAGGTTATTTTAGTTTCTGTTCTGTGGAAAGTGTAAAGCATTCCAACAAAGCATTTTAATGTATATATATATATTTTTGCACCCATGCTGTTGATTGCTAAATGTAATAGTCTGATCATGACGCTGAATAAATATCTTTTTTAAAAAAAAAAAAGATGTGGTACATATATACAATGGAATATTACTTAGCAATAAAAAAGAACAGAATAATGTCATTTGCAGCAACATGGATGAACCTAGAGATTGTCATATTGAGTGAAGTAAGTCAGCCATAGAAAGATAAATATCATATGATATCACTTATATGTGGAATCTAAAAAAAAGGGGGTACAGGGCTTCCCTGGTGGCGCAGTGGTTGAGACTCCGCCTGCCGATGCAGGGGACACAGGTTCGTGCCCCGGTCCGGGAAGATCCCACATGCCGCGGAGCAGCTGGGCCCGTGAGCCATGGCCGCTGAGCCTGCGCGTCCGGAGCCTGTGCTCCGCAACGGGAGAGGCCACAACAGTGAGAGGCCTGTGTACCACACACACAAAAAAAGGGCGGGGTACAAATGAACTTACTTATGAAACAGAAGTAAAGTCACAGAGGTAGAAAACAAACTTATGGTTACCAGGGAATAAGTTGGGGGGAGGGAAAATTGGGAGATTGGGACTGACATATACACACTACTATATATAAAATAGATAACTAATAATAAATAACCTGCTGTATAGCACAGGGAACTCTACTCAATAGTCTGTAATGGCCTACATGGGAAAAGAACCTTAAAAAAAAAAAGAGTGGATATATGTATAACTGATTCACTTTGCTGTACATCTGAAACTAACACAACATTGTAAATCAACTATACTCCAAAAAGAGTTTTTTTAATAAAAAATAAAATTTAAGAAAAGCAAGATGAAAGTTGTGACCTACAGCAATAACCACTTTCTGTGGTCCATGGGGCTTCTTGGGAACTCCAGGGGTCCACAGGCTACCATTGGAAAACCACTGGTCTAGAACTGAAAGCAGAAAACATAAGTATCACAGCTTCCCTGCTTGCCCTTCCAGGAGCTTCCTGGGATGAAAAGGTGGCAGAGGAGGAAATCTACTCAGGAATGGGGTGTGGAGGGGAAACGTGTGCTGAGGAAAGCATTGAAAGCTAGCCAACTTCCCTGTTCCCCTTCCTGCATAGAGGCTATAGGAAAGTGAGGCAAGAGAAATCAGATGAGAGGATAATGATAGTATTGGCTAATAGTTTACATCTGCTCTTCAGAGCACTTAAAGATGTTACTCATTTAATCCTCATGCCAACCCTATGAGGGTGAGAGTATTATTATCCCATTTTTACAGATGAGAAGACTGAGGTCGAAGGAGACCTGCTGACTTTCCCACTTGTGAATCATTCATGTGTTATGCATAAATAAAAGAGAAGGAATTGGGGAGTCTGTCCACCAAAAATGAGATAGATGGTAAGAGGAATGCAGTTGATACACCAGTACAGATAATGATGGTGAGCAAAAGAACAGTGTTAGGTAAAATATGTCATGTGGTAGCAGAGCATTAGATGACTTTCCACTTACTCATTAGCACTGAGGATCAGACGGTGTGAGCAGCTGTAAGGCAGGTGCCCAGAATCTTTGCTTTGTCTCTTCAGAACTTGCCTCTTGGTCTTCTAGATGAACATCTCCATAGCTAGGGTTGGTTAGAATACCAGTTGTGAGAGTCAGAAGACAGGTAGTCAGAGTCTGTATCACTTAGATATGGCAGAAAAAAGAAGGCACATTCAAAAGTTTTGCTGAGTGGGGTGCTAATGGATGGACTGGTTCCAGAGGTGTGTGCGGGTAGAGGGAACCGACGAGAGATGTGAGGTCCTTAGCGACTGACAACAGGATGAAGTCCTTTCAGCACTCCTCCATGGGAGGAGACAAGGGGAGGGAACCCTGTGAGGAAGACCAATGGGTTCTGGAGTCCAAGAAGAGAGGCCACCCAACAGGAGCGGTGACCCCAAAATGCCGCCACTGCCAGGGACACAGAGCCAGGAGGAGAGCAGGGAGGCATCAGGAAAGTCTCGCTTCCCCCTCTTTCTCCCCCAGTCCTCTGCTGTCTTGCCATTGCCTCCCACTGGCCAAACACAGTCAAAGCCAGAGATGAGAATGCCCTGATTATAGCCCACAGTGGTGGGCTTCCAGGACAAAAGGCAGGTTAGAGGAGGGTGGAGAATGCAGAATACTGTACCTAAACTTGGGCTCTTCAAGAAATGAGAATGGAAAACACAAAACTCCCTGACCATCCTTCTGTGAGTCTCCTGTGTGGGAGCGGGGAACTGGAGATCTACCCATCCACCAGACAGAGAGCCAGCACACGAGGGCAGCTGAGCAATTCCTTCCCAGCAACTGGTTCTTTCCTGTTCAGACTTAGTCCAATGGTCTTATTCTTTATCTGTCAAGGAGACTGAGGCCCAGAAAGGTGAAGGCACTTGCTCAAGGCCACATAGCAAGGTCATGGTAGAGTCCATTCTTGTCAGACTTTCCAACATAGCTATCGAAGTACTGAGATGGGGACCGCTGTGAACGGGATATTTGGGGCAGAACCCCATGTTCAGGTAAAGCTTTCCTGGTCCTAAGTCATTTGTTGGCAATTCAAAGGGAATAGGCACCCCACATACACATATTTATAGCCCCCCGGCATGCTTCTACCCATCCTCCACCGCTCGCCCTCTGCCTCCAAGGAGAGCTGATTATTTAAAGTGGAATGAAGATATAAGGCTGTATGCTTGAGGCCTTGTTGTTCGGGCTCTCTGGCCAATATCAGGAGCGAAGCCTTTTAGGAACCTGCAAGTCATCAAATGAGGCCTGAGGTCAAAAGCAAGAAGGCCACATTGCTGAGTCGCTGGGTTAGAGGGTGCTCAGTCTTCCCCATAGGAGGCTTCTGGGGACCTTGCCAAATTTGTGGTACTTGTGAGACTGATTCGAGAGAAATTTAGGCTTCCAGAAGAGATGTCCAAGCACTTATTGAGCGCTTACTAGGGGCCGAGCTAAGTAAAGGGGCTTTGGGTGGGAGTATGGGGGGCGGTGTCAGTGAATAATACCCCTGTGTCCCCTCTCAAGTAAGAAACAAGCACAAGACACAAATGGAAACCAAAACTGCTCCACTTTCTTACAGACAAAGCTGATTGGAGAATGTGGCTTAGATGCACTTCCACAAAGTGTTCCTAATTAAACATGACCCCCGACTCCAGGCCTTCTCTGCAGGGGCTGAGCCTGTCTGGTAAGCTGGCTGAATGGAGGAGAAGACATGAGACGGCACCTGCCCACACATAGGCTGCCAGGTTCCAGAGAAGGAGACTCTGGAGGGACTGAGCCACACGGTGGAGTTCCTTTCCCCAAACTTAGCAGTTAAGTCACCCGTCTTCTCTCTCGGTGAGGCAAGGGAGGACCAGAAAAAAGGTGGACGCTTCCTCCTATAGTTTGCTCTCTTTTGGGGTTGGGGTACAGTGGAAATTTCACTTATCAACCCTGAACCTTTTGCATGTTTTATCTCACTTAATCCTCAGAATTATCTTATAATATTGTGATCTCTGTCTTAACAGACATGGTCACGGAGGCATCGAGAGCTAAATAACTTGCCCAAGGTCACACAGCTATACGAGGGAGGAGTTGCATTTCAACATCAGATCTCTGCCTCTAAAAATCAATTTGGTTTGCTACATTTTAATTTTTTAAACAATGCTGTCTATGTGGAGCCAGACTCATAGCTAGGAAGCAAGGAATCCAGGCTGAACTGCTAAAACCTTTTGCCACATCTTCAGGATTAGAATGAAGCAATTTCAAGATAGCTCAGGCAGTAATATAGATCTGCAAGCCCTGCAGTAAGCTTGTGGAAGACTTCTGTGATCTGTAATAAATGTCTGTACATTTATTACCTCATATTATTTGTTTGCTTGTTGTCAGCCCTCAGAATTTTAGTCAAGTCTTTGAAAATTCCAGCCTATCTTTGCAGGGCCGAGATAAAATTTTTTAATTAATTAATTAATTTACATTTATTTTTGGCTGTGTTGGGTCTTCGTTGCTGCACGCAGGCTTTTCTCTAGTTGTGGTGAGCTGGGGCTACTCTTCGTTGCGGTGCGCGGGCTTCTCATCGCGGTGGCTTCTCGTGTTGCGGAGCATGGGTTCTAGGCGCGTGGGCTTCAGTAGTTGTGGCTCGCGGGCTCTAGAGCGCGGGCTCAGCAGTTGTGGTGCACGGGCTTAGTTGCTCCGCAGCATGTGAGATCTTCTCAGACCAGGGCTCGAGCCCGTGTGCCCTGCATTGGCAGGCGAATTCTCAATCACTGCATCACCAGGGAATCCCTAAGATAAATATTTAGTCTAGAATTATAAGCTGGAACCAGTGCAGTGTGGGTAGCTACAGAGGAAACAAGATAACTTCAAAGGGATGTCGAAACTCAGAGGAACAGTATCTGAGCCTCCTGGTCAGCTGAAGGGGCGGCCTGAGATTCTGGGATTTGTCTGAATAAGTGAGCACCTTAGGGGGACTCTTGGTTGTACTCAAGAAAACCCTAACTGAATCAGCTGAAGCAGGGAAGGGGAATCGATTGCCTCGAAGAACCAAATCAACGGTAGGGCAAAGCCATACCTGGCCTCAGAGACACCATGACACCATCTTACTCTGCATTTCTAGTCTCTGTACACTGGCTTTATTCTCTTAGCCGGGCTGCTTCTGAAAGTCCAGAATTCTGGCCTTAGCTTTCAATTTGAGATCAGAGGGAAAAAAAGCCAGAACTTCTCTCCTGACCCTAGTTTGAAACATACTGGGGAAAACTCTGGCCAGGCTTGGATTATTTGTTTATTCCTAGATTAGTCACTATGATCAGGGAGGTCATATCACCATGGGGGTGAGCACCATAATTGGCCGCCCCGACCATAATTACATGTTTGGAGTAAAAGAGGATCAATTTTCCAAAGAAAAAGGAGTACTGTTATCAGGGGAAGAGGGTAAATGAGGCAGCGCAGACCAAAGCAGATGATGTCCGGCACCAGGAGGCAGAGGGGTAAGAATCAAACGGGAGAATGTGAAAGAGTCTAGCCACTGTCCAGGACAGCAGGGCTCAACTAATACTTGTTTTTTTAAATAGTAGGAAAGGCTAAGGTCTGAGCACACCTGGAGGTCACAATACCTATGTCCAGATGTGTCACGAATGCACCAGAGATTTTCAGGGGTCCGGATAAACTTGACTCAAGCCATTTAGTTGCAAAAGTGGGGAGAAGCATATATAGAGAAGAAAGGATATCTTGCAAGAATTTGCCTAGCCCACAGTAGGTACTCAATTAACGCTTTTTGCATGAACTGCCCAAATGAAATACTGAGTGTTTTCATGTTCCCAGATGACTACATCAGCATCCAGATGTTGCATTCTTATTTTACGACGGCCTTGCTTATCAGCAGACACCCTGAAGAACTTCACAAGTCTCCACCTCTCCTTCCTTATGGAATCCACTTACTCCACGCTATTGTCCATGGTTCAGCCACACCCCTTCAGCCCTGGTTCTCACTCTTCTGCCCAGCCCCTGGAGGGGATGCTTCTGTTGGACAGATGGGATTTCTAGATTTTCTGTGCCCAGACATTGCCATCGTATCTCCCGAGGTGCCAAGCTCTGCTGTTTGGTGGTTGGCCCTGCCTCATCTGCAGCTACGCACTGTACCCTCTGGTCCAGAAGGGGAGTTGGGATGCAGTGTCTGCTACTGTACTTTCATAAAAACATGAAAGGCCCTGACAGCCATTTGGTGAGCCTCAAGTTTCCTAGTTGGCCTTCATGGTCTCCTCTTCCCAACTTTGCCCTACCATCTAAAATAAAAGTTCCCTATCTTCCTGTCCTTTCTGGAAACTTGTTTATGTTAATAATCATCTTGGGCTTCCCTGGTGGCGCAGTGGTTGAGGGTCCGCCTGCCGATGCAGGGACACGGGTTCGTGCCCCGGTCCGGGAGGATCCCACGTGCCGCGGAGCGGCTGGGCCCGTGAGCCATGGCCGCTGGGCCTGCGCGTCCGGAGCCTGTGTTCCGCAACGGGAGAGGCCACAACAGTGAGAGGCCATCGTACCGCAAAAAAAAAAAAAAAAAAAATCGTCTTGAAAGTAATCACACTTGTGATGGTCTCCCTTACCCATTCACTGACTGTGGGACGTGAGATCTCTCTTCTTTTGTCTTTGCATGTCCTAGTCGATGCTCAGATGTTGGTAAGAAAAAAGATAATCATTATCCTTATGGCAACTATGAATCGTTGCTGTTGCTGTTTTCCTGAAAGAGTACTAGCACTTTCTACCATATATCCCTCTGTAAATATGAAATTTAAAAGTATTATCAGCACATTCCTTCTCTTCCTATTTATTTATTAAAATTCTAACATAAAACTTTATGCCAGAGAAAAGTGCTGAGCTCAACATTCTGTTCCTCCCAGCTCCTTTTGGGAATCTTGGCCTTGAGCGATGTAACAAGTCCATAGAACCGCCACATAACTGGCTTATGTCATCTAGAAATACAGCAAGTGAATAAACAACAGAAATGGAGACTTTTTGGTAATACATATTGGAGGGGCTCTCTCCTTATTTCTCTTTATATCCCTTGTCCAGTTATTATATATCTTTCTCCTCCACCGTTTGCATGTTAGTGAGATTTGAAGACATTCTATTCCATCGTCATTCTCCTGATAATTTCCTTTTGTCTCCTTGCTTTCCATTTTGGAGAAAAAAATGGAATCATTTTCATGGCAATAGGGGACTGGGAGGAGGAGTAGAGAGGTGCTTGCAGAAGAGATCGTGGTGCCCTGGTGTTATTTCCCTGGTCCTCCGCCCTCAGTGACCAGGACCAAATGTTAAGCGCAGCCTGGCTTCCACGGCAGAGCATGCCCGTCTCCTATAGATCTCGGATCGCCAGCACTTAATCACAAAAGAGCCTCTGTCCCTGTTATACTGATGGCTCTCAGCCTCCCGGGGGTGCATCTTCTCCCCTCCCCTTCTGCAAAGAGAGCCAGAAGAGAAGCATGACCCCTAGCATGCAAACACTCTGTAAATGCTGGTGCCTTCCCTCCCCTTCCCTCTCCTGGGAAGCAGGCAGGTTTGTTGGATCCCAGAAGGCAGTGTTACGTGGTGGGGGAAAAGAAACATGAGCTTGAAGTCAAAAAGACCTGATTTGGACCCGCAGGTCCTCAGCTGAACTGTATCTGACCCTGGCTGGTCAAGGTCCTCTTGCTTTTCGGATTCCAGGGTTCCACTGGGAGAACCCTCCCTTTCTTCGGTCACAGTGAGGTTTATTTACCTCATTTTTGTAAGGTAGCCCTTTTCCAAACAACCTACACAACACAGCCTAATCCACCAGACACCTTTTGCAGGGAACCTGAGTTGGAAACCTTACTGCCACTCTGGTGCCCCCGCTGCCCCCCACCCTGGGAAGCAGACATTCAGCAAGGAACAGGGCAGGACCAGCCAGGTGACGGCTGCAGACAACATGGCTGGAGGAACGCCCCAAGGAGAGGGAGCCCGACACAGATTTTCACTCCCTTTGCTCCAGGTACCAGGAAGGCAAACTCAAGCCAGAGTTTCGCAAGCCTCCTGGGACTGGGGTGGAGGTGGAAGGAATATGGCTCATCTACGGAAGGGAGTGATCTCAGGATGCAGAGGCTGCTGCTAGACGGACACCCTCCCGGACACTCCTCTCCAGCCCTCAGGGGATCTCCCCCTTCCGGGGCCAGGAATCATAAGATGGACCCCACCCATCATGAAAGAGCACATCTCACACTCGGACAGGGCTGGACAGTCCTCAAAGCACTTTGCCACGTACAGTCTCCTTTAGTGGAAATAGGCGGGGCAAGACTGATGGCAATGATGACGCAGAACTGAGGCCCAGGCAGGCAAGGAAAGTCGCTCCGGGACATCTGTCTAGGACGTAGCATACTGTGGAGCCCAGCCTTGACCCAACAGACCACTCACAGCCCCAGGGCCAGGGGGAGAAGAAAGAGATAGCAAAGGCCACTTCCTCCCTGAAGCGATGCTACTTCACTTCCATAATCAGGTGGCTTCCTGTGTTCCAAGATAAACCATTTTCTTTTTGCCTCTCCTCAAACCTCCAATACGCCTCTCTGTCCCGTACCCTCACGTGAGACCTCACTTCAGTCATTTAGGTGACAAAACAGAAGCCATCAGGCAGGAACTCCGTTTCCTCCCACAATCAGACTGCAAACCCCTTACACCTGTGCTTATTCTCTTAGTCTCCCTTCCAGCTCCTTCCTCCCATCAATGCCAGCCCCTTCACTTGTGCTCCGGGTCAGCCCCACACGTGGCTCAATAACTTTGCTCTTGAACCCCTCCACCCGCCCCTGCAAACCTAACTTTCTCGGTACTAGATCGATTCCTTCAGCAAACAGCCATGCTCTCTGGCTCCCACTAAAACCAACAAAACAAAACTCTTGGAAGAACGTACACCCTCCCCCAGATACGGTCCCGTTTCCTTCCTTCTCTTCACAACCAGACTTTACAACAGAATTGTCTGTGTTCACTGCTTCCGCTTCCTCACCCCGCCCATTACTCCTCCACCCATTCTGGTCTGGTTTCTGGCCTCACCACGTGGCTGAAATTGCCCATCAGGGTTAGCTGCAAGCTCCGCATCACCTGGTCCAGGTCTTGCACCTCTTTTGACACAGCAGTTGACCCCCTCTTTCTTGAAACACTTTCTTCTTTTTGCTTTTAGTTTAAACCACATGAATCCCTTTTCTACTGCTGTAGTTACAAATTATCACAAACTTAGTGGTTTAAAACAATGCCAGTTGGTCATCTTATAGTTCTGTAGGTCAGAAGTCCAACACTGGTCTCACTGGCTAACATCAAGGTGCTGGCACCGCTGTGTTCCCTCCTGGAGGCTCTAAGGGAGCCTGTTTTCTTGCTCATTCAGGTTGTTGGCAGAATTCATTCCTTGCAGTTGTAGGACTGAGGTCCTAAGTCTTTGCTGTCAGCTGAGGGCTATTCCCAGCTTCTGGAGGCCACCACGTTCTTGGTCTTCTCCATCTTCAAAGCCTGAAATGGTGGGACAAGTCCCTATCGTGTTTCAAATCTCTTCTGCCTCTTCCATCATCATTTCTCTAGGACCCCCTCTTCTTCCTTCCGTTTTCATTTTTAAAGACTCCAGTGGTAAGATTGGGCCCACCCAGAAAATCCAGGATAAGCTCTTCATCTCAGGGTCTTTACCCTTAATTGCATCTGCAAAGTCCCTTTTGCCACGTCAGGTAGTGTATTCACAGGTTCCATGGATTAGGTGTGGACATCTTTGGGGTCCACTCTTGGGTGGTCCTTGTTCTCCTTTTACCTCATCAGTGCCAGAGACCCACAGCCTGAGCCCTCAGCTTTCCTCCTTTTCTCCTACACTTTTTCCACAAGCAAGCCCGTCACTCGTGTGCCTTGAAGACATCATCTGCAAAGCAATGCTCCTAAATTTTTATTTTCAGCCTGAAGCTCACTCTTAAGTTCAAGATTCATTTATCTGACTCACATTTCCACTTGAATATGTGACTGTCATCCCAAACCTAGCATATCCAAACTGAAACTCTGGGTTTTCTTTCCAAACTCTGTTTCTCCCTTAGCGTCGGCCACGTCAGTAAAGGCGTCATCGCCCCAGCTTCTTGCTCGGGGCCCAACCATGCTCAGGCATGCTCATTTCTGTTTTTAATTCACCCTCTTCATTCAATCAGTTAGCCAGGCTTGGTGACTTGCTCTCCACCCACTCCCTCAGTACCCACAAGGCCTCCACCACTTTTTACCTGGACCACTGCAGTCCCCTCCCAGCTGGTACCCAGCCTTCTCTCTTACCCCTAACCCGTTCTCCACACTGCAACAAGAGCGAGGTTTACAAACACAGCCAGACAGAGTCACGTTCCTACTTAAGATCGTCTGAAGTCTTCTGAATATAGTAAAAGTGAAATCTGTTGCTGAGAGCCTCATTGCTCGAAGAGTGGTCCACGGACCAGTGGCACTGGCCTAACCTGGGAGCGTATCAGGAATGCAGAATCTCAGGCCACACCTCAGACCTTCTGAATCTGAACTTTGACAAGATCACCAGATGGTGTGTAGGCATATTACATTTTGAGAAGGGCATGATCTGGTCCCTCGTTACCTTTCTGACTTCCGTCTCCTATCACTTTCCCTTTTGCAAACTACTTTTAAGCCACATAGGTCTTCTCTCTGTTTCTTATATTGTGTCAAGCACATTACAACCTCAGGGCCCTTGCACTAGCCAGTTTCTTCTCTTGGAACACCCTTTCCTGACCGTTTACATGGCCAGTCCCTCCTCATTGTGCAGGTCTCTGTTTAACATCGCCTCCTCAGAGAGGCCTTCTATAGAAGGTAGTTCTTTCTTTAGAAAATAGTTCTCCCCGTCCCTCACTCCCCCCTCCCCATCCCACCCCCAGTCATTCAATCTCTATTCACCCTATTTGATTGCATTCACTCCCCTTAACTCTATTGGTGATGGTCATGTTTATTTCTTTGCTTTCTTGTTACATAGCTTCCTTCTCTCCCTCTCCCCTGCCTCAAGAAGGTAAGACTAATGAAGGCACAGACCCTCGTCTGTCTCGCGCACTCTGCTACCTGGGGCCTGGAAAGTGCCCACCCAAGACATAGTTTTTGAATGAACTAGCAGCCAGTGCTCCACCCTTCCCTCTATGCCATGCCCTTCTGTTCCTGCCTTTCCAAACTTTCTGTTCTATTATATGCTCTGGCCTGAGGACAGACCAGGCTTCCGGAGTACCTAGCTCTTAGAATTCTGCAGGTCTCCAGGAAGTGCCCTTGCCCATCACCAGTCAAGAAATGAGTTTCTGGGGCAGCACTCAACCTGTTAACAACTTCGAGGATGCCTAAGTCCAAACAATAATTACACTTCACTGATGACACTTCCATAACCCTTGCTATTTGCCGAGCACTGTTTTAAGCACTTCACCCATACTGAATAAGCTCATTTATCCTGTTATTCCTTATTGTAATGATCTTTTTTTACAAATGTGAGAAACAAGGAACAGAGAGATTAATTAACGTGCTCAGAGTTTCTCAATGAGGAAGTGGCAACGACAACCACCTTAGACCCAGGCTGAGGTGCCTCTGTCCTGGGCCTCATGGGTTAGAAGGCCGTGCTCTGGAGGTGTCCCTCCCCTCAGGGCAGAGAGTCCACGGAGCCAAGGGGAAAGCCCTACCCACCTTCTAAAGCACGCTTGGGCAACTGAGACTGTGGAATTCCCAACACAAATGACCATGAGTCTGCTTCCCAGGGCCTCTCCCCTGGGTTCCTCTTCCTGAGGGTGGACAGTGCTCCTGAGTAGGCCCAAATAGTGGCCAAGTGGCAGCTTTTGGCAGAAGCCACGGGCAGAGCTTGAATATGCAGGCCCAGTGTCCACACATGTACAGGAAGGTCCCTCAAGAGGTAGGACAGAGCGGGCCCAAGAAGAGGAAGGGCGGGCCTCAGGCTGGGGCCCACTTTCCCCACACCTGCTCAGTCAGACGCAGAGCTCTGCGAAGTCCAAGAATTCTATATCCAAACCTGGCCTCCCAGGTCATTGTGGAGGCTTATGTGTCAAAGTAGGAGGAGAGAACATGTTTTACTTAACAGCTTGCTAGCTTGACTGATAACTTTAAAATATTTTAAATATGTAGAGATGTGGTCTGTGGCCTCCATCGGTCCTCCTGCCCCAGGGTGGGTCTGAGTGGACCCAGGCCGCCTGGCTTGGGGCGGACTTCCCTGCTGTAACGGGGTCATGCTCTGCCCGTGCCTTTTTGGTCTGGGTCATGTACCTGCCCAGGGTCAGGGCCCTCTGCTCCTGGGGAGGCTCTGCACAGTGGCTATCTAGTCCTGTCCTCCAGCTGTTCCTGCCCTGGTCAAACAGTGGTCATTTCCACTGTATCCAGCTGACCCTGTGATGCTCTGTCGCTGGTGCCCCACGAGGCTGAGGGCTTGGGGATGCCTGCTCTGGCTTATGTCCTGATGCCACATGTGCCCTGGGTTCAAATCCCAGCTCCACCACTTGGGCAAATTACATCAGCTCTTAGACTCCTCTGTGTTCTGTCTTCAAGGATTACGGGGGAGAATCTACGTCACTCAGTGATTTTGCTCCAAGGCCCAGGGACAATACCGCCTGGTTCAGCTGCCTCTCAAGGTAGCTGCCCAAGGCTGACCTCATAGCCCAGAGCCGGCGGGAACCAAAGTAAAGAGCGGCGTGACCCCTCATGGCAATTCCTGGGGCCAGGGCTCAGCTGAGCGGGGAGGGATTCGGGCTGGATTCGCCCTGCGGTGCTCCCAGCGGGACTCTCTGGGCTGTCGGGATTCATGCAGTCCTGGAACAGGGCCAATCTGGCCTCCGCCTTCAGAATTCCCTACTTCCCTTTAAGATTCTTCCACCTGTGAACTGTACCGGTCTGCGGCTTCCCCTTTGCTGAGAACGATTGCAGCACACACTCATACCCACACACAGACATAGCCATGTACGTTGTCTTACGTTAGGTAAGTTTTAGTGGCTAAACACAGACCTACATTTGATGAGAGTTTAATGCTCTTATTGAGAAATAAAGGCTGACTTTCACCTCACTATGAAACCCATCTCAAGCAAGATGTTCCTGAGGGTGGGGTTGAGGAGAGCACCAGGGATTTCTAAAGAACAGGAGGCTGAAGCTGACATTCCTTCGTCTTGTTTGTGCAGATGTGGGATCTGAGTTCACAGACAGGAATTGAATCTCTGTGGTCCTAACCCAGGACCTAAAGGGCCTGGTCAAAGTGCTGGCTATGGACCCAAATGGTTTTCTGTCTTCTCTGCACGACCATGGAAGTCAGGCTTCGGTAGCCTCCTTTCAGAAGAAAACAAGCACCCACATTCAGGACCTGAGCCCTAACACTAGAAGGCGTCTGTGGACAGATGCAATATATGGTTTTTGTTCAATTATTTGGATTCAAATCCAGCTCTACCACTTGCTAGCTGAATGATTTTGGGCAAGTCAATTACCTTCCAATGCCCCAATTATCTTATCTATTAAATGGGTCTGCTAATAGTACCTGTTTCACAGGGCAATTTGCAGATTAAATGGACTTGTGTACATTAATACATGTAAATACTTAGATGCAAAACACTTAGAAGGGCTTCTGAATACTTCATTGTGTTGCTTATCGTGACTACTAACCATTCAAGGGGACCAGGCAGAGGCTTGGGAAATTGTGCCACTGCATTGCATTTTTGATAACCCCCCAGGGATCCTGAGGCTGACCTGAGAGTAGGTATGTGATGAGGTCATGAGCCCATGCTGAGGGGTTTCTATACTTTGGGGGCTTTGCAGCCTATGCTGAGGGGGTTGTTTCTATTCTGAACAAATAGAAAGGTATTTAAAGATTTCAACTTTGCTGTGGACCATTCTTGAGGTCTTATCTAGGATGTGGTGACCTGGGGCCTGAGGTTGCCCTCCCAGAGTTACATGAGAGAAGATGGAACCCATTCTGAGTCCTGAGAGAGATGCTCCAATAGAAGGGACAATGACCAAAAGTAAACATAGGATAAAGGCTTGGCTTTGGGAGCCAGACACACCCAGGTGAGTCCAGGTTACGTCACTCACATGTTCTGGGCCAAAGTCTCTTTCTCCATCAACACCCCATTCAGTCAGCAGCAGTCCAGAGCCTCTTCTCAGAAAGGCACTCCCTCTCTCTCCCAATCTCCCTTTACAGCTCACTCTCTAGTCCACAGCTCGGTCATCTCCTGCAACAGCTTCTTCATTCATTGTTGAGCTTCACCATTTGCCCCGTTAAAATCCATTCTGCACCCAGCAGCCAGAGGGAGGTTTTTTTTTTTTTTTTTTTTAACGTTAACGGCTTTTAAAAGTACAGACTTGATCGTGTCACTCCCCTGGTTACAACTCTCCCAGGTGACATACTGTACCTGAATAAATCCCAACCCCACACCATGGCCTGCGAGGCCTCTGCTCAGCGTCTACCACACCACACTCCCTTTCTCACGGGGCTGCAGCCACACTGTCTATTCTCTATCCCTCATTCCCACCTGAGAGCCTTTGTGCTGGCTGTTCCCTCTTCCCAGAATGCTCTTCCCTCAGACCTTCTCACAAGTGGCTCCTTTTCATCATCCAGGTCTCAGCTCAAATGTTAGCTTCTCAGAAAGGCCTTCCCTGACCTTCCTGTATAAAGGAGCTCATGTGCCCACCCCCTGTCTTATTTCACCTGTTCTTCAGTCTTCACAGATCTGACCACTCCCCTCATTATGCATTGCTTGTTTTATTGTCTCTCTCCTCCTAGAGAATGTAAGCAATTAGAACAGGGACCTCAATTTCTTGTTTTCTGTTGGGATCCACAGTGTGTAGAACAGTGCCAGAAAATAGTGGACACATGGAATGAATGAATGGACAGATGAACGTATCCCTGGATGGCTGTCATCTGATGGTTTCCTTTACTTATTAACACGTGTGTGTTTTGTCTCTACACCCTGATCATAAATCATGCAAGGGAAATTTGGAGACCTTCTGGCTAATGAATGAGTCAAGAATAATGGCTTTGGGGCTTCCCTGGTGGCTCAGTGATTAAGAATCTGCCTGCCAATGCAAGGGACACGGGTTTGAGCCCTGGCCCTGGAAGATCCCACATGCTGCGGAGCAACTAAGCCTGTGTGCCACAACTACTGAGCCTGCACTCTAGAGCCCGTGAGCCACAACTACTGAGACCTCCTGCCACAACTACTAAAGCCTGCATGCCTAGAGCCCATGCTCCACAACAAGAGAAGCCACCGCAATGAGAAGCCCATGCACCGCAACAAAGAGTAGCCCCCGCTCGCTGCAACTAGAGAAAGCCCACACACAGCAACAAAGACCCAACGCAGCCAAAAAAAAAAAAGAATAATGGCTTCTTCTCTAGTTCATTTAAAGCTGGGGAAGTTGCTCCGTTTTGGGGCTGTTTGGCATGTGGTTGTACCCGGGGCTGAAGGGATGGAGAAGATGAGTTCTGAAGGCCCTTCTGATCATAATAGAGCACACGGAAGGGTGTTGGCATGATGACATGACAGGTCAGTAAGTGCTCTTCAGTTACACCTTTATTTAGTCACAAACTCATAACTTTGCCAAGAAAGTCAGAAACTTGGGCTATATACATTGGCAGACACTGCTGGTTGTGAAATAAACAGTCATATCCCCATTCTTCTTCCTTACCTGTGGGACTTGCCCTCAGAAACTGAAAATTCTGGATACTTGCTTTCTGAGTCTCACTTACTCAGGAGGACATTGTGGCCCGTGACACATAATGGGGATTTTGCTGGGACTTACTGGAATAATTGAAAATATTTTTTAAGTTAAAAATTTTGAACTTTGAACTTCTTTTGCTGACGTAAACACATATTTCCTTTTTGCTTATGTGAATAACTTCTCAATTCTTTTTTTCTCACCAAAACATTTAACTAACAAAAAATTACAACAGCAGAGAAAATAATAATAATAACAATAACGAGAAATTAGAGGACGTGGAATCAGGGTAGAAAAAAAATGCAAAGGCCTTGATCCCTAGGCTTCAATGAACACATGTTCATTCTCTGATATCATTTTAAATGAATTACCCCTTGTAATTTCTGGGAATAATTTCATTCTCAGGTTAAAACAGAGAATAAGGTAAGTAGAAATCCCTTCCCTCTCTTCTCACTTTGGATGATGAATGGGGACAAGGCACTCGGAGCTGCTCTGGCCACCCAGGCATCATGAGCAAGAGAATCGAAGAGAATCAGGTTGCCACAAAGCTCTGACATTGCACGGTCATTGGCTGACCCTGATATTGTCTATCTCTGGATTCCTTGTTGTGTGAGAAGTATAAACCCCTCTTGTCGATCTACTTTTAGTCAAGTAGTCTGTTCCTTGCAGTCAGATGCATATTGGCTGCTATAGTTCTCAGCAAAATTTATTTTTCATATTGGTTATTTCACACATTGACATCCTTAGCTCTTTTTATAAGCAAAGGTCTTGTTTCTAGTCACTGGCCTCTAATTGAAGAGCAAAACTCTTAAATGTTTCATCTTCTTCACCAGAAACTTACAGATTCTCCTGTCTTCTATTCTGGGTCTCCCAAAATGATGAAAATAGTATGGATACTTCTTAAGACAAACTCTCTTGTTATGTACATTTTGAGCAATTGTACTTTCAAGGAAGTATTAGAATTAACAAGATATTGGTCTCAAAGGCCAGAAGCAGGAACGGTCAGTATTGCAACTCCCAAGGAATTCTTGAGTAAATGCCTTTTCTACCCCTTTTCTCTAACTGAAGAAACTCAACCTTGAGACAGTAGGAATTTGGAGTTTTAAAATTCCACTTAGTTCATCTAAGTGTTTAAATTAATTTTCTCAAAATAGTAGTAATAACTGACAGACCAGTTAGGGAAGTTATTTAGGTAATTATTATTTTTCAAAATATTTTGACTGGGCTTAAAATGGGTCATCACACATGCCTCTTTGTGTTGTGGAAACTCAGAATCCTGGAACATGTTTGGAGCTAAAAGTGTGGTTTTGAGTTTCCTGATGTGCATTCTTTTTTTTTTTTTTTGCTGTACGCGGGCCTCTCACTGCTGTGGCCTCTCCCGTTGTGGAGCACAGGCTCCGGGCGCGCAGGCTCAGCGGCCATGGCTCACGGGCCCAGCCGCTCCGCGGCATGTGGGATCTTCCTGGACCAGGGCACGAACCCGTGTCCCCTGCATTGGCAGGCAGACTCCCAACCACTGCACCACCAGGGAAGCCCCTATAAAATGTATTTTTAAATGATATTCTTGTTCAAAACAAAAGCACAAAAAATTTGATATCTACTTTCAGAAGATGCCAGTATCATGAAAACAAAATAAATTTTAAGAGGTAATAGTGTTATAGAGCCAAGGGAAACTCCTAAGTGGAGTTCTATACAAGTTGACACATTGAGGCTACTAATTAATGACACAACAAGACAATTCATTTCCCTACAATTGAATGCACATCTTTAATCTTTTGTTAATATGCAAAAGTACTAAAATATTTTTAATTGTGTTAAATGCACCATTTAAATTACACATCAACAGTGTTAATTACCTTGAGTCTAATTCTTAGTTGAAATGAAAAATATTTAAGTTGAAAAACTGTGACCTAAATTTAACTTCTGCAGAAAATAGCACTGGAATAGTGTTAAAGTTATAAGAGGAAAGGGAGTATAATTCTATCTAAATGCGCTCTGTGTACATTTAGAGAAATAAATGAAGAGAGGCTGAATATGCCCTTTTTCGTGTTGCTTTATTTTTTGGCAGGGGGAATATTAATTTTTATTATCAAGGTGATACTTGTGCATAGCAAAAAAAGACTTTTAATTAAACACACACACACACACACACACACACACACACACACAGAGGTGTCTTCAGTCTCATTCCTCTCCTCCCCATCATCCAGAGGTACCCACTGTTCATCATGTCATTTCAGATCTTTGCTCCGGTCTTTACCTTAGTGTTCTTATACTTTAGCTACTGAATTCCTATATTCCTCAGGGTTCTCCAGAGAAACAGAACCAATGGAATGTGTGTGGAAAGAGAGAGACAGACAGACAGACAGATAGAGATTAAGGAATTGGCTTGTGTGATTGTAGGGGTTGGCAAGTATTAATACAACATCTGCAAAGCAGGCCAGCAGGCTGGAGACCCAGGGAAGAGCTGATGTTGCAGCTGGAGTCCAAAAGCAATCTGGGGGCAGAATTCACTCTTCCTTGTGGGACTGCAATCTTTTTTCCCTCTTAAGTCGTTCACGTGATTGGATGAGGCCCACCACATTATGAAGGATAGTCAGCTTTATTCAAAATCTACTGATTTCATTGTTAATCTTATCTAAAAAATACCTTCATAGAGACATATAGATTGGCATTCGATCAAATGTCTGAGTACTGTGGCCTAGCCGAGTTGACACATAAAATTAACCCTCAGACTTGCTAATATGGTAGGTGCATGTTTAGCTCTCTGACACCACCCTTCCCTTCCCCCATCCTCTCAATATAGTGATATCACAATATTCAATATTTACATTATTGTAACTATATTGTTCATAGTGAGCCAAGAAGCGTATCGTGATTGTTCTCTATTTGTACAAAATTGTTTTTGTTTTTTCATTACTCATTCTTCTTTGAACCTATTACTCACTTTTTCATTACTCATTCTTCTTTGAACCCATTACTAAGTCTTTTCTCACCTCCCAGCAGCCTACCAATTAAAAGTTTCACATCGTTAAAACAGCACGTTAGTTACTCCTCTCTTTTCTGCCCTCCCGCCCACCTGGAGAACTTCCTTCTCGAGTTCTCTGTCCCCCTGCTTTAATCTGGACTGACAGCTCTCTAGGTGTGCGAGACAGCAGTCACCTTGGGAATTTCCCTCACAGTCTTCCTGGCATAGATCCCTTGTTTCTGGATCCCAAGTCTTTAGCTGTCATGGTTTATGAGAAAGAATGCTTGAGAAGTAAGGATTTAGCATTTCTGAAAGTGTCCATATTCTGCCTTAACACTTGATTTGTTGTTTGGCCAAGGGTAGACTTTTTGATGAAAATAATCTCCATTCAGTTTTTGAAAATTCTGCTGTATTTTCTTAAGGCCTCCAATGTTTCTGTTCAGGAGAGTGATGATATTTTTATTCCT
Organism: Stenella coeruleoalba; assembly: GCF_951394435.1. Taxonomy (NCBI): domain Eukaryota; kingdom Metazoa; phylum Chordata; class Mammalia; order Artiodactyla; family Delphinidae; genus Stenella; species Stenella coeruleoalba. Next base: position 177,082,362 of record NC_137169.1, read on the forward strand.
AATCCTTTGTATGCAATATTTTATTTTTCTCTGCAAAAACTTTTAGAATAGTTTCTTTACCCACAGAGCTCTGATAGTTCACAGTGACGTGTCTCACTGGGGGTTTATTTATTGTGCTGGGCACCCATTGGACCATTTCCAACTGGAAACTCATGTATTTAAGTTCCAGAATTTTTTCTGGTATAATTTCCTCTTGATTTCTCTGTTCTTGTTAGATGTCCAATTAATTAGGGGTTGGATTTCCTGGATTGGTTCTCTGATTTTCTCTGTTTCTCTCCTATTTTTATCAATCTTTTTGTTTTACTTTCTAGGAAGACTTCCTCAACTTTATCTTCTAATTTTCTATTAAGTTTAAAATTATGGCTACTCTGCTTTTAATTTTCAAGAGCTGTTATCTTGTTGTCTGACTCTTCACTCTTTTAGACCATGTCATTCCTATTTTATGCAGGCAGTATTGCTTCTGGTATCTTAGAATTTTAATTTTAATTACAGTTTTTGTGCCTTGGAATGTCTTCTTCGGTGCCATGCACTGTTGTCTCACCAGAATTTCTTTTTGTTTTGTTTTCCTTTTGGTTTGGTCTGTTTCACATAGGAGGTTTCCCTCAAATCTGGGGATGGGTGGTGATTTGTTCACACATGGGCGATGTGCTAAAGATGTGATGAGTAACTCAGTATGCATGGGTGGGGCTTTCGACTGGTCAACTTTACTGGAAGGAGATCAGGTGGCAATCCAACTTTTTCCCTGAAGGAATCTCCAAATGTCAGTAACTACAGGTCTTTCCTCCAAGGCTGTTCTGTTTCCCCAGAGGAGGGTCCTCCAGTCTTCTTCCTGGGACAGGGAGTTCTGAATAAGCTTGACTGGATCTCTCCATTCAGTCCACAGACTTTAACTTAATCCTTATTTTTGGATTGTTGCCTCATTTTTGTGCTCTGTTGTACCTGGTGTCCTTGAATTCAGGGCCCCTCTGGTTCAATTTCTCCAGACAATAAATTATCTCCTGAGGGCATTGGAGAGGGGATCATCAGTGACCTGGATCCTCTAGGTGGGGGTGGGTGCCAGGGGAGTCTACTTGATCCCTTCAGACTTCAATCAATTTCTCTGTTTTCATCCTCGCTGGGAAACACAGTCACACACGGCTTCTCCCCTCCTGCATGGTCACCTAAGAATGGGCCTGGGCCTGGACCACTTCCTTACCAAGAGACAAGAGTCCTCACAGGCTGTGCTGGGCTCATCACCTTTCCCTGCTTCAGACTCAACGTGTACTCCTTGCTCTACTTCAGCACAGGTGTCAGTGACCCTCTGGCATGACCCCAGCTTTCTGTATTTCAGACCCCATAGGAGGGGTTGGGGTCCTTCCACTGCAGCACCAAGTGGGGTGCATACCGGCTTCAGAGTGGAGCCACTGGCCACGGGGGGCCAATGCATTGCAAGGGACTGGATCTTGTGCACTTTCTCTCCTCCTCCTCTCTTGCTATAAGGACACACGGTACCACGTGAGCCTGGGGCGCTGTTGTCTGTTCTCAGCAACCTCCTTGATTTCTTCCCTGGGTGACATCATCATCAAATGAAAATTGCAGACAATAGCTTGTGACTGAAAAAAAAAAACCCAAAAAACCTACTCATCACTCATATTAATGCTTATAACAAAGAACCAATGGGAAAAAACCACACACACAAATGGAACTCATGAGCTAAACTAACACACACTTAGCAAATCACCATGACTGCCCGTTGGGCCCATCACAGAATGGAACATAAATGTCCACCTCAGATATAAAAATGGACCAACTCACAATGACTCGCCCCCCAAAATGAAAGCCAAAGATAGAACAGTCATGTGACTCCTGTCAGCGAGGGCAGGCCGTGCGACATGGCAAACTGGGCCACATGAAGCAGGCTTAGGCCCAACACAAATGTGGCAAACTGACCACATGGAACCACAAGTCCCCAGTCATGGATCCCAGTGACTCACGCCTGGACACATATTTGTGTGCCATGTAGACTCAGAGACCACTGTTGTAGCTTAAAGAAACAACTTTGCCATATGTTCAGATATCCAAAGAAATTCCCATGTGGTCCAGACACCACATTCACAGCCCCCAAAACACAGTAACGGACGTGCTCCTGTGACATCACTAGAGCTTTCATGCTCCCCATCCCCCCAGACAGATGGGCCCAAAACACACTGAAGTGAGTGGCTCAAACATCTACAACAAAGCCATCAAAACCCCAACTTAATGGTACCCCATTAAGCTTCCAGGCCTTGGATGGACCTCCTGGCCATGGGGGACCGAAGCATTGCAAGGGACCGGATGTTGTGTGCTTTCTCTCCTCTCTTTCTGTAAGGAAACTCAGTACCTTGAGCTTGGGGTGCTGCTGTCTGTTCTCAGTGACCTCGGATTTACGCACTGGTCTCTCCCCTGGGTAGCACTTACCTGCCTTTTAATCTTGGCTCCACAGCCTAGCCACCCAACGAAACAATGCCACACTTCACAGCTTTCTCTGTGGCAGTTGCTGCCTCCAATTTCTGAGCTTTTCTGGGATTTTATAGAGCACTGGCTTGCTTCTCCAGCAGTCACCTCTGTAAGTCTCACCAGCGTTGGTCTCACCATTCCTGGCTCTGCTGTGTCAACCACCATCCTCCCATCTATCAATACTATTTTCATATATTTTGATTCAAGGAAACAGGTACTTGGTCTTTTTTCCAAGATTCAAGCTGTCATTACTATCGTGACTTACCAACAAAAAGTATCTGGCACATTGTGGGCACTCAAATATCTGGTGTTTTTTTTTGTTTTCTTTTTTTCAAATATCTGTTTTATAAGAGTCAGAAGAACTTAGAACTTGCTGCAATACGGGATCTTTTTCTGAGAATTTCTTTAATGTACATGGTTGTGTAGGAGTTAAAGCTGTAAGAGGGATAGCCATCAGGAGGCTACCAGAGGAATTCAGGTGAGATGGTGGTGGTTACGTCTAACTTGCTGGACCAGAGATGATTCATAATCCTGAATGGCAACTGTTTCCACCTTGGCAATCCTTTTATTCTTCCAGCTCTAATCTCCAAGCTTATATTTCTAGAAATAAATTATAGCCACACCTCATCAGATGGTTGTTCTTCCTCATCACCCACTTAATTGTGTGACATTTCCACATGTTACTTTGTAAAGGGTGATCAGAATTCAAGTCATTTGGGAGAAAAGACATTTGCCTTGAATTACAGGGGAGAAGTCCATCGATATAGAACACAAAGTTATAATGCAGCAGGGAACTCTTCTCTGACTCACTCCCCTACTCTTGTTGGGTCCTTGTATTAAATATATATTCTCAAACCAGCGTATGCTTCCTTTGCAGGGCTTGCCGCAATTTGGCATACATTGTTTTTGAAATTATTTTTTGATGACTCTCTTTCGTTAGACTTTAAGCTCCCCAAGGTCAGGGATCATGTCTGTCGTCTGCTCTCTCCACTGCACTGGGCACAGTGCTCAGAACACGAAGGTGGGCGCAAGGACTGTTGAAGGAGTGAGTTATGAATGTCAAAGCCCAGGCTGCTCAGATGGACGTGGGGATGGCATTTATGTAAACAGGTCCTACGCGCAGCTCGTCTTTACTCTTTTGCTCGATCATAAGTGCTCTGCCACCCAATAACAGATCAGAAGTGAATTTTATGGAGACTAGCTTTCTAAACTTGGCTCAGAAGGTGAAAAAAATGAACACCTGACATGAAATTAATTTACAAATCAGTTTATTTACACATTTCATCTTTTCTTAAAGTACATTTCAGTTAACAAATCTATTTACACAGGTGTACATGGGAACTCATCCCAGTTATTTTACAGATCATACTTACAAACCACACCCTAAGTCTTCTGTGCAAAGTTGCACTGGATGTGACTGTTGACTGAAAAAGGCCTGATGACCAGGCTATTTACACATACACAGTAAACGGGTTTGTTTTTCATGTCTGCACAATACAGTACACACAGGGAGGCGGGGCCTCCCAGGGAATGCTTTGCAATGTGTTTACCGAGAAGGCTTTGCAAAGTTCAGAAGGAAAAGCTATTAAATATAGATTAATTAAAATGACAGTACCTCCTTTACATCAGTTTACATTTTTTCTTCACATTTTTATAATACAGTTTATTGAATTGCTGCACAACCAGTTTAAGATGATTTGTAAACATGTAAATTTCTACAATTTGCATTAAACATCATTGTAGTTTCTATCATTTGCTCTTTGAATTAATGTTTTATTCACTAGTATTCTTAAGGTAGTAAAAGAAGATGTAAGTTTGAACTTCTTGCAGAAAAGTTATGAGTCTCTAACGCTGTGCGAGTACACACTTTATTCAAGTATTGCAAAAAGCTAAGGCCACTTTTTTTTTCAAGACAAGAAAGTGAACAAAATTGTTTCTATCAATAGGCCACAACACTCTTATGAGCGATGAAATCTCTTTTGAAAGGTAATTTCTCAGAGACCTGTAGTCACAGAAGGAATTTTCCTTTCTTTTACATAAAAGAAACACAAATTACCTTCCTTATTCACTACTTTTGAGCTCTTCCCACTTTTCCCTAGAGTAAAAATTCCTGTTTAGACCTGAAGAGGGAATCTATACCCTGTACTTATTTAACCCAGAGTGAAGTACCCTGGATAGCACAAATTATTTTGGACTCAGAAATAAATCTGAAGCCTATATGTTGGTTTACTGCTAAATTCTGATAGTGCTATTATTCTAAAAGATATTACTGCTGATGCAAAGATCTTTTTCTTAGAGGAATTATGAAGAAAAAGTGAAAGAGGATGGGAATGTGGGGAGAAGGAACAAAGATTACAAAGAGGGAATATTTAGATTCTTGGTTAAGAGGCAGAGCTTGATTAAAAAGATCCCAATATGGAACGAGTGGCTGGGTATCCATGTTTATCATTCCTAATGCTAACAATTAACCCATTTTCAATTATACCCAAATAGTTAAAGCAATAAGAAATCTGCTAATTATAGATTCCTTTGTTTTCTGCTACCAAACTATGGATAATCATTTCTAGCAAAGAGTAAGACTGATCCATTCCTGCCTCTTTTATCTGGAACCCAGGATTCTCAAGACAGTAAAGACAGCTGGAGTATGTTAGGACTGCTACTGCCACATTCTTGGCAGCATTCTTACCAGGGAACTTTAAGTCCAGGTTGCTGATTCCGTGGACTTATATCATTTTTTTCATTTTTGGAATCACAATGTCATAAAGAGTAAAGATAAACATTATTAAAAATTTATTTAGGTCCAAATAATGAGTATGTAGAAAAACAACCTATATTCCTATTATATTATTTTCATATTCATTTATAAAAAATTTACAGCAGCTGTAAAGTTTCAGTATCATAAGGACTATGTAATCCTACAAACAGCCAAAGGATGTAGACAAGATGTTTTTCCGTCTTCCAAATAACACAAACTGAAAAGAAAAGGCTTCGCTTTTCCTTGGCCACATGAAAATAATATCTCCACACTACTGGTTAATAACCCCAAGAAACCCTAGCTTCTCTTAGTCAATTTGCTCATTATGGCTACAAGACTAGAGCTCAACATCAAAAGCCTAGAAGCAATGCTGGCAACATCAATCTGAGCATTTCCCGAGACCCAGTCACAACATTTCAGTGCTTTCCTTATTTGTCAAGAGCTATCATACCAGTCATTGTGCAAAATGCAAGTATTCCAATGATTATTTCAATAAGTTTCTCATAATGACAAGATGGAACCGAAGAGGAATGGAAGTGTGCATAGTAAAACACTGGAGACGCAAAGGCAAGTTGGGAGGAAAGAGGCAGAAATGAATGAACATGCACACTTAAAGATTATACCATCTTTGGGGTTTTCCTAACATATTTTGAAGTTATAACATTCCAGGATATTTCTAAGTATGAATCCAGTGGATGTCTTATATCATGCTTCTAATCAGGACCTTCAATATTAAGGCATTTACATTCACGCCTAAGATTATCCACATTCTTCTAGATTACTTGAAGGATAGGACTGATTCAGAGAAACCAGTCAAGAAGGCAGGGTACTGAGGTCCCAGGAGAGCATCACACATGCTCTAACATAGCAGCTGGAGTCTATATATTTTTTTCAGATACAGGTAATAGTTGTGAGAAGCAATGCTGCAAGAGAGGCAGAATTGAATTTTACAGTGTCTTTAAATCATTTTACCCCATTCCTGCTACTGCAGGTGATCTTAGAAGAGCTCATCTTCTTTTTACTGAATTAAACTGCCTTCTTCAATATGTGTATGGGTTTGTTAAAACCGTTAAGTTTCCTGTGCAAAGACTACGAACCATAGAAGCTTCAAGACAGAAGTTTAACTATTACAAGAAGAATCTTTCACTTCTGAATAGGGACATACATTTTCAACTTAATAATTTATCTTAAAATAAATTAAAAAAATGTTCTATAGCGTAAAACAAGCACACAAACAATAGACAATATCTTTTTGTCTTTGGTGCACACACTCATTTCCTAAATCATTCAAGTAACAGCGTCTCTGACTTCTTGGGGAGATATGGGAGCTTAAAGTTTGAAGGCCAAAATGAATTATTTCCACTTCTGCCATGCCTCGATGCCTGAGATGGTCCTGAGGATCTGTGATTCTGGGAGCAGCTGGCAGAGGTTCAGAAGAAGTAAGAAAAGTGCAGGGGTAGACAAGGGGTGGAAGAACCAGCCCTGCACCAGTCCTGTGAGCCCAGTCTTCAGTGGGGGCACTTCTTTGTTTTCATGCTCACAGAGAAAAAACTAAGAATAATGCAAAAGTTTAAAATTCTTTAGATGGTGCTCAGGAAGCAAGGCTACCACTGATGTCTGTTAACTTGACAGTCCACTTGGTGCTGCTCAATTGCAATAATGGAAGAAAATGGTCTTCAAAACAAAATGAAATGAACTCCACAAGGGGAAATAGGCACACATTACTAAACTTGCCTATCTGAAAGTAGTTCAGGGTTTAATACTGTTTAGAGATTATAATGTCCATTTATGACTTCCGTGGTATAAACCAGGATTCCATTTCAAAAATGGTATGATGCACATCTATATACCTCTCTTGCTTGACTTCAGACTCAAGGAAGTGATACCCTAGTCTAAGCTAAGAGGTAAGTCTGGTGCTTTCAGCCCTCATCTGAGACCCAGTAGGGATGCTAACAAGAGGTGTAGGATTACACTGTGTGTCAACATCAGACCCTGCCCACCGAAAACAACCAGTTATTCCAGTGGACAGTCTCTAAAGGCTAAGGCTGTAATACCAGATATACCTCATTGTCCCATGAACTCCAAACCAGTAGTCTTTAAGAACAGGTACAAGGTCCAGAAGCACTCTTGCTATGATGGAGATGGGGTGTATATCAGGAGGCAGAAAGGCCCAGGACTCATATTAGCACTCAGTGTTCGATTTATTTGCAAGATGTCACACAAGTAGCATTCTCCCCTGTTTTTCACTGATCTGATTCAGAACATCAACAGTATCTCTGATCAAGGTCTCAAAGATCCCATCAGCTAGCTGCATCTTCACACATAACTCATCCTCATCATAGTTCACCCACTGTGCCTCCTCCTCGTGGAGCTCCTGTACCTAGAATTTAGAAAACAGAAAGGTTAGAAAATCACTGTCACACAAAAGCTAGGAATCAATGATACTCACTAACTTTGCAACCCCACGCGTCGTACTACAACCCAAGGAAATAACTCAGAGAAAAAAAGGTAATTTATATGATGACATCAATAGCTCTTTTAAAGCTGCAAAAAGTTTGAAAAAACTCAACTGTCAAATAAAAACTGGCTTCAAATCTGTCAACCTTGACAATATTCCAGTATTTTTATAGATATTAAGGATTACAAGAACGTTGTCTCTGTCAACATAGGAGAATACGTAGAAGAATGCAAATTTTCAGATATATGGATTTACAATTATAAAATGCATATATCCAAGACAATATTAGGTGTGATTCTGGAGTATGTAAATAAATGAGTAAAATTCATATTCATTGGAGTTTTTTTTGGCCACGCCGCGTGGCTTGTGGGATCTTAGTTCCCTGGCCAGGGACTGAACCCAGGCCCAGGCCTCAGTAGTGAAAGCGCCAAGTGCTAACCACTGGACCGTGAGGGAATTCCACCCCCCCCCCCCATTTTTTTTTGGTATTGGAGTATTCTTTAAATGTACTATTGCTTAAGTTTATTTTAAAAGTCACTGTTGTATTATATTTTATATAAAATGCTCTTTTTGCATTTTCGGATTTGGGGATTCCTAAGGTAAACCAAAGGAATCAAATTAGAATGAACTGCCCAAGACGTTTTGCTTGTTTACAATAAATTTTTAAAAACTACTTATAAGAGAAACATGTTAGACTTATTGTATGTAATGATATTGTGAGTGAGATGGAGGCCAGGTGGAGAGAGTAGATTGTAAACCCTGTTTTAGTCACAAATTCAGCAAAGTTAACTGCGGTGTCGAGGGTCTCTAACCAAAAGTCTAACTTGCCAAAAGCCATGTGACAACAAGCTCCTAACTTGCACTTATCACAATTTCCTCTTGAAAAAGGCAGCGGAAGTGAAGAGGGGAACCTGTGCGCTGATTCCTGGCACGAGGAAACGAGAAGACTCTTGGATGAGAGGCCACGCCATTCTGGAGTGTGGGAGAGCAGCGCTGCCAGACATGCACCCTTGGCTGGGGTTGACGGGTATGTGGCAAGGCGGCTGCCGCATTCTTTCTCCTTGGTGAGGCTGCTTGAAGCCTATGTAAAATATCCCTTTCTTTGTTCCCTAACGCATGCTCCCTGGACAGAAATACCACCAAAAAGGGTGATATGGTCAAATAAGTTTTAGAAATCTCCCTCTGGGAGTTTCACAATGTATATCAGTCTATTCTAAACAGAAGTCCACCAGTAGAGGAACTTGATTAATTCAGAGCTTCCTGTATGTATCTGGTCAAAGAATCAAATTGTGTGGCTATATAAGAAATATTATTAAGATACAAAGGAACAGGTGTTCTTCTCTTATGAAGGATGCTATAAGCAACAGCCTAATGCAACATTTCTCAACCTGGTGCTGAGGGAGAATCACGTTCTGGAAAAGCTAATAAGTGTGTCCCCTATAAAAGATCTCTTATCTCCCATGAATTTGTTTATCTGTTCAAACAAAGTTGCACACCTTTCCTTTTTCTAAGTTCTCTCAGCCTTTATTATTAAATTTGTTCCTTGAACAATTTCCTATACGATAATAAAATTTAGGAAACACTGTCCTAATGTAATCATTTTTGCCCTTACAGCAGGAACATATGCTCAGGACATTATCCATTATATCTCTCAGTGAAGCCGTGATGAGTCCCCACTGTGCCTCGTCAGTATAGCAAAAGTTTTGCTCCTCTGTAAGAACAGGAATTATTTCCCTCCCAGCCAGTAAGAACATCGTGTTTCCCTTTTTCCTCTAGCCATCAGAAAGCACAAAGCCCAGTTTGCAACCTCAACTGTGGCAACTGAGAGATCTCACAACCTGCAAATATGCCTCCATTTTCTTCTGGTTTGGGGAATCTATTCTATTCAACCACACACTTCCCTTGCTGCTGCTCCTTAATATGTATGTGTGTATGTACGTAAATTAATATGTATTATATATAAATAATTAAATTAAAAAGTCAGTCTAACTTTTTTTTTTTGGACAGGGTATTAGGCTGGTAGAAAAGAGAAAGGTGGTAAATAGAATGTGGCCAAATTTCAGCAAGCATATGTCCTTTCACCATATCCCTGTGAACAAGACGGTGAAATAGAGACAGGTCAGTTAGGTGGATGTGCACTTTTTTGGATTGAAGGACAAGACAACTATCAACCTGGAAGGAAGCTTCTGCCTGGAAGACTCAAGAGCTTTTTCCTCTGTGCTCCCAATCCATTTTGTTCATATTCCACTGTAGTAATTATCCTACAGAATTTTGTATTCTGTGCATCTGTTCTCCTGCTAGGCTGTGGGATTTCTTTTTATTTATAATTTCCCAGTGGCCAGGCCAGTGCAAATAGAAGGTGTTAAATAAATATCTGGCATATCATTTTTTAGTGAGTGTTTTATGGCTGTCTTTGGCTCTGTTGAGTTCATCATTTTTAGCAATGACCTAGATGAAGGCAGGTACCTCAGTTTTAGAGTTGATGTGAAAGTTGGGAAACACAATAGCTATGTTAAAAGAAAGAACCTAAAAATGTGTTGATAAGCTTGGAATGATAGGCCAAATTTAACAAAATGAAGGAATAAAATAAGGTCCTGTACTTGGATCAAAAAAATAACTACAAAAGCACAGGTTGAGATTTGCGTCTTAGAATTTTTCTAAGCTTTTGTGAGCCCCATGAGAATGGTATAGCTAAAAATAAAACGAACATGATTATAAACTGCATTCATCAAAGGATAGTATCTAGAAAAAAGAAGGAGGTTATGTGATTGTACTAATTAAGCAATAACACAAAATATTACAGGCATACCTCGGAGATATTGTGGGTTCACTTCCAGACCAGTGCAATAAAGTGAATATCGCAATAAAGCTAGTCACACAAATTTTTTGGTTTCTCAGTGCATGTGAAAGTTATGTTTACATAATACTGTAGCCTATTAAGTGTGCAACAGCATTATGTGTAAAAATCAATGTACATACCTTAATTAAAAAATACTTTATTGTTAAAAAATCTAACCATTATCTGACAATGTAGGATTGCTACAAACCTTCAATTTGTTAAAACAAACAAACAAACAAAAAAACCCTGCAGTAGCTAGGAAGCACAATAAAGCAAAGTGCAATAAAATGAGGTATGCCTGTATATGGTCAATTCTGAGCAGTGTATTTAAGGAGGGACACTGACAAAGAGCTAAAGCTGATGAGGTTGAAAGGGGCTCAAAAAAACGCTATCAGACAACAGGAGAGAATATCAATGTTTAATAGGGAGAAAAAGACTGAGAAACATTACAGCCGCTTCAAAGGCATGTAGGAAGAATTAAAATTGTTATGTAAAGCCTTAAAGCTGTAAAAGCAAATTATAATTCATTACGTGAAAACCAATTTAGGCTTAATATGAGAAAGAACTTATCAACAGTAAGTAAAAACTCAGGAGCTGTTGAGTACCTTATCAGATCTTAATCTGTAAAGGAGATTTAATCATTAGCTAGGTAGTTTCACTACAGGATTTGTCATTGTAAATGCAATTCTACCTACAGTAGGGAGATTTCCCAGGGCTACTGTATATAAAGGATATACAAAAGTTGGTCTAATTACTTTTACTCATTCCACATCATATATACTTTGAGAATACATCGCTAAAAATAGCCCATATTCTTAGCCAACTTAAGATGTAAATTAATCAATATCTTTGTGAAGTGGTAAGGGGATAGTAAAGGAGAACTAGAGCCAAAAGATTTCTCTTCTTTTTTGGCCAACAGAGGCCTTTAACATCTAAAAAATACATTCTTTGTATTTTACTCACCTCACATAATGCCTAAAGACACACAGACTGATTAAGGACTTTCCTAGTCCAAGCAACAACAGCTAAATTATACATTTCTTAATCTGGAAAAAGCAACTATTATGAAATATTAAATATAATAGGTTATCATGTTAGAATTGTTTTAGAAGGGCAACTGATATTCAGTTTGAGGCCAACCCCTCCACTTGCATGGATTCCATCTGTGTCTATTCAGGAACACTGCTCCAGCAGTTCTCCTTTCTCCTCTGCATCATCACAATTTTTTCCTATCGGCATATCTCTTTCAAGCTAAAAGAGCCCTTCTCTTGTTACCATTTCCCTCCATTTTTCTCTTCACAAAAAAACTCGTTTGAAGTGTCCAATTTTGCTCTCCTTAATTTGTCTTTCATTCTCTCTTGAAACCTACTCAAATCAAGCTTTTACTTTATCCATGCCACAAAAACTACCTGTATTGATGTTAAGATCAACAAAGACCTCCACACTGCCAAATCCAATGGTAAATTCTCAGTCGTTATTTTACTTGACCAATGAGCAGCACTTGACACAGGTGATTCATTCTTCCCCCTTGAAACACTTTCACCTGGCTTCCAGGACCTCACACCCTCCTGGTTCTACCCATCGGCTGCTCCTTAGTCTCTGTTGGTTCCTCCTCACCTTCTTAACTCTCGAAACATTGGAATTTGTCAAGAAGCAGTCCTTGGACCTCCTCTCTCTTGGTCTACACTCTCTTTCTTGGCTTTGACTACCATCTATATGTCACCACTCCCGAATTCACATCTCCAGCCTACGTCTCTTGCCTGAGCTCCAGGCTCATATCTAATAGCCTACTCAGTATCTCCATTTGGATGTTTATTAGACATTTCAAATTTAATACATTCAAAACAGAACTCCTGATGTTCTTTCCAAACCTGCTTCTCTCAGTCTTCCTCAAATCAGCAAAAGGCAATTCCCTTCCTTAGCGACTCACACCAACCCAATGGAGTTATTCTTAATACCTCTCCTTCTCTTACATTCCACATTCGATTTATCAGCAGTTCTGTTGTTCTATTTTGAAAACTGTTCTCACCATCTCCAATACCACCAAACTGGTCTTAGCCACTATTATCACTTGCCTGGATTATGACAATATACTCCTGGCCTCCTTACTCCCACCTTTGCTTCAGTCTATCCTCAACACAGCAGCCAGAGGGGTCCTGTTAAAATGTAAGTCAAATCACCCCAGTATTCCCTTATTCCCTCTCTCTGTATTTATTTTTCTTACTTATCTGTCTCCTTAACTAGAGCAAAAGCTCCTTGAGTTTTGTCTGCTTTGTTACATAATTCTACAATGGACTGCTATATTTCCACAAAAAATAAAATGGAATAAATTTATTTAAAAATGATATAAAGGGCTTCCCTGGTGGCGTGGTGGTTGGGAGTCCGCCTGCCGATGCAGGGGACACAGGTTCGTGCCCCGGTCTGGGAGGACCCCACATGCCGTGGAGCAGCTAGGCCCGTGCGCCATGGCCGCTGAGCCTGGGCGTCCGGAGCCTGTGCTCCGCGGCGGGAGAGGCCACAGCAGTGAGAGGCCCGCGTACCGCAAAAAAAATAAATAAATAAAAATGATATAAAATAAAGGAACATTTAAAAATAAGGAAAAACATCCACGTTTAATTAAGCAAAACCAATCAGAATACAAAAGAGACTATGATCCCAAATGTTTAAAAAAAATTCTCAGTATAAAAAGAAACTCTAAGTCTATATATCAAAATAATTAAGAGTTATCTAGGTGATAAGGTTGTCATGATTATTTTCTTTTGACTGATCAGTATTTTAAATTTTCTAAAATGAGCATGATTATTTTATAATAAATATGATTTTTAAAACGTATTTGAAATTTCTATTTTTGAGACCCTTTTCTTTTGTACTAGTGGCAAAATTTTTGTTTTATGTGTCATGAAAATTGTTGTTTTAAATCTCAATCTCTCTAAAATGTACAAGCATTAGAATATCCAAATGCCAGAGGCGGCTAAATCTAATAGTAGGGAGGGTGACCAGTTTATTTAGCATTTCTTGTTAATAATTAACTCAAGTTGCTAACAGTATCATTTCACTAAACATTAAGAAGAGTGAACTCATGAAAAAAGTTACATAGGCCCAGGTATTTCAACTCACTCTCCAGCCACACTGACATTTCAGTTCCATGCTCCTTCCCATTTCAGGACTTCGCACGTGTAGTCTCCTCTCCCTGAATTGCTCTTCTCTCTATCACGGAACTCAGTTAATGCGTATTCATCTTTAAGATCTCAGCTCAGCTGTCACTTCCTCAGGGAAGCCTTTCCTGACCATCCTCATCAGACCAGTTTCCTCCATATGCTTTTACAACAGCTCCCTATTCTTCTATTTTTATCATTTAATTTACAATTACACACTTGTATAAATTATATATTAATGGCTAGCTTCTGCCAGCAAACTGTAAATCCATGAAGGCAGGGTCTATGTCTATTTTGCTTACTATTGTAACATCACTCCTAATTAGCACAATTCTTGACTAAATGCATGCACAGAGATGATTTATAGGGAATATGATCAATTCAACTGATAGTAGGGTAAATGAATGTCTCTTGATGTGCTTTTTTCTTTAATTCCTTAAAAAGTGGAAGAAGTAACATCTTGGTAATTAATAATAACTCAAACTCTAAGCTATTGTAGAAATATGAGAGCAAGTTCACCTTGAGAGGCCAAGATCTATGGAGAACTAATTGGTTAAAGTCCTGGCTCTTATTTGATGGGCAAGTTACTTAGTATCTTTGAATCTAAACTTCCTCATTTGTAAAACAGAGTAACATTAGTCCATCCTACCTCATACAACTATTGTGAGGATCAAGTAAGACATGAGAAAGAATGTTTAACAAATGTTTATCTAGTGAAGTTATTACTGAGTAAATGAAGCACTAGAAAGGTACATACTTGGGGAAAACTGATGAATTTAAGCATTACAGTTTTTTTTTCATGATATGAATATAAATATAGACAAGATATAAATAAAGTCCAGAGAGAAAATATCTGGAAATAAACCTGAATCAATTAACATCTGAATTTCCTAAGGTCTGCTACTACTTAACATCTTAACATTCTTTTAGGGAAGAAAGAATAAAAGACCTTTTTTCCCCCTTCCTTTTTTCTTTTTTTTGGTGTTGTTGTTTGATAGGCATTTTTCTAATGCTAGAAAATATATTGCAAAATGGAATAAATCCTATTCAGCTGAAGTTCTGAAGGATAATAATAATGATGATGAAATAACAGCTAATATTTATTGAGTTACGTGCAGGGCACTGTTCTATACACATATATAAATACTAAATTAATTCTCTTAATAATTTTATCAGGTAGGTACTATTATATCATCTTTATTTTGCAGATAGGAAAATGCGGCACAAAGAGGTTAATCTGTCCAAGACTACACACCAAGTAAAGTGCCAGAACAGGGATCTAAACTCAGGGAGTCTGGCCCTAGTCTACACTGGTCTCTTCAATTCAGAACCTTAAGTTTGCTTCCACTCAACTTTTTATTTCTCAAGTTCTCCACACCCACAAAAATACTGTTAAGTTAAATATTAATCTACTGAATTCAAAAGAAAGCAATTTCCAAAACTGAGGGGCAGAAAGAAATGCAGCACACGAGGGCTTTAAGAATTTACTGTCATTGACTTAAGATCAATTATATTCCCTTTCCTTTTAAAATCTAACTACATTCTGATTTTGGAAAAGATGGTCAAAATAAAAATAGTTCAGTTATATACACTGACCAGGATATGATCCACTCGGTCTCTTTTCTTTCTTCCAAATTTCATCATTTTCTGCCAATCTGTTTTGTGGTTTGGCTCCTTTTTAAGACTGAACAGCTTGAGTACTTCGGTTGCTATGAAGTTCTGTGAAAATAAGTGAAATGAATGAAACACAAACAACAAAGTTCTTGAGATTTAGTGCTTATAATGCAGTAAAGAGATTTTTGTTAAGAATACAATATTTATTAAAAAATCATACAAACTTTTCCCTTACAATTCCACTTAGCAATCTGAAGAGAAAAGCATTCCCAAATGCTCAGACTTTATTCACGTAAAGAATTTTTGTTTCTACACATTAAAAAAAAAAAGTAAAACCCATTGATGAATCTACAAAGAAAAATCACTTTAGAATCCCCTCTACCCAAGAACCACCATTAGCTAACTTCAAGCTGGCAAAACTACAAAACAAAGTATAAAATAAATCCCTGAACCTGAAACATGAGTAAAGTACAAGGCTTTGGCTGGGATAGCTTATTTTGAAGCACCAAGATTCGAATACGTTATATTAAAAAATTATTAATCAACACTTCAGTATGAGAAGCATGGTAATTTCACTGCTAACAATATTTGAACTATCACCCTTAAAAAAAACTTTACAAAATGCTATAGCAATATTAAAATTGGAAGGCAGCATCATTGTGTGTTATAATGATGTATGCATTCTGATGAATGCTGGTATATATTATGTACCTTGTCTTATTTCAATGTATTTATTCTTTGTTATTAATAAAATAATGGGTTTTTATGGTTCTTCTATTAAAAAATGTCTTAATAGGGAAAAAAACACATTTATGAATCAGAATCATTTGAGAAGATTCTCAAACTACCAATGTCCTCCAAACCACACCACTCCCCACCTACACACACACACACACACACACACACACACACACTCACGCATTCAAGGATGTATCAACTGCTGAGGGCTGAAAGGAATGAAGTGCACCAGTGTTTTGAAAAAGCTCCTCAGGTGGTTCTGATGCTCCATTCCTCAAAGTTGAAAATCATTTTAAAAGTTGTTTTTTTTAAATCTATCAAGTCAATCTTTGAAAACTTTTTTTTTCCTGCTTACTTTAAGCTAAGCAAGGGTCAGCAAACTTTTTCTGTGAAGGACCAGACTGTAAATATTTCAGGTTTTGTGGGCCATATGGTCTCTATTGCAACTACTCAACTCTGCTGGTGTAGCAGGAAAGCAGCCATGGACAATATATAAGTAACTAGGTGTGGCTACGGTCCAATACAACTTTATTTTTAAAAACATGTGGTGGGCTGGATTTGGCCTGTGGCCTCTAGTTTGCCTACCCTCGATATAAGCATACATTATATCTCATAAATGTCTGCTGGTATTCTGTCAGTACAAAATATTTCTAAAAGCTTTCTATAGTTAATACTGTATTATATATTTCAAAGGTGCTAACAGAGGAGATCTTAAAAGCTCCCACCACAAGAAAAAAAAACAACTGTAACTATCGTATGTGTGGTGATGCATGTTAACCAGACTTACTGTGGTGCTCTATTCACAAAACATACAAAGATGGAATCCTGAAACTAACATGTTACGTGTCAATTATATCTCAAGAAAAAAAAAGACTAAATTGCTTAGACAATGCCTCCCCTCACATTATATACCAGAAAAAATGTATATGTTCCTTTAATGTATTTTGATAGTCCACATATACTACTGGATGATGTAAGAAAATACACCAGTAAGATAAGTAATTGGAGGTATACTCTCTAGGGGAAAAAAAAGCTTCTTATGATCAAGTAAGTTTGAGAATCATAACTCTAGAGTCTTGCTACTAAAAATGATCCTAGGACCAGAAACATCAGCAACACCTGGAAGCTTGATAGAAATGCAGAATTTTCAGTCCTACTCCAGATCTACACAGTAAGGAATCTGCATTTTACCAAAATCCCCAGATGACTCAGATGCACATTAAAGTTTGAGAGGCACTGCAATGAAAATACTACCTTTGCTATATTTTAAAAATAGGTTAACAGGCAGAGAGATTTCCACCAATGTGATTCTTTTTTCTCATTTTTTTTTTTTTTTTGAGGAACGCGGGCCTCTCACCGCTAAGGCCTCTCCCGTCGCGGAGCACAGGCTCCGGACGCGCAGGCTCAGCGGCCATGGCTCACGGGCCCAGCTGCTCCGCGGCAGGTGGGATCTTCCCGGACCAGTGCACAAACCCGTGTCCCCTGTATCGGCAGGCGAACTCTGAACCACTGCGCCACCAGGGAAGCCCTTTTTTTACATCTTTATTGGAGTATAATTGCTTTACAATGGTGTGTTAGTTTCTGCTTTATAACAAAATGAATCAGTTATACATATGCATATGTTACCATATCTCTTCCCTCTTGCGTCTCCCTCCCTCCCACCCCTCTAGGTGGTCACGAAGCACCGAGCTTGTGCTATGCGGCTGCTTCCCACTAGCTAGCTATTTTACGTTTGGTAGTGTATATATGTTCATGCCACCCTCTTTGGTATATATACATATATATACACTACGTTTGGTAGTGTATATATGTCCATGCCACTCTCTCGCTTTGTCACAGCTTACCCTTCCCCCTCCCCATATCCTCAAGTCCATTCTCTAGTAGGTCTGTGTCTTTATTCCCATCTTACCCCTAGGTTCTTCATGACATTTTTTCCCCTTAAATTCCATATATATGTGTTAGCAAACAGTATTTCTCTTTCTCTTTCTAACTTACTTCACTCTGTATGACAGGCTCTAGGTCCATCCACCTCATTACAAATAGCTCAACTTCATTTCTTTTTATGGCTGAGTAATATTCCATTGTATATATGTGCCACATCATCTTTATCCATTCATCCAATGATGGACACTTAGGTTGTTTCCGTCTCCTGGCTATTGTAAATAGAGCTGCAATGAACATTTTGATAGATGACTCTTCTTAAATTACGGTTTTCTCAGGGTATATGCCCAGTAATGGGATTGCTGGGTCATATGGTAGTTCTATTTGTAGTTTTTTAAGGAACCTCCATACTGTTCTCCATAGTGGCTGTACCAATTCACATACCCACCAGCAGTGCAAGAGTGTTCCCTTTTCTCCACACCCTCTCCAGCATTTATTGTTTCTAGATTTTTTGATGATGGCCATTCTGACTGGTGTAAGATGATACTTCATTGTAGTTTTGATTTGCATTTCTCTAATGACTAATGATGTTGAGCATTCTTTCATGTGTTTGTTGGCAGTCTGTATATCTTCTTTGGAGAAATGTCTATTTAGGTCTTCTGCCCATTTTGGGATTGGGTTGTTTGTTTTTTGTTATTGAGCTGAATGAGCTGCTTGTAAATTTTGGAGATTAATCCTTTGTCAGTTGCTTCATTTGCAAATATTTTTTCCCATTCTGAGGGTTGTCTTTTGGTCTTGTTTATGGTTTCCTTTGCTGTGCAAAAGCTTTGAAGTTTCATTAGGTCCCATTTGTTTATTTTTGTTTTTATTTCCATTTCTCTAGGAGGTGGGTCAAAAAGGATCTTGCTGTGATTTATGTCATACAGTGTTCTGCCTATGTTTTCCTCTAAGAGTTTGATAGTTTCCGGCCTTACATTTAGGTCTTTAATCATTTTGAGCTTATTTTTGTGTATGGTGTTAGGGAGTGATCTAATCTCATACTTTTACATGTACCTGTCCAGTTTTCCCAGTACCACTTATTGAAGAGGCTGTCCTTGCTCCACTGTATATTCCTGCCTCCTTTATCAAAGATAAGGTGACCATAGGTGCGTGGGTTTATCTCTGGGCTTTCTATCCTGTTCCATTGATCTATATTTCTGTTTTTGTGCCAGTACCATACTGTCTTGATTACTGTAGCTTTGTTGTATAGTCTGAAGTCAGGGAGGCTGATTCCTCTAGCTCTGTTTTTCAGTCTCAAGATTGTTTTGGCTATTCGGGGTCTTTTGTGTTTCCATACAAATTGTGAAATTTTTTGTTTTACTTCTGTGAAAAATGCCAGTGGTAGTTTGATAGGGATTACACTGAATCTGTAGATTGCTTTGGGTAGTAGAGTCATTTTCACAGTGTAGATTCTTCCAATCCAAGGACATGGTATATCTCTCCATCTATTTGTATCATCCTTAATTTCTTTCATCAGTGTCTTATAATTTTCTGCATACAGGTCTTTTGTCTCCTTAGGTAGGTTTATTACGAGATATTTTATTCTTTTTGTTGCAACGGTAAATGGGAGTGTTTTCTTGATTTCACTTTCAGATTTCTCATCATTAGTGTATAGAAATGCCAGAGATTTCTGTGCATTAATTTTGTATCTGCTACTTTACCAAATTCATTGATTAGCTCTAGTAGGTTTCTGGTAGCATCTTTAGGATTCTCTATGTATAGCATCATGTCATCTGCAAACAGTGACAGCTTCACTTCTTCTTTTCCGATTTGGATTCCTTTTATTTCCTTTTCTTCTCTGATTGCTGTGGCTAAAACTTCCGAAACTATGTTGAATAAGACTGGTGAGAGTGGGCAACCTTGTCTTGCTCCTGATCTTAGTGGAAATGCTTTCAGTTTTTCACCATTGAGGACGATGTTGGCTGTGGGTTTGTCATATATGGCCTTTATTATGTTGAGGAAAGTTCCCTCTATGCCTACTTTCTGGAGGGTTTTTATCATAAATGGGTGCTGAATTTTGTCAAAAGCTTTCTCTGCATCTATTGAGATGACCATATGGTTTTTCTCCTTCAATTTGTTAATATGGTGTATCACACTGATTGATTTGCATATATTGAAGAATCCTTGCATTCCTGGAATAAACCTCACTTGATCATGGTGTATGATCCTTTTAATGTGCTGCTGGATTCTGTTTGCTAGTATTCTGTAAAGGATTTTTGCATCTATGTTCATCAGTGATATTGGCCTGTAGTTTTCTTTCTTTGTGACATCCTTATCTGGTTTTGGTATCAACGTGATGGTGGCCTCGTAGAATGAGTTTGGGAATGTTCCTCCCTCTGCTATATTTTGGAAGAGTTTGAGAAGGATAGGTGATAGTTCTTCTCTAAATGTTTGATAGAATTCGCCTGTGAAGCCATCTGGTCCTGGGCTTTTGTTTGTTGGAAGATTTTTAATCACAGTTTCAATTTCAGTGCTTGTGATTGGTCTGTTCATATTTTCTATTTCTTCCTGATTCAGCCTTGGCACGTTGTGCATTTCTAACAATTTGTCCATTTCTTCCAGGTTGTCCATTTTATTGGCATAGAGTTGCTTGTAGTAATCCCTCATGATCTTTTGTATTTCTGCAGTGTCAGCTGTTACTTCTCCTTTTTCATTTCTAATTCTATTGAGTCTTCTCCCTTTTCTTGATGAGTCTGGCTAATGGTTTATCAATTTTGTTTATATTCTGAAAGAACCAGCTTTTAGTTTTATTGATCTTTGCTATCGTTTCCTTCATTTCTTTTTCATTTATTTCTGATCTGACCTTTATGATTTCTTTCCTTCTGCTAACTTTGGGGGTTTTTTGTTCTTTTTTCTCTAATTGCTTTGGGTGTAAGGTTAGGTTGTTTATTTGAGAGGTTTCTTGTTTCTTGAGGTAGGATTGTATTTCTATAAACTTCCCTCTTAGAACTGCTTTTGCTACATCCCATAGGTTTTGGGTCGTCATGTATCCATTGTCATTTGTTTCTATGTATTTTTTGATTTCCTCTTTGATTTCTTCAGTGATCACTTCGTTATTAAGTAGTGTATTGCTTAGCCTCCATGTGTCTGTATTTTTTACAGGTCTTTTCCTGTAATTGGTATCTAGTCTCACAGCATTGTGGTCGGAAAAGATACTTGATACAATTTCAATTTTCTTAAATTTACCAAGGCTTGATTTGTGACCCAAGATATGATCTATCCTGGAGAATGTTCCATGAGCACTTGAGAAAAATGTGTATTCTGTTGTTTTTGGATGGAATGTCCTATAAATGTCAATTAAGTCCATCTTGTTTAATGTATCATTTAAAGCTTGTGTTTCCTTATTTATTTTCATTTTGGATGATCTGTCCATTGGTGAAAGTGGGGTGTTAAAGTCCCCTACTATGAGTGTGTTATTGTCAATTTCCTCTTTTATGGCTATTAGTATTTGCCTTATGTATTGAGGTGCTCCTATGTTGGGTGCATACATATTTACAATTGTTATATCTTCTTCTTGGATCAATCCCTTGATCATTATGTAGTGTCCTTTTTGTCTCTTCTAATAGTCTTTATTTTAAAGTCTATTTTGTCTGATATGAGAATTGCTACTCCAGCTTTCGTTTGGTTTCCATTTGCATGGAATATCTTTTTCCATCCCCTTACTTTCAGTCTGTATGTGTCTCTAGGTCTGAAGTGGGTCTCTTGTAGACAGCATATATATGGGTCTTGTTTTTGTATCCATTCAGCCAATCTGTGTCTTTTGGTGGGAGCATTTAGTCCATTTACATTTAAGGTAATTATCGATATGTATGTTCCTATTCCCATTTTCTTAATTGTTTTTGATTCGTTATTGTAGGTCTTCTCCTTCTCTTGTGTTTCTTGCCTGGAGAAGTTCCTTTAGCATTTGTTGTAAAGCTGGTTTGGTGGTGCTGAACTCTCTCAGCTTTTGCTTGTCTATAAAGGTTTTAATTTCTCCATCAAATCTGAGTGAGATCCTTGCTGGGTAGAGTAATCTTGGTTACAGGTTTTTCTCCTTCATCACTTTAAGTATGTCCTGCCAGTCCCTTCTGGCTTGCAGAGTTTCTGCTGAAAGATCAGCTGTTAACCTTATGGGGATTCCCTTGTGTGTTATTTGTTGTTTTTCCCTTGCTGCTTTTAATATGTTTTCTTTGTATTTAATTTTTGACAGTTTGATTAATATGTGTCTTGGCATATTTCTCCTTGGATTTATCCTGTATGGGACTCTCTGTGCTTCCTGGACTTGATTAACTATTTCCTTTCCCATATTAGGGAAGTTTTCAACTATAATCTCTTCAAATATTTTCTCAGTCTCTTTCTTCTTCTCTTCTTCTTCTGGAACCCCTATAATTCGAATGTTGGTGTGTTTAATGTTGTCCCAGAGGTCTCTGAGACTGTCCTCAGCTCTTTTCATTCTTTTTTCTTTATTCTGCTCTGCAGTAGTTATTTCCACTATTTTATCTTCCAGGTCACTTATCCATACTTCTGCCTCAGTTATTCTGCTATTGATCCCTTCTAGAGTATTTTTAATTTCATTTATTGTGTTGTACATCGTTGCTTGTTTCATCTTTAGTTCTTCTAGGTCCTTGTTAAATGTTTCTTGCATTTTGTCTATTCTATTTCCAAGATTTTGGATCATCTTTACTATCATTATTCTGAATTCTTTTTCGGGTAGACTGCCTATTTCCTCTTCATTTGTTGGGTCTGGTGGGTTTTTATCTTGCTCTTTCATCTGCTGTGTGTTTTCCTGTTTTCTCATTTTGCTTATCTTACTGTGTTTGGGGTCTCCTTTGTGCAGGGTTCATAGTTCCCGTTGTTTCTGGTGTCTGTCCCCAGTGGCTAAAGTTAGTTCAGTGGGTTGTGTAGGCTTCCTGGTGGAGGGGACTAGTGCCTGTGTTTTGGTGGATGAGGCTGGATCTTGTCTTTCTGGTGGGCAGGTCCACGTCTGGTGGTGTGTTTCGGGGTGTCTGTGGACTTATTATGATTTTAGGCAGCCTCTCTGCTAATGGGTGGGATTGTGTTCCTGTCTTGCTAGTTGTTTGGCATAGGGTGTCCAGCACTGTGGCTTGCTGGTCGTTGAGTGAAGCTGGGTGTTGGTGTTGAGATGGAGATCTCTGGGAGATTTCCGCCGTCTGATATTACATGGAGCTGGGAGGTCTCTTGTGGACCAGTGTCCTGAAGTTGGCTCTCCCACCTCAGTGGCACAGCACTGACTCCTGGCTGCAGCACCAAGAGCCTTCATCCACACGGCTTAGAATAAAGGGGAGAAAAAGTAGAAAGAAAGAAAGAAAGAGGATAAAATAAAATAAAGTAAGGTAAAATAAAATAAGGTTATTAAAATAAAAAATAATTATTAAGAAAAAAAAGTTTTTTCAAAAAGTAAAACAAAAAAAAGGACGGATAGAACCCTAGGACAAATGGTGAAAGCAAAGCTATACAGACAAAATCTCACACAGAAGTATACACATAGACACTCACAAAAAGAGGAAAAGGGGAAAAAATAAATCTTGCTCTCAAAGTCCACCTCCTCAATTTGGGATGATTCATTGTCTATTCAGGTATTCCACAGATGCAGGGTACATCAAGTTGATTGTGGAGATTTAATCTGCTGCTACTGAGGCTGCTGGGAGAGATTTCCCTTTCTCTTCTTTGTTCACAGAGCTCCCGGGGTTCAGCTTTGGATTTGGCCCCGCCTCTGCGTGTAGGTCACTGGAGGGTGTCTGTTCTTCGCTCAGGACGGGGTTAAAGGAGCTGCTGATTTGGGGGCTCTGGCTCACTGAGGCCGGCGGGAGGGAGGGGTACGGAGTGCTGGGCGAGCCTGTGGCAGCAGAGGCCAGCGTGACGTTGCACCAGCCTGAGGCGTGCCATGCGTTCTCCCAGGGAAGTTGTCCCTGGATCCCAGGACCCTGGCAGTGGCAGGCTGCACAGGCTCCCCGGAAGTGGGGTGGGGATAGTGACCTGTGCTCGCACACAGGCTTCTTGGTGGTGGCAGCAGCAGCCTTAGCGTCTCATGCCCGTCTCTGTGGTCTGCGCTGTTAGCCGCGGCTTGCGCCCGTCTCTGGAGCTCCTTTAAGCAGCGCTCTTAATCCCCTCTCCTTGTGCACCAGGAAACAAAGAGGGAAGAAGAAGTCTCTTGCGTCTTCGGCAGGTCCAGACTTTTCCCTGGACTCCCTCCCAGCTAGCTGTGGTGCACTAGCCCCTTCAGGCTGTGTTCACGCCGCCAGTCCTCTCCCTGCGCTCCGACCGAAGCCCGAGCCTCAGCTCCCAGCCCCGCCTGCCCCTGCTTGAGCTGACAAGCCTCTCGGGCTGGTCGGCACCGATCCTCTGTGTGGGAATCTCTCCGCTTTGGCCTCCGCACCCCTGTGGCTGCGCTCTCCTCCTCGGCTCCAAAGCTCCCCCCTATCCGCCACCCGCAGTCTCCGCCCGCGAAGCGCTTTCCTAGTGTGTGGAAACCTTTCTTCCTTCACAGCTCCCTCCCACTGGTGCAGGTCCCGTCCCTATTCTTTTTTCTCTGTTTATTCTTTTTTCTTTTGCCCTACCCAGGTATGTGGGGAGTTTCTTGCCTTTTGGAAGGTCTGAGGTCTTCTGCCAGCATTCAGTAGGTGGTCTGTAGGAGTTGTTCCACATGTAGATGTATTTCTGATGTATCTGTGGGGAGGAACGTGATCTCCACATCTTACTCTTCCGCCATCTTTCCCCCTCTCTCCACCAATGTGATTTTAAAGTTGGTTTGCTGAGAGTCCTTGTAGCTTAATCTTTTCTTAATCTTTTCTTAAGGGCACTTAATCTTTTCAGGGGCTTCTCAGACAACAAGCAATACTTTTTGTATATCACATTACTCTCCCACATATTTCAAAACTACGTAACCAATCTGAAACCTCCAAAATCAAAGATGGAAAGTTAACATCTACGTGTCTAGGGTTGGCATGTTTGATATATGACATGTTTTCATGTAGTTTTAGAATATTATATCTATCTCTAAGTCATTAAAAACTCACCTAAAACTCCTATGAATTGCAATAATTTATCTCCCTGAATATTTGCTGATTTTTTTTTCTTAAATATTATAATATATATATATATATATATATTTGTTCTGCGAAAAGTTGAGGATTTGGGATTCCCTCTCACCCTCATCCCTCTACTGCTCATGGACTGAACGAATCAACAAATATTTACTGAATACCTACTATGGGACAGGCCTTGAGGACAGAATGGTGAATAATATAGAAGATAATAATAATAATACTTGCTTTTACGACATTTACAGATCTGTACAAATGAAGAGCAAATCAAGAAAGGAGATACTCTACACTTTTCAGTTTACCTTGATTTCATCAAGGTTATTTGGATTTTTCACTCGTCGGAAATAACTAGAGTTGATTCTACATGGCTTCATCCAGACAGGCTGATTCAAGTTGGGATCCTCGGCAAATATTTCTTCAAAAATCTCTTTTGTTAAATCAAAAACCGCCTTGATAGAGAAAAATAAACAAATTAAAATGGCTAAGAATCCAAATTTCAGACAACAGAGAGAAGTTTAAAAATTAGAATTATCCTTCCATGTTACATACCTGTTTGTACACCCTTTTACTAGTGCTTTCTATATCTAGACCCTTACTGGCACAGCCAAGCAGTTTTGTAGGAATACTGATGCTGTGAAGATCATGACCTAATTCTTTCCAATTCCAAAGTTCTTCTGCTGCATTGTGTACAAGAATTTCTACTTCCTCCGCAGTATGTGGGACTGCCAATAATGTTTCACATGGCTTTTGTAGAGCTCCCTTAGGTTCTGCCATTAGAGGTACAATTGTTTCTTCTGCCTTATTCTTTTGTACCTTGTGAGAAGAGCTCAAACCAAAGTCTTCATCAAACCAGTCTTGGTCATCTCCTAACACGCTCAGGAACTCCCGGCTAATCTCAAGTTCAGCAAGTCTCTTAGCAAGCTCTTCCTGCCCACTGGCACCGAATACTGGACTCTCCTACAGAAATGGAACCATTCAAACAGAGCACCATTTAGTAACCTCAGATCACTTAACAAGTTTGGGCTTTTTTTTTAAAGACAAAGCAAATATATTATTTGTATATTCACTATTTCTCTGTAAATAAGCAAGACAGAAACAATATGGTGGCTACTAATGAACAATTTAAGAAAAAAACTATCCTGTTTCCTGTAATTCTGCTCACATTAGCCTTACAACTGATTTTAATAAAATGTTTATTGATCATTTTTTCCTTTTTGTATCATCATTATTCTGTTTCTGAAGAACTGTTTTGCTTCTGAGATATGGAAATGAGATATAAAATTCTCACCTTTGGTGATTATCTAGCTCAAGTTACTCAAATTCATTACTGCTGTTCAATTGTCCATGGGCAACCTAAATAAGTTGATGGTCTGAGTATATGTCATAATGGATACATTTCAGTTTTACCAGAGTCAACATCACAACTGGTAATTTCTGCAAGGCAACTATGACTGAGTAGATATGTGAACAAATAATTTCATAGCCAAAAAAGAACTGGGTTGAGAACCAATGGAAATCTCCACGGAATAAATTTATTCAGTGAATCCAGAAAGAAATCTCATCTGTGGACAGTATACAGGGGTTTTCAACCCAGCATAAACCTGCCAGTGTTTATGACAACTCTATAGTGACCACTCATGACATAATAGAGGACAATTATACTTCAGACAGAAAAACAGCTACATGGCCTTTACAAACTACTGAAGTGATCTTTGTTTAACAAATAACACATCACCAAAAAACCTATCAGGAGCTACAGAATTAAAATGTACTATAAAGGCAAGGTTAATTGACATTTTCTCTAGACAAAATACTTACAGGTCTAGGACACATATCTGGTGAGGAAATCTCTTCTTTCTCATCTTCCAATTCAGACCTTAAGAAGCAACCTGGAACACTTGGTGACTGTTCCTCAAGATTCTGGGATAGGCCTTGGGGTGGTACTTTCTTTTGATCATCAACAAGAAGCTCTTGATTGCTAAGCTGGATTTTCTCATTCCTAGCTTTTTTGATTTGTTGTAGTTGATTGACTGTGTCCTTCACAAAGACTTTTAGTAAACTATCTGTCAGTAAGCTGACTGTTTCTAGTTGTTCCTTTGACTTTTTTTCCTCACTTGGTGGTGACCTCAGTTGGGCTTCCAATTGGTTCTTTTCTCTTGCTAAAAGGTCCAGAAGTGGGGTAGAAAGCTTTTCTGAAACTTCTGGATATAGGTTCTCTTCCTTTTCGGTAAACTGCTGTTGCTTCCTTAATTCTTCAGAAAAGGTATTACCTAAAGCATTGTCTTCTACAGCAGTGGAAACCTTTTCCGTGGCACCAGAAACAAGGTCTTTGTTTTCCTTTGAAGAAATCAGTGAATCCACTGAATTCTGCTGGTGAATATGGGTTTCAAGTACTCCAGAAATGTCCTGTATATTGTCTGTTTCTATTTTAAGGCTTCTATCAACTGAGGCTTCTGTGTCATGCATACTAGGTTGAGATTCCTTATAAAAACACTCAATCGCATCCTTTTCTCTGTCAAACTTGGGACCCTCTGTATCTTTTTGTTCTTGATTATAGTATTGATATTGTTCATCTGAATAAGAGTCTTCATCTTCATTTATGTCTACATAGTCATCGAAGTTTTCTGAAATGTGAGATATTTTTTGAGGAGGAGCAAAAATCCCATGCTTCTCTTTGCACACAAAGTATACAATGCCATCATATGTTCCACTGTTATTTCCTTCAGGTTTATCCAACTCCACTCCAGCCCAAAATCCTTTAGCAAAACTAGTCACACCTTTGAATCGAAGAGTTCCTGGCTGAACATTGCCAATCAACACCCTATCACCGATGTGGAAATCAAGTAACTCATCTGCAAGAGAAGCTGAAGCTAAGGAAGGGGATTCAGTAAGTCTCTGTTCATGCTCTACATCACTGCGCTCCTTACTTTTCATAAGCTCAGTGGGGGACTTGAGTTCTAATAGCCTTTCAGAATGGACACTGCTATGAATAGAAAGGCTTTTCTCACTGAGGCACTCACTGATTTCATCATCACTACCAAAGCTAGTGGCTCTACTTCTAGAGATCCTTGTTGCCTGTGACTTCTCTCTGCAAGACTGAGAGTCTTTCCTGAGTGACAACAAAGATGTCACCTCAAAGTCATCTTTGTACAATTCAGCTGAAATGTCTTTCTTGAAAGAAGATACTTCAAAATCTTCAGAGTATGATATCTCTTTACATGCAAAAAGATGTTCTGACCAAGATGAGTCTCTGCCCTTTATATTCTTTTGTACGTGAGTGTCTTTTTCTGATTGGATGTTTGCACTATGACCCACATCTTGATCTGACTGTCTCTCTTCTGACTCTTTTTTATGAAGATTTTCAATGGTTAATCTAACTAAGTCTTTCTGAACACTTATAGAATCTAAAGAAAGATCTTTCCTTGAAAGAATTTCAGATGAATCTCCCTGTTCCAGGTCTAGTGTCAGGAAGACATCAGGCTTCCTAGATTGTTTAGAATAGGCATCTTCAATTGCACTCTCCTCCAATTTTGCATATTCTACTTCATGTATTTCTGATTTTTGACTAGATTCTTTTTCAACCTTGGCATCTGACACATCAAGAATTCTATTAGAGGCAGTTAATTCTTTGAGAAGAGGTAATGAAGGGACATTTTCTAGAGAATCTCCAGAGTCTGCTCTGGTTCTCCTTGATGATCTGAGAATTGGAGAAGAAGTCTGAAAGTGCTCTTCTGTTCGACTGTCCAATTCAATCATTCTCTTTGCATATGCAGATAAAGAGCTTTCTGACACTGATCTCTCAGAACCTGCCAATGCAGCATCTTAAAGGGAAAAAAAAGATCACATCAAAATTATCTAATTCAATTTCTGGAACCAAAGTTTAAATAAAAGCTAAATATTGGTGAGAAAAAGCTCTGGTCAATAAATAGGACCTGTTTTACAGGTTACAGTATAAGGTAAGTTTTTCCTTTAAGAGAATATACTGTACCAACAATAAACAGAACATTTAAAAAATGACTGAAAATTTAAAGTTTGGTATAATTTTTTAAGTGTTGTCAACTTACAAAGTAAAGAAAAATGGATCAAAGTTTATGGAAATGTTAATCCTCAAATCATGCAAAAACAGAATTGTATGATGGATATTACATATATTCTTCGAAAACAAAAGCAATGAAGGAAGGACAAATGCAGGGACTTCAACTAACCTCTTGAATGTAAAAAAGGAAAAAAAATCAATTATTTCTGCAACTATAGCACTTTAAGAGCTAAAATTGCAAAATAAGAAGAAAATAAGGTTTGATGAACTAACAAACCACGAATTACAAGTTTTAAATTCAAATCTCTGTTTTGTCATTGTTACTAGGTAGGCTTTTTCATGTCTCAGTTTTATTTCCTCATTGAATTACACTTTATTTTCAATAGTTCTTATCTTTCTTTGGATTAAATTGAAAAAAAATGTATGTAACTACTTACACTGAGAAACAGCATAGGCTGAAAATATATATAATCAGATACAAAATCTGCTTAAGGGAGAATTTAGATAATGACGATACACTCACATCCATTTTGGATTAATGTCTTTATGCCTCAGTTTTCATCAGTTATTGGGACAATAAAGACTGATTCACATAACTTAGGCATAACCAACAAATCACTTTAAAATAGTAACTTAAAATAACTTAAAATAAAAGTAAAAGTAACTTAAAATATTAAATAATCTATTATCTTTAAGAAATTCACTTTTTAACCAAAAAGCTGCAGAGGTGGAATTTTGTAACTTGTATAATCTTTAGTCTATGTAGATACTATGTGATTATTTTTTCTAGTTACATACCAACATGTTCAGCAATAGACTCCAGGGATCCTCTGGAACGTTCTGACTCTGTCAGTGATTTCCAATTCTTTGCTGTTTCAGATCTAAAGTAGAAAAATTAATAAACAGAAATAAATGTATTGCTGATACTGTAATAACTGGTAACAAAAAGCAGTCAATTCTTAGACAACTGCCTCTTTTTTCTTCTTCGCAGGAAGTATTCCAACCTTTGCCACTTCCACCAAGTCTATTTGTGGCCTTCATCACACTCAGTAGATGATCTTGCCTCTTTTAATGAGAGAAACAGAGGCCATCAGCATGACCCTTCTTATCTTCAACCTTTTTACCTACAAATTTATCTATATTCACAGCCATCCCAACTGCCTTTCCTCCTGTCTGCAAGGAAGAAAAAGGTGTATCTCTCACACTTGTTCAAACTTCTTTCTGCCCCAAATCCCATACATTTCCACAGCCTCATTGATGGTACTCTTCAACTGTCCATTCTTTTTCCTACAATCTTTAGTCCTTCAATCTGGTGACTTTTTTCCCCTCAGCTTATATGCATGCCTCAAGCCTCAAAAAAATCCCCCCCCCCCGATCTTTTTCTTCCCTTGTTTTTTAAAGTTTTTATTTTATACTGGACTGTAGTTGACTTACAATGTTGTGTTAGTTTCAGGTATACAGCAAAGTGATTCAGTTATACATATATCTATTCTTTTTAAAATTCTTTTCCCATTTAGGTTGTTAAAGAATACTGAGCAGACTTTTCCCCCTCAATTCTTTATTCCTCCACCTGGTGCTACTGTCCTCTTTCATGCTTTAAGTTGACATTCACAATCTTCATTTTCTTGCTTTCTTTTTATTTGCTAAGTCATAATATTTGGCTTCTACTCCTACTTCTTTATAACCCCCTTAAATGTTGCTATTTTATCATATTTAGTACTTGGCTCCCTTTTATTCTCTCTGAATTTGCAGACCTTTTTCACCCAAATGTTCACCCAAATGTTGTTATATTTATAGCTTCAACCACCATCTATATGCTGATCACCCCAAATTAAAAAGCTAACATCTTTCCTGGATAATTCCACTTAGATGAACTACAGGTACCTCAAAATTAACATTTTAAAACCAAAATCATAAGACTCCCACCGAAGAACACCTAATTTTCCATTTAGGTTAGTGGAACTTTGACCCAACAAACTACTATTTAAGAGAAACACGGGAGTCATCCAGCTTTTTCCTGCTTCCCTATCTAGCACTTTAATTTGTAAAGTATACTTCTTAAAAATTCCTAAAATCGATCTCCTATTCTCTATTCTTATTACAGTGCATTATCTGAGGGCTGGCTTAGACTACTGTTATCCCTGCTTCTAAACTTACCCCTTTCTATCTTTCCTTCATATTGTAGTCAGAAAGATTTCTCTAAACAGAAATCTGATTCTACCATTCTCTGGTTAATAAAACTATAAAACCATTCAATGGATTGTAGAAATTAAAATAAAACTTATGTATAATGTAATATAAAGGAAAAATGTATAAGTAACAAAATTACACACAAAATCTAAGCATAAAAAATCCTAGATGGGGCTTCCCTGGTGGCGCAGTAGTTGAGAGTTCGCCTGCTGATGCAGGAGACACGGGTTCATGCCCCAGTCTGGGAAGATCCCACATGCCGCGGAGCAGCTAGGCCCGTGAGCCATGGCCGCTGAGCCTGTGCGTCCGGAGCCTGTGCTCCGCAACGGGAGAGGCCACAACAGTGAGAGGTTCGCGTAACGCAAAAAAAAAAAAAAAAAAAAAAACCTAGATGGAAATATATCTAATTGTTGACATTTGTTGTTTTGGGATAGTTAGGTATGATATGATTTAAACTTTTATCTTTTTACCACTTCCCTCAATATTCTAGTAGCAATAATAATAACAACTAATACATAGTGCTAACTGTGTGCTAGGCCCTGTTCTACGTTAAGTCTTTTAACTCTCATAACAAGTTTATTACTCAGGTGTTGGTATAGGGATCTAAATCCCTATTACAAAATTGAAACACAGACAGGTTAAATAACTTGCCCCAAATTAAAAAGCTAGCTGGTACTGGAGTCAGGATTCAAACCCCGGTAATGCTAAATTAATTGTAATGAGCCTCTATAACATTTCTAAAAAACATTTCTAAAATATTTCTAAAAAATATCCTAAAATATGCTTTTAAAAAAAATTTAACAGCGTCACATCTTCTAAAAAAGTAAATTAGAAACTACTAAGAATGCGTGAGTACAAGGTTATCACAATTTGTTTTTTATTTTTCCAGTCTCTTCTCCTAACTCCAGCTACATCCTATGATGTTCAGCTTCCATGATATGCCAAGCTCTCTGTTGCTTCTGGTCACTCATGAATGCCCTTCTCTCTGAAATATCCCCTATTTCTCAGTCCCACTTACCTATATAACCTCTACTCACTCAAAATTTAGTTTAAATATTACTACCTGACTTTCTTATATACCATATTATATATTCTAATAGTGCTACTTTGTATCTTCTGTATTTGTATTCACTGATTGCATAATATTCTATCCCTGGAAAGAACCATCATTTACTGGGCTATTCACCACCAATATTTTCACTTCTACAATTTCACAGTTACCTAAAAGATAGCTTCTACTTAAAACCTTTCCTTATTCCTTTCTCAAACAAGGCAGAATATAGGTTAGTTATCAAAAATTTCTACCTGTGTAGTGGAAGGGGCTTGATCTTGGGTTTTTCAGAAGCTGAGGAGAGCGTTTTAATCTGAGGCTTGGCTGTTGGTGATGTTTCCAAATCTCGGCTAAGCTCGGCTTCAGTTTTCTTAATGAATTCATCATATGACTAAGTTTAGAAAAATCAGAGGAATCACTACACAGAATTTTTTAAACTATCTTAAATTATAAAATAGTATATTTTATGGTAAAATATTCAAACCGTAAAAAAGATATAAAATTCTTTCTCCCTGCATCAGTATTATTTCCCAGAGTTCTAAAATCAGTTACTTGTATAGCCTTCTTGAAATAGTCTATGTATAAGCAAGCTGTATAATTGTAATACTAATATCAATTAGGAAATGACAGTCTCAGTCTACAGAAGTTTAATACTTTTGAAGCAATAGTTCAGGCCGTGCCACATTAAAAAACTTCTTTAGCTAATTATATAATTATTCTTTAAAGGATGCCTTAATACATTCCTGGTATTTTTAAGAAGTTTAGCCTTTACACTAAGTTTCAATGGCAGTAAGCTTCTTAAGGGGTGAGCACTTCAGGAATACAAATTTCAAGGAGAGAGAAGGGAGTGGTTGGGAGTATGATAATATAGAATTGCAAAAATATTTCTTAGTCATTAGCCATTCTGTAAACAAAACTTTACTAATTTATAATTCTAACTTGAATGAAATCTAAGGGAAGCCCTCCTTCTATTAGAAAAACCTCCTCAGTTTTCTAGCCTAAAATTAATCCCTACTTTTACTTCTCTCACATTTAAGACCACAGCTGTTTTGCTCAACACGATATGTCCAGTACCTATTCACAGTGTCTGGCTCAAAGAAGGCTGAGTGAATGAGCAGATGGATGTTTGTCAACTGCTGCAGTTCCCTAAAACTTAGGCTAAAATCACTATTTTTATAACTATCACCGTCTATGTTACCTTCCTCTGAACTGTCAATGTTTTGATAAACATTGGTATTAAACATATACTACAGCTAGATGATTTGGCTAGCTAGGTATACATAAGGACAATGATTTCTCAGATCTGAAAGCTATACTTATATGAGTGTAGTTCATTTATTAAATATGTGATCAAATAAAATCCAAAAGGTTTTTTTCATATGAACTGCTATGTATTATATATTTCTCTATCATATACTATAATTGTAAAATCTAAATACAGAACTTTCTTTTGCCTTTATTTAAACCGTTTAATAGAATGTTGAATGAGATGGATCTTTTGTATCCTTCTCTAGATATCCTTCCGGGTGACATACCTATTAATGAACTTTTTGGGCAATGCCATTCAATCTAACAGT
The DNA here is from genome assembly GCF_951394435.1 of Stenella coeruleoalba. Taxonomy (NCBI): domain Eukaryota; kingdom Metazoa; phylum Chordata; class Mammalia; order Artiodactyla; family Delphinidae; genus Stenella; species Stenella coeruleoalba. Next base: position 177,116,213 of record NC_137169.1, read on the forward strand.
ATTTCATTTAGCTTTCAATGGCTCCACATGACCTATAGCAGTACTTTTAAATCCTGGGCCCCACCCTAGACCAATTAAATCAAAATCTCTGGAAGTGAGCCTGGATATTTGTATTTTTCAAAAAAGCTCCTCAGTTAATTCTAATGTATAGTCAGGTTGAACGCTACAGACCTATACAGGATGAAGTCCAAACTTATCAGTCTGGTTTCTAAGGCCCTGAACATGATCTTTATTTTTAAATTTTGTTCCTCACTACTTTCCAACATGAACTTCTCAGCATGGCCACTGAATCTTAACCACTTTTTCTTACTTCTAAACATATGTGCAAGTTACAATTCCCATTCCCATCTCTGTATTGTGTGCCTGTGTAAACGTCTATCTTCTCCAGATCTGTTAGCAGGTCTATTTTCTATGTGGAAGATAATGTAGTGTAACAGCAGGGGCACAGAATTTGGAATTCGAGCTAGATTAAAATCCTAGTTTTAACACATGTGAGCTGTGTGTCTGTGGATATCATTAATCTCACTAAAACTTAGTTTCCTCATCTGTAAAAGAGGGATAGTAATATCTACACCTTGTTACTTTGAGGATAAAATGAAAAATACGTGTAAAGTAATTAGCTGAGTTTCCAGCACATAAATATGCACCTGATTAATTAATGTAGGAGGACACATGTTTGGTGTTACCACACAAGGATGATTAAAAGAACAGAAATTCTGGCTAAGCATAACAAAGAGCTTTCTAACACTTAGAGCACCTCGAGTCCAACCGATGAAACCAACTGCCTTGAAAATCTGAAATTTGCTATTACTGGAAGTGTCTGGATAGAAGCTGAATGATCAGGTCAGGCCGTGAGAAGGGATTCTTATGATGAGCAGGAAGTTCAGACCGGTTCTATAACGAATGTGGTGTTTAGGAACACTAGGCTGGCAGAATGCATGTAAGCTATAGGGAAGCGACCAGAGGCAGGGACATTTAAGAGGCTATGTAGACAACAGAGGCAGGAGGACATAAGGGCCCCAAATAGCTTGATGGCAGTAAGAATGGAAAGGGACAAGCAAGAAGATTTATGAAAAAAGTACCAATGGGATCTGGTGACTGAATGGATGGGAGAAAACAGAATGAGGAAGACATAAAAACTAGGTTTCCAGACTGGGGTAGGATCAGGGAAGGTTGCTAGAGTTAAGGAAAGTCAAGTTTAGAGTTATTATTTAGGAGCCATTCAAACAGTACAAAGAGTCGTACTAATAAGTCGTGTGGCATGAAACACCACTCCGCTTTAAAAAAAAAAAAAAGGCAGTAACAGTTCCAATAGCTAGGATTATTTATCTAATGGTTCTTTGCTTTAGAGGACAGGGATATCAATTTTTCTTTCATAGGCCTAATCTTTCTTCTTTAGAAAAAAACTTATTTTTATACTTTTACTATTTACTTTAATACCTGATATTATAATATTTAACATTTTAATTTAATATTTAATTTAATCTTTCAAGCAAGAGTTTGTTCAGATTTTTTTTTAAAGTTAGGTTAAAATGTGGTACAAAATTAATATTGAAAAATTCTAATCCATTACTTTATTAACAACACTAAAAACATTTCAGGGTTCACATTTATATTAGCCTTGAAATTAAACCCCTTTCTTCTTATTTCTAACCTCCAATTGTTTGATTAGACTGGCTTCTTGGGCTTTCAGTCTTTCCTTTTGCCTTTTTTTCTGTTCCTTCTTCAGTTGGTCCACAACTGATTTTCTTTTCCGCAGCTCATCCTTCAGGGCTCTGATCCTACCTTCAATGTCACTCTGGTCAGATGTAGTTTCTAAAAGAGATACAGAATCTTTTTATTTAACTTAAAAATAAAGCTAACTCAGTAACTATTAATAAAAAGCACCAATGTAAAGTCAATCTAACATTTAAAATTTGAGCTTCAGAAAAAAATTATTAGTGATTTGCATCCTTTCTTTTCCCCTAAATCTCTATGGGGAGGGTGGGTGTCTTCCTATCTGTTTTCACTTTCTAATTGCACTATTTGAAACTGCAAATAAATCTCAAGGTACCCTGTTCTTGATAAGATAAGCAGCTGGAAGTTGAAAAACTTTTGGTTAGTAAACTTTGGACATTCTGCAAGGATTTAGTTCCTGGTGACAAGACAGCCATATTTAACTGTACTTCCTCTTGGTTATTAATAGTAGTTTGATAGTTTTTAAGTCATATTAAAATCAAAGTGGAATTTTAACATTTTAAATTGATTGTGAGTCATCAGCTGATGTCTTAACATCACATAAAAGGAGAGAGAAAAATTATAAAGAAATATACTCTGCAGTAAGCTTTCTTTGGAAGTTCTTAAAATATTTAAAATAACTGAAATGAAACTAGTTAAATCTTATTTTCTTCCCAACAATTCAGACACATATATACACATAAAGTAGATGTCCAGTCATAGCAAAATCATGAAAAAGACATTTCATTGTAAGTGTCATGCATATCTTATAAAAATAAGTATCATTTAAAAACACTGTTTATTTCACTACACATGGAAATTACATAGAAAAAAAAAAAAGACTGTTCCTCACAGCTCCTCCCTGAATCACACAATGGTGTCATTTAATGAGTGAGACATTTAATAGTCTTATAAGAGAAATACTATTGTATACAAATCTGAAGACTCAGATGGACATTACAACATTATATCATAAACAATCAGGTTTTTTCAAGCATTTCAGATTAAACTGCATAGAACTAGTCACAGAATTTATTTTAAAAAGATAATAGTCTTTTTTTGCAATGTGATCTAAATATCTGGATTACAAATAATGACATCTAAGTTCCTGCCACTTTTATGTCTTAACTTAAGGTATACTAGGAAGTTATATCCATCTTATACCAGTAGTCGCATCAGACTGAGCCCTTAGCATGGGCAAAGTTTACTACTTAGTGATCAACACTCATAAAATGAAGTAACAATAAAGGCCATTTTCAACTCAGGATCTATTACTAGTAATCGGTAAGGTGTTTGACACTTACCCATTTCTAGAATTGATGTGAAAATTAAATAAGGTATATAAAGCATGTAGCACAGTACCTGGACTACTATTACAGCTCAGTAAATGGTGGTAGTATTAGTACACATAAAACAAACATTTTTATGTAGCCATATTTTATGTAACATATTTTTTGGTTTAAAACTAAAAAAGGTTGTAGAGATGAGATATCAACTGAATATCCTGCTCATGCTTTCTTTTAATTTCTGAAGAAAATAATCAATTGGTTTCAGGGTTAAAAGACTCTGAACCTTAGCGGTAAGCTTTACAGTGATTTAACTGATGATTCTAGTACAATAATTGGGGGTAGGACTGTAGGCTGGGCAAAAAATTATAATCTTTCTAAAATGAAGTATAAATCCATATCTTTGCATCTTCTACAGCTGTGTATTCTTTTAACTGTGTATTCTTTATGTGCTTCCAAAACTTGAGATGTTACTTTGATAAAATTTTATAGGAGACTACTACACTCCCACAGACTTAGTTTCAACTCTGCCCCCCAAAAGTTTATTTTAAATGAATATATTTTAAAAATTGGATATGTCAACAGTGATTTTTTAAAATAAAAATATCTTTATCATCTATGATTGTGAAGATTTAATAGCAGATGATGAGAAACTTCAAGTTTTAGATGAAAGACCTTGGGAAATGTTTTTATTTTTAAGTACTAAAGAAACGAAAATCCTACAAATGAAGGGTAGAGATTAAGTAAAAGTCTATGAGAGTGAATGGGAATACATTTTATATACGCCCAAATCTAGTATTACAACAGTGTTTATCATCAGTAACATCTAAGAGAATCTCTATAATTTTTTTTTTTAATCCAAGAGACTTTCTAGATTAATGCATTGTCTTTATGAAATTCTCTCCTACAGGGTTTTTTGGAAGGTGAGGGGACAGGGGAAGTGGCAGGTAAATGATACTTCAGTTTGTTGAAACACATCAAGACAGAATAAGCAGATGGACAGAATAACTCAATCAAAAATTAAGTTCGGGGGCTTCCCTGGTGGTGCAGTGGTTGAGAGTCCGCCTGCCGATGCAGGGGACATGGGTTCGTGCCCCGGTCCGGGAAGATCCCACATGCCGCGGAGCGGCTGGGCCTGTGAGCCATGGCCGCTGAGCCTGCGCGTCCGGAGCCTGTGCTCCGCAACGGGAGAGGCCACAACAGTGAAAGGCCCGTGTACCGCAAAAAAAAAAGAAAAAAAAAAATTAAGTTTGATTATCTGACACATGCTGACTGTATTAATTTTGGTTTATAACAAACTCTCCATCACTTAAGTGAGAAAGGTATTATATAACTCCACTACATTAAAATTTACCACTTCCATAAATACTGCATATAAATGATGTCATCATGAATAGGTAGATGGCATTATAGTTGAAAAATCTCAGAGCTGTTTTTCTAAAGCTGTTCTTGCTTAAATATGTTTTACCAATAAAACAGTATCTTATAAATATTATCATTAATCCTTGTTGCATAACTCATGCAAGGATGGTTAAGATATTATTTTCCATTGCTACAGATAGAAAAGATTATCTAATATGGGAAGGAAACTTAAGAGAGTCATCAGTATGTAATAGAGCCATGATGAGAATCCATATTTGCAAGTATCAAGTTTATGTCCACTGACATACTATTCTACTGGCAGTAACTTTTCACCAGAGTACATGAAAGCAAATATATAAAAATGCTAATCACTTGCAACAGATAAATATGACAGACAGGGACTTCCCTGGTGGTCCAGTGGTAAAGAATCTGCCTTGCAATGCAGGGAACGTGGGTTCAATCCCTGGTCAGGGAACTAAGATCCCACATGCCGCGGGGCAACTAAGCTGTGTGCCACAACTACTGAGCTCACGCGCCTCAACTAGAGCCCGCATGCTGCCAACTACAGAGCCTACACGCTCTTTAACCCGTGCGCCACAACTAGAGAAGAGAAAACCTTCATGCCACAACTAGAGAGAAACCTGCACACCACAACTAGAGAGAAGCCCACGCACCACAATGAAGATACCCCATGTCTCAACAAAGATCCCGCGTGCTGCAACTAAGACCTGACACACCCCAAAATAAATACAATAAACAATAAATAAATCTTAAAAAAAAACAATTTAAATATGACAGACAACATTCTTCAACTTTAATTACTGGCTTGATCCAGTAATTCCATTTCTAAGAATTTATTCCTACTGAAATATTCAACAGGGATCTATATAAATGAAGATGTTCATTACAGCATTATTTGAAATATTGAAAATTTTGAGAAAACCTACATGACTATCACTAGGGAAATGGTTAAATAAATTATGGTATACCTACCCTTTGAAATATTATGCAGTTATTCAAAGAATAAAGGAGATCTATAAATATGGGCATGGGGAAAAAATCCATGATTTATTACTGTTTAAAACATTGAAAACAAAGGGGGTACAGAATAGAATCAAAGGTCAAAAAATGAATAGTATTTTTCACTTTTCCTTTACTAAATGTCTACTCTCAAAAGAAAACTGAAAATGAACTCAAAAGACATACACTCAACATGGTATTAATCTTCCTCAGAATCCTACATAAACAAGTATTGTCTGTCTAGATATGCCTCCCACGATCAATGCCTTGAATCAAGTCTTCTAGAGTAAAGGCTGTTTATTCTTTCGTAATCTATATGCCACAGAGATTTACAGTATGATAGAGGTTATGGGAAAACAGATAATGCTCCCCACTGCCATGTGCAGTCTCTTCTCTACTTTTCCTCCCTTTAGTCTTATGCTACCCTGCTCTACCACCTCCTATTTCTCCTCACTGTCATCATTAAATCATTCAAGAAACATTTAATAAATACCTACTATGTGCAATGCAAAGTACCTGCTAGGGCCTGGTGCTACAACTGTTAAAACATAGGACTTTCCTTTGCAGAAGTCTATATTCTAGTAGGGGAAACCTGCTGTGTAAAGTTTGATTACAATTTATGTGTTGCCTGGTATAACAAGTTGAAGAGCAGAGCACTATGGGAACACATAAGCAGTGCCTGACACACACCAAAAATTCAAAGAATGTGTGATGAATAAATGACTATTAACATCCAAGAATATAACAATTTATCATATTGGTGTAATTAGGGATATAATTATCAATGAAAAGCAAAGAATTATGCGATTCAGTCTTGGCAAGAAAAAAGTCTTTACAAATGAAACAAAGAATAACATTTTACCAGCCATACAGTTAGACAAAGCTTATTAAAGAGGAATTCAAATATAGTGCAAAGAAAACTAACTCCTCCTTGTTAGTCTTACCTGACTGTGTCATAGATAATGACTCATCTGACCAACTATAACAGTGTTGATGGGACTTGACGGGTAGACGACATTGTCCTCCAGTTCTATGACTTCCTTTGCTAGACTCCTGCTTTGACACAGATGTGCAGCTTTTAGGAGGTGACTGTTCAAACAGAAAATCAAATGGGAACCGTTTTGTGATACAGTTGTAAAATTCTATTTAAAATTCAAGATACGAACCAGTTGAAGATAATATTTACAAAGAGTTTTAAATAACTTTATGAAATAAAAAGTGAAAAAAGTTTGCAAAATATACTAAGGATAAGATCTTGACTTTTTAAAGGTAGAGAAAAAAGTTATAAAAAAGCATGCTTTTAAAAAATGTTTATAATAAATTATGAGTGATACTTACCCCCTTATTCGTTTTGAATCAGTGATACTTACCCCCTTATTTGTTTTAACTTTAAAATCAGTGATACTTACCCCCTTATTCGTTTTAACTTTAAAAATACTAAATATGGGGGTGCAGATATCTCTTCAACATAGTAATTTCACTTCCTTCAGATATATATCCAGAACTGAATTTGCTGGATCATACGGTAGGTCTTCATTAACAGATGAATGGATAAAGAAAATATGACATACACACACACACACACATGCACACACACAAATACTATTCAGCCATTAAAAAACCCAAACAAACCAGAAATCCTGTCATTTGAGACAACACGGATGGATCTTGAGGGCATTGTACTAAGTGAAATAAGTCAGAGAGAGAAAGACAAATACTATATGATCTCACTTATATGTGGAATCTAAAAAAACCCAAACTCATAGAAAAAGAGATCAGACTTGTGATCAGCAGAGGTGGGGGTGGAGAGGTGGGGGAACTGGGTGAAGCTGGTTGAAAAGTGTAAGCTTCCAGTTATAAGACATATAGGTACTGGGGATGTAATGTACAACATGATGACTATAGTTAACACTGCTATATGGTATATTTGAAAGGTGCTAAAAGAGTAGATCCTAAAAGTTCTCATCACAAGGAAAAAAACTTTTTGTAACTATATGAGGTGATGGATATTAACTAAACTTATTGTGGTAATCATTTCACAATATATATATATATGTCAAGTTATTATGCTGTACACCTTTAACTCACACAGTGCTGTGTGTCAATTGCATGTCAATAAAACTGAAAAAAAATTTAAATATACTAATGTACTACTTTTATGGAAGGAAAGAAGGAGAAATGGAAGCGGGAAGGGAAGAAAAAGAGCATAAGAAGACTGCCCAAATGAGATTATTTATTACAAAGGGTGTAATTTCTACCTTGATATCAAGTGGAAGTGAGAATGTCTGATTTGATTCCTAGCTATCACCACTTCCTATCCCTGTGACTATGGGCAAGTTTCTTAGCCTGCTAAGCTTCAGAGTGGGGCTTAAAATCTAAAGAATTGTTGTGAGGATAATCTACATAAGGCATTCAGCATACTACCTGGCACTTGGTACGTAAACACTCAATAAATATTACTTCTTATTATAGAAGTGACTTTAAGACACACTGAATTTAGGTGGATTCTTTTTTTTAAACACAAAGAGGCTTTAACAATGTTTGTGTTCACTTATAATATTTAATATTGTTATGCTATAAAAAGAAACAAAATTGAACTATTTGTATTGAGGTGGATGGACCTAGAGTCTGTCATACAGAGTGAAGTAAGTCAGAAAGAGAAAAACAAATACCGTACGCTAACACATATATATGGAATCTAAAAAAAAAAAAAAAGGTTCTGATGAACCCAGGGGCAGGACAGGAATAAAGACACAGATGTAGAGAATGGACTTGAGGACACGGGGAGGGGGAAGGATAAGCTGGGTCGAAGTGAGAGAGTAGCACTGACATATATACACTACCACATGTAAAAGAGATAGCTAGTGGGAAGCAGCTGCATAGCACAGGGAGGTCAGCTCAGTGTTTTGTGACCACCTAGAGGGGTGGGATAGGGAGCGTGGGAGGGAGGGAGACGCAAGTGGGAAGAGATATGGGAACATATATATATATATATATATATATATATATATAACTGATTCATTTTGTTGTGAAGCAGAAACTAACACACCATTGTAAAGCAATTATACTCCTATAAAGATGTTAAAAAAAAAAAAAAGAAAAGCCACACTGGTGTGGTTTAAGGTCTTATTGTTTCTATTACATGACAAAACAGACTATAATAAGAACTTGTATTGTCTCACATATTATCTTTATTAAAAACTTTAGAAGTTCCTATCCCCTAAATATTAAAAACTTCACAGCATATAATTTTATAACTGCCCCTAAAGCTAAAATTCATATATTTATAAATCTTTAGGAGTCAAGGAAAAGCTTTATTTCTACTCAAATGTCATATAGTATATGTTACAGGTATGGGTGATAGTCAATGCTGTCCTTTAATAGCAAGAATATAACTGTTAATAATATACCTTTCAGGCAGGTTTTTTTCTAAAGAACCTTTAAGATATAAATATATATTAACTTACATGTTTACTAGGCGAGGTAGAAGATTCCAGTTCTTGTGAAAAAACCATTTCTTCAGTAAGTATACTGTGATCTGGACTTCCAGGCTGCTCCTGAACTATAGATTCAGATGGTATATATTCAACAGCAGGGCTGCCCAATTCTTCTGGAATAGAGCTTTCACTGTGTAGATGAGAGTAGGAAGGTATTGGAGATTCTGTTTCACTCACTATTTCTAGAAGAGGGTGAAAACAAGAAAAAGTACACAATCTTGGTCAAGGGACATGTTCATCTGTTAAACTTCACATTTGTTTTCAGCATAATTTCATTAGTTGCATTTAGATATAATTTTTAATCCCACCACTTAGTGAATCACATTTACTATAATATCCATTAGTCTAAGAATTTTGGCTGCTGCAAACTGAGAGAAGATATCTGTAACATATAATCAGCAATGATAATGACTGACAACCTGAATGTAAAGATGCACAGCAATTACAACTCATATATTCATTTAGAAATGGAATCAATCCAACCACTTTGGAAAGAAATTTGGGAGTATCTGGCAAAGATGAAAACACTCTATGATCTAGCAATTCCACTTCTAGGTATAAATCCTAGATAAATCTTGTATACATGCAGCAGGAAACATGTACATGGTTACTAGTAGTATTGTTATAATAGTCAAAAACTAAGTAAAATAAGTAAATTGTGGTATATTTATAAACTGAAATGCTGCACAGCAATAAGAATGAATGAACTGCATGCACTGATGGAGATATATTATGAATTTTACTCAGCACTTTCAGAATTTGTAGCACTGCCTTGCCTCTGGAATTTCCTGTCCATTGTGGCCTCTCCTCTAAAAAAACAAATACTTTTGACACTTAACATAAAATTCTTGACATTATACTTGTCTAACCTTAAGAATGTACACTGCTTTCCTTCTTTATCACTATGGATACAATGTCCCACAAAGATTAGGTTATATCACACTTTGGGTCAATACTGATAACATTTGGTATACTCAATTCCAAAAGTATCACTGAAGACTTCGGGCCTGAAATTCATAAAATAAGTTTATTTAGCAAAAGAAATACCTATATCCCAAAGAATGTTTCACTTCAATAAACAAGGATGACCTAACACCTAAAAGCATTTCAGTTAAAAATTTTAAAAGATGTCTTTTTGGAGGGCAATTGCCCCGCCCACTTGGGCAGAGGGAGCCTGTTGAGCTCCCAGGCCTGTCCCCTGTCCTCCAAAGTCCCCCTCCAGGCCACGTAGGTCCTTGGGGGCATAGGAGGGAACGCAGGGAGATCAGGAAAGTCAGTGGGGAGGCACCCTCCCAGATTGGAGGAGCAGGAGAGGACAGGACGGTGTGTGCCCCACGCACTTGAGCCCAGGAAGCCTGCTGCGCTCCCAGTGAGGTACCCTGCCCTCTGAGACCAGGGGTGGGGGGTACACCTGGGTCCCTTCTGTTCCTTGAGCCAAAGCCCCAACCGCCACAGCCCCCAGGGCCTTTTCCAGCCCTGTGGGTCCTGAGCATTGGCCCCGCCCTCCACCCAAACCTCGCCTTTGCTTAGGCCCCGCCCTCCACAGCCAAGGCCTTCCTCCCCCCTACTCCACCCTTTTTTCTTTTCTCTCCTCTTTTTTACTATTGTGGTACTGATATACCTTCCAGGTGTTGATTCATCTATATTTTTATTTTTATATTCTTCCTAACATATCTGTTAGTTTCCTAGTCTAACTTTATTTTTTACTTTGTTACTGTTCTTTTTTTTTTTTTTGCTGCCCCAGGCGGTTTGTTGGATCTTGGTTCATGAGCCCGGGGTTGGGCCAAAGCTCTTGCGGTGGGAGATTTGAGTCTGAACCATTGAACTAACAGAGAACCTCAGACCCTAGGGAATATTCATCGGAGTGAGGTCTCACAGAGCTCCTCATCTCAGCACCAAGACCCAGCTCTACCCAACAGCCTACAAACTCCAGTGTTGGAAGCCTCAGGCCAAACAACCATTAAGACAGGAACACAATCCCACTCATTAAAATTAAAAAAAAAAAAAAAAAAAGGAGATGGGAAGAAAATACGTCACAGATGAAGGAGCAAAGTAAAAACCTACAAAACCAAATAAATGAAGAGGAAATAGGCAATCTACCTAAAAAAGAATTCAGAGTAACAACAGTAAAGATGATCCAGAATCAGAATGGAGGCACGGATTGAGAAAATACAAGAAATGTTTAACAAAGATCTAGAAGAACTAAAGAACAAACAGAGGTGAACAACACAATAACTGAAATGAAAAATACACTAGAAGGAATCAATAACAGAATAACTGAGGCAGAAGAATGAATAAGTGAGCTGGAAGAAAAAATGGTGGAAATAACTGCCAGGAAGCAGAAGAAAGAAAAAAGAATGAAAAGAATTGAAGACAATCTCAGAGATATCTGGGACAATACTAAATGCATCAACATTTGAATTATAGGGTTCCCAGAAGAAGAAGAGAAAAAGAAAATATTTGAAGAGATTATAGTTGAAAACTTCCCTAACATGGGAAAGGAAATAGTCACTCAAGTCCAGGAAGCACAGAGAGTACCATTCAGGATAAACCCTAGGAAAAACACACCAAGACACATATTAATCAAACTAACAAAAATTAAATTCAAAGAAAAAATATTAAAAGCAGTGAGGGAAAAACAAAAAATAACATACAAAGGAATCCCCATAAGGTTATCAGCTGATTTTTCAGCAGAAACTCTGCAGGCCAGAAGGGAGTGGCAGGACATACTTAAAGTGATGAAAGAAAAACCTACAACCAAAATTACTCTACCCAGCAAGGATCCCATTCAGATTCGATGGAGAAATCAAAAGCTTTTCAGACAAGCAAAAGCTAAGAGAATTCAGCACCACCAAACCAGCTTTACAACAAATGCTAAAGAAACCTCTCTAAGTGGGAAACACAAGAGAAGAAAAAGACCCACAAAAGCAAACCCAAAACAATGAAGAAAATGGTAATAGGAACATACATATCGATAATAACCTGGAATGTAAATGGATTAAATGCCCCAACTAAAAGATACAGACTGGCTGAATGGATACAAAACAATAAGAGCCATATATATGCTGTCTACAAGAGACCCACTTCAGACCTAGGGACACATACAGACTGAAAGTGGAGGGATGGAAAAAGATATTCCATGCAAATGGAAATCAAAAGAAAGCTGGAGTAGCAATACTTGTATGAGATAAAGTAGAGCTTTAAAATAAAGACTGCTACAAGAGATAAGGAGAGACACTACTTCATGATCAAAGGATCAATCCAAGAAGAAGATATAATAATTATAAATGTTTATGCACCCAACATAGGAGCAGCTCAATAAATAAGGCAAATGCTAACAACCATGAAAGGAGAAATTGACAGTAACACAATAATAGTAGGGGACTTTAACACCCTGCTTACACCAATGGACAGATCATCCAAATAGAAAATAGATAAGGAAACACACACTTTAAATGACACAACAGACCAGATAGATCTAACTGATATTTATAGAACATTCCACCCCAAAGTGGCAGAATACACTTTCTTCTCAAGTGCACACGGAACATTCTCCAGGATAGATCACATCTTGGGTCACAAATCAAGCCTCGGAAAATTTAAGAAAACTGAAATCGTATCAAGCATCTTTTCTGACCGCAATGCTATGAGGTTGGAAATCAATTACAGGAAAAATACTGTAAAAAACACAAATACATGGAGGCTAAATAGTGTGCTACTAAATAACCAAGAGATCACTGAAGAAATCAAAGAAGAAATTAAAAAATACATAGAAACAAATGACAATGAAAACATGACGACCCAAAACCTATGGGACACAGCAAAAGCAGTTCTAAGAGGGAAGTTTATAGCAATACAATCTCACCTCAAGAAACAAATATCTCAAATAAACAATCTAACCCTACACTTAAAACAACTAGAGAAAGAAAAACAAAGAAAACCCAAAGTCAGTAGAAAGAAAGAGATTCATAAAGATCAGAGCAGAAATAAATGAAACACAAACGAAGAAAACAAGAGCAAAGATCAATAAAACTAAAAGTTGGTTCTTTAAGAAGATAAACAAAATTGATAAACCCTTAGCCAGCCTCATCAAGAAAGAAAGGGAGAGGATGTAAATCAATAAAATTAGAAATGAAAAAGGAGAAATCACAACTGACACTGCAGAAATACAAAGGATTATAAGAGACTACTCCAGACAACTATATGCCAATGAAATGGAGAACCATGAAGAAATGGACAAATTCTTGGAAAGGTACAATTTTCCTAGACTGAACCAGGAAGAACTGGAAAATATAAACAGACTATCACAAGTAATGAAATTGAAACCATAATTAAAAGTCTTCCAGCAAACAAAAGTCCAGGACCAGATGGCTTCACAGGCGAATTCTATCAAACATTTAGAGAACAGCTAACACTGATCCTTCTCAAACTCTTCCAAAAAATTGCAGAGGGAGAAACACTCCCAAATTCATTCTACGAAGCCACAACCACCCTGATACCAAAACCAGAAAAAGATATCACAAGAAAAGAAAATTCAATATCACTGATGAACACAGATGCAAAAATCCTGAACAAAATACTAGCAAACAGAATCCAACAGCACATTAAAAGGATCATACACCATGATCAAGTGGGATTTATCCCAGGGATGCAAGGATTCTTCAATATACACAAATCAATCAATGTGATACACCACATTACCAAATTAAGGAATAAAAACCATATGATCATCTCAATAGACGCAGAAAAAGCTTGTGACAAAATTCAACACTCATTTATAAAAACTCACCAGAAAATGGGCATAGAAGGAACCTACCTCAACATAATAAAGGCCATATATGACAAACCCACAGCAAACATCATACTCAATAGTGAAAAACTGAAAGCATTTCCACTAAGATCAGGAACAAGACAAGGATGACCACGCTCGCCATTCTTATTCAACATAGTTTTGGAAGTCCTACCCATAGCAATCAGAGAAGAAAAAGAAATAAAAGGAATACAAATTGGAAAAGAAGAAGTAAAACTGTCACTGTCTGACGATGACATAATACTATATGTAGAAAATCCTAAAGATGCCACCAGAAAACTACTAGAACTAATCAATGAATTTGGTAAGGTTGTAGGACACAAAATTAATGCACGGAAATATCTGGCATTCTTATCACCAACAACGGAAAATCAGAAAGAGAAATTAAGGAAACACTCCCATTTGCCACTGCAACAAAAAGAATAAAATACCTAGGAATAAACCTGCCTAAGGAGGCAAAAGACCTGTACTCAGAAAACTATAAAACACTGATGAAAGAAATCAAAGATGACATAAACAGATGGAGAAATATACCATGTTCTTGTATTGGAAGAATCAATAATGTGAAAATGACTATACTACCCAAAGCAATCTACAGATGCAGTGCAATCTCTATCAAACTACCAATGGCATTCTTCACAGAATTAGAACAAAAAAATTTTACAATTCGCATGGAAATACAAAAGACTCTGAATAGCCAAAGCAATCTTGAGAAAGAAAAATGGAGCTGGAGGCATAAGGCTCCCCAACTTCAAACTATACCACAAAGCTACAGTAATCAAGACAGTATGGTACTGGCACAAAAACAGAAATAATCAATGGTACAGGATAGAATGCCCAGAGATAAACCCACGCACTTATGGGCACCTAATTTACGACAAAGGAGGCAAGAACATACAACGGAGAAAAGACAGCCTCTTCAATAAGTGGTGCTGGGAGAACTGGACAGCTACAGGTAAAAGAATGAAATGAAAACACTACCTAACACCATGCACAAAAATAAACTCCAAATGGATTAAAGACTTCAATGTAATACCAGACACTATAAAACTCTTAAAGAAAAACATAGGAAAAACACTCTTTGACATAAATCACAACAAGATCTTTTTTGACCCACCTCCTAGAGTAACGGAAATAAAAACAAAAATAAACAAATGGCACTTAAACTTAAAAGCTTTTGCACAGCAAAGGAAACCATAAACAAGACAAAAAGACAACCCTCAGAATGGGAGAAAATTTTGCAAATGAAACAACAGACAAAGGATTAATCTCCAAAATATACAAACAGCTCATGGAGCTCAATATCAAAAAAACAAACAATCCAGTTAAAAAATGGGCAGAAAGGGCTTCCCTGGTGGCGCAGTGATTGGGAGTCCGCCTGCCGATGCAGGGGACATGGGTTCGTGCCCCAGTCCGGGAAGATCCCACATGCTGCGGAGCGGGTGGGCCCATGAGCCATGGCTGCTGAGCCTGCGCGTCCGGAGCCTGTGCTCCGCAGCGGGAGACGCCACAACAGTGAAAGGCCCGCATAAGGCAAAAAAAAAAAAAAAAAAAATGGGCAGAAGGGGCATCCCTGGTGGTGCAGTGGTTGAGAATCTGCCTGCCAATGCAGGGGACACGGGTTCGAGCCCTGGTCTGGGAAGATCCCACATGCCGCGGAGCAACTGCACCCATGAGCCACAGCTACTGAGCCTGCGCAT
Source organism: Stenella coeruleoalba (assembly GCF_951394435.1). Classification (NCBI taxonomy): domain Eukaryota; kingdom Metazoa; phylum Chordata; class Mammalia; order Artiodactyla; family Delphinidae; genus Stenella; species Stenella coeruleoalba. Next base: position 177,131,604 of record NC_137169.1, read on the forward strand.
CTGGAGCCTGTGCTCCGCAACAAGAGAGGCCGCGATAGTGAGAGGCCCACGCACTGTGATGAAGAGTGGCCCCCGCTCGCCACAACTAGAGAAAGCCCTCGTGCAAAAATGAAGACCCAACACAGTTAAAAATGAATAAATAAATAAATAAATTTATATTTAAAAAAGTCTGAAAATTAATGAAACATTCATTTCTTAAAAAAAAGGGCAGAAGACCTAAATAGACATTTCACCAAGGAAGACATACAGATGGCCAAGAGGCACATGAAAAGATGCTCAACATCACTAATTATTAGAGAAATGCAAATCAAAACTACAATGAGGTATCACCTCACACCAGTTAGAATGGCCATCATCAAAAAATCTAGAAACAATAAATGTTGGAAAGGGTGTGGTGAAAAGGGAACCCTCCTGCACTGTTGGTGGGAATGTAAATTGATACAACCACTATGGAAAACAGTATGGAGGTTCCTTAAAAAACTAAAAATAGAACTACCATACGACCCAGCAATCCTACCACTGGGTATACACCCTGAGAAAACCATAATTAAAAAAGAGACATGTACCACAATGTTCACTGCAGCACTATTTACAATAGCCAGGACATGGAACCAACCTAAAGGTCCATCGACAGATGAATGGATAAAGAAGATGTGGCACATATATACAATGGAATATTACTCAGCCATAAAAAGAAATGAAATTGAGTTATTTGTAGTCAGGTGGATGGACCTAGAGTCTGTCATACAGAATGAAGTAAGTCAGAAAGAGAAAAACAAATACCGTATGCAAATGCATATATATGGAATCTAAAAACAAAACAAAACAAGGAACTAATGAACCTAGCTGCAGGGCAGGAATAAAGAGGCAGAGGTAGAAAATGGACTTGAGGACATGGGTTGGGAGGGTGAAACTGGGCCAAAGTGAAAGTAGCACTGACATACATACGCTACCGAATGTAAAAGAGCTGGCTGGTAGGAAGCAGCCGCATAGCACAGGGAGATCAGCTTGGTGCTTTGTAATGACCTAGGGGGTGGGATAGGGAAGGGGGTAGGGAGGCTCAAGAGGGAAGGGACATGTGTATGCATATGGCTGATTTGCTTTGTTGTGCAACAGAAACTAGCACAGTATTGTGAAGCAATTATACTCCAATAAAGATCTGTTAAAAAAATGATACATTTTTACATTGTGAATGAGTAGTATAATCAGAATGGTTGAATAAATAAGGAAGGAATTTTTAAAATCCTCAAGGATATTCATCTACTCCAAGATAGAATGTGGGTAAAATTTTAAACGGCTTAAAAAATGATTTTAGGTAGTAGGGAAGAGAAGAATCCTCTACATTCCTGCTTTATACCCCTTAACATATTTTATTTTTATTCAGTAAGTAACATACACTGATTTTAAAAGTTCAGACAGTATAAAAGTTGTATAAAGAAGAAAATGAATGTACCACCACCTCCTGAGAGAGAACCACTGAAGAAGCTTCTCCAATCTGATGTCTTTGCGGAAGAATTCATTTTGGAAATCTTCATTTTTGGCCCTTGACCTTATTTTTGAAATTATAAAAGTAGTACATGAATGTAGTTGAAAAAACCCAACAAAACAAAACTTCAAACGGTATAGAAGGACGTAAAGTGATTATTTCACATGATCCTCTCCAACCACTTTCAGCTGTCCAATTTCCACACCTCAAAGTAAACCACTGGCAGTCAGGTATGATTGGTGTGTGTCTTTCCAGACCTCTTCCTATACTTCCTGACTTTTGAAAAATTTATTCTTTTAAAATTGTGGTTAAAAAAAAAAAAAGGGATTTCCCTGGTGGTCCAATGGTTAGGACTTGGTGCTTTAACTGCTGTGGGCCCAGGTTCAATACCTGGTTGGGGAACTAAGATCCCCACAAGCCACGCAGCCAAAAAAAAAAAAAAAAAAAAATTGTGGTAAAATACATATACATAAAATTGACCATCTGGATCCCTTTTTTTTTTTTTTCTTTGCGGGGGGCTGCGTTGAATCTTCATTGCTGTGCACAGGCTTTCTCTAGTTGCGGCACATGGGCTTCTCATTGTGGTCGTTTCTCTTGTTGCAGAGCACGGGCTCTAGATGCACAGGCTTCAGTAGTTGCAGCATGTGGGTTCAGTAGTTGCGGCACGCAGGCCCTAGTGTGCGCGCGGGCTTCAGTAGTCGCAGTGCGCGGGCTCTAGAGCACAGGCTCAGTAGTTGTGGCACACGGGCTTAGCTGCCCCACGGCATGTGGGATCTTCCACGACCAGGGGTCGAACTCATGTCCCCTGTACTGGTAGGTGAATTCTTAACCACTGTGCCCCCAGGGAAGTCCCTGGATCACTTTTAAGTATACAGTTCAGTGGCATTAAGTACATTCACACTGTTGTGGTTGTGTGACCATCACTTCCGTCCATCTCCAGAACTTTTTCACCTTCCCAAACTGAATCTCTGTACTCATTAAATAATAACTCCCCATTCTCTTCTCTCCTTAACCCCAGCATCAACCATTCTACTTTCTGTCTCCATGAATTTGTACTCAGGTACCTCATATAAGTGGAATCATACAATATTTGCCCTTTTATGATTGGCTTACTTCACTTAACATGTCTTCAAAGTTCATCCATGTTAGTACATGTTTCAGAATTTCCTTCCTTTTTAAGGCTAAATAATATTCTACTGTATGTATATACCACGTTTTGTTTATCCACTCATCTGTTCCTAGAAACTTGGGTTTTCATCTTTAGGCTATTGTGAATAATACTGCTATAAACATGGGTGTACAAATATCTCTTTGAGAACTTGTTTTCAATTCTTTTTGGTATATACCCAGAAGTGGAAATTCTAAATCATATAGTAATTCTATTCTTAATTTTTTGAGGCACTGCTTTACTATTTCCATAGCAGTTACAACTATTTTACATTCCCACCAGCACTGCACAAGGGTTCCAATTTCTCCAAATCCTCATCAACATTTTTTTCTTCTGTCTTTTTTGATAACAGCCATCCTAAGAGATGTGAGGTAATATTTCACTGTATCCCTGACTGCTGAAGACAGAGTTACATGTCAGTAGGAGTCTAGCAACATTTGTACGCTTTTTAAAAAATATGGACTATAGCAGTCAATCTTCAGCACTTCTTTTAAAATATACCCTATATAATGTGACATAAAACGAAATGGAAGAAACACCAAAACTTTTTAAAATGTATAATCTGCAGGTGTTGTCCAATATGGTAGCCATCAGCCTCATGTTGCTACTTAAATATTAAAATTAAATAAATTCAGTTTCTTAGTTCTACTAGACAAATTTCAAGTGTTTAGTAGCCATTGAAAAAAATCAGGCTTTGGAAAAAAGTCTCAGAGTTCTTTCCTGAACAATATTTTATAATGCTTTATGAAAGAAAGGTATATGGCTTAAATAAACTCCTTAACAATGGACATGTCATGTTTCTTGGAGCCCAAGCTTATTTTTAATCCCTCACTGATATTTGATAAATTTCCTGCCACATGAGTTCTTGTCACCCAAGACAGAACCCAGAAAATGAAATTTCCAGCCTTCCTTGCCGGGCATTGGAACTTAGGCATTGAAATCTGGTGTCTCCAATCTGATGTCCCTGTAGAAGATTTCATTTTAAAATTGAGTATCCTGAAGAAGGCGGCTCCATGTGGACTCTAATTTAGGTGGCTTTTGGTAGTGACAGTGGATTTCTCAGTGGTTGCAAAATTGAGTCCCTGGTGCAGAAGTGGCATGAGTGGGGAAATGATACAAAATAGCAGTTTTCTTTTTTTTTTTGGCGGAAAAAGAAAGCGTGGCTTTATTCTTTGCCAGGCAAAGAGGGAACACCAAAACAGCAGTTTCCTTCAGGGCTCTGCTGAGTAGCTGCTAGAGCAGTTTTCTCAGCAGGCCAGTTCTGTGGTGTGGTTTTAGCACTGCTCCTAGAAGCTCGGTGTGGAGCTGGCTCTCCAGTCATCTCAAAAATTCTATGAGCCATAAAATACACAGCCTTTAGTAAGTTACTTTTCTGCTTGATCTTAGTCAGCTTCAGCTATTGCAACAATGTGCCCTGAGGGGTACACTGTCATTTCATTATAATGTATTTTCTTCTTTTTCTTAATGTTTCTTTTATTTATGTCATTTTAGCTCATTAAATACACTATTCCTAAACCATATTTGATGAGATTAAAATTGCCTTCGTTTTATCACATTTACCCAGTAACACTTTCTATGATTACACAGGCCAACAGTTCCTGACAAATGGAGGCTTGAACAACAACAACTAGTCTTAATTTGCCTTCCAGGCATAGTCAGAAATGTTTTCTACTTCTGTTACAGCCCATGATGAAACCTGAGACACTGAATCTCTTTTCTCGGTCCTGTTAAATTTCCTTTCAAGAAGGAGTAGTCTGCAGCAGAATTTGATGCTACAGAATGAGGATGTGGAAGTTGACACAGAAGTCAGCCTCTGCTGAATAAACTGAAGAAAAAAGGAACACTACAGATGAACTATATTTATTGCATCATTGGTTTTCTTTATGTACCACTTGGTATGTATAGCTAAATAATATATCACTTAGTTTTGTTTGCTTTGAATTTTCTATAAAAGAAATCAAACTGCTTGCAGTCCTCTGTGATTTGTTCTAAGATTCTTGTATGTTGATTTGTTTAGCTGTAATTTTTTCTTCTTTACTGAGCATGATATAATATGTAAATACACCACAATTTATTTATCCATTCTCCTACTGATGTGGGTGGTTTCCTTTTTTCCCTGCTATTTCAAATACTGCTGCTACGAACAATGTCATATATATCTCCTAGTATAAATATGTATACATATCTATATGTATATCTCTCTCTCTATATATACTTATATATATATATAAGTACAGATAGATATATTTATATCAATCTATTATCTATCTATGTAAAAGTTCTCTACAGCAGGGCATCCCTGGTGGCGCAGTGGTTGGGAGTCTGCCTGCTGATGCAGGGGACATGGGTTCGTGCCCCAGTCCGGGAGGATCCCACATGCCGCGGAGCGGCTGGGCCCGTGAGCCATGGCCGCTGAGCCTGCACTTCCGGAGCCTGTGCTCCGCAACGGGAGAGGCCACAACAGTGAGAGGCCCGCGTACCGAAAAAAAAAAAAAGTTCTCTACAGCAGTGGCTTTCAGATTTTTTACCTTAATCATAATATATTTAACCTATGTGTGACATAATGATATTTTCTATTTTATTTCAACTTTAAACAATGCTGACTAAATGGATTTCAATCCACTAAATGGATTTCATACATCGCAAATGGGGCAACCCACAACTCGAAAAACACTGCTGTAAGACAGCAGTCCTCATACATTTTGGCCTCAGTGAACACTTTACACTCTGAAAAAGTACTGAAGACCCCCAAAAGCTTTAGTTTATATGGTTATAGATACAGTTATATCTATCAATATTTACAATAGAAATTAAAATGGAAAATATTTATTAATTTATTTAAAAATAACAGTAAAAAACCTATGTTACAAACGACATTTTCTAAAATTCAAAATAGCTACATTTTTAAAAAAGTTTAGTTGAAAGGAGAGAAACTATTTTACATTAAATTAAAAACTTTAATGGCTAGCTTAACAGAAGACAGATTCTCATATCTGTTTCTGTATGCAATCTGTGGCTATATGTTGATTTGGCTGAAGTATATGCAGAAAATCTGGCCTCACACAAATGATACATAATTAGAAAAGGGAAAAGTATTTTAACAGTATTTACAGGTAATTGTGGATATCCTTTTTTAATGCCACACCAAAAGTGGACAATTGGTAGTTTCTTAAATGTTAAGCTGTAATGTGGAATCTGAAACCATATCTGTGAACTTTTCATAATCTGTTCCATTAAAATCCATTGGCCTGTCTTGCAATTTATTTATTTTTTTTTAACATCTTTATTGGAGTATAATTGCTTTACAATGGTGTGTTAGTTTCTGCTTTATAACAAAGTGATCAGAGATATATATATATCTATATATATCTATATCTCCCCATATCTCCTCCCTCTAGTGTCTCCCTCCACCCCTATCTTGCACTTTAAATGGATCTTTTATCCATACTTGATTTTCTAATCATCACGGGACATTTGGAAAATATTGATTCACTGAGTTAGGAAGATCTTTTCAAATATTGGCACATTTTATCACACAATATGAAAAGATGACTTTGATATCATTACTCATACCAGGAAAGTCTTTAAAGTATTGGAAAGCTGTCAAGCTCACAGTAGGGGAAACAGCATTTCTAAAAGCCTTAAATCTTCACTTGAAAGTTTACATTTTATTACCGACAATAAACACTATCAGTTGTTTTTCTTAAAGAGTCAGAGTTGCTTCATGTGTTTCTGAAACATTGTTTGCAAATACTCAAGTCTGAATAACCATATTTTGTTAGTCATTTAAGTAAAAATGGTACTACATGAAAAAATTGCTAGTTCAGCTTGCAAACCAAACAACTGTAGTAAGTGCTTTTCTTCAGGATAACCATCATGCTTTGGCAAACACAAGTGCTTTATGAATATTTCCCATTCGTCACATAGAATATTAAAAAGATATGTACTCAAAATTGAGATTCAATAAATTAATATTTAAATTATCTAAATATTTAAATTAAAATTACATAAAATGTAAGAATGGCATGTTTTTATGGTGAGTACAGGGTGGTGAAGAATTCAATGACTATTATATGATTTGGTGCCACTGCCTTGATTCATATTAAGGCATCAGCAATTTTACCCACCATTATTTTTATACTACCAGTGTAATGCTGACACAGTGAAAAAGGCAAACAATATGTCAGTATTATTCAGACCTTCTGAAAGGATCTCAGAGACCATGGACCATACTTTAAGAACCATTGCTCTAGGATTTATACTTGGCAATGGAATTGCTGAACTGTAGGACATGTGTACCTGGCTTTATTATTTTTATCATTTTATTGATTATTTTTAATGCCTCGCCTTTCAACCTGTTTTTCAAACTAGGTTTAACAATTAACACTCACACCAGCAGTTCTTTGTTCCACCTACATACCAACAGGTTTGATGGATTTTTTTAAATGGGGTGAATGATGGCTCCCCAAAAGATGTGTCCATGTCTCAACCCCCAAAACCTGTGAATATAATCTTATTTGGAAAAAAGGTCTGCGGATGTAATTAAGTTAAGGATCTCAGGATGAGATCATCCTGGATTATCTGGGTAGGCCCTAAATTCAATGACAGGTTTCCTTGTGAGACAAAAGAGAAGGACAGACATGTAAGAGAAGACTGTGTGAGACTTAGTTAAGCAGACACGAGGAATGCCTACAGCATACCACCAGAAGCTGGAAGAAGGAAGGAAAGAACTGTCTTCTTGACCCTTCAGAGGGAGCACACAGTCCTGCCAAAGCCTTGATTTTGTACTTCTGGCCTCCAGAAGCGAGAGAATAAAAAAAAGTTTTAAGCCACCAAATTTGTGGTAATTTGTTATGGCAGCCCTAGGAAGTGAACACAGGCATGCAATGGTATGTCTTTATGGTTTTTATGCTCTGATTACTAATGAAGTTGAACACCTTTTCATATGTTTACTGACTGGAGTTTCTTATTTGTGAACCATTTGCTCTTTTGCCTGTTTTTTTTAATGTGGTTGTCATTTTATTATTGATTCATAGCAGTTGCTTACATATTCTTATACTATTCCTTTGTCACTCATATGTATTGCAAATATCTTGTTCTGTTTTACTTTCTTTATATGTATTAATGAACAGAAATTCTTAATTAAAGTGAAATTTATCAATCTTTCCCTTTATGATTTTTGTCTTGCATAACGTTAAAGAAATCTTTCCCTCCCCCTGATGTCATAGAGATATTCTCTTATATTGTCTCTAAAAGTTTTATAGTTTAAATTTCACATTTACACCTTTCTCCCTCCTTGAGATCGATCTTTTTATACTGTCATGTAGGGACCCAACTTTATTTTTACCTCGCACAAAATTTATTGGAGAGTCCCTCCTTTATTCACTAGTCTCCTAAGTTACCTGTGTCAGAAGTCAACTTTCCATATATGCACAGATCTTTTTTGAGCTATTTGTTTCATAATCTATTTGTCTCTGATAACAAATATCATATTGTCTTAATTATTATACTCTTAGAGGTGTTGAAACTGGTAAGTTCCTGCATTTTGTGGTTCTTCTTTAGGAATGTCTCTGCTTTTTGGTCCTTTGCTCTTTCATATAAATTTTATTTTATTTTTATTTATTTTAATAAATTTACTTATTGATTTATTTTTGGCTGCATCGAGCCTTCGTTTCTGCGCACGGGCTTTCTCTAGTTGCAGTGAGTGGATGCTACTCTTGGTTGCGGTGCGTGGGCTTCAGGAGTTGTGGCTCACGGGCTTAGCTGCTGCAGGCATGTGGGATCTTCCCGGACCAGGGCTCGAACCCGTGTTCCTTACACTGGCAGGCGGATTCTTAACCACTGTACCACCAGGGAAGCCCTCATATAAATTTTAAAATAAGCCTGTCAAACCCTACAAAGAAATCTTGCCAGGTTTCTGATTTAAATTGTCTTGAACCTACCAATAAGTTCAGAGAGAATTAACATCTTTATGACACTGAAGCTATCTGTGAATATGGTAAAGTTCTATTTATTTTGGTCTTCTCTAATAAAATTAGTCTCCTAATAAAAAATTTGGTCTCCTAATAAAATTATAAATTTTTCTCCGTAAAGATCTTCAATACTTATTGTTAAATTTATAAATGGCATCTTTTAATAATTAGATTTTTCTAACCAATTTCTGCTTATCTACAGACATGCAATTGAGTTTTGTTTATGGATTTTATATCCACAACCTTGCTAAACTCACTAATTCTAATAACTGACATGTAAATGCTGGATTTTCTATGTGCATAGCCTTTTCATCTGCTCTTCTCAATAAGATAATGAGTTTTGCTTCTTCCTTTCACTCTGTAAGTGAAAATAAGCATCTTTTTGTCTAATTTCCAAATTCAAAGGGAAAACTTTCTATGTTTTATTATTAAGTATGAAGTCTGCTGCGGGTTTGGTTTTTTGTTTTCATTAATAGATATCCTACACTGGGTAAAGAAAGTCCCCTTCTATTGCTAATTTGATGTGAGATTTATTTGTTTTATTCCAAAGGCTTTTTTGGATTTTATCAAGTGATTTTTCTGAATCCACTGAGATATCATGTAATTTTTCTCCTTTAATCTGTTTAAGTAATTCACCACATTATCAACTTTTAGTAGGTGTTAAACCCCACGTGGTCCTAGAACAACCCATTTCCATTTCATAGAATTTACCCATTTCTTCTAAGTTTTCAAGTATATTAGCATAAAGGTATTCACAGTATTCTCTTATCTTTTCAATATCTGTAGCATTCATAGTTGTATCACCTTCTTCACCCTTAATCATTCACCATTTTTTAAAATAATTAAGTAAATCTTTCAGTTACATTAGACTTTTAGTATGTAGTCTGAATAGTTAGTCTTTATTACCTTTCTGTTCTGCTCTCTGGTCCTCCAGTTCTTTCTTAGGAGTTTTAGGTTTTATCAATTCTTTGTCCCAGGCAGCCAAAGCTTGTTTTTCCATTTGACGAATTTCTGCTTCCTCTGCATCTAAACGTCTCTTCCACTCTAGTAGCTCCTCCGCATGTTGGCGCCTTTGCATTAGTTTTTGCTCTCGCTTTGTCAGAAACCTATGGTTACACCATGAAAAACAGTGAGAGAACAAATCTATAGGCAGAAATCACTTTGAGAGCTTTATTACTCATTACGTTATCAAAAAGTTGTATAAAACAGGACATTCATAGTATTCCTCTGAAAAAAGTTTGAGATAATACGAGCTTTGGTAAGTGATAGTATTCAGCAAGTAAGAGAATTTATTTATTTTACTTGTAATTAATTATTTGGAAATTTAGCAAAGGAAAAACTGTGGGGTAATTTCAGGAAAAAAAATCTTCAGAATATTTGGCTAACCATGACTGATAGTACTTAATGTATTCATTCTTCATAGGTGATTCTTTTTCATAACAGAAGATACAAGGAATTTATTCTGAAGGCTAAGACCAGAAAACACACAAACTCAAAACAACGAAGACCAAAACAACAACAAAAAAAACAACCCCCAAAATCCCAAACAAGCAAGCAAACAAAAAACCTGTTCATGTCCCTTTTTGATTTTTATATTCAAATTCAGTCTGGTTTTGCTTCAGGTATAGTAAGTTTGGTTTTCACTACCTGGGAAATGCAATGTCAGGTGACAGTCTACCTGTTTTTCATGGAGAGAACACTGAGAACCACAGTCAGATGCCTTATGTATAAAACATGACTATTTATTTACTTGAGTAAAAGGATGCACCAAATGCCTCAAACTTCTCAATTTAACCCAATCTCTGGAATTAAACAGCCTAGTGTATCTTAGCTCCAAAGGGTTAGGGGACATAACTGATTTAGGAAGTTATTTGAGTAGTTAAAAAGCTACTATTTGCTCTCCTCAAATGTAGACGCCATAGCTAAATGAAAGGTGGGCTGCTCATATTGTAAGTGTTAGATCTGTAGTGGTAGCTAATCAACAAAAATACATTCACATATCCAACAAACACTTAATAAAAAGCACAAGAACTATCACTCCACTTCTTAAACAATCAGCATGTCAAATTAATGTGGAAACAAAAAGGTAAAATCTATGGGACATTTGACAAGAGGCCCCTAGGCTGTTAGAAAAAAAAAGAAAGAAAAAAAAGCAATAAAAACAAACAAAAAGAGCATGCTCTATCAAAGAGTGCACTGAAAAAGGTGCAAAGTTACCTGACCAACTGGTTGTAGATATACAGCTGGAATTTGGGATGAAGGTTGGGAAAACAGACACTGAGAGAGGCCCAGTGATGAGACGTAAAGACAGAGAAGAAGTAGTGAACGGGAGAGCAGTGTCTACAAAATAAGGAGGAAGATTTTAAAACCAAGAGATCAAGAGGCAGAAAGAATGAAAAAGGGAAAGCATAAGAGCTGAGTGCAGAACTTTTTAATATGCTTCCTGAATAACATTATAAGCTACTCAGTTAAAGCAAGTGTTATACTTTGTGTGACATATAAAACATATACTTTTATAGATCTTACCAAAGATTTCTGAATATACGTGCCTTTCTTCTCAGCTCCTGCTTAACCATCACGTATACTTTCAGGTAAATTTATTTGTTTGTGAGTAAAGTAATGAGAAGTAGAGTGTGAAGCTAAGTAAGTTTTCTCATAAGCTTTAACACAGAGTACAACAATTATGGGCATGAACCTAGCATATCAGCAATTGTATATACATATGTAATTCTCAACGAGTAGTTTTTATATCTGTACCTTGTCATGTATTTTAAGCTTGAATTTAAATTTAAAAAGCAGTACATTTGCCTTACTTAACCTTACCATTATAATCTAAGCTTGAATATAGTTATATAGTTTAAAAAGTCAATTTATAGTAAAAATACCTTGTTCACATCTACAACATAAAACTTACTGTCAACAGGACCTACTGGAGGTATCTTGCTTTATATTTAACAAAGGCCCACTTAAATAATAATACTGAAATACAATACCCATTCTATAAAAAACCACGATGAATAATTAAGAATAAACTAAGCTAGTTCCAATAAACACTACCAGTAGTAAAAAAAAAAAAAAAAAAAATCATGCTGTGGACAATTCAATCAATAAGGTTAAAAGTAAGAAGAAATTCCATATGTTAAACTTATAAAAGTAGGAAAAAACTAATTGTTTCTCTCTTTTTTTAATAGTAAATAGACCATTGTATATATGAAAGGATAAATAAGTCTAATAAAAGGTTTGGAAAGGTTAATTCTCTTTGACAGAGCATGCTCCTGTTCACATGCACACAACAATAACCTGTAGATCAAGGCAACATTTATTGCCTTGGAAGGGCAAGGAATAATACCAGTAAGTCAAAGAAGTGAGAAAATCTAGGTATGAATCCAGTCATTCATTTGAATTTTAAAAAGTATGTAGAATCTTGACTACATGTATATCTTTAGATAACAGATGATTTCAGCGTCTGTTTCTCCACATACAACTTAATATTTCACCTTCCCTCTGTTCAGTTACATACTCGCTCTATCTCTTTCTTTCCCTCTCTCCCTCCCTCCCTCTCTCTCTCTATCATATCTGGATTGCCTTGATTTTCTGCACTGAAGTTTTTGTGCAATTTTGCCAAGTTTCAATAAGACACTTCAATCTTCCTTGCCATTCTTTATGAATGTATAATAAACTTATTTTGATGCCAATTATGCAAAAACAAATGTACTTGGAAAAGGTCCAAAAAAATCTACTCATAACATTCAAATATCACCCACCCTCTCAAGTATATAACTGCTAAATGCATGCATGACCTAGTACAAAAAGTAGAACATTGGAAGATGTGAAATAAACTGTAAAAAAAATACATATTAAATTTTTTTGTCCAACCCAATATAGAGGATAATAATTTTCTCTATTAGAACAAATACTAATTATTTACTTTCCATTTACAAAGATTAAGCATATTCAAAAGCTCTAGGTTAGAAATGAACAACAAAAGAAATGGCTAAAAAAAAAAAAAGAAAATGGTTTAAGAGATAGTGTAAGAAAAGTTTAACTTAAAGTTGGAACTTCATCCCAGAAACACACATTCCTTATTTAATATACATACATTCTAGAATTCAAGTGTCTCTTAAAAGTTGTATAAAATTGAGATAAAAGAAGCAGTAGCACTTCACACTAGAGTTAACAATCCTTCAAGATGCTGCACAAGTAAGAAATAAACAAAATTTGTGAATGATGGAAACATAAATGACTATTAATAGAAAATGTTACTAATACACTTTATGGCTATTATCAAGGCATTCCCCAACAAGGCCTCTGACAGTTACAGAACACTGGACTAGGATGAGACATATGATAGATTTAATCTAGTATGGAAATAATTATGTTCCTATAATGTTTAAGCTTTAGAAATTCAAAAGTAAGTAATACACTTTTAAAGTCAAAATTTTACACTCTAAACTTTAGCTATGCAGCTATTCAACCATAGTAATCAGGCACTGAGCACCTTGCCAGTTTCAACAAATACTATTTTGAAGGGTCAATTTCTACTGAGATACCTTTAAGTCATCAATGCAGTTATTTAAAAAAACTACAAGGTTGGAAGCAGATGTGCTAACTCAGTTTTCACTTTAGCTGGCTGAAGTCCAGAGAGTAGGGTTCTAGTTCTTCTAGCTGCCATTATGCTACCTGACCTGGGACAAGGCACTTAATCTCTGCAGGCCTCAATTTCTTCCTGTAGAACCAAGGGACTATACTAGATGACCTCCCTAAGGACCGACTAGTTCCAACATTTTATGATTCCTTCTTCATTTAAGTACTTCCTCACACTTTTTAAGCAAAATTATGATCTAAATTTTAAATAGAACTTCCAGTTCTAAAACCATTTGATTACGAAAGATGTTAAACAAAATAAAAACTTAATATCTTAAATTATTTTAAAATTCTTTCTGGATCTAAACAATTCTTTAACTCTATACTGTCACAAGTAAAAATGAAAACTAGTGCTTTTAATTATAAAATGGATCAATTCTTTTAAGTACTTAAGCATTTTAAATGATATTCAAAAAGGAAGATAAATGAGCATATGGATAGTACTGACCTAAAAGAAAATACAGTCTATTTTTCCTACAGCAAAATCTATTAAATTGTTTAATAATCTGCATATACTTAAATAAATTAAATAATACAGGTACATCATCCCTAATCTAGGAAGAAAAAAAAAAAGCACACTATCAGACTATCAGGATTTATTCATCCACTACACTTAGTCTAGAACCTTCTCTAAGAAAACTATATTTCTAATTTAAGGCAATGATATTTAATACATTGTTTAAAATTTTAATAAAAATGTCTTCTTTAATGGAATAGCAAAAGCCTTCACTTGCAAATGCAAAGTATTTAACTCTGAACACTCATCAAGAAAATTTCCTTGATATATATACTCTTTTCAGTAAAAATTTCTTCCTCTTCTGAGCTTCCTTAGCAATAGATTTTTATATACTTCACTAAAGGAACCTGATATTTCTTCTTTTTTCCACCTATACTATAAGCTTTTCAAGGGCAGGGTTTATGTTTGATTCATCTTCTTATCCCTCAGAACCTACTATATTCACACATTTCCCAAAAAATAATTGCTGAGGGAATAAGTATATAATTAATAAATAATACAGAAGAACAAGCTGCTATTAACAAATGAAAGAAAAAAACGCACTGTATCCTATTTTAACACTTAAAGAAGAAGATAAACACCATTCCTTCAGTGTTTCATTTGCTCAGTAAATAATTTTCCTAAAACAGAATTGGCAAATTAACAGGAAGAGTCAACTGTATGTTTTTTTCCCCTGAATATGTTTCACAGCTTTATACTGTAAATAATGCCCCTCACAGTAGTAAACAAAACTCAGATTTCGTTTACCAATAATTATCAAAAAACTGAGGGCTAGTCAGTCTGTGGCTTTTGCAAACATATTTTCATTATTACTAACCTCTTTCATAGTTTAAATTTCTTTTGCTCTTAACTATAGAAATGGAAATTATTTCTAAAATGTCAACTCAGTACACAGGTCAAGAAAAGCCATAGAGGGGCTTCCCTGGTGGTGCAGTGGTTAAGAATCTGCTTGCCAATGCAGGGGACACGGGTTCGAGCACTGGTCCGGGAAGATCCCACAAGCCGCGGAGCAACTTAAGCCCGTGTGCCACAACTTCTGAGTCTGCGCTCTAGAGCCCGCGAGACACAACTACTGAAGCCCACACACCTAGAGTCTGTCCGCCGCAACAAGAGAAGCCTCTGCAACAAGAAGTCCGTGCACTGCAACGAAGAGTAGCCCCCGCTGGTCGCAACTAGAGAAAGCCCGCGCCCAGCAACAAAGACCCAACTCAGCCAAAAATAAATAAATAAATAAATTTATTTATTTATTTAAAAAAAAAGAAAAGCCATAGATTAGAAATACAAACTTTAACAAAGGCATTGTTGTCTCAGTGAAATATTAAAGAAGGAAATCTTTCACTGGAGCCAAGAATAGTTTGACCACTTCAGAAAAATATTTATCACAGAATCAAAGTTCAGAGAGTTAACAATAAACAGTAATATATATGAAAAAGTTCCTCCCAAAGTTAGCTAAACTTATTGAGAAGGGTGACTATTTTCTGACAAGTGTTTTATATTAGTAAAATAGTAATCTCTTAGAAGATGGCCTTTTCTAATCTACAAAACAAATAATAGTGCCTAGTAGCAAAGGCTCAAATAATTTTATTAGTTATCTACTGTAGCAAATGACTACAAAATTAACTCACTCTATTGAGCTGACATTCCAACATTGTTGAAAGAGAAGTAACTCTGAAGCTTTGGTAACCTGAGTGGTATTCAAAAATTAGTTTTCACATTACAGTGGATCCCTGAACAGTGAGTGGGTTTGAAATGCATAGGTCCACTTACATGTGAATATTTTTCAGTAGCAAATACTGCAGTACTGCATGATCTGTGGTTGGCCGAATCCGCAGATATAGAACTACAGATACAGAAGAACCACATACATAGAGGAACCACGATTATGGGGGGCCGACTACGCAAGTTTTAGGCAGATTTTCATCTATGCGGAAGGGCAGCATTGCTAACACAACCCCCACGCTGCTCAAGGACCAACTGCGCTTTGTTCTGGAGATCAAAAAAAATTAACAGTGATCTCCGTTTTTAATGCACTGCTAATTTTGGAAAATACTCCACTTCATCCTCAAATTTCAGCATCATCTTCCAAACATTAAAACTAATTTCTCTGCAACTACTGTCCTTACCCCAGCCCTACCACAAACACAACTGCATTGCTTCAAACAACAAATCAATAAGTCACTGAATGCTTCAAGGCCTTTTCTCAAAAGTTTACTGCAGTAGTTGACAAAGGAAGGTAGAGCAATGATAAAAAAAATTCTAGGTCTTTAGTATTTTGGGCTCTGAGAAAATAAATAACAAAACTTAGAACAAAGTCAATAAATTCAACCTTTAACTTGTTATTTAGGGTTTTTAAAGTTTTAACCAAATCTCAAATAAACACCATATAAACTGACTAATCTCACAAACAGAATAGGATTAGCAGTTCCTTCCATAGATGTGATTAAAATTATTGGAATATTATTCATAGAGACCAGCAGTGAAGATTTTACTGGTATAGACAAGCAAGGAATTGATGAAGAAATTTCCCTTGAAGCTGTCCTTCCTCCAACATGTATGATCCAAAGGCATTTAGAGGCAGATATAAAATGCCAAATCAGTTATAAAAATTTATGAGATAGATTATTCTGAATTCAAAGATCCCTGGAGCAATCCAGTATGTCTCACACTGGCTACTGGAAATTTTTATCAGGAAGTAAAAAAGAATTCCTATTTGAATAGTCTTAATTGGTCTATCCCATGGAAATCATACAAAAGGTACACTTACACATTTGTAACTATTCAGTTTTCACCCCCTTATATTTTTTATTTTAAAAATTTCTATTATTTAAACTTATCTTCATAATCAATTTAGGTATTTTTAAGTTATCAAAGGCCAATTTTAAGTTACTGAAGTGCAATTTCAATTAAGCAATGAAGTGCCAGTGTACAACACTGTACCTATAGAAAGTAAGGTTTGACTTACAACTGCTTGACTGTTCAGAAAATAACTAAATCATAGGTTGATGTCACATATAAACATAGAGTATTATTAAATTTGGTGATGGGCAGTATACTGCCAAAGGATATCAAGATACAACTTAAGTTTAATCTGTGGTTCAAATTGCTAACTTAAAATAAAAGAGCAGTCAAAAAAAATTTTAATGGACCTCTCTTCTATACTTAAAAAAGGTAGAAAATAGTCCACAAGCAGCTACTTTATAAGCGTATTTAACCAAATGTACACGCAAAGGAGTAAACTCTCATGTAAATGTCACTTGGTACGGTCAAAGCTGACACATAATTGAGCTATATCTAAGTAAGAGTAGCTTTCTTTAAAAGAGTCTTCAAAAAATAACGCTTAGAAATGTTTTAGAAGAATGGTAGACTGCCAAATCATTCAACATCCCAGGAGAATTTCAGACTTTCTGGTTTTAATCGAGCAATTCAGACCCACTCACAAGTTTAAAATTTCACTCTTCTACTTGAGTAAGCCTCACAGTTGTCAGAGTCACAGGATGAGATCTCAAGATATACCATTAAATTGCTCCCTCAAGTCAGTGGATATGTCCTCAGATTTCAGAAAAGGTAAAAATTTCACACTTACTCATAACTTCTAATAAAAGAAAGGAGAAAACGCTGTCATGGGTATATGTGCAAATACTACTTTGGTTTTTAAAATAAGAAACCTGTCTCTATCTAAGATCAAGAAAATTTGTTTTATAAATAAGGTCTACAGTTAACTGACTCCTAGGATGACTTAATAACTCTGCTAAAATGCAACTGAATCCATAAAATTTTATGTTGTATCAATCTAATCTAATGAAATACATTAAAAATATTATTTGTTGCTACTACTTTCAGTGTAAATAGGAGATATATTTTTTAAATGAATTACTTTTCATCCATGCGGCTTCTCATTTTCTTCAGTTTCTGCATAATGCTGCTAGTTTCACTGCTGGAGATTGAAATGGGGGAAGGACTGCGGGTCTCCAAGTCAGTTGGAGCAGGACTGGTTGCCTTATTATCCTTTGTATCATCATCACTATGAGAGTCCTGCAAACAATAGGGGGTAGTAAAGTATTATAATTATACTGGAATTTAAGATCTCAAACTGATTTAAACACTGTCATTTCAAAATTAATTTATCTTCAAAACAGTATTTGTAAAATAGCTGAAATTAAGGTATTACTTAAAGGATAAAATTATATCACACAAGTAAAATGTATATACATGTACTTATATAGTCCCTAGATTTGTTGCTTAGGAGCAACAAAACCTGAATAGCAGTGAGCATGCTTAGCACCAGATCTTGATTTCTAAATAACTAGCCTCCTTGGAGAAACAGCTGATTCCAAGGCAGAGGCAGGGAAAGTAAAAGATGACCCTGAAACATCTTGTTCCAGAAAACATGAAAGTGCTCAAAGACTGATGGATACATGTCAAAAAGACACAGAAACCTGCTTGAAGAGGCTCCTAATGGCCCAATTTGAGAAAAAGTGAGCATCAAAACAAATGATGATAGTAACAGATTATAATGCTGAGTAAAACACGAATCCGTGAGTTCATACTGATATAAATAAAAGAATAAATTTAACTTTGACGAAGAACAGCAATGTATGTAGCTTCAAAATACCTTCATGCAATGCACTTATTAATTACAAAGAGAAAGAGAGTAACTATACAGTGAAGTATGGTAGATGCCACCTTAATCAAGTGTTCGAGTTAACATCATCAGTAATGAGATAAATCAAAATCAGGTGCCACCTGATTGAATGCAGAGAACAACACAGCATCACTTCCGTGATATTCCTGCCAAAGATGCACAACCTGAATCTAATTATGAGGAAAGATCAGACAAACCCAACTTGAGGACCATTCTACAAAATATCTGGCATGTAATCTTCCAAAGTGTGAAGGTCATGAGAGTCAAGAACTTTTCCAGACTGAAAGAGATTAAAGAGATAATGAAAACTAATGTGTCAATATTAATTTGTTGGCAACGTAACTCTCGACTGAGAAAATCAAAGCCCTTTGCACTGTGTTTGAAATTTTCTATAAATCTGAGACTGTTTCAAAATTTAAAGTGTATTTTAAAAATCAAAGCAGTGAATATTAAGAGATTTATTTAACTGTATTGCTATATAGGCTGAGTTTTCCAACACTATATTGACACTTTACAGTATTTCAGAATAGGTCCAAATTTTGTTTTTGTCTGAATATTTCCTTTGAACCTTGTATCATTATATTAGGCATTAGAGAGCTGACAAAAGTATTATGTAAAGAGCAAAAATAATTAATTCCTCCCATTAATTCTGAGGAATATATTTGGATTGAATATATTCCCATTAATTCTGAGGAATATATATTGATATTGATATTTGGATTGATAAGCAAAAACAAGGCTCTCTGTCCCAACTGAATTTATAAATGGAAAACATTTTTAAACTAATATATGACCTACATGTCCCTTTCAAAACTTGAATATCCCATGAGAGTAAAAAAAAGACTCACTTTACATAAAGGCACATACATAGAACTTTATCCTGGTGCATTACTGTATCACAGTGCTAGAATGAACACACCCACCACATTAGAAGATGAGGTAGAGTTAGTTATTAGCAAGCAACATGAGGCAGAAAACAAATTAATAATAATTTCATGTAATTTACCAATTTATTCTCCCCTGCAGACTTCAACTTCTCCTGAAGTTTTATGGTGGTCTGTCGGATCCTTTCTATCTCCTCCTGCTGTTTAAGAATCAGCTGTCTTTCCTTCCGAGCTGCCTTATTGGCTTCCTGAAGACGTTTAATTTCTGCCTAAAGTTTAAAGAGTTAGGCGAGGGATTGAAATTTGGAGGAGACAAGTCCAAAATAATATTTTAAAAAGAAAATCCAATCATCACATATATCAAAAATAAATACATACAGCATTTCAAGATAAAAATAATACTGAAAAATTTTTAAGCAGTGGAGGAAGAAAAAAGTCACATAACTCCATCACTCTAAAATAATTTAACATGATTCCTTAATTCAATTATAATTACAACAGACTGATAATTTCATATCCCTTTTTAAAACTTAACATACCCCTTTATATTTTTCCATAGTGCCATTTAGTCTTTACATTTATTTGTTTAATAACTGCATATCAAGTAAACTAATTAATGTAATCATTATTCTATTGCTAAACTCCATTCCGAATAGTGCTTTAATGCCTATAAATTGTTTCATACTATGGATTAGTTCTTTAGGAGAGATTCCAAAAAGTAGGACAAACAAGTCAAAGAGAATGAATGATTTTATGGCCCTTAGAATAGTTTCTAAAATTGCTTTCAGAAAAGAATTTTCTCCACATAAAATGCCACCAGAAACATTTAAGACTACATTGCACCAAACTCTCTCCACACAGAATATTACTGTTTTCTTTTGCTAATAGTGGGCAAAAAATGATACACTTCACTGTTAATAATAAAATTTAACAGACTGTCCATTTTTTTCATAAATTTGTTGTAATCTGTTTTCTTGTCAATAAAGTAAGCATAATAAAGATATTAATAACTTGTTACAATTTATTTAAATTTTAAAAAGAGATCTTTTAAACTATCTGAAAATGCAGAAAAGTGCACAATAAACATCTAATTCCAAAATCCCAAATTAACAGTTGTTAATACTGTCATATTTTCTCTTAGTCTTTAATTTCATAAAGAAATAAAAGATTACAGATAACACCAGTCTACAATTCCCTGCTCCAACTCCCTAGAGGTAACCACTATCATGGTATATATCCTTGCGTGGCATACATCCTTTTAAAATTCTTCTACAAATATTTGTACTTACCTGCAAAAAAAATATATACTGTTTGGTTTGTATGTTTTAAAATATTTTATAAGTTATATCATACATATATTTTTTCAATCTTGCTTTATTTACAAAACATTGCTTTTATATGTCTCCATGTTGATTTGCCCCTAAATGCTGCATAAATTTACACTGGAGGTATACAGATTTCATGTATCTATTACCTCTATGGTTAGATAAGGTTGTTGTCTACTATTACAAACAATACTATAATCAATAGCCTTATACTTTTTGTCTACTTGGGCACGTGTATGAATTCCTCTCAAGCACCAGTTCTCGAAGTATGGTCCAAAGACCCTGAAGCTTCTTCTTCTGGAGACTCTCAGGGTCAAACTATCTTCATAATACTAAGACAAGACATTATTTGCCTTTTCACTCTCATTCTCTCATGAGTGTACAATGGCATTTATTCACATTTTGAAGAAAATAACTATAATTTTCAAAACAAACAAAATTAGTGAAAATAGTATGTAGATGTTTGCACATCTCTTTACTGTCTGGCTTGGTTTTTTTTTTTTTTTTTTGGTTTGGGTTTTTTTTTTTTTTAATTGAAGCATAGTTGATTTATAATACTGTGTTAGTCTCAGGTGTACAGCAAAGTGATTCAGTTATACACTAATTTTTTTTTCAGCTTATTTTCCATTACAGGTTATTACAAGATATTGAATATAGTTCCCTATGCTATACAGTAAATCTTTGTTGCTTATCTATTTTATGTATAGTAGTTTGTATCTGTCAATCCCATACTACTAATTTATCCCTCCCCATCTCCGTGGCTTGATTTTTTTAAATACCATGCATTGCTCATTTGGAAAATGTTTAGTTCACTCAGTTATGCAGATCTTCCAAATGTTCACATATTTCATTATGCAATCCCCCCAAATCACATTTATTAATATCACTGTGATCTCGAAAAAACTTCTTTAGTATTAGGTGGTAGACAGAAATTTTTCAAAATTCTGACATTTGCTTGAAAGTTTGAACCTTATCATTGGCAACAAACACTGTCAGTTGCCTTCTTTGAAGTGACAAGCACACTTTGTTCATTTCTGAGAAAATGACTGTCAAATACCCTAGTCTGAACAAACACAGTTTGTCTCTGAATAACTCTTTCAAGTAAAAATGGTATTCCATGAAAAATATCTGGCTAGCTCAGCTTGCAATTCAAACTACACAAATGCTTTCCCATGAGTTAATCACCTTCCTCTGGTATCTAGGAAAAGTGCTTAATTGTGGGCTTCCCATTCCTGTCACGGAGAATATGAAAACAACAAGTACTCAGAAGTCAACACAATAAAATTAATAATTTTTACTACTTAATCAGGACATTCTTTAGTAGAACTAGATTTTTTTCGCTGCAAGTATGTGGCAGTGGAAGATATAATGACTACTAGCAGTTTCGTGCCCCTGCCCTGATCTGTGCTAAGGCACCAGCAGTTTTACCACCATTGTTTTTGCACCATTTAGTGCAAATGTCAACACAAAAAAGGGCAAATTCACATCTCACTATCCTTATGAAAATAGTTTTGATCTCCCTGACCCATGAAAGGGTCTCAGGAATCCCCAGAGCTCTACAGAACACCTTTTGAAAACTGCTACTAGCTTAAGCCTGAGTTTCTAAACCAATTAATGTATAATTTCACCCAATCCAAGCTTAGAAGAAAGAAAAGATTTTTTTCAAGGGGTTCTAAGGGGAAAGTGTTTGCATCTCTCTTAAGAATAAGCTATAAGGTTATACAAGTAAACTGTTCACTTTAAAATGGTTAATGGTGGGATTTCCCTGGTGGTTCAGTGGGTAGGACTCCGTGCTCCCAATGCAGCGGGCCCGGATTCAATCCCTGGTCAGGGAACTAGATCCCACATGCATGCTACAACTAAGAGCCTGCATGCCGCAACTAAGAAGCCCACATGCTGCAACTAAGACCCAACACAGCCTAAATAAATATTTTAAAAATAAATAAATAAATAAAATGGTTAATGGTATATTCATTTAAAAACGGTTATTTTATGTGAATTTCATCTCAAAAAAAAAAAGAATAAGGAAAATATGTTCCTGTTGGATACAGCTGTGCAAAGATATGTGGCCAAATTCCTCACAGCCATCTCACTACATGTCAAAATAATCCCTACTGATACAACTGCAGTAAGTATCTCAGTACCTACATCCTCACACTCTGGTGCTTTTACTCCTACAGGGCAACTTTCTAGGGGTAGCTGTGAGACAGGCCTGGGACCTGGGAACCTTTGCTACAATGCTGCAAAGCTTGCACCTGGACACCTCTCCTTAAGCTATAAATACAAAGAAACTATATGGGACCAAAAATAACTGCTTGCATGCTAGGGCAAATTCTGGACCCAAAAGATACAAAGAAACCAAAATAACCAACTGCCACTTTTGAAGAGCCTGGAGCAAAAGCAGGGTGCTGCACATGTCCCCTGCACACAGCACCACCTAAGGGCTGGGCAAACCACCTACGCCACCCCTCCCGCCCGACCCCTGGACACACCCCTACCCTCACCCCACATAAGGAACCAACTCGCCAGCCCTCCGAAAGCAGCAAGCAAGCAAGGGAACCTATTGTTTGTTCTCACTCCCCCCTGCTACAGCAGGGGCCCCAATAAAGCCTTGCCTGAATTTCTTGTCTGGCCTCTGATCAATTTCTACTAATTAAGGAGGCCAAGAACCCTGGTCTGTAACAGCCAGTTGGATCAAAGAATACTTTTTGCACATTTACTTAAAAAGCATTCTGGCCTCCTATAAACATAGCATGCAGAAAAATTAGTCACTCGAACCCCCACCACTGGGATTGAACAGTTTGCACATTTGTTTCAAATCTGTTTCAAAATTAATTCATTAGAGAGAAAACTAAACTCTACCCCAATCTCTTTTTCCATTTTCCTCTCCAGAAGTATATCATCCCTACATGTGCTGTGTACTTTTGATGCATGAGTGATTCCATGGAACATATATTACTAATTGGTGACTTTTAAAAATTTACAAGAATGGTATCATATTGTACATATTCTTTTGCCTCTTGTTTTTCTGTAATAACTAATATTATAATTTAAAAAAAACTTTTCACCTCACTGCATGGCATGAGGGATTCTTAGTTCCCCAACCAGGGATCAAACCTGTGCCCCCTGCAGTGGAAGCGTGGGGTCTTAACCACTGGACTGCCAGGATAGTCCCAATATTATGATCTTTGATAAGACCTACTGCTGTCCTGTTCAATACAGCAGTCAACAGCTACATGTAGCTATTTAAATTGAGATTAATTTTAAGTGAAATTAAAATTTCAGTTTCTTGGTTGCACTAGTCACATTTTAAGTACTCAAAAGCTACATGTGGGGACTTGCCTAGTGGTCCAGTGGGTAAGACTCCACGCTCCCAATGCAGGGGGCCGAGTTCCATCCCTGGTCAGGGAACGAGATCCCACATGCATGCCGCCGCTAAGAGTTCACATGCCACAACTAAAAAGATCCCGCGTGCCACAACTAAGACCCAGCACAGCCAAAATAAATAAATAATTTTTTTTAAAAAAAGCTACATGTGGCTAGTAGCTACTGTATTGGATAGCAGAGATACAGAACATTATCATTATTAAACAGTTCTTATTTTAATGCATTCTTTTTTCCTGCAGTGTTATATTTTCTTGCAGAAATATGCCCTGGTTCAGCTATTCTCTTACTGAAGAAATAGTTTCCACTTTTCCCTATATACTGTAAAAGCTTCTCTAGGATATTTACCAACACATAGAAATGCTGAGTCATAAATTGTGTCTTCAATTTACCTAGTTATAGTCAAACTGCTCTGAAAGTCGTTACACCAGTTAACACTCCCACCAGCTACAGAGAACTGCAGTGACAAAAACTGAAGACCCAAGACAGTTAAGTCTTAAACTTAAGTCTTAAGACTTCAGCCTTCAAACTCTGTCTTCACCTCAAAACATCCACCAATTCTAAAGCAGCATAGGCAAAAAGGCTAAGGAATTAAGCCAGAAACCTCTCAACAGCAGAGCAGAAATCCCCAACAGCCTCTTGTGCTGGTAAAAACGGTTAACCTGGTTTTCAACGGAAATCCCTTTGGGGTCACAACTGAGTGTTAGACTGAGGTTTACCAAGTCCGCAACCCAATGCCAACCCAGCTCAGCCCCTGAGTGGAATAAAGTGAACAGCTGACCACTCTAACTGCATAGAAGAGAAAAGGATAAATCCTCTCTAGGGGAAGATAACATCATCTGGAGCCTTTGCAGTTATTTATACACAGTGTCCAGCATTCAATAAAAAAAATTACTAGGCATCTTAAGAAAAAGGGTCCTATGATAATAAAAAATATAAACAGACAATAGTAGCGGACACAAAGATGTCCAAATGATAGAGTTAGCAGATAAGGAAGTTAAAATAACTATGAATAATGTGTTCAAAAAGTAACAGAAAAAGGTCAAAAAACAGATGAAAAGGTAGAGAATTTCAACAAGAATTAAAATCTATAAAAAAGAACAAAACAGATATTATAGAACTAAAAAAGAAATCAAATTAAGAACTCACTGGATAGATTTAACAGTACACATCACGGTGCAGAAGCTATAACGAATTCAAAGACAGGTCAATAAAAACTTTCTAAACAGAAGCACAGTGGTTTTTTGTTGTAGTTGATGATGTTGTTGCCGTGGTTGTTTTACTGTTTTAAAGAATGACATTAAAACAAAACAGGGGCTTCCCTGGTGGCGCAGTGGTTGAGAGTCCGCCTGCCGATGCAGGGCACGCGGATTCGTGCCCCGGTCCGGGAAGATCCCACATGCCGTGGAGCAGCTGGGCCCGTGAGCCATGGCCGCTGAGCCTGTGCGTCCGGAGCCTGTGCTCCGCAACAGGAGAGGCCACAATGGTGAGAGGTCCACAAACCGCAAAAAAAACCCCAAACAAAACAAAAACAAAACAAAAAACAAAACATAGCAGAACAGAGACGTGGTATATTGTCCAAAGGTCTAACGTTTGTCTACTTGGAGCTTCTGAAGGAAAGGAATGAGAGAATAGGACAAAAGCAACACCTGAAGAGATAATTTTCAAAAACTGATGAAATACTACAAACAACAGATTCAAGAAGCTCTGCAACTCTAAATAGTATCAGTGCAAAAGAAACCACACCTAAGCAAATCATAGTAAATCTACTGAAAAATCAAAGACAAATTTTGTTTATTTTTCATTTTTACTTTTCGGCCATGCCACGCAGCTTGTGGGATCTTAGTTCCCCAACCAGGGATTGAACCCGGGCCCCGGCACTGAAAGCACCGAGTCCTAACCACTGGACTGCCAGGGAGTTCCTCTTAGGACAAAGTTTTAAAAAAAATATTAAGTAATATTCCAATATATAACTCAAATGATTAAGTTCACAGATCATCCAACACAGTAGCTAGTACCTGAAAACAGGTCAATAAAGGAAAAGAAGACTAGGATCTATTAAATACTTACCAGGCAACGTGAAACAGATTTTACATATGTTACCTCATTTAATCCTCACAACCACCATATGAAATAAAATCTCACTCCAACAGATAAGGAAACTAAGTCTCAGAGAGTTACTTAAACTTGACCATGAATACGCATTTGCAACAGACGAAGCTGGAATTCAAATAATAACAACTAACATTTATTGAGCACTTACCTTTGTGCCAAGGTTTGTTCTAAGTTATTATATGTATTAACTCATTTATTCCTCTTAACAACCCTACAAAGTATGTTACCATTATTATGCTTGGTTTATAAATAAGGAAACTGAGGAAAAGAGAAGTTAAGTAACTTTCTAAGATTATAAAACTAATAATTGGAAGGTTTGGGATTTTAATCTAGGCAGTCTGACTCTAGAGCCTGAATTCTTAACCACTACACCATGCTGCCTCTACAGGATACAAATGCCACGTCTTTCTGAGTCCATTAAGCCAAAATATTTGTCAATTTGTAATTCATATGTCTTGAAAATCTGTTTGGGGAAACAGTAACTAAAAAATTAATCCAATTAGACTCACAAACATCTTAATTTTAAAAATATGCATATCAAAGCACAACTTTATTTTACATAGTAAATGAAGGCAGAAGATCTTACTCTATATTGTATTCAGTTAGCAGTGAAACACAACCTTAATTTAGGAGAAATACAATAGGCCACTAAGCAACTCCTGTAATTATAGTAGTAGGTATCAACAGTGGTAAATATCAACTAAATCTCCTTTAATGTGATGGTAAGAAAAAGATCAGGCAAAATAATAGATTCCACAATCTAACTTGTCACCTTACGTTCTCTTAAAGGAGTGTTTTTCCTAACATACCTTTTCTTGCTGCAACCTTAAGAGCAAACCACGTTGTTTCTTTCGGAGTGGGGGCATTTTATCATCTTCTCCTTTATCTCGTAGATGTCTGCAATTATTCCCATTGAGACAGAGATTAGATTAAATTTCTATTCTAATGTCAAGAATTCTCAACCACTAACAAATCTCTAACCCATTTAGCATTTTCAAATGTGGAAAACAGTTGCCGCATGCAGCAACTCCTAACCCAACAAATATTTTATTGGATATATGATACATGCAAACCCTAGACTATGTCCTTTAAAGATAAAATAGCTTTGAGAAATTTATAACATAGTAAAGGAATTAAGTATAAAATAACAATATAAGAGTCAGTTAAGTGATAAAAGAGAAATGCAAAGAAAATGTTATATGTTTAGGATGTCTTGAAAGCAACATGATTCAAGGATGACTGCTGTATTTCTAGCTTGAGAAACTGGGTTGATCAAATTAAATTAGAGGAAACAAAAACATCTCTAAAAACAAGGCATTTCCTTTTCATGAAAGGAGAAATCGAACAGTCAAAACTATGTTCACTGAAAGAGCTTACTTTTTCTGATGCTCTAGCCAGGCTAATTCAGCTTTAGTTTTCTCCTTCAAGGCCTTTTCACGGAGACGCAGGAGTGAAGACTGGTGAGCTGCTCTCATTTCCTCTTCTTTCATATACTGTCTAACCATCTCCATAGTAAATTTAGAAAAGCTGTCTTGTCCTCCTGAGAATGGCATGCTCAGCTCCTGAGTTAGAGAGTTTATGTCGTGTTTATCACCATCTAAACCTTCTGGAACTTAATTAACTTCATTAAAAGAGGTATGCACTTATAAAAATAAATTATGTATATAAAAAGGCTGCCAACCACGTAAAAGAACATTCTTCAAAAAAAAAAGGCATGTGAAAGCCAGTAACATTCATCTGCTAATTTATTCACCCAATAAAATTTTAACAAACAACTACTGTAAGCTAGGTATTGTCCCAGGGGTGTAAAACTGGGTAAGAATTTGCCCCTGTTATTCAAAAGGCTTACAATTTAATAAGAAGAAAGATATAAATGAAAATTTTTAAATGGAATACAGTGTTGTATGGGTGAAGTAAGTGAAAAAGCTAGACGTAACTTTGGCTCAGATCCTCAAAAGCCTTACATATCATTCCAAGGAATAATTTGTAAGCTACTTTATAAGGGAAGCAAAGCCAGAATCTATACCAAAAATATAACATAAAATTGATACCTCAGGAAAATCATTCTGGTAGCTGACAACTGAGTTCAAGTACAAGATAATTCCTCATACCTTTGAGAGAACACATCCACAACTATTTATGAAGTATCTCCACAGGTAAACTGAAACACACCTTGGCAGAGGACAGTGTAGTCTTTTCTGGGGAAGTTTCTTCATCAGAGTCATCATGATGGCCTCTTTTCTTTTCCATGTTAAATCTGCGATGACTCTCAGAAGGTAGTAAAGATCGAAATGATCTTTCTTCTATTTCATCTTCTGTCATGGATTCATCAAATTTCAGGGAATATTCTGTTGCAACAGAGGTTGAATCTATAATAAAAGAATATGGAGCAAGTAGATTTTATCATTATAACAGTTTTCAGTAGATATTCAATTAGTAGCCCTGAATAGCTTCCAATTTTTTTTAGCAATTATGAATAATAATGCCACAAATATTAGCGTATAGATTTTTGTGTGGACATAAGTTTTCAGATCACTTGGGCAAATACCTAGGCATGTGATTGCTGGGTCATTATAAAATGCTGTGTAAATGTCTTCCAGCGGCGCTGTGCCATTTTGCATTCTCATCAGTGATGAATTCAAGTTCCTGCTGCTCAGCATCCTTGCCACCAATTTGTTGTTATTTTGGATTTTAGCTATTCCAATAGGCAAGTTATAGTATCTCATTGAGATTTTTTTTTTTTCTTTTTTTTGGCGGTACGCGGGCCTCTCACTGTTGTGGCCTCTCCCGTTGTGGAGCACAGGTTCCGGACGCACAGGCTCAGTGGCCATGGCTCACGGGCCCAGCCGCTCCGCGGCATGTGGGATCTTCCCGGACCGGGGCACGAACCCCTGTCCCCTGCATCAGCAGGCGGACTCTCAACCACTGCGCCACCAGGGAAGCCCTCTCATTGAGATTTTAATTTTCACTTCCCTATAAATATATGATATTGAAGACCTTTCCCATGTCTATCTGCCATTTGTATATTTTCTTCAACGAAGTGTGTCTGTTCAGCTCTTTTGCGCATTTTTTAATTGGGTTGCTGATTTTCCTGATGAGTTTTAAAAGTCCTTTATACACTCTGGATGTAAGTCTTTTATCCAATGTGATTTACAAATATTTTCTAACAGTCTGTGGCTTTTCATTCTCTTAATAATGTCTCTTGCAGAGCAGAAGTTTTTAATTTTTAACAAAGTGTACCTTACCAATTTCCTCCTTCATGGATTGTACTTTTGGTGTTGTACCTAAGAAATCATTGCCAAACCAAAGTGACCTAGATTTTCCCGTTTTCCTCTTCATACGAGTTTTTCAATGTTTTAATTTCTTTGGATTTTGGTTGCCCCATGAATTCTAGCCACCTTAGCTTTCTTGAAAGATAGGCGTGTTCACAGCTGGATAGCTCTATTGTCCCATCCCACAGAATCCCAGAAGTCTGAAAGCTTTCCTGTATTTCATCCTGTCTCTTGCCCTTTAGTCCAAACTGGCTGTGTCTCTGCTAGTCTAACCCCATCTCTGTGCCTGGCTTCTGCTGAACATGCTGAGATGGCTGATTAAATCCATGGGTAATGTCTTTAGGAAGTAACTGTCCAGTCACACCCTTGGTGTTCTCTCCAGAACTCACTTTCTCATTTTTTACAATATGAATAGGCTGAGAATTTTCCAAATCTTCAAATTCTGGTTTCTTTTTGCTTAATAATTCCTTCAGTTTATTTCTTCTCTCACATTTTACTATAAGCAGTAAGAAGAAACTAGGCTATGCCTTCAACATTTTACTTAGCAGTCTCCTCAGCTAAATATCCAAGGTCACCACTTTTAACTTCCACTTTCCACAAAACACTAGAACAAGTTCAGTCAAGTTCTTTGCCACTTTATAAGGATTACCTATCCTCCAGTTTCCAATAACATGTTCCTCATTTCCAGTTTCCAATAACATGTTCCTCATTTCCACCTTTACTGGACTTCATCGGAATCACCTTTAATGACCAACAATCTCTGCAAGGCAGTGTAGGCTTCTTCTTGCATGAACCTCAAAACTCTTCTATCCTTTACTCGTCATCCAGTTCCAAAGCAACTGCCACACTTCTAGTAATTGTTATAGCATCACCCCAACTACTAGGTACCAACATCTGTATTAATCAGCTAGGGCTGCCGTAACTATAGACTACTATATCCCTATATTATATTTACTATAAAATTTACAGAAAAGAGTTTTAAAGGACGAAAAAAATTTTAATTTAAATATTTTCTTCTTACACTCCAAAGACTGTCTTGCCTATCCTGCTTTGAAGACTACGGTTCTACACTATCAATCAAAAGCACTACTTAATGACCAGTTATTTAAAAAATAAATCTAGAATGGAGGCCATTAATTTACCAACTTAATGTCTTAAAGGTGCCATTTGTTGCCAGATTCTGTTTTCTTTGCTATATTATTTACTACCCATGATTTGATAGGAGTACAGCTTTAATTTATGATCCAGGAAAAGTAATGAATTTTAATCTATTTAATATATCTGATGTTATCATTTATAAGAAATTGTACCTTATTATATTGTTTAAAATTTAAAGTTCTAATAATGTATTCTCCTTTTTATGATCGCGTTACACATCTACAATAGGATAAAAGTCATTTTTTTCAGTACTGAGTATATATTCCATTCACATGCATGATCACCTAGATTTAGTCTTGCCTCCCCTCAGAATCATGACACACAACCATGTAAAATATTAGCAAGGTTACTACTGGCATGGTGTATGGCCTTCAAACAGTTTCACCTGAATACATTTAATATCAGACATAAAACCTTGCCTAATTATATTAATTAGTTCAGTCACAAATATCTCAAAGGGTTCTGGAAGCCTCCCCAAACAATGATTATACATACATGTGCAAAGAAAGTTACCTTTCTCATCGGGAAGAGATGGTACACTATCACTTCGTAGAGAATCATCCACAGCAGTCTGGACCTGTTCATCAATAGAACTCTCCATCTTTTCACCATGAAGTTTCTTCTCATTTTCCTTACAAGATGGAACTGAAGGACTTTCTTGACGGCTGCTACCACTACTACTCCTGTTTAAGGATATTATGGAAACAAACCAGAAAAAAAATAAAGGTAACAAAATAAGGATCATAACTTCAAAGTAAACTTATCTGGCCAAGGAAATGTGCCTTATGATCAACATATGAAATGACGAAAGATATAAAACATAAAAATGCTACGTAGACATAAGTCTGAGAAGAAACTGTTTCAGGAAAGATGAGTAGAAGAAAGGAAGGTTTCACTTTTAAATAGTCATAATGGGGAACCACTATTCTCAGGCTATCACTCCCTTTTTTCCTTTCATTTTAAAATCAATCTACTGGGAAAAGAGGCTTCTATCTGCTGTTAAATTACAAACCTCATAATTTATCGCAGTCTGCTTAAATTCCCAACTATTCTACTGGAACGGTTCTTGTAAACTCCACCTAAACTCTAATTGTCAAATCCAATAGATAATTTCTTTTTCTACAATATCAGAGGTATGAACCTCTTATCTCCTTTTTTAAAAGTTCACTAAAGCAAATGTGGTAAAGTGTTAACACTAGGGTAACCTGGATGAAAGATATTTGGGAACTTTATATTATTCTTGCAAAGTTGTTGTAAGCTTGAAATTATATCAAAATTAAATGCTAAATAAAAGTGTTCTCCTTTCTTATATTCCCTGACTCTACTCCCACCTGCTTCTCTTCCTATCTCCCTAGCAAGTTTTCCTGTGTTTCTTTCGCATCCTTTTAATTTTTCTACCTTTTCTTAAAATGACTGTGCTTCCTAGGGTTTTGGTTTTGGTTCCTTTCTCCTTTATGCTATATACTCTCCTTGGACAATCTTATGCATCTCTATAATTTCAACTGCTATCATTTGGAATGAGCCTCAAATCTGTATCACTAGCTCCACTCTTCCCCTGACTTTAAGCCTCAAATTTCCAAATGCTTAGTGAACTTGTTTTCAAGTTCAGTGTTTTCCTTCCTCCCTCTTTGCTTTCCTTAATTTATCCATTCACTGAAGATAAATATATAGCCGATCATAAGCCAGGTTTTGAGATCCTCTGAATAAGCTATTTCCTCTTGTGACATGCCCTTCCTTCCCTCTCTGCCTAATGAATTCAAGACTCAGTTGAAGTATCATTTCTGCAAATTGTTTGTGGACCCCTTCTCCACTCCCAAGGAAGGTCTGTCTCTGTGTTTATACTGGTTTTTTGTGCATATTTCTACGATAGTATTTATCAGAATATTACGCAGTTATCTGTCTGGCTTAATAAATGTTTTCAAAAGGATAAATTGTATAATAAAGCTATAAGGTAAAAGACAGAATGCAGGAGACTGCAAGTGCTTTGGAGTCAGTAGGATATGGGGTTAATCTCAATTCTTCCACTTAGCAGTTACACACCATTCACTCAATAAACATGTAGTAGATTGCCTACTATGTGCCAGGCATTTCGTTAAGCTCTGGAGATACAAGAATGACACAGTCTTCATTAGCCTACCAACAAGTGTGGGTAAAGATGTGGAAAATTTTTATATTCCTGGTGAAAATGTAAAATGGAGCAGCTGTTTTGGAAAACAGTTTGGCATATCTTCAAGATGTTCAACAGAGTTACTATTATGACCCAGCAATCCTTTTCCTAAGTATATACCCAAGAGAAACGAAAACACATGACCACACAAAAACTTGTACATGAATGTACACAGTGGCACCATTCATAAGAGCCAAAAAGTGGAAACAATCCTAATGTCCATCAACTGATGGATAACTGTGGGATATACATGCAGTGGATTATTTGGCTATATAAAGGAATAAAGTACTGATACATGATAGACAAACCTTGAAAACATTATGGTAAGTCAAAGAAGCCAGTAGCAAAGAACCACACATTGTATGATGCTATTTATATGAAATGTCCAAAACAGATAAAAATCCATATAAAATAGAAATAGAGAGTAGATTAGCTGTCACCAGAGGCTGGAAAAGGACATAAGAAGTGACTGTTAATGGGTACAGGGTTTCTTTTGGGGATGATGAAAATGAAGCCCTCAAAGAACTCCAAGTCTAGTCTACAAGTGATAAGTATAGGAGTGAGAATATAGAAGGTGATAAAGGCTGTAAAATAGTTACACGGAGTGCTGTAGGAGAACACAGAAGGGATCTCTAAAGCAGATGAGGGGTAATACTGATTCTTAAAGGGCAAGTAAAAGTAAACTAAATGAAATGGAGCGGGGAGGGTCCAAAAAGAAGGTACATCATATGTAATGGCACAGGAGACAAAGAGAACATGGCTCTTCAGAGAAATGGAAGTAGTTAGAACCAGTAGAATATGGTAAGAGGGGAAATGCCAAGTGACAGGGCTGGAGATAGACTAAAGACTTAATAATAAAGGGACTTTCACACTATACTAAGTGGCTCTGAGGAAACACTGAAGGTTTCAAACAGGTAAGTAACCAATTGGCTGCAAATTTTAGAAAAATCACTCTGGTTGCCATGTGGTTAATGTATGAAGTGGGAAAAGGTTACAGGACAGGGAAACCTATTAGGAGTCCACTGCAGTAACTCAGATGATGGCCTAAATTAAGTGTCAGTGAAGGTTAAATGAAAGTCATATAGTTCCAGACACAGAGTAAGTACTTAATAACTGCTGGTACTTACCCCACATTAATCTTCATGTTTTTTAGTCTCATGATTTAATTTTTAAATTGAGGCTTTAGTATACTTTGACAATATAGGTATCCTACCTCTAAGAATGCTGGAAAGAGGCCTCTAAAACCTTTTAATCCAAGGACAGAACCACAATTGAAAATTATAGATGTTAATACTTGTGCCAAGTACAAGGACAAAGTAGTCAATCTTCTTTCATAATGATAAAAATTAGTACATACAGAAATGTCAAAAAATATGGATATCAGCAAAGCAACGTGCTTTGGAGCCAGACAAACCATGGTTCAATTCCTTGGTGTGCCGCTAGCTATGTGACTGTGGGTGAGTTTCTTAACATCTTCATGAACCTCAGTTCCCTTATCTATAAAAAGAGGATATCTGTCTTGGAAGATTGTTGTGAAGATTAAATGCAGGAAGAACAACTTACACAGTACTTGTACAATGTCGACTGTCAAGGAATGGTAGCTATATTATTACATGGAACAACTATTTTGTAAATCAGCTAATTAAATGGGGGAAGCCAGAACAGAAGGGAAGACACTATTTCGCTTAAAGAAACAAGATTAAGGAATCCAAAACAAGCAATGTCTAAGTCATTTATCAGACTTTATTAAATCAAAGTCTTTTTACCTTCTATCGCGATTCTTGTGTCTTGAAGACTCAGAATAACTATCATATGAAGGAGAAAACTTCTGATGCTTGGAGTCAAGGGTCCCTTCTTTACTCTGAGAGAGTGGACCAGATTGACTTTTCCTACAAAGAAAATAAAAACTGATTAAAACATTTAAAGTCTCCAAAAAGAGAAAGATTTTTAAGTACTGCTTAATATTAACATGAGATAAAATCTTGAATGAATAGAAATTATGAAATAACTGTTGCAAAGTATTTGAGAAAGAAAGGCATTTGCTCACAGAAAAGTGTACAACACATTAAAGAATATCTTCTATTTATTAGGAGAAATAAACACAAATCACCCCAAGTATCAATGAATGTGAATAGAGAATTAAAATCTATGAATTAGAGACAGTCAAAATGTGATGTAAAAACATACACATATGGGACTTCCCTGGTGGTGCAGTGGTTAGGAATCCGCCTGCCAGTGCAGGGGACACGGATTCAAGCCCTGATCTGGGAAGATCCCACATGCTGCGGAGCAGCTAAGCCCGTGCACCACAACTACTGAGCCTGCGCTCTAGAGCCCCGAGTCATAACTACTGAGCCCACGTGCCAGAGCTACTGAAGCCCGCGCTCCTACAGCCCGTGCTCCGCAACAAGAGAAGCCAGCACAATGAGAAGCCCGCACACCTCAACGAACAGTAGCCCCCACTCGCCGCAACTAGAAAAAAGCCAGCGTGTAGCAACGAAGACCCAACGCAAACAAAAATAAATAAATAAAATAAATTTATTTTAAAAAAGTACACATAAACATGACATCACCCAGCCCTGCCTAAAAAACTCTCCAATGACTTTACGTTGCTCCTAGAATAAACTCCAAAATCCATAAGATCTGAAAAGTTCTACCATAATCTGATCCCTGCATCATCTCCTACCATTCTCCTCTTTGCCCTTTGCCCCCAGTCACTTCGGTCTTCCTTCATCTTCTCCTCCACCTTTGCATGTATTGACCTGCCTATTCCTTACCTCCTTTACATCACTGACTCCCTTTCATCCACTAGATCTCACCATAAGCTTTACTTCCTCAGGAAAACCTTCTCTGACCTCCTTGCTATTCAAACTCCTTTGTTGTATATCTCAAAGACATATGTTCCTTTCTTTCATAATGCTTAATTTGTAAGTGTTCATTCACTTAAAGGATATTTGATTAATGTCTCTCTTCCCCACGAGACTGTATGCCCATAACTGTATTTCCAGTACCCACAACAGTGCCTGGGACACGATACTCATGACATATTTGCTGAATGACTGGATATTAACCTATCTGTTTCAGCTCTTGTCCTTAGTTGTTTCACGAAGTCTGGAGCATACTGCCGCTGGTGGTCATATAGCGTTGCTAGGGGAGCTCCTGAAGCAGTGATGGCATCTGAGATATGAGTTCGAGTCAACTCTGCCATCTAAATATGAACACACACAAGGCAAAGTAGATATAAAAAGGTAACATCACAGAAGAACTGAGAGTGAGCAGAGTGTCTTAAAAAGATCACTGGATTGAGAGCAAGCAAATTCTGCCATATTAGGTAAAATATTGTGGGCAGGTCATTTAGACTCTTTAAGTTTCAACAACTTCCTTATAAAAATAGAGCTAGACCACATGATTTCTAAGGTTTCACCCAGCTATAACAATCTATCAATTATTAGACAGAAAACCTTCAAATCCAAAATAAGCCACAGTAAACCAAAAATTAAATCTTCCTTCAAGAATCAATTCAATTAGAACTTCCTATCTAAGTCTTTTCTGACCAACAATGTGAAGTACATCTTCCCTATGCTTAGCCATTATTGCCATGTATTACTCATTTGGTATTTATTCAATCACTGCTTTGACGAATTGAAGTGTTTTTGAAATCTCTGTTAATTGTAATCTAAAATTTTCTTGAGAAAAGAGACTTTATACTTATTTGCACAACCCCATGGTACCCATCATATAGTAGGTTCATGGCTTTTTAATAACAGAATCATTTCACAAACAGTCCTAAATAGTAACTGCTAAAATAAACTGTAACTTTATAGATTATGATATCCTATATAGAGAAAGCAGTAAAACTATTTCTGGCTTTATCTTTGGTATAATAAAAAAAAAAGGACACTAATATCACTCTGGGTAACAATGAAACATCTTCATACAAAACAGACCCATGGCTCCGTGGGACTAAGATTAGGGACTGACTGCAAAGGGCATGAAAGAATATTTCCAATACTCTTAAAAGTTTTATTTCTTAATTATGGTGGTGTTCAGAGGAATAGATAGATACAATAAAGAAATATATATAGATACCTATATCTGTCAAAACTCATAAAACTGTATACTTAAAATGGATATATTTTATTGTTTGTAAATTACACATCAATAAAATTGATATTTTTTTAAAAAGCTTACTCAGGGGCCAAAATATAGAGTTCTTCTGCGTCTTTTTTCTGCCCCCTATATCGTTCACATGGACAACACACTACAATAAATGATGCCTCATTTCTATAGGGTATGGCCCTCATTGAAAGTCACTTATCAAAAGTATGCATTCGCTAGATGTTAGAAACCCATGACTGCTAAGACCAAAGGTAATCAGACTGACTAAAAAGAACTAAAAGGAAAAGCATTCTCAGTGGCTCTCACCTCACAGATTTGGCGTGCTGCATCTGTGGTCAAGCGAGCAGTCTCTGTTTGCTGAGCAGCTATTTTACAAGTTGCTTCCTGCAGGACTTCAGTTACATCCCGTTGTGATTTAACCACCTGCTGCAATGATTCCGCATGGACCTGTTAATAAAAGAGGGTTAAAAGAGAACTTACTTTATGTCTCAGTCTCATCCCACCCACATTAGTTTTAACTTGTAAATTTGTTTCATGGATCAAATGCCTTGAGGAAAAGAAAACCCAAAACCTTTGACTACTATCTTGATTTCATGTCTTAAAATTTAGATTTTAAAATCTGGAATCTTAAAACCACTGCTGAAGTTTAAGTCTTAACTCCACTGTTCACAAGTTGATGTGTCTGTAGACAAGTAACTACTGTATACCTCAGTTTCCATTTCTCTAAACTGGGGATAGGCCTTGACTACTTAATTTCACAGGGTTGCTACAAGAATCAAATGACATGAAATTAACTCATATGGTATAATGTACTAAAACATTATTATTTACATCTTTCCTTTTTATTCCTATATAACTAAAAGAATACTAAAGTGATTTCAAGGATAGAAATTTGCAAAAGAAGCTACCTGAGCTGCTTTGCTTCGGGTTTCTTCTAATTGCCTCTGACACTCCAGAGCCTCTTGTTCAGCCTTCAATTTCAAAAGGGCCAAGTCTCTTTCATGGCGTTGCTGCTGTGCCTTCAAAATAAAGAAATGATCAACTATTAATTCTAAGACACTAATCTATTTCAGTGCAGAAACTAAATTAAATAGAATGCTGTTTTCCTAACACAGATCTTTTGAAGCAACTAATCAGAGCCTAAAGGAAAGACAGGAAATAGCGGAGACATCAACCATTTATCTAAATATTTAGTGACCACCCACTGTGTATCAAATAATGTAGTAATATAAAAAATTTCCAAGACATGCATGACTAAGAACTCATAT
Source organism: Stenella coeruleoalba (assembly GCF_951394435.1). Classification (NCBI taxonomy): domain Eukaryota; kingdom Metazoa; phylum Chordata; class Mammalia; order Artiodactyla; family Delphinidae; genus Stenella; species Stenella coeruleoalba. The sequence goes on from NC_137169.1 coordinate 177,169,725, forward strand.
CAAAAAGCTGGTTTAAAAGAAAAGCTATGGTACCTAACTCTTTGGAGGAGATTAAAACATCCTAAATATAAGAATAAAGATAATGCTTCACCCCTCACAATTTTATGATTCCTTTATTTTGACTTTGAAGGAGCAGCTTCATAAAAATGTTGCCCTCCAAAACGTCTCCTTCTCAACAGGACTCTTTCTTACAATTATTCCATACCATGTTATCTATAAATTTATATATTTTCATTTCTTCTGGTATAGTGCTAAATAATATAGGTTCTCTAAAGGTGGTAAGGCTGTATATAAAGTCATACAATACCCTGTCCGTATTTGGAAACCCAGAGATATAATGTATCCCTAAAATGGTAGATAACGTCAGCGGTTTTTCAGATCTCAAGGAAAGGATGACAACTGCAATAGGGCCATTTCCTCAATCCAGTGATTTTTTTTAATAAAGTTGGTATCAGCCCCTCTCCACTGTCCACCAGTGAGCATTTGGAAATGTCTGGAGAGCTTTTACTGTCACAATGAATGGACAGCACTATTGTTATTTATTGGGAGGAATGTAGGAAGGTTGAACAGTTCCATACAAAAGAACTATCTATTGGTATTTTAAGAGGAACAACTAGAAAATGAAATTGAAAAAAAATCATTTATTATCAAAAGACATAAAATATTTAAGAATAATTTTTAAAATGTGTAATACCGCTACACTGAAAATTACACTGCTGAGAGAAATATTTAAAAACCTGAACAAACAGAAAAAGATACTATGTTCATGAACTAGAAGATGCAATATTGTTAATATGTGAATTCTCCTCATACTGATCTATAGATTCAACGTCATTCAAATCAAAATGCCACCAGGCTTTTAAAATTTTTTGTAGAAACTGACAAACTGATTCTAAAAGTTATGCAGAAATGCAAAAACGTAGAATAGCCAAAACTATCTTGAGAAGAACAAAGTTGGAGTAATTACAGCCTGATTTCAAGACTCACTATGGGGGAGGGATAAATTGGGAGATTGGGATTGACATATACACACTACTATATATAAAATAGAGGACCTACTATAAGGACCTACTGTATAGCACAGGGGACTCTACTCAATACTTTGTAATGGCCTAAATGGGAAAAAAAAACTAAAAAAGAGTGGATATATGCATATGTATAACTGATTCACTTTGCTGTGCACCTGAAACTAACACAATATTGTAAATCAGCTATATTCCAATAAAAAATTTTTTTAATTGAAAAAAAAAGAAACAAAAATAGTATGGTACTAATAAAGCTATAGTAAAATAGTAAGGTACTAGAAAAACAGTATGGTACTAGACAAATAAGTCAATGGAAAAGAACAGAGTGCAGAAATAGACCAACACATAAATGATTACTTAAATGTTGATAAAGGTACCAAGGTAATTGAAGAAAACGGTGCTAGAACAACCAAACATCCATATGGGAGGAAAGAATTTAACTTTGACCCCTTCCTCACAACCTGTAATTAACTTGAAATGGTTCACACACTTAAATATAAAAGCCAAAACTATAAAGCTTTGGGGAAAAAATAAAAGAATATCTTTGTTAGAGTACCTTAATATCTTAGGGCAGGCAAAGTTTTCTTAGAATACAAAAAGCACTACCCATAAAAGAAAAAGATTAAAAACTAGATTTCATCAAAATTAAAATCTTCTGCTCTTCAAAAGACATAGTTTAAAAAAATGAAAAGGCAAATCAAGGATGAAAAGCAATATTTGAGATATATCTGAAAAAGACTTGTTTCTAGAATATATAAAGAACTCCTACAACTCAATAAGTAAGACATCCCAATCATGAAATAGGCAAAAGATTTGAACAGATATTCACAAAAGAAGACATAAGTTTGATCAATAAATATACTAAAAGATCAATCTCATCAATCATAAAAGAAATGCAAATTAAAACCACAATGAGATACTACTTCACTCTCACTACAATACACAATGATAGCAAAGATATAATACAACTAGAACTCTCATATATTGCTGTCAGAGTATAAGATGTTACAACTATTTTGGAAAACAGAATGGCAGTTTCTTATAAAGTTAAACATACACTTAACCCAAGCAATTACACTCCTAGGTATTTAGGCAAGAAAAATAAAAATACGTGTTGTATACAGGGCATTGCAAAAAAGTGCTCAGAGCAGGAATACTTATGGTAGCCAAAAACTGGAAATAATACAAATGTACATCAACAGGAGAATGGATAAATGAACTGTGATATATTCATCAATGGAATGTTACTCAGCAAAAAAACCGAAAGCAACACCATGGATGCAATAACATGGATTAATCTTAAAAACGTTATATTGCATAAAATAAGCTAAACACAACAGAGTACAAAGTATACTTCCATTTCATGAAGTTCTACAACTGGCAAAAATAAACTATGGTGATATGAATCAGAATACTAATTGCCTCTAGGAGGGGAGATTAACTGAAAAGGGGCCTGGGTAAAACTTCTGGGTGACTGAAGTGTTCTATATTTTGATTAGGATGGTTGTTACATGTTCAAAATTCATCAAATTATACACTTAAATTCTGTGTATTTTATTATATTTAAATACTACCTCAGTTTAAAAATATATATACCAATAGCATTCCCACCAAGGAACACTGGATTTTTGTTAGCTAAGGGAAAGTCCTATTATCCTGGCATTACCAAATACTTAGATCTCAGAAACTTTTCTTTTTAGTACAAATAAAGTATTAAAAAACAAAACAAAGAAACAAAAACTCAACCATTTCTGACCTGTCACAAAAAAGAGAAAATATTGAAAATGTTTGATAAGCTGATTTTCACAGTCATGAAAAATGTAGAGAATGTGGAAAATGAAGTATTTGAAAGAGAATGATTGTATTATTGTTCTGCTGCCAAATACTGCATGTTTAATTATCTTTTTAGCATATGGTAGTTTTTCTCAGGCTTATTTATAGGTACTGTATGACAGACCATTTTTTTCTACTTGGCAAGTTAAAGTTGTTGTTTTTTTAACTCATCATTAAAAGTATTTGAAATAGCAAAGAAAAGAGAAAAAAATGCAGAAAACTCCACAAATACCTTTATGATCTGAGCCAGAGACACACTCTCCTGCTGAGCAAGTGAAATGCCTCTAACTCTTTCTACATCTGATAGTTGGCGCACTGACTCCTCAATGGCACTCAAGTAACTGAGTTCTGCTGCCATACGATGCTGGAGGCCAGCAGGAGAAAAGCGCTTAGAACCTGGAAGGCATATAATTGTCAAATATCAAAGTTCACATGAAATTACATCTCAGATTTCTAAAATTCATTTCTCATTTTAAGGTCCAAAAACAAGTCTGCTTTCCTCTTTAGGAAAGAGAGTGACTTATTAGTACAATGTTTCTTAATAGTTACTTCTTTTGTGTGTGGATGAGCACACATACATGCATGTGTACATAATACATATATACCTATGAACACTTAGGAGTACATATATGGGATACATTTTTCAAGTGTCTTTTGAATAATGCTGGCAAAATGGGAAAAGTCACCACTATTGAATCTCTCACGCTTTTCAATATTTATTTTCGGGCACAATTTTTGTTTTCAAAAAGTAATTGCATTCACTTGAAACAACATTTCTCTATGGTTTAATTGAAAGAAAAGAAATTTTCAGAAAAAAATTAATACCTTATTTTTTAATTTACAGCTGCATGGATCTACTTGCCTGGTGTTGAAGCCATCTCTGTCGTTCTGCTGGCAGCCAGGTTTGTATCAGCAAAAGTTGCATTAGGCTTAAATCCTGTTATAGTTGGAGTCACTACTATTGAGGATTTAGATCTTTCTAATGAAGTTCCTGGAAGGTCAAACTGCAACAATTTCTGGGAACTTGGAGATAGGGGAGAAGTTGGAGTTTTCTGTGATCTTCCCTTGTCTGATGAGACACTAGAAGTTTTGTTTCATAAAGACATTATAGAAAGGAAAACTACTTCAAGAATCATCTAAACAATTAATAAGAACAACATGCATAACTTTATTAACATTAGCTTTAAAAAGCTGTGATTCAGGCATTTATTCATTTAACCGAGTCGCTATGCTGAGTGAATGACTATGAATACTCCTCTTACTGCTAGATTTACAGTGGGGAACAAGCTAGGGACAAACCCTGCCCAAAATAATATGGAAAAGGAGTCTCTTGATTAAATTGGCACTTAACTCTTTCCTCTACAATGTACATTTATCATGAATCACTTATTGTAGTATCAGGCAAAATTCTCTAGAATACTTGGAGTTTATATAGCAATAAAATTACAACCATACAGAAAGGCAAGGTCAAGCCTATTTTATAAAAAACATTTTAAAATATATCTCTGAAAGAGAATAAAATACCATTTTGTGTTAAAAATGTTTAAATGACAAAAATTACTCGTTATTCCTCTTAACCAAAAAGTCACAGCAAAAATTTTTCATACTAACCATCTCTAAATACTTTATATATGTCCATTTGTTTCTGTCCACTTTTTAATGCTACAGCTCTTTCCTGAACTTTCTAAGAAGTAACCTGTCATAGCAATTTGATGAAAACAACTCAAGGACACAAGGCACATGTCTAGCCCCTCTTTGAGAAATTATGCTCATTAAAGGTATTGTTTCTCATAACAAGAAGCATGCTGCCTTGCACTAACCATTTATTTACTGACTAAATTACTCAAATACCCTATAAAGCATGTTAGCAGTTAGCATATTTCAACATACTAAAGCAAGCTTACTTTTAGCTTTAATAAAACTATGAGATGGTTTTCAAAGGTAAACATTTCTCTTATACCAGCATTTAAATATTTGAATAAAACTAGTCTTGAGAGGCACTCACTTGTTTCCAGTGACCTTTAATTTTCTACTGACGGTTTAGAGAAATAACATTTTTAACAGTCTGACAATTTCATTTATGGAACATAAAAAGAATTATCATTACTTCTGTCTCCTAATAGATCTCCATGAAAGAATTCCAACACAACATCAAAACAAACTACTGTCTGAATCTCACCTTATGGTTTTACAAGATGAATTTATATTTGTTCTGCAGAGACTTCCCCAGATTAGCGTTTCCAATGATGTTAGTTAAGTTTTCCAAAAAATAAAAAGGAAACAAAGGGAAAGAGTGTGTAGACAGTGTCTACAGCCATGTAAGTTAAGAAAAAAATAGGCTAAATAATTTTTTAAAAATCTGAACTCCTTTGTATCAAAACCTCAAATTGTTTTATCCACTGTGAATCTCCACAGGTGGAAAAGTGGGGGTCTAGACTACAGTATGGGGCATTTATCAACTTATTTGGCTATGGATTCTGTTTCAGAAATGTTTAACTTGGTAGATTTTGCCAATTAAATCATCAGAGTATCTCTTAAGGAAAGGTAAAGTTTTCTGAATTCCAAAATCATTGACAAAGAAATTAAAATTCAACTTTAAACATAGCAACGATGGTATTAATGATACAGCATTATCTGCAACATGAAAGCATTAAAAATGATTATCTGTATGTGACACTGTACTAGAAAAAGCACATAGTTTTAAAATAAAAAAGAAATATTCATGTCTCCTCAGAGCTTAAATTTCCAGAAGGACAAAACCAGTGCAGCAGATAAAAAGTCATGGAGACAGAGTAGGAACTGTACATAAAGCAATAGTTATGTGTAAGCAATAGGCTAAGTGCATAACATATTATGATATTAAAAAGAAGTAAAAAAACAGAGTGTACAAGTTCCATGATCAATGTAAGAGTGAGACTTGAAAATCTGCTTGAGTCATCTAATAAGTTGAGCAGAAGAGAAAAGTTCAGAGGTACAAATAAACAATGATACCAAAAGAACACTAAGTGGTTGTGTTTAAAGAGTGGAAGAATACAGTTGAGAAGAAAACTGTATAAACAAAGGAAATAAGATAGTCTTTGGTAGCCTAGTGATAACACTTCAAATAAAGTTAAGCTCTTAATGTTGATCTCTGGGGTAACTGTGAGCTCCCAGAGTACCCTAAGGAGAGTAGTTGCTTGGTCAAAGGATTGAGTCAAGAAAACAACTGTGGCAATGGCATTTAGAATAGAAAGGTAGGTTGTGCTAGAGGCAGAGAATTCCTGTGGGAGTGGTTGTAATTGTTTAGGTGAGAGATGACTATATTCTAAAATATAGATAACGACTAGAGCTATGAACAAAACCACAAAAAACCATAAATTTATTAAGTGAATTCTCTGAACATCAATGATATTGTAACTTTAATTAAATATGAATTACAGTATAAAATATGCATTACTTTACCTCAAAGAATGCCCAGAAAGATCCTCCAAAGTGCTATCAGTGTCAAGAGTCTGCTCATAATCTTTAACAGAAAGTTTGCTACTGGTCCCAGATTTCTTTCCTTGATGAGAGCCACGTTCTGAACTAGAGTGTACTTTTTCTTCGTCAAGAAGTGAGTTCTGAATATTTCCAGTGAGTGAATCTAGCCCTGTAAAGTAAATTTCTTATAAAACTGATTCCCAATATTAGAAGCTACTGAGAGATAATTGATATCTAGATTTCAATAAAATAACAAAAAGTACAAATAACAAAAAGTACAGACTATCTTAAAATGGACTTTAAAAAATTTTGTTTTTCATATGTAAGATAAAGCAGTTCTTCATTCTTTGCTTCCATTTAAGCAAAGTGAAATTTCTTCCATTAATATCTCCCACTTGCTATTAAAAAACAAATTGTTCTTAGATCAAACGTTTAAAAAGAAAGACAAACATATTAAACAAGAATGAAGTACTATTCTATCCCTATAAAAAAGTAACCAAAAGGAAATTTTTTAAGGATAAAACCCAGAGGTAAGCGAAAAATGGTATCAACTGCCAACTGAACTACCATAATCCTTTCAAAAAACTCTATGGCAAGAACTAAGTAGCCAGATTCATAAAACTGTTCATATTCTCTAAGAATAATCTTACTTACAGGGGTATCTTAAGGAGATTATTGAAACAAACAAAACACAAATTGTGCGTGACATTCAATGCATAACTTTAAAATTAAAAAAATTTCGGGACTTCCCTGGTGGCGCAGTGGTTAAGAATCCGCCTGCCAACGCAGGAGACATGGGTTCGAGCCCTGGTCTGTGAAGATCCCACATGCCATGGAACAACTATGCACCACAACTACTGAGCCTGCGCTCTAGAGCCTGAGAGCCACATCTACTGAGCCCACGTGCCTAGAGCCCATGTTCTGCAACAAAGACAAGCCACCGCAATGAGAAGCCCGAGCACTGCAACGAAGAGTAGCCCCCGCTCACCGCAACTAGAGAAAGCCCGTGCGCAGCAACGAAGACCCAACACAGCCAAAAATAAGTTAATTAAAAAAAAATTTCAACCTACATTTCCAACAGTAGAATTGTCTATATTACATAGATAATAGTAACTTGAATATTTAAATAGCACTCTGTAATTTAAAATGCACTGCATATATATTACCTTATTGCTCTTAAACACCTTATGAAGTGGGTACCATATAATTAATTTGCTGATGAGGTTAACTAGAGATCTATGAGGCTAAATAACTTAAGGATACACAGTCGATAGCAGAAATGGGACATAAATCCAGGCCTCATGACTCTAAGTCTAGGGCATTGTTCATCTTGATGATATGTTTCAATAGCAGCACAGAAAAATATTTGCTAGGTTAAAAAAAAAAGCAGAAAACAGAATCATGTGCACATTTTAATGACAGTTAAAAAAAATTTTTTAATGCAGATATATGGTTAAAGATCAAAAGAAAATGGAAAAGTAAAGAAAAAAACAATTATGCTGCACACCCATGTTCACAGCAGCATAATCACAATAGCCAAAAGACAGAAGTAACTCAAGTGTCCTTCAACAATGACTGCAATAACAAAACATGGTATATACATACAATGAAACATTAGTCAGCCTTAAAAAGGAAGGACTTTTTCCTTTTTTTTTTTTGCAGTACGTGCGCCTCTCATTGTTGTGGCCTCTCCCGTTGAGGAGCACAGGCTCCAGATGCGCAGGCTCAGCGGCCATGGCTCACGGGCCCAGCCCCTCCGCGGCATGTGGGATCTTCCCGGACCGGGGCACGAACCCGTGTCCCCTGCATCGGCAGGCAGACTCTCAACCACTGCACCACCAGGGAAGCCCAGGAAGGACATTTTGACACATGCTACAACATGGATGAACTTTGACAACATTATGCTAAGTAAAATAAGCCATCCAGTCACAAAAGAACGAATACTGTATGATTATACACCTATATGAGGTCCTAGAGTAGGCAAATTCATAGAGATGCACAAAGTAGAACAGCTGTTACCAGGTGCTAAAGGCAGGGGAAAATGAGAGTTATTATTTAGTGGGTATAGAGTTTCAGTCTGGGATAACAAAACAGTTGTGGAGATGGATAAAATGGTGATAGTTGCACAAAAGTGTGAATGTACTTAATGCCACTGAACTGGACACCTAACAATGGTTAAATTTCCTAGTCAAATTCATAGAGACAGAAAGTAGAACGGTGGCTGCCAGGGGCTGGAGAGGGAGGAATAGGGAGTCACTGTTTAATAGGTACAGAGGATGAAGACGTTCTGGAGACCTATGGTAGTGAAACTTCGTTGCAAACAGTGTGAATAAATTTAATGCCACTGAATGGTATGCTTAAAAATGGTTAAAATGGCAAATTTTATGTTAGTTATTTTTACCAATAAAAAAATAGGTTAATTTAAAAATTATGCTATATTATGCTGTAGTGATAGTAATAAGGTAACAATTTTTCATTAAAATTTGGTTTAAAAAAGGAAAAAGGAGAACAGTCTTACCATATGAGAAATATCAAAGCCAACTATCAATCAAAGAAATGCAAATCACTTCAATGAGATGCCATTTTTCATTATTAGATTAGCAAATATTTTTAAAGTAATGAAACCTTGAGTGTCATTCAGTACACACAGGAAATAATATTCATAAACCATTTTCATGGGAGTACAAACTCATATATCCTTTCTTGAGGACAACTCAAAAAATATATAAAAATCATTTTCCAGCCAAGCCCTTGACTCAGAAATTCCACCTGACTCATAGTCATTCATCCTAGGAAGCTATGTAAAGATATATACAATGAATTAAATATGCTGACTGCATTATCATAATGGGGAGAAAAACACACAAATAATCTAGACGATTATTAATCAGTGAGAAAGGATTCTATAATCTAAAATCTGTTCATGATTCCTAGGCTAGAAGCAAGCTGTTAATACTGTTTATCTCTAAATTTTCCATAATACAGACGCACTCTTATAATAAAAACACTTCATTCATTTAATATATTTTTTCAAACATAAATATACAACTGAAAAATTGTTCTTGATTTCAAAAAACTAGAAATTGTAGACAATATAATGGTCTAAGCAAGAAAGACCTAAACTCCAAACAAGGAACCTATATGCAAAGAAAACGTTTGCCCACAGTTTAAAAGACTGCCAAAGGAAAGTATATGTTTTAAAGTTAAATTAAGATAAATAATTTTTTCTTATGATTACCACTTTAATCTATCAACTATTTTCAACTACATTGGGAAGGAGCTGAGTGAGCATGCAGACAATCTTTTCCACTACCAGATGGAGCATATACAACAAAATTTACACATCTCAGAACTCTGGGATAAAGTACTAAGTTTAAGTTGATGCTGTGGGAAGTAAAATATATGTTTTTTTTTTAAGGCATTGTGAGAGGGATCAGGGAAACTGAAAGCCAAAAACAGTACCTGTATTTCATCTAACCAAGTTTTAGATTATAATTTTTAAAACCTATACTGAATCATATTGTTTATACTCATATATTTAATATATCATGATATCTTAACTTGTACAATATATTGCAGTAGAAGGTACACTTGATTCAGGAGTTAGAAGCCAGAATCTAGGCTTCGCCAGTAACTAGTTAGTAACCTTAGGTGAGACACTAACATAACAAAGATCGGCATTTTTGAGCAAGATCAGCATTTCCCAAAACATATTCTGCTCAATTCTAATGTAACATGCTGACAGAAGAACTGATTCTGTGGTCAAATAAATTTGAAAAATACTTCATACTATAGCCTCATCCTCATGCTAAAATAAATAATCCATATTAGCACATTAAAAGTGTTGATGAACACCAAAAGCACAAGCACCAAAAGCAAAAATAAATATGTGAGACTACATCAAACTAAAAAACTTCCACATTTTGTCTTCATCAACAAAATAAAAAGACAACCTATGGCAAAATACTTACAAATCATATACCTGATAAGGGCTTAATATCCAAAATACATAAAGAATTCACACAACTCAATAGCAAACAATCCAGTTAAAACATGGGCAAAGGAACTGAATAGACAGTTTTCTAAAGGGAAAACAGTATGGAGGTTCTTCAAAAAACTAAAGTAGTACTACCATATGATCCAGCAATTCCACTTCTGGGATTTTATCCAAAGAATATGAAAACACTAATTCGAAAATATATATGCACTCTGATGTTCATTGCAGCATTATTCACAACAACCAAAATATGGAAACAACTGTCCATCAGTGGATGAAGGGATAAAGAGGTGGTACATATACAATGGAATATTATTCGACCATGAGAAAGAAGGACATCCTGCCATTTGTGACAACATGGATGGACCTTGAGGGCACTGTGCTAAGTGAAATAAGTCAGACAGAGGAAGACAAATACTGTATAATATCACCTATATGTGGAATCTAAAAAATCCAAACTCGTAAAAGGACAGAGTAGAAAAGTAGTTGTCAGGGGTAGAGGAAATAGGAAGATACTGGTAAAAGATTACCAACTTTCAGCTATAAGATAAATAAGGTCCAAGGATCTAATGTATAACATGGTTACTGTAGTTGATAACACCGTATCATATAATTGAAATTTGCTAGGAGAGTAGAACTTAAATGTTCTCACCAATATATATATATAGTGATGGATGTGTTAGTTAATGGACTAGATGGAAGGAATTCTTTCACAATATATATGTATATCAAATCATCACGATGTACACTTTAATTACCTTACAATTTTATTTGTCAATTATCCCTTAATACAGCTGTAAAAAATTAAAAGAAAAAAAAATAAAAGTGTTGATGAATCCTGCAAGAAAGAAACCTGTTTCACTCTAAAGGCTTTTCCCAAGTTTATGGAACCATGGAGCTCTTTTATCCTCAGAATACTTATGAAACAGCCTATTGCACTGAATCAGTATTTCACAAGAAAAGACAGGCTTTGGGAAGTGTTGATAAAATGATGTCTAATGTTCCTGCCAAAGACTTTCAGAACACTTCCAATCTGCAAGAGAATTATACTAGGTAAATGATTTAAAAAGAATCTATTCCTAGCACTCTCACATTGGAAATATAAAGTGGCACTAGCTTTTCTGAAGAGCTATTTGGCAAAATGTATCCAAATTTTAAGCACAGCATACTCAGTGTCCCATTATCTCCCTTCTAGGATTTTCTCTTAAAGGAAAGAACCAGATCAAATGCATAAAGATGCATTTGTAAGGATATTCAATGCAGCAGTGTTTATAATAGGAAAAAAAAAAAAAAAGAACCTAAATGTCTAGCAATGGGGAATTGGCTAAATAAATTACAATATATTCAAATAACAGAACACTAGGTAGTCACTACAAAGGGTTATCCATATTTACTAACACAGAAAGGCATCTGTAACCCACTAACATAAAAAAGAATCGCATAAAATGTGATCTTGTACATGTAACGTTTTCTATTTACATATGCCTACTGATTGTCTAGAAGGATTCTTACTAAAAATGTTAACATTTCACATCCATTAGAATGTCTGTTCTTCAAAAAAAACAAAAACCCAGAAAACAACAAGGGTCATTTTAGTACGTATGTGGAGCAACTGGAACCCTTGTGCACTACTGGTGAGAATGTAAAAGGTTGTAGCTGCTATGGAAAACTGTATGGCAGTTCCTCAAAAAAATAAATATAGAAATGCCTTTTGATCCAGCAAGTCTACAACTGGGTATATACACAAAAGAACTGAAAGTGGGGATTCAAACAGTATTTGCACACCAGTGTTCATGTCCACATTATTCCCAATAGCCGAAAGGTTGAAACAATCAAGATATCCATCAACTGATGAAAGAATACACAAAACGTGGTATATACATATAATGGAATATTATTCAGGAAGGACATTCTGACACATGCTACAACATGGATGAAATTTGAAGACATTATGTGAAATGAAATAAGCCAGACACACAAAGACAAATATTGCATGATGCCACTTATATGAAGCACCTAGAGTAGTCAATTTCATAGAGACAGAAAGAACAGTGGTTAACAGGGGCTCAGGGAAGGCAGGAAAGGGAAATTGCTGCTTAATGGGTTCAGAGTTTCAGCAATGGGATGATGAAAAAGTTCTGGAATGAGGTAATGACGATGGTTGTACAACACTGTGAATGTGCTTAACAGCACTGTATTGTACACTTGAAAATGGTTAAAATGATGAAGTTTACATTATGTATATTTTACCACAATAAACTAAAATAAAACCTAAAAAAATGTTAACATTGGTTATCTCTAGGTAGAGGGAATACAGGTGATTTTTAATTTTTAAATATTTTCTATATTTACAGATTTCTCCTCCCCCCCCTTTTTTTTTTAACTCAATGAGCAATTTTTTACTATCAGAAAAAATAGTTTTGGAGGCAAAATCATTCCCTAGGGACCATCCGGTGAGCTTAAGAAGCCTTTGCCTAATTACTGTTATCTTCTCACCTCTAGGCTTACAGAGCAAATGAGATGTACACATTATACATGTAAGCTTCGAAATTACCATATAAAGCATCTATTATCATCTTCATTTTATAGATAAGGAAACTTGAGTATTATATTTATTCAATAACACTCAGAAATGTACATGATATAAAGTTTTTTAAAAAGCACTTGCAGGGCTTCCCTGGTGGCGCAGTGGTTGAGAGTCCGCCTGCCGATGCAGGGGACACGGGTTCATGCCCTGGTCTGGGAAGATCCCACATGCCGTGGAGTGGCTGGGCCCGTGAGCCATGGCCACTGAGCCTGCGCGTCCGGAACCTGTGCTCCACAGCAGGAGAGGCCACGACAGTGAGAGGCCCGCGTACCGCAAAAAAAAAAAAAGGACTTGCAAGACAATATAATTTCACTTCTGTTTTTTAAATAAAAATGTATGTGGGAGTGTGCCTGATTTTATGTATATACTGGAAAAATAGGCATCAAAAACATTAATAGTAGTTACCTCTGAGCAGAAGAATCAATAGGGATTTATGTTTCTTGCATGATTATTTATCTACAATCCTTAATTTTTTATCATTGTTAATGTATTCCTTTTGTACTAAGCGTAAGATTTATAATGTCATATATCAAAAGGTATTGTTGTAATGATAAATATGAAAGCCAATTACATTATCATAAAGAATTCATCTAACTTATGAAATGAAATCATAACTTTAGATCACTATCACAAAGTCACTGGTAAGAGAAAAAAATTACCATGTAGAATTCCACTTACATTCTATCTTTTCCTTTTTTCCTTTCTTTCCTTTAGAAGAAGAAGATGAACGAGATGACGCAGCAGACTGGGCCCCTGATGAGTGCTGGGAGGTAACATCCACAGAGGAAAGATCATAGGCAGACTTTCTGCTAGAATGATCCTCCTGAACGCCTAAACTATTACTACCAATACTGTCAAAGAATAAGTAATAGTGGTTAAAGCAAGAAATAAAAAGTGTCAAATCACAGCTCAAACTATAGATATTTTAAAATCTATTTAGTCACAAGGAGAATATAACTATAATCAAACACGCTTTCCACTTTTCTTGGTTTCTTACTACCAGAAACCTGGATTATTCCCTATGGCTCAATTTATTACTGAGAAAAGTCTCAGGCAGTTTTTTACTGAAGTGAAACCAATAAAAATGGGTAATTCAGACACATAAGAGAAAAAAATATAATGTTGGATACTGAAAAATGTGGCCTCAATTTCTATTCAAATTTATAATTTATTAACTTCCTTCTGATAATCTTATAGGGAACAATAATTTAATATGCTCTACTTCAACTGAGAAAAAAAATGCAATAAATCATATTGACTGGTGATATTAAATGTCAATACAATTAAATCCTTGCAAGTCTTGATTTAAAAATTAGTCTTTTCTTTAAAGTTCAAAATTTAAAATTATACTTCTCCTGCTATAATCTTAGTAATATTTATTTTCATTAATCCAGCTAGATATAACTAATTTTTAAAAGATCATCCAATAATTTTATGTGCATTACAATTTGTAATTTGTGAAGAAAGTTACACTGCATGTGAGTAATTACAGATTATTTTGTATGGTAACAAAATTTAGGGAGGAAATTCTCTCTGGCAAAATCTGATTCACTTACTATATGACGCTGTACAAGTAACAACCTTAGTGCTTCAGTTTCCTCTCTCAAGTAGGAATAATAACAAAAATACTTGTATCAGGCTATTGTAAGAATGAGTTAATACAGGTAAAGCCCACTCAGTCCTCTCAGTGCCTTGTACATTAAGTGCTCAATAAATATTAATGTTATAATGTTGCTATTTTTCAAAGATTTGCAAAATTTTAGATGTTATCCCAATTATAAAAAAATTTACTGATTACTTAGGATCATGAAGTCAAGGGTCTATCTAGTCATCTTCAATTCTATCACAGAAAACCATTTCTTAATCATCTCATATTAATATACCATGGGATAGTTTTCCCAATACTAACCTCTACTGGGGATTCACAGATTGCTTTAACAACCTGTATTTTGCTTATTATGTGCCAGGCCCTGTTCTACATACTTTGTATTTCACTGAATATTCATAACACTTTAACAGAGAAGAAAACTGAGGCACAGGGAAATTAAGCAATATGCCCAAAGACAAACAACTAATAATTAGGAGAGCCAGTATTTAAACCCACACAGTCTGGATCCAGAGCCCACGCTCTTAATAACCACTATGCTATCTTTAAACAAGGAAAATTTGACAAATATTCAGACCATAGTTCTCATTTGTACATTTTTCTCACTCTTCAGATTTTGCTCCATATTGTCAACATATTCTTCTTACTTGGGTTCAAGAGCTGACTTTTTTTCTGTCAAAGTCCCACTCCCTGCAGAGGAGACAAAATCATCTTCATATGAAATGCTGCTTAGAGGGGTTGTGATGGCATTCAAAGACCGTGATGCTGATGTTCCTCTTTCCAACCTGTCTTCAAATCCTGTCAAAAGTAATAATTAAAATGTGTTTTAAAACAAAAATTTAAAAAACTATAAGCAACGCATTCCATAACCTGGAGATTAACAACACGGATTTAGGGTCATTTTGGTTTGCTTTCATTAGGGCTTCTTTTCAAGTTATCTTTATACCTAACAATACATTTTTAACTTCTTATTAGGGAAATTTTCAAACATACATGACAGTAGAGAGAATCATATAATGAAACCAGTGCATCCATCACCCACCTTTAACAATTATCAATACATGACCAATCTAGTTTCAATTAAACTTCCTATTCCCTCCATCTGTAACTCTCCCCAAATATTACTTTGAAACAAATCCCAGATAACAGATCATTTCAACTCTAAACATTTCAGTATAATATCTTAATGAAAATCTAACAGAAGGATTTAAGGACAAATCCAACTTTCTTGTGAAAAAAAATGGAGGGTGTTGATTTAAAAGCACTTTGCTATAACCAAAAGAACTTTAATATCCAAAGAACCTTAAAACTATCACCTATAGAAATAAGTGTTAAACAAAAGAGATCAAAAGCACATATAGGTCTGCACAAGATCATACCAAAGTGGCTAAATATAAATTCTAGGAAAATGCAATGGGATACCCAATTAAGCATAAGCTGAACAGATGAAATCAATTCATTTGTCAGATATGTTGATGGAAATGAAAAACCACAGTATCCATGGCTGACTTAGGGCTCAGCCTCGCTCTCCAACCTGGGAATTCTAAGGTTATACTAGCATAAGATGTGTAGAATCCACCTACAGTAGAAGAACAGAGAAAGGGACTTGAAGGAATTGAGGCCACCACAGAAAAGGAAAAGTTGTGTTGCAGGATTTCAGGGATAAGAAGGGAACTTTAAAAGTTATTGTTTCAGGATCCAAATATATAGCTACGTTACTCTCAAAGTCTGTTTTTAAAATTAGTTTTGACAAACAGTAATAGATCTGTTTCCACATTAGAAATGTTACTGCAGTTGCCCCTCTCAATCCTTGACCACTATATTCCCAGTGATTCACACACAAATCACTGTTTTAAGAAATATACTTATTTTCTATCTAAATATATAACTCTGGTCACAGTAAACCTAGTATACACTTGATACATACCAATCCTGAACATCACCTAAGAATTTCTCTAAATTAGACTAAAATTTCTATAACCACCAACCATTGTTTTATGACAATAACAGCTAAAAACTAAAATTTTAAAGATTAAATTAGAATACTCTAGTTGAAGCTTGCAGATAACTCAGATTAATTTGGACAATAATAAATCTCTACTATCCTTGTAATGAATGATGAAAATTTACAGTTAAATATTATCTTGTGCAGAATTGTGAAATAATTTATCTTAAGATAACATACAAATATTACAAAGGTTACTTATTTTTCTCACCTTTTCCATATAATTTATATGATTTTGTAAAAATATTAATGACACTATGTGGACTTCCCTTCGCCAATTCTTCCCATGGTCCTTTGCTTTGTGTACCACCTATGGGCCCAAAGAGTGGCAAAAATTTTTCAGCTTCCTTCTGAAACTCTTTGATGGGTTCATAAGCATTTCTTTCTCCAGCACAAAATTCCTTTTCTTTTAAGATTTCTGCTAACTTCAAAGGGGACCGTGCATCTTGACCTCCCTCTTCTTCAGAGAGACTACCCTCACTAAGAAGAGGTCCTTCACTCACTGAATCTGTGCTGGAACCAAGAGACATTTTGGCTTTGTCTTGAGAACAAGCTTGCACATCAGAGCTAGAAAAGTCAGTCTGCCTCTTACACAACTGTGCCAGCAGCCCTTCTGGTTTGGGACCAGGGGATCTCATTCTGAAGCTTGATACGGCACTATGAGGTCTTATCATCTCAGGAAGCTTTTTAAATTCACTAAGGTTGCCTACACCAGGAAGATCATCATCAAAAGTTGCATGAGACACACAGGTTCCCAGCATCTTTTGAATTCGAGCAGAGAAAACATCTTCTGCATCCTCTTTCACAAGTGGACTTATAGCCTTGGTCCAATGTCCATCTTCTTGGGGTGTTCGCTGCACATCATACTCAGTGTTCCATACTGACCCATAGTTAATGTTAGCCCCAGCTAATTTCTTAGCTTCACTTTCAATCCTGCTGGACAAAGAAGCAGCTGTTGCTTTCAAGGCTTCAATACGATCCAGTTTACTCTTATATTGGCTAGCACTAGGTTTTAACAAGGCATCTGGATGAGCAGCTGGTGAGGTCAGATATGGTTGAGGTGTAAAAGTTAATGGCCCTGAAGCCATATTATGATTCTTCCTAGTTGGTAAAATGGATTCGAAATCCTTATGCAAAATTCCTACATGCTCTAGACTCAAGAGATGGGAAAATAAATTTCCAGCTGTTCCAACAAGAGGCTGTGGTTGAGAATGGTGGACTCGTGGACTCAGTCTGTCAGGCTGCATCCATGTAGGATCCATCAAATCCCTTCTGGAAATGAAAGTTACAATATGTTAGTTAACACAGGACCTCATAACTAAGCCATCTTTTTTTTAAGTTTTGTTTTTTCTGATTATAAGAGTAATGCATAGCCACTGCACACACACACAAAAAAGAAGACAGACAAAGGATAAAAAAGATAAAGATCACTCATAGCTAACCAATGAGAAAGAGGCACTATCACTATTTCATTATATCTTTCTAGGACTTCCCTGGTGGCACAGTGGTTAAGGTCTGCCTGCCAATGCAGGGGACATGGGTTTGAGCCCTGGTCCAGGACGATTCCACATGCTGCAGAGCAACTAAGCCCGTGTGCCACAACTACTGAGCCTGAGTGCCACAACTACTGAAGCCCACGCGCCTAGAGCCCGTGCTCTGCAATGAGAAGCCACTGCAATGAGAAGTCCATGCACTGCAACGAAGAGCAGCCCCTGCTCGACACAACTAGAGAAAAGCCTGCACGCAGCAATGAAGACCCAATGCAGCCATAAATAAATAATTTTTAAAAAAATAATTATATCTTTCTAAACATTTTTCTACATGTATGTTGTGTTTCATGTTATTTTCACGAAAATGAAATCTTATCATACATACTGTTTTGTAAACAGCTTTCTTCAACTAAGACACATTTTTTAAACTATTGAGGAGAAGGCATTATAACCCTTAAAACTCCGTGGACAAAACTTTTTACAATATTGGCTCTACCTTTCTCTGTAAAAATAATGTTACATAAAAGAGAAATGCTTAAGATTGTAGGCATGATATTACTCTAACCAACACATATTTAATAAACACCAAACAGTTATGTTTAACATTGTACATACTAAAGAAATGAGATTATTACAATCTAGTTCTAAGAAAAATTGATAGGGCATCCTTAAAGGCTAGAAACAGAATAAAGATGCCCTAGATGACATTATATAATTCACTTATATTTCCAGATTATAGACAACCTCCCTGTATACTAAGGAATACTATACAAAGGTTAAAGACTGGTGTTAATTATTAAGAAGATCCTTAGAAAAAATAACATGAGGTTTTGTCCTTGGTCTTGTCCATTATTTTTGGATGATGACATGAAGACATGCTTATCAAATTTGTAGATGACAGAAAGTTAGGAGGCATGGCTAACCCAACAAATTATTGAATTATGATTCAAAGTTATTTAGACAGGCTGCAACCTTAGACCAAACTAGTATGAATTAATATGAAGTCCTACCAATTAAGTTCAAAAAAATCATCTGGAGGAGGGTAACCAGGGTGGTGAGGGAAATGAAAGGCATGTAATACAAGGTTTGGTTGAAGGTTATGTGGTAGCAGTCTTGTATATTGAATGACTGCTATGAAAGCAGAATAAAGGAAGACTAGTGAATAGATTCTATATCACAGAATATAGACTATTACAAATGCAAGGTGTGAGGTTATTAGTGCCCAAATTAAGCTGGTAGAAACAGAAATACAAAGGAAGTTATAAATAAAAAGGTACTGCTGAATAAAAACCCAAGATCTTTAAATTCAAGTATTTAGAATGACAATTTTGTGGCAGGCTCTATGTTGATGGTAAAGGAATAGCAGTACACAAAAATGGAAAGATTTAATCCAGTTATGACCTAATCCTTACTCTTCAGTTTCAGAAGATCTAGCAGGGATGAGAGACTAATAAACAGCTAAACACGATGTCGTTAAGTACTAATATAAAGATATATAAAGTTGAATAGGGTATAGATAGGGAACAATGAACTCTGATAGCCAAGGAAATTGATTTTTGAGCTAGATCTTCAAGGTCTTCAAGGTCAGGTAGGTAATTTGGAGCTTTCCAGGTAGCTAATGCAGAATGATGGAACATGAAGGGCAAGGAAAAGAAATGCTGTGCTTTTAAGCATAAACTAACAGAGAACTCAAAGAACTACAAGGATTACATAAAATGATACAAGCAAAGTACTTAGATCAGAGACTGAAACGTAACAAACAATAAATGTTAGCTATTTTTATCAATATTATTATTCTCTTGGGAGGTGAAGGGGGCAGCAAGGGGGGCGAGAGGATCATATGTATTAACCCAAAACTGGTTAAGTGACTTGATTTTTATTCCCAAAACGGTTATTTCAAAGTATAACTTATAACCATGTAATCTGAAAATCATCTTAACTTTCATGGACAAATAGGTTTTTTGTTATTTTTTTCTTTTTACTTTACTGTACACTTTACAGCAAAAAAAAATTTTTTTTCTTAATTTAAGGTAAAATAGCCCTCATTCACCAATCTGAATTCAAATCAAATCCCTTTTTAGTCCTTGTCCGTGTGTTCATATGCATATCCAAATATAGTCTTTGAGAGGTAAGATATGTTGATATAAGTGTCATATGAAGAAATTTTGAATAGTTATGGATACAGAAATGCCTTTTGAAAAATATTCAACACAAATACTTAAAACTATTAATTTCACTGTAATTCATTTATCTGACAAACATTTATCTGTGTTTACATCAGAGAAGGCAAGAATGCTTCCAACTGCAGGTGATCCCCAGGAGAACTGATATTTACACCAGATATTAAAGAACAGGCAAGAGTTGAACAAAAGAATAGAGCATGCAGTAAGTATAGATGTATACCATGCTTAAATATCCATCAGAAGATATTAACCAATTTCTAAATAAACCTCTTCTTCACAAGAAGGTCAATCAATAAAATTCACTGAGCATAGACCACTATACTAATATCGTGGAAAGAAAGAACCTTAATCATCTTTCATTCTCCCCTTTTTACCTGGCAAGAGGCTGTGGAGGTTCTGACAGAGACATGTCACTACTGGAAGATGCACTTGGGGGACGTTCCTGCACTTTGTTCTCTTTGTCAGATTCTCCAGATGGCTGATACCCTGGTCTGGTCTAAGAAAAAAGGACATCAAAGTTATCTGACTCCCATCATAAAGATATATTCAAGGAGCACATAAAATAAATATTAAGTTGCTTCAACTTTACAAAGATCACGAAATGCAGGAGCTTTTTTCTCTCAAATAAAACCAATTCAAATTTAGTTTGTCTTAAAAGCAGCCATTACAGTTAACAGCAAAATTACACCTGAAATCCAACAAAGGCACCTAACACTGCATAATTCGGAGGAAATAATACTCTTTCTAAACCTCAGTTTTTTCACCTAATAAGTGGAAATACTAGTAGTACCTACCCTTCTCAGGGCTGTGAGAATTTACTGAAACTTAAGCCTGTAAAACATTTAAAACAGTATGTGGTATATGGTACAGACTCAAATGTTATTCTTACCCTTAAAAACAACAGCAAAAGTCATAAAATTAGCACACTAAAGTAGGATATTCTCTAATTTCAACACAGATAACAAACTAGGCTTTTCATTATTAATACAGTCTAACTTTGCTCAGTAATACAGTAAAAACTAGGCAAGGATATAACTAACAGCAGTGATGAGACAGATCAGTAACAATCACTCTAGGAAACTAACTGAGCACTTATTTTCAATCGTATTTATCTAGAATAAACTTCAGGAAAGGCCATCATTATTATAAATACTGTCTGAGCATATGTCTGAATATTAGGAATGGTGAGTAATTTTTTAAAAGTATAGCGAGTAAGTTTTTCCTAACCATGAATTACTTCCCTTTGTATCTCTGTCACTACTATTACCTGTGTTTCCTGCATATGTTGATGAGTTGGCTCTTCAAGCAATGACTTTTCTAGAAGCAATTTGGAGTAAGTTTCCTGCAGTCGCCTATTTGCTGATGGCTCAGAAGGAGGCACATTTTTCACTTTAGTAAAGGCTTCTTTTTGTTTCCGGTAGAGCTCCTGTAATCGTTTGTTCTTCTGTTCCGTGGCCTCCTTTTGAGCCTTCTTCTCCTCATTTTGCTTCCTCTTCCTTTCCTCCTGCTGTCTAACAATGTACTGTCGTACCTCATCTGTATCATAGTGACGCTTTTTGGAAATAACAGGGGGATCTTCATTAGCTGTTATTTTGTCAGGTTTTCTTTTTATTGGGCTATGACTCCTAGGAGCTTGTATTGATGGTGATGGCTTCTGATTCTGTAACTCTCCTGTCTCTTGCCTTGCAGCCTGAGCTGCTGAATCCAGCTGTAGGTCATCAAGAATTCCACGAATTTCAACAGGTAAAAAGTCCTTATTTAAGGCAGCATTTTCCTCCTGTTTATTATCTGGAAGAGATGGAACTAATTTCTTTACATTATTTTCTGACCGAACTCTACTTCTTGAACGTTCTGAGTTTCGTGGAAGATGTCTATGTGAAACATCCAATCTGGGATCCGATTCTGCTCTTCCAATATGACCCCCTACAAAGTATGAACTGTTACTGATGTATTAAAATTCTATATTCATTCCTAAGATTTATCACACTAAGGAGAAAATTAAGAATTTCGCTTTATCTTAAACTCAAATTCAAATATCCTATAAAGTCTCCTAAGGAATATTTTAGAAGGAAAAAAAAACAGTAAGAGAAGAATTTCAATACTCTTAGAAACTATACTTCCTCAGCATTTTTAAAAAGTGCATCTTTTAATATTTCTGAAATAAGGACATATCTTGCTGTTGATATGAATATTTATTAATATGAACAGAGAATTACTATTTCTCTCCCATATGCATATTTAATGTTACTATTTCTCTCCCTCACCAAACCCTCAAATAGTTGTTAAGAAACTGACAATGTGGGCTTCCCTGGTGGCGCAGTGGTTGAGAGTCCGCCTGCAGTTGCAGAAGACGCGGGTTCATGCCCCAGTCTGGGAAGATCCCACATGCCACGGAGCGGCTAGGCCCGTGAGCCATGGCCGCTGAGCCTGCGCTTCCGGAGCCTGGGCTCCTCAATGGGAGAGGCCACAACAGTGAGAGGCCCACATACCGCAAAAAAAAAAAAAAAAACCTGACAATGTTACAGGCTGCCACAACTCTCCAATGAATAACAGAAAAAATTAAATATATAGAAAAACAATCATTTTATCATCTAAATGTGTGTTGATGTGGCTTAAATTTAGGCTAAGGACGGTGTGAGTTTATTTATAAGCTAGATGAAAGCGGAAAAGGAACAAACACAAAATATATATTGACTTCTATATACCAAATTGCATCTCTTACTGAATCCATTCCAGAAGCTCAAATTCAGGCAAATTTTTGCCATTGAAAAGGAAAGCGGGCTTGTAGGTATTTATATTTCATTTCCCAATATTAGTGTTCATTAGTGGAAAAGTAACTAGTTATTTCAAATGGCACTCAAGACGTTTCAAAAAGAAAACAGCAATGGACTTGAGGGTCAAACTAAAGACCTGTGGATCTAGATCAGATTTTGTCACCCACTGACTGTATACCCTTGAGAAAACTCACTTCTCTCTCAGAGCCTGTTTCCTAATCTGTCAAACAACAACAAAAAAAATCCAACCTTGTGAATGTCTACCTGTGTTTATGTCTGTGGAGATAAGACAGATTGGACTTGATTCTCTAAAGGTCTAATAAGATTTGATTACATGATGCTTTGTTATTTATTCATAATGACAGCTAAATGTAATTAATATAACAGAATTCTTAATAAAGATCATCATAACATCTATATATGGAAATTATCCACAGACAAGCCCAATTTCTTCTTTTTTGAGCTACATTCACAATTATAATGCAAAGTCTTAAGAGCATTCTTAAAAGAGTATTTTCACCTCTCAAAGTACTTACACAAGCAACTTTTAATTGCTTTGCTCAACAATTTTAATGGTTGAGTAATTTAATTTACTAATTTAATTACTCACCAGATTTAGTAGTTCTTTCTCTTCCACTTCTGTCACTTGATGCTATTCTTCGCTCTTTTTGCTCTATTCTAGGTGCAGGTCCCAGAATTTTTTTTACTAATTTTTGTCCATCTCGCCAAGAAGATGTACTTATCAGATGACTGCTACCTAAAAAAAAAAAAAAAAAAAAGAAATATATATATTGGATTGAATTTGCAACTTAAATTTTAGCTCTCAGAACATGAATTATGTGAATGTAAACTACACTAATTCTTACATTAAAAAAGTATAATGAAGTATTTTTCATGTGATATTAGTTGTCAGGGGCATAGTTTGAAATGAAGCACTGGGACCATTTATAACTTACAAATACTGATCTTGGATTGTATTTATCCAGTTTTGTGGTGGGCTAATTTCCATGTGTGTACTGTGCCAGTGACCAAGACAGAAAGTCATTAAACTGTATTAAAGCTGTATTAAGTTTATCTATAGTGAAAGTCCTCTTTTTCTACCAATGACTACATGAGACTATTCCAGAAAGCCAGAATTCAGAAATAACCACCCAGCATATTTGGAAGCCAACATTTATAAATAGCTACCCAGTATATTCGTGGTTGCTTGCTCTTGATTCAGAAAATTAAGCTGAAATTGAAGAGAAGCCTGCTCTCTCATTTTGCTTAAGAACATAAAGGTTTTTTTTTGCAAAATGAAACAAAAGTTTATTTTCTGCAATACTTTCTGTAAATTACAAAAGCAAAATGCTAAACTACAGCATGTAACTTTTCAATATTTAACCAGAGCACTTGTAATAAATATGCATCCTGAAACAAGATAAAAGGCTACACTTTGTCAGGCATCCTAGCCTCCGCAGAAATGCGCAGGGGCGTGAGGGGGTGGTTTTGTGTTTTCTTAAGTGCTATGAGGGAAAGTCCTTTCACATAAAGTTTCTGTATAAATAGATTGAGCAATAGATTTAAAACCTTTTAAATGTTTTAGATAGACCGATTAAGGTTAATAAAAAGGTACAAAAACATTTCTAAAGTAAATAGCACACCTTTATAATTCATGTTTTTTAATAATAGATGTTTTCATTAAATGTATACTTCCATTTAAACTTTCAAATGAAACTCTAAATGGTATTTTTTAAAATTATAAATCAATAAAATAGTATCACAGAAAGCTTGGAAAATAGAAGAAGACAGATTAAAAACCACTGCCCTTACTTAAACAAAGTACTAGTATTATTTTGTGTATTTCCTTACAGTAATTTAAAGATCAGTAGTAGGTGATTGTAGCCATTGTATCCATAAAATTTTACCTTTTTCTCTTAGCATCTTATGACAAGAATATTTGTTATTTCTTACAGAAATTATAACTTGAAGTGGCCACACAATACTCCTTCTAACAGAAACATAGTTTAACTATCTACCATTCAATATTTAGGTTACTTCTGATATTATAAAAAATTATACAGTGAACATTTTCATTTATTTTTTTTCTTTCTGTTGGATATATTACTTGGATTATTTGATCAAGGAAAATGAGCACTTTGACATATAATACTATTTTTTCTTTTTTTTAGAGAAACTATATCCATTGATATTTCAACAAGCATGGTATAAGTATGATTTTTATAAGAGTGATTTTTATTGTAAATTTACCAGCTTTGGCTATGAATATAAAAGTATTTTCTTCTAATTTAATTAGGTTTAAAGTGCTACTTCATTATTTTCATTTCCATTACATTTCTTATATTGCTTTGCATTTAAACACTTTTACATATTTATTTCAGTTTTTTTTAATGGTTTCTATTTTGTAAATGGTCTTTCACGTCATTTTTTGTTTTTTATGTTACCATCTGTTTTGAAATAATGGTCTGTTAATTTTTTTACAATCTGAAGCTAATAAATGAAAATTTTTTCTCTTGGTAAACAGCTGTATTTATTGAAATATATTTTTATGAAGTTTTATAATGAGGGCAATTTAAAGTGTTGATGATATTTGCTTTTTGAATGTCATTGTTTTATGCATTAAAAAGTAGTGTGTAGTTTTGTTATATATCTGTAAAATAGAATGTGAAACTCCCTGTAATACCATCCCCTTCAAAGGTAATCACTGTTAACTATTTGTTATAGAGCCAGGTTATAAATCCCAGGCAATCTGGATCAAGTCTGAAATGTTAATCACTATGGAACTAGGGAATTCTCTTTTTCCCCCTTTTTGATTTATTCAGAGTCCAGCCTGATCACTACTAGCATGGACTGCCAGATTTTTCTTGTGCAACATTTATTCTCTTATGAGAATGAGTGAAGGAACTTAGCTACGGTCATAAGCCATCCCTTTGTATATAAAAGTTCACTACATAAAAATCATTACCTTTAATCTGGTTAATTTCTATTAAAAATAATGATAGAAAAAAATTGGAGGGGAGCATTGTTCAGTATCATGGTGAATATATGGTTTGATGAGTATACACATACATGAAGATTTATCAAACTATACATTCTAAATATGTATAACTTACTCTATGTCAATTATACCTCAATCAAACACACATATACAAAATAATGATACATAAAATATACTGAATTTTTGCACGTGTCGAATGAGAACATTTATTTCCGTGTAGATGCCATTTCACTAATATGTAACTTTAGGATGGGCCTGATATTGAGAAAACCAACCTGTTTTGCATTCTGGACTTGATAACTGTGCTACCTTTTGGACTTTTCGTACTGGCTTGACCACTTTCTTCTCTTTACTTTTCTCAGCAGGTTTTTCTTTCATAGAGCTATCACCTGAAAAGCAGAAACATATATAGCAAATATTATAACGATTGCTACCTATCCACTCATCCTCCCCACCAGTATGAAAAATCTGTATAAAGTATATGATTCAGGCAGAGAGAGAGAAATCTTCACTGATGCTATTTCTTTGACCCAAAGGCTACAATGCCAAGTCCTCTTACAGCAAAGTCTAGAGATCACCATTACTCCACTGTTAGGTTCCAATTCTTTGTTATTTTTTTCAAGAAACCCTTGAGAAAGTCACCTCGCTTTCACAAACTAGAAGATGCTGCAACAGTAATGCTTTCCAAGCTAGATCATAGCATTTATAGAATCTCAGAGGTTAACACTTTCACAGACTCCTTTTCATTTAAAAATTCCTACTTAACTGAGACATTCATGACCTTCTAAAGTAAAACTTTATAAAATACTCAATATTCCTACATTAGGCCCTTTTATGATTATGCTAGTGAAATATGTCAAGGTTTTTCACACACACATAAATTACTCACTAATTTTTAAATTCCAATCTGGGGAAATAAACTGAACATATAAATTTGAAAATTAATCTCAATCACAGATCTGGATAAATGTACTTTAAAATACATATAGAGCTCTGCATTCTGGGCAAAGAAAAAGTAAATGTGAGTCAAAGGCCCTGAGGCAGGAGCATACTTAGTGTCTAAGAAACAGCAAGGAAGCCAGTGTGAATGAAGTGAACAAAGAGAAGAGCAGTAAGAACTAGGGTCAAGAGACATAACCGAGGGCAAGATCATGTAGGGCTTTATAGCTCATTGTAAGAACTTCAGGTTTTACTCAAAAATAAGATAAGAAATTTTTGAGCAAAGGAGTGATATGACCTAAATTAAATTTTAACAAGGTTACTCTCACAGCTGCGATGAAAACAGACCCATTAGAAGAAGGGCAGAAGCAGGGTAACCAGTTAGAAAGCTACTGCAGTAATCCAACCAAGAGACTGATGGTGGAGGGCTTAGACCTAGGTGGTAGGGGAAAGCGGTTATATTTCAGACAATGTTAGATACAAGGTGTGAGAGAAATAGAGTGATCAAGGATGACTCAAGATTTGGGACCTGAACAATTAGAAAGATAAGATTAACTAAAATGGAGAGACTACCACAGGAATAAGTTTAAGGGGTGTACCATGACCCCATTTAGTTAGTTAGCTAGCTCCATTTTTGGATATATTAAGCTTAAGAAATCTATTATGCATCCAGGGGAAGGTGCAGAGTTAGCAGCTGGATATCAATCTGAGTTCAGAGAAGTCTGGCCAGAGACATAAATTTGGGAATCATCAGCAACAGAGCATATTTAAAGTCCTGAGACTAGATGAGCTTGCCGAGTTTGTATATAGATAAACAAAAAATTTAAAAAACAAAAAAGGAAAAAGAAAGGGGTGGAGGAGTAAAGAAGAGAAAAAAAAAAGAAAAGAAAAATAAAGAAAAGAGAAGCACAGATCCAAGCACTGAGACCAGGACATGCTGATGTTCAGAGATCACAGAGTTGATTAGGAAAAAAACAAGTGAAAAGGAGCAGCTAGACTTAGGAGGAAAACTAAACACTTATGGTATCCTACACAGATGCCAAGTGAAGAATTTCAAGGAAGAAGTGATCAGTGATGCCCAATGATGCTGAGAGATCAAGTAGGTTGACAAATGTGAATTAAACATTGGATTTAGCAATGTGGAAGAGTGGAAGTCATTGATGACCTTGATAACAGCAGTCCACAGACATGTAGGAGCAAAAACCTAACAGAAAGGTTTCAAGAGTAAAACAGAGGAGAAAAATTGGAGACAATGAAGATAAGGCAACTTTCTGAAGTTCTGTTGTAAGTAAAAGAAGAGAAACAAGGTAGTTGCTAAAACGAGTAGGGCCAAAAGAGGGGTTCTTTTATGATGGCTGAGATAACAGCATGTTATCAAACAGTATGTTGATGGGCATGACCTCATAGAGAGGGAAAACTTGATGGTGCAAAAGAAAGAAAACAAGGCTGAAGTAATGTCCTTCAATACACAAGAGCAAATGGAATATAAAACACAAGTAGATGGGTTTGTTTGTTTAAGATAGGAAACCAGGCAGAGTTCACCCACCATATCAAAAGAGAAGGCAGATTATAATCCACAGACCTCTTTAAGAGTTTTTTGACATACGTCATTCCACTAGTCTATAATGATACTGTTCTATGAATTATATAGTTATTATTCCTATTTTACAGATGAGAAAACCAAGGAAGAGAGGTTATGTAACATAGATAGTATAAATAGCTAATATGTGGCAGAGCCAGAATTTGAACCCCTGTAAACTGATTCCAAAATCTTTGCTCTTAACTAATATATTTCCTCTCCACATGGGAAAAAATTTTTGAAAATAGTGTTCCAACAGTAACAGTAGGAAAATTGGACTGGACAGTTAATGCCACAGTATTTATTAGCAAAATCTCCACTGGGGCTTACTAGAAAATTCTCAGGCTTTAGAGTCAGACAGACTTGGTTTTGAACCTTGGCTTCAATTCTTAACTTTATGCAACCTCGGGAAAATTACTCTTTGGGCCTACATTTCCTCAACCGTAAAACATTCAGAAGACTAAGTACCCAGTAGCATCTTGCCCAGAATCATACAAGGTGTTTAATAATAGTAACATTATGAGTATGACCTTCCTATTTCCCTCTTCCAATTTCCATAAGTTCCTCCTTCCAATCCTCTAACATTATTCCCTTCCTATAATGTTCATTTCTCTTCCTGCATTTTGCCTTCATGTTAGTTATCTTATCTGCTGCCTGCCAAATTACTGACCATTTCAAAGACCTCAGAGGTCTAGCAGAAGTGAACTTCAACTAGACTCTACTATGTTTTCTTCAGATCAGACAAGCCCAGCTCATAAAGACCCTTAGTTTAAAAATAGCCTAGTTTCTGCCTCATCAGCTATGTATGCTAATTTTAACCCTGGAGCAGAGCCCAGAGGCTAAAAGAGCCTTACAACTGACACCATCACTACTTTAGTATACCATGAAGTTAGAAAAGGGAAATATCTTTAGTTTGGTGACAATTTTATGTTTAAGTATTGCACGTTAGACAGTATGCATGATAAAACACTCAAAACCTAGGAACACTCTACACGCACCTGCAAAGTGAAGTGCTAAGTCACGATACAGTTCTCTACTCATGTTTTGAAACTCAGCCTCCTGCCATACTTTCCCATCAGGTGTTCGAATCTTGGTCTCTGAAGGATTGAAGCCTAATATATAACCAACAATACAGAACATTCTTATTAAAGTTGCATTAAAAGTTTTGTTATATTCTTTTATAAGTGAGATAAAATTAATAAACTATAAAATTCACTCTTTTAAAGTGTACAACTCCCTGGTTTTTAGGATATTCAGAAAGTTATACAACTATCACCACTATCTAATTCCAGAGCATTTCATCACCCTGCAAAGTAACCCTGTGCCCATTAGCAGTCACTCCCCACACCATTCCCTCTATTCCCTGGCAACTACTAATCTATTTTCTATCTTTATGGACTTGCTTGTTCTGGACATTTCATAAAAATAGAATCACACAATATGTGGTCTTTTGTGTCTAGCTTCTTTCACTTAGCATTTTGTTTTCAAAGCTCATTCACCTTATAACACATATAGAAGCTTTATTTATTTTATTGTTGAATGATATTCCATTGTACAGACATACCAACATTTGCTTATCCATTCATCAGCTGATGAAAATTTGGGTTGTTTCTACTTTTCAGCTATTATGAATAATGTTGCTATAAACATTAATGCACGTGTGTGTGTGTGTGTATGTATATGTTTTCAATTCCCTTGGGTATTATACCTAGGAGTGGAATTTCTGGGTCATATAGTAACTATGTTGAACTTTTTGAGGAACTGCCAAACTGCTTTCTAAAGCAGCTGCACCATTTTACATTCTCACTAGCAATGTATGAGGGTTCCAATTTCTCCATATCCTCACCAACACTTGTTATTGTCTGTCTTTTTTATTATAGCCACCCTAGAAGGTGTGAAATGGTATCTCACCGTGGTTTTGATTTATGTATCCCTAATAACTAATGATGTTGAAAAGGTTTATAAGCTTTCAAAAGAAGAATGCATCATTAGCTACCACATAATATGTTAACAAATACTGTTTGGAAGAACTAAGCTTCAGTGAGACAAAGCAATATACATTTGTTCAAAAAGACTAGAAATGGAGATGCACTAAATTAAATGATAAAAAAATGGCAATCATAAATTATGGATATCAGAGCTACAAACTACCCTACTCAAGACTAAAAGAGAGACAATGCTACTCATTCTCCTTTTCTTTGAATACAGGCATTAATTGCTAACATCTGTCTGATTTTGCCTATGGCTGAACAAATGGACAAGCTGCTGTCTACACAGGCAAAATGCAGCTGAAGTGTGGAAAACAGTTCTTTAAAACATACCTGTTCAATTTCTCAACAAACATTACACATGTGCTATTTCCTAGAAATCATTCTAATTTCCTACTTCAAATTTATCACTACTCTTTCAAGAAATATACAGAACTTAGAATGTTATTTTGCAAAAAAATAATAAAGTATCGAATATGGATGATTAACCAGAGTAGTAAAAAGATTTATATTTTCAAATGGGCTCCACTCACCGAATCGCCATTAAATATTTTGTAAAATTAAATCAATATAAAGAATGGAGTCAAAAATTGGTAAAAGTACTTTAGAAGTGTTAGATAAAATGTACTGGTAAATTAATTACATGTCTAATAAAAAATAATCTATTCAGCTCTTAGGAACAACAGCATAAGCTTTATTTTACCTGACATTTGTAGCATGGGGCACACACAATTATGCCTATAGCTATATAAGGAAAATGTTTATAAACATAGTGTTCAGTCTATTGCAAACCACAGTTTGTAACAAGAAAGTGTGGCAATTCCTTGTAAAGCTACCTCCCTCCCAACATTTCTCACCCTCATTCCATCTCTCTATATTCAACCCTATCATTTTTTCTTCTCTCCTCTTTAGGAAACATTTATTTCTATGGGAGCCTTTCTTTATATTTGATCTTTACTAACAAGTTAACTTTAAGAAGCTTTCAATATCTACATCAGTTTCTCTTTCTGTTTCCCAGTTTTTATTTCCATTCTCTTTGTGCACATTTTTTCTTACTAGTTGAATTTACTGAATAGAATAAAATTATACTGTGCATTTACTTGTGTCCAAGACACTGTACTAAGCTCTAAATAAAATACAGATGACCAAAATAGGCTCTTAACCTTCTTGGGCATTTAAACCAGAAAGAAAAAGATATGCAAACCACTAAGTATAAGGAAGAATCACATAAACGCCACTGTGTTCACTACTTCAAACTTTAAACATACACACACAAAAATGTAAAAACAAAGTTTAGAAGGGGTTTCATATGCTAACAACTGTATAAAAAGAGAAAGAGGGGCTTCCCAGGTGGCACAGTGGTTGAGAGTCCGCCTGCCGATGCAGGGGAAGTGGGTTTGTGCCCCGGTCCGGGAGGATCCCACATGCCGCAGAGCGGCTAGGCCCGTGAGCCACGGCCACTGAGCCTGCGCATCTGGAGCCTGTGCTCCGCAACGAGAGAGGTCACAATAGTAAGAGGCCCGCGTACCGCAAAAAAAAAAAAAAGAGAGAAAGAAAACACACACACACACCCTCTCTCTCTCATTTGTAAATGAGAAAATTATCTCTGGAATGATACACAAATTGTTAACACAAGTAACCTCCAGAAAGGGGACCAGGTGGTTGGAGCACCAGAGTGATAGAGCTTTTCAATGTACATCCTTTTCATCTTTCGAATTGTGAACCAAGTGAATTTATTATGTATTTGAACAAGTGAAATTAAAATGTCACTTTAGAATACAGTATATTAAGAGGGTTTTAATTTACACCAACAAAAAGTTGGCAGAAAACCAGTTCTTCACCGTTGGAAAAAATAAATCCATTGCTCAGGACACTGGAAACCATATTCTGTTACGATTTCTGAAATGTATACTACATGTCATTAGCCTCCCAAAAGTTGTATTCGTAATATATTTTAATATGAAAATTAACATGTTAAAAATTAGTAAGTAAAAGGAATACACGAAATCCAGTCACAACTCAAAGGAAGTTATACTTAAGATTTTCACTCTGGTTATTTAAGGTTTTTTTTTTAACTTTTAGATTTTTATAAATTATTAAATAAAATATAGATTCAAATCAACGATCTTGACTTTGCCTTAGTGGAATAACTTTTGGAATTTCAGAACTTTGACTTCTAGAATGAACAAACCTTAAAGGTACAATCTGTATTTAATGGGTCTGATATAAGTATAGCCAAAGTTTTGGATAATCACTATCTCAGAACCAACAAGAACATTCTGACCCCACCATTTGCTATGTGCTCTGTCAACAGTGTGGACAATTATTACTACATGGCACACAAACTACTAGAAGGATAAGAAAGAATTTTACTAAGGGAACTACCCACTATTTTATCACAAATTATGTAGAATAAAATGCTAATTACCTATCTTTTATCTAATTCACAATGAATAGCACTAGCAAAACATAATAAACAACACAAAAAACTGGTAATTGCTCAAACTTTATATAGTTAAATTTGTTCTGTTAAAATTAACAGAAGAAACAAATCTTGGCTATATTTTGATCTTCATACATTTATCCAAACTAAAAACTGAACTTGAAAAAATATCACAAAAGAAAGGCCAGAATGGCAAGAATTTTAGGACAAAAGTCTAACACTGAATAACCTCATCAATGAATCAACTCTTTATTAAAAATTTTATATGGGTGACCCTGTGAAAATAGTTTCAGGAGCAAAAAAATGCAAACTCCTAAAAACCACCATATATAAAAACTTGAGTTGGGCCAAAACCAGATATTCTCTCTGAAAAGCATCGTCTCAGTGGAAATCTGATTTAAATATTGTTTTCTTAAACATGGAGAAAACCCCTGTCAAAATTCGAAGGTTTACGTAACAACAGGGTCCAAATGTCAGTGGCAAAATATTCTATAACCAAGTATTAACTGGCACTGACTGAATTATCTTTCAAACATTACTTTTGAAAGAATTCCTAATAACAATCCAAATACAATGGCAGAATAAGAGCAATATTCTTTCAGTTCTCTGAAAAGTTGTACTAATTTTTATTTTCTCTTTTGTTTAACTTATTAAATGTTCATATAGTGGTTCTCAAACTATAAGAACGTCGAGGGACTTGTTAAAAATTCCAATTCTGGACCCCATGTCCAGAAATTCCGATTTAGATCCAGTGTAGGATCCAGGAATCTGCATTTTTAGCATGCATCCTGAATTAATTTTTTAAGGCATTAGATTTGAGAATCACACCCTGTTCTAAAGATGGTCCTCTCTACTCAAATACATCCAAGGGAGAAAGGGAGACAAGGAGGCAGGAAGACAGAAAAAGACACAAAGACTGATTACAAACCTTTATATGTTGGAGCAGGTGGTGCTGTTGCCACTTTCCTGACCTTTGCTGTCACTGAGCTATCAACATTAACAACCATTACTGGATGCTCAATATGACCCAGATTCTGGCCCTGGTCATTTGTTTCTTCTGAGTGTTCCCACTGTTTCCTAATCCGCTCCTTGAGTTTTTCCAATTTAACATCATGTTGTCGCCGCTTTAGGATATCTAATCTTTGGGAATTACAGGTACTGGTAGAAGACGGAGAAGAATCAGTTAACCGTAACACTTTTGAATCAACATCACGGCCCATGTTACACACAGAAGCCTTCAAAGTGTTCTCACTTCCTTTTGCTCTATTAGGCTTTTCTTCATCACTTCTCATAGGAGCTGCCATCTTAATCAAACATTCAGAATTTTGCAATGCATCAATTGTTGGTCGATCATTTAAAAATCTAACAACTGTATCATTGACGACAAATGACTGGGAGCTCTCAAAATCACAGCAATGTATATTCCGATCTTCCTGACTGCATATCATCCGGTTCCCACTCTCAGGCTTCTCTTCATTAACATCCACACAATATATATGCTTTGACTCTAAATGGCTGGGACTTATGTTGGACGGTGTACCATGGACTTCCCTGTTATTAAAAAATAATTAGCTTTGAATAAAGAGTACAAAAACCAGTCATACAAACTGAATAGAGAACTCTAAGCTAACATTAGAGACCCCAAAATCCTAGAAGTTCCAGTAAGTTAAAAAAAAACAAAATAACTACTATTAAAATTCAGGGCTTCCCTGGTGGCGCAGTGGTTGAGAGTCCGCCTGCCGATGCAGGGGACATGGGTTCGTGCCCCAGTCCGGGAAGATCCCACATGCCGCGGAGCAGCTGGGCCCGTGAGCCATGGCCGCTGAGCCTGCGCATTCGGAGCCTGTGCTCCACAACAGGAGAGGCCACAACAGTGAGAGGCCCGCGTACCGCAAAAAAAAAAAAAAAAAATCAATGCTCAATGCCTCCTGTGTATCAAAGTTTAGATTATGGCAAATAATCTAAATCATAATCTGCATATTATAAAATAAGAAATATGCAAAAGATACATAGAGAGATTTCCTTAAGAACCCCAGAAAACAGGATTACAATCTGACTTTGCATATTCACTGGACACTATTACCAAAATGTACATTTTACTTCTCCATGAAATCTTAGGAACTAGGAAAAAAAGTTCTCAAATTCTGACATTTCATATGTATAACTTCTAAATAATGTACCATATTAGCAAATAGATTGGAAGTTGAAATAAAGTGGAAGTACAGTAAATATTTTCCTCCAAATGAATGTGGTTAGTAAAGTTTAACCTCTCTGAAACACAGACAACTTTTCTGGCAGCTTCAAATTATGTAAAGCATATCTAGAAACACCAGAATAAGCAAAGAAGACTGGACACAGCCAAAGGACATATCACAAAGTCCATGTTCTCTACTCATAAAAACACTAGCAAAAGTATTCCTTCACGAACTATTTTTATTTTACATATCATTCTAATAAGTTATATTTTAGGAACAGAGCAGTTAATTAAAAGGGAGGTTAATGAAGACAAGCCTCAGCAGTAGGAAGAATACATGAAAAACTACCCAACAGGGACTTCCCTGGTGGTGCAGTGGTTAAGAATCTGTCTGCCAATGCAGGGGACACGGGTTCGATCTATGGTCTGGGAAGATCCCACATGCCGCGGAGCAACTTAGCCCATGTGCCACAGCTACTGAGCCTATGCTCTAGAGCCCGTGAGCCACAACTACTGAGCCTGCGTGCCACAACTACTGAAGCCCGCACGCCCTAGAGCCCGCACACTGCAACTACTGAGCCCGCGCACCACAACTACTGAGCCCACGCTTCGCAACTACTGAAGCCCACACCCTCTAGGGCCTGGATGCTGCAACTACTGAGACCTGCACGCCTAGAGCCTGTGCTCCGCAACACGAGAAGACACCGCAATGAGAAGCCTGAGCACCTCAATGAAGAGTAGTCCGTGCTCACCACAACTAGAGAAAGCCTGTGCACAGCAACGAAGATCCAACACAGCCAAAAAATAAATAAATAAATAAATAATTTTTTAAAAAGAAAAGAAAAATAAAAACTACCCAACAAAGTTATAAAAGCAGATAAACCACCATCTGAACCTGCAAGGTCTGAAAGAGTAGCATTTACCACATGTGGCAACTGAGCACTTGAATGTGGTTAGTCCAAACTGAGATGTGCTATAATGTAAATTACATACCAGATTTAAAGATTTAAAACAAAAAAGAATGTAAAACATCTTTGTGTGTGTGTATGTGACTACTAAAAATCTTTAAATTACATATGTGTGGTTCACATTAATGGTTCCATTGTAAGTACTGATCTAAATGTTTCATGTAC
This sequence comes from Stenella coeruleoalba, assembly GCF_951394435.1. NCBI lineage: Eukaryota > Metazoa > Chordata > Mammalia > Artiodactyla > Delphinidae > Stenella > Stenella coeruleoalba. The sequence goes on from NC_137169.1 coordinate 177,205,958, forward strand.
AGGCATAAAACTCTAAATGCCACAAAAATTCTTAGAGTCATGACTCTATCACAGCATAATATGGTAATTTTGTATCTATTGTGAGTGCACACTGTGTGCATTTTTCTAAGGAGATAGTCCACAGTTTTCATCACATTCTCACTGGGGTCCATGACCCAAAAAACATTAGACCCTGTTCTGAATGGCTGACTATTAAACAAGATGGGGGCTGAGAACTGAGTTCTGTAGCTTCTCTCTGTAGAGATCAAGACTAAATTCAATTATTTTCACTATCTTGACCAGACTGCAACAATTCACAGGTCTAAAATTAGCACATGTAGAGAATAAAATAAAGCATAAAATGGTAGGTTATCTACCATGCTTCAATCTTAAAAAGAACAACTCACCAAAAAAAAAAAAAAAAAAGTAAAGTAATTTCACACAGTCTTTCAATCACTACTCATTAAATATTCACTATACAGTTCTTTCAACTTTTCTATGAATATGAAAATTTTCATAATAAAATGTTGGAAAAAATATCTAGAATACTTAGTAAATAACAGGCATTAAGATAATGCTTTGAGAATAAGACAGATTTACAGTCTTAGATAAACTAATGTAATGGGTAGATATGGAATCAAAATATAATGCCAACATGAAAGTGCTCTTTCAGAGGAAGAGGAAGCACAGAGGAAGGGTTAAATAAGCTGGAGAATGAACTGGGGTAGAAACAGATCTGGCAATGTTTCATACAGTAGGTGATAAAAGAAACTGAATAATTCATTTGTAGGAAACATATTTATTACAGTGGCAGTGGTCTGGAGCAAATATTACTACTTCTTCTCCCCAAATATTCCATCTGTAAAAGAACAGAAAGTCAGCATTTCATAATATAAAAGATTTTGCTTTACCTTTTTGGAAAATGAAAAAGGTAATAATACTAGATCCAGAGTGCTATGAAAAACTGAGAAAATAAACTATACTCTTACTATAAATACTACAGATTAACTCTATTTGATAATTTTTAAAAAACAAAACAAACAAACAAAAAAACACTAACCTGTAAGAAACTAAAGGTTCACGAAATTCCACATGATTAATTTTCTTTACGTTACTCTCCAGGGTGGTAGCTCTGAGAGGACTACGAGATTTCTCTTTTCGTGATTTAGAAGATTTGGAGGTTGGAGCATTAACCCAAGAATCATCCAGGTATCTACCATCTGAAGAAAAAGGAAATCTATGAGAACATATGATATAAAATACGACTGTCTCTGAATGCAGCTAGTATTTAAGAAAATAACTTAGGTATCTATTATTTCTGAAATCCCTGGTTGGATATTATATAAGTAGATGGGAAAAATTCAGGTTAAATTATTACAGTAACTCAACTTATAGAGAAAGACTATATTCTGAGCAAACAATGCAAAATAAAATTCTACATAAAAAATTCCTTTTTGTCAAAAGTTCTGACCCAAAAAAAAAGAAGTATCAGATAAAACCCAAGACTCACAGATTAATAAAAAAGAATCACAGTATCGGTGGAAAGTACTAACCTGCAGGTTTATTCCACTAATTATGCAACCACAGAATTAAATATATGAAAGGTAACCAAAGAAAATATTTACACTGTGTCAATTTATGATAGTATCTCTAAGACAGAATTTTGATTTTAAACCCCAACAAAAAAATATAAATCTTAAGTCAACTAAATTTCAAAGTGATATACCTGTGAATTAAAAAAAAAAAAAGACATTATAACCCTCAAGGCTCAAAATCAAATTCTCATTAACAACATATGAAAACTCACTATCAAAGGTGATGCAGTGGTGCTAAGTCCCTGATCAAAAGATGGTGAAAATGTCATCTACAGTCACTGAATACAAGGCTGCTTCATAACTACTCAGTACCAAAGAAAAAAAACCTAAATGCTGATGAGGTATATAGTCTCTGACAAAAGAACAAGGAAATACATGGGACTATAAGAAGAAATTAAGTTGAAATAAAACATCAAAATTCATATTTAATGTATTTATATCTTTGGAATTAACCTCATACATACCTTTTCTACTTATTTTTCTGGTAGCACTTGCAGAAGATTTCTTGGTATCCATGACAGAATCAAACACAGCTGTACTTGTAGGGGCTACTTCCAATTTGTTTTCAATGTGTCTCAGCTAAAGTTTAAACACCATCAAAACAAACAGGTTAATCCTATTAATTAACCAGCTACCATCAATTTAATTAGTTATTTAAAACTATATTGTCCAACACCTTTCTCCAAAGTAGAAAAATCTTAGGAATGCTTTATTTTAATTTAAAAAAATAGTTTTCCCATTATTTACTACTTAAGCTCTACTAACAACTGGCTCAATGCTGCCCAAATCTGGACAAGAAAATCAAAAAGTCTGTAGAACATCAAGGAGTTTCTATTTGTCCTGTTGACCTATTTTTTTAATCATTGAGTTTTTTAAAAGCAGTAAATTTTCTGACATTGTATGTTGCATATCATTAAGCTACATATTTGTGCATTTCTATATATTTTATGCATTTTACATGCAAAAATGAGGAAAAAACAATTCAGCTAAACTAAAATTTAGGACTATTCAAATATCCACAACTTTTTTTTGGCTGCGTTGGTTCTTCATTGCTGCGCGCGGCCTTTCTCTAGTTGAAGCGAGCAGGGGCCACTCTTCGTTGTGGTGCGCGGGCTTCTCACTGCAGTGGCTTCTCTTGTTGCAGAGCACGGGCTCTAGGCTCACGGGTTTCAGTAGTTGTGGCTTGCAGGCTCTAGAGCACAGGCTCAATAGTTGTGGTGCACGGGCTTAGTTGCTCCGCAGCATGTGGGATCTTCCCAGACGAGGGCTTGAACCCGTGTCCCCTTCATTGGCAGGTGGATTGTTAACCACTGTGCAACCAGAGAAGCCCACCACAATTTTTTATAGTTTTATATCTACAGAATAAGTTTCACAATAAGGACAAAATTCACAAGATAGAATTCAGGTTTCCATACGCTTTACAATTTAAGTTGACTTTTTTTCTTTTTTTTTTTAAGTCGACTTTTGATATTACCACCAATGATTTTAAATAGCATTTTCCCCGCACATGCTTACAGGAGAAAACTTGAAAAAAACAGAAAACAGAAAAAAATAAAATTAAAATCATCAAAATTCCACCACGCAGAGATAGAAACTTTGTGTAAAATTCTGATTTATCTTCTTTCAGATTTTTGCAGTGCAATGTACTCACAAGATTGGAATAATCCTTTATATATTAATAGTTCTGTATCAGACGTTTTCCCCCATTTATATTATGAACCACTTATCCCTAAAAATTCTTTTTAAAAGCCCAATAATTTTTTTGGAAAACAACTATTAACAGTTCAGCTCTAAATTAGTTTAGCTCTAAATTAAACTGGGGATAGAAACTATTCCTATGTTATAGATGTACAATACTCAAGTAGAAGAGAGAGAATATATACTGATTGCTGTATTCACGGGGCCGAAATTTGACTCTGCATTATGACCAAACCTAGGTTATAGTACCTTTTCCAGATTGATTTTCAAACCAGTTCAAAAGATTAGGGGACAGAAAACACCATATTCAGACAGTAAAGAAATAGATAATTCGAACTCAGGTAGAATACAAAAGAAAACAAACAAAATATATATTAGAAGAGTAATTTGCCTAGAGAGCAGATGAAAAAGAAAAAAGGAAAAGGTCTCTCTTTGAAGAAGCTATGTATCACTTGCCAAATTTGGATTTCTAAACTCCAGACAAGATTGGACAGAACATAAATGAGAACATTTGCCCATAATCATGCTTCTTCAGCAGTGCTAAGAGAAAACAGACTGCTATTGCCACAAAAAAAGAGGAGGTAACTCACAGTCCACTCAAGGAAAAGCTGTTCCTTTCATTTCCTGACTCTGAGCCTTTTACATAGACAAAGCCCCACCTTCTAAAATACATTCTATGTTTTAAATCTTCATCTCAACATACCAATTGAGCAAATTTATTAAAGCAGAATAAACAGTACAAATTATCTTAATCTTTTATATGCCATAGTGTTAATGTTTCTGATACTTAGTGTCTTAATTATTGCTTTACTGTCTAATAGTTGTCATTAATGTTCATTTTGTAACACATAGGTAACTTCTTACAGAACTGTTTAACCTTATTTTCTTATCAAAAAAGCACTACAGGAAAAAACTGTAATCTATTCAATCATAACAGGCAATCAATTTTAGACTAGAAAGAAATAAATGGAACCTATAATTACTTACAGCAGCCTTGGTCTGAGAAAGTGCATCCCATGGTGTGGTTATATCTGCTGGGGAATATTGATATTTACTGAATTAGAATCTCTGAAGTGTACCTTGGAATCTGCATTTTAATAGGTCCCAAATGCACTCAAAAGTTTGAGAATCACTTTATTAGGCAGAACTATTCCCCAGCAAGTGCTTTATTATATCGAGCCAAAACATGATTCCTCTCCCATCCTCTAAAGCCAAGCTTCCCAATATAAGGTTTAGTTGTATTAGACACTGATCCCACTAGTCCTTAGGGCAACTGGACTAACACGCCCCCGCCACCTACACTCCATCAGACATCTCTAACAATAAGCAGTATCCTCAGTTTATCCCAATGAGCTGAACAAATACAAAATATAGTATTGTACTGCATTTCATATTATGATATGAAAAGATTGGAAAACTACTCCAGACTTCAATCTACTAGTAGAAACAAGGTAACATCTATTTAGTCTTTCAGGTAACAGCCCTTCAAAGAGTTTAAGTCTATATATTTCCCTTGAGTCATCCTTCTCTAGGATAACTCTTTTCATCTCCTCCAAATGCCCCTCATGTGACGTGATATCCAGATCCCTCACAAACCCAATAATCTTGCTCCAGATATACGCCAGTTTGTCAACGTCCCTCAAAAAATATCATGCCCTAAATTAAAGTTACCCTCAATGCATCATTTAAAAAAAAAAAAGAGTTCAATGAGACTATTATTTTTGTTATCTGTGCACTACAGGTCTATAACTATATTGGGAGCTGTATGATATTTATCAACATTAAGTCAGAATCTGTAAGATATTGTATATAACTAATTTTACATATACTGATTCATTTTTAAAAAGGATGTTTTCCCTTACAAAACAGTTTACTATTGGGTGCCTTTGAATATAAAGTATCTTGTATATTTAAAACAAAATTGAATTTTAAAAATTATTTATCCACTTGTTATAAATCAAAGCATATGGATAATTTTCATTTACTAAATAGCCCAGAATTTTAGGCACATGACCTAAACAAATCATTAAGTTCAGTTTCAAAAAAAAACAAATCATACCTTGAACAGTATCCGTGCTTTGAGAGTTCCTTGGATTTGGTAAAGGCACCTCTTTTGATTTGCTGCTCCTCATCCTGCCAATTTACCTGCAATCACATCATCAGCATTCACTGAAAATCAGTATTATAATATTAGTAAAGAAAATGCCCTATCTTGCCTTTCATGAAAGTCAGAAAAGAATTTTGTCATCTCTTAAAGTTATATCTGTATTCTCTTAAGAGTTCCTGATAATCTAACAACTTTATTTTTGCTTGGAAAACTAAACCATTAAAAATTATATCATGGGCTTCCCTGGTGACCCAGTGGTTAGGGATCTGCCTGCCAATGCAGGGGACATGGATTCGAGCCCTGGTCCGGGAAGATCCCACACGGCACAGAGCAACTTAGCCCACGTGCCACAACTACTGAGCCTGCACTCTAGAGGTCTCAAGCCACAACTACTGAGCCTGCGTGCCACAACTACTGAAGCCGGCGCGCCTAGAGCCTGTGCTCCTCAACAAGAGAAGCCACCGCAATGAGAAGCCTGTGCACCACAACGAAGAGTAGCCCCCGCTCACTGCAACTAGAGAAAGCCTGCACACAATAATGAAGACCCAACACAGCCAAAAATAAATAAATATTTTTTTTAAATTAAAAAAAAAAAGAATCCGCCTGCCAATGCAGGGAACATGGGTTTGAGCCCTGGTCCAGGAAGATCCCACATGCCGTGGAGCAACTAAGCCCGTGCGCCACAACTACTGAGCCCGCATGCCACAACTACTGAAGCCTGTGTGCTTAGAGCCTGTGCTCCACAACAAGAGAAGCCACCGCAATGAGAAACCTGCGCACTGCAACAAAGACTAGCCCTCACTCACCGCAACTAGAGAAAGCCTGTGCATAGCAACGAAGAACCAATGCAGCCAAAAATAGATAAATAAATTATAAATAAATTTTTTAAAAAAAGGAGAGGAGCTTAATTTTCCTCTCGTCGAATGTAAGCTGGACTTAGTGGCTCACTTTTAACAAATCAAATGTGGTGGAAGTGACAGTGTGACTTTCAAGACTAAGTCATAAAAGGCATTGCTTGTTCTCTCTCCCTCTCTCTTAAGGATCCAGCTGCCATGTCATGAGGACAGTCAAGCAGCCCTATGAAGAGGTCCATGTGGCAAAAAAACTGAGGCTTCCTGCCTACAGCCATATGAGTGAACTATCCTGGAAGTGGAGTTAGCCAGCAAGAGATCATCAATACAGTATTATGTCTCATTTTCTCTATTATAAATAACACTGAAATGAACATATTTGTGTACATTAATGCTTATTTGGATCACTTATCTAGAACAGGATCTACAAAGTGTGCTAAAACTGAACTAAAGAATGTACAGAACATGCTACTCTAGAGATCCAATGTTGAACTGTTTTCCAATTTACAATAACATGAACCCAACAGTTTCATTAATATATTTCAATATTAACTATGCTTTTTACTTTTGCTGATTACTAAGGAATATTAATTATATTCCTATTAGGGAAGAATATGGTTGCTTTAATTTGAATTTAGTAGATTGCTAGCAGGACTAAACATTCCGCCATAGATCTTAATCTAAGTTCTTCATCTGTGAATTATCTTTTCTTGTCCTTTGCCCACCTACCTACCAGGATATTAAAGTTTTTCTTAATTTGCTGAGTTCTTACATTATAAATATATTAAACCTTTGTCATATTTGATAAAAATAATTTTCTTCAATGGCAGTTCAATATGGTGAATATTAAAGACCCTAATTTAATTTAAGAAAAGGAAAAGCCTACCTACTAAGTCCAAACACGTAAAACTAAAGGTATAATTAATTTTAAGGGAGTTATTTTCTCCTATAGCAAACAATCCTGGTTTATAAATTTCTCAGAAAAAATTTTCAAAAATGTTCTAAAATACAAATTTTCATAGATAATACAATATGACTCTAAGAAAAGTCAATCTAGGTTTTTAAAAACAGACAGGGGTAGTAGAAAATCTAAAATCAACAAATATGCCAATAGTTAAAAAATTTTCTAACCATACTGTAGAGAACAAATGTACAGACACCAAGGGGGGAAAGCAGGGGTGGGGGGGTGGAATGAATTGGGAGACTGGGATTGACATATATACACTAATATGTATTAAATAGATAACTAATAAGAACCTGCTGCATAAAAAATTAAAATTCAAAAATAAAAAACAAAAATTAATGACAAAGAGCTATCCTTCCAAAGATTAAGTGAAGATTTTATTTAAGTCCAACTCAGCAAAGAAAATTGGGTTCTTAATTATTATTTGGTATCTGTCATATAGATTCTTAATGACTGCATTTTGTTATCTGGTAGCGAAATTTTACTGAAAGTCATTTTCTGATTGACTTGTATTCTATGACATATGAATTATTAAAAAATAAAGATTAATCAGACTTTATTGTATGTAACCAACACTGTGCATATCCCAATCTCTAGCGGCAATGCATATGTGAAAAGATGGTTCCTGCAGACTGTTTCAAACAGGGTACCTGGATTCAACTTGTGTTTTATATGTATGAGAAGTACACTACTTCATAAAACATAAAGTTTTTTTGTAATGAGAAAAAAATTTTCTAACCATAAAAACTTTAATCAGCTACCAACACAGTTAAAAAAATTAACTCACTTTACTCTCCTTCTCACAAAGATACTTGTGGTCTGGCCAAGTGTCAAGTGATAACTAAACAAACATGAGTTATTCTACATTACTAAATAATCTGTCAATGATGTGACAAAAGTTTTCTTTGGGCAGACTTCACTTTAAAATTAAAATAAATGCAGGCTTCCGTGGTAGTGCAGTGGTTAAGAATCTGCCTGCCAATGCAGGGGACACGGGTTTGAGCCCTGGTCTGGGAAGATTCCCACATGCCACAGAGCAACTAAGCCTGTGCACCACAACTACTGAGCCTGCACTCTAGAGCCCACGCGCCACAGCTACTGAGCCTGCGTGCCACAACTACTGAAGTCTGTGCACCTACAGCCCTTGTTCTGCAACAACAGAAGCCACCGCAATGAGAAGCCCACGTACTGCAATGAAGAGTAGCCCCCGCTCACCGCAACTAGAGAAAGCCCATGTGCAGCAACAAAGACCCAAAGCAGCCAAAACAAAAAGACAACAATCATTTTAAAGCAGAAGCCAAAATTACAGACCTCTTAACACTCTGGGGGATGACCATGAGGGCAGTTAATAGGTAATAATCATAGCTAATATTTTCCGTGTTTCTTCTATGTGGGCCAAGGGCTATACTGTTTTCCAGACACTATTTCCAATCTCATGTGGCAACTATCCCTATATTCATTGTACTGATGAAGAAAGAGTATCAGACAGACTATGCAACTAGTCCAACGTCATTAAGGTAATGAGACAGAACTGGAAATTAAATCTAGATCTCTCTCTCTCTCTCAAACCTCTGAAAGCCTCTGATGGTCATTCATATAATGGCAGTCATTGGCATATAGATGGTATAGATGGTAGCCTTGGGCATAGATGAAGTTACCCAGGGAGAAAGTATAGTTTTAGAGAAGAAAAGAGCCCAAGGTCAAACCCTCTTGCACCTCAAGATTTAAAAGAGAAGGACTAGCTAGCAAAGGAGATTGAGAAAGAGAAGTAGAGAAGTGGTGGAAATCAGAGTGAGTGTATGGAAGCCAAGGGAGAAGAGTATTTCAAGAGAGTGGTCAAACATGCTGCCAAAAGGCCAAGCAGGTTGAGGGCTTGTTATTTGAAAATGCCCATTAGGTTTAGAGATAAAGAGGTCTTTGGTGATTTTAGTGAGAGCTAAATGTGGAGAAATGGGGGTGGCAACCACACTGTAATTGAAGAATGACTGAAAAGTACCTTCTAAGTGGAAACTGAATGTATTCAACCAATTTTTTTGAGAAGTTTGTGAAGGAAAAAGAGAGCAGTAATGGAGGAGGGTGTTGGATTGAGGGTTTTTTTGTGTTTGTTTTAAGTAAGAAGACTTAATCGATTAAGTATAAATGCTGATAGGAAGAATCTCAGGGAGGGAAGGAGGCTAGAGATATACGAGAGAAAATATAATTGATGGTTGAACTTTCTTGAGAGAAACTGGAGGCGAGGAAATCTTGAAACAGGCGAAGTATTCTTATAGTTCCTTTCCTCCAAAAGTTACTTTTTCTGTTCTTTTTCCATTCTCCCTGTTTATGAACTCTTAGCCTACATAATAAGAGGGCAATTTCTCAGCTCTGGTTAGTTTTCTCTGAGCCTTTGTACTTCTGTTATGAGGTCAATATTTTGGTGATTCATGAAGTGTGGACTCCTTGGCTTTATGTTTGCTAGCAAGTAAATAGTTTTATGAAGTTGCATCCTTACTTGATTTATAGGTGTTCCTCCTTTTTATTTATATCACTTTTAACTGGATTCTTTTTATATCATTTATCATAGCTTTAGTGAAATTGTGTTTCCATTCTCTGTGGCAAATTAGAGTCATCCTTAGCTAACTTTTAGAAGTCAGTTAGGTCCCTCCCGCACCACCACTCCCCACTGCTTTTGCAGCCCTCTCCTTGCCATACGCACACATAAGCCATTTTTATATTTTGAGCCATTGTTTGGAGCTTTTATTTATATTTTACATGATGCAAATAGAACCCTGTCAAATACAGGTTCTTTTTTAGTTCTTGTGATATCCGACTTTAGTCTGAACAAAGCAGTATTGTTCATTTATGCTTTGACTTTTACCTGAAACAACTTGTTTCTCTACAAGATGCCAGTTAAACTCACTGTAAAATGGTCACTAAAATAAAACTCTGAGTCACATAAATAACAAAAGTATTCTTAGGCTTTCTGAAAATTAAGTTCGCAGTATAGTAAGGAGGCAAAGTGCAAGACAGTGATATAGATCCTGTGTTACTGGTTTCTGAAACTATGGTCAGATCTTATCTCTGATAACCTAACCCACATAACCAACTGCTTATTCAGAAATCTCAAAGACACATCAAACTCATCATCTCCAAAAGCCAAGTCATGATTATTCCCAAAAAACAAACTTGAGGTATTCCCTATCACACCCCAGTTGCACAAGTAAGAAATATCCACAAGAGGTGATTGATTATACTATATGACCTCTAAGATCCTTTTCCCCTTTGAATTTAATAATCTATACCACCAATTCTCAGAGCGTGGTCCAGGCATCCTTGAGGGTCTATGAGACCCTTTCAAGAATGTCTTTAAAATCAAAACTATTTCCATGATAACATTAAGACATTATTTGTCTTTTTCACTCTCATTCTCTTAGGAGTGTGTATAGTGGAGTTTCCCAAAGGCTCCATGACATATGATACCACAACAGACTGAATACAGAAGCCGATATGAGAATCCAGATGTCTTCTATTAAGCCAGGCATTATAAAGATTTGAAAAATATCAAACAATGCCACTCTTCTCACTAAATTTTTTTTTGTTTTGGAAAATATAGTTAGTTTTTACTTTAAAAATTGTGTATTAATATGATACAGTTTATGGTTATTTTAAATAAACTAATAAATATGTTTAAAGTTTCTAATACAACAAATATCAACAGATACAGTCCACATAAAAGCTCTTTGAGTTTTCAATAACTCAAGAGTATAAAATGCCTCCTTGACACCAAGAAGTTTGACAAACTCTGATCTATACCTATCATATGTATATACAAATAAGATATGACATTTTGAAATAGCCAATTCTCAAGTATCTTCAAGCAGCAAATTTTCCTTTCACATTTATTGACAGTGCTCTCATTCAGTCACATAGACTCATTCAGCTCAATTATTTATTGGGCTCCTACTATGTGCAGGTACTGGCGATGAAAAATGAAAGAAACGACTTCGTTCTGGCTCTCCCAGAGTTATTTTAACTTTGCTTCTGTTCTCTCATCTTTATCAGACCCGATGTAACAACCATCTATGCCTGAAAGGCTGAAAAGAAACAACCCTGCAACAGTCATACTATCTAGTCTCAATATAAAATGGACAAATTTAGTAGGGACCAGGCTAGGAAAAGTGGAAAACATTCCGGCTCTAAAACAGACCTACTACACTGTTCCATGTAAATTCTCAGAATAACCAATACTCCCATAATATGGTATACAAAAACAAATGACCTGAGAATTAGCCTCACCTCTTTTTACGTATAAAATACAAACCTCAACAACTACTTTTTAACAATTAAGAATGACCTCCTATAATCCAGGAAACCCAGAAGAAACTATAACATCTGGCACCAGCTTGGCCTCTGGTGTATAGGAGACTGGATAGGGATCACAGAGAACACAATGTCCCCCACTGATATGAAATGAAGAGCTAAACTAGAGCCTGATTAAAGGTACCCCTAGTCTTTTACTTAAAAAAAACCTAAAAATAGGAGCCTATACTTTGTTTACCCTCTATCTAGTTATCCTGAATATTTACTCTTCTAAATTAATCTCAAGGAATATATCCTTATAAATGTGTCTTATAGTGCAAGTCAGGATTATTTTTTGTCCCAAAAGTATGAAATTTTCACTACAAAAGCTTCCCTGATACAGAAGAAACCATTAACACTGGTTAACTCTGCGGAGAGGGACTGAGGATCCAAGAAAGGAAGCAGATTTTCCAGTGGATATGTTTTCGAATTTTTAAAAGCAGATACATTTATCACGTTTCAAGGAAAAAAACAAGGAAAAATAATTTTGAGAAGTTTCCTTCAACATTCAATAACTTAGCTAATTTAGAGGCTGTTAAGGAAACAAATATAACAACTTTTTCTTTCACTGGAAGCCGCTGTATAGTTGCTCCCACTTTATCTTTCCTCTTACCGCCCCACCTCCATACTATTATTTACATATCTGTCTCTTACATGTCACTGTGGGGACGATGTTTTATTCCTCTTTATATCCCTAGTCCATGCACAGTACACAGCACCCACTAGGTGCTCCAGACCTGTCTGCTGAATGATTGTCCCATTGATAAATCTCAAGAATCCAATTCTCAAATGCAAACAGGGCAAAAAAACCCCACAGATATTTCATATATGAAGAGGTTAACCACTGGTAAGCAAAAAATTTCTTTCATGGTAACATGTAAAAAAACAATAAGTAAAATAATAGTTATACGTGTACATATGCATTTTATGTTTCAAAATAAGCCCAAAACTAAAAAGAAATTCTTTAAAAAAATACTCTTATTTTATAGATTTAGACATGAAAATCATGAATGAAATGAAGCCAGTTAAATGAAGCCAGTGCTATTACTCATGATTTTTAAATCTAGTTTTTAGGGACTTCCCTGGTGGCGCAGTGGTTAAGAATCCACCTGCCAATGCAGGTGACACGGGTTCGAGCCCCGGTCCAGGAAGATCCAACATGCCGCAGAGCAACTAAGCCCGTGAGCCACAACTACTGAGCCTGCGCTCTAGAGCCCACAAGCCACAACTACTGAGCCCACGTGCCACAACTACTGAAGCCAGGGAGCCTAGAGCCCATGCTCCACAACAATAGAATCCACTGCAATGAGAAGCCCACGCACCGCAACAAAGAGTAGACCCTGCTCACCACAACTAGAAAAAGCCTGCACACAGCAACAAAGACCCAACGCAGCCAAAAGTAAGTAAATAAGCAAACAAACATGGTTGCTTAAGGAAAGTAGGATGTAGGTTTTAAAAAATCAATCAATCAATCTAGTTTTTAAAAGGGAGAGATGCCATGATTCCAAAGGAGCTTTTACAAGTCCATTTACAACAACAACAAAAACTTTAAGTGGTTAACTTTTTAAAAAATCACCTAACCTCAAATTTATCAAAGATAAATCCGACTCTTCTGGTTGCAAAAATATCCTTCCATCTATAAAAAGATCTCCTTTACACCATTATTTCTCTATAGAATTTTAAATGATTCATCATACAAGAAAGCGTAGCATCTACACAACTTTTCAGAGATTCATCTATATTGTTTTAAGTGTAGTCCAACTTCATTTATAACTAATCAGAGAACAAAGCATATTAGAGCTGGAAGTTAGGGGTCATCTAATCTCATGTTTTTCAAATATGTAGTTATGGTACCACATAGTAGATCAAAAAGAATCAATCTGGTACGTTAGAGCCTGCATTTTTTAATGAAACCAAATAAAACTGAATTGAAAATATCAGGGTGTATTGAAAGCAGCAAGGGTATTTTTTAGGTGAAACTTTCATTTCATTTTATATATAGATATATATATATCTATGTATATTATGTTCCCATGGAAAATCTATTTTTTACTATGGGTGTCCTAGTCAAAAGAGTTCAAGAGGTTCCCAAGCTTTCTCAGTTCACAGAACCCTTAGTGTCTCAGTAATTTTTTCATAGTGCCCACAGGCCAAAAAATTACCTAACAGTTCCATTTATTAGGTAGTTAGGTCCATATAACCTAGTAAGTATTTATGTCCTAACAACTTAGTAGCAGCTTGAAAAATACATATAAATTAAAAGAAATCTTTTAATTACTAAATAACCACAATTACTTATTAATGGGATGTGTGCACCTAAAAGACATTACATAATTTCTCAGACCTTGAAATCACTTTGGACACAGCCACTTTCATTTACTGTTTCACACTGATTTCTGCACAGAACTTTCTTTTAATCACAGCAACCCCCAAAACCTAGCTTTTTGAAGACATAACTGTCATTGAAAGGAATGTGGCACAATCTCATGCACAGTACCTCAAACTAATAGTTTAAGCAGTGGTCTCACAGACGTCAAATATCCCACAGATAACCCACAGTTGTCGAATATTAGTTTCCCTCAAAAATTTAAAAATATTCAACAGTGCCCATGTGAGTTTACTACGGTGCTCCCAGGTACCTCATGGCACGGTCTTGGGATCCTGGGTTTACAAAACACTGATCTAGCCTACGTGCTTACTTTGTAAATTAAGAAATAAGACGTAAGGTCACAAAGCTAGAATAAAAATAAATACATTCATCAGGAATTTTCATAGATTAATTTTAACCTTCCCTCAACAAAAGTTTTGAAACAGAATCTAATCATGTGATATTCTGTGGATGAACTCTGTAGCTCTCTGAAAAACTATATTCAAAACTATATTATGTGACTGTATAATAGTAGAAAAATTCTGCCTCAATATTTTCTTTTTCAGAAAAAAGAGTTTCAAAAATGATAATGCCACTTACAATAAACAACACAAAAGTGCCTAAAGTAAAGAAAAAAGGAAAGTCATCCACTCTCCCAGCAATAAACACAGCTAATAGTTTAATGTCTATCCTTACAGAGCCCTTCCTATGCACATACAAAATCAAAACAAAATCAAACTACATTTCTTTGCCTATGTATTTAACACTGAATCATATTGCACAGTGTAGTACAACTTATTTTTTTCACTCAATATTATATCATGAACATTCTTCCTTGTCAGAACATAATAATAATTACAAACACCTATGTGGTATTTACTTAGGGCTTAAATATTAACTCATTTAATTCTCACAACAGCCCTGTCAGGTGAGAACTATAATTATATCCACTTTATAGATGAGTTTAAGTAACCTGCTAATGGTCACAGCTAATAAATGGTTAGGATTTGAACCCAGAAAGTTGGCTGCATGGTTCCTGTGCTCAAAGAAACACTCAGCTACTTCTCATCAAGTAAATATATCTATCCCTCAATCTATTAACAAGTGCATTGTATGTCACAGCATAAATATACTGTAATTTTAACTATTCCCCTACCAACAAACATTTAGGATTTTTTTTTGTTACTTATAAATGTTGTAGACATTTATTTGTAATAATGCGAAAATGAACATCCTTATAGATTTGTTCTAGAGCTCTTGTGTTAAATTTTCTGTGAGGTAAACTCCTAAAAATGAAATGACTCTATCAAAGAATATGTGCACTTTTAATTTTGATAGGTGATGCCAAATTTCCTTCCAGAAACAGTTGCACCAATTTATAGTCCCAATGACAGAGGAGAAGTTTGAGATTCATATTTAGGTTAAAAAATATTTTGGGGGGCTTCCCTGGTGGCGCAGCGGTTAAGAACCCACCTGTCACTGCAGGGGACATGGGTTTAGCCCTGGTCCAGGAAGATCCCACATGCCACGGAGCAACTAAGCCCATGTGCCATAACTACTGAGCCTGCACTCTAGAGCCCAGAAGCCACAACTACTGAGCCCACGTGCCACAACTACTGAAGCCCATGCGCCTGGAGCCCATGCTCCGCAACAAGAGAAGCCACCGCATTGAGAAGCCCGCGCATCACAACGAAGAGTAGCCCCTGCTCACCGCCAACTAGAGAAGGCCCGCGCGCAGCAATGAAGATCCAACACAGCCAAAAATAAATAAATAAATATTTGATTCATGAAGAGTGAGGCCTGTTTTTTGAGTTTTTAGTTAACACTTACATAGAAGAGATTGCCAGTTGTTCACAATTATCCTCTGATTTGATAATTATCTTCATATTAAACAAATGTAGACTTCACAGCTGTATAGTGGAGTCTTCATCCAGTTATGAAATCAACTATGGGTGAGATATTTCCTCCATATGAACTCTGTTTACTTACATATAAAACGTGGGAATTGGACTAGCTAGCCTTTAAGATTTAAAACTCCCAATGCTGTAATTAAAAGAGACTTAAAATTATTACAAGCCTATAATTATAGTACTAGTATAACAGGTCAGGGTCTTAAAGCTTCCATTTTCTTTAAATTACAATAACTATTGTCAGAACATCTAAGCAAATCATTAAAATAGTCAATAAAGTTTTCAGGATCTACCTGTGGCTTATTCTCAGCAACCTTTTAATACCAGTCTGTCATTCCCCTGCCACCTAGCAAACTTGACTTTATCTATGGACTATATTCCTAAGAAGAGTTGATGTGTGCCTAGGAACCATGAACTAGTGTTTTGTTTTGTTTAAATACTATGCCAAGACCACTCTCTAGTCAATTTATTCAGCCAATATTTATTGACTATTTTACTATGTGCTAGGCACTGGGTGCACAACAGTTAATAGACAATCTCTGCCATCATGGAACTTACACACTAGATGAAAAAGGCAAATAATAACCCAAAGTAACCACTAGCAAATGTGAAGTTATACTTGTGATAACGAACAAAAATATTAATGCAAAAAAACCTATGCAATCTTTTGATTATTCAGGTTTCGGGAGTGATTTGTGACACTAGAAATTGACTTTGTAAAAAAAAGTCAATAAAGAAAATGACTTCACGACTTGCCCCACAAGGCAAAAATAGCAATCACAAGTATAGATGGTAAGTTAACTTTTTAAATCATCAATTCTATAATAAAATCACCAAGATGTCCCTACTTTTCAGTTATGCTGCTGACCATGTGGCTTGAATATTTGTTGTAGCTAACCAAGAATATAAACGATCTGAAGTACTAAAGATGACAGGTACTTTGTTATAAAGCAGAAACTAACACACCATTGTAAGGCAATTATACCCCAATAAAGATGTTAAAAAAAAAAAAAAAGATGACAGGACTCTGAGTATCCAAACAAAATGAGAGATGACAAATTAACTACAATTTCTTAAGAACACTGTTCAAGCAAAAAGTACATACAGAAGTAGAGCAATTCACTACAATAATTCATGGCTTGTTACTAATTAACATAATGCTATGAAAATACTAATGGTTTTAAAGTACCGACAGTTATCCACGTAAGGAACTAGTGGCTTGTCACAATCTTTTAGATTTTAAAAAACCAAATGCCAGAAGTATCTATATTAATATTCAATTTTAAATAAAACTAATTCTATGACGTTAACTAGACGTGATCACTTTGCAATAAATACAAAGGTCGAATCATTATGCTATACGCCTGAAACCAGTATGTCAATAAAAATAAAGAAAAATTTTAAAGTCTTAGATCATCTGTGGAAATAAGACCATCATTCACATAAATAAATGAACTTCCTTGTTCATTTATTTATTCCTTGTCAATTTCCACAACTACAAAATAAGGACATTTGTCAAATCTACCTCACAAAATTGCTCTGAGCACTAAATAATTTATGTAGAGGCACACCAAAAAATGATGTAAGTTATTTTAGACAGCAGTTTCTTTTTGCTCCCACTATGACTTACAGCTATTTAACAAACAACAAAATTCGTTAGATAGGGACTTCATCTCCTTTCTTCTGTCCATGATATGGTAAAAGTGTTATAAAATGGTCAAAAGACTAGCAATCAGACCATTAGAAAAAAATTCTAAACTTCATAACTCATAAATTAATTACCCCACAGGAGGCTGGCTGTTCAAGTATTAATGCTCTTACATAACACTACGCACCAATATATCTCAGAGAATCAGAAAAATTCTTCAACATATGTATGAAATTGTATACATACTATAACTCACCATTATTACAAACACAAGCCATGCTACTCACTATGAAAAGTTGAGATACATATGTATTTATCCACACATACAATGTATTCTAGCTTGATGTTTATGTATCTGATTAAAGTATCTTAAATGCAATGCAATGACGGTTCAATGGTTCAGATTTATTTTATTACACTGAACGGAGTTTGTAAATTTAGCACACCAAAACTAATTATTACATACCCATGGGCTTAAAGCAACTTCTACCATAGGTCTAACAACCAATCCCCCAAAGTCACAATCTCATGTTATTAGCAGCACATTGCCTTGTTTAAACACAATATTTTAAAGTAAGAAATTATTTTAATGGAGAGTATTTTAATTGCTCTACAAACCTTTTCAAGCTCTTACTAGGCCTGCCTAAAATAGCCATTCTTTAAAAACCCTTAAAATACAGGGCTGGAGGAGGTATCGTTAACATGGCAACATAACCATTAACGACTTTTCCAAATTCAAAACGAGGATCACCATCAAAACAAAACAATCAGGTGGAGTACAGACGTGGATACTGATCACTATTCCTGACAACGTGTTTTTTCCTATATGGAGGATTTACTGCTACACAAAAACCACATCAAAATCTATACCTATGTGCAACCTCCTATCCGAAAAGCCAGCCAAATTCCAACCCATATTTGTGACATTAGCTAAATATCATTTAGCATGTTAGGCTACACTTCAAAGAGGCCAGGGTAAAATAGTGACAACTTTCAAAGCGTACAAGCTTTTTAAATCTCCCCCTACATCACTTGTGAATAAATGGACAGACTACATTCAGCAGCTGCCAAAGAAGATCAAAGTTTTCCCTATGCTTGAAAATGTTTATCCCCACCAAAAAGGAACAGAAACTAGTCATCCTTGCCACTGGAGCCAGTTCCCCGGGATTTCCCAAAATACGCCAGATATCCAAATGAAGAAGAGACACTTCTCCGGAGAGCAAGGGCGAGAGGTATCTCACACCTTTTGCAGAAGAGAGGAGGGGCGAGGGAGTGGGGGACAGGCACTGGCAGATAAGGAAGGAAATCCCGTCTACTGCAGGCACCGGTGGGACCTGAAACCTAGGTCTCAGAATGGCCCTCCTAGCAAAGCCTAGGACCCAGGGAGGCTCCTCGAGGGGGACGCCAGACTGGGCCAGAGCTCCTGGCGCCCCGCCCCGCCTCCCCCGCCGACCCGGGACCGCGGACAGAGGCAGCGAAGGCTAAGCGAGCATCCGCGGTCCCAGCCAGGTCCTCCCGCAGCTCACCTGAGAGTGTCGCCTCCGCCCTCGGCCCCCACGGTGCATCCCGCGGGGCCTGGCGGAGGGTGCAGTGACGCCGCCCCGACCGGCCCCAGGGCTGCCCGGCCCTGGCCTCCCCGCTCCGGGGACGCACCGGGTGCCCGCCTCGCACCGGCTCCCGGGATCCGCGGGTCTGCAGAGAAGGAAGGAGAGGCAGAAAGGTTGCCTCCCCTCCCCCACAGCAAGCCACCCCCTGAGCTGCGGCTCTCTGCAGTTCCCTCTGGCGCAGGTCTGGCCCGGCTCCCCCGCCCGGGAGTCACTTCAGCAGCGGCGGCCCAGTCGCCATTACAGCCCAACAACTGACACGGAGGAGGAGCGGCGCCAGCGGCAGTGGCGGTGGCGGCGGCGCGAGGCAGGGCGGGAGCAGTGGGGGGGCGGGGGGGTGTGTCCAGGCAAAACTCGCGAGAAGTGTCCCGAGTCAGTTCCAGAGGAATGCAACCTTCGGTTAGGGCCGTGCTAAGTGTGGCCAAAAGGCGAGTGTGAGATAAAACGAGGAGAGGAAGCTCGAGGGCGCCATGTTTGGTGTGGCGAAGGTTGAGCCTTGCAGGTCTTGGGAGGAGCCTAAGTAGATCCGCAGCGGAGACCTTCCCCTCACCCCCCGCCCCCCCCCCAGCCCTCTTTCATGTAAGTGGGCCTTTTGGCTGCGCATTTCACCCCCGGCCGAAAAAAAGCAAGCTGGGGTTATGACAAGGATAAGCTCGAAGTCTGAAAATTGCAGCTTCTCAGTGTTTATGATGTTTCACCAGTTGTCCAAATAAATCTTCTGTACCCCAGTCAGTTTCAGAGTAATTGCAGCTCTGCGGCTGCGGCAGTTACCCACTGCTGGCACTGTGGCCGTTTCATTCGCGAGGGTTACAATTCTGTTCAGCACGCACTCTGTCTAGTGGCTTAAGACTCCAGAGCAAGTAAAACGGAGTTTCCTCCCGTTAGGTGTTGGCATTGATATAACTGTGCTTTAAGAGACTCTATGATCACCATATCTTCTACCATCCTTAACCACTTTCCCCAATCTCTACATGGTGAATTCTATGATCTGTGAAGACTTAGCTTAAATGACATCTCTTTTGCAAATAATGCCACCTTCTGCTAGGTGCTTACTGCACACAAGCCCTCCACCCTTCACTTTCCTCCACCTTCTGAACTCATATAGCTATTTATCCAGAGACTGTTTCTCATCTTGAGGACTCTTTTTTTTCTCTTCTCTTTATACACCAACAGGGCCTAGCATAGTGACTGGAACATTGTAGGTGCTCAATAAATGCTTGTCGAGTGGATCTTAATAAAAGCTGGAGGCAGTAACTGCCCGCTCTCTTAGGGCCTATAGCTGTGCCTGAATAGGAGGTAAATGGATGTACAAAAATCCTGCACATATGTAAAATGTGTACTGTGTCTCCAGGAAGCTGTGCTGGGGGGAAAAACAGGAAATGTGGGTATCCCAGTGGTGCAAGTGGTAGCAAGAAAAACAACATAAGGAGAGAGTTAATTAAGTTTTCCCCAACCTTCCTATGTAAAGCAGTGGGATAGATGCTTTTCATGTTATTTTACTGAATTTATTCAACCATCTTATTAAGTATCATACTCATTTTTTTAAAGTGCTGAAAAGCTAAGTAATTTGCCCAATATTACACCATCAATAAAAAGCAGATGTAAAATTTGAGGTCTCCCTTACTCCAAAGGCTATTTATATTTTTTTCACCTCCATACTACCCCCTGGGCAACAGAGAAAACACCAAAATTCCTGTCACTGTGTAGGGAGCAATGCTATCCTCATATCAGCCTATGCACGATTTCCACCTCTTATACCTTGTACTGATCTTTGGCCTCTCCTTCACTTTGAAAAGAACTTCAACACATCAACCCCTCTCCTTTTCAACATCCCATAACTCCTGTTGTTTATACCCTACAGGTTGGCTCCTGAGTATATTGTTTTGTACTGTTTGCTCTTTCATGAGTGTAATTAATCTCTTGAACAAGATTGGAAGCTTAATGAGGAAAGGTTTGTTACCCTGCCAGTAGTGCTAGGCACATAATAGGTATTTAATGTAGCTCCCTTTTTTTCCTACTTCTTAGAAGACACCAAGATCTTGGTGTCTTTATAGTCTTTATATTCTTTGTTGAGTACTGTAGCTTTGACTCTCAACTTTCTTGGAGAACTTGATCTTAGCCCAAAATTTCAGACTGAATCTCCAACTGTCTTACCCATCTCCACATAGATACAGAAGTCATCGGTACCTCCAACTCCCAAATTAAGTTCATGTGTTTTCCCACTCCTCAATCCCACAAAGCCAGCTCCTCTTTCTGTCCTGTATTTCTGTTAAAATTCAGGCTCTCATTTCTCCTGCCCAAATGATTTCAGCAGTCTTCCTAGAGTTCAGCCTGAGTTTTGTCCCTGCCCTGCCTGTGACTGCCAAGATAAGTAAAAATTCCTCACCTCAGTCGTTAAGGCTTTTCTCAATATGACACCAGCCAAGCTTTCTAACTTCCTAAAATAAGGCAGCACAAAAAAATAGAAAGGGCAAGGATATGGTGTCAGGAAGATTCCAATTCAAATCTTGACTCCATCACTTGCCCATGACCTCAAAAACCTCCATTTTATTGTCCATAAATCATGACTAATTATACCTACCATATAGGGTTGTCTTAAAGATTAGAAATAACATCTGTCAAGAGCCTGGCACATAAAAGAGAGAAATAAAGAGTGGCTATTATTATTTCCCTAACTGGATGTAATGTTCAAGCCAGTTTCCATCTCAGACATGGCCCGTTCATTCCTACTTCTAGACCTTTGTTCCATAACCTGGATCACATATCACCCTGGTTTGCAATTTCTGCCACATCCCTTAAGTACGAGCTCAAAAGCTACCTACTGCAGGAAAAATTCCATGACTGCTCATCCTTTGCAGGTACTGAGTGCACCCCTGAACTCCACAATGCTGTGTACCTCCTTAGGACTGTACCTACTATAGATAGTTCTGCATTTATATTACACACCTTTGTCACGTTAGACTATAAAGCTCTTTGTTTCCTTCACAGTGGTTTAAGAGCATAAACTTTGGAGTCACGTAGACCTGGATCAAATCAAATAACTTTGGTCAAGTTACTTAACCTCTTTGTGCCTCAGTCTCCACATCTGTCTGGTAGAGATTACAATTGTACCTACTACTCCATAAGGTTTTGTGAGGGTTAAAAGAAACAACACATGTAAAGGACATAGCATAGCATGGTACTTCGTGCACAGAAGGTGCTCAAAAATGTTGGTTATTTTTACTATTTTTTATCAACTGAATATGTGCCTTGCATATACTAGGCACTCAATATTTGTTGAATTTAATTGAATGTTTGTTGGATTTAATTAAATTTGGAGTGAATAGCTACATGTTTTCTCTCCTGAGAATGTAATATTTGACATTGATCTCTAGACATAACAAATAGAGAAATAGAGAGATATAGCTATGGTGATGTCATTCGCTATTTGAGGTTAATTGAATGAAATTATGTGTCAGGAATGGCTAAAGACATTTCAATTGAAATGTCAAGCCTAGGTGTCAAATCTGATCTGTATTCTTGTCCACCACCTTTTCAATAATAAATTCAACCATTCAGACTGCAAATTTCCCTTCAATTCTAACAAACTATGCAGACACCAAATTTAGGGATGGGTTTTCTGGTTACTTTCTTTTTCTAGATTCAGTCTTTTGGCTTAGTTTTGAATTTTCTAGGGCATTTGGTGTTCTGATGTGCAGAACTATAAAAAAACTAAAATTTATCAGTAAGAACTTTCTTTGACAATAAAACAGAGACATAGTCATTTATCTTCATATATATAAATATTTGTGTATGTGTGAGTGTGTATGCTTGAGCACACAAGCCAAGGTAATATTGGTCAGAGAAGTCATTTGACAGGAAATCCAGAGAGTGAAAGGAGAATAGGGATATCTATAAAGGCAGCATTTAACCATATTTGACTGTTATTAACAAGAATATTAAGTTGCAATTTTTAATTTCGTCATTCCTTTTTCAAATGATATATAATTGACATACAAAACTTTATATTGGTTTCAGGTGTACAACATAATGATTTGTTATTTGTATGTATTGCAGAATGATATCACAATAAATCTAGTTAACATCCATCACCACACATAGCACAATGCCTTCATAGTCCATCCATGTTGTCACAAATGGCAAGATTTCATCTTTTTTATGGCTGAATAATAGAATGTTGTGGCATATATATATATATATATGTATATCACATTTTCTTTAGCCATTCATCTGTTGATAAGCACTTAGTTTGTTTCCGTATCTTGACTATTATAAATAATGCTGCGATGAACATGGGGTGAATATATCTTTACAAGTTAAGTGTTTTCATTTTATTCAAATGAATACCCAGGGGCTTCCTTGGTGGCGCAGTGGTTGAGAGTCCGCCTGCCGATGCAGGGGACACAGGTTCGTGCCCCGGTCCGGGAGGATCCCACATGCCGCGGAGCAGCTGGGGCCGTGAGCCATGGCCGCTGAGCCTGCGCGTCCGGAGCCTGTGCTCCGCAACGGGAGAGGCCACACAGTGAGAGGCCCACGTACCGCAAAAAAAAAAAAAAAAAAAAAAAAAAAAAAAAAAATGAATACCCAGAAATGGAATTGCTGGATCATATGGCAATTCTATTTTTAACTTTTTGAGGAACTTCCATATTTTTTCCGTAGTAGTGGCTGCACTAAATTTACATATTCACCAACAATGTACAAGGGTTCCCTTTGCTCTATGTCCTCATCAGCACTTGTTATCTCTTGTCTCTTTGATAATAGCCATTATAACAAGTGTGAGGTGACATCTCCCTGTGGTTTTGATTTGCATTTTCCTGCTGGTTAGCCATATAGAGCATCTTTTCATGTACCTGTTGTCCATCTGCATGCCTTCTTTGGAAAAATGTTAAATTACAGTTTTTGAGTGAAGCCCTAAGGCAAACTGATAGCAGCAACCAGAGTAAGTTATGTGACGGGACTCCAAGAAGCACATTTTCAAAGGAGTAATATGAGACCGGTTATGTGATTCTTCACATAACTTCCCCAAAGATCCTTCAACCTGGTCACTGATATGAAAGAATTGAGGGATTGTAGATTCAGAGGATTTGAGGGGAAGACTTTTGAGGAGAGAACAGGCAGTGGAAATGCAGAGGTAGCTTTTTCCTTACCTCAAGCTAGTGAGAGAGGGGCTTTGAGGAGAGCTACATATGTGCTTCAGAATTTGGACGCCGGAGTAGTCTGAGACTATTCCAGGAATTGGGCCTGGAAAAAGTACAGCAGCTTCTGTTCTGAGTATCTGACGGTACTCGTGAAATTAAATATTCCTTGCTCTAAAAGGGGAGCCAGAGATTAGTGAATCCCAGGAACTAGCTGTGGGACCCATGTCAATAGTATTCTACTCTTTGACTTAAGGTGGGCAGATATATAACATTTGCTTATACATACATATAATATCTCTACAGAGGTACAGAAGAGACTGTTAACACTGGCTGTCAATATGGAAGGAAACTAATGACAGGGAGTAAGAGGGAGACTTATCAGTTGTAGTCTCTTATATTTTTAAAATTTCGAACTTTTTTTTAAAGAAAATGTTCGTGGTTTTATTGTATCATAAGGCATTGAAACGTCTGAACAAATCAAGGTCTGGGTGGTGAGGCAGCTGATTTCTCCTTCATTTCTTTGGGTTACTAGAGCAACTTGTCAGTAAAAAATGTGACTATACGAACCATTCAAAAAAATAAATATTTTAAAATAAAGAATAGGTATTTTCCTTTTTAAAAAAAGAAATTAAAATGGAAGGAATCCTCCCAAGAGGGTGGCCTGAAGGAGTGAGTGAAATCCAGAGAAAGAAGAGTATTTGGCTGGGAACCAAAGATGAGGGGACCTTGGGAGTGGCCAGCTGAAGGGGAGGCAAGACGCACATCCAGGGAGTTGCAGCTATGGCAGCCAGGCAGGAGATCCTTTAAAGAAGCCAGGGAAATACCCCAAGAGAAAGAATTGGCTTTAAACATCCACCTTACAACAGTAGCAGTCAGGTGAGAATGTTCTTATAAGCCTCACAGCTCCTCCACGCCTCCCTGCCTTCCTGCCTTCCACCCCGGGTAGGGCAGCAAACTTGAGGAAATGGAGATAGTCCAGACAGAAAAAGAAAAGCACCTTGCTCCCTCCTGGAAGAAGACAGCAAAAATGCAGGAAGCCCTAGATAGGAGAGGGTAGCAGTCACACCTTTGGGTAAAGATAGAAATGTTGATTCATATATTGCACTGGACATTTTATTACTGAATTAACACTGTTTGTCAGCTAACGTGAGTTCCGACTTTTTATTAACTAAAATTGATCAGAAAAGTCATGGGAACTTCTTGAGTTTTATCCAGGAGTAAGAGAAGGATTTCCCTCACAGAACGGATATAGAAGGACAGCGGAAGAACAAAGTAAAGTTGTTTTTATTATCACACCCCTGAGTCTTGCTTATTCAGCATGGAATTACATGACCTTTACCACAAGTAGAGACAGATCCTGAGAGAACTTGAGCCAGCAAAGAGTGACAGTGGATTTAGAAAAGCAGAAAATCAGTCATAGGTGCATTAGTAACATTCCACAGGCAAGAATGGAATGATCAACAGTGGGGAAAGAAAGAGAAGAGGGAGAAGAAGCAAGAAGACATAACAGAAGAAGCAATAGCAGACGTAATCCGCCTTTGGAAAAAGGAGTTAAAGACAAAATTAAAGATTAGTAGCAACAGTCCAGAAAAGTTCAGTGATTTAAAAAAAAAAAACTAAAAACCAATTTTTAAAAGAGGCAACCATTTGCAACAAACTTGAGGGCATTATGCTAAGTGAAATAAGTCAAACAGAGGAAGACAAATGCTGTATGTTCACAATAGATACATGTATCAAATCATTATATCATACACCTAAAACTAATACAATGTTATATGTCAATTATATCTCAATAAAAAACAATTTAAATTTTTTTCTAAATGGCAAGATGCTCTACATCACCAGCAATCAGGGAAAGACAAAATAAAACCATAATAAGAACTGTCTCACACCCACCAGATTGCAAAAAATTTAAAAGTCTGATAATACCACATGTTGGCAAAGACGTGAAGCAATGGGAATTTTTATTCACTTCTGATAGCTATGTAAATTGGTTCAATGATTTGGGAGAACGCTTTGGAAATAGGCAGTAAAGTTGAAGATATATCTATGACCCAACAAGTTCACTGAAAGTGGTCCACATCCTCAAACTCGTTGTTATTGAACTACAGTAAGATAAAGAGCTTGTGCAAGGATGTAAATCAACTACATCAGTAAGCACACCACCTAGGTGAGCTGACTTTTTTTTTTTGAGATAAAACTTTCTTGATGAAAGAAACGGTACAATGGGACTTCCCTGGTGGCGCAGTGGATAAGGCTCCGCACTCTCAATGCAGGGGGCCCAGGTTAGACCCCTGATCAGGGAACTGGATCCCACATGCACGCCTCAACTAAGACCTGGTGCAACCAAGTAAGTAAATAAATAAATAAAAAGAAATGATACGTTGATTTATATTCTGATACAGGCTCCTTATCTCACCTAAGACTTGTATTAAATAGTTAACTTCTATAAGAAACCCAAGTGCAAGAGATTTTATGAAAGCATTGTTTATAATCTCAAAAATAGGAAATAATAGATCCATCAGCAGGAGAATGGGTATGTAAGCTGGGGAATACTCATACAATAAAATACTAAGCAACAATGAAAATAAATTAAAGGATAAATCTCACAAACATAGTTTTTAAAAAGCGAATTGCAAAAGGATATATACATAATACCACTTCCATGAAGCTTAAAAACATGTGCAATATTGGTATAGCTTACTCAGGAATACACATAAATGTAGCAAAATATTTTTAAGTATCAAGGAATAAAAAAAACTGAATTTGGAAATGCCATTACCTCTGAAGGAGCAGAAGGGGAATCAATACGTGGTAGGGGTGACCGCAAGAAGCTTCAACTTCCTGTGTTGATAATGTTTTTATTTCTCAAGCTGGGTGTGGATATACAGATGTTTGTATTATTTTTTTTCATCGCGCTTTTATATCCAAAATATTAAATAATATACGTTAAACATAAAAACAACTTAAAAATCTATGTGGGGAATGGGAGCAGGAACAGCAAGATGGAAGAGTAAAAGAGCACAAGAATGTAATTTCACCCAGTAGAAATGATATCCTACAAAGCTGGGGCTCAAGAAACTTTTCAACTTTACAACACTGGGCAGAAAAGTACAGTCATTCTTTTCATCAGAGTTTAAGCCAAGAAAAAGCAGTAGTAACTGCCTTGGGCATAAATTAGCTGCAGTTCAAGTAAGGAGCAACCGTCACCTAGGGGATGCTAGTGTAGAATCAACTTGACTGGTCTCCTGATTCAAAGCTGCTGTCCCATACCAGCAAAGAGAGGTCATCCTATCACCTGAGCCCAGCGCCTCCTCTACCTACATTCCTATGAGAGGAAGATGTGTCAGTGAAAAAGCAGTACAGCTGGTTCTAACTGCAAAGAATCTCAAAGATAATGTTAACATTGTCCACATTTTGATTAGCTCAAGACAAAAATTAAATTGTCTTCTCTGGCATTTATTAATTATACTCTTATTACATCTTTGTTTTTATTTTGGTCAAAAATTTCCTAGGCCTAAAGGTCACATGAAAAGTTTTTAGTTTCGCTTTAGACTTACTTTATGTGACTTAAAAAAAAAATCAAGATACTAAAACTGGAAAAACTAGAAATTTGGTTTTTAAGGATACATTTCTCTCATAATAAAATACCTATTTTAAGTCAAGAAAAAAAAAGAATGGTCAATAAGTGGACCTACTTGAAAAGTAGAGAATCAAGTATTAGTGACTTTATTTATTTATTTATTTATTTTGCGGTACGCGGGCCTCTCACCGTTGTGGCCTCTCCCGTTGCGGAGCACAGGCTCCGGACGCGCAGGCCCAGCGGCCATGGCTCACGGGCCCAGCCGCTCCACGGCATGTGGGATCCTCCCGGACCGGGACACGAACCCGTGTCCCCTGCATCAGCAGGCAGACTCTCAACCACTGCGCCACCAGGGAAACCTGGTGACTTTAAATAAATAGAAAATATATTTCAGAAGCTTAGAAACATTAATACTGCAGATAGTATTTTCCAAAGATGGCTGTACCAATATATTTCATCCTACATGCTTTTCTTAAAATGGGATGTTGACATTCCTCTCTTGAGATGTGGGGTCTGTGTATCCTCTTCTTGAGCTTAGATGGACTTTTGTAACTGCCTTTACCAACAGAATACAGCAGAAGTGATGCAATGTGATTTCAGAGGTTAGGTCATAAAAAGCAATATCACTTCTGCTTGGTGCTCTGTCTCTAGGGACATGTGCCTTGGGAATCCTTGTCTGACATGCAAAAAAAGCGCACTTGAAGCTGCCATGCTGGAAAACCACATAGAGATGCCCAAGGAGCCCCAGGTATTCCTGTTCCCAATTATTTAATAGTCTTTCCAGCATTAACCACCAGACACATGAAAAAGTGATGGTTCCAGATGATTCCAGTCCTGATCTGTATTAATCAGCGTCTAATAGAACCAATGGGATGTGTAAATATGTATATATAATAAAAATAGAATAGTCAATAAAATGCTATCTATAAATGTATGTGTATTTTCTGTATATGTTACACACACACACACACACACATATATATATAGAGAGAGAGAGACAGAGACAGAGAGAAAGACAGAGAGACAGAGAGACAGAGACAGAGAGCGAGGGATTTATTTTAAGGAACTAGCTCACACAGCTGTGGAGCCTGGCAAGTCCAATGTCTGAGAGTTGGCCAGCAGGCTGGAGACCCAGGGAAGAATTGAAGCTGCAGCTTCAGCTCAGAGGTAGTCTGCTGGCAGAATTCCCTCTTCTGTGTGGGACCTCAGTCTGTTTTCTCTTAAGATCTTCAACTGATTGGATGAGGGTCATCCACATCATGGAGGGTGACCTGCTTTACTCAAAATCTATTGATTTGATGTTAATCTTATCTAAGAAATACCTTCATAGCAATATCTAGACTGGCATTTGATGAAATATCTGGGTACTGTGGCCAAACCAAGTTGGCACATAAAATTAACCATCACACCAGGCTTTAAGCCACCCCAGCTAACATCACTGGAGGAGAGACAAGTCCTGCCCAAACTGTACAATTGTGAGTAAAATATTGTTATTTAAGCTACTAAATTTCAAGGATAATTTGTAGTGCAGCATTAATAATGGGACATTAAATTTGTAAAATGTAGTTAGTCTACTTGTATATGCATTTGTTACATCATTCACTTTTATTTTCACATTTGTTTTACGCAAAAGTGATACTAAAACTTTATAATGTCCAGTAATGTTTGGAGCCAATCAGAATGGAGCAGGGTCAGAGGCTCCCCTTTTGGGCTGGGGATAAACTCCTTAGTTGTTAGGCCTTGGGAATCAGTTTGCTGAGGGACAGCAGTTATTCAGCAGCTAGTGTAGAACTGTTTTAATATTTAAACAACTAAACCAGTACAGACTAGTTAGACATCAGCTAAGAATTACACACAATTATTGCAGTGTTTGCAGTGGGATTTAGCCCATTTGTTTAATCATCCCAATAGCCCTAGGAGAAATACATGGCAAGAATTTGCCTTTGGTAAGAATACACTGGACCACCTCAGCAGAATCTATTTTTCACTGGACAAACCTGTAGGTATAACTCTAAGTATTATGTTTCTCATGATGGATGCCACTCAGTCCTGAGACCATGACTCAGCTCAGAGGAATTGCCCTGGGATTTTGAGATTCTGTGAGAGGACACACGATGAGGCCCACTGCTGATCAGAAATACATAATGTAAGAATACACCTTAAAGTTCTCTGAAAATTCAGCCATTCAAGTCACAGATAGAATCCACCAATAAGGCAGCAGTGTTTGTCTACCTCAGTGAAAAGAGGACTTAGGATTTGAGCTCACCCATGGCTCAGAATCTCACTCTTCTTTTTTTTTTAAATAAATTTATTTATTTTATTTTTGGCTGCGTTGGGTCTGCATTGCTGCGTACAGGTTTTCTCTCATCGTGGAGCGGGGGCTACTCTTCGCTGCGGTGTGCAGGCTTCTCATTGTGGTGGCTTCTCTTGTTGCAGAACACAGGTTCTAGGTGCACGGGCTTCAGTAGTTGTGGCACGCAGGCTCAGTAGTTGTGGCTCCTGGGCTCTAGAGGGCAGGCTTGGTAGTTGTGGCACATGGGCTTAGTTGCTCCATGGCATGTGGGATTTTCCCGGACCAGGGATCGAACCCGTGTCTCCTGCAATGGCAGGCAGATTCTTAACCACTGTGCCACCAGGGAAGTCCCTCTCACTCTTCTTAAATGTGAAAGGTTACTGGACCATTGCAGAAAGCCATAGCTTGGAAGAAAAGAAATCCTCATTAAGCAGGGTCTAGCAAAATGAAAACAGAGACCTTCACTTCACTCAATTTACTTATAACCTCTTGTTGAGTAAATATTAAAACATTATTTTTGCTTTATTGCTAGGTAAAAGATTTAACCCTGTTGGAGAAGGTGAGACATCACTCTTAAGAAAGAGATCAGAGAGGTTTTCAATGTATGTTGCAGCTAAATGAATTTAGCAGCAAACAACCCAAATAGGCACAAACTTACTTTTGGATGGTCTGGAAATTTATTTTCTAACTTTAAAAAAGATCTTAACGGGAATTCCCTGGCGGTCCAGTGGACAGGACTCAGCGTTTTCACTGCAGGGACCTGGGTTCCATCCCTGGTTGGGGAACTAAGAGCCCACAAGCCTCGTAGCACAGCCGAAAAAAAAAAAAAAAAGATCTTAACATCCCCACTCCAAATAATGTATAGATACAATTAACATTGGGTTTGCATAAACCAGTTGCTGAGAATGAAATTCTTGTGATAAAATACCTCAGGATTCATAAGGACTTGAAACTGTCATATTCGAATAGCAGGGTATTGTTGGTTCAAATCATATCTGATTCCAAAGTCCCAATCACACCCAATTGCCCTATGATTCTTAAACAAGGAATTTAACCTGGATGGACCTAGTGTTAGCAGGGATTCTGGTTTTAGGGTGTATTTCTATTTTTGTGGTATGGCATATGACTCAAAGATGTGATGGAACTGTAGGGCAAACAGTTAAAATCAGTGGTAGGACCTACACTTTCTCCCATCCTGTTTTTGAGTTATTGGTTCATAGTGGTTGGTAAAGGTAGCTAGGAGTTAGGAAGCTGTAATGTGTAAAGTTGACATGAAAAGGACAAACATGCCCTTCACAAAGGGCATGCCCTTCTTTGCAATCACAAGAAAACGTAGACCTGTTTAACATAGTGCTATGCATTTAGCTCTAACAATTAATAAAAACTCATTGAATGGATGGATGGATGAATTCATTCCATCAGTGAAGTAGACTAGGAGAACTAGCTGGAAGTCTAAGGAAGAACAAAATCCATTTCTTAAATATCTGGTTGTTCAGATCAAAGGAACTTTGGGGAGATTGAATTATCTGGAAAATTGCTTCAAATCCACATTTTACTTTTGATAGATAATCCCTCTCTTAAGATGAATACTGAAGTTCTCTTGGAATAGAGCCAGGCAATGACGTTAGATAGTTTCTTCCTTCCTCTATTTCTGGTAAGGTCAAAAGCAAACCAGGATTTAGCACAAACCTGAGGCTGACATTTTTTTTTTTTAATATAGAGGATTAGAATCATAGATTCATTCATTGTAGCAATTGTGAGACATTAGAAACAATGGGTACATCTCAAAAACATTGTTTAATAAAAGCATTGTTGAGTGTGAAAAAGCAACTTGCTTAAACAGATGTCTACACTCTGACATTTATGTAAATTAAAAAAATGATTCTATACTTATTCTGTGGGTACATGTATATATACAAGTATATAACAATACATAAAAATGATAAACTCTGGTGTTGGGGAGCAGATCTGGATCAGGGTGAGGCTGACTTTTGATCATTTTATCTCTATGATTTACTTCTATCTTCCTAGTTTTCCTCAACAAGATTTATGAATGAGACAACCAATATATTTAAATCTAAGTACTAAGCCTTTCTCATTTTCCCCAAATTAAGTTTTATACTTGTTAAGAACAAAAGTACTTCTGAAATGTGTGATTTTGAAAAGTTTCTAAGCTTTAAAGATTGTATTTTCCTGTATTTAATCTCCAAGAATCTTCAAAGATTAGTCTCTTTTAATGTTGAGTACCTTCTTTTTGGATTTTACCTACTGGCATTGCTTGTAAATAGCTTAGCTAACAGACATGGTAATCCCTTTACTGTACAAAGGTAAGCCCTGTTTCTTAGAACACTCTTAAAGAGAAAAACATCACTCTTTAGAGCATCTCTCGGTTTCACTGCTGATTTATGGACTAATTATACGAATGAAATGTGTGATGAAATATCTTATAGCAAGATAGGTGCAATTAAAAAAAAACCTGAAGAATATAAGTCAGAATGAGGTTATATGTAACCAAACCAGGTTATGTTTTGCAAGGGGTAAACCATCCTATGTACAGGCGGTGGAAAATTTTAAACTCTTGACAGGACATTTTCTGTGGCCATTCCAAAAATAGAAAAAGGCAGCTGGGAAGAAGACCCACAGGTTTTAATGAGGCTTATCAGCCACTAAAAACACTCCTGGAATCCCAGGATTGAGTGCTCCCCACCTGTTGAACAAGAAAAGAGAACATGTGAGCATTTGGTTACAAATCCTAGTGCATGAACAGAAGGTCCACATAATATTATCAGGGGGCAAAAGCAGCTGGAACTGTGCGACAGAAAAACTGACAGAAAGAAATGAGAGTGATGGTGAAGAGGTAGCTGGTTTTGGAAATATAAGTGATTGCATATGTCAAGCATGAATTGAAAAATTTGTGCAAAGCAAACATATAAACTGATGTAACATATGTCGACAATTATTTTACATATATAAGTGGTTCTGGTATAACTATTACATATGTATTTTATATAACTAATATATGTATTTATATAGTGTACACTATATAAATAGCTCTTGTATAAACTCTAATAACCTCTGTTATTCACAGACATTGTCTTGTTTAATTCTCATGAAAACCTGAGCTGTATTAGCATCATAGGGATGAGGAAAGGTGAAGTGGCTTGCTCTCAGTCACAGGTTGGAGGGTGGTAGAGCTGGCACTGGAAACTCACCTTCTGAATCCAGAACATATTCCTCTTCTACTACACAGTGTGGTTGCTCAAAGCGGTTAGATGTGGGAATTCCCTGGAGGTCCAGTGGTTAGGACTCAGCACTTCCACTGCAGGGGGTACGGGTTCGATCCCTGGTGGGGGAACTAACATCTGTGGTGCAGCCAGAAAAAAAAAAAAAAAGTATTTAGGTGCTCTTTCGAAAGAACACTGGGATGTGGATTTCTGAATAAAAAGAATATGAGTGACTAAGTGAGAAATAGTTGGATTTTGCTGAATTCAGGATCCCTCTCTTCCCCCAAGCTCTCTAGTCACCATTTTTTTTTTTTTAACTGAAGTATAGTTCTAGTCACCTTTTAACCTGCACACACCAGTGATAAAGGAAGTGTATATCTCTGGATGTTCATATGCAGCTCTCTGCCCTTGACCTCTGGTCAATAACTTTAACCCCGAGTTCAGGCCAAAATGAAGAAGCAATTTATTAGTTCTCCATTTTGAAATGTAGTTAGAGTTTACATGCAGTTAATATTATAAAACTTTGCATTTGTCCTGTGAACAGTTTACTTTTAGCACAAATATTTGCTATTAGTCGAATATAAACAATTTATATTTGTGATTCTTGTCAGAAGTAGTAATATCAATTATGCACTGAAAATTTTGTGTTCGTGAGGCAGACTATCAAAGATTTATAGGCGCTTGGATATTAGGACAAAGGGGAAAAGTGAGTAACATTCTTGAGAAAGGACAAAAACCAAAAACCACCCCGTCTCCCATAATATGTTCCCATAGAGATTATAGAATTTTCAGGGACAATTCTGAGTTGAGTGGGAATAGAAAGCATAGAATAATTCCTAGACCTCTCCTGTTCAGCCTCACCCTATTAAAAATAATGTATGACACACACACACACACACACACACACGAAATAACCATTAGGACATTGGATATTAACTGACATAATTTCATGATGGTTCTGTATTAGATGTCGAAAATGGGTTTTGCTAAACAACCTTAACCTAAGGTGGATACTCTGGAATCTGGGAGAATTTATTTTTAAATCACCTCTTAAATTCCTCCCACAAAAAGCAACCATGACCTTCAACAAAAGCATTTTCATTGACTTGTTTACAGAAGATAATATCAGTTTTAAAAATACATTTAATACAAACTTACACCAATAAATGTCTTTTGGTATCTGGAAAGCTGACCTAGTGATATTAACAGAAACGTAGATTAGATTCCTGAAATAAATTTTTGGTTCCATCAGCGACTCCTTGTGCATGCTTAAGCAAGTTATTTAATCTCTTAGTATCTTAGTTTCTCCACCTATAAAATGAGGGTAATAATATTTGCTATTAGATAATGTCAGCAAAGCATTTGGAGAAGTCAGATGAAAGGTGCCAGAAGTATTTTGTTGTCTGAGGCATGATCTCATACTGTCTGAAAAAATGGACTTTACCAGGGTTGCTGATTATTCCAGCGCCTTATTTCCAAACTTTTCTTGTTCAATTGCCTTTTGGCCTTATTCATTTCTATTTATACTCTTTATGTATTTTAACTTCCTTGTTCTGTTTGTGTTGTTTTGAGGAGAGTTGATGCTTTGAGGAAACCATGATTTAATTTGTCTTATGTTTGGTTTGTTCATTTATTTAAACTCATATGCTTCTGTTTAAGATTTGAAACAAATGAAAAGTCACTTAAACAACCTTCTAATTATAGGAGACAGCTATAGCTATGAGAGTGATATTAGCCTTACCTATCTATCCCTCTTATTTGCATTATTTATATTTTATTTCATTATAAAAGTTAATTTTTAGCATGCACAGATGCATATTCCTCCCTGCACACTCTGTGAAAGATTTAAGGCAGATGTTGAGACTGCTGTAAATTTTGATGTTTGTGTCCCTTTTCTAGAGGAATGAGATAACATGCTATAAGGGCAAAAGATTAGTTACTTAGAACTAAATCTGAGCTAAACCTACAGTCCAATCAGCTAACACACACTGATCTCAAGACAAATGTTAAGGGTAGAAGGGCTACTTCAGTAATAACCCACATGACTCAAAGAGCAGAGCTGCTGATTCAATAACAGTGAAAACTTAGAGGTGAAGTCAGAAGTAGGAGGTTGGCTACATTTCCTGAACATGAAAGTACTTCATTCCCTGTGTCTGTCAACCTGCTTATCCAAGGCTAATAAAAATATGTCAGAGAAGCAAACCTTTGGTCTTT
Source organism: Stenella coeruleoalba (assembly GCF_951394435.1). Lineage (NCBI taxonomy): Eukaryota > Metazoa > Chordata > Mammalia > Artiodactyla > Delphinidae > Stenella > Stenella coeruleoalba. The sequence continues at coordinate 177,241,472 of NC_137169.1, forward strand.
GGAACCTACCAGTTAACAACAGAAAATCTAATCCTTTGGGACTATTTCCAAAGGGAAAGATTTTACTGGAATTTGCTCACTAAGGATGTTGTATTTCAAGTGGCAAGTATTACATCACTCAAACCCAGCTTGAGTCATCTGTTGAACAATGGACAGATTATTGGCTACAAGAGATAAAGACTCTTTCAGAGGCAACATCAAATACTTTGGGCTTTACAGTATTTTCAGATATTATAACCTTTGTCAATTTTATAGTCAGCATTGACAGAGATTTAACTCAACCTACCTCTAGTTCAACCTACATTCAAATTTTGGAAATCAGAACCACAGTAGGCCTTTGTTGTTAGAAAGATATTCTTCCTAATAGAGTTTCAAATGTTTTTACCAGGTTTTATCTCTATAGAGAAGCATAAATTTCATCAGATAATGAAGTGATCTTATAGGTCGTGCACTATGTTTCCTTAACTTACATCCATCATATGTTATGGTTTATAAGATATGGTTTAATATCATTTTCACTTCTTAAGAAGTAGATATTATTATAGGATAGAATGTAGCATGATGGTTAAAAATGTAGGATCTGGATCAGACGATCTGTGTTCAAATTCTATCTCCACCGGTTACTAATAGTATAGCTTTGTATCTTTGTTTCCTTATCTATAACAGTCAGATAGTAGCAGTATTTACTTCAAAGGATTATGAAAATTAAATGAGATACTACTATATGTACGGTGCCTATCATAAGTATGTGCTTGGCACATATTTAGTGCTCAATAAACATTAGTTATTCATTCCATTTATATACTACACTAAGCTTAGAGTGTGACACAGGTGGGGGTCTCTGAGAAGCAGACTATGAAACAAAGCTTAGTGTGCTGGATGTTTACTAGGGAATGCACTGGGTATGAGCACCTGTGGAAGGGAGGAGAAGGAAGCAGGATGTCACACTATGATACAGGTGCTGTAGCCTCAGCCAACCTCATGCGGAAGCTCTGGAGTACAAATGGCCTGTCCAAATTGCATTGTGTTGGGCTGAGAAGGCTGAGCCTCTATATTCCGTCAATCAGCCATTGGATGTACACCCCCTACCCCCGTGGCATGACGTTGGGTAAAGTGACTCTCTGCAGCTGAAGCAATCCATGAAGTGGCTGATGGTGAAGGCTGTCCATTAACCGTATTCCCAGCAGCTGGCACAACAAATTCTTCCTCTAAGAGGGTCTAAGTGGCACATCTCTGTGTTTAACACAAGGTGGTCTGTGCAGCACTTGGAAAATAATCTCAACAAATTACAGTTGCTTGAATAAAAATGAGGTCTTTAAGGCTGAGCGTAGGACAGTGAAGCTACATAAGAATAAGCCATGGAAATATGAAAGAGCTATCCACATGTGATGGAAATCTTTTTTGTTCTTTATAAGTTCCCAGATTTTTGGAAAGGGTGGATTCTGGTAACTGGAAGCCCTTTGTTTAATGAACATTGTGATGGATTGGGGTTTGTGATGGAGGTGTAAACTGGGAGAAAGCCCAGGTACTCTGTAGAATAAGGGTCACTTAGGAGGCAGAAATATAAGCCAGCCACAGTTGATGCCACACAGATGGGGAGAGGAGAATCCTTGGTAAGAATTTAGATGAACAAAAGTGGCTAACATTGTACCCTTTGATGTGCTCAGCACTTTTTAAGTGCTTTGTATGTATAACTGACTTAATCCTCATAACACCACTAAGGTAGTAGTTATGTTATTTCCCCCATTTTAGAGATGAGGAAATTGAGGCGTAGAGAAGTAATTTGCCCATGTCACTCAGTGAGAAAAGTGTTGGAGCTGGGATCGTAGGGCCTGTGCTCTTATCATCCTTTCCCAACTGTTTATGTGAAATTACCAATGCTTTTGAGGCAACTGGACTCTTCCTTAGGAATTCCAAGAAGTGCTGTTTTGCATCAAGGCTGAGGGCAGGCAAAACAAAGCCTCCATGGTATACAGGGACAGCTAACACGTAGGCTATGTGTAGGTATTTCGTAAAAGATAAACTGTGAGTCAACACTGCAGGCCTCCAGTTACAAAAGCATGATGTCAATGTATGCAAATATGAGTCAACAGGTGTGTGTCTCACTCCACTCAAAATTCTTTAGACCCTGGGTGTGTTCAATATTGAATTCCACAAAGCTGAGCAAGGAGGAAAGAAAACGGCTTAAAGGAAAATCACAAATAAGAACCTACAAAGTTGGCATACAACTCGATATCAAGAAACGAACCCAATCAAAAAATCAGAAGACCTAAATAGACATTTCTCCAAAGAAGACATACAGATGGCAACAGGCACGAAAAGATGCTCAACATCACTCATTATTAGAGAAATGCAAATCAAAACTACAATGAGGTATCGCCTCACACCAGTCAGGATGGGCATCAGCAAAAATCTACAAATAATAAATGCTGGAGAGGGTGTGGAGAAAAGGGAACCCTCCTACACTGTTGGTGGGAATGTAAATTGGTGCAGCCACTATGAAGAACAATATGGAGGTTCCTTAAAAAACTAAAAATAGAGCTACAGTATGATCCAGCAATCCCACCACTCCTGGGCGTATATCCGGAAAAGACAAAAACTCTAATCTGAAAAGATACATACACCCCAATGTTCATAACAGCACTATTTACAATAGCTAAGACATGGAAACAACCCAAACGTCCATCAGCAGATGAATGGATAAAAAAGATGTGGTATATATACACATATACTATATATATATATCCTATATATAATTATATATATATATCCTATATATAGGATATATATCCTATCCTATATATATAATATTTATATAATATAAATATTATATATACTATACTATATATAATAGTAATATAATATACTATATATAATATATATAGTATAAGGTATATATATATCCTATATATAATAATAGGAGATTAGCCATAAAAAAGTATCAAATATCCTTTCATGCAACATGCATGGACCTAGAGATTATCATACTAAGTGAAGTAAGTCAGACAGAAAAAGACAAATATCATGTGATATCATTTATATGTGGAATCTAAAAAATAATCTAAAACCTTATTTACACAACAGAAACAGATTCACAGACAGAGAAAACAAACTTAGGGTTACCAAGGGGGAAAGGAGGGGAGGAGGGATAAATTAGGAGTATGGGATATACACCATTATATATGAAAGAGACAAAAAACAAGGAACAAAAAACTGTAAAGCACAGGGAACTATATTCAATATCTTGTAATAACTTATAGTGGAAGAGAATCTGAAAAGGAATATATATATACCTATACATCTATATATATCTGAATCACTTCACTGTACACCTGAAATGAACACAATATTGTAAATCAACTATAGTTCAATTGAAAAAAAGATTCTACAATGTTGGAAAAATACTCCAACCTGTACAGAGCCTGAATAGATTGGGGAGAAACATCATATATGGGGTTCTAGAGACTCTCTACATAGTGGTAAGAATAGATGTTTTAAACACAGCCTGGGTTCAAATCTCTGCTTCACCACTTTTTACTTGGGTATTCTTGGGTGTCATTTTATCTTTCTGTGCTTCAGTTTCCTGTCTATAATGTTGGGATAATATTACCACCTCACAGGATTATTGTGAGAATTAAATCAGTTAATACATGTAAAGAAGTTGAAACAGTGTTTGGGGCATTAATAAGCACTCAATAAATAGTAACAAAAACTAGAAAATGGTGAGGGACAACTTAATACATATTCAAAGGTCTCGATATAGATCTTTTCCATCTTCATGGTATACAAAGTAGGAGGAAGTCCATTTAAACTACGAAACTGAGAGTAGATTAAAAAAATTGCTCATCAAAAAATGCACATAACTACTATGAGTAAATATTCTCTTATGGGCTATATAGAACGGAGCAGTTTCTCTTCTTGAGTTTAGTCTAAGAATGGTGCTCTCTAAAAGTGGGAAGAAAGGGATTTCCCTGGTGGTCCAGTGGTTAGGACTTCGCCTTCCAAAGCAGGAGGTGCGGTTCCGATCCCTGGCTGGGGAGCTAGGATCCCAATGCCTTGTGGCCAAAAAACCAGGACATAAAACAGAAGCAAGGGACTTCCCTGGTGATGCAGTGGTTAAGAATCTGCCTGCCAATGCAGGGGACATGGGTTTGAGCCCTCGTCTGGGAAGATCCTACGTGTCATGGAGCAACTAAGCCCGTGCACCACAACTACTGAGCCTGCGCTCTAGAGCCCGCGTGCCACAACTACTGAAGCCCACGCGCCTAGAGCCTGTGCTCCGCAACAAGAGAAGCCACAGCAATGAGAAGCCCACGCACCGCAACAAAGAGTAGCCCCCGCTCGCCGCGACTAGAGAAAACCTGCTCGCAGCAATGAAGACCCAACGCAACAACAAAAAAAGACACAAGGGGAAGTTGCTGAGGCATAGCAAGCCAGAAGTAGAGAGGCAGAGGGAATGGCTGTGAGGTCTCCGTCCAGAGCAGTCCTCACAGTTCCCATACTTTCCTGTCTTGGAGTCTCAGATGTATATTCTTACAATACCCACCTCACCCTTCCTTTCCTCTTTTGCTGATTAGACAGGGTTTTTATTTACAATCAAATAATTCCTGACTAAATATGTGAGTCTCTACTTCAAACTGCTAAAAGTCAACAGAAAGACATTCAGAGATAAGAATTTAGTTTACCACTGTGTGCTTAGTATTTGGGGAGAGAAGATAGATGAGCTAAATAGATTGAGGAGGTATTTTTAGTAGTACAGCGCTTTGAAGAGTCCTCTATGAGGTATTTTCTCTATAACATTACATTCGATTACCAGACCTTGTCATTTCTACGTCTCAAATATTTTTCTTATCCATCTTCTCTCCACATCCATAGCCATCTCTTATCTGGACTGTAATTACCCTCAGGCAACATGAAAAGATGTAAGGAAACTTCCTAGCTCTTTTAAGAAAACTCAAATTCCTAATCTTACTGTGGAAAGACCTTAAGGCCTCCCAGTTTTCTTTCTTAACATTCACCTTCCCCTCGGGGACCTCTCACTAATGATCCTTGCTTCCATCAGAAAAGGGCCAGGTTTCCCTTCTGAGACTGGTCCCCTTCCTCTTTCCTGAAATTATTCATAGCCCTACTGAATCCAGGTTGAAATAGTTTATATAAAAAAGATTTAGAAAAAAAAGGCTCAGTAATAACAGAAAAAAAGCAAAATACTGAGAAAGATGCGACTTACCTATTTTTGCTAACCACACAGGGCTTGCAATTTTTATTTAACAAATATTTGAGCACTTTATGTGATTACCACTGTACGTAGATTGATCACACTCTCCTGCTCTCAAGAGGCATATGGTGATCCAGCAATCCCACTCCTGGGCATATACTCAGACAAAACTCTAGTTTGAAAAGACACATGCACCCCTATGTTCATAGTAGCACTATTTACAGTGGAATATTACTCAGCCATAAAAAAGAACAAAATAATGTCATTTGTAGCAACATGGATGGACCTAGGATTATCATACTAAGTGAAGTAAGTCAGAAATACAAATATCATATGATATCACTTATATGTGGAATCTAAAATGTGACACAAATGAACCTATCTATGAAACAGAAACATACAAAGATAACAGACTTGTGGTTGCCAAGGTGGGGGGGGAGGGGAGGGATGGAGTGGGAGTTTGGGATTAGCAGATGCAAACTATTTTATGTAGGATGGGTAAACAACAAGGCCTTACTGTACAGCACAGGGAACTATATTTAATAGCTTGTAATAAACCAAAATGGAAAATAACATGAAAAAGAATATATATAACTGAATCACTTTGCTGTACAGCAGAAATTAACACAACACTGTAAATCAACTATACTAATAAAATTTTTTTTAAAAAAGAGGCATATGGTTGTGGGAGTGTGCTAAGTGCTGTGACAGGGGTAATACAGGATGAACAAGCGTGTAAAGAAGAGGCACCTGCACCAGTATTTCAGGGTAGGGAATTAGGTTAGGTTCAGTAAAGTTCTGTCTGAAAAAAAATAAAGCATTCAGAACAAATAAGAATTAGCAGAGCGTGAGGCTGGGAAAAGGGAGAAGGCAAGATATGAAAAATATTCCAGAGGAGTCCAAGAGTGTGCAAAAGACAAGATTTTAATTTGTAAATTGCAAGAGGTTTCTCCCTGTTCATACTCAGGTGATGGGCTATATTTCCCCTACCATCCAGAAGAACCTGCAAGCCCACCAGGACTTCTCTGAATCCAGGCCAAAGATAGGTTTCAGGCAGGACTTTCCTCTTTTTCCAAGTCAATGGTCGTCAATGGAAGACTTAGTTTGGTTTCCCAGACCCAGGACTCACACCTTCATCCCAGGTGGCTAATGCCAGTAGAATCTTCATACCATAAGATTTGACTCTGTGGCCTTGATAAGGACAATGTAGAAGAATAGTCCACTGTTTTTTTTGCAATCGATGAGAAATGCTTCCTCATATTGACAACACAAAGGCCGCTTTCAGAAGACCTAAGGTCACTGGCAAATTGGGCTTTATATCTTTAGTGTAGGTATTAACTATGCAAACCTTTTCTAAGTTTCACTTCTCTTCGTAGAATGAAAATCAGGTTTATTTCCTATCATTGAGGACTGGAGGTTTAGAAAACCTCCTTAAGAGTAATATAAGTAAGTCATTAAGAGAAGGGAAGCAGATTAAGTTTTTAGAAATTTGTAAGGTCAGTTTTGCACTGTGGTTTTCCCTGGGCCAATGTTGTCACCCAAAGTCACAATGTGCCTAATTCCTGGAGGCCCAAGTTCCTATTTTCAAGCCGATGATTTATTAAATTTTCCCCTCCAAACGGATTATGGTAACATGAACAAAACAAAATGTTTTAGGCATCAATGATATAAAATACAGATGTCCGTGAGCATGCACTTTCAATGGGGGCAAAACACTCTTATTCTTCAGGTATATAAAGCATAAAAATATGCAGTCCATAAACAGATGTAGAGCATATATGCAGTATTAAAATTTCATGGGAGTAGATGATTAGAAAACAAAAATCTAAAAAGGTTCTTCAGAGAGGTGAGAATGAAAAATTTGAGAAACATGGTGTGGATTCTTTTGCCAAGTGGGGAATACCTAAACTAATTCCATTTTAGTGATAATTCAAAATCCCTGGATGAAACAGAAAATCACACTGATTATATTTCCTACCAGTGTACTTGTGAGTGGCTGCAATTCTTTGTTTGGCCTTTGTTTCTCCTAGCAGAAGTCACTAAAATTGGTCAAGTGTAAAGAAAACTCTAGGAATAATTTCTTTTAAAGGTATATGAATCATTAAGTTTATGACACACAAGAGTACAAACCAAGAAAGTAAATTTATTTAAATTACTAAAATAGCTTTTAAAGTCATTTACAGATCAGCTGCTACAATTATTTTTCCTGATATAAGTAATATTAATTACTTTAAAGTTATTTTGGTCAATGAAACATTTAAAAAAACATGTTTCTCCATATAATATATATAGGTATAAAATAAGTCTTTTCAAAAACTCTTGTTTTAGAATCCTCTATAAATCAGAATATTTGACTTCTGACAGTCAGGAACAAATTACAATAAGGGGTATAAATTTATGAATACTGGTAGTCCTAGTGGGAAGAAACGAGACTGTACTCTACCACCAGTCATGGGATCCTTAAAAGGTAAATGATGAAGCCACTGACAGGCTCTAGTATTCTAAAAACAATATTTTCATTTAAAGGTTTGTAGACAATAAAAAAATAAAGTGGATCCAGAATTTTAAGCTTCTAAGAAAACCAAAGCAGTTGACGGATGAGAAAGCTGTTAGTGATGCTAAGTTAAAACTGAAATTCTATAGTAGTACAGTAATGTACAGTAGTACATTTTAACATTCTTCATATATGGTAAACTTCACTTTCTTTTTCGCTTGAGGCACTCTTAGTAGAATTTATCACGTGCATTGTAAATCTTTATTCTTGTTACAAGAGTGTCATTAAAGGACTCAGAATGCAACAAGTAGACATGCAGAAAATCAAATCCTTCTTCAACAGCCCAGGAGAGCTGGTTAACAAATGGTTTACCAATTCCTGAAATTGTATTTCTTAACAAAACTTTCAGGACATGACCAAAATAAATGGCCCTGAACTTACCCATTCTTAAGAGCCAAGTGAACAAATATACTAAACCTCGTCATATACATGCTTCAAAATCTCTGGGAGGAACAAAAATTTCTTAAAGGAAAAAAAAGGACATGTGAGAAACAAGTCCCAACAGAATTCACTGAGAATGCAGTTCATATAACTATGTTTGACTAACCCTAAGCCTCAGTGGCTTTCTTTTTGGCCACGTGGGGCGGCTTGCAGGATCTTAGTTCCCTGACCAGGGATCAAACCTGGGCCCTCGGCATTGAAAGTGTGGAGTCCTAACCACTGGACCGCCAGGGAATTCCCTCAGTGGCTTATTTTAACATTTCACCTTGAAGACTTTTTCCCCCCTTTCTCTCCCCGTTCCACAACTTTTCCCATGTCTCCTTCTCCTTGCCCTCCAAAATCAAAGGAAAAAACCAAAAACCAAAAATCCCAAACACACACTCGGATGGTCTTTCATTATTTTTGTTCCTATAAGCAGAAGCTGACTACAGAATTCACATCTAAACGATGTAGAAGAGGACAAAAGGGAAAACCCACAGTTATGTTCAGGGAGCTGTCTTACTAATAACTCGACGAACTGTGAAAAAAATCTAAGTTAAAAAATTGGGTGGATTCACAGGAAGGAGCCTAATCCCTCCCACTGGTCATACCATAGCAATAATGATTCAACCCAGAATCTAAGCAGATCCTCTATGGGACTGCATATAATTTACAGTCCTCAGATATCATTAACACAGATCTCAATGGAAACAAGGAAACAGTTCTCTCAAAAAACAGATAATTAGGTTGAATAAACGATTTAGATATTCCACGTTTACTTAAGAACTTAACCTCCTTTAAAAAGAAACCAGTTCTTTCAAAAAGAGCTCTGGATCCTGTCTATGGTTAGAAAGTTTGAAAAATTCTCAGAACTTGAGACATGATTTTCTCTTCTGTCTCCTCTTATAAGCAGATGCCCCTTTTCAGGTCATTTTCTGGTTGTACTGGCAGGACTAAGTGAGAAATACGGCTCCAGAGCCCACTCAATTTGTCTGGGTCCATATGTTTGTAGGAGTTGGGTGTATCAGAGTTGGTGAACTTGAGTTTGAGGAAATCCCTCACTTTTTCTTCAATTTCCTTTAGGCCTAGACTGGTTCCAAGTGTCTCCTCCTCTAACAAGACAGTTAGGACTAAGGCTACATCTTTGAAGGCTGCATTTTCATGATCACAATACTTATAGAAGATCAAAGTAGAGCCTGCAGGCAGTGACTCAAAGCGGTGGACCACAGCTGCATTCTGGCCATTTCGGAATCCGTTGCTCAGTTCCTCATCTACCTCTTGTTTGACAACATCACTGTCTTGAGTTGCTTTGCCCGTCCCATCAATCCGGATTGCAGGAACACTTTGGAAGGAAGAATAGGCATCGGCAATTTGTTCACTCAGACACTTGAGTGCTTCTTCAGCATCTCGGGCAGCAGTGAGCAGCAAGATAGCAGGCTGAGGCCGAGGGTGGGAGCTATTAAGATGTTTTTCCAGGAATGTTAGGCTCCTTTTCCACAGCTTCTCATCTTGACCTTGGTACTTATTCATAAGTTGTTTCATCTGGTTCTGGAACTCTTGAACAGCAGTGGTTTCTGCTTCAGGAGTACGAGTGTACAAAAAACACCCAATGAGAAGACCAGCTATCAGAACAAGGGGCCACCACCACTTCACCTTGACAAAAGATGCACTTTGGGGTTGTCCAGTCACTTCTGCTCAGGAAAAAAAGAAATGATAGACACAAATATTATTTTCTTAGATTCAAGAGCAAGTGACTTTTAAAGCCAATATTAATCTTTATAAACATTAGATAAGAGAGGAAGGAATTTAAAGAAGGGAGCTGATAATTTACTTTCTTAAAGAAATAATTTAGCACATGTGTTTTAAGTTACTTGTATGAGTATGCACATGTCTCTTCAATGTCAAAATGATAAAGAGACTTAGAGGAAAAAGTAGAATTTAAGTATATGTAATGGCATGTGCAAGTCAGAAAGAATACAATTTATAAAGCAAAACTATTATTACTACTGCTAATATTTGGGAGGTAAACAATATTAAAAGACACTTTACAAAATAGTTTTAAATTTAGAAACTAACATGGATTATTATCCAAGGTGGAATGTTTATGTATATAAAGGAATAAAGAAAAGGATGCATTATAAGTGAAATCTTCCATATAATAGCTAGCTGTCCCTTTAATTGCACTGATGCCTATCTTTTGCTGTATGCAAGTTAACACTGGTAAAACTTAGTTTGCAACTCATTCCTAATTATTACTGGCAATGATGATATGAATTTACATTTACCTAGTGCTTTTCAGTTTAAGCACTTTCTCATATACCACATCATTTAATAATTTAATATGACAGCAACAGTATTTTTACACTTCCTATTTATTGACTGCTTTAGACTAATAATTGTACCATGGACCCTCTAGAGCAACAGTTCTCAAAGTGTGACTGGTTGGGGTATCTCAAGATCTCTTCAAGGGGGTCCTTGAGGTTAAAACTATTCTCCCGACACTAAGACCTTATTTGCCTTTTTCCACCATATTGACATCTGCACTGATGGTGTAAAAAGCCATGGTAGGAAAAATAACTGATACTTTAGATGAATCACAGGGCAGTAGCACCAAACTAGGACTGTCTTTGTATTCTTCATGGCCATGTATTCCAGGTTATCAGTTTCACTTAAGGACATCCTTCATGAGGCATTTAAAAGAATTTATCTTATTAGAACTCAACCTTGAGTAGAAATCTTAACACTCTATGTGAAGAAATGGGACATATATATAAAGCACTTCTGCTACATAGAACAGTATATGGCTGTCTCAAAGAAAAGAACTTTGTGCAACTGAGTTGTGAGCTGAAATAGTGCTTTTTTCATAGAATTTTTACTTGAAAAGACAAGTGACAAACTAGTTAGTCAGACTTTCATATTTGGGACACTTTTTCTGGAAAACAAACAATGTGAGCCTGTTGTTTTCAAGAAAACAACTGACTGGGACTTCCCTGGTGGCTCAGCGGTTAAGAATCCGCCTGCCAATGCAGGGGACGCGGGTTCAATCCCTGGTCTGGGAAGATCCCACACGCCACGGAGCAACTAAGCCCGTGTGCCACAACTACTGAGCCTGCGCTCTAGAGCCCGTGAGCCACAACTACTGAAGCCTGAGCACCCAGAGCCCATTCTCTGCAACAAAGAGAAGCCACCGCAATGAGAAGCCTGTGCACTGCAATGAAGAGTAGCTCCCGCTCACCACAACTAGAGAAAGCCTGTGCGCAGCAAAGAAGACCCAATGCAGCCAAAAATAAATTAATAAATAAATTAAAAAAAACCCAAAATCGCCAATATATTGTAACAGTTTGAATACAGAAGCAGAATGAAACTCCAGCTCCATTTTATTAAGCCAGGCATTAGAGATCAGAGAAAATACAAAGCAATCTACCACTCTCCTTACTAAATTATTTAAAAATAACTAACAAACATTAAAATTTTTTTTTACAATTTTAATCTCTAGGTAAATATGGACAGATATAACTCATATATATATTTTTAAGTCTCTTTTTAAAAAAGGTCTCTGGGGTTCTTATTAATTTTGCTAGTGGAAAGTGGTATTGAGACCAAAGAATCTGAGAATCACTGTTACTTTCTTAGTACTCTTTCAAGATAATAAAAAGGCTTAGAGAACTAAAGAAACTTGCCCCAAGGCTATACAGAAGGTAAGTGGTCCAAACTAATTCAAATTCAGGTCTGTGAACTCTAAAAAACTATGGTATTCCCATTATGTCATGCTATGTGCATCTTTCTTTTGACAACAAGGTTCACTTGGTTAACAGTATTAGTTGCTTTACTTGTTAACTTTCACTTTTGGTCTTATGGATAATAAAGTAAAGGGGAAAGCCAGATGTTTTTTCACACAGTTTGTCCTTAAAGACTTTTACTGCTGGTAAAATATATACTTTTTCTTTTGAAGTACTTAAAATATCATTCTTCAAATAGCATGAAGTTCTTTGGTGTCAAAAAAATTAAAAAATCATTATGTTCACCAATTTTAGAGACTCGTTTAATGAAAGCTGAATAGACAAACTTACGTTGGCTGGAGGCTGATGGAGATTGGTTTCCAAGCTCTGATTTCTGAACACCGTCATCTAATGATAGAAGTAATAAAGACTATCAATTTATGTTTCATAATTTCAGTATTTCCAACAGAAAAAGAGAATACAAATTTCACCAAGAGAAAATAAGGCAGAGATCTGTCAGAAACAGAAGAAAAAGCAGAAGATTCAAGTGTCTATTAGATTGACAGCTGCTTGAGACACAAGATTGGTTTCTTTCATAATTAATGTAATGGTCGAGTACAAAGCATACTCTTAACACATTAGTTTTGTGAGAAAGCCTTGAAGAACTTGACCCAAATTATTTAATGGGAGTGGTGAAACTTCTGGGACAAAGTTAAGAGGACAAAGAAAATAAGCACAACTATAATAAAAGGAAACAAATAATACCATCTGAAAAACTGCTATATATCGAACCCATGCCTGGTGATGATGCTGTAAAGAGGGAAAGAAGGACAAAATATGATTATGGATTACTGAGCTCTCTGGATAAGGGGTTTTAAGGTAAAACTCAATCTTAATCTTCACTAATTTCTACCTCAATCTGATTCAAATACGTCCTCTGGTGCTTCTGACCATTTCAAATATCAGTAATATTTTAGAAATTACACTGAAAAACTTTTCACCATTTCTGGTAATAGACAAGTAATTGTTTTAGCTTTGTGGTTAAACAACAGATTTCAAAAATAATTTTCCCACAACTCCATCAAATCTCTATTTCCATCATACTTTAGAAAACAAATGAAAAGCTCTTTCCTTTTCCTCTCCGTCCTCCTTGGCATAGCCATCTAAGAGAGAGGAAATGGAACGACAGGGTTCAGGAAGCGAAGAGGCTGAGTTACTCATCTGTATGATCTACATTACCAATACTGTCATCTAGCACTTGCCTGGAGTTTTATAACTTTATGTGTATAAGTGATCTTCCTAGTATTTATCAACAGTTTTCATTTGAGAAACACTGGACTAAACTGGAGGAATAAAATTAGCATTGCTGATTTATTTATTTTATATATATTTTTACAGAAATAGCCTTATTTCTGGTCATATGACAAAAAACCTCAAATGAAACAAAATGACATCAACCTTAACTCTAAAGGCATATTGTTTTGCAATTACTAGGTTAGTCTAGGAAATGGCATCATTTAGAAGCTTCAAAGTTAGGTAACCAAAGTTAAAACTGTCTTACTAAAAAAAAAAAATTTCCATCAGATAATGTTTATCTTAAATACCTCATTCCATGGTTGCAAAGATCAAATGATATAATATATGAAAATGCTGTGAAGTGCATGATGATATTAATAATGGAGAATAGCTAAATAACAGTTATTATGAAACATATGTAACATTCATATAACTCATAAGAACATAAAATTAAGAAAACAAAATTAACACAAACAAAATTAAGAAAAACTCCCATTTACAATAGCATCAGAAGAATAAAATATTTAGGAATAAGAGTAACCAAGGAGGTAAAAGCATTATACACTGAAACCTCTAAAACACTGATGAAAGGAATTAAAGCAGACACAAGTAAATGGAAAGACATCCCATGGTCATGGAATGGAGAATTAATATTCTTAAAATGTCCATACTACCGAAAGCAATCTACAGGTTCAGTGCAATCTGCATCAAAATTCCAATGGCATTTTTTACAGAAACAGAAAACAATCCTAAAATTCATATGGAACCACAAAAGACCCCAAATTTGAAAGGACAAAACAACTTTGAGTAAGAAGAACAAAACTGGAGGCATCACACTTTCTGATTTCAAAATATATCACAAAGCTAGAATAATCAAAACATTATGATACTGCCATAAATACAGACATATAGACCAATGGAAGAGAATAGAAAGTCAGAAATAAACCCATGAAGATATAGTCAACTGATCCTCAACAAGGGTGTCAAGACTACACAATAGCAAAAGGATAGTCTCTTCAGTAAATGGTACTGGGGAAACTGGATATCCACATACAAAGAATGAAATTGGACCCTTACACCACACACAAAAATCGACTCAAAATGGATGAAAGACTTAAATTAGGAATTGAAACAATAAAACTCCCAGAAGAAACATGGGGAAAAAGCTTCTTGAAGTTGGCCTTGACAATGATTTCTTGGATATAACAACAAAAGCATGGACAACAAAAGTAAAAATAGACCATGGGATTACATCAAACTTAAAAAGCACATGACTTATGTGATCAAAATCACAATGAGAAATCACCTCACATTATCAAATGTATTGTGGCTATTATCGAAAAAACAAAAGTGCAAGGTATGTGGAGAGGATGTGGAGGAAAGAGAATCCCTGTACACTGTTGGTGGGAATATAAATTGGTGCAGTCACTATGGAAAAGAATTATGGAGGTTCCCCAAAAGGTTAAAAATGGACTACCATATGATCCGGCAATCCCACTTTTGGATATATATCCAAAGGAACAGAAATTACGACCTTGGAGAGATATCTGCACACCCATGTTCATTGCAGTAATATTCACAATAGCCGAAACAGGGAAGCAAACTAAATGTCCATTGACAAATTAATGGATAAAGAAAATGTGATGTATTTATACATATACATGTATTCACACACATACACACACAATGGAATTATTATTCAGCTTTAAAAAAGAAGGAAATCTTGCCACTCTGGACAACATGGAGAACATTATCCTAATGAAATAAGTCAGATACAGATATGCAAATGCTTCATACTATCATTTATGTGAGGAACCTAGTCAAATTCATAGAAACAGGTGGTTTCCAGGGCCTGGGGGAGGGGGAAATCAGGAGATATCAGTCAAAGGGTACACAGTTTCAGTTAAATGAGATGAAAAAATCCTAGAAATCTACTGTAGAGCATAGTACCTATATTTATTGTCCTATATATTAAAAATTTGCTACGAGGGTAGATCTTAAGTGTTCTTATCACACACATAATAATAAATAAAGAGGGTGGGAGAAAACTTTTGGAGGTGATGGATACGTTCACGGCATAGACTATGGTGATGGTTTCACAGGTATATACTTATCTCCAAACTCATCAAGTTGTATACAGTAAATACGTAAGCTGTATACATTAAATGCATGTCAATCACAGATGAATTGATAAAGAAGATGTGGTATATATATAATCAATGGAATATTAACCATAAAAGTGGATGAAATAATGCCATTTGCAGCAACACAGATGGACCTAGAGATTATCATACTAAGCGAAGTAAGTCAGAGAAAGACAAATACCATATGACATCACTCATATGTGGATTCTAAAATATGACATAAATGAACATATCTATGAAACAGAAACAGACTCACAGACACAGAGAACACACTTGTGGTTGCCAAGAAGGTGGGGGTAGGGGAGGAATGGACTGGGAGTTTGGGATTAGCAGATGCAAACTATTATATATAGGATGGATAAACAACAAGGTCCTATTGTATAGTACAGGGAACTATATTCAATATGCTGTGACAACCCATAATGGAAAAGAATATGAAAAGTAATATATATATGAATAACTGAATCGCTTTGCCATACAGCAGAAATTAACACAACATTGTAAGTCAACTATACTTTAACAAAATATTTTAAAAACCAAAATGAATGTATGTCAATCATACTTCAATAGTTTAACCTACAGTTAAAGAGTATGTGAAACAATTTAGAAAATAAATCCATCAAGATAATGTTTATCTTGAATACTTTAATCCATGGTTGCAAAGATCAAATGAGACAATACATAAAATGTTAAGTGCTCTTCTATGATGATTTTAATGATATAGAATAGATAAGTAACAGTTATTATATACCATATGAAACATTTATATAATTTGAAGAACTCAAACTTAGTAGGGTATATATACTGCTGAGGCAACACACTAAAAGGTAAACTTTATCCTCATTAAAAATATTTTTAGAGACAGTAATAAAAATTCCGTTAAAAAAGATCTTTTTAAAAAGATAAAGCTCAGAGTTTTTCTAGTATGAAGAGTATGGTAACAATCAATCACTCTATAAAGTCAAAAGCAGAGGGCATGAATCTTTCATAGTTATTACTACTGATTATTACACAATATATTGTTAACAATAAATAAGCATTAATTATTTATGTGGTACATTTAGACTTAAAAAATTGTGTTCACATATATAATAAGCTCATTAGAATAACCTAGTTATAGGCACTATTGTCCCAACTTTAAAGTTAAGAAAATTGAGGTTCACAAAGTTTAAGAGACTTTACCAAGATGACTCAATTAGTAGAAGATCTGGGACTGGAACCCAATAGCTCTAACTCCAAACTCTCCTCTTTTCTCTACACCACTTTTAGAGACAGGTTCCAAAGCATGTATATTAATGAAGCACAGACTCAGAGGCCTGACTGTTTTATCATCTGGGACACAGCAAAAGTATAGACAGTGGTTCTATCTTTCCCCAAAGATCTGGATACCTGCAGAAACCTGAACTGGGACCTGTCTACCCAGAGAACTGGTACTAACATAGGGTGATAATGATCTGAAATCCAGGTTCTAGAACACCTAAATCTAAAAATGAATTTTTTTTTCTCACTGAAGCAGGCAGAAGTGTATAGTTAAGACAATAAGATATGAAACTTGGAATGCCAAGGAAAAGTTTTTTTCAAATGATGTTAGATTGAAGAGAAATCTATAAGGCTGTTTGGAAATCACTGCAATCTTCTACTCTGACTGAAAATTCTTTCTTCCTGCAATCGTCTACTCTGATTGAAAATTCTTTCTTCTTATCTTAAAGTCCTTCTGTGGTCAAAAATCTAAAAAATTTTGTTACCTGAACCCGAATGTGCAAATTTCTGCTATATAGTTTCTCTTTAACTCTGGAAGTTCTGTATATATGGTAGATGTCTATCAACCAGTATACAACTATTTAAGCCATAACAAATATACGAACTTAAGACAAAATAGGAATACAGAGAAAATACTATAAATAAGCTATCAATTTAGCAACCATAAAGATCTATTTCTACATTCCAGCTAGACCTTCAATATAATGATTTTCCCTTCTGCATTGCATTTGTACAGTGTCTTAACAGAGGACAATGCAAACATTTTTTGACAACAATATGTACTACACTTCACTTTTCTGGAAGTAATTTATCTGCTATTAGTTACCCAGAATATATAGTTAAGAACTAATAACATCATAAAACTCTGAGCTTTTCATAGTATATACACTTAAACTCGTGCAGTTTTGCTTCCAAGAGTAATTCTTAGATCTTCAGAATGTTTTAATTTTTGATATTGGCTATAACCATAATCTTAAAAAGCTGAATTAATATTTGGTTTCCTAACTATAATAGGTCAAGAAGAACAAATTTTAAGAGGAAATGGTCTTCTAATAGCAAGTATATACAGCAATAAGAAATGACAGCCAGGGAATTCCCTGGCGGTCCAGTGGTTAGGACTCTGCGCGCTCACTGCTGAGGGCCCTGGTTCGATCCCTGGCTGGGGAACTAAGATCCCACAAGCTGCGAAGCATGGCCAAAAAAAAATAACAGCCAACAATAAGGCGAGGGCAAATGTTATTTCAGTTTTAGACAGCTGAAGAACTCACTTACGTGTACGGTAATACTTCACTGCTGGGGAAAAAATGAATTGCAACCATTACTACTTTACTGATAGAAAAACAAAGCCACAGAGGTTATCTTGTCCAATTACAGTTAGTTATTTTGTGAGCAAGAGCTATATGATGGGGATTTTTATATTATCTAAATAAAAGTAAGGGACACCTGATGACCTCAAGACCTACTGTGGCTACAGGAATAAGGAAGGGATAGAGGTTAAAGGTCACTTAAGGCATGGCATGGATTTTTTTATACAGTCAAGGTTTAATGTGGACACACTGCTATAGAAATTATGATAGACACTGAATTCAAAGTATGTTTTATCGCACCTATTTATTTCTTCAATATTTCTTAAATTCTATGACATTTAATCCATCCTAAACCCAAACATGAAAATACAATTTGAGGATTTCAGCATTTATAACTTAAAATAATGGGTATGCAAAGCTGCTCTAAGTGGTTATTTATATAACGGTAAACAACTGTTAAAAATAAAAACAGGCACTATCAAAAGATTAGAATTTCATTTTCATGTGCAGATTGTACTGCTGCTAGACAGAACTGACAATTTGTCAAGTACAGACCTATCATCCACTGGTTTTCTCACACCATGATTCTATATTCTACACCCAGTCCATCTCCTGCCAGTCCAAGTAGATGGAAATAACTAAACTAGCAATCATAAATGTCCTTTATTAATGAGATCACAAGCAACCTAAATGCTTATCTGATGAACTAAACAGTTTAATATGTTAAATAGTCAAAAAAACAGCAAATAAACTTAAAATTACTTCAATAACAGGTAGCAATTTTAAAATTTCTTCAATAACAGGTAGAGATTTATCAACTTACTTTGCATCCTAGTCCTTATTCTTGTGGTTTTTTCAACCCATTCCTGAGGATTTTTTTGATATCCCGAGCCTGAGACAGATATATATATCAAGATATCGTTTCACATACTTTGAAAATGTATACTATACCTCAGTGTTATAAGGTAAATTTATCAGAAAGGCAAAACAAATTTGGCGAGGGAAACAACCAAAGCAATAGGTTCAAAAGTAAAAGATAATGTCAAAGGATCACATCAGTGCGGATGAGTTACTTCCCACAGCAAAAAAGGCAGCAAATAAATACATAATCCCCTAATAGACAAAACTATGTACAAGTCCTTTGCTATGGTCTATGACTGCATTTATTAACACTTGAACTTCATTAACACTTTGGTGTTAATTAAGAAGAAAAAGGTTAACCATTTACTTTTGTAAATAAATTATTTTCAGTAAAGTAGTCCTAAACACATTTCTACATCACAGAGTACCAATATTACATATAGTATCAATCTGTGGTGGATTAAAAGGCAAAGAGGGTAAAATGACTTTGAATTCTATTCAAATTTTTGTTGGCTAGTAAGACTGGGTTGATTGATAAAAGAATAGACAACCAACCACTTACTTAGCACTAATGGTTGCTTATCAAAAGCTGTGAAGTCGGGACCTGAAACAGAAAACAGAGATAAGGTCATAGAAAATAAAGAATGGAAATAAAAACAATGAAGATGTTGCATAAACATTTTACTTGTTTACTACTGACACCAAAAACAAAAACAATCAAAACTTTCTTTCATCAGTCCCAAACATATACAATATATATGTATTTTCCCTTTTCTAAACTTCAAAATGTTCAGGAATTAGATAATAAGAAGCCAGCTTTAAGAGCAACGCCATCAAAATAAAAGCTAAATGTACTGAATGCTTACCAGGTACCAAGTATAATTTTATCAACTCTCACACTTTATGTGGTAGATACTATTATTCCTATTTTACAAATAAGTAAACTGAAATTGATAATTTTCTCCAAGATTACATATGTAAAAGGTAGTAGGACTGAGATATAAACCCAGGCAGTTCATATATAACGGTATATACTATATAAGCAAATTTGTGAACACTGCAAAGCAGTTATGCAGTGCAAGATGCTACTTCATGTTTTGGGATGGTATTTAAGGACAACTATAAAATGATACAATGGGATAATTAGAAAATGTTATTACAAACAATTATAACATGGTAAATTTGCAAATCTGCCCTGAAGAAACAAGTTACTTCTAGCTACTGATACAAGTACCAGTATAAATTTATGTTCGACTTATTTTCTGACTAAAAATGCAGTATGTGCTGGCTGTAACAGAAATACACCATTCTAGAAATGCATAACCTAAAAATTCATTAATATCTATTAAGTGCCTATTACATGCAAAACATTGTAGGAAAACCGTGGTGAATAAGACAGATAGATGTATATTCCAGATTTGTTTTCAGTCTACACTAACAAAGAACTTTTTAAAAAACTAGACACACTTTTTTGTATTGTCTTTCACTGACTCTGTGAAGTAACTTTTTAAAAACACCTTTGCTTTAGGGCTGCATCTTAGAATCAGTGATATGACACAGTTTAACTGGATGGTTTTCTTTCTCAGTAATACATAAAAGCAATGGCATTTTAGATTCAAGGAAATATATACCTAATTGTATACAAACAACTCATTTTCCATAACTGAAAAGTATACCATTGCATAAGTATAGCATAATTAATATAGGGACACACATTTCAGAGCTTCCAAAGATCAAAGATTTAGAATAACAAAGGGCAAACATATAAGATAATCCAGAGAGTAATTTTCCATAAATGACTGATTTCTGTTTCACCTGCTTTTGTTTGTCTCAGTTTTAATTCCAAACCCAGAACCTACTAAAAACTAAAAAAAAAAAATATATATATATATATACACACATGTATAAAGTGGAATTCTATGAACACAGTGATTAGAAAACAGATTTCCAAAGACTTTTTCTTTAAAAATAGTCTCATATTTTTAAAATGGTATTGTGGAAGGAAAAAAAAGTTCTTGAAGATTTTACATTCCAGGATATTTCTGGTTGACTAATAATTAATTTGAATTCTGGGACTTGATTTAAAAATGGAAAAAGAAAAAACAGTGTAATTTCTGCTTAACCTAAGAGATACATATCCATTGTAGATAATCTGCAAACTATAGAAAAAAAGTAAACGAAAAATGTCAACAATTCTACCATCCTGAACAAACACTGTTAGCATTTTAGCATACTACTTCCCATTCTTTTCATGTGTGTTACATTTTCTCAGTATTTTATTATGAAAATTTTCAAAGCTGTAAGCTGGGCTGTAAGACTTTTATATACACACCAACTAACTTACCATTAACTTTTTACTTTACCTGATTTACCACTTATTTATTCATCCTTCCAAACTTTCGCAACACAGTTTAAATCATACCATATAAGTAGGTTCAAACTACTACAATCAACAAATTTATATTGCAAATGAGGACATTCAACAAATCAAAGAAGGCAGTAGTTTTTTTTTTTTTTTTTTTAACCCGGTACGCGGGCCTCTCACTGTTGTGGCCTCTCCCGTTGCGGAGCACAGGCTCCGGACACGCAGGCTCAGTGGCCATGGCTCACAGGCCCAGCCGCTCCGCGGCATATGGGATCTTCCCAGATCGGGGCACAAACCCGTGTCCCCTGCATCGGCAGGCAGACTCTCAACCTCTGCGCCACCAGGGAAGCCCTGTTTTTTTTTTAAATTCAAAATCAAGGTTGGGTACAGAGGTGATTAACTCAAGAAGCAAATTCAAGATGCAAGATGAGGGTTTTTTTAGCATTCACTATACCTCTTTTTCAACATTTTACATTAAACTGCAAAAGAAGATCTTCAAAAATAAGAATAGCATTTGACCACACCCACAGGTAGACTTTTAAGAGTAAAAATCATGGTTTTACTTACTTTGTGATGACTGCCAAAATGATTCTGGATATTGACTTGATGATCTGGTGGTTTGGTCTAAAAACAAAAAAGAAATATAGTATACTATAAAGCATATTTAACTTTCTAAGTGCACATTTAACCAGAGAATGATGAATAATCAAAAGAGCAAGAATATTCAGATAAACCCCAGGGAATTCAACACTTGAATGTATAATTTATTTTAAAAAATAGTTTCTAAAGGGTCAAGTTATGTCTAAAAAATTAATTATCTGTCTTTTCTTTTTAAAGAGAAAAAAGATATAGGGCATGGCATGAGATAGATAGATAATAAAGATAATAAAGATAATGAAACCTTTGAGCTGGGGAAAATCTTGAAAGTTTACAATAATGGATCTTCTGGAAATCATTACTATCCATTTTGTCTTAAATTCCTCTTGCAAGTGGTCGATATGTTATGTATTTTAGCCTTCCCTTCTTAAAAATCTTAATTTTTTTTCATTTAAAAGTGGAATTTATAACAAAGTATGTCTAAAAGCAGTCAGACTGCTATCTTGGAGGCAAAAGCATTTGACACAACCAGGTGGTGGTTAAGTATTTTTGTTGGTGTACTCCTCTAACTAAAAAAATTTTGAGCATCTATCTTCAAAATATATTTTTAATATTATATACAAGCATTACTAAAATAATATATTAACTAATGTGTTGTATATATTATAAAACAAACTAAAATAGACATTTTAAATGGATGAAATAAAAGATGTATATAACTAAATTCTAATATTTTCCTCCTGCACTCCAGTGGACCTTCTAGTACCTCTTTGGTAATAACTGGCCCAGAAGACAATCTAGAAAGATCAGTATTCTTCTGAATATGCCTCACATCTTTGTTCTTTAGCTAGAGTTTTCTTCTGTATGGGGTATGCATGCTTCAATAAGAATTTATTTGAATTCAAAAGGGATCACAGAGCCTGGGGTTTATGTAGCATCAAAGAGCCACACTGGTAGCAATGGCATCAAGCTACTGGCTATATGATTCATGACTTAATTAGTCTCTAATTTTTAGAGCTGTATGTATGCATATATGAAAACTAACAACACTCAGTTTGAGTGTTTACTATGTGCTAGGTACTCTCTAAGTAATTAAATCTCACAACAACCCAGATGAGGGAACTGAGGAACAGAGAAGTTAAGCAACTGCCTGAGGGCACAAACCTAGGAGTGGAAGAGTGAAATCCAGTGAAACTCCAGAGCCCAAGATCTTAACCACTAGGCTACAGTGTTGCATATCTCCTTTGGGATTTCTGTATCAAGAAAGAATGGTGAGGGACTTCCCTGGTGGTCCAGTGGTTAAGACTCTGAGCTCCCAATGCAGGGGGCCCGGGCTCGATCCCTGGTCAGGGAACTAGATCCCGCATGCTGCAACTGAAGATCCCACATGCGGCAATAAAGATCCTGTGTACTGCAACTAAGACCTGGCATAACCAAATAAATAAATAAATATTTTAAAAAACACAAAGAAAGAATGGGGAAAAATAAGGAAGGGTGGGAAATATGTAGAATAAATGCCCATAAACCAGCTTCTGAGCTTATTTTTAAAATGGAATGATTTAGGAAAACATAGGAATTACAGAAATTCTCAAAAGGTGGTGAGGGGTAAGTAGAGACTTACTCTATAATGGAACTAAAATATAAAATTATTTATTATTTCCACTGTTTACAAATTTAATCAGCACCCTCATAAGTCTCAAGTTGGTATTTTTTTCTCTTCAGTCAGTTCTTTCCTTGAATAAACTTAAACATCAATTCACAGGAACAATCAGAAATTGTTATTGCTAACTGGATGTGAATTTGAACAATTCAGAGATAACAGGAGTAATCTAAGTTTATTAGAACTTCCTAAAAGCTAACTAATACTCCTGATAGTGTAGTGAGTCAATGCCAGTGTGATCAGTTTCTCTATAAACATTTTTTTTTAATTTTTAATTTAATTTTTAATTATTTATTTTTGGTTGTATTGGGTCTTTGTTGCTGCACGTGGGCTTTCTCTAGTTGTGGCGAGCGGGGGCTACTCTGTGTTGTGGTGCACAGGTTTCTCACTGCAGTGGCTTCTCTTGTTGCAGAGCATGGGCTCTAGGTGCGCGGGCTTCAGTAGTTGTGGCATGTGGGCTCAGTAGTTGTGGCTCGCGGACTTAGCTGCTCTGCGGCATGTGGGATCTTCCCGGAGCAGGGCTCAAACCAGTGTCCCCTGCATTGGCAGGCAGATTCTTAACCACTGTGCCACCAGGGAAGTCCCTCTATTAAATTTTTTAAAAAATCACAAATAACTCTTCTTTTGAGCACAAAAATATCTTATGTTCCATAAACAACAAAGCAAGATAAAAGTGATTTGTTTTAATGTAATGTTACATTACATGTAATGTAATGTAATGATTTGTTTTAATGTAATGTAGATATTACATTACTAATCAGATGTATACATGGAATCAGTAATTTTTTTTTTTTTTTTTTTTTGCGGTACGCGGGCCTCTCACCGCTGTGGCCTCTCCCGTCGCGGAGCACAGGCTCCGGACCCGCAGGCTCAGCGACCATGGCTCACAGGTGCAGCCGCTCCGCGGCATGTGGGATCTTCCCGGACCGGGGCACGAACCCGCGTCCCCTGCATTGGCAGGCGGACTCTCAACCACTGCGCCACCAGGGAAGCCCGGAATCAGTAATTTTAAAAAATGTTTAAAAGCACACAACTTTTTAAAAAGTAGTTTTAATAAACACTTTAAAAAAGCAAATTCACAGAATACCTTTATACTTTAACTAAAAATACAGCTCCTAAGATAAGAGTCATATGCACATAAAGCAATGTTACCTCCAGACTCAACAGAATCCCCGGATCTGACCTTAACAACCGTAACATCACTGTCAGAACTGTCTTGATCATTTTCCTCCGTTTCCCCTAAAAAGAAAGAAAAATATACCAGTATAGTCTTTATTCTAAGGCTCTAAAGATCTGGATTAAAAAATAAAAACAAGTAATTCAACATTAAAATGAAGCCTTTTAAATAATCGGATATAGAATTGCTATTTATTATGCTTACTATCCTGAGTCACAAAGGTCTAAATAAGCTAAAATTGAGCTCATTTATTTTATTTTCTCTGAGGTAAATAATTATATCCGAAACGAATATTCAATAAGATTATATTCTGAGGCTTTAATGTAGAGTTGACAAGTAAACAAATGAACATTAAATAGAAGAAAAGTTTTAACTTATGGGGAGGAAAAGTACATATAGTTAGTGTATAAATTCAGACAAGATTAGTATATGCATGCATATGTGTTTGCATATATGTGTGTGTGTTTGCAAACAGGGTGTGTGGATACATACACCCGTACACAAACATTTCAGTATGCAGGTGACTAATCTCAGATTATGGTGAACTTAAAAATGGACTAAATTTTACCGTACTATTCAAACATAGACTGGTTATGAGAATTTGAAAACTGATTATTTGAATACCATAATCAAAGGCCAGCACATGCCAGAAACAGAAAATATTAGCTTTGCTTAAATTAACTCAAACAGACAAAAGATGCTTAAAATGCACAGGAAGGGGGCTTCCCTGGTGGCGCAGTGGTTGAGAGTCCGCCTGCCAATGCAGGGAACACGGGTTCGTGCCCCGGTCCGGGAAGATCCCACATGTCGAGGAACGGCTGGGCCTGTGAGCCATGAGTCGCTGAGCCTGCGGGTCCGGAGCCTGTGCTCCGCAACGGGAGAGGCCACAACAGTGAGAGGCCCTCGTACCAAAAAAAAAAAAAAAAAAAAAAAAAATGCACAGAAAGGCTACCATTCTATCCTATTTTACCTTCCATTTAACAGTTCAGATAATCATGAATTTTTTTTTCCAAAAAGACACTATTTTCTGCTCTCTCTCTTAAGTACTTAGCAAAATTGCTTCTAATCTTAACAAAAAGATTTAGAATACATTGCATGATATTTTAAGAGAAAATACCTTCTTCTGAGAAATTGATCTTCTGTTGGACACTGGTGGCTTCTAGAAGAGAGAAGCATACATGCTGTATGTAACATCATAAGCCAAAGCTCAGGAATAAATAAGAGCATTTAATTTAGGGAAGTGAACATTACATCACACCAATTAAACTTTTTTTGTTAAATTATAAAAAAAAGAATCAATTAATTCCCTTTACATTATTTCAGGAATAAGTCTGCTACAAACTAGAATCAGAAAGAGTTTACTGTTCCTTCACCCAGAGGTCTGTTTGTATTATAAAATGTAACCTTTGTTTGCAGAAAACATGAAACTCCATGTTGATAAATACAGTCCCTATAGGTTTACTGTATTCTTATTCTCATATCTGCTAGATTCCCTATACTCTTTTGAAAAGCCAACCACACCAGTAGAGTTGAAAAACCAGTTCTTTAATGAATCAGTGCATCCAAAGAGGATGTAAGAAAGGTAAAGAAACTCTCCTAGTTCCAGCAGGTCCACATACACCACTATTTCTAAGAGCCAGAGAATCTGGACAAAGATAAACGAGCAAAATGTGTCAAACAAATGCAGTATTTTTACATCGGCTATTCTGACTTTTATTTTTGTATTTTTGGCTGTGCCCCGCAGTTTATGGTACCTTAGTTCCCCGACCAGGGATTGAACCCAGACCCTTGGCAGTGGAAGCGCAGAGTCCTAACCACTGGACCGCCAGGGAATTCTGTGATTTTTTTTTTTTTTAATAAAGGAAGATATACCCAAATGCAAGCATTGCACAATTGGGCTAAAATACTGCTGAATGATCATATGAGAAGTAGTATGTTCCACAAAGCTGAAAACTTGTGTTTGCTTTCAGATTTTCTTCTATTGATTTTAACCCCCATTTGCTTTACAAAAGAAAAAAAAAACTGTACTGTAGAAAGCAACTACCAAAACATTATATGGTGAATTTGGAAATACTTTTTAAAAATCCGTTTAATTAGATGGTATAATACTAGTCAAACTACTCTTAATAGTGGCAAGTGCAAATCAGTATTTGCCAACATTTCTGCTATAAAACTAATTAACCCTGAGAAAATTGCTAGTAATACTATGCTACTCTTTCCTTAGAAAGACTGTCTTTTCAGTTTATCTTTTTCCTCCAAGCAGAAAAATGGAAAGTCAAACTTGTCTTAGTGCTATTCCCTTAAAATTTGTTAATATTTCCATTCACATAAAAAGGTATTGTTCCCTTTTTGAAGTTTTGTTTTCTAAGTGCATAACTATTACAGTATTTCTTTTTTGGACAGCTGTTTTGCTTTATTCATTTATACAACTATTCACATAGCATGCAAAAAAAATTTTTTCTTAAGAGTCAATGGTCATGTCTTAGTTATTATTTTAATAATAGTAAGTCCTTAATATTTTCATGTTGCTAGTTAGTTTTCAAAAAACTTCATGTCTGTTTTCTGATTCCCATAATGTCATAAGGGAATACTATCACAGAGGTAAGGCTCAAAGATACTAAGTGACTTGTCTAAGGGTGTCAGGACTAACAAGTGACAAAAAAGGACTTGAATACAGACTCTTCTGATTCCTAGTCTACTACCCTTCTACCACTGCATCAATTTTGTTCATAATGGCACATAGTAAGCACTCAGTAATTTGTTTAAATTTATTTTTAAATTCATTTTTAAAATTCATTTTTAAAAGCAGTTTAAGATTCATGAAACTGAGGGGGAGAGAGATTTCCCATATGCTCCCTGTGCCCAGACATGCATAGTCTTCCCCATTACCAACATTCCTATCAGAGTGATACATTTGTCACAACTGATGAACCTATACAGACACATCGTAATCACCCAAAGACCATAATTTACATAACAGCTCAATCTTGATGTTGTACCTTCTATGGGTTTAGACAAATGTATAATGACATGTATCCACTATTATGATATCAGAGTATTTTCACTGTCCTAGAAATCTTCTGTGCTCTACCTATATTCATTGCTCCCCCATCTCCCACCCCCACCCCAAACCCTTGGCAATCACTGATCTTTTTATTGTCTCACGAGTTTTGCCTTTTCCAGGATATCATATAATTGGAATCATACAGTATGTAGCCTCTTCAGATTGGCTTCTTTCACTTAGTAAGATTCACTTAAGGTTCCTCCATGTCTCTTCATGGCTTGATAGCTCTTAACACAATAATATCCCATTGTCTGGATGTTTATTTATCCACTCACCCATGGAAGGACATCTTGGTTGTTTCCAAGTTTTGGCAATTATGAATAAAGCTGCCATATGTGTGTGTAGGTTTGTGTGTGGACATAAGTTTTCAACCCTTTTGGGTAAATATCAAGGAATGTGATTGCTGGACTGTATGGTAAGAGTATGTTTAGTTTTGTAAGAAACTGTAAAACAAACTTCAAAGTGGTTGGACCATCTTACGTTCCCAACAGCAATGAATAGGATTTCCTGTTGCTTCACATCCACATAAGCATTTGGTGTTGTTAGTGTAGGTATGTAGTGGTATCTCGTTTTCAATTGCATTTCCCTGATGACATAAAATGTAGAGCAACTTTTCAAACGTTTATTTGCCACCTGTATATCTTCTTTGGTGAGGTGTCTATTACGGACTTCAACCCATTTTTAAATCAAGTTGTTTTCTTATTGTTGAGTTTTAAGAGTTCTTTGTATATTTTGGATAATAGTCCTTTCTCAAATAAGTCATTTGCAAATATTTGCTCACAATCTGTGGCTTGCCTTCTCATTCCCTTGACATTGTCTTTTGCTGAGCAGAAGTTATAATTCTAACAAAGTTCGGCTTATCAGTTATTTCTTTCATGGATAATGCCTTTGGTTTATACCTAAAAAGGCATCACCATACCCAAGGTCATCTAGATTTTTCTCCTATGTAATCTTCTAGGAGTTTTATAGTTTTGTGTTTACATTTAGGTCTATGATCTATTTTGAGTTAATTTTTGTGAAAGGTGTTAAGGTCTGTGTTCAGATTCTTTTTTTTTTTTTTGCATGTGAATGTCCAGTTGTCCCAGTACCATTTGTTGAAAAGACTCTCTGTTCCATTGCACTGCCTTTGCTCCTTTGTCAAAGATCAGTTGACTATATGTGGGTCTACTTACGGGCTCTTTACTCTGTTCCAATGATCTACTTGTCTATTCTTTTTTTTTTTATTATTATTTTTTATTTTTTTTGTGGTACGCAGGCCTCTCACTGCTGTGGCCTCTCCCGTTGCGGAGCACAGGCTCCGGACGCGCAGGCTCAGCGGCCATGGCTCACGGGCTCAGCCGCTCCACGGCATGTGGGATCTTCCTGGACCGGGGAACGAACCCGCGTCCCCTGCATCGGCAGGCGGACTCTCAACCACTGCGCCACCAGGGAAGCCCCTTGTCTATTCTTTTGACAATTGAGACAATACATTGTCTCAATTACTGTAGCTTTAGGTTTAGTTTAGCCTGAGGCTGAGTACTGTCCTACTTTATTCTTCCAATATTGAGTTAGCTATTCCGGGTCTTTTGTTTCTCCATACAAACTTTAGGACTAATTTGTTGATATCTATGAATTAACTTGCTGGGATTTTGACTGGTGTTGCACTGAATCTACAGATTAAGTTGGGAAGAAATGACACCTTGACAATATTGAATCCTCCTATCCATAAACATGGAATATCTCCCCATTTATTTAGCAGTTCTTTGATTTCATTCATCAAAGTTTCGTAGTTTTTTTCATATAGACCTTGTACATGTTTTGTTAGATTTATATCTAAGTATTACATGTTGGGGTATGCTAATGGTAATTATATTGTGCTTTTATTTTCAAGTATCTCTTGTTCACTACTGGTATATAAGACAGCGCTTGACTTTTGTATATTAACCTTGTATCCTACAACTTTGCATAACTGCATAAGTTCCAGAAGGTTTTTTTGTCCATTCTCTTGGATTTTCTACGTAGACAATCATGTCATCTGTGAATAAAGACAGTTTTATTTCTTCCTTCCCAATCTGTATACCTTTTATTTCCTTTGTCTTATTGCATTAGCTAGACCTTCCAGCACAATATTGAAAACTGGTGAGCAAGGACATCCTTGCCTTGTACCTGATGTTAGTACAAAAGCTTCCAGTTTCTTACCATTATTACACGTTAGCTGTAGTTTCTGTAGACAGTCTTTATCAAGCTGACAAAGTTTATCTCTATTCCTAACTGAGGATTTTTATAATGAATGGGTGTTGGACTCTATCAAATGTTGTTTTCTGCATCTATTGATATGATCATATGATTTTTCCTTAGTCTGTTGATGTGTTGGATTATATGAATTGATTTTCAAATGTTAAACCAGCCTTGCACACCTGAGATAAATCCTATTTGGTTGTAGTGTATTAATTCTTTTCGTACTTTTAAAATTTTGATTTACTAACATTTTGTTGAAGGTTTTTGCATCTGTGTTCATGAGAAATATTTTTTAAACATCTTTAAAAAAATTTAAGTAACATTGATCTGTAAGTTTCATGTGTACAGCATTTTATTTCTACTTCTATATACCCTACAATGTGCTCACAACCACGGACTTATTTTTTGGGACTTCCCTGGTGGCACAGTGGTTAAGAACCCGCCTGCCAATGCAGGGGACACGGGTTCGATCCCTGCTCCGGGAAGATCCCACATGCAGTGGAGCAACTAAGCCCGTGTGCCACAACTACTGAGCCTGTGCTCTAGAGCCCGTGAGCCACAACTACTGAGCCTGTGTGCCACAAGTACTGAAGCCCATGCACCACAATGAAGAGTAGCCCCCACTTGCTGCAACTAGAGAAAGCTCGTGCGCAGCAACGAAGACCCAATGCAGCCAAACATAGATAATAAACAAATAAATTTATTTAAAAAACCCTTATTTTCCATCCATCACGCAGTTGATCCCCTCTACCCATTTTCCCTTCCCCACCGTCCCTTTCCCTCAGATAACCACTACTTTGTTCTATCTACATGTTTGTTTTTGTTTGGTATGTTCACTTATTTTTAAATGTTTATTAGTTTTTTTACATTCCCCATATGAATGAAATCATATGTATGTCTTCCTCTGTCTGACTTAGCTCACTTAGCATAATGCCCTCAAGGTCCATCCACACTGTCACAAATAGCAAAATTTCATCTTTTTTTATGGCTGGGTAGTATTCCATTTTATACATATACCACATCTTTATCCATTCAACTGTTCATGGGCACTTGGGTTGTTTCTGTACCTTGGCTACTGTAAATAATGCTTGTGATGATTATGGGGGAGGGTGGTGCTGCAGATATCTCTTCAGATTAGTATCTTCAAATTCCTTGGATAAATGCCGAGAAGTAGGATAGCTGGATCATATGGTAGTTCTATTCTTAACTTTCTGAGGAATCTCTAAATAGTCTTCCATAGTGACTGTACCAACTTACATTCCTAACAACAATGTATGAGGGTGTCCCTTTTCTCCATATCCTTGCCAACACTTGTTATTTCTTGCCTTTTTGAGAATTCTAACAGGTGTGAGGTGATATCTCACTGTGGTTTTGATTTGCATTTCCCTAATAATCAGTGATGTTGAACATTTTTTTCATGTGCCAGTTAGCCATCTGTATGTCTTCTTAGGAAAACTGTCTATACAGCTCCTATGCACATTTTTTTTTTTTTTTTTGGCGGTATGTGGGCCTCTCACTGTTGTGGTCTCTCCCGTTGCGGAGCACAGGCTCCAGATGCACAGGCTCACCGGCCATGGCTCACAGGCCCAGCTCTCCGCGGCATGTGGGATCTTCCCGGACCGGGGCACGAACCCGTGTCCCCTGCATCGGTAGGTGGACCCTCAACCACTGCGCCACCAGAGAAGCCCCTATGCCCAATTTTTAATCAGGTTGTTTGGGGTTTTTTGTTTTTGACTTGTATGAGTTCTTCATATATTTTGGATATTAACCCCATATTTGATATGTCATTTGCAAATACTCTCTCCCATTCAGTAGGTTGTCTTTTCATTCTATTGATGGTTTCCTTTGCTACAGAAGCTTTTTAGCTTGATATAATCTCACTTGTTAAATTTTGCTTGTGTTTCCCCTGCATGAGGAGATGTATCTAGGAAGATATTGCAAAGACTGATGTCACAGAGTATATTGTCTCTGCTTCTTCTAGAAGTGTACGCTTTCATCTTATATTCAAATATTTAGTCCATTTTGAGTTAGTTTTTGTGTATGGTTTGGTCTAGTTTCATTTTTCTGCATTTGGCTGTCTAGTTTTCCCAATACCATTAATTGAAGAGACTATCCTTTTCCCATTTTATGTTCATTGCTCCTTTGTCATAAATTAATATCCATATGTGTGTGGGCTTATTTCTGGGTTCTCAACTGTGTTCCATTGATCTATGTATGTTTTCCTGCCATAGCAACCATGCTGTTTCTATGTCTTTGTAGTATAGTTTGGAATCAGGGAGTGTGATACCTCCAGCTTTGTTCTTTTTTCTCAGGACTGCTTTGTCTACTTGGGGACTTTTGTGGTTCTACATAAGTTTTAAAATTTTTTGTTCTTTTCTGTGAAAAATGTTTTTGGGATTTTGATAGGGATTGCACTGAATCTGTAGTTTGCTTTAGGTAATAAGTACATTTTGACAATGTTAATTCTTCCAATCCATGAGCACAGAATATCTTGCCATTTATTTGTGTCTTCTTCAATTCAACAGTGTCTTGTATTTTTCAATGTACATGTCTTTTACCTCCATGATTAAATTTACTTCCACGTATATTATTATTTTTATTGTAATCGTAAGTGACATTGCTGGCTTTCTTTCTTTTTAACATTCTTACTGGAGTATAATTGCTTTACAATGGTGTGTTAGTTTCTGCTTTATGACAAAGTGAATCAGCTATACATATATCTCCATATCTACTACTTCTTGCGTCTCCCTCCCACCCTCCCTATCCCACCCACCTAGGTAGTCACAAAGCACTGAGCTGATCTCCCCATGCTATGCACATTGTTTCCTTAGTCACTCTGCAGCATGTGGGATGCTCTTGGACCACGGCTCAAACCCGTGTCCCCTGCATTGGCAGGCAGATTCTTAACCACTGCATCACCAGAGAAATCCCCAGATTTTTATATATTGATTTGATATCCTGCAACTTTACTGTATTCATTTATTATTTCTACTTCTTCCTTTCCAATTTGGATGCATTTCATTTCTTTTTTCTTATCTAATTGCTCTGGCTAGGACTTCCAATACTATATTGAATAGGAGTGGTAAGAGTGCACATCCTTGTTTTATTCCTGATCTTAGAGGGATAGCTTTCAATTTTTCACCATGGAGTATCATGTTGTCGTGGGTTTATCATATATGGCTTTTATTATGTTGAGGTGTGTCCCTACTATTCCAAATTTAGAATTTTTATCATAAATCAGTATTGAATCTTGTTAAATGCTTTCTCTGCATCTACTGAGATGATCTTATGGCTTTTGTCCTTCATTTTATTAAGGTGGTGTATCACAATGATTGATTTTATAATGTTGAACCATCCTTGAATGAAATAACTCCCACTTGATCATGGTGTAGGATCTTTTCAATATATTGTTGAATTCAGTTTGCTAATATTTTGTTCAGGATTTTTGCATTTATGTTCATAAGAAATACTAGACTGTAATTTTTTGTTGTTGTTATCATCCTCTGGTTTTGGTATCATGGTGACATTGGCCTCTTAACACATTATTGACCAGGGGATTTCTGCAGAAACTAACTCCTGTGGCATCTCTGGTCAATAATGTGTTACAGTGAGATAGGAAGTATTCCTTTCTTTTCAGTTTTATGGAACAGTTTGAGAAGGATAGGTATTAAATCTTCATCGAATGTTTGGTAGAATTCACCTGTGAAGCCATGTGGCCCTGGACTTTTGTTTTTTGGGAGTTGTCTTATTACTGTTTCAATCTCTGTACAAGTGATCAGTCTATTCAGATTTTCTATTTCTTCCTGATTCAGTCTTGGAAGGTTGTATGATTCTAAGATATTGTCCATTTCTTCTAGACTGTGCAATTTGTTGGTGTATAGCTGTTAAAAATACTCTCTTATAATCCTTTGTATTTCTGTGGTATCGTTTTTTTTCCCTCTCTTGCTTCTAATTTTATTTATCAGAGCCTTGTTGCTTTTCTCCTTAGTGAATCTAGCTAACAGTTTGTCAATTTTGTTTATCTTTCCAAAGAACTACCTCTTATTTTCATTGATCTTTTCTACTGTCTTTTTAGTTTCTTATTTATTTCTGCTCTGATCTTTACTTTTTCCTTAATAATACTAACTTTGGGGTTCGTTTGTTCTACTTTTTCTACTTTCTTTAGGTGTAAGGTAAGATTGTTTAAGATTTTTCCTTTTTCTTGAGGTAGACCTTATTGATACAAACTTCCCTCCTTGTAAAGCAACCATACTCCAATAAAAATTAATTAAAAAAAAGAAGACATGGATGTACTCTGTAATGACCCATATGGGAAAAGAAACTTAAAAAAAAAAGTGGATATGTGTATAACAGATTCAATTTGCTGTAAACCTGAATCTAAAACAACACTGTAAATCAACTATACTCCAATAAAAATAATTTAAAAAAAAGAAAAAAAATGACAGGACGAGGGGAAGATGGCAGAAGAGTAAGACGCGGAGATCACCTTCCTCCCCACAGATACACCAGAAATACATCTACATGTGGAACAACTCCTACAGAACACCTACTGAACGCTGGCAGAAGACCTCAGACCTCCCAAAAGGCAAGAAACTCCCCACGTACCTGGGTAGGGCAAAAGAAAAAACAGAGACAAAAGAATAGGGACGGGACCAGCACCAGTGGGAGGGAGCTGTGAAGGAGGAAACGTTTCCACACACTAGGAAGCCCCTTCGTGGGCGGAGACTGCGGGAGGCGGAGGGGGAAGCTTCGGAGCCGCGGAGGAGAGCACAGCAACAGGGGTGCGGAGGGCAAAGCGGAGAGATTCCCACACAGAGGATCGGTGGCGACCGGCACTCACCAGTCGAGAGGCTTGCCTGCTCACCCGGGGCGGGCGGGGCTGGGAGCTGAGGCTCGGGCTTCGGTCGGAGCGCAGGGAGAGGACTGGGGTTGGCGGCGTGAACACAGCCTTAAGGGGCTAGTGCACCACGGCTAGCCGGGAGGGAGTCCGGCGAAAAGTCTGGACCTGCCGAAGAGGCAAGAGACTTCTTCCCTCTTTGTTTCCTGGTGCACGAGGAGAGGGGATTAAGAGCGCCGCTTAAAGGAGCTCCAGAGACGGGCACGAGCCGCGGCTAAAAGCGCGGACCCCAGAGACGGGCATGAGACGCCAAGGCTGCTGCAGCTGCCACCAAGATGCCTGTGTGCGAGCACAGGTCACTATCCCCAGCCCGCTTCCGGGGAGCCTGTGCAGCCTGCCAGTGCCAGGGTCCCGGGATCCAGGGAGAACTCCCCGGGAGAATGCACGGCGTGCCTCTGGCTGGTGCAACGTCACGCTGGCCTCTGCCGCCGCAGGCTCGTCCCGCACTCCGTAACCCTCCCTCCCACCGGCCTGACTAAGCCAGAGTCCCCGAAGCAGCTGCTCCTTTAACCCTGTCCTGTCTAAGCGAAAAACAGACGCACTCCCGCAACCTACACGCAGAGGCGGGGCCAAATCCAAAGCTGAGACCTGGGAGCTGTGAGAACAAAGAAGAGAAAGGGAAATCTCTCCCATCGGCCTCAGAAGCATCGGATTAAAGCTCCACAATCAACTTGATGTACCCTGCATCTGTGGAATACCTGAGTAGACAACGAATCATCCCAAATTGAGGAGGTAGACTTGAGAGCAAGATTTATGCTTTTTTCCCCTTTTCCGCTTTTTGTGAGTGTGTATGTGTATGCTTCTGTGTGAGATTTTGTCTGTATAGCTTTGCTTCCACCATTTGTCCTAGGGTTCTATCCGTCCATTTTTTTTCTTAATAATTATTTTATATTTTAATAACTATTTTTTATCTTACTTTATTTTATCTTTTTTCCTTTCTTTCTTTCTTTCTTCCTTTCCCTCCTTCCCTCACTTCTTTCTTTCCTTTCTTTCTTTTCCTCCCTTTTATTCTGAGCTGTGTGGATGAAAGGCTCTTGGTGCTGCAGCCAGGAGTCAGTGCTGTGCCTCTGAGGTGGGAGAGTTAACCTCAGGACACTGGTCCACAAGAGACCTCCCAGCTCCACATAATATCAAACGGTGAAAATCTCCCAGAGATCTCCATCTCAACACCAGCACCCAGCTTCACTCAATGACCAGCAAGCTACAGTGCTGGACACCCTATGCCAAACAACTAGCAAGACAGGAAAAAAATCCCACCCATAAGCAGAGAGGCTGCCTAAAATCATAATAAGTCCACAGACACCCCAAAACACACCAGCAGATGTGGACCTGCCCACCAGAAAGACAAGATCCAGCCTCATCCACAAGAACACAGGCACTACTCCCCTCCACCAGGAAGCCTACACAACCCAATGAACCAACTTTCGCCACTGGGGACAGACACCAAAAACAACGGGAACTACGAACCTGCAGCCTGCAAGAAGGAGACCCAAAACACAGTAAGATAAGCAAAATGAGAAGACAGAAAAACACACAGCAGATGAAGGAGCAAGGTAAAAACCCACCAGACCTAACAAATGTAGAGGAAATAGGCAGTCTACCTGAAAAAGAATTCAGAATAATGATAGTAAAGATGATCCAAAATCTTGGAAATAGAATAGAAAAAATGCAAGAAACATTTAACAAGGACGTAGAAGAACTAAAGATGAAACAAGAAACGATGAACAACACAATAAATGAAATTAAAAATACTCTAGAAGGGATCAATAGCAGAATAACTGAGGCAGAAGAACGGATAAGTGACCTGGAAGATAAAATAGTGGAAATAACTACTGCAGAGCAGAATAAGGAAAAAAGAATGAAAATAACTGAGGACAGTCTCAGAGACCTCTGGGACAACATTAAACGCACCAACATTCGAATTATAGGGGTTCCAGAAGAAGAAGAGAAAAAGAAAGGGACTGAGAAGATATTTGAAGAGATTATAGTTGAAAACTTCCCTAATATGGGAAAGGAAATAGTTAATCAAGTCCAGGAAGCACAGAGAGTCCCATACAGGATAAATCCAAGGAGAAACATGCCAAGACACATATTAATCAAACTGTCAAAAATTAAATACAAAGAAAACATATTAAAAGCAGCAAGGGAAAAACAACAAAAAACACACAAGGGAATCCCCATAAGGTTAACAGCTGATCTTTCAGCAGAAACTCTGCAAGCCAGAAGGGAGTGGCAGGACATATTTAAAGTGATGAAGGAGAAAAACCTGCAACCAAGATTACTCTACCCAGCAAGGAACTCACTCAGATTTGATGGAGAAATTAAAACCTTTACAGACAAGCAAAAGCTGAGAGAGTTCAGCACCACCAAACCAGCTTTACAAAAAATGCTAAAGGAACTTCTCCAGGCAAGAAACACAAGAGAAGGAAAAGATCTACAATAACGAACCAAAAAAAATTAAGAAAATGGGAATAGGAACATACATATCGATAATTACCTTAAATGTAAATGGACTAAATGCTCCCACCAAAAGACACAGATTGGCTGAATGGATACAAAAACAAGACCCATATATGCTGTCTACAAGAGACCCACTTCAGACCTAGAGACACATACAGACTGAAAGTAAGGGGATGGAAAAAGATATTCCATGCAAATGGAAACCAAAAGAAAGCTGGAGTAGCAATTCTCATATCAGACAAAATAGACTTTAAAATAAAGACTATTAGAAGAGACAAAAAGGACACTACATAATGATCAAGGGATCAGTCCAAGAAGAAGATGTAACAATTGTAAATATTTATGCACCCAACATAGGAGCACCTCAATACATAAGGCAAATACTAACAGCCATAAAAGGGGAAATCGACATTAACACATTCATAGTAGGGGACTTTAACACCCCACTTTCACCAATGGACAGATCATCCAAAATGAAAATAAATAAGGAAACACAAGCTTTAAATGATACATTAAACAAGATGGACTTAACATATATTTATAGGACTTTCCATCCAAAAACAACAGAATACACATTTTTCTCAAGTGCTCATGGAACATTCTCCAGGATAGATCATATCTTGGGTCACAAATCAAGCCTTGGTAAATTTAAGAAAATTGAAATTGTATCAAGTATCTTTTGCAACCACAACGCTATGAGACTAGATACCAATTACAGGAAAAGATCTGTAAAAAATACAAACACATGGAGGCTAAACAATACACTACTTAATAACGAAGTGATGACTGAAGAAATCAAAGAGGAAATCAAAAAATACCTAGAAACAAATGACAATGGAGACACGACGACCGAAAACCTATGGGATGCAGCAAAAGCAGTTCTAAGAGGGAAGTTTATAGCAATACAATCCTACGTCAAGAAACAAGAAACATCTCAAATAACCTAACCTTACACCTAAAGCAATTACAGAAAGAACAAAAAAAACCCAAAGTTAGCAGAAGGAAAGAACGCATAAAGATCAGATCAGAAATAAATGAAAAAGAAATGAAGAAAACAATAGCAAAGATCAATAAAACTAAAAGCTGGTTCTTTGAGAAGATAAACAAAATTGATAAACCATTAGCCAACTTATCAAGAAAAAAAGGGAGAACACTCATATCTTTTCATTTCATTAGAAATGAAAAAGGAGAAGTAACAACTGACACTCCAGAAATACAAAAGATCATGAGAGATTACTACAAGCAACTCTATGCCAATAAAATGGACAACCTGGAAGAAATGGACAAATTCTTAGAAATGTGCAACCTGCCAAGACTAAATCAGGAAGAAATAGAAAATATGAACAGACCAATCACAAGCACTGAAATTGAAACTGATTAACAATCTTCCAACAAACAAAAGCCCAGGACCAGATGGCTTCACAGGCAAATTCTACCAAACATTTAGAGAAGAGCTAACATCTATCCTTCTCAAACTCTTCCAAAATATAGCAGATGGAGGAACACTCCCAAACTCATTCTACGAGGCCACCATCACCTTGATACCAAAACCAGATAAGGATGTCACAAAGAAAGAAAACTACAGGCCAATATCACTGATGAACATAGATGCAAAAATCCTCAACAAAATACTAGCAAACAGAATCCAACAGCACATTAAAAGGATCATACACCATGATCAAGTGGGGTTTATCCCAGGAAAGCAAGGATTCTTCAATATATGCAAATCAATCAACGTGATACACCATATTAACAAATTAAAGGAGAAAAACCATATGATCATCTCAATAGATGCAGAGAAAGCTTTCGACAAAATTCAAAACCCATTTATGATAAAAATCCTCCACAAAGTAGGCATAGAGGGAACTTTCCTCAACATAATAAAGGCCATATATGACAAACCCACAGCCAACATCGTCCTCAATGGTGAAAAACTGAAAGCATTTCCACTAAGATCAGGAACAAGACAAGGTTGCCCACTCTCACCAGTCTTATTCAACATAGTTTTGGAAGTTTTAGCCACAGCAATCAGAGAAGAAAAGGAAATAAAAGGAATCCAAATTGGAAAAGAAGAAGTAAAGCTGTCACTGTTTGCAGATGACATGATAGTATACACAGAGAATCCTAAAGATGCTACTAGAAAACTACGAGAGCTAATCAATGAATTTGGTAAAGTAGCAGGATACAAAATTAATGCAGAGAAATCTCTGGCATTCCTATACACTAATGGTGAAAAATCTGAAAGTGAAATCAAGAAACCACTCCCATTTACCATTGCAACAAAAAGAATAAAATATCTTGGAATAAACCTACCTAAGGAGACAAAAGACCTGTATCCAGAAAACTATAAGACACTGATGAAAGAAATTAAAGATGATACAAACAGATGGAGAGATATACCATGTTCTTGGATTGGAAGAATCAACATTGTGAAAATGACCCTACTAACCAAAGCAATCTACAGATTCAATGCAATCCCTATCAAACTACCACTGGCATTTTTCACAGAACTAGAACAAAAAATTTCACAGTTTGTATGGAAACACAAAGGACCCCGAATAGCCAAAGCAATCTTGAGAACGAAAAACGAAGCTGGAGGAATCAGGCTCCCTGACTTCATACTATACTACAGAGCTACAGTAATCAAGACAGTATGGTACTGGCACAAAAACGGAAAGATAGATCAATGGAACAGGATAGAAAGCCCGGAGATAAACCCACACACATATGGTCACCTTATCTTTGATAAAGGAGGCAGGAATGTACAGTGGAACAAGGACAGCCTCTTCAATAAGTGGTGGTGGGAAAACTGGACAGGTACATGTAAAAGTATGAGATTACATCACTCCCTTTCACCATACACAAAAATAAGCTCAAAATGGATTAAAGACCTAAATGTAAGGCCAGAAACTATCAAACTCTTAGAAGAAAACATAGGCAGAACACTCTATGACATAAATTACAGCAAGGTCCTTTTTGACCCACCTCCTAGAGAAATGGAAATAAAAACAAAAATAAACAAATGGGACCTAATGAAACTTCAAAGCTTTTGCACAGCAAAGGAAATCATAAACAAGACCAAAAGACAACCCCCAGAATGGGAGAAAATATTTGCAAATGAAGCAACTGACAAAGGATTAATCTCTAAAATTTATAAGCAGCTCACATAGCTCAATAACAAAAAAACAAACAACCCAATCCCAAAATGGGCAGAAGATCTAAATAGACATTTCTGCAAAGAAGATATACAGACTGCCAACAAACACATGAAAGAACGCTCAACATCATTAATCATTAGAGAAATGCAAATCAAAACTACAATGAGATATCATCTCACACCAGTCAGAATGGCCATCATCAAAAAATCTAGAAACAATAAATGCTGGAGAGGGTGTGGAGAAAAGCGAACACTCTTGCACTGCTGGTGGGAATGTGAATTGGTACAGCCACTATGGAGAACAGTATGGAGGTTCCTTAAAAAACTACAAATAGAACTACCATATGACCCAGCAATCCCACTACTGGGCATATACCCTGAGAAAACCAGAATTCAAAAAGAGTCATGTACCAAAATGTTCATTGCAGCTCTGTTTACAATAGCCCGGAGATGGAAACAACCTAAGTGCCCATCATCGGATGAATGGATAAAGAAGATGTGGCACATATATACAATAGAATATTACTCAGCCATAAAAAGAAACGAATTTGAGCTATTTGTAATGACGTGGATGGACGAAGAGTCTGTCATACAGAGTGAAGTAAGTCAGAAAGAGAAAGACAAATACCATATGTTAACACATATATATGGAATTTAAGGAAAGAAAATGACATGAAGAACCTAGGGGTAAGACAGGAATAAAGATACAGATCTACTAGAGAATGGACTTGATGATATGGGGAGGGGGAAGGGTAAGCTGTGAGAAAGAAAGAGAGTGGCATGGACATATATACACTACGAAACGTAAAATAGATAGCTAGTGGGAAGCGGCCGCATAGCACAGGGAGATCAGCTCGGTGCTTTGTGACCACCTAGAGGGGTGGGATATGAAGGGTGGGGGGGAGGGAGACGCAGGAGAGAACAGATGTGGAAGCATATGTATGTGTGTGGCTGATTCACTTTGTTGTGAAGCGGAGAGGGACAAGCCATTGTGAAGCAATTGTACTCCAATAAAGATGTAAAGAAAAAAAACAAAAAAAATCTTCCCTCTTTTATTCCATCCCATAGATTTTGGTATATTGTATTTTCATTTACGTTTGTTTTCAAGTAATTTTTTATTTCTCCTTCAATTTCATTGATCCAATAGTTTTTCAGTTTCCATATATTTGTAATTTTTCTAGTTTTCTTCTTGTAAGTTGATTTCTAGTTTCATTCCATTGTGGTAAGAGAAGATGGCATATGACTTCAATCTTCTTAAATTTACGGAAACTTGTTTTGTGTCTAACATATCGTCTATCCTTGAGAAAGTTCCACGTTCCCTCGAGAAGAATGTATATTCTGCTGTGTTTGGATGGAACGTTCTTTAAAAATCTATCAAGTCCATCTGGTCTAATGTTTCATTTAAGGCCAGTGTTTCCTTGTTGACTTCCTGTCTGAATGATCTGTCTGTTATGTTATCACTGTTACGTCTTCTTGATAAATTGTCTCCTTTATTATTACATACTGTTCATTTTTGTCTGTTGTTACCTTTTTTGGCTTGGAGTCTACTTTTTCTGATATGAGTATGGCTATACCAGCTTTCTTTTGGCTGCTAGTTGCTTGATGTAACATCTTCCATCCTTTTACTTTTAGCCTATGTTTGTCTTTAGAGCTATGTCTTCTAGAGGAAACATATAGTTGTTTTTCAATCCATCCAGCCACTCTGTGTCTTTTGATTGGTGAGTGCAATTCATTTATATTTAGGGTGATTATTGATAGATAAGGACATAGTACTGCCATCATATCTTTTTTTTTCTAGTTGATCTATACCTTGTTTCTCCTAGTGCTTCTGTCTGGCATTTTTTTTTTTCTTCTTTTTAGATATGGACCATTTTTTTCAAGTCTTTACTGAATTTGTTACAATATTGCTTCTGTTTCATGTTTTGGTTTTTTGGCCATGAGGCACGTGGATCTTAGCTCCCCAATCAGGGATTGGACCCGCACCCCCTGCATTGGAAGGTGAAGTCTTAACCACTGGACCACCAGGGAAGTCCCCTGTCTGCCATTTTGGTTTGGTGGTTTTCTAAGATATTTTTCTCAGGCTCTTCTCGTTATGTTGTGTGTCTCTGCTCTATGTTAATGTTTGTGTTTACCCTGAGGTTTGTATAAAACACCTTAGTTAAAATAGTCCTTTTTCTACTGATATCTTCATTTACCTATACAAGTTCTGTCCTTTTCCCCTTTTATGTTTTTGTTGTCTTAAGTTATTCCTTTTTATATTGTGAGTTTGTTATCAAGGTGAGATAGTTATATTATTCTGCTTTTTTTCTCCCTTTAACCTTTATGTGATGATAGAGGGTTTAAAAAATCTGACAGACCGTTGCAATTTTCTAGTTCTATTTATCACCTTGCTCAAAGTTTTGTATATTTTGGCCACTTTGTTTCTGGTTGAAGAGCTCCTTTCAATAGAGCTTGCAAGGCAGGTTTAGTGTTGATGAACTCCTTCAGCTTTTGTCTGGGAAAGTCTTTTTCTCCTTTATATGTGAATGTTAACTTTGCTGGATAGAGTATTCTTGTGTGACAGTTCTTATCTTTCAGTATTTTGAGAATGTCATTCTACTCCTGGCCTGTAGGGTTTCTGCTGAGAAATCCACTGATAGCCTAATGGGGGGTTCCTTTGTATGTAGGTCACCATTATTTTTTCCCTGGCTGCCTTTAGAATACTGTTATTGAATTTTGAGAATTTTAATATTATGTCTTGGAGGAGGTCTTTTTGCATAGAGGTAATTAGGTGTTCTCTTAGCTTCATGGGTTTGTATATGCAGCTCCTTCCCTAGGTTTGGGAAATTCTCAGCTATTATTATTATTACTATTTTTTTTCGGTACGCGAGCCTCTCACTGCTGTGGCCTCTCCTGTTGCAGAGCACAGGCTCCGGACACACAGGCTCAGCGGCCATGGCTCACGGGCCCCACCGCTCCGTGGCATGTGGGATTTTCCCAGACCGGGACACTAACCCGTGTCCCCTGCATCGGCAGGCAGACTCTCAACCACTGCGCAACCAGGGAAGCCCAGCTATTATTTCTTTAAATAACCTCTCTGCTCCCTTCTCCTTCTGGGATACCCATTATCCTAACGTTGCCCTTCCTAAAAGAGTTGGACTTCTCTCATAGGATTTCCTCGTTTTTAAAACACCTTATTTCTCTTTCGTCTTCTACTTGTATCATTTCTAGATTTCTATTTAGAGGTCACTTCCCACCATCGGGGGAAGGGGAGAGGACAGAGGGGGCAGAGGGAGCTGGAGTCATGCAGGCAACTCTACCTTGTCTGTTGTAAGGTTTGCAGGCTCTGCCACTGTGAATAGGAGGTGGAGGGGGCTGTGGATGTGGGCACCTCAGCAGCTGTTGTGATGGGGTCCTAGGCCCCACTGCTGCTACCCACCAGTTACTTGTGGCCATGGGTGCTGGTGCAGTCAGTTGGCTCAAGTCATGCATGTAGCCTTTCTTGCAGTTACTGCGTTCTCTGAAGCTGTGGGCTCTGCTGTCCCATTAAGGG
Source organism: Stenella coeruleoalba (assembly GCF_951394435.1). Lineage (NCBI taxonomy): Eukaryota > Metazoa > Chordata > Mammalia > Artiodactyla > Delphinidae > Stenella > Stenella coeruleoalba. Next base: position 177,285,374 of record NC_137169.1, read on the forward strand.
ACTCAAATTGCAGGCCCCATCTCTACTGTTCCCTCAGTTCCACTTCCACTAAGTGTTAAAATTCACCCAGCTTTAGATGTACAGCTGTGTGGAATTCTCCAGCATCCTGTTGTTTTGGGCAGAGGCACCTTTGTTAAGTTGTGGATGTTTCACTGGTTGTACAGTGAAGGGGACAGGCAAAGGTAGATGCTTCACTCTGCTGTATTTCTGACATTGGTCTATAGTTTTTTCTCAGGATGTTTTCGTCTGGTTTAGGTATTAGCATAATGCTGGCCTCACAGAATGAGTTAGGAAGTAATTCCTCTGCTTCTATACTCCAAGAGATTGTAGAGAATTGGTATAATTTCTTCCTTAAATGTTTGACAGAATTCACTAGGAAACTCATCTGGGCCTGGTGCTTTCTGTTTTGGAAGGTTATTATTTATTGATTCAATTAACTTAAGAGATATAGATCTATTTGGATCACCTATTTCTTCTTGAGTGAGTTTTAGCAGATTATGTCTTTTGAGGAGTCAGTTCATTTCATCTAGGTTATCAAATCTGTGGCATAGAGTTGTTCATAATATTCCTGTGTTATTCTTTTAATTTCCATGGGATCTGTAGTGTCCCCTCTTTTATTCCTGACATCAGTAATTTGTGTCCCACTTTTTTTCCTCCCTTTTTTTTTTTCTTCTTTCCTTTTCTTTTTTTCTTAGTTAGCTCGGGTAGAGGCTTCACCTCTGAAGGATAGTTTTGCAAGGTACAGTATTCCAGGTTGGTGGGTTTTTTTCTTTGAACACTTTAAATCTTTCACTCCAATCTCTTCTTGCTTGCATGATTTCTGAGGAGATGTTAGACGTAATTCTGACCTTTATTCCTTTACAGGTCATGTGCTGTCTTCCTCTGACTTCTTTTGGGATTTTTTTCTTTATTTTTGACATTCTGTGGTTTAAAAAGGATATGCCTAAGTGTATTTTTATTTTTTGGCATTAATCCTGCTTGGTGTTTGTCAGCTTCCTGGATCTGAATTTAGTGTTTGACATTAATTTGGGAAATTCTCAGTCATTATTATTTCAAGCATTTCTTCTGTTCCTTTCTTCTCCTTCTATTATTCACATTATGCATGCATTATTACACCTTTTGTAGCTGTCACACAGTCTAGGATATTCTGTATTCCTCAGTCATTGTTCTCTTTGATTTTTGGTTTCAAGGATTCTATTTTTTTTAATTGAGATATAACTGATACTTAACATTGTGTTATGGGTAAGGTGTACAATGTGTTGATTTGATACATTTATATAGTGCAATATGATTGTCATCATAGCACTTACTAACACATCATGTCACATAATTATAATTTCTTTGAGGAGTCTGTTGATATATCCTGTAGAGATTCTTTCCTTAGCCGTGTCCAGTCCAATAAGCCCACCAAAAGCATTCTTCATTTCTGTTACAGTGCTTTTTTTTTTTTTTAACGTGCCAATTTTTATTTTATTTTATTTTATTATTTATTTATTTATTTATTTTTTGCGGTACGCGGGCCTCTCACTGTTGTGGCCTCTCCGGTGCGGAGCACAGGCTCCGGATGCGCAGGCTCAGCGGCCATGGCTCACGGGCCCAGCCACTCCGCGGCATGTGGGATCCTCCCGGACCAGGGCATGAACCCGCGTCCCCCGCATCGGCAGGCGGACTCCCAACCACTGCGCCACCAGGGAAGCCCTACAGTGCTTTTTTATCTGTAGCATTTCTTTTTGATTCTTTCTTAGGATTTCTATCTCTCGGCTGACACTGTTTTTCTGTTCTTGCATGCTGTCTACTTTATCCATTAGAGCCCTTAGCATATTAGTCATAGTTGTTTTAAATTCCTGGTCTGATAATTCTAACATCCCTGCCACGTCTGGTTGATGTTGCTGTATCTTTTCAAATTGTGTTTTTTGCATTTTGGCATGTTTCGTAATTTTTTTCTTGATAGCTGGACATGCTGTACTGGGTAAAAAGAACTGCTGTAAATAGATCTTTAGTAAGGTGGTGGTCAGGTATTGGGGAAGGGTAAGTATTCTATAGCTCTAGGTCTCTGTTTTTGGTTAAGCTTATGCCTCTGGACCGTGAACTTCAAAACAGTTCCTCACCTTTTTTCCCTTCCCTTTTAGGTGTGACAGGATGTTCAGAGTGGGCTGGCATTGCGTATTTCCCTTCCTTCAGGTCAGTCGGGCTTTAATAATAATAGAGTAGGTTAGGTTCCAGTTAACTAGATTTCCTTGAGGGCTTGCCTTGTTAAGAAGAACAGAATGCCCTTGCATATTTCAAAATGTTTCCTTTCTCCCTTTACCTTGCATAAGTACGAGGGGATTTTTTGCTGATATTCATTATGGGAGCCTGGCTGAGCTTCTGGAGGTAAATTTCACAATACAGTAGGGGCCCACCTTTGACTGGGTCCTCCTGGAATTTTTAACTCTTCAGACTTGTCCACACTGAGCCTCCAACAATTCACCAACTGCAGCTCAGATTTTCCTACCCAGCACTACCTCCTGCAGAGGCTTCTGCTTGTGAATCTTGGCTCCAGTAAGCCATGACTTCCTATGTTTGTCTGTTTCTCCAATCTTGGGGTCAGTGGTTTTACCTGTGTCATCTCCTCTGTTATGGATCTAAGAGTTGTTGATTTTTCAGTTGTCAGTTTTTGACTTGTTATTAGGCTGAAGTGGTGACTTCCAAGCTCCTTACACGTGGAACCAAAAAGTCTTCCGCAATAATTTTATTTATTTATTTATTTATTTATGGCTGCATGGGGTTTTCGTTGCTGCGTGCAGTCTTTCTCTAGTTGCAGCGACTGGGGGCTACTCTTCATTGCAGTGCGCAGGCTTCTCATCGTGGTGGCTTCTCTTGCGGAGCATGGGCTGTAGGTGCGCGAGCTTCAGTAGTTGTAGCAAACGGGCTCAGTAGTTACGGCACATGGGCTTAGTTGCTCGGCAGCATGTGGGATCTTCCCGGACCAGGGCTTGAACCCATGTCCCCTGCACTGGCAAGCAGAGTTTTAACAACTGCACCACCACCAGGGAAGTCCCTTCCTCAATAATTTTTTGAATAAATGAATGAATGATGGGAAAAGGCTGAGATGTGAATTCCTCCTAAAATGAGAGGTTCCAACAACACCTAAGTGTAAGTCATGTAATACAGCAGCTGGGCTAAAGTTACAATTATATTAGGGCATTACGTTTTATATAGTTTAAAATTTATTTGGTGTAGCAAACTTTCTTTAAGGCTGAACTGATTTTTGAGTCTGCGTTAATGGAAAGAAAAGTATGTTGAAGGTTTATATTCATTCACCCAACTATCAGAAAAAATAAATTATACAGTAATCCTTCCCTTTTTCATCCTGATACAATTTATTTCCATAATACTTTTGAAGTTCCAGGTCAATTTGTCTAGAGCCAATTAACTAATAATCAGTCCATATACCAGGTTGCCTAAAATTCAATCTCCTTTTTTTCTGTTTATGTTAGTGTTCTAATTAGCATGGGGGAGGATTTAAGAATTATTTTTTAACCAGCTTATAAAACAGAGTTCCCCATTTACTTTTAATACTTCTAATATGTTATTATCATATTTGAAGTATTTAATTTATTTTTGAACTCTTTAAAGACTTTTAATCTGTGTCTAAAAATCCTTTCTTTAGAATTCCATGTTCCTAACAGTAAATATTTATCAGCACTATACAAGACATAAACAATAACTTGTCAAGTTAGGCTATCTTGATAACATCACTAAGAACAAAAAACGGTATTATTTTGTGCCTTACAATCCAGTAATATTTTATGAATTAGACAGCTTAAATAATAATAACTCTTGTACATTTGACAAGTAATCATCACTGTAATAGGCTTTCGTCTTGACTGTATATACATTTTTAAACATGTTTCTCACTCTAGAAAATGAAACTCTAGAAACCCAAGTCTACCGATTTAGAATGTCATTCTGCAAATTATTTAACATAAAATATCTCAAAGAGCCACAGTTAATGTGAGTGTTGCCTCTAATGTAAAGGAGTTTCTCATATTGCCTGAACTCTAAAGGTAAAAAAGTGACATTCTATTACAAAACAATTACAAGTATTGGCGATATTTGTAATTCTCCTTCCCCATTTTGCCTGCTATTCATCCTTCAAAATTCAATTCAAATGCCATCTCCATAAAACCTTCCTGACCTCTTCCAGAGTAGGGAGCTTCTCTAGGCTACCATATATATATATATACCACTATTTTAATACTTAAAACAATTTTCATTTTTTTAACCCAAGCTGCAGAGAATGTACAGATAAATATTCAAATACAATCTCAAATACAATCTCATAGTGAATCAGCAGTATCTATGACTACATAGCTTTTAATTTCATTTCCCTCTTTTGTCATTCAGTTTCGTTTATTTTAAACTTCTTGGCTGCTACATGTGGAAGGTTAGAGCATTTAAAAAAATTTTTTTTAAAAAAGGTATTACTCTTCCCTACACTCATGCAGAAACTTTAAGAAATTAAAAACCCATTTGGAGCAATAATACCCTTAATCAAAAAAGTTATTAAATTATAAAAGCTGTGGCTTTTAGACAAATGGCAATAATTAAATGTGCTATTAAGGAGGTGTCACTTTTCTAACAACTTCAACCAATTAGGAAAAGGTACTTTCAGAAGTCCCAGGTCTTTATGTCTGCTGTAAACGTAGACCACTTACAACCACTTTCTCTGGTGGGTGGAGCATCCACTAACTGTATCACTTTCTGTTCACTTTCTTTTTCCTGGTCATCGTTTTTAAGAAAAACACAAAGTCCCAGGTATATTTCTACTATAGACTTTCCTATTCCTAGAGACTTATGGAATGTGTTCGTGTGAGTAGTGAAGGGTACTCAAGGAAATATAAACTTCACTTGTGTTGTGTGGGACAAAGACATGAAGATTCAGAAGTGACACTATCATGCCTTCTCAAAGAGAAGACTAGATAGAATACAGGAAAGTCACTGTGTCTCCTGTCTTTTGTGTTGTCAGGAAAACCTAGTGTGGAATGTTGCAATAAATCTATGTCCAGACAAGTATGGAACTCTCTGAATTTACTTAGAACAAACAAATGCTAATTTGGGTGATATGCTGTGTTTATTTCTGCCACTGATAAAATCAGGGGTTGGCAAACTTTCTCCATCAAGGGCCAAATAGTAAATATTTTAGGTTTCTCTAGCCACATATGGTCTCTGTCATACATACACACACACACACACACACACGTGTGTGTGAGTATAAAACGTAAAAATCTTTTCTTAGCTCACAGGCTGTACAAAAACAAGATTGCAGGTCAGATTTTACTCAGAGGCTGTAGTTGGTGGACCCCTGCTATAGATACCTTCAAGAAAGGTACCTTTTAAGACTATTCAGTGCCAATCATGTTTTGGAGAACAGAGTGGGGCTGCAAGAAAAAGAGAATAAAGAATAGTTTGGAAGTATCACTAGTGCTCAAGCTCCATGAATAGCCATTTTATATACTCCAAGATGTACTAGCATTACTACTAAAAAAAAAAAAAAAAAAAAGAGGGTGTCATTCCCTATACTGATCTCACAGAAATTCCCTTTAAGCTGGAAAGCACTTTTTTAAAGTTAGTTTTTATTATAAAGTACTTGTAGAAATGATTTCTAAATCTAGCATACAAAGAACATAAAAGTGCTAGATTATTTCAGCTCCAAGTTCTCTTCTAATTAAGATTCTGTGACTTAAAAAATTTTTTTTCTAAGTTTTTAAATAGAGCATTTGAGAAACTGGTGGGTGAAAGTACACATGATAAGTTGCGTACTACAAGGATCATTTTCAGTACCCAGACACTATAAGTGCTGAAGTCTCTAAAAAAAATTAGCCTGAGCTTAAGTGAAAGAAATTTAAAACAAGCTGCAACTATTTATAAAGAAAAATGAAGCTTCCCTCCTTTTGACTCATCTCCAAATTTAGAAAAGAATTGTAACCTAAGTCCAACCACAATCAATGTAAATTCACTTAAAGCCGCAGATCTTGGTAGCTCATGTCTTACACCAAGGCAAACACTGAAAAGAATATAAACCACTTCAACAAACATGGCAAAGAACACTGAACTTACCTTGAAAAAGTTCAAATTCACTTTCTAAATCAAGGAAAAACCTTAATTGGTAAATTGATATCCTTTTCTCCCAATAGTGTGAACTTGACTGCTAGTAAAAACTAAAATATATGTTCTTATATTTTCTTACATGAATTTAAACAATAATATAACAAAAGACATAATTTTAGAGAGAATAAAAACCCAGGTGATTAAGAAAGTTTATGGTCATAAGGACACTGCCCCTCAAGCTGAGATAATGAACAAAGTAATATTCTCAAGCCAGTGGCCAAATGAATGTACTCCTGTATTCTACTGATAATTAGACACCTCAAAGAGAACCTACAAGAATTAGAGATAAACAAACCTAATTCACTCATTTTAGTATTTCCATTTGTTTTATATGACGAATCTGCAAGAGAGATAGCAAGAAAATGATTAGAGCTGAAAAGGAAATGCATCATATGGTTCTTTACCACAGGTTCATCATCAAAACCTTAACAGATTTTTATCATTTATAACACTTAAAAGGACAGCCATCTATCAAAAAAAAAAAAATCAACCGAATTCTTTTTTAAAGGGAATGATTCAGGAGTAGAAACCTCATGTGAAGATAAATATGCTTCCTTTTTAGTTCCCATGATAAAGCACCCTTATGGGTCTGTAAACTCTAAAAATTAAGTAGAAGTAGACCTCTTGGAATGACATTACTAGTTTTCTTTCACAGTCATGAAATCAATTTAAGGGCAATACTCTTTTAAGGTTTTAGTCAAAAAGAAACGTAATTAAGGCAGGGAAAATTTATAGCCCTGAGCCACAAAGCCTCAGTCTTGAATTTTTTATTAGCATTATACTGGGAAGAATAAAAAGTCCCTGACCCTAATTTAAAACCATTTTGCTAACAAAAAGAATCATAGCAACATATAAGAAACAACCTCTTAAAAAGAATGAGGAAGTCCTTTATACACTTGTATAGAAAGATGTCTCAATATATTTTAAGTAAAAATAAATAAACAATAAGACAGTACAGAAAGGAGTATTTATTGGGCTAAAATTTGGGTTAAAAAAAGAGAGGAAAATATCATTTATACATGAATTTCCCTATATCTCCATAAAATACCTCTGGAAAAATACCTAAGAAACTGACAACATTAGTTGCCTCTGATGAGGAAACTGGGTAGGCAAAGGTCAGAAGGGGCAGGGAGACTTTTCATTGTATATTTATAGAAACTTTTGAATTTTGAACCATATGAATACATGTAGTACTCTATTTAAAAATATAAGAAAGTTGAACCAACAGACAAAACAGTCTCTTACCAGATCTTGAGCTTCTTAGAGGGGGTCTACACAGGCCGATTACAGGATCTTTACTCACCACTAATACAGGAAGAGAAAACATTAAAAATATATATAAAATGTCAAACATATTAGATTTATTATACAATCATCTATTTAGTCAGCCAAGTTTTTTCTGAGCTTTCCATTTTGCTAAGTATGGGAATACAATAGTGAACTAGAGAAAAGTTTCCTGCTATAAAAAATTTATGGACTTGATGGAAAATTTTGCAGTTTTTCTCACCAGACCATATTTGTATAACAAGAAAGGAATATCAAATAACACTCTTCTAAATTTCTCAATTAAGAACCAAAATCTGTACCATAGCACCAACTCAATTATCTACTCCATTTGTGGCATACCCTAATTGTGGATTATTTATGTCATATTTTAATTTGAGGGTTAACTTCCTGAGACTTAATACACTCCCTCCAATTATTTAACCTTGTGTGTGTTCAGGAAATGCAAACTCCAATTTTTAAAACAATGTTAATGTTAGCCAGGTTTCAGACTGTCTATGGTTCAATGGCATAGGGTTAATGAGGAAGCCAATCCCATTAAATAAAATATTAATGTTAGCCTAGAAATCCAAGGTGTGTTTCCTCAAACAGCCTCACACAACATAAAATAAAATGCAATCTACATCTAAATTTGGGTTATATTATGCTTTGTTTCATTTGTTTCTATAAAAAAGCAGTATGTTTGGCTCTGTATGAGAAGTGCAAAAACCACATTCCGAACCAGCTATCCCTGACCCCTGCCATTACACTGGCTGCCCATGTTTGTTTTCACAAAACTGACTTAATCCAATTTCCCTTTACAGTATCAAGAAGAGAAATCTCGAAGGGACACCCATTCATTTGTTCTAAAAATACTTACTGAGCATGATTTTGTACATCTTCAAGACAGAGATGTAGAGAAACAATTAAATTGACTTTGTGTAGCTCAAAAACACAGAACTAAGATCAAGAGAAAGTTACAGCAAAGTAGCTTTTAGTTCAATAGTAAAACGAAAAACAACCAAATTAAGTGTTGTCTCCAAAACAGAATGGAGAGTGAGGGAGTGATTTCCACATCATTGCAGATGATCAACAATGCACAGATACATGTTAGCAGAGGGACACCTACACTGATAGAAACTCTGAGTAGATGACTTCCCTAAATCTTCCAGTTCTAAGATTATTATCAGTTGTTAGAATTTCACATATCAGGTATTTAGAACTTACATAAGCAGCTTTAAAAAGAAATCTTGTACATGTCTGTTACTCTTATTATTACAACTACCTTCCTCTTTTTCTCCTCTGTATTCCCATCCTTTTCAGGTTTAATTAAAACCTAAAACTTAACTTACTCTATAGACATCAATTACTATTTCAGTCCCCATCTTTTCATTTGAGCTTTTCTTGTATGCTCTACCATATATATAGCCCTATGTAAGATACTTGAAGGAGACAGAGTAGCCCAGAGAGGTATTAGAGAATAAAATAACAAGTACCCTTCTTTAGTAGCAATCTCCTTCCTTTGTCTGCTGCTTTTGCTCACCACTGCACCCCCAGGCTCTAGAAAGGGGACTGGTATAAAGTAGGTGCTCAATAATATCTGGAGAATGGATGAATGCTGTAACTACAGGAGCCAAAGAATCAAATGTTGATGACAAAATAGAAGGTATTAAAAATATTTAACCATAATTATTTAGCCAGAAACCATAACTGTTAAAAATATTTAACTTTAGGAAAAGTAAATGAAATTTTCCTACTGTATTTTTAGATTATGAAATTAGTTTCATGAAAGGAATGAACCTGGCCATAGAAGAAGTTATATAGATATTGTGGACTGAACTGACTGAACAACCTAATGGCTATTTCAATGTGAAAATAATGCAATTCTGAAACTTCAAACATTAAGCAGAGTTTAAACCATATCCCTATTCTAAACTAATACAATCAACATTTTTTCACAACTTCAAAAACAGGATGACAAATGATGTAGTTGTCTTTATTAGGTTGTTTTAGAAAGTGGCCCCTTGCTTTAGGTCATTAGTTTCAAGGACATTTTTGGATAAAGTTCTCTCAGACCACACCACTGGCCCTATATACAATTATGGCACAACTCTGAATACCAAAGTTAAACTGAAAGTCTATGATTCTACAAGAAGGAAGGGACTATCTTTTTTCTTTTTTAATTGATGTATAGTCAATTTACAATGTTGTATTAAGTTTCTGGTGTATAGCAAAGTGATTCAGTTATATATATATATTCTTTTTCATATACTTTTCCATTACGGTTTCTTATAGGATACTGAATATAGTTCCCTGTGCTATACAGTAGGACTTTGTTGTTTATCTATTTTATATATAATAGTTTGTATCTGCCAATCCCAAACTCCTAATTTATCCTTCCTCCACCCCGCTTACCACTTTGGTAACCATAAATTTGTTTTCTAAGTCTGTGAATCTGTTTCTTTTTTGTAAATAAGTTCATTTGTATCATATTTTAGATTCCACATATAAGTGATATAATATTTGTCTTTCTCTGTCTGACTTCACTTAGTATGATAATCTCTAGGTCCTTCCATGTTGCTGCAAATGGCATTATTTCATTCTTTTTAATGGCTGAGTAGTATTCCATTGTGTGTTGTGTGTGTACACATATACATATACACATACCACTTCTTTATCCATTCAGCTGTTGATGGACATTTAGGTTGCTTCCATGTCTTAGCTACTGTAAACAGTGCTGCTATAAACATACGGGTGCATGTATCTTTTCGAATTAGAGTTTTCTCTGGATATGTGCCCAGGAGTGGGATTGCAGGATCATACGGCAACTCTATTTTTAGTTTTTTTAAGGAACCTCCAAACTGTTTTCCATAGTGACTGCACCAATTTACATTCCCTCAAACAAGGAAGGGCCTACCTTAAACTTGCACTTAAAGCAGTTTTCCATCAAAGTTGACTCCTGTTTAAATAATTCCTTTGCTAGAAAGACTTTATAATCATTCATTTAATGACTTCCCTAAACTCTTTCTCCTTTTATTAAGAGGAATGATACAGGAGCATGCCAAGTGCTAGATGCAGTATAATTTTTAAAAGCACCTTTTAGAGTAAGAGAACCCCGACTATCTCAAGTCTCCCAAAGATGCACATATCCTTATTTCTAGTTATATTGTAGCACAGTATGATATCGATATATTCCAGGTAATCTATGCATGAGTTCCATCGATCTATCATCTATACTGGGAAATGTTTTGTCTTTTCCGTTACCAACTATAGCATAAGCTTCTTGAGAAAAAAGAAATGCTTAAGCAAAATTTTATGAACTTCATATCTCCTGTAAAGTGCTGTGAGGAAAAAAACCCCACCTTATATCTGTATGTTTTACTGGGTACAAACTGACTTGGCAAGTACTATATCATTTTTGCAGTGGCCTTGTGAGTTAGGCTGGGTAAGTCATACAGATAAAGGCCTGAGGTTCAAGGTGAGTAGCTAATTCAACCAAGGTCCGGTGCTCTTTCCACAACATTATGCAGCCATGTACCTCAACAGCAGTCCTTAAATACAGGCCTAATGTGAACTCCAAAAGACTGTACGAGACATTGTATTTTATAATCGTTTTATAATGGTCTATAGGCTGGTGCTCAACAGTCTTCATTACATCAGTTTACTTAACTCCATAATTTTTATAAATTTACCGTAGATTTTAAAAATGAGAGGTTTTTGTTCCTCCCGGTATAAGGGACATGAATTAAATCTCCAGTAAATAAAATTTCAAGAATATGGTTTTTCCACATGGCCTAGAAGGACTTCCCTGGTGGCAGAGTGGTCAAGAATCTGCCTGGGGCTTCCCTGGTGGCGCAGTGGTTGAGAGTCTGCCTGCCGATGCAGGGGATACGGGTTCGTGCCCCGGTCTGGGAGGATCCCATGTGCTGCGGAGCGGCTGGGCCCGTGAGCCATGGCCGCTGAGCCTGCGTGTCCGAAGCCTGTGCTCCGCAACGGGAGAGGCCACAACAGTGAGAGGCCCGCGTACCGCAAAAAAAAAGAAAAGAATCTGCCTGCCAATGCAGGGGACACGGGTTCGAGCCCTGGTCCTGGAAGATCTCACATGCCACAGAGCAACTAAGCCCATGTGCCACAACTACTGAGCCTGTGCTCCAGAGCCCGCAAGCCACAACTACTGAGCCTGAGTGCCACAACTACTGAAGTCTGTGTGCCTAGAGCCCGTGCTCCGCAACAAGAGAAGCCACCACAATAAGAAGCCCATGCACTGCAACGAAGGGTAGCCCCTGCTCACCACAACTAGAGAAAGCCCACGCACAGTAATTAAGATCCAACGCAGCCAAAAATAAATAAACAAATCTTAAAAAAACAATGGCCTGGAAAATCTGTTTATAGCACCTATCACTCAAAGCATTTTCCTAAGGTAGTTTATAATCTTAATATAGTACCATAGGCTGTTCAAGGAATTAAGCATAAAGGGTGTGTTATTTGGAACTGAACTTGAACCAGATATTTATTCATTCTAAACTGAGAACAGAACAGTTTAAATTATAAGGAATAATCTTATTAGAAGCAATGGGTAAGGAAAGAAGTCAGGATTTGCGTTTAAAAATAAAAAGCCAGAGATGATCAGTTTCAATAGCTACAATCATTTATTGCTGTGGACTTTCCTAATATCAAAAAAAGCAAACTGAAAATAAATGGAACTAAAAACCAAAGGATGTTACGCGTTAATGACAACTTAATCCTTTCCCTTGCTTTTCAAAATAGTTTAAACAGGTTTTAAAACGTTAAGTAGACTATCAAATGTACCCTATTGTCATGTTACATTGATACTAAGATGCAAATATTTTTACACTTTAACATCTCTGAAAGTGGGATGTATCATAAAATCTAAGGCATATTACAGTTTAATTGGCAGCATTTCTTCCTCTTAGGTGGTACATAAAACAATGACAGTATATCTTACAACTGATGAGATCTTAGATTTGATGAAATATATTATCAAACTGAGATCGACCATATTGTGTCATGATTTTACAATGCAGACCATTTAATCCATTTTATTTTATTTATTTATTTTTGGCTGCATTGGGTCTTCATTGCTGCATGCGGGCTTTCTCTAGTTGTGCCGAGCTGGGCTACTCGCTGTTGCGGTGCGCGGGCTTCTCACTGCGGTGGCTTCTCTTGTTGTGGAGCACCAGCTCTAGGTGCGCGGGCTTCAGTAGCTGTGGCTCGCGGTCTCTAGAGCGCAGGCTCAGTAGTTGTGGCGCACGGGCTTAGTTGTTCCACGGCATGTGGGATCTTCCCGGACCAGGGCTCGAACCTGTGTCCCTGCGTTGGCAGGAGGATTCTTAACCACTGCGCCACCAGGGAAGCCCTTAATCCGTTTCAAATGGAAAGTAGTGTGACATATTCATTCATTCAACACTTAACAAGCTTTACTGAGTAGTAATTATTACACGGGACAGTGACAGTGAGGTACTTGGGGCAAATGAAAGGGCTTTGGAGAAGACAAACCTGGGTCTGAATTTGGCTCAGTTACAAGCAAGTAATCTTAGAGAAAAGTTAGCTACTCTGAGCTCCAGTTTTCTCACCAAAAAATGGGTACATCTATCCTGCATAGTTATGTGAATGAATTAACATACACCAAGTATATGGTATTTAGTAGGTACTCAGGTATGTGCCCTGTCTTTTCTTGACACGTCCTACTATTGCTTAATTCAATAAACAACCTATACAGAAGATTCACTGAAACCCTGAATGAGGTATGATCTGCGACCCTTGATAGACCAGGCTATCATCTATACATAAAAAAAGCAGCCACGTAAGGAAAACAATAAACTCACTCTTCTTACCTGGAGTCTGTGTCCTCCTGATAGTATTCTTTGAGACGGTTGGGCTTAAAACAGTTTGTGAAGGTGGTTCATCCTCTAAAGAAAAGATATGACAATTTTAGAATTCAGAATATGTGAACTGAGTAGAGATTATGTATATTAACAGCAATATATAAACAGAAATGCAAGTAATTCATCCCTTCAGAAATGTGTTATTAGGTTTACCAAAACTTAGGAATTTAACTAGCCAGAACTACTCTTTAAGACAATATAAAAATAAACTATTCACCAATGATGCTTTACAACAAAATTACATTACTTTAGAAAATTTAAAAGATGGGCTAAAGCAGAAGAATGAAAAACGTGTAGATCCTTATAGATTTACTAAAATAGAAGTATATCCTTTATGTGTTAAAAAAAATTAGCTTATACAACTGCACCAGCCTGTGTGGGAGAGTCAATACAATTTAACATACATATTTTTTGCCTTCTAAAGCAGTCTTCCAGATATTGGAGATACAGAATGAACATAAGCACGGAAGTATAACGTGGTCCTTCAAATACATAAATATATATGTAGGGTCTTTGTCTTCAGAAGTTGACAATCTTAAAAGAGAGATAAAACTAACATATATATGGGTTAAACTGTCTTGAATTGCTACTCCCAATACTAATTTACATTATCTTTAACATAGTTTCCAAAATCAACACATCTTCCAATGTGGCAGCACTTCGTGTTAGCTCGTAAATGTGCAGCCTATTACTCTGCTCTAAACTGAAAATCCACCTCCTCTTCATCATATCCATCAAAGGTCTATCACTAACTATGTAATTCCATTATGATTCAAATCCCCCGATTTTACCTCATAGGTGCCCTACGGGGAGCCAACATGAAACTTCATCTGTGACTCAGTGTTAGATAGGGGAGAGGGGGCAGGGTGGGAGAGGATGGATTAAGGGAGCCGATTCATCTGTGACTTTCCTAAAACTATACAATCACCTTGTCAGTATCCTTGCGGCCCATTCAGACGACAACTAATTAAAAGTCTTGCTTTGTTTGGCTACTACTTAACCATTGACGGTCCCCAACATGCGAATTTTCGCCAGAGACCACCACACTCTAGAAAGAGCGATCAGCTCAAGTTTATCAGGCACTGGGAAGCTTCAAGTTCAGGATAACTGCCTTACCCTATTTCGGTGTAAGTATTTGGGTGGGCCCTCAAATCAATTCATCAACTACACTTGTCCTCAAAACGGCCACTCACAAAATTCCCCTCCCTCTCTCCCCACCTGGGTAGTGATGGAAAAAGACTGGAAGGTTAGATGAGAACCAAAATTTTCAGCTAGGGACTTCTGGCCTCTGAGAGTTAAAAGAGGAAATGGAAGTGGCTTTGGTAGAAACATCCGCAGGACAAAGAGAACCGATACGAAACCCAGCCCGGAGTGATTCAGTGTCCCGCCTGCCGCCTAACTCGCCGTCCCAACGTGCAAGCCTGCAGAAAAGAGGCAATCCTGACACCCCTAAATTGATGCCTAAGGATGCACGCGGCTCCACGGCTCTGCTCAAGTAGCTCCGCACGACTGCCTTCCCTTCCAGTGCCCCCGCCCCTGCCGCTTTCCCGCCAGCGGTCGGGGCGGACCGGGCGTCGGGTCGCACGCCCATCCGGGCGGAGGAGCCCCGAGGGGGTGAGGTCCAGAAAAGCACACGCCCGGCCGAGGCGCACACGCCCTCTGCGCGCGCACGCTCGCGGCACTCCCTTCCTGGCTCGGGGCTGAGACTGTTAACCTCTGTCGGCCTCACCTTCGGATGAATGGGAGTCCCGTAATCCTCTCCTGGTCGTAACCGGAGACGGCTGCAGCGGAGGCGGCTCTGAGTGCTGCTGCTGCTGGAGGCGAGTAGCCCTTCGCGTCTTCATCTCGGCTTCCTGGAGTCGCGGCTGCCTCCGCTGCCGAGACCGAAGGTAATAGGAGCGTTCTCTCACTTCCTCTTTCGCCGAATCGGGCCGGAACTCTTCTAGCGGAATTTGTCTTCCCACCGGGGCCTTTTCTTTGGCCGCCCGGGGCTCGAAGTCGCCGTACACTTCGGGCGGCTCTTCTGAGAACCTCACTTCCCACCGGCCGTGGCGCGACGGCGTAGGAGATCTATACGCAGGCGCGTCGCTGCCGCCGCCATTTTGAGGGGCGAGCCGGGGCCTCGCCTCCCGTAGCGGAGCCCTGGGCGTGACGTACAGCCCCCATCCTTCCCTCCCCGGCTCCGCCCGCCACCCCTCGCCTGCCATAGTTGTTGACGTAGCTTGAGTCGATCGAGAAGGTGTTTTGGAGGGCCTGTAGAGTCTCCCGCCGTTGGTGGCGATGGTTTTTCGGGTGTTCGGCAGTGGTGTCGACGGTCAGGGAGGCAGTTGAGAGTCGCTGGGGCTGCCGCCTGCGTCGTCGCTGCTGTGCTGCAAACCCGCCTCTGGGCCCATCGTGTGTTCTGAGGGCTGTGAGAGAGGCAGTGCCTGTGCTGGGTCAGCTGCCGCGGGTCACTCCCGCCTCCTGGCTGAAGGCACCAAAGAGGAGGAGAAGAGGGAGGAGGACGTCGCTGTCCTTGGCCTTCAGGGAGGGAAGGAGGGGACGACGGAGAAGAGACCACTGGTTGGGCAGAGTGCCGGTACTCAGCCCGCTGCTCCTGGCAACTGTTGCCGGCACGCAGGAGACGTCCGGCTCGTCCCCCAGTACCGAGAACCTGGGAAAGGCGGAGTGGAGGGGAAGTTTCGGTCCTCACCCCCAGGCTGTTGCGCAGTTTTCCCGCAGCCTCTGATCGACTGCTGCCTCCGCCGTACCTTTCCGAGTGTTTCTTAGCAGGGGTTGATAAGAAAGATACTTTTGCAGGTGTCATCTTGGAGAAAATTTTAGTTTCAAGGTCCTTGGGAAGGCATTTAACCACTTTTTAAGTTTTAAGTCCCTCGTTGAGTGTACGAAATCGGATCTACAGGCATACTGGGGTGGATTAACATTTGCAAAATGTGCGCATAGCAAGCAGTCTTATTCCTGGTTTCGTATAAAAGCTCTAGTCCAGCAGCACTGTTCAGAAAGCTTGCTAGTGCTGTGTTATGGACAGTGAAAAATGAACAAATACTTTAATTAATGACGGCACTGTAATTTTCACTTGTGATCCATTATTTTTACTTTGATTCTGGGCATGACTTGATACACTGCATTTGATATAGGGTTTTCCTGCGTTTAGTTTACTGAATAAGAAAGCATGATAAAAGCCTATGTTCCACCTCTGTGTATCGTATTTGCAGATGTGGATAATCTGCAAATATCTAACCGAATTTAGACACACTGAAGGAATGTTAATTTAGTATAAAGTCTGAACAATTATTGAAAAAAGATTAATCTTGCCTTCAAATATACACACACTTCTTGGACGGCTTTCTATAATTGATTTTAGTGACTAGATTTAAAAAGTTGCAATTTGGATAGCAATTATAATGAACGAGTCTGAAAATTTTGAAGGTATTTGTTTATTCTTTCATGTATTTAAAATCACTTTAGAATGTTTTTGAGCAACTCATTTGTCCAAGCTGGGCACAGATTTCAATTTAATTAAATCTTAAGGTGTTCAATGTTTTCACTAATTGTCCAAAAATTTGGCCACAGACAAGAGGAATTACATGCTTTAGAGAATCACCTAGGTTTTTGCCTGTGAGGAGATTCATTTAGTTGAGCTTTTGTTTTTACTGTATACAATATAGACAAAGAAACTGAAGGAATAGCAACATGGGAGATGCTACTTTTTAAAAAAATCTTTTGTCTTAAGGGAAAATGAAAAGCATGTTCTCCCTCTTCAGCCTGAGTTAGATAGTATATTTGCAAGATTCGTGGGACTTAGTCTTTTCTGACAAAATGCTGAGAAGTGTTGATACTTGGTTAATACCTGGCTTTTATTTAACTAATGCTTTATGAGGTACCTACTATATTACTCATTATTAACATATAATAGTAAAAGTTCTGTAATGAAATTATTAAAGAATATAAAACTTTATAGTATTAATGTACAAAGTTCATATTATGAACAGTAATGCATATATTAAGAGCCTCTTTAAAACAGTTACCAGGACAGGTGACTATATGGAAACTTGGTTACAGATTGTAAAACTTAGTTTGGGGGGACATATTAAGAAAGAGAGGACAGGAGGTTCTATATATTATTGAATATTCAGTACATGTGTTAT
The DNA here is from genome assembly GCF_951394435.1 of Stenella coeruleoalba. Taxonomy (NCBI): domain Eukaryota; kingdom Metazoa; phylum Chordata; class Mammalia; order Artiodactyla; family Delphinidae; genus Stenella; species Stenella coeruleoalba. The sequence continues at coordinate 177,302,844 of NC_137169.1, forward strand.
TTTGTAATTAAAAATGCTTGTAAGAGTTTAGGAATGGTTTTCAAAGAAACAGATCATGAGACGCTTGAAGTAAAATCAGAGGAACGGCAACTTTAATTTAGCATTAACACATATATTTGCTTAGGATTTTCCCTCTTTATCTAGGTAATAAGGATACATAATCCTAGCCCTGCCATACGTGCCTCCCACGCCTTAGCAACTTTACAAATACCAACTTTCATCACTAACTGAGAGGTAAAGGTAAACCCTTGTCAAACCAGATATTCTGCTGTAGCTGTTTTCCAAACTACAAGGGTGGCCGAAAAGAGGTGAGACAGAGACAGACTCATAGCTAATATTATAAGGGAATTGCTGGGCTGCCAATACCAAGAGAGGAAGCATGAGCTCCAGATGTTAAACAATTACTTTGGGAGTTTGAGATATGTAGAGGAATTCAGTGAATCAAAACAGAACAAGAGAAGAAATGATTACAACAAAGAATGTACTCATCAATTTAATTCATATATTTATTAAACACAGAATAGATGCTTAATAAATATATGAATTAAATTAATGAGTGTTCTTTACCCTGAGGGAATTTGCCATATACTAGGGAAGACAGATATACAAAAAATTATAATTCAGGTTAAATGACTGGCAATTTAAGGACCTAGGTATTAGGCCTAAGTCTAGAAATCTAATGTTCTTGACAATGGATTTCTAAATAAAGCATTTTTTTTTTTTTTTTTTTTTTTTTTTTTTGCGGTACGCGGGCCTCTCACTGTTGTGGCCTCTCCCGTTGCGGAGCACAGGCTCCGGACGCGCAGGCTCAGCGGCCATGGCTCACGGGCCCAGCCGCTCCGTGGCATGTGGGATCCTCCTGGACCGGGGCACAAACCCGTGTCCCCTGCATCGGCAGGCGGACTCTCAACCACTGCGCCACCAGGGAAACCCCAATAAGATAATTTTTGTACATGAGTTTTTTGTTTAGGGTAAGCAGAAATCCTGTTGTTTACTGAGAAAGCATTTATCAATTAATTGTACATAATATCCACACTTTTGATCAGAGAAATAACTTTGGGATTATATCTTAGTAGAAGGAGGAAACATTGTTATTTTTAATAAGGAAAAGATTGAAATATTAAATAAGAGGAAGTAAAGACAGTAGCTAGCTGCATTTATTCCCCATCCTCACAAGTGATAGAAAAAATACTTTAAAGACGGTTAATACAAATGAAAATGTCTAGAAATGAAGTGATTAGAATATAAGTCTTCCACTTATTCTTTGTTGAATTAGAAATTGCAGTCAATTAAACAGCGTCTAAGAATGTTCCCAAATCCCGTGTCTTCTGCCAAAAAAAGGATGGTTGAGAGGTGAAGACACCAAAAAATCAGTTACATGAAGAATCAGTAATCCAGTAAATTATTGAGCTAGTGCTATGTACTAGGCAAACCCTGTTCTAGGTGCTGGGGATACAGCAGTAAAAGAAGAGACCAGGGCTTCCCTGGTGGCGCAGCGGTTGGGAGTCCACCTGCCGATGCAGGGGACACGGGTTCGTGCCCTGGTCCAGGAGGATCCCACATGCCGCAGAGCGGCTAGGCCCATAAGCCATGGCCGCTGAGCCAGCATATCCGGAGCCTGTGCTCCGCAACGAGAGAGGCCACGACAGTGAGAGGCCCACATAACGCAAAAAAAAAAAAAAAAAAAAAAAGAAGAGACCAGAAGGCAACCCTCCCTGCCTTCTAGGCTTTTATATTCTATGGGAGTCAGATAAAAATCAAAGTAAGTACAATAGTGTGTTGGTCAGGAGTGTTATGGGGAAAAATCAGGAAAGGGGAAGTGAGATTTATGTGAGTAGATTTCTTCTATGTTGTATTGAATTGGTGCAGGTCAGGAACAGGACTTTTAGACTTACTTGACTTTGCCCTTAACCAATTATGTGTTCTTGCGTAAATTGCTTGCCATCTCTCAATTTTCATTTTTATAAAATTAATAGATTAAGATAATAGCTATTTTTTATTCATCATTTACTAATGTCGTTTAGTAGACACTGTTATGTAGATTAGCTCATTTACTCACAACCACCTTATGAGGTACTATGTATGTAGCGTTGTCTGCATTTGACAAGAGCAAACTCGGGCTTAGATTAAGCAACTCCTTTGAGGACATGCACCTCGTAATGGTAGAGGCCGGCTTCTAAGTCAAGTCTGACTGGTGCTTGCCAGTATCATTGGCTAGTACCTCTCACTGTGTTGGTTCCATTAGTTCCTCGAGCCTATGAACTTTAGGTCTTTATGAGGGTTTAGGGTCCTCCAGGGTCTTGCAGGGATGCCTGCCTCCGGGTCTGGTAGCAGCCTGAGAACGCGGGGAGGCTTGCGGTTCTGCCGCTGCACTCACCGCACCTCCAGCCTCCAGCTCGGCCGCTGGCCGCCTGCGGGGAGGAGGGGCCGGCACCTACCAGTCCCAGCATTCCGCGGGCGCCTACCCTCCCCGCGGAGGTCGCGGTCACGTGGGCAGGGACGGGACGACGTTCTGTTCCGCCGCGTCGGAGGGGTGCAGCTCAGCGTTGTGGAGCAGAAAGAACACTCTAAGGGCTCTCCTGACATTGACAGTCGACGATTTAAAACCCCGCTAGAATTTGTAAGTAAAATTTGTATACAACTTTTCCATGTTTTAATATTTGATCTGATACCTTCTTTTTAAATATCTTTCAGAAACGGTCCTTCCCCACCCCCACCTCCTTACCGCAAAAACCTTAAACGGAGCAGGTTGGAGGTATATTTTTGTTTTGGAGTGAAAAAAGAGAAACAGAATCATATAAACATTAAACAGAATAAGGTGGGAATAAATGTTTGGTTTGGACTTTGAGACGAGAAGCAGAATTCCTATAAGGTTCAAATGTAAACGGGAAATCTACCAGTGCAGGTGTTGATTACTCCCTTTACCTTCATGCTTAACAGGATCCCATCATTCGTCTTTTTAATCTTTATAAGATAGTGTCCGCGTTCCCCCGCCGCCGCCCCGCCATCCCTCACTTGCCACCCCTGCCTTTTAGCCTTTATGGTGCTAAAAAGAGAGAAGTTTTAGTAAGACCCTGCAATTACCAATTAATTACATATTATATATGTAGTCCCAATTGTATTTCATACCCGAGAAAGTTTACCCCTTTTTCCTTCCTTCAAAAAAGTTTACTCTCTACTTAATCAGTAGTGCTTAATTGTTAGACTTTATACACAGTTACAGAAATCAGTTAATCTGATTCAACACACTGTTTCAATTTTACCTGTCTTTAGGTTTTAAAACATTTTATTTTGGATCTATATGAGAGATCCTTTCCTTGTCTCTGTTAAGAATTAGGGCTGTGGCTGTTATCCGTATTTATCAGTTTTGTTTTTCAAGCACAGGATTACTATATAAATGGTCAGTGGGAAATAATCTAATTTAAAAAGGAACTTACTGGTAGAGGAACTAAAAATTTTCCTGGAATCCTTTGTGTGGATTAGAACGGTTTGAAAACTGACATTTGCTGTGAAAACTTTGGGAGTCTCTCCTGAGTACTGCTTATGCTGAATGCAGAGCCCAGAACTTGATTACCAGTTTTACTCTGGTTTATCGTAACCATAAGTGACTCAGTTCAGCTCTACTTCACTTGTTTTTCTTCCTAGTGTAGAGATAATACTAGCCTGAGAGCTTCTATAAGTAACAAATAAAGTAAGAAGAATTTAGCTAATTATTTGAGGATTATTGGGTATTTAAATAACGTATAGCGTCTTGTATGTAATTTATTTTTGCGTAGGCGGTAATTTTAAACTGTATACCATGGAAATCCACATTTCTCTGAAGTGCCACTTGAATTTCCTGAAGGAAAGTTTGCTGAGAGAAGCCTTGTCTGCTTTATGCTGTTTTTCATTTTTCATTTAGAATTTTAATTGTGTTAAAATTTCATTAATAGTCTATATTTTATAATGACTACTGTGTCCCACAAGAGATAAGTCAATATAGTGATTATACTTTATCGTAAGTTTTGCACAGCAAATCAAGCATTTGTGAATAAAGAAAGATGTCTCCAACATTGGTTATGAGCATAGACTTCGGAGTCAGAGCTGAGTTTGAATTCCTGTTCTGTCAATTTGTGGCTTGGGCAGGTTGCTTTATCTCTCTGAGCCCATTACCTCATCTTTAAAGTGGAGAGTCATAGGGTTATTTGGAATATTAAATGGGTTTAAGGACTCAATAAGTGGAAACAGTTATTACTAATTGGACTACTTTCTTCTTTACTAATGTTAAAGGAAGTGGCACATGGTTTTGATAATCAAAATAGAAAGGAAGAAAATTCACCAATTATTCCACTACCTGGACAAATCAAATTGTTTTTATTTTTATATACTCTTCTTTAGCTCTTGATCATGGGTGTACATAATGTAAATATAATAACATTTTTGCCAAAAGGCAAATTTAAAACATTAATTTGTAAACTTCTGAGGGTTTTGTTTTAATTATATAAATAGAGCTCTCTGGTTCTGCCTTTATTTTGATCTACTAGTGAAGAAACAGCAGAACTTTCCTTTAGCACAGTGTCCACTTGCTTTCCCCATTCCGAAAAATAAAACGTCTAGTTGCACTTTTACTTAACAGTTCAAATAATAATAAACACATCCTGAGACTTCTTTTGTGCCCCCATAGCGGTAAGTGCTGCACATTATCACTTTAACCCTCATAATGCTTCTTTCATCTGGGTAGTTATTCCATTTTGTGGTTAAGAAAACCAGGGAAATAGAGCAGAGTTCACCAAGTCAGGTGCTGGAGCAGTCATTCAGGCCTAGGCAGTCTGACTTTAGAGGACTGTGCTGGGAGGATTTCATATTTATAGATTCACTATATGGATGTTGAGTCATATATGTAGGCAGGAGATGGTCCTGCAGGCTGACTTAAACTTCTTTGTATAAGAGTAACAATATTTGTACTTTATAACTACCATGACCACCACATGTAAAAAAAATTTTGTAGGAAAACAAGAGTAGGGAAGTGTTCAGTGCCTTAACAGATGAGGCATTCACCTATAGTTTTATTAGTTGTGGCAGTAAAAATATAATTTATGCACAAGTTATTAAGAGTAAATTTTCCCTTTTTTTATTAGGGATAGATATAGTAAACATAGGGTTTATAGTGATGGAAAGCTAACTCTTCTTCATTAAAGCAGTGTTTCATGTTTCTTAAATTTTATAGTGAGCATCAGAATCATCTGGTGAGCCTGTTAAAACAAATTCCTGCACCAGACCCTCAAAGATTCTAGTCTGGTAGGTCTGGGGTGGGTCCCAAGAGTTTGCATTTCTAATAGGTTCCCAGGTGATGCTAATGATTTCCAGCTAATGAGTTTAGTAAGGAAACAAATAATAGTGGGGGTTGTCCAAATTGTTGACCCGATGGTGAAACCCCAGTAGCAATGAGCACCCAGCTCTTGTTTTTAAACACTATCCTCTGATAAAAGGAACTAGGATTTTTTTTTTTTTTTTTTTTTTTGAGCCGTACTTGATTCCAGGTCTGAGTCAGGGAAAATACAAGGTGAGCCTGGAACATCTTGTGGTGCTTGAAATTAAGTAAATGCTCAAAAAGGTTTGGGAGCTTGTTGAAAGGACACAGGAGGAACTTGAAGGAGCTTGATGGCCAAAGTTGGAACAACCTGAGTAATAAAATGAGTAATGGTACTACTGGATTTTAACCCATAGAATAAAGTAAAGTAAGTGGCCATGAGTCCATACTGACATAGTTGATAAATAAATAGAATTCAAGAAGGGACAGCTCTTTCTTAGAGAAGAATTCCAATGAGTAAACATGGTAAAAAGGAAACAAAATCACTATTAGACAAACAGCCGCGTAGTAATTATTGCAGATAAAATCTACCTATAATACTGGTAGGTGAAATTTTGAGGAAAATCAGGGTATTTGCATAGTCTCAAAATATCTCCCCAATATAATTATTAGCTACAAAGGAAAAATAGTAACTTGACAGTGGAGATACTGTGTTAACCAACTGATTGAGGTTAACATCACCAGTAATAAGACATACAGACATCATGACCCCAGTGATATGATGCACTTAGAAGGACTCAACATTATTTCTGTGGTATTATTCTTGCCAAAAATGCATAAACTCTTTATCTTTCTACTCACAAATTGAGGGACATTCTACAAAGTAACTGGCTAGTACTTTTCAAAAGTGTAAAGGTCACAAAGACCAGGGAAAGTCACAGATAATTAGAGACAGAAACTGTCACGGATTGGAGACTCAGGAGAATTGACAACTAAATGCAGTGGTGGATCCCAGATTGGACTATGGAACAGAAAAGGGACATTAGTGGAGAAACTGGTACAATTCGAGCAGTCTGTAGTTTAGTTAATTGACTTGTACCAATGTTAATTTCTTGGTTTTGTAACTGTATTTTATGAGTTGTTGACTTTAGGAGAAACTGGGTAAAGGGTATAAGGAACTCTCTGCACTATTTTTGCAACTTTTCTACAAGTTTAAAATTCGTTCAAAATAAAACATTTAATAACAATGTGCTGGCTTCCTGTAGATACTAAAGATGATTAGAGGAGTTGAGCTAAAACTGGGAATTAGTTATGCCACCCACTGTTGGAAATCGTAGCAAACTCTTTGATCTTTGTGTGTTGCTTTTTGCCTCTGCGTGGGTCAGCCTAAATGTGAAATGCAAATCGAGGGAGTAAGAAGGGTAAGAAGGAAAGGAAATTTTTTCTCTATCCTCAGAAAAAATTTATATCTGAACTGCTCCAGACATCCAGTCCCTATATAAGAAACAGTTCCCTAAGAAAGTAAGTGGAGTGCTTTTTGTTTCTAGTTTTTAGTACTTTCTCAACCTCCCCTTCAAAAATATGGAATAAGTACTATTTAGTGAAAACACTGGGAAATGAGTGGGAAATCTTGAAAATAATAATCCTGGCATATTATGACAATGGATATGGTGCAGAGGCGTGGGCAAGACTTAGATACTTAGTTTTCAACACAGACACAAATAGCTGATACAAGTATATAAATACCTAACCTTAGCACTAGGTCTCACTGTTGAAAACTGCATATTAACTTTAAAGGTTTGGCTGCTGGTGTTTTAAATTGAAACTGTAGATAGAATTTGAACCATGGACTTTTGTCCATTGGGGCAAAGTAGATTGAAGTGCACCAGTAAAATTTTAAACCAGTTGTTCCCCTTTATGGAATGCCAGCAATGCACACACACACCTGTTATGTTTGTCAGTTCCTTTTTTTTTTTGTTATTTTTATTTTTGGCTTCGCCGCAAGGCTTGTGGGATCTTAGTTCCCCAAGCAGGGATTGAACCCAGGTCCTCGACAGTGAGAGCTCGGAGTCCTAACCACTGGACTGCCAGGGAGTTCCCTGTTTCTCAACTCCTGGGTGACTCAAGATCATATTTTTTGTTTGGCTTATCTATTTTCGTAAGAGGGAACAGTGTGTGTGCTCAACAGTGTTGAAGATTGTGCCTTCTCTCTGTGATCTCAAGACTGCCAAATTAAAAGTAGTTCCTCACAAAACAGGCTGAAACCTTTTTTCAGGAGCATGTATTTTCATAATATATTTTAAGCAAAGAATTATTTTAGATTATGTGAATTTAAAAAGAAGAGTGATTCTTTTTTTTCATACTCCTTAATCTCCCAACATCTAAATTCAGAACTAGTTAATGAAATATGAAGCTCTTGAGATTTCACTTCGTGTGTGAAACTTATCAGAGAAGCTGTCTCATACAAAAAATAGTTTTGATTATTGAGTAGTGTTAGAATAAATTATTCCATGGGAGAAAATATTTAAAATGGAAATGCAAGAAAATTTAGAGCATTTATATTTTTTCTATGTGTCTGTTCTTTTGATTTTATATATCATATGAGGACTTGGCTGAGGCTGAAGTTTAAGTGATATATTTGCCTGGAGCAGTCATCCCAGTCCTGACTCAATCTGAAACTTATATTATCCTATCACTAAAAAGAACAAGAGGGACTTCCCTGCTGATGCAGTGGATAGGACTCCAAGCTCCCAATGCAGGGGGCCCAGGTTCGATCCCTGGTCAGGGAACCAGATACCACATGCATGCCACAACTAAGGAGCCCAGCTGTCACAACTAAGACCCATTGCAACCAAATAAATAAATATTCTAAATAAATAAATAAAAAGAACAAGAGAATTTTTGTTTATCAGAGGCAGATTTGAGCTAGCTTACTAACATCAATTCAGGAAATAGCGAAGAATGATACAGACTCAATATTTAGAGATGCTAATTATTTAATATGTATTAAGCTGCCATCATTAATAGTGTAAATTTCACTGGTTTGAATAGAACTGCATTTTCTATTTTGATGTTAAAGTGCTTATTTTCTAAATTTTCCTCTAATAAATCTACAGGATGAAACTTAAATATACTTTAGTTCTCATACACAAAAAGTCTGATCTGGGAAGTCCCTGTTGGTGCAGTGCTAAGGACTTGCCACTTTCACTGCCAAGGCCCAGGGTCAATTTCTGGTCGGGGAACTAAGATCCCACAAGCCACGCAACGCAGCCCAAAAAAAAAAAAAAAATCTGATAGAAAATATTTGTGAAAAAAAATTCAGAAAGTTCCAAAAAGCAAAACTTGAACTTGCTGTGCTCTGGCAGCTATTTACATAGCATTTACATTACATTAGGTATTATAAGTAATCTTGAGATGATTTAAAGTATACAGCAGGATGTGCATGGGTTATATGCAGATACTACGCCATTTTATGTAAGGGACTTGAGTGTCCCTCTGGTCCTTGCATTTTGGTATCTGTGGGTGGTCCTGGAATGAATCCCCCACTGATACTGAAAGATGACTGTATAGCATTTATGTGGTAGGGAAGCCCTTTAAATTTGTTTTTTGCCCACTGTTGTTGGCTGCAAGGTTCGCTTGAAGATAAGGACATTCCAACTTCTGTGGGCCTTCCTGAATTTCCTGTGATCTCTACAGGCAGTCTTTTTATATCTATCGAAAAGCTCTTAGCCTTTACCTAAAGCATTGGTTCCAATCTGGATTCCCTCGACATCTGGAAGCTCTGTAAGATTTTTCTCTCTGTATGTATAGTATTTGGCATTGGGCCTAGTACGTGGCAGTTTCCTCAGTAACTTAAACAATAATCAGTTGAGTAATGGTGGTTCCCAAGGTATTTTTTGCATTTCTACCAGCCTGGTGGTAATCATACATTTACCTCAGATCAACCACTTTTTTTTTTTTTTTTCCCCCAGATCAACCACTTTCGACTTAAGCTAATGGAGTTGAGGAAGGAAACAAATCCAGAGTAGCCGAAATCTCTCTGACTTTATGTTATAGGCATTTTGAATATTATCTGTAATTTAAAATATTGAAAATTTCTAAATCAGGGCTATTAACACTAGTTTTTTTCTTGTTTTTATTAGAAGTTCTGATTGGCAGACCTACATGTCTAATTAATAAAATGAGAAAACGAAGTTATTACAAGAATGGTAGTTGTTCAGGGATCCTTCCATATTGAGATCTGGGGAGGGGGGTGCCAGGAATAAAAATTGCCTTTGATGGTAAAATGATTAGGAACCATTCATGCCCAATGGTTCTGAACCATTCCTTTGGGAATCTAAAAGTGTGTACAGTTGACCTTTGAACAACACAGTTTGAATTGTGTGGGTCCACTTACATGCAGATTTTTTTCAACAATAAATATTTCAGTACTACACGGTCTGTGGTTGATTGAATCCGAGGATGCAGAACGATGGCTACAGAGGAACTGCATATACGAAGGGCTGACTGTAAGTTACATGCAGATTTTTGATTACTTGAAGGTTGGTACCCCTAACCCCCACGTTGTTCAAGGATCAGCTGTACTCTCTTTCCAGAAAAAAATGCACATGTGTACATAAAAAATTTTATATGTAATTTCAGGGGATTTAGGACTCCCTGAAATGTATCCTGGATTTTTTTGTGTGAAAGTGGAAAATTATGGGAGAGAGTTTCTCCCACCCCCACTTTAATATAATACACACAATTGAAGAGTATCCTGTAACTTTGCAAATAGCTTATGAAAGGGTTTTCTAAAACTCAACAGTCACTGCTTCAGAAAGGCAGTGTCTTATAGTGGTTAAGAGTACAGGCTCTGGAACCAATCTTCTTGAATTCAAATACTGATTTCTCTACAAAGACCTGTGTGGCTCTGGGCAAGTTGCTCAGCCTCTCTGTTTCTTTAACTATAGAGTGGATTATTGTAAGAATTACATGAGTTAATAGATGTAAAATGTATTACATGTATTAGAACAGATAGTGACGCTCAATAAGTATTAGCTATTATTATTAAGTATTATTATCTTGGGGACTTCCCTGGTGGTCCAGTGGTTAAGACTGCAATTCCACTGTAGGGGGCGCAGGTTCAATCCTTGATTGGGAACTAAGATCCCCATATGCTCCATGCGTGGCCAAAAAAAAAAAAAAAGTATTATTTCAGAGATGGAGTTTTTCTGTTGAATATCTGGCCAAGTGAAGTTCTTTTCCATTAGGTAGCCTAATGGAAAAATTAATTCCATTAATTAACATTAGGTAGGCCTCTTTTACCTTATTTCTTTTTTCTTTCCATAGAGATTTTTAAAAATTGAAGTATAGTTGATTTACAATATATTTTCTGTTACTTTATTTCCATGAAGAGATAGTTGCTTCCAATATTATGAGAAAAACAAAGATCCATGTCTTTCTGTAGGACTCCTGTTTTCCTCAGTCACCCACTTTGCCTCTGAGCAGAGTAACTGCTCCTGGTCTTCTTGTCCACAGGGTGAAAGTTGGTTTTGCCTATTAATCTCTTTTTCTAGCCCACTGCTATTTTCCACTCTTTTCTTTTTTTAATTATAAAATATTGAATAGAGATTGGGATTAACGTATACACACTACTATATATAAAATAGATAACTAATAAGAACCTACTGTATAGCACAGGGAACTAACTCTATTCAGTACTCTGTAATGATCTATTTAGGAAATGAATCTAACAAAGAGTGGATATATGTAGATGTATAACTGATCCACTTTGCTGTACACCTGAAACTAACACAACATCGTAAATCACCTGTACTCCAATAAAAATTAAAAGTTAAAGTAAAAATGAAGACAGAAGTAGAAAAAAATAAAATATTGAATAGAGATTATGTAAACTACTATGATGCATTCTTGTACCTCCAGCCATTCAAAGAAAAAATGTTTACAGTTATCTTTGAAATACTCTGTATGCCTTTCTCAACCCCATTCCCTTCCCTATCCCATCAAAGGTAATAGTTATCCTTGTACTTATCCTTTTCTTTTTAGCTTTATTGCATTTATTCCTAAGCAATATATTGAAACTTTATGTAAATGGAAACTATATAAGAGAGTGAGTATGTGTGTATTCTTCTGCTACTTGCTCTTTATATTTCAGCTCAATATTCTTGAGTTTCATCTATGTCTGTGTGGGACTATCTCAATTTTTTTAATCCATTCTACTGTCTTGGGCATTTTGGTTGTTATTTTGCTGTTATACAAAGAACTACCTTGAATATGTTTATTCATGTTTTTAAATAAACGTGTAATTTTCTCTAGGGTAGTTACCTGAGACTACTCTCAGGTAATTACTGAGTTACAGGAAGTGCACATCCTCAGCTTTACCTGATAATGCCAAATTAATTCCAAAAGTGGTTATACTAATTTATGCTCCTAGTGTTAGGGTATAAGGAGTCTCATTGTTTATTCATTCAAGAAATGTTTATTGGGTATGTACAGCAGTAAATAAAAACAAAACACCCTACTCTTGGAGTTTAGGTTTTAGTAGAGACAAATAGCTAAAATATTTAATATCAAAATGGTACATGTTTTATGGGAAAAAAAGTAAAGAAGAGAAGGGGATATTATCTTACTGCTGTCAGAGCCATATGGGGATTAGAGACTATAAGAGGATGAAGTATAACCAGGAAGCTCTGGGCTCCATGTGGTGATTGACATAAAAAGAGGTACAGGTGTGATGAGATTGGTTGGTCCTCAGGCTTTCAAGCAGATAATGGTAGTGAAGCTTGTGAGGCTGGGGGGGGGGTAGTTCGAGAATCTTGCCAGGAGTATTTTCAGGAAGGAATGAGTTAGGAGGCTGGTAATAGGTGATCTTATTCTGAGCATTTAGTGCTTTGGAGCCCTGTTTTGACTCCCCTCTTGCCCATTGTGGTTTGGAGGATGAGGGGAGGGGTGGTCTTGTCGGGAACATATGGAACACTAGATTGCTCTTGATTCAGGAATACTTGGAGCTCTAGTCTTGCTTAACTCTTGAAGATAGAGAAATGAAGGTTGGGGGAAGGCCATGCTTCATTCTGAGCATTTGGAGCTTAGGGAATGGAGCTTTAGCCAACAGAGATGTGGAGTTTGAGGGGAGGGTAGTCTTGCCTAGAGTATATAGAGCCCACATTGTCAAACTTGTTAATTTTTGCCGGTCTGGTGGATGTGAAATACAGTATCTTGTTGTGGTTTTAATTGAATTTCCCCTTTTCTTTCTAAAAACCCAAAATTCTATACCTTTTCAATGTCAGACTTAGTCATATAACTTTACTACTAACTTCTGTGATAAACCCCACAATCATGTGGGTTTTATTCATCATCTATTTGTTTCATGTACTAGACATCCAAGATTTCCCAGTTCAACAACTGAAACTTTTACTGTAGTGGCTCTTGACAGTAGACCCTCAGGGAAATCTGTTATACTCTATGTTGTCACCACAAAGGTCAGGAACCCTACTTTCTGTTCACTCTGCCTGAGGAGCTGAGTTGGTAATCTTCATGCATACTGTCACCTAACCTCAAAAAACACATCAGTGTATCTACACTGATTCTATCCCACCCCATCCGGGGCTCCCATCAGACTATTGACCCCAGGTTGCAGCACTGGCAGAGGCTGCTCTTCAGTTGTCTTTTAAAGTTGCCGTTTTAAAATCTGAGAATCACAGCTGCTATTGATAGTCTGTAAGGAAAATGCTTTGGCTGATCACAGCTAAGGGTTATAACTCCCTCTGCTTTTCAGGTTATATCTTTTTTTTTTTTTTTCGCGGTACATGGGCCTCTCATCGTTGTGACCTCTCCTGTTGTGGAGCACAGGCTCCGGATGCGCAGGCTCAGTGGCCATGGCTCACGGGCCCAGCTGCTCCGCGGCATGTGGGATCTTCGCGGACCGGGGCACAAACCCGTGTCCCCTGCATCGGCAGGCGGACTCTCAACCACTGCGCCACCAGGGAAGCCCCAGGCTATATCTTTATACAGTTTTAACACTCACATCTTCCCCAGTGTCCCTTAGTGCTCTCACAGGATCAGGCCTCAGAATTCACAAAAGAACACTGGAGAAAGGCAGACTATATATTGTGCTCTGGTGATCTGTGGCACTTCCTAGGTGCCTGTCTAGTTGTTCCATGCATCCTGCTCTACCCTACCTTGTTTACTTGTTACATTCAGTGTCATGAAGGAGTACAAAGATGATGAAAGCATCTGTAAATTCCAACTGATTTACTATATATTTTCCAAGAATAGCTCAGGACCGTGCCTTAATTGCCTTCTTAAACTTAAAATGCATATGAGCCTATAAAGGCAGATGTGGACAATGAGACGTGTCCCTTGTGTTTTCTTTTTCAGCCTTCAAAAGGATTTCATCCAACTTCCTATGGTTAGTTATTAAGAATATTATCTAATAATTTTGTAAGCTTTTCCCTGCATGGATTGAAGTCTGTTTTAGAAGGCTGTCACCATTGTTAATGTTATCCCACCCATTATGGGAGAACTATATATACGGCACCCATTTCACAGAAGAGAGACAAGAAATCTCAAAGTTTTACCACATTAACCATGATTATACAGACCTTATTATTCCCAAAGTTCCAAAGGAGTAGGAAAAAGAAATATATAGTCCTAAAATAAAGCTAATACAAACCTTAAATGAACCAAAATCCTCCCTGTTGCCCAATCAAGCATAAGAATAACTCCCAACAGATAAATTGGTTTGAACCCATATGAAGTTGTTATGGGGAAACCCATGAGACAATTCTCATCCAAATGCATGTTTCTAATAATATTGTGAGCAACTCAAAGCCCACATGAGTCGTCTGAAGTTTTATTATTTACAGGTATGTGAAGCATTCCCAGACCCTTCAACCAACTCAACAGCAGCTACTTCCCTGTGACTGGGTCCTGATTAAGGTCCTCCCAAGAAAGACTTCATTGGATCCACGCTCAAGAGGACTCTGCCAGGTTTTCCTGACCCCTCTACATCGCTATAAAGTGCCAAGGCCTTAAGACTTGGGTACGTGTATTACAACGGCAAGAGTGCCAGCGCCCACCAAAGACCCATTGGACCTGTCAGCTCCTCTGTTTCACCAAGCAGACATAATAACTTACCAGCAAAGCAGAGTAAGCCAGATGCCTCTGCATGATACCACCAGCTGATAACACACAAGAAAAAATAATTAACTTAGACTAGAACCCTATCTTTTCTTGAGAAGCTGGAATTTAAAGGAGCTATTCTGAGATCTGTGCTGTTAGTAAGTGACTGATAACATAGACTGGATCAGTCCCTGAGTTCAGAGACTGGGTTGCAAGTGAGTGAAAAATAGACAACGAAATCTTGAAGAATTGCACAGAGGTGCAAGCCACATTTTACCCTCTCCAAGTAATGGTGGTTGGACTGAGAAAGTGCTAAACCAAACCTGTAATAGGACTGGTTGTTTGGGTGTCTCTCTTTATCATTGTTGCCTCTTACAGTTACATTGCTTTCTGTGTTGTCTCTCTAGGTCCCAATGTTCTCAGATAATTCACATTGCCCTGACTGTGGACAGCAGTGGTTCCCTAGTTTAGAACTAGGCCACTGGTTGTACCAAACTGAACTGGTTGAGAATGAATGTTACCAAGTATTCTTAGACCGTATTAACAGAGCTGATTATTGCCCTGAGTGTTATCCTGATAATCCTGCTAATAGAAGCCTTGTTCTTCCTTGGTCTTTCCCACTTGAGTGGGCTCCCCAAAATCTTACCAGGTGGACCTTTGAAAAAGCTTGCCACCCATTTCTTCTGGGTCCTCCACTGGTTAGAAAAAGGATACATGACTCTAGAGTTGCTGGTTTTAACCCTGCATTACAGTTAATCCTGACCAGAACAGATAAAACCTTGAACAAAAAACTTGGCCAAAGCAAATAACTTCTGAAACAGTCAAAATCATGGAGACTCTAGAGGGTTTTGTACTAGTAGCCCAAGGAAGATGGAAAAATGACTCCTTTCTATATCTGATCCAGACTGTCACTACTCTGGGAAACTGCTTAAATTGTTGTTGGATCTGCTTCCAGGGTCTGTGCATCTCTTCTTCAGCATGAATTTAATCAGTATTCCAAGCCAGATTGTTCATCTAGAACCTGACTAATCCATATCTCCTATGTTTTGAAATTAGCTTACTCCTAAAAATCTCCACAGCCTAATTATTGACGTTATTATGACATGGTAGTCCTGGAGGAGAAGCCCCATACTGTGTGTACTTTCATTATATTCTAGTGAAAACTTTTCTGGGAAAGCATCCTTGTAGCTGAATTCTAGATTATTCCAGTAAAACAACTAAACATTTTAATAATAAACTATATTGTTCTAAATTCCACCTCTTAAATATTAATCAGTGATAATTATATATATATATATATAAAATTTATTCATATATAACCATTTATTCATCATTGGCTCTATTTAGCTCATCCTCAGTGTGGCTATGACGTTATCCATAACTGGTCACTGTCAGAGGAATCACATTCAGTCAGGCAGCACCTATATAGGCGACAATAAAAACATGCAGAAATGCCTCTGTCTACACCTCCTTGGCTCTACATAAGCAAGGACTATCCTGTCTTTGTGATGACTGAACTTAGAATGTCCTCCCCTGGCAATGGAAAAGTACCTGTCCTAGGAGATAGGTGACGAAAGGAGTTACCCAGCTTGACTGCATATATATTATGAACAGTTTAGGGGAAGCATTTTTCTTAGAACTAAGAAGGTCTTACCTGACATTGGCCTCATTCTGGCCTTCACTTGTTCATAAGAATCATGAAACTAGAGTTCAGGTTAAGAAACTTAGAAAACATCTCAGAGGCCACTGAACAATTTAAAAATTCCACTTAAGATTCTAGATAATCCAGTGCTTGTGTAGCAACTCAACAATGTTCTCAAGGCCCCAGGTTCTTGCTATCTTTCCCCTCTGGGATCTTTAGCATATTGGCTTTTTGTCCTCATAGTTCTCACCGAGTACAATGTAGCTTGTTGCTGCTCCAGACATTTCAGTCCCAGTCAAAGCCTGGAAGTAAGGAGCAAAAAGCTTTCTCCTTTCAAGTCTGTGTCTTTTATTTGGGAAGAAGATCTTTCTCAAAAGTCCCTCACAGATTTTTTCTTACATCCTTGATTCACAAAGGAACCTGGGAAACCTGGCAGAGGGGAATGGAGTTGCACTGCCTGGGTAGGACACATTGTCTCCCCTAATAAAATCAGGGCTCTTTTAGGAAGGAAGAAGTAAGGAATGAATGGCTGTTTGTATGCAACAAATCATGCCTGCCACATGTTAAAAAGTCACTTGTTAGTCTGCTTAAAGAATGTACCCCAGAGATCTGCCCTGTATCTGCCTTATGTCTGTCATGATGGAAGTTCTCTTCTGTTCTATTGCTGAATAAACTGTGTGGACTGCTAAATTGAGTGAAGACTAATTAGTTTATCATTTACCATTGGTTAAGAACTACACTATCCTAAAGCTCTTTCTAAAAAGTGAAAATTTACTTTGAGGTATTGCTTTTGAGTGTGGTGTTATGATCAATATTATTGTCTCCTAAACTTTTTCAGACACATACCAAAAAGCACTACATGTGTGCAATTTTAAATATCGGCAAAATAGAGAAAGGGTCTTTGTTTTAACCAATCTCATTCTTAAATAGTGAGGACATATTAAATGGATTTATACAATTGGTTTTCAAATCAGTGCCTGGGTGAGCTTGTCAGAAATGCAAATTTTCCGATCTTACAGAAATTTTTATTCCTTAGATTGCTTGTGGGGCCCAGGTAGCTACATTTTACAAATAGTGCCTCAGGAGATTCTTATGCAGGTACTCTATGAACTATACTTTGAGAAATACCATAGCAGCATATCCAGGGTATTTAGTTATCTGGCTTAAAAGAATAGGAAATGAGGGATTCCCTGGTGGCGCAGTGGTTGAGAGTCCACCTGCCAATGCAGGGGACACGGGTTCGTGCCCCGGTCTGGGAAGATCCCACATGCCGCGGAGCGGCTGGGCCCGTGAGCCATGGCCGCTGGGCCTGCGCGTCCGGAGCCTGTGCTCCGCAACGGGAGAGGCCACAACAGTGAGAGGCCCGCGTATCACAAAAAAAAAAAAGAATAGGAACTGAATACTCATAATACTGTAAGGTAGTGATAGTTATTGTACTTTGCCGGTGACATATAAAGAGGTTTCACATCAGAGTGAAGGTCACTGCTGATATTTCAGGTTGTAACTCAGTCATTTTTCTCAACTGTGAGGAGGGCTCTATTGTAGCCCTCCTCAAAAACAGTTCTGTGTGTTGTCATTATAAGGTATGTGAGTATATAGGCAAGAGAAAGGAATCAAAAATGCTAATTTTAATATTACATTAAGAAGGGTACTTTGCCTTCATACATGATTATCATTACATACCTGATATATGGTCAGCTCTCAGAACTAACATCATGGGGTAGAGTTCATAAAATTGAGCAAGGGAAAAAATTTAGAAAGCTTTGTAGCTTTTCAGCTTCGGTCTTTTTAAGTATGACTTTACTTGGCTTAAAATATTGCAGATTATTCTAAAATACTCTACTTCATAGTTATGAATAATGAATTTTAAAGTATAAGTGTATTCTTAAAATTCTCATGACAATTGATTCACTGTTTTGGATTATATGAGCCATAATAATCTATACTTCTGTACTGTAGGAGAGATGATAATTACTTACACGTAATGGTGGCCATTTCTAGACTTCTAGAACTACTCTCTGTTATTTTAATGCAGACCTAGGAGTGGAAGTTTAATGGAAACAGGCAACTGGAAAGTACCTACTAAAGCAGAGTCTGTCTTGAGTTGTGCGTGACTAAGTTAAGATTCATCTCTAAGTTGTAGGAGAAGGTAGCCCAGGCAGACAGGCACGCAAGAAAGAATTCCATGACATCCAAAGTGTATGTGGCAATCAGCAGAATACAGGTATCTGTAAAAGTGAGTTGAGCCATACCCCTTCTATCTCTTCAGTCTCCTCTGGCAGCCCTTGAGTCTCCATGGAAGCTTGGGAACACAGCTTGAAAACTACTTGTTATAGAGGAAAAATAATAGCTTTGGAGCCAGCTGACCTAGGTTTGTCTTCTGATTCTGGCACTATTAAATGACCTTGGGCATTTTAACCTTTCTGTATCCAGTTTCTTCATCTGTGAAATAGGTTATGTAGTAATACCTACCTCATACTGTTGTGAGGTTTAAATGTGGTAACATACGTCAATCATATGGCATGTAGTACGTCTTTAGGACTAGGAAGGGTATAAGAGAATGAGGCAGAAGTTAGAACTAGGGATGAGGGAGAGTCTTAGTTTTAGAACAGGGATTAAAGCCAATTGTTAGAACTTGATGCTGAATTGTTAAAAACTTCTTAAATCCTTCCTGGTGAAGAACAAGATTAATCTTGGGACTGAGGTCGATCCTGTAATTATGTATGTCAAATGGTCTTAGATGTAAAGATTAAGAGGCCTGGTGGGATGAATGACCCAAGGCAAATCATTGTCATATTTTTTAGGCCCATTTATAATCATAATTGTGGTAGATGTAGTTGCTACATGATTTATTATATCACTTGAGACTTTCACAACACCAAAATAAGCAATTTGAGAAGAGTTGAAGAATATGTGCAAATTTACCCAGGTCATATGTGCTAGAGTCACAATTCAAATATAGAATCAGGATGCCTTATAGTATGTTTATGATACATATATATATTTTTTACTAGTTGTGTGTTCTTGGGTAAGATTCTTAACATCTCTATATCTCAGTTTCCTTATCTGTAAAATAGAAGGAATATTAATAGTCCATACATCATAAGACTGAGGTTTCCAGGATGGAGTAGGTTGGGTGAGGTCCTACTGCTCTCCCAGCTCTGATTTTGTTCTCATGGGTAGCTTTTCTTTGTCCTATCTCTTCTCAACTGGATATGACAAAATGTATAGGAGGCTGTGGTTGAAGTGTGCCTCTGTAACATAAGTTCATTGTTTGTGGGCTCAGAGTTACCATTACAGGCCTTTCCTTTTTTTTTTTTCTTCTGAATTTTATTTTATTTATTTTTTTATACAGCATGTTCTTATTAGTTATCCATTTTATACATATTAGTGTATATATGTCAACCCAATCTCCCAATTCATCATACCACAGGCCTTTTCTTTTGATTTTTACTTTTCCTCACAGAAGCTAATATATTTTTATTTGATTACTCATTTAAAAAATATATTAACATCAATCATATAGAAAAGTGCAGGAAATAACATTCACCTATGTACCCAGGTCTAAAATACATTAACTTAGGAAAGATATCCCATGCTCTTGGATTGGAAAAATTAATATTGTTAACATGGCCATACTACCCAAAGCAATCTACAGATTTAATGCAATCCCTACCAAATTACCCATGACATTTTTCACAGAAATAGAACAAATAATCCTAAAATTTATATGGAACCATAAAAGACCCAGAATTGCCAAAGCAATCCTGAGGAAAAAGGGAAAAGTAGAAGGCATAAGCCTCCCAGACTTCAGATGATACTACAAAGCTACAGTAATCAAAATGGCATGGCATTGGCACAAAAACATATATGGATCAATGGAACAGAATAGAGAGCCCAGAAATAAACCCACACACCTATGGTCAATCTTCAACAAAGGAGGCAAGAATATACAATGGGAAAAAGACAGTCTCTTCAGCAAGTGGTGTTGGAAAAGTTGGACAGCCGCATGTAAATCAACGAAGTTAGGACACACCCTCATACCATACAGAAAAATAAACTCAAAATGGCTTAAAGCCTTAAACATAAGACATGACACCATAAAACTCCTAGAAGAGAACATAAGCAAAACATTCTGACATAAATCATACCAGTGTTTTCTTAGGTCAGTCTCCCAAGGCAATAGAAATTAAAACAAAAGTAAACAAATGGGACCTAATTAAATCTACAAGCTTTTGCACAGCAAAAGAAACCATAAACAAACCGAAAAGACAACCTACAGAATGGGAGAAAATATTTGCAAATGATGCGACTGACAAGGGCTTAATTTGCAGAATATACAAACAGCTCATACAACTCAACAACAAAAAAAAACTCAATTGAAAAATGGGCAGAAGACCTAAATAGGCATTTCTCCAAAGAAGACATGTAGATGGCCAAGAAGCACATGAAAAGCTGCTCAACATCACTAATTATTCGACAAATGCAAATCAAAACTACAATGAGGCACCACCTTACACCAGTCAGAATGGCCATCATTAAAAAGTTTACAAATTTTAACAAATGCTGGAGAGGGTGTGAAGAAAAGGGAACCCTCCTACATTGTTGGTGGGAACGTAAGTTTGTGCAGCCACTATGGAAAACAGTATGGAGGTTCATCAGAAAACCGAAAAAGAATTACCATATGGTCCAGCAATCCCACTCCAGGGCATATACCCAGACAAGACTATAATTCAAAAAGATAGGGAATTCCATGGCGGTCCAGTGGTTAGGACTCCGTGCTTTCACTGCCGAGGGCCCAGGTTCAATCCCTGGTCGGGGAACTAAGATCCTGCAAGGTGCATGGCATTGCAAAAACAAAAAGATACATGCACCCCTATGTTCATAGCAGCACTGTTCACAATAGCCACGACATGGAAACAACCTAAATGTCCATTGACAGATGAATAAAGAAGGTGTACCTATATACAACAGAATACTGCTCAGCCATAAAAAAGAATGAAATAATGCCATTTGCAGCAACATGGATGGAACTAGAGATTCTCATACTAAGTGAAGTAAGTCAGAAAAAAAAAGACAAATACCATATAATATCACTTATATGTGGAGTCTAAAATATGACACAAATGAACTTATGTACGAAACAAAGACTCACAGACATAGAGAACAGACTTGTGGTTGCCAAGGGGGAGGGAAGGTGGAGGGAGGGGTGGAGTGGAAGTTTGGGGTTAGCAGACGCAAACTATTATATACAGAATGGATAAACAACAAGGTCCTACTGTATAATACAGGGGACTATATTCAATATCCTGTGATAAACTATAATGGAAAAGAATATAAAAATGTATATATATGTATAACAAATCACTTTGCTGTACAGAAATTAACACAACTGTAAATCAACTATACTTCAATTTGAAAAAATAGATAAAATGCGCTAACATTTTGCCACATATACTTTTTTTTCTTTTTTTTAGAGGCTTTACAGGTACAGTTGAAACCGATTCTTGTTCTCATCCTATTCCTGTCCTTTCCTCCATAGAAGCAAGCATATATCCTTTCTGTTCATGTGTTTAAACAATGTACAGAGCAATAAAATAGTTGAACACTTTCAAAATTTTATTACTCAGTAACATTCATATATAAACATGTATTATGCATCAATCTGTAGAGATAACCTTACAACATTTAATTTTATGTGTTGGAGTCTGCTAAACTTGGTTGTATTACTGCAGTGCAAAGGTCATTCCATATACCAGACAATGAACACCTACCAGGCTGACAAAACATTACCACTGGTACATTGAGATGGAGCAGAAAAGGTGCATCTTAAAGACAGAGCACAGGGTAGCCACAACAGAAGAAGAGGCACTGAGGCAAATTTGTGTCCCTCTTCAGGGAGGTCTCAGGATATCGAAATAGTAGGCATCCCTCAGCCTACTATCTGTTGATTTTCTCCAGTTATGGAGAATGCAGCCTTACTACTTTAACCTGGCTCACGCCCTCATGGAGACAGTTAAAGCAAAACAATAAGTTTTGGTGCAGATTTCAGGGTCACAGAGAAGTGGAGATAACTACCAGTGATAAGGCTGTTTTCTTTAAGTGGAAAAATGAATCATAACCTCCATAAATGGGGCACTGAAAACCAACATTTCACAATTGAACTTGAAAGGGATTCACTTCATCAGTTCCTTTTTGCAAAAGATACCATCAAAGGTATTTTTTTTTTGGACATTCTTATGGAGTGGTTTTTCCTACAGCTGCAGAAAGTCTCCAACATGCCTATTTTCCATCAGCATGAGGCTCTGCCTCACTTCTATTACACAGTCCAGAGATTCCTAATGTATACATTTCCTGGTATTGATTGGACACTGTTGAAAAGATTGACCTGCCTCTGGAATAGTGGCCTCCAGATCTCCCAGATACCCCACCATGTGACTTTTTGTGAGGATGTGTCAAGAACCTCTGTGTTTGTACCACTTCTTCCTTGTAGCCTCGAGGGACTACGTTTTGGCTATGTACAACGATGTTACAAAGGGTCTGAGTGAAATGGGCTATAGGAATGATGTGTGCCTTGTGACAAGAAAGGTGTATATTGAACATTTGCAAGATTATTGAAATATCTCTCATGATTTCTTTGCAGACTGCTTATTGACCACAACCCCGTTTCCAAGTAATACGTTTTTTACAGCATTCAGTTGTTATTTGAAAAAAAGTTTTTTGAGGATATTCTACATGCAATAAAATGTACAGATTTTAAGTTTGGTGACAAACACTACCTCAATAAAAATATGAAGCACTTTCATTACTCCAGAAGGTTTTCTCATGCCCTTTTCCAGTCAGTAGTCCTTCCCCTAGGAACCTCTGATCTGTTTTCCATCACTGCAGACCATTGGCAATTCTAGAACTTCATATAAATGGAATCATTTGGCATATAATCTTGTGTGTGGCTTTTTTCGCTCATCACACTTTTTAGATTCATCCATGTTATGGTATGTATCAGTAGTTGGTTCATTTTTTTTTCATTCGTTCAATTTGTTTTAACATCTTTATTGCAGTATAATGGCTTTACAATGGTGTGTTAGTTTCTGCCTTATAACAAAGTGAATCAGTTATACATATACATATATCCCCACATCTCTTCCCTCTTGCATCTCCCTCCCTCCCACCCTCGCTATCCTACCCTTCTAGGTGGTCATAAAGTACTGAGCTGATCTCCCTGTGCTATGTGGCTGCTTCCCACTAACTATCTGTTTTACGTTTGGTAGTGTATATACGTCCATGCCACTCTCTCACTTTGTCCCAGCTTACCATTCCCTCTCCCTGTATCCTCAAGTCCATTCTCTAGTAGGTCTGTGTCTTTATTCCCGTCTTGCCCCTAGGTTCTTCATGAACATTTTTTTTTTTTTAGATTCCATATATATGTGTTAGCATATGGTATTTGTTTTTCTCTTTCTGACTTCACTCTGTATGACAGACTCTAGGTCCATCCACCTCACTACAAATAATTCAATTTTGTTTCTTTTTATGGCTGAGTAATATTCTATTGTATATATGTGCCACATCTTCTTTATCCATTCATCTGTTGATGGACACTTAGGTTGCTTCCATGTCCTGGCTATTGTAAATAGAGCTGCAATGAACATTTTGGTACATGACTCTTTTTGAATTCTGGTTTTCTCAGGGTATATGCCCAGTAGTGGGGTTGCTGTGTCATATGGTAGTTCTATTTTTAGTTTAAGGAACCTCCATACTGTTCTCCATAGTGGCTGTATCAACTTACATTCCCACCAACAGGGCAAGAGGGTTCCCTTTTCTCCACACCCTCTCCAGCATTTATTGTTTGTAGATGTTTTGATGATGGCCATTCTGACTGGTGTGAGATGAAATCTCATTGTAGTTTTGATTTGCATTTCTCTAATGATTAATGATGTTGAGCATCCTTTCATGTGTTTGTTGGCAATCTGTATATTGAGAAATGTCTATTTCTTTGGAGAAATGTCTATTTAGATCTTCTGCCCATTTTTGGATTCGGTTGTTTGTTTTTTTGATATTGAGCTGCGTGAGCTGCTTGTAAATTTTGGAAATTAATCCTTTGTCAGTTGCTTCATTTGCAAATATTTTCTTGCATTCTGAGGGTTGTCTTTTGGTCTTGTTTATGGTTTCCTTTGCTGTGCAAAAGCTTTGAAGTTTCATTAGGTGCCATTTGTTTATTTTTGTTTTTATTTCCATTTCTCTAGGAGGTGGGTCAAAAAGGATCTTGTGTGATTTATGTCAGAGTGTTCTGCCTGTGTTTTCCTCTAAGAGTTTGATAGTGTCTGGCCTTACATATAAGTCTTTAATCCATTTTGAGTTTAGTTTTGTGTATGGTGTTAGGGAGTGTTCTAATTTCATTCTTTTACATGTAGCTGTCCAGTTTTCCCAGCACCACTTATTGAAGAGGCTGTCTTTTCTCCACTGTATATTCTTGCCTCCTTTATCAAAGATAAGGTGACCATATGTGCATGGGTTTATCTCTGGGCTTTCTATCCTGTTCCATTGATCTATCTTTCTGTTTTTGTGCCAGTACCATACTGTCTTGATTACTGTAGCTTTGTAGTATAGTCTGAAGTCAGGGAGCCTGATTCCTCCAGCTCCGTTTTTCTTTCTCAAGATTGCTTTGGGTATTCGGGGTCTTCTGTGTTTCCATACAAATTGTGAAATTTTTTGTTCTAGTTCTGTGAAAAATGCCAGTGGTCGTTTGATAGGGATTGCATTGAATCTGTAGATTGCTTTGGGTAGTAGGGTCATTTTCACAGTGTTGATTCTTCCAATCCAAGAACATGGTATATCTCTCCATCTGTTTGTATCATCTTTAATTTCTTTCATCAGTGTCTTATAAGTTTCTGCATACAGGTCTTCTGTCTCCTTGGGTAGGTATATTCCTAGATATTTTATTCTTTTTGTTGCAGTGGTAAATGGGAGTGTTTTCTTGATTTCACTTTCAGATTTTTCATCATTAGTATATAGGAATGCCAGAGCTTTCTGTGTATTTTGTATCCTGCTACTTTACCAAATTCATTGATTAGCTCTAGTAGTTTTCTGGTAGCATCTTTAGGATTCTCTATGTATAGTATGTCATCTGCAAACAGTGACAGTTTTACTTCTTTTCCAATTTGGATTCCTTTTATTTCTTTTTATTCTCTGATTGCTGTGGCTAAAACTTCCAAAACTATGTTGAATAATAGTGGTGAGAGTGGGCAACCTTGTCTTGTTCTTGATCTTAGTGGAAATGGTTTCAGTTTTTCACCATTGAGGATGATGTTGGCTGTGGGTTTGTATCATATATGGCCTTTATTATGTTGAGGAAAGTTCTCTCTATGCCTACTTTCTGGAGGGATTTTATCATAAATGGGTGTTGAATTTTGTTGAAAGCTTTCTCTGCATCGATTGAGATGATCATATTGTTTTTCTCCTTCAATTTGTTAACATGGTGTATCACATTGATTGATTTGTGTATATTGAAGAATCCTTGCATTCCTGGGATAAACCCCACCTGATCATGGTGTATGATCCTTTTAATGTGCTGTTGGATTCTGTTTGCTAGTATTTTGTTGAGGATTTTTGCATCTATGTTCATCAGTGATATTGGCCTGTAGTTTTCTTTCTTTGTGACATCTTTGTCTGGTTTTGGTATCTGATGGTGGCCTCATAGAATGAGTTTGGGAGTGTTCCTCCCTCTGCTATATTTTGGAAGAGTTTGAGAAGGATAGATTGTTAGCTCTTCTCTAAATGTTTGATAGAATTCTCCTATGAAGCCATCTGGTCCTGGGCTTTTGTTTGTTAGAAGATTTTTAATCACAGTTTCAATTTCAGTGCTTGTGATTGGTCTGTTCATATTTTCTATTTCTTTCTGGTTCAGTCTCAGAAGGTTGTGCATTTCTAAGAAATTGTCCATTTTTTCCAGGTTGTCCATTTTATTAGCATATAGTTACTTGTTCAGTTATTTTTGAATCACTCTATATATTATTGTGTTTATTAAATTTTATATAAATGCTTTAATATTGTATCTTTATAAATTTTTGATATCTAACTCATTAATTTATATACAATATTATGTTTTAAGAATATACTACAATGGGCTTCCCTGGTGGCGCAGTGGTTGAGAGTCCATCTGCCGATGCAGGGGACACAGGTTCGTGCCCCGGTCTGGGAAGATCCCACATGCCGCGGAGCGGCTGGGCCTGTGAGCCATGGCCGCTGAGCCTGCGCATCCAGAGCCTGTGCTCTGCAACGGGAGAGGTCACAACAGTGAGAGGCCCGCGTACCACAAAAAAAAAAAAAAAAAAAAAAGAATATACTACAATTTAAAAATTCCACTTCCTTATTTATGGACATTTAAGATTTTCTCATTTTTCCTCATTTTAAACAATGCTGCTACAAACATCATTGGGCACTTGAGGAAAAGTTTCTCTAAGGTATATGTCTAAAAGAATTGCCGATTTATAGAATGTGTGTGTGTCTTAACTAGGTATTGCCATATTGCTCTCCAAAGCTATAACAGTTTACTTCATTGCCAGTAAAGATCTCTGTTATCTCCAAATCCTCACCAACATTTGGTATTGCCTGATTTAAAAATTTTTGCCAATCTGGTGGTTGTGAAATGGTATCTCATCATTAATTCATTTTGCATTTCCTTGACTAAGTTTCTTACCAATTCAGTAGACTTTTAGATGTCCTCTTTATTTAACTGCTTGTTCATCTCTTTTGCCCACTGCTTTTAAAATAGCATTATTTGTCTCTTACTGATTTGCAGTAGTCTTTATGTATTCTAGATATTAATCTCTTAATGATTATATGTGTCGCTGATATCTTTATAGTCAGTGAATTTATCTTTTAACCATGATTTTGATGATTTGTCTAGAGATTAACATTTTTAACGTCATCACATTTGTCAAAGTTCCCCTTATGGTTTGTATATTTTATATCTTGATCAAGAAAACCTTGAGATTATAAAGGTATTCCATGCTTTCATCCAAAAATTTCAAAGTTTTGCTCTTTACATTTAGGTCTCTTATCTGCAATTGATTTTTGTGGAGGTAGAAATCTAATTTTTTTCCCATTTGAAAAGTCATTTGTCCCAAAACTATTTATTCACTAATCCATTCTTTTTCTTTTGTCACTCAATTTCCTTTATTTATGTATGCATATATTTCTTGTCTCTCTATTCTGTGTAATCTGTCTCTTACACCAATGCCCTATTGTTTTTAACATCTTGATATATCTGGTAAAAATATCCCCCCTTCTTCAAAATTCTTTTTTCTTTCTTCAGAATTATCTTGACTCTTCTCAATCCTTTACTGCTCTTTGTGAATTTTAGGGTCAACTTGTTCATTCCATAAGAAACATATAACAATAAAAAAATTGTCTCAAGATTTTGTTTCAAATTGCAATGAATTTATAGATTAATTTGGAAAGAAGTGGCATTAAATGGCTTTGAGTCTTACCGTCTATATGTATTTCTCTATTTAGGTCCTTTTTATGTCCTTCAGTAAAGTTTTATACTTTTCTCCCTAAAAGTTCTTTTCTTAAAACAGTTTATTGAGGTATAATTTACATACCATAAACTTCACCCTACTCTAAAATTCTTGCATATGTGTTGTTAGATTTATTACTAGGTACCTTTTAGTTTTTATCATGAGGTACCTTACAGTTATTGTGAATAGCATCTTCGCTTTCTAAAATTTTTGTAACCGGACTTTATTTTTAAAGGATTGGGGACTTTTTATTTTCTATCACAAAATAGGATAGGAGGTAACCCTCATTGCAACATATGATGGTAATGAAAAGGAGATGTATAAGCCCAGTCCCAGGAGTCTGAAGCAGATAAAAGGGTGACAAGGAACCCTCCAAATCTGAGACTTGTTTCTAAGTGTTCACACCAGCAGAAAGGAGGCCTGTTTTTAACCCCTCCCTTCACATTCAGTTTATAGTTGACACCACTCTATTCGTACATTCAAGCATTCATTCACTTATTCATATTCTTTTCAATTAAAATATGGGGTTCTTGCTGTATACTAAGATCTGTGCTAGGCATTTGGGATTAAATTTTTTAACTTGTAAAATTAGATTTTATAAAAGAGTGTTGTGAGAAGGACACAAAAAAGGCTAGTTGACTAACCTCAACTAGGCTATCCCAAAAATGTAGCACTTTACAAAGCTCTTTCACACATATTTTATATTTAGTCATCATAGCAATCCTTAATCATTTTTATAGATAGTGAAGGTTAAGTAACTTTGAGTGGTATGGTTTTTGACAAAAAAATAAGATTTAACTATAAAATGACATGATTAAGTTTTTATTGCTTATAAATTGCCTCTGATTTTTATTCCTTTTATATACAGCTCATAATCATTTATTTTTTTGTGTTTCTTTACAGAAACATTTAATTAAAGGCTATAGAGTAAACATAATGACTTAAGATCATAATCATTTATATTTAGTCTTCTTTGAGCACTGTATAGAAGGGCATTGTATAAAGAGATACCTGTCTCCATATTTTACAAAAGAATACTGTGTGAAAACCACTAAGAAGGCAGTGACTAAACACAAAATGTGTATTTCCTCTTCCTAACACCAAGACAGCCATCTTAGTTTGTAGGTAGCTCGTGTGCATTGTTACTTGTTAATGATAAGTGAAAGCTTCTGATAGGCAAACTCTGAGAAATATATATGGGACAGAAATTGAAGACATAAAGGAAATCTGCAGTGATTAACTCAACAGTGACTTAAATTTTTACTCTTAGAATTACTTTTCATTTCAATTTTTAGTCTTAGAATTACTTTTCATTTAAGTTTCAAAGATGTTCTCTTCAAGATTCTGGTCACTTGGTCTTACTTTTTACATCCTTCCAGACACATTGGAATGTATTAGAAGGCTATGGCATCTATACAAGGTTAATAATCTGAAGCTTTTCTTCAGTTTGTAGTCTAGGATTTGGAATATGATCCTCATGAAAGCCAGAAAACACTTTCTCTTCACTAGAAAAGTTTCAGAGAGGAAATATTACTCAAACTAAACAGATTTAGTAAATAAAGCTGAAATTGGCATTTCTCCCATGTATGAATAAAAAAGTCATTTAATTTTTTTCATTTTATTTTAGTCCCTGTATATATGCCTTGTTTCCTGGGTCCACGGGAAGCATGAGCCTGTTGGGACTTGGGACAAGAAGAAAACAAGACATCTGCACAAGGAAAACCAGACACTAACAAAAAGTATCCCAAAGTCTGAAGAGATAAAACGCAAATATGACCGACAGAGCACTTAGGGATCCTCCAGAGGGTAAGACTAGTTTGTACAACACTAGGTTTGTGCTGTAGGAAACTAGGGCTGTGCTAGAGAGAAAGTCTCTGGTGACTAAAACTGAAGTTTGGAAGTAAAAAAGAAATTAACGTAATTGCTTAATTTGTTATGATTCCTATTCTTTGATATTTACTGAATTTTACCATAATACCAGACCCTAATTATGAAAAAGAGTTATATTTTAGAGACTCCCATAGTAGGAAGCTATAGTATTGGAAAAATTACAATGCATCTTAAAAAAAGATGGTAGACAGATCTTTAGAGTTAAATTTTTAAAAATCAAGTAAGCTATATGCTATATATTTGGAGGGGGATCTTTCAATTATAAGGAAAGATGAAATTTAAATTCTTCATCCTACTTATGTGTATGTGTCTATATATATATATGATATAAAATAGGCAAAATATGAAGTAGGTTTTTCAGAAGAGAAGGGTATATTTAAATATTTTATTAAGGATATTTTTAAATATATTAAAGTAGAACAGTATAATGAAGTCCCATGTACTCAAAATCTAACTTCAACTTTTACCTACATAATAGTACTCTTGCTGCCTGCCTTGGAATAGTTAAATGCAAACCCAAGACATTATATCATTTTATTTGTCAATACTTTAGTTTACATCTCTTAAAGATAGATTTAAAAAATAAAAAAAAGAACCAAAATAGCATTAGCACACCTAAAAAATAAATTAATAGTTATTCCATGCTGTCATCATATATACAGCCAGTATTCACATTTCCCCCATTGTCTCATACTTTTTTTTTTCTTCACTGTTGGGTTTTTAAATTCTTTTTTCTTTACATTTGGGCCACATACTGCATTTGATTGATACATCTTTTTGGTTGCTCTTTTTTTTTTTAAGCTTTATTATGGAAAATTTCAAACATATAAAAGTAGAGAGAGGAAATGAATCTCATGTACCCATCAAACAGCTTCATCTGCTGTCAACATATGGCTAATGTGGTTTCATTTATACTCCCTTACTTCTCCTTACCCCCATATCATTGAGTTGAAGCAAATTCTAGGTGTCACATAATTTTAGCCATAAATACTTGAAACTTATCTCTAAATAAGGATTTCTTTGTTAAAACACTATCACAATACCTTTATCATAAATAGAAGATGAACAATAATTCCTGAGTCTCATCAAATATCTGGTGTTCAAAGTTTTCTGATTATATCATAAATATTTCTTTAACAACTGGTTTGCAGGACAGTGAATCTAAACAGTGTGGTCCACACATTGTTGATGTATTCAAGTACCTCTTAATCAATAGGTTACTCCTTTTTTTTTCTTGCCATTTATTTTTATTTCCTGCTGTTATTAAATAAACAAAGTCTTTTGTCCCTTAGAATTTCCCTCATTATGGGTTTTGCTGATTACATTCCTGAGGCATAATTTAATGTATCCCTCTATCCCTGTGTTTCTTGGAAACTGGTAGTTAGCTCTAGAAGCTTGATCAGATTCAGATTCAGTTTGGCAAGAATACTTCATAAGTGGTATGGTGTACTTCCTATTGCATTGAATTCGAGAGGTTATAGTAATGTCTGGTTTTCCTTCTTTTTGTGGTGTTAAGATTGATCAGTGGGTTCAGCAGTTGTCAGTCTCACTCATCTCGTTCATAAAATTCCTCATTATCCTTTTGCATAATGGTTTTAGTTGCTGTTGATGATTATTGCCTAGGTCTGTTATTTCATTAGGGAAGAGGATGTATTTAATACTACCAAAAATTGGTTTGTCATTCAAAATAGTTTTACATTCATATTATTTGTTAGATTAACATGATAGTGAATTTGTTTAATCAGTCACCTTTAGTGAAAATCAAGAGAAGTAATGTTTAGGAAGAGTGCCTCATAAGCCATAAAAATCTATATAAATATTTTTATTAATCAGGGACCTTGTTAAAATACAAAAATATAGGGAAATTTTTTAAATAAAAATTACAAATTTTTATCTCAATAGACCCTCAAAAGGATTTGGAAAATGATCCATCAATAAATTGTCAGGCACAGGAGACTACAGTGACAGCAAGTCCCACTGAAGAAGCTCAGACCCCAAACCCTGCCTCTGGTCTTAACAAAGACCACCAAGAGGTAGAATCAGTTGGTCCAGGAAGTACAGATACAGATGATCAATCAGAAAGTCCAGATGAAACAGATGATAGGAAATATCCAAAGGATACAGAAGGTGAGAACAGCCAGAGTTTCCAGGGTGGAGAACAAGGGCATCCGCTCCCTTCAGAAAGTCTGGGTGAAGACCTCTTGGATCCAGAACCCAACTGTTCTCCAAGTGACAAAGTGGGAAGAACAGACGCACACTTAGTGAGCAGCTCTGCAGCCCTCCCTGAGCATGTGAGCGACAGACCCGGAGCTTTGCAGGAGCCACCTGTCCTTGACCCTCAGGATACCCAGAGTCCTGGGCATTCCAGTGCAGGGCTGGAGAGCCAGGACACACTGAGGAAGCGACTGCCGGCACCAGGTGAGAGAACCCCTGAGCTTGTCCTGTTTTGTACTGTTCTTTTCAGAGAACTTCTCTTTCCTTCATAGGATTAAGGCCTTTGCACCTTGCCCAAAGTCACATAAAGAGATATAACTGACTTGAGATTAGAATGAGGTTTCTCATATCCTAAACTAGCTCATTCCACTACATTAAGTTGCTTCCCACACATAAGCTGTGTTTTTTAACAGTTTTTATTTATTTGCTGTCTGTATTAATCCAGTATGATTTTTTTAAAGGCATGACTTTTAAAAAATTTACCTCTGGCTTTTTCCTTATTTCTAATGAGCATATCTTCACTTTCACTTTTTAAAATCTTTTACTTTGGGGGAAACTAAATGCTACATAAATCAAGAGATAGGTATATTTAAAAACCAACATCAGTGGTATAGGACCCTTAACTCGGTCATCTTTCAGTTTTATAGGACTTTAAGCAGATTAATTTTTCTATACCTGATTTTCCCCACTTGTATATTAAGGAGACCAGCATCGTATCATTCCTTACAAAGATAATAGTTGGAATGTGCAAAGTCCTTACACGGGAACTCAAGAGATGAGGATTCTAGTTGTGGCCCTACCACTTCCTAACTTGGGTGAACTTAGGCAAATCTCTCAACTTCCTGGTACTTCAGTTTCCTATTTGCAGACTGAAGAAGTAGGACAAGATGCTATCCAGCTGGTCTCTTCCAGCTTTTTTTACCTTCTGTGATTTTATGGATTTGGACTGTGTGGATTTGTATTTTATAAGTACTCTGAAAGCTCAGTCTGAAATGCCTATTTGCCAGAGCAAAGAAATATAAGCCATTCTGTTCATCAGGGACTTGACTAAGGGCTACAATTCCATGTTTCACCATAAGTCAATGTCTGATCTCAAATATATGTTTCATTAGTTAATATTAGAATAGTCTGTAACTTCAGGGAAGGCAAGGGCTAGGTCTCTCTCATTTATTGTGTTTCTGTGGCACTTGGCACAGAGAAGTGACTTTATGAATATTTGTTAAGTGAATGAATGGATATGATTTGTATGGACCATTATCTGCCATCAGAATTTCACCGGTATGCAGGGTCACTGAGTAGAGGAAGAAAATACTGTTTTAAAAATGCAGTTTATGTGTGGGAAGCAACATAATATAATGGAATGAGCTAATCTAGGAAATGAGGAACCTCATTCTAATCTCAGCTTGGCCATGTCTCTTTATGTGACCTTGGGCAAAGCCCTTAACATCCCTGGACCTTTTGTCACAATAGGTAAAGTAGGGGGCTACAGTAGGTGATCATTAAAGATCCTTTCAGTCCTTAAATTCTGTGACATGATATTTTAAAAACCCGTGTTTTGGTGTGATATAACTAAATGAACTATCGTTTATAGGTGAGGATGACTCTACTTCTTTATGTTAATAGAGTATGTTATTTGAGTTATTTCTCCAGTAAGGGTTATGGGCAGTAGTCAGCTTTCATTGTTATATGAGGTACTTGGCTGGGGTCAAGCACACATCTAGACTCTAGAGTGACTTAGCTCAGAGTCTACAAAATACCGCGCTCCTTTTCACCCACACATTTTATGATTGGTGTCTCACCCCACACCTACATTTTTATATAGTTCATAACTTTTCTTAACCTTGTATTCCTTGCTTTGTATACCTCGTTCACTGTTTCAAGCTTGCTTTTGTAAGCTATTTTGCAAAGGTAAGCTATTACTGTACAGTAATCTCTCCTGTCTCTAAACTTAATGTCTCTGTTATTAGTATATTAGGGGGTCTTCAGGAGCCTTTTGAGATGTGAACACTGGAATTAGAGCATCATTGCCCTGTGATGTTGAGTCTTGTGTACATTATTTCTTAAATCCCTTCTTAAATCACATGTTAGATACGTTTGGCTGCAATATTAGGATGCTTGTTTCTTTGTCCTTGATGTAAGAGCCAGTGAAGGATTGTGGGTGTAGCAACACTATCCTGAAGTGAATTTCACAGCATTTCATTTTATTCTAAGTAGAACAAAGGTAATGGTGAGCCACAGGAAGTTAGCTTTGTATAAAACAAAATTTTATAAAGTATGGAAATCCTGTCAGGTAATTCTTTGCTTCGGTAAGAGGTATAAAGGTATACACACTCTCATTAGTGTACTGTCTAAAAATAATGTTCCTTTTTTTTTTTTTTTCCCCAGAGGTTGAGAGACATCAACAAGAAACACAAAAATTGGAAGGAAACAAGGAGAATGTACAGGATACCATAAGGAAGATTAATAAAAAGGATTTTCGGAGCTATGGTAAGAACAAAACTAGTCTTACTGTAGTGATTCACATTCAGAAATTCTCAGAGAAGTACCTAGAAAACTAGCAGATTTAAATAGTTTTAACATTGTTTTAATATTTTTTTTTAATGTTTGATAGTAATATTAGAATAGAGCAATAGAGTTCTGGGGATTTTTCCCTTAGGGGTGGCAGCCAATATTTTGCCATCCTTAACAAAATGGGAATTCCCATCTGAGGAAGGGCTTTTCATAAACAAGAAACTAAAACTGTTCTTTTTTTAATTGAAGTAAAGTTGATTACAGTATTGTGTTAGTTTCAGGTGGACAGCAAAGTGATTCAGTTATATATGTATTTTTTTTCAGATTATTTTCCATTATAGGCTATTATAAGATATATGAATAGGGCTTCCCTGGTGGCGCAGTGGTTAAGAGTCCGCCTGCCCATGCAGGGGACACGGGTTCGTGCCCCGGTCCGGGAAGATCCTGGAAGATCCCACATGCCACAGGGCGGCTGGGCCCGTGAGCCATGGCTGCTGAGCCTGCGCGTCCGGAGCCTGTGCTCCGCAACGGGAGAGTCCACAACAGTGAGAGGCCCGCGTACCGAAAAAAAAAAAAAAAAAAAGAATATAGTTCCCTGTTAAAGCTGTCTTTTCAATGAAAAAGAAAGTATTAACTTCTCAAATGGCATTTTTACATTTTGACTGTTTAGGAAAAAATGGCCTATCTACAGGTAGGTAGTAGATACTTTTGAGATGGTAGAAGAATATACTGATAGTTCATTTCTAAATCACATCAGTAGCTATAGCAAAAAACATATAAACTTAGCTTTTACCTTTTAACAAAGATGTTGTTACCTTCAAATTTCTTCTTAAGAAATTAAAGAAAAAGTATTTCCAGTAGATTTCAACAGCTGAAAGTTTAAAGGACTTAGGCAAAAGAAACTCACCACAGGCCAGTAAAATCTGACAGCGTATCTGCCTTTTTTCAGTTTACCACAGGCTTTACTTCTGACTCACATTCTAATTTTGTCTTTTATTTTCTGTTTCTCTGATAGGCTCCATCTTTCTTGGCTTCCTGGTTCTGATTCTTGTTTTGCTAAGTTCTGTTAGTAGCTATTATTCCTGTCCGGCCCAGCAAGTGCCCAAAAATCCAGCTTTGGAGGCCTTCTTGGTTCATTTCAGCCATTTGAAGGATAAATTTCCAGGCCAGAGTTCCTTTCTGTGGCAGAGAGGACGTAAGTTTCTCCAGAAGCACCTCAATGCTTCACACCCCACTGAGCCAGCCACCATCATATTTACAGCAGCTCAAGAGGGAAGAGAGACCCTGAAGTGCCTCAGCCACCACGTTGCGGATGCCTACACATCTGCCCAGAAAGTCTCTGCCATTCAGATTGATGGAGCTGGAAAAACCTTTCAGGACAGTGATAAGGTCAAGGAGTCAGTTGACAAGAAGCTGAGCTCTGGATTTGAGAAGGGCCAGAAGGCTGCTGTGGTCCACCGCTTTGAATCCCTTCCTGCAGGCTCCACCTTGATCTTCTACAAGTATTGTGACCATGAGAACGCTGCCTTTAAAGATGTGGCCCTGGTCCTGACCATCCTACTGGAGGAGGAAACATTAGAAGCAAGTGTCAGCCCAAGGGAAACTGAAGAGAAAGTGCGAGATTTACTTTGGGCGAGGTTTACCAACTCTAACACTCCCAGCTCCTTCCGCCACATGGATTCAGACAAACTGAGTGGACTGTGGAGCCGTATTTCCCACCTGGTGCTGCCTGTCCAGCCAGTGAGGAGCATAGAAGAACAGGGCTGCTTTCTATAAGCTAAGCACAGAGTTGGTTATGTTCAGCATGGGTTTATTAAAAAGTCAGTTTAAAAGCCTTCCATTTATATGGAAGGAGGTTGACGAATGTGAGGAAATAGCCTGGAAAGCACAAATGAGCTTATTTGAGAAAAGAAATTTTCATTTTTTACTTTTTGTAAAATCTTTCTAATCTAAGCTTGACAAAGCTAAAAGTTGACCTGACTTTTTTTCCTTGCCTTTCAAGCAAATCAGGTATATATAACTGAGGAATGTTCTTCAATCCAAAAGTAGAGCAACAGAATCATTACATGGGAAGATAATCT
Source organism: Stenella coeruleoalba (assembly GCF_951394435.1). Lineage (NCBI taxonomy): Eukaryota > Metazoa > Chordata > Mammalia > Artiodactyla > Delphinidae > Stenella > Stenella coeruleoalba. The sequence continues at coordinate 177,339,108 of NC_137169.1, forward strand.
TCTCAGTAACTACAGAGTGATTTTTGTTTTCTTGAGGCTCTAAGGAGCCTTTTGGATAGTATTTGGACTCAGATTAAAGCAATTACAATTATAAAACTGAAAATTAAAAAAAAATTTCTATCACATGTTAAATATTTTTAAAATTCATTTTAATAACCTAGTTGTGGGATTACATCTTATGCTTTTTTGCACTTTTGAATAGTATGAAAAAGGAAATAAGAATTCAAATACTTATTTACCTAAATACTATATGTAAGGCACTGTGTTTTTGTTCCGTTAATGAGCTCTGAGGGAAAAGCAGCTGTGCTCAAGAAGTGTTCTTAAAAATTGAAAACAATGGAGGAATTGTTTATAATCACTGCAAATGAAGAAATTCCAATTGGCTGTGTCTTCGCTTCAATTTTCTTGAATGATTTACAGCAGTGGTTTTCAGGCTGTCTACTGGCACCCCTCCCCTTTGTATCAAAGAAGTTCTTCTTTTTCCCATTTTATATATTGGGCTCCCCCCCCCCGTAAGATTTAATTGGATTTAATTGGAATAAAGAGTTCCACTAATAATGAAGTTTGAAAATCACTAATTAAGTGAAAAAGCATCTTGGAAGATAGGAAAAAAATGAAAATATTAAAACTCATGAGTAGGTTGAAAATAAAATACAGGTTTATCAAGAGACATGCTATTTATGAAGAATGAAGACTTACAGATGAATAGCAGAATGTATAAACTACTATTTACTAGCATATTTCTATGCTTTTGGTTAATCTCTGTTATCATTTCTGTCTCCCCTGAATGGAATTTTATAATTGTCTACAATGAGAGTTTGAGTGCTTTAAGCAGAACAGATTTTAATAACCAGTTGAATCATAGATTTTTATATAGGTACATTAGCATAACTTTACCATACTGTTTACTTATTATACAGTGATGGAACGTTTATCTAATGCAGTTCATTTCTTGGCCAGCTAGTTAGAAGTATGATTAGGTTAACAATTAGAAAAATGCAAGAGATGCTATACTTAGTGAGAGGAAGTGGAAATGGTAGATAGATTCTAAGAGGTTTTAACAGCTAGTATTAATTGTTGGACCATGTTCTGTGATTGTAAGAAAGCTTGAGAAAGATGTTTATGGAGACAGTGATTGTTGATTTGCATCTCAACCCCGAAGGCAGAACTTTAGTAAAATGATCTTGACCTAATGAAGGATTTGTCCCATTACATGGCATACCTAGGAACTATCACCATGAACCTGGAATATTTCAGTTAGGTTTTGGCCTCTGAAGTCATGTGACTAAATTATGGAAGGATTTTCGGAAACAGTAAGAAGATACAGGGGTCTTTGTTGATGCCTAAACAGAGAGCATAAAGACATGGGGGGAAGAATCTATTTGAAAGTGTTTGTCACAGGAAAAACAGATATGTTCTAACCAAGACCTGACATTGTGCTCAATTGAACGTAAAGCCATACCTAAAGGAACTGTTTTCATTTGGGACTTTGTGAAGGACTCTTCCGCTAGATTTGAGGAGAGACCTTCCTGAACAAAAAGTTAAAGCATAGTGAATATAATATCAATCCAATTTAAAATCAGTGGAAATTGAAGAAAAATCTATATGCCATATTCAATATTTTTTGATATTTCTGGATCTCAGATGCTAGCATTACATCACACAAAACCATTGGTGCCTTGTAGAACTGGTGCCTGCTGACCTGTGCTACCTCAGATTTATAAAGAACCAGTATGAAGTGTGCACATCTAATCTGTCAGTGACTCAGATCACAGCTGAGACAAAGATGGTTTCGTCATTCAGTTGAATATGGTTTTTCATCATTTCCTTTCAGTATAATTTAGAAAATATTTCCAAATGTCACAATTTTTTTTTTTACTGTTCAGCCTTTGTTAAAAAAACATGTCTCCTTCCATGTATAAGTGCAATCAACTGAAACTGTTGTCAGTTTTCTGTCCACTATTTCAAAAATCATTTTTAAAAGAAGCAGTATATTAGCTCTGTGTCCTCATGAATAAAATGATTATTCTTAAAGCATAAAACTTTATATTTTTTAAATGTACAAATAAAATCTATTATCTAATGTACCGTTAGGTTAATTTCTATTCAATTGTACCTATTTTTTTTACATTTTTCAAGTTTCTAAATTTTCTTTTGTGTGTCTAGTAGTTCATCTTTCATTACTATAATAGATAGTTTGCTTGTTTGACTTAGAACAATGACTTGTGGGCATTTGATACGATATATGATACCCAAACATCACCATTTAATTATTATCATAGAACAACTCTAATTATGTTATATATTAATATAAATCACTTCTTGAGTGATACCAGAGTTCTAGAACCAACTGGTAGAATTATAAACTGTCTCTCGACTTGAGTTTTTTCCCCTGTGGGGTAAATTTTAGGTTTCCCAGTTAGCTCCCAAGCAATGCTGTTGTTTCTACTTCTAATTTTTAAATCAATAAAGTAACTTAAATATATTTCATTTGAAAGCTGCCAAGCTTATGTGGTAAGGTTCAGCAGGCCTGTGACCCACCATCCTCCAGGTAATGACACAGTTGAACAGTGTTAGCAGCTGAGGTGGTTTTGACCCTTTCACAGTTTTTGTTTGTTTTCTACAGGAAACATAAGGAGCATTGATGATAAAATATAACAAATTCAGCATGTAAAAGTGATACTAATTCAGCAAGATGATCTTCTCTGGGACTATATTTGCATACATCTGACCAGTTTCTATGCAGCATAGTCAGGTGTCTAGTACTTCAAAAAGTAATGTTAAGCAGAAGATATAATCATTATAGCTGATTATCATTTATTGGGAATAAAGCTTATATCCATACACAGTTTATTTGTAGAGAAGTACTTTCAAATAGGAACATGATACCTTTTTTCTTTTATCATCTGAAAATAAAATCTAACAATTATAAAAATAAACCAAGACATCTTTGTAAAGCCCTCAATATGTCATTTTATAAAAGCGGTTTTAGTCTGCTTTTCATGTTGAATGTATGGTTAAATATTAATCTTTAATATTTTGTCCACCAATCTGAGCATAATATATTTCATTTTGAAATTTGTTGAAAAGTTAGTGGTTCTGTTTTCTCTTGTTTTTGTTTTTTTCAAAAATTAAAGTACCTTTAACACTATCACTTGTTCAATGGGAATGTTGATGTTTGTCTTTATATATGTATTGTGAATATTAATGATTATGAATCACTATCATAATCCATAGAAATATGATGAAATGATTATTCTAAAATATTTCTAAGGGTATCTATGAGATTATGAAATACTGAGGCTTATGAGTCACATGGGAAATACTTGCTATGAATAATATATTTGCAAAGAAGGTGTTACCAATTCTAGAGAGAACTAAAGATATCTGTGTAAAACAGTTTTTCCAGATGACTTTAAAATATGCCTTATTCCTATTATGTTAAGTTTTAGGTATTAGGTTGTAAAGTAGCTGATGATGTGGGCCTAAATTTGCCTCATTCAGACTGAGACTGGGCTACTGAAACTCACTTCCAACTAATACACGGCCCTATCAGTTCTGTATATGGCAGTGCTTCTCGATCTGTTTTTAAAAATATACAAACTAGTTAAGAGCACTAGCCTTATCCAAAGGGCCTGAGAACACCACCAGTATCCCCTAATCTGTAAATAATTGGTAAAGATATAAATAATTCAGTTTTCAATGCCTTTCCTTCCAGGATTATATGCTGTGTTTACTTCAGCTTGTTTTGATGTCTTTAAAAATCCATAGATTGGTTCCTATACTGGGAAATGATCTCCCACTTTTCCTCATTGAGGCTTCATAAACTAACTTTGCCCTTGGCTAAGAGCAGTTACCTGAACCAAAAAGAATATTTTTGGACTTGGGAAGCAGTGGGCTCAGTAGGTAGGGTAGAGCTGGCAAGAAGATGTGAAGGCCCGCGGCAGTTCCAGCCTTCCTTCTCCCTGTGCCCGCACTAGCCTCAGCCTTCTCAGCCCAAAGCTCCAGGCAGCTGCTTCTGGTTGAGCGGATTACAGGAGATTTAAATCTGTTTGCCATCCCTGTCATAAAAGAAACGGCACATTAACTTTCAAACAACTGCAATTTGCTTTTTTTTTTTTTAACCTAACAAAAAGAAACGGGCTTTGCCAGTATTAATGTCAAAATTCTTGGCATCCCCCTTCTTCCTTATGTAACCATGATTGTGTTTGCATTTGTTTCTTATAGATGTTGAAGAAAGTGCCTTATTCAAATTAGTTGTGTGGTTTTACGAAAAATACATCTCCTTGATTTTTCTCCATTGACTCATTCTTGATTATAGTTCCCCAAGTAGCAAGTTTATAGAAATGGGCATATGGTCATTAATGATGGGGAAGGACACTGCCCTCCTTTGGTAACAAGTTCAAGAGCTAAAGAATCCTGTGAGTGTCAGGAGGCACCAGGCCATCAGTTGCAGGCCTCATTTAGCATTCTTCCTTTGCTCTTTCTACTTAACGAGGTTTTCTTCAGTAGGAGAGAGGGAGGGCTTGTAAGTAGAGCTCTGGGAATTGCTCCTAACCTAGGTGTGCTGATTGGGAATGTGTTAATCTTAAGAGTGGACATTTTTCAGTTGTGTGTCGGGGGTGGGAGAGGACAGTGTGTTAAGAATTTCTGCGGTAAAATGTTGTCAAACCAGAGTTAGAGCGCAGAAGCACCTGAATATCCATCTCAGCCCCTCACCCACCCTTCTCCCAGCTTTCTGTCCCCACTGTTTGTACCCCACTAAAAACAACAGACCTATCGACATTTTATTGAACAATTTTCCACCAAATCTGAATTCAGTTTTGAAAATCTGATTTATTCCTGCAGTTTAGAAAAATAGGAACTCTTGGGAGTCAGCATGTCTTAAGTAAGAGCTTTCAGTGGAATGGGCTAAAGTCAAAGGACAAGATGAGCCTGAAGGCAAAGAACATAGGGTTTTCAGCAACGTGATTTTTTAATTCATAAACTCACAACTAGAGGATGTTAAGATACTTCTCCAAATACGTAGGAACAGACTTAAGCCTCAATACTGTGAAAACTGCTTAATAAGGAAGAGAGGTGCTATGAGTTATTTAGTTACTGTAGGAATTGTAATTTTAAATAGTGTACGATAAAAATGATGTCAAGTCTGAAGTTGCAGTCTGGGTCATGGAACGTTTGATGCAGAAGCTGACAATGGTTCTTTGCTTGACCAAACTTTAGTCAGCCTCCTGAATATTTTTCTAGGCCTATCTGTGTACTTCTTTGGAAAACACAGTTTTAGCAAGAATCCTGCTAAGTCAATTTAACTAGAACCCCACACCCTCAATATCCTACCTGGCTCCTCATCTTCCAGCATCCCCTAGGTGATGTCTGATCACTCTGGCCTGATAGGTCAGTTTAGCCAGAACCCCCGTTTCCTTGGTGTTTCCTCTTAGTTGTTTTCCATCCCTGCTCCTTGGTTATAAATTCCTCCTTGCCCAAGCTGTATTTGGAGTTGAACCCAATCTCTCCCCACTGTGACATCCCACTGCAGTGGTCCCTATACCTATAATGAGGGTCCTGAATCAAGTCTGCCTTACCATTTTTAACATGCGTCATTGGATATTTTTTTCTTTAACAAAGTAGCTTCATCAAGCTAAACTAGGGAATGATCTTAGCTACTGAGTGAAGTCCTTAGCTACTTAAGGAGATCCTGTTTCATATATGGGCAGGGCACACTTTACTGAAGAATCCACCCACATGATACATGAATTTAGGGCCTCCGGAGGCCCTAATCCACACAAACAGTACAAATGAGACACAAATCGTCTTTTTTGACCTGTAGCCTGACACTTTTTAGGATCCCTGATTTTCTAATATACAAACCAGTACTTAAGATGAACCGTCAACTCTGTAATGCCTTTTATTATTATATTACCTAAGATGCCATTTTAACATCTTTTTGTAACTCCAAACATGTAACAATAATAGAATAAATTCAAGGGAAATTGAAAGACACAGAGCCATCAATCATCACTAATCATTAGAGAAATGCAAATCAAAACTACAATGAGGTACCACCTCACACCAGTCAGAATGGCCGTCATTAAAAGTCGACAACAGGGCTTCCCTGGTGGCGCAGTGGTTGAGAGTCCGCCTGCCAATGCAGGGGACACGGGTTCGTGCCCCGGTCCGGGAGGATTCAACATGCCGCGGAGCGGCTGGGCCCGTGAGCCATGGCCGCTGGGCCTGCGCGTCCGGATCCTGTGCTCTGCAGTGGGAGGGGCCACAACGGTGAGACGCCCGCGTACCACAAAAAAAAAAAAAAAAGTCGACAACAAATGCTGGAGAGGGTGTGGAAAAAGGGAACCTTCTATACTGTTGGTGGGAATCTAAGTTGGTGCAGCCACTATGGAAAACAGTACGGAGGGTCCTCAGAAAACTAAAAATAGAATTACCATATGATCTTACAATCCCACTCCTGGGCATATACCCAGACAAAATTCTAATTTGAAAAGATACATGCACCCCTATGATCATAGCAGCACTATTCACAATAGCTAAGGCATGGAAACAACCTAAATGTCCATTGACAGATGAATGGATAAAGAAGATGTGGTATGTATATACAATGGAGTATTACTCAACCATAAAAAAGAATGAAATAATGCCATCTGCAGTAACATGGATGGACCTAGAGATTATCATACTAAGTGAAGAAAGTCAGAAAGACAAATACCATATGATATCACTTACATGTGGAATCTAAAATATGACACAAATGAACCTATCTACAAAACAGAAACAGACTCACAGGCATAGAGAACAGACTTGTGGTGGCCAAGGGGGTGAGGCAGGGAACGATTGGGAGTTTGGGATTAGCAGATGCAAACTATTATATATAGGATGGATAAACAACAAGGTCCTATTGTATAGCACAGGGGACTATATTTAATATCCTGTGATAGACCATAATGGAAAAGAATATGAAGAAGAATGTATATACGTATAACTGAATCAATTTGCTGTATAGCAGAAATTAACACATTGTAAATCAACTATACTTCAATAAAGTTAAAAAAAAAAAATAACACAAAGCCAAGAGATGCACCTTTAAGGATCAGAGACGGTACAAACAAAGTGCCGAGTGGGGCTAAAGCCATAGGCCTCCTGGGCCTGCATCCAGTCAGGCAGAGGCTCTGGTGTGCCCCATGTGAGGCACACCAGTTTGGTTATATAAGCAAGATGGCTGCTAGGCAAGCCCTGCAAAGTTAGTATTGTTATCCACAAAAAGTCAGTAATTCTTTGGTTTCAAGCAGCTTTTTAAAAAAACATCTTGTTTGAATGCCTCCTGTAAGTATGCTACAAGTTAGTTTCATAATTTCTTATATGCCATGTAGTTTGGCTGGAGAAAGATAATTTGAATATGCCCCACTGTCTTTGTGATTATAGCCAGTAATTTCATCACACGATGTGGGGCTATAATTACTTGTCAGACACATTACTGAACAGTGCAAACGTATGCTTCTGGTTACTAAATCACCATGTTGGTCTATTGTCAATGATATTGCACAACATTTTATCAATTTTTCATCCATTTGTTTATGAGTTTCACTGAGAAAGTAAGCTGTATGTAGAATATTCTCCAGGTAAAATCTAGATGAATGGCTTTTAGAAGAATGTCAGTACGCTTACAGGAAACTAACGAAGAAGTAACAAAAAAACTTTAGCGACTGCATTTGATTTGAAAATTTAAGTATACAGCAGCAGCCAGAATAAACAGGAGCCAGAGCTGGTGCCATTTTTTACATTATACTCTTGGTAGGTATAGGAAGAAAAATGATTCTCCCCCTTGTTTTAATTAAAAAATATCACCCCAAATAATCACTACAAGTGAACTCGAGGTAATAGTCTTTCTTCCTATAGAGTTGTCTTTAAACTTAATGCCTGAATTAGCAAATTTAAACAAAGAAGGAAAGTACCTTTGACAAGCGCCATCAGTTCAATGGTTATTATTTAGTGGTGAAAGTCTGGGGCATGATTACCAAGTGGTTAGCTATTCCAATTACAAAAGAAACAGCATAGATAAGGTGTATATTTCTTCAATCAGATTTTCACCATATTGCTTTCTGAGTGATCAGGAATTCTCAGAAATTTCTCAGAAAGCAAGAAAAGCAGAAGCACAGATGAATTCATCATCAGTCCAGCATGCTGTCAAAACCATTAGTGTTCTTTTCATATGACTAAATGTCCCTTTGTTTTATTAAATAATAATGAATATTATTTAATAAGGGTTGTTAGCATTTATATTGTACTTTTCTTCATACACTCTGTTCTTTATTATATCTGATTCATAAGTGTTCTTATACATAATTTTGGAATTATTTCCTCCCCATGATAGTTTGAGGTGGCAAAGTTGACTTTTTTTTTTTTTTTTTTTTTTTTTTTGCGGTACGCGTGCGGAGCACAGGCTCCGGACGCGCAGGCTCAGCGGCCATGGCTCACGGGCCCAGCCGCTCTGCGGCATGTGGGATCTTCCCGGACCGGGGCACGAACCCATGTCCCCTGCCTCGGCAGGCGGACTCTCAACCACTGCGCCACCAGGGGAGCCCTGACATCTTATTTTTAATGCATCTGTACAAGATTTGAAAAATTCCTAATAAGACTAAAAACGAAAGACTCATGACCTAAATGGAAATAAATACCTGTTACTGAGTCCAAGCTTGTACTGCTCACCGCACGACAGGCCAGTAAGTCGAGAGACGAGTTGATGGGGCAAAGAATAGCAACTTTATGCCGAAAGCCAGCAGGCCAAGAAGATGGTGAACCCGTGTCACAAAGGACCATCCTGCCTGAGTTAGAATTCAGGCTTCTTTTATACTAAAAGGGGAGGGAGCAGAGTCAAGCATTTCCTGGTTCCCATCAGCCTCTGGGAGGATGTGATAATTTCTTTCCTCCTGCAGTCATTCACAGGTGGGCCTGGTCAGGATGATTCCTGCGAAGCATTTTAGCTTAATGCTCATTACCTGGGAGGCAGGGTTCCCAGAGATGGGCCATTATGTATAATTTAAGCTTATAGGCAACATTCCTTTAGTGATTAACCTGTAATAGAATACGAAGGTTCTTCCCTATTACATACTTAAAAATTAAATACAGTGTTTAAAGATTATTTTGTTAACTAATAGCACCCCAAATAATCATAGGAAGATTAAAATTATGATATCTAATCTCTTATCTGCTTTGAATTATTTATTTTTCCAGGTTTATTGAGGTATAATTGGCAAATAAACTAATATATTTCAGGTGTACAACATGATGATTTGATATACGTATATTGTGAAATGATCACCACAGTCGTTAACATATTCATCAACTTACATAGTTACCCTTTTTTGTGGTGAGAACATAAGATTTACTCTCTTAGCAAATTTCAAGTATACAATACAGTATTAGCTGCAGTCACCATGCTGTACCTTAGATTTCCAGCACCTACAGCTGAAAGTTTTGACCAACATCTCCTTATTATTATTTACATTTTAATAAGTGGTGTTTATCTCAAAAAGAATGTAATGTTATTCTCCTAAATGTATCTTTCTTGATATTCATATCAACTGTCAATTTATTTCCCTATTAAGTGTTTTCAAGTTCATATTTTTTACATAAAATTAACAACTTTCACAAACGTAACTGATTCAGTATTTTACTCTTACAATGATAACTGTTTATTAAATTAAATGATAGATTTTTCAAACCTATCACATATGGTGATTTTAACTTTGAGTTACATTATAGACTTCGTTTACATATTTGAAAGTGAATATTCACATTTAACAAAAAGTCAGAGTGACCTACTTCACTGAATTACTGTAGCTGCTCAAACATCATTTACTGAGAATCTATCTTTCCCCCACTGATCTGAAGTGCCACTTTGTCACAAACTTAGTTCCCATATGTGTTTGTGCCTGTTTCTGAATTTTCTTTTCTGATCCATTGAGCTGGTCATTAGGCATAAACACCACAGTTTTAATTATTGGAGCTTTAATACTGGTGGTGGTTCATTTATTTATTTTTACGAAGTTCCTACCATTATTACTTATTTTTTCAAATGAACTTTAAAATCGCCTTGTCTAAAAAAGATTAGAGTTTTTCATGGGGATTGTATTACAATTTTTAATGATCTGGTGGGAAACTGGCATCTTCCTGACATTTACTCTGCATATCCAAGAAGCAAATAAACTGCTTAGTTTGGGTTGTCTTGTTTTTTTGATTACACCGTAGCTAGAAGAGGCTAGAAAATGTGCTTCTCAAATCTAAAAACCTACCGTACGCTGAAGTCCTTAGCTTTTGCGCTATAAAAGCATCAATTTTATTCACACTCAAATATAAGAGTGATCCCTCCGTCCCTCCCCACCCAACCCCCAATAGTGGGAGAGTTTATTCATCTTTGGAATCACTCAGTTCACTGAGGATCTTCACAGAAAACAATACTGCCTGTGCTGTTCGCTAACTACCATGGTTCTCTGTGAAAGGAAGCCCCTCTCCCATGGAATTGTGATTATTTTGCAAATAATGATGAATAACCGAAGTTCTATGAGAATATTTGTTCCTGGCCTAAGGCTGTAAATGCCCTCTTACCAAGGCTATTGGTGGTCTTTAAGTCTTCTCCTAGTACCCCCCCGCCATCCTGTAATGCTCTTTCTCCTCCCCTGACTTTGCTTTCTGTAATCTTAGGCATGAGGCTACCTTCAGTTCAGTGAATATTTCCCAAGTGCCCACCGTGTGCCGAGAACTGAACAGAACATTGGCTATCTCAATGACTTAGGAAAAATCAAAACTTTCACCTGGGGCTTCCCTGGTGGCGCAGTGGTTGTGGGTTCGCCTGCCGATGTGGGGGACATGGGTTCATGCCCCGGTCCGGGGAGATCCTGCATGCCGCGGAGTGGCTGGGCCCGTGAGTCATGGCCGGGCCCGTGAGTCATGGCCGCTGAGCCTGCGCGTCCGGAGCCTGTGCTCCGCAACGGGAAAATACTTTCACCTGGTTTGGGAGAATATTTTCTTCCACCCCCAAAGTTGGTAATCTTGAATAGGATCTTGCCTCTTCTATCTGTGGGAAGTATGACCAAGAATTTATATTTGGCAGAATGTCCTTCTTGCTGACAGTCACATACCCATAAACAACATGCTGTCCAAAGTCTGAAAGAAGGAGATTGATATTTGGGGGCTTAATAGCATCGTGGTTTCAAGAGGCTACAGGAGGGGTCACCAGCCCTGCATTAGAGATGATCGACCCCACCAGAGCCTGCAAATCACTCATTGCAGCAGACTGTCTTCCCAGTTGTGTTTTGGGGCTGGTTATTCCCTGACAGGGTTTCATCTGACAGCACCCAAACACAAAACACAGAAAGAAAATGCAAGTGTTCCTCTGAGGGGGTGACCCTATCAGGCCCAGTGGGAAGGTGACAGCTGCCCTTCAGAAAGGTCTTGAAGAGATATGATCTAACGGGGAGAGAAAACTGGGTGCAGAGCATGCACAGGTATGGTCCAGACAGCACTCAGTCCCCATAATTTGCCCCTCCCTACATCCTGGTTCCCTACATCCTGGTTCCCTACATCCTGGTGGGCAGCATCGAGCCTAAGTTTACAGCACACAGAACACTAAATAAAGACTAGTGGGGTGGCTTGTTCAAGTCCATGGATGGCCTTTTGCAGAGGAAGGATTTAAACTTCTAGATTTATGTTGTTTAGTGTTTTAAATAACTCTCCATACACCAACCCCACCTGGTAGCATCAGCTGTCAGGAATTTTCATAGTCATGTAGCAAAAACACACTATATTAAAAAGCAAAAATAGACAGTTTTTTGAGTTCACAGATATACTTGGGAAAAATGAGTAAATGACTTTTGCTTACCATTTTCACTCTGTTTTCTAATTCCCAGTGGTCTTGGGATCCCATGTTTTGTCTAAAGTTTAGAGCAGATGTCTATGGGAGGAGTAGAAATGCCCCTGTGGGAAAAAACACAACTAGGCATTGTAATTTAAAATTTGCTCTAGTTTGGGCTTCCCTGGTGGCGCAGTGGTTGAGAGTCCGCCTGCCGATGCAGGGGACACAGGTTCGTGCCCCGGTCCGGGAAGATCCCACATGCCGCAGAGCAGCTGGGCCCGTGAGCCATGGCTGCTGAGCCTGAGCGTCCGGAGCCTGTGCTCCACAACGGGAGAGGCCACAGCAGTGAGAGGCCCGCGTACCGCAAAAAAAAAAATTTGCTCTAGTTTAACATTCTTAAAATATTGAAAAGTGAGGTGAACGCTGGTTCCATTCATCAGGTGACGCTGCGGATAATCTGTGGGGGAAGGGAGGCTTGCTGAGCCGTGCCTGCCTGGTTTGATCATCCCCATCACGACTGCCCTGCCGAGGTCTACCAAATTCCACACTCCCCTCCTCCTCAAAGCTGCCGAGGGCTGGTTGTGACCTGGCCACCACCATTGCTGAGGCGATGAAATGACAGGGTTTGGCTCTGTCAGCCACGTGGGGAACAGACACAAACGCATGCATGACCAAGCCCTGTTCCATTTGGCCCAGAAGCTGTAAACATACTTTCTTGTAGAACCACAAAGCTGTAGCAAGTCCTGGATCCTCCATGTCCTTCTTGCCCTTCCTGGAAACACTCCTGGCTTTCCTAGTTTGGTACTTGTGGCTCCAGTGTCTAAGAAGCTGACACTCAAGGGGGAGTTATGACTCCCTTTTTATTTGTAAGTACCTCCCACCTAGATATTTTCTGTAGCTCAGTCCTTTTCTTCCCATTGGTAGAGAAGCAGCAGGGGCTTAAGTTTTCTGAGAATGAGAAGACAAATTCAAGCTCTTGCCCTTCAACATTTACCTGTGATTGACTCAATCATAGTTGCCAAGCACCGTCGGGTCATGCTCTGCCAGGGCTGGCTTTGCTCTGTAACGATCACCTTAGACTCCAAAGTTGTCTGGTTATCCCTCAAAACAGGACACTTTTTTCCCCTGTCAGATGGTTTCTAACGGCTGATGGAAGAAATTTTCTCATATTGAGGGATGTGGAAGTCATTCCAGCTTGTACGCGATTTGGCTTGAACTTTATGCCAACTAGGACAGTCTGTCTGTGGCCCATCACACATACATTGTACATCTGCCCTAACCATTAAAGAAGAGGGTGCACTGTGCAGAAGTAAAGAATGTCCGTTTTGAAGATAAAGATAAATGCCTCCCTTCCTGGGACATCAATGCTAGTACTCCTTTGATGATAAGGCTCCCTTCCCAGGCGCCAAGGCCATACTGACTCACTGTGTATTTGCTAATCTGTCTTTTTTGGAAAACTTGAAGGAATGTACCCCTGTCATGTTTGTTGTTCTTCGTCCTGATAAGATATAAAACTGTGCTGAAAACCATGCTTTCTGGAGGAATTCCTCAGAGCTACTGAGAGGCTGTCTCCAGGGCTCTAGTTCTCAGTTTGGCTTGAGTAAAACTCCCCTCTATTTTTAGATTGGTTATCGATTACTTGCGTTGACAGTGCATTGAGGTGGGGTTGACTATGTGACCTCTGACTGTCTTCTGGCCCTAGGACTCTGTGATCCTGACAGCTGAGATCGACTCTTAGAGTCTATCTTCTTTCTTCTTGTGTCTCTTTAATTCACCACATTATGTACCTTCACCTCCTCAAGGCCTTTAACCTAGCACATCCTCTGCATGTCTGTACCTGTCTCTGCTTGAATTTCAGTCTCTCTTCGTTGTCTACAAATTGCCTTGATCAATGGTTTCTTGTCTCAGTGACCTGAGACCCATCTGCAATGGATTGAATGCTTGTGTCTCCCCAAGATTTATGTATTGACATCCTACCCCACAATGTGATGGTATTAGAAGGTGGGGTCTTTGGGGGGGCAGTGATTAGGTCATGAGGGTGGAGCCCTCATGAATAGGATAGCGCCCTTATAAAAGAGGCCCCAGAGAGCTCTCTCGTCCCTTCCACCATATGAGGACACAGTGAGAAGATGGCCATCTATGAACTGGGAAGTGGGCCCTCACCAGACGTCATATTTGAAAATACCTAGATCTTGACTTCCCAGCCTCCAGAACTGTGAGAAATAAATGTTTGTTGCTTAAGGCACCTATCTATGGTCATTTGTCAGCCTGAGCTGACTTAGCAACTTCGCTCTTTCTAACATGAGGACAATGTCTGGCAGGAAAGAAGTGCTGAGGCTGGTATCAACTTCCTAAAGTAATGGTGCCACATCTGGCAGCCGCTGAACACTGCCCCTTCCTGTCTTTGACCATGCCAGTCTGAGGATAATCAGCTCCATCTTCTACCCTTTGAGTCTCCAGTCTCTGTTTTAGTCCAGGGCAAGTGAATACCTGGAGGGTTTAGTATTTTACCTGTGAAATATGTGTTAATTTTCCACCCTGGAGTATAAACCTCTTGAGGGCAGGGGTGGTACTTTTCAGTTATATTTCTCCAGCTCCTAGCACAATGTTTGTTACCTAGTGTTGCATCCCCAGCAAATGCTAGTTGAATGAACAGTTTTGCCTATGTTAGTCCTTCTCTCTCATGGCTGTTTTCCACAATTTGTGCCCTTTGGCCTTCCTGCCTAGCTCAGCTTGGGAGCACTTTGGTTCACCCTTAGAACTGGGCACATGGCTCAAAGCTGTGGACACGGCTGCAGAGGGAACCACTTGGGTCACCAAGGGAATGATGGTTTCTGGCCCCTGAACTTCATTTATAACTTTCTGCAACACATCAGTTCCTGAAAGTTACAAACGAGTCAGGTTTCTGACAACCAGGTTGTTTTGTCTTTACTGAAACGTTCTGACATCATTTGATTGGACTTTGAGAACCAATAGGCTCCTTACACTTTGGCTTTGAGTTTCATTGCCTAGAAGCTTCTAAAAAAAGGGGGCGTAAAATACCAAAATGAAATGATTGGAATAGCTGTATAGTCTAAATCCCTCATTTTACAGATGGGGAAACTGAGGGACTAAGTGACCATCTAAGGCCACGTGGTTATTAGTGCAAAACTGAGACCAGAGTCTAGATCCTGAGCCCTTGGATACTGCCTTCTCTACTGGAGAAAGCTAGCAAGTGAACTGGAGAAGCACAGTATTAAAAGAACCTACTGTGACGACAAAAACATAGCATGGCGGGGCGGTGAGGGTAAAAAAGTAGCTTTAGAATGTGTTTGAACTTAAGTTGTTACCAAATTTAAAGAAGTAAAACTTGCAGTTATAAGATTAAAAGTCCTGGAGATGTAATGTACAGCATGGTGACTATAGTTAACAGTACTGTATTAAAAAATATATAGATTGTATATGGGATAGTTGCTAAGAGAATAGATCTTAAAAGTCTCATCAAAAAACAACTGCAAATGTGTACCTATATGTGCTAATGGCCTTTAAACTTATTGTGGTGATCATCTTGCATTATATACAGATATTAAATTATGTTGCACACCTAAAATTAATACAATGTCATATGTCAACTGTATTTCAAATAAATAAATAAATCAGTCCACTGCTGAACCAATGCCACTGAATCATACACCTCGAAATGGTTAAAATTGTAAATTTTTGTTACAGATATTTCACCACAACAAAAAATATTCAAAAAAGAATTATCTGATAGGAACCTATGCTGGCTGACACTGTTTCTCCCTCTAGCCTTCTGCCTGCTGGCCTTGTGGGGAGAAGACTGCTTCCTACTTGCAGCACAGAAGCCTCTTTGCCTGTGGAGGGTCCCCAGGCAGAAGCTGTGACCCAGCCCCAGGGCCGGGAGGATCCAAATGCAGCAGCATCTCAGGAGACTCAGCCTCTCTTCAGTTAGGCTTCTGAGCACGGGCCTCAGCAGGCTTCCCCCCAAGGGCTCTGCTCACAGCTGGGTACGTACCTGCACGTGACTGCCGGGAAGGTACTCACTTATTCTCACAGTTTGGTATAATTTAACAGACAAAAAAACTTTTCAAAATGTAGAGTTACAAAGTCAAAATAATATAACCAGGCATACACTGAAAAGCTTTGTTTCTACCTTCATCTTATTGATTCCCCACTCCCTCCCAATAGGAAGCCATTTGTATTTGTTTTTTATGTATCCTTCCGATGTCCAACCTTTTATATTACCACTTTTTGACCTCATTGGAAATTCTCAATTCTTAAATTTTCTTTTTTGGGTTCCTGCTCATTTGTTGTCACCAGCTCAGGGCTCCTCCTCAGATGGGGGTACCGGGGCCACATATGGTGGGAAGGAGGCAAGAGGAGGGTGAGGGTCTGGTGAGACCCTCGGTGTCTATGCAGGGGCCTGGGCTTTGGGGTCTTCTGACCATGCTGGATTCCTTTGGTTGGGCCCTATATGTTTGGAGAAAGAATTCAGAGGATGTTGTGAGGAGGGTCAGGCCTCTGCTATAACTTCAGGATGTTTGATTAGACCCGGAACACAGATCTTCTCAGGGAATGATCTTTTGATAGAAACAAGGATGGAATTCCCAATGGGTAGAAAGAAAACCTCTGGCCCAAGGCAAAACGCAGCCCAGGAGGATATGCAGATATTGGGATGGGTTGGCGCGGATGTGGGACCTGGCTCGTACCTGCAGGCAGGCCAGCACACGAGCCCTGTGTGCCTCCAAGGCCTCAGGCGCCCATGGCCGGCGCTGGATGAGCTGTGTCATCTTCTGTTGAGACTTGGAGGGGAAGGTGATCTCAGATGCCCAATGTGATCCAGCCACCCGGCTTCTGGATGTTCACCCCTGTGAAGACTGGAACTGTCCTGCCCACTGGGTGGAGCAGGCCTGGGAGCCAGTGAGCTCGGGGAGAAGGCTGCCTCATCTACCTGCCAACTCCTGGCTGTGGCTGTGGTTCCTTGCTGGGGGTAGTGGTGGTGATGGTAGTGTGTGTGTAGGAAGGAGGTGAGGGGGATGACAGGATGGAGAAGAAGTTGGGAGCCAAGTACTTCCCTGGAGGCCTGGGCAGATTGTCCCCAAGAGACCAGCCACCCTTGGAAAAGGACATCCTGGGGAAGCAGGCTCACCTTGGACTGTGGGGGGCAGTTTGCTTGAGAAAGGGGGACTTCCGCCTTGATTAGGGCAGGGTGAATGTTCCTCTCCTAAGCTTCAGGAAGAGTTCACGGCTGCCCAACAAATGGGTTAAAAGGCAGAAAATATTATGCTTAAGAATATTCATGAAAAGTCTGTTATTCTTGAATGTATTTGAATTTGTTTGCTGGACAGTGCTTTCACAGACTGGGAGAACGCTGAGATTTTTCAGAGCCTGTGTGTGGTTGCTTTTGATGATCTTGCCTTTTAGAGATCAGAAGGGGGAGGTGCCATTCTCTACCTCCTTCCACCCTCACCCAGGACCCTGCCCTGCTCAGGAGTCCTGCCTGAGGAAGAGTTCGAGAGAACCCCCCCTGGGGGTTGAGTTGTGGCCTCCTCAGCTACACTGTTATTGTGGGGAACAGTAGGTTGTCTGGAGATGGCCTCTCCGTTTGGTTGGGCCCTATGTTCGAGAAGAGTTCAGAAGACTTTGTGAAGAGGTTCAGGCCTCTGTTTAACCTTGAGTTGTGTAATTAGATCCAGAACAAAACTCAGGATCAAAGTGTCAACATTATACTTACAGGTTCTCTTTCCTCCCATCTAAAAAGCACTGGGAGAGGCAGGTCCAGTTCTCCTCTGGTTTCCTAACTCTGTGAAGATGCAGATGGTGTCCTACAGAAGCACATTCCCATTCCTCCCAGCCAGACACTGGGACTCCCTCCCTCCTGCTCTTTCTCCCGCTCTCACCTCCCCACTAACACCTGGGAGCAGAGCAGCCAGATGTCTAGCAAGTTCTGAGTGAGGCTCAGCAGGGCCACGGATGGACAATCTGGGGAGTCCAGGTTCAAGAGGAGGAGCTGGATGTCCTCTGGAGCCCTTCTGACCTGACTTTCAAACCCAAGCCTTGAACTTGGAAACCAGTGAAATACGCACAGCGCCAAGCTGAGAGCTGAGCCGTTGTACGTATGAATATTCTCTCCCTCGTTCGTACAATTTACTGGGGCAAATGTGAGGCCAAAATTCAGTCCTAGGTTGATAGGACCCTTGGTCTCTCAAAGAGTCACAAGCAGTTATGAGGGAGTTTCCAAATGAAGGGAGAGGCAGTAATGGGCAGAGAGGTGGTCCTGGCAGCGTCTGGAACAGGCAGGGAGAAGTGGCGAGGGAGGAGAGGCTCTGGAAGGCTTGGGGGAGAGATGAAAAAGAGCCCCCAGGAGGCTTCCACCCTGATGCCTGAGCAATCCCAGCTGCCTCCACAGCTCAGACTTGAGTCCCCACCAAATCCTACTAACGACAATGGCTACCGTGTGCGCCAGGCTCACGTAATTTTCACAGCAATGGAATAAGGTAGGCATCGTGAGCCCAATTGTACAGATGAGGAAACTGAGACACAGAGAGGTCCAAAAAGTTCCCTAAAGTCACACGGTAAGTGGTGGAACCAGAGTTCAAAGTGAAGTCTAACACAAAACTCCACCCTCAGACCACCAGGACTAGATTGCGGGGATGTTAGGTCACAGGGAAAGAGGAGGCTTTGTGACCCAGCAGCTCTTCCTTCCCTGATTCCTGTGGTGCTCAGCACACCAGCTGTGGTGGGGGACGAGGGGCTGGACGGTGCTGTGTGCTGGGCACCCTGAGACACCCAGAGGCCTCCTCCGACTTTAGAGCGGGGACCTTGACCCGAATTACAGGTAGGACCCCAGGGGCCTGGACAGTGAGGGTGGAGTGGAGGCAGGCTGCTCCCCAGGGCTCCGCACCATTGACTGAGCTCCTTCCGCCTCAGGGACAGCCGTGGCTACCCTTCAATCCCCTTTCCCAACAAATGACACATCCTTCCTGGATGAAAGCGCCAACGGAGGCAAGGAAAGGGATGGGGGTGTCGGGTAGAGGACACGGTGTCGGGGTGGACATGGCAGAGGGAAGCAGGAAGGGAGAGGAAGCTGGTAGATCTCAGTGTTGAAAAAGGACATGCTGGGCGATGAGAAGGGGCTTTCACTCTTAAATCCATGCCCAGCTGCCCCTTCCCCAGGTAAAGAACGGAGGACCCTGTGGGATTTCTATGTCCAATTCCTCCTTTATTTTGACATTCACTTAGCTGTGACTCCAAGTTATCAAAGACGCAGGACAAGAAATCTGTAGCAGGAGCAGTGAAGTGGGGGTGGAGCGAAAAGGCGGAGAGAGCAGGGTGTCCCCTGCCTCTCCTCTTCCTGTTTAGGGTGCAGTTTGAAAAGTGTCCACATAGTGTCCCAGAGCACAGACTCGGCAGCTAAAAAGTACAGTGCGGTTGAGTGGGGTGAGCTTCCTCTTCCACAGGCAAGGCCCTTGTGGCTGCAGAGAGGCGGGCAGGCAACCTTGAGCCTGTGCCCTGAGCAACGTGCGGCTGTGTGGCGAGGGCCGCGGCCACCATCTCTCCAATGCCCCAAACTCAGATTTTGATATGTGGGTTGATTTAGGCTGGGAAAGCTCTAGGAGGAGACAGGATTGCACGAGATGCTTTTCACTCAGGGACCCCAACAGATCAGGGCCAAGAAGCAGGTGAGAGTTGACTGGGTCTTGATTTCTCCCAAGGCGGGTGGGACTGGAACTTCTGGGTGAGGAGGGGCAGCCCCTGCTGTGGTTGTGTGACCGTGGAATCCCAGGGCGGCAAGCAAGGCACTGGGGCTGGTCGTCAGGAAGCGGCGAGGATGCCCAGGCCCAGCAGCTAGTGTCAAGGGGGCGTGCTTAGCCCAGTAAGGGCTGGCAGTGGGATGGGCATGAAAAGCTGCCGTCCTCAGCTGGTCCCTCCCGGCTCTGAAACACAGCTCATTACCCCACCTAGAGCTGTCTCCTGGTAGCAGAGAAATGTTATCATTTGAGGTCACTCAGTGGGACGGTCAAACATGTCTGCTTTCCACTGATGATTAAAATGGTTTTGCCTGCGAACCCTGTGTTTTACTGTGGTCTTTCATGCATTAACACAAATCTCTGCACACAGGATCAGGCAGTTGGCAAGTGCATCCAGCCCCTGCCAGGACTGTGGCAAGAAGAGTGGTCTGGCTGGCTTCATGGAGCATTAAAGGGTCCTCAGAGTCCACCTGCGCAAGTCTCATTTCCCTGGAGGAAATGGAATCTCAGAGGAGATAAGAGACTGGTCCTAGAGCTCCTCTGATTCTCAACCCTGTGATCCTCGATTACAGGTTGAGATGCAAGGTGACAAGTGCCCAGAGCGATGCAAAAGGTGCGGCGAATTCTCTTCCCCTTCCCCAGCTTCACCCTCCCTGTCGCAAATGCAAAAATCAAGATTTCAGCAGAGGGGCCAGCTCCCTCCCTGCCCCACGCTCTGCAGCATTCGGTGACGCAAGAGAGTCTGGGGGTTCCTAATGCCCTTAGGAAGTGGGGGGACAGCCACCCCTCACTGCAGAGGCAACTGGGAAACTCATCAGATGCATTCACTCAAGCAGCATAAGGCCACAGCTGAGTTACAACTGGGAGTTGGACTGGGGCTAGAGTGACACAGCAATAAACAGGCCCCTGTCCTGTGACTGGGGGGTGGGTCAGCGGAGGGAGGGCAGCCAGCATGGAACCTGATTGCTAAGTCAAATCCCTCCCATCCTCAGAGCGAGGGCTGCCATCCGTGGTGAAACGAAGGGGTCCTGCTCTGTGGCCTCGTGGCTGATGCCCAGGGAGAACACCAGGTCTCTGGAGGGGCTTCCGTGGCTTCCACGCAGCAGCATTATCCCAGGGGAGACTCCGCAGGCTCTTCCTGTACCAGCCAGCTGGCTGCCGTGGGGATTGGCCGCCACCTTGATCGCCTTTCGCTCCTGCTGTCTGGAGTCAGATTTTTCTTTCTAGTTGGTACATCAGAGACCCTTCCGCCCTGCAGCTCCTGCAGGTGGCAAAGTCCTGGTGTGCACTGTTGGTGACAGGCCCGTGTGCACACACCTGGGAATGCACACGTCCTCGCAGGGCTGCATCCACGCACAGTGCTCAGCGTGGCGGACCAGGGCCCCGAGACCATCAGCAGGCTTTCCTTTGCTAAGCTACTCAAACTTTAGTAACAAAACTTGCAAAAGGTTCTCCAGCCAGGGCAGCTGGTTCCCGAGGCAGAGAAAGAGGATTTGTGGGGAGACATCCATTTTGGGTGCATTTCTCACAAATAACCTTATGCCACAGCCTTTAAAGTCCAGTCGACGTGTTCTGTGAAAACAGAGGCAGATGCAGATGTGATGTGTTTCAGGAAGCAATACCCGTGTTGGAACAGCTACAGGGAGTGCAGTCTCTAGAACAGGCGAAGTACAAAACTAGATTGTGAACTAGCTCTTGGATTCATTTCAGCAAGCAGGTCCGGAAGAGTCCCTTTAACCCCTTCCTCTCCCTTCTCGAGTTCTGCCAATGCCTCAGCTCTGGCCTCTCCCTTTGCCCTACACACCCCCCTTTCTCCTTCCATCCCCCAAGGACTCCGGAGACCCCCAGAGCCTTTGCTCAGCTTTCCTCTGTCCAGCAAAGCCAGGGGACTGAGGGAAGTGAGAGGGTGGTGGCAGTGCTGGCACTGGCCACAGGACAGTCCCAACAGAGAAACTGTCTAAGCTGCCAACGTGACCTGTCAGGCCGCCACCTGTGGACCGCGGG
The DNA here is from genome assembly GCF_951394435.1 of Stenella coeruleoalba. Lineage (NCBI taxonomy): Eukaryota > Metazoa > Chordata > Mammalia > Artiodactyla > Delphinidae > Stenella > Stenella coeruleoalba. The sequence continues at coordinate 177,360,726 of NC_137169.1, forward strand.
GCCAGGCCCTGCCCTGGTTCTTAATGCCCTCAATAGCCTGAATCCGGGTGAGCCCTCCACTGTGGGAAAAGGAAAGCCAGGAAAACTGAGACCGTCCCTGTGGGCCGTGCTGGGGGGTGTCGTCCGCTGTCCCCATTGCTCCTGCTGGGGCAGCAAGCGCTGGTGCGTGGCGGGGGTGGAAGGGGTTACACGTCTGTGCTAATAGCCCTTGGATTGGTGAAGGCCTCACGGCCAGAGCCTGGCCACGTCACCGGGTAACTCTGGGGCGCTGCCAGTTGGAGGCATGGGGGTCCCCCCTCCTTGTAGTATGTGGGAGCAAAGGAGAGCCTCTCGCCTCCGCCCCCGTTGGGCAGCATGTCAGCCGTCCGTATGTAAAAGGGAGAGCTGTATAGGGAGCAGGCTGTGCAGTGGCTGGCCGCCACCCCGCACGGCTGGCCGCAGGGCTCTCTGGTGGGAGGCGCCAGGCCGCCTCGGCCGTCCAGGGCCTGGGAGCTGCAGGCATTGCAGGTGGGGCCTCTGCGGTGTGCGGGCAGGTCGTGATCCTCCTCCTCCTCCTCGCGTGCATCCTCGGCTCTGCTCCTCTTGCAGCAGTAATACTGAGGGGAGAGTGGGGAGGGCTGCCTGAGGGCTGAATGCCCCCCTCTGGCTGCGCACAGGTGCCCACGGCCCTGCTCCGCTGAGGACCCCGCGCCAGGCGCTTGGTTGGCCCCGGAGAGAAAACTCAACACCAGAGGCCCACGGTCCACAGCGATGTCCTCCCAGCCCTGCAAGACCAGTTCCTTCCCTCTTCCTCCCCCTACTTCCTAGTGCATTGACTGCAGGCGGAGGCTGAGAGAGCGGGGAGGCAGAGAGGGAGGGACATACAGATCCTACTAAGCACAGGCTGGGGTGCGGGGAGCTGCTTTCAGAGTCTCCCCACATGGTGCCCTTCCCAGCACTCCAGAAATCTCAGACGCGCGGGAGACACAACACAGTGACCCGGTATTTTCCCAGCTCACTCTCTTGGGTGCCGAAGTGTGCAGGGCGTGAGGGGAACATAGCTCCCTTCTGACAGCCCCCCAACTCCCAGCCCCCTTGACTTACGCCTCCCACATTCCACGGCTTTGGGCTTTGTCACGCCCGCAGTGGGCCTCCAGGTTCTGCCCCCATGTTGGGGACGTGGTTTGCTGGTGGCCTCTGGCCACAGGCCCAGGGGACTGACCTGGAGCCTACAGTAGCACAGGACGGCGATGATGCAGAGGAGAATGACCGTAGCTAGGATTCCGCCAGTGATCACAACCGTTCCCGCTGTCATCCGCCCGACGCCCCATCAAACTCTGCAAAGACGTGTGCGGAAAGGTGAGGGGCAGCTGCCCTCCTGGGCGTGGGGCCAGGAGCCCTCCTGGAACTTTCTCAGCTGAAGGCATGGGGGACCCGCGAGCAGGGAGGGCCCTGGGCACTGGAACACCAGGGGCTTCCTGAAGACAGAGGGTAGCTGTGGCCTGGGCCAGCCTAACCTGGGGGGCTTATAGCTGCGGAAGGGAAGAGAGGAGGCAAAGAGCTAACTGAAGGTGTGATTCTGCTCCCTGTTTCCATCCAGTTTCAAAGGTTCTTGCTGTCTTTCTGCTTTAATTCTCTTCTCCCTCTCCTCTCCCCTCTCCCCTCTGTTCACATCAGGCTTAACCCTCACCCCTTCCCCTACCCCACGGGGCCGAGACACAGAGAATAATAACTTCTGTTCCCTGAGGCCTTAGTCTGTGTGAGGCACTGTGTTAAGTGCTCCCCTGGTTATCTCAGTTAACCCTCAAAATAACCTTTTGAAAAAAAAATAACCTTTTGAAAAAAAAATAACCTTTTGAGATAGTTCTTGATTATCCTTATCTCACTCACGATGAACTGGGGCTTTGACTGATGTGGCTAAGAGTCCACCCAGCCTGGTTCACCCCGGTGGCCATGCTCTTAACCACTGCCCTCTGGGGCACAAGAGCTGACGGTCCCCGAGCCCTTGACCCAGGTGGAGGGGACAGGGTCTGAACCTCAGAAGTTCCACCCTGGCTCCAACTCATTTGAGGGGCGTATCTCCTCTCTTTCCAATTCTTGGGGGAAAACAAGGGCAAGGCGAGCTCAGGGGGAGCTGGCAGGCACATTCTGGCCCCTGGAAGGTTGGGGCGAGGCTGGCCAGACGGGTCCTGCTAATGAGGGCTAACAGGTGGAGGTGCGCTCCGGACGTGAGGCTGTCTGAGGGCCGAATCCCCTTTCAGGCCACTGAACGGGGATTCCTGACCCCCCAAGGCACACGGGGACCAAGGTGGGCTGTGTCAACGGAGCAGGAACGTGTGAGGAGACTTGGCATCTTGAGGACAGAATGACTGTAAGCACTTACGTTCATAAAGGGAACGGTGACCTGCAAGACAATGAAAGGGACGGAGATGTTGTTAGAAGAGTGTTAGCCTGAAAAAGGCCCCAAGGGTTAGATTAATCCCTGAGCTCCACCTCACCTCACCCTGCTCTCTCACCATGGGCTCTATCATCAACAGGCCTAGAGGTCCCAAATCTGCAGCTCCAGCTGTGTCTCCAACTGCTTAGTGGGCAGACTTGTCCCTCAGATGCCCACACTGGCACCTCGAACCCAATTATGACAGGCTGTCATCGCCGTCTCTCCAAGTGGGCTCCCCGCCTCCAACCCCTCTGTTAGTGGTTCCACCAGGGCTGCCACAAAGGGTTTTGCAGGCTGTTGGTTACTCGAAGGGTAAGTAAGGGCTGGAACACCAGCTGCTCAGGAAGCCGGGCGCCCTGCTGTGCTCACCTGGGGAAGGGGCACCTGTCTTCACCCAGACACCATCTGTTCCTCACCATTGTGCTCCTGGAGCCCTGTGTGCACCTGGCTCCGCTTCTAAATCACTCAAAGTGCTCACAGGGCGGTCTGTGGACCACAGCCTGGCAGCACCTGGAAGCTGGTTAGAAATGTAGCCTCTCAGGCCCCACCACAGGCCTAATGAGTCAGAACCTGCGTTTTAACAAGGTCCCGGGTGATTATTTGCATATTAGAGTTTGACAAAGCTGTGGCGTGTTCCCCTAGATGCCCAGACTTTCAAATCCTCAAATTCTTCTTTGGTTTCTTCCAGTCTTCTGTTCTTCACACCAATTATGACTCTGCACCGCATACCTGCCCTGGTGCAAAGGTTTCCTAACAGATCTCGCCGGTTTTGTCTCTGAGCACCCTTCACATCACCCACAGTTAGCCCTTCGTCATGCCCCTGCACCCCTCTTCCTCTGGAGACTTTTAGACTGAGCTTCAGAGGCCTTGCCCTCTCCCACTTCCCTGCATGCTCACCACCAATTATCTTTTCTTCCTCACCGCCCACTGTCCCCCCTGCATGAATCCTCTGCCCATCAGGTAGTCTCAGTTCTTAAGAAGCTTATAGCCAAGTGATGAAAAGACACTTAATATACCTTATGAACCAGAGATGCACAGACCAGGGGCTGTGGGAACACAGAGGAGGGGGCAGCTAACCACTCGGGGAAAAGTTCCATGGAACATGTTATATTTGAGCTGACTCCTAAAGGCTGAATGGGGGCTTGTCCAGTAGACCAGGTGGAGAGGACGGAATGCACGGTCCAGGAGTGTGAAAGAACACAGAGGCTCCGGGAACTGTAAGGAATCCGGGAAGGCTGGGGGTAGGGATGAAGCTGGAGAGGCTGTAAGGCAGGCAAGGAATTAGGATTTAACTCTCTTGAAGACAGTGGGGGTTCCTGAAGGGTTTCGGTAGGGGACAGCATGCTCTCACTGTCTCCATCTATTTAAATTCTGCCCATCCTTCAAGGCTCTAAGAAGCCTTCCCTGACTGCCTCATGGTGATGCACTCTCTCCTGCTGGAATTCTACTGTAATGCCTTTCCATGTGCCACTTTTCAAATCCTGTCTTGGTACGATGTTTGTCAACTTTCATGTGGGAACATCTTGACTCCTGTGCTAAATTATGAGTCCTCTGGGATCAGGAGTTGCATCTTATACTGTAGCCTATCCTCCTGCAGCATTATACACAGTGCCTGGCACACAGCGGGTACTTAAAAGTTTGGTAATCATCTCACCATACAGCATTTCTTTCACAGGCCTGGCAGTAATGACTCTGATCTGCCACCAGAGGGCAGCAAGTTGTATCTCTCCGCTCACATCTGATACGCAGACCAGAGCATCCTTGTTCAAGACCAATTTGACTTTGCCCAAATGCACAGTGAGCCATGCTTCAGGGTTCACTGGGGTATTCGCTGGGGGCGGGCAGGTGAACCTCAGCCTTGGGAGGACTTACACACCATCACAGCCACACCACTCCACCCTCCCCTGCTTCCCCTGCATGCTCACCCCTGAGGGCTGCTCAGGAGACAGAGAGGCCTAGTGACCTGAAGTTGGAGGAGGCAGCCGTGGTCCACTCTACTGAAAGTTTTGGCCTAGTCCCCTGGGATGTGTCCAGGCTGTTTTAGAGAACGGGGAATTATGAAGCCATACAAGAACAGAGCCCTCCCTTCTTTGCCCTCCATGCCTGGCCTCCCTCTTTCAGTACCATGAAGACTGCACAGCAGAAGTGGCCTGGAAATGGGGAGCACTGCAGTGCAGGCAGAGCTACAGGGCTGAAGGCCCATTCAGGGCCCAACTGTGCCGCTTAGCGGACATCCCATCTTGGAAACTGACCTTCTTTCTCGTGGTAAAAGAGCGATTACCAAAAAACTCAGGAAAAAGATTCATGTATGTGAGGGCCCCTTGTAACCTCTAAGATGTCCTTCAAACACGGTTATTTGTGGGGAGAAGGAAGGCCCAGACATTCTGTGATCACTTAAGTCTGGCCTGACAGTCAGAAACCAAGAAGGCACATGTGAAGTGCATGTGGTCAACTAGCCAGGTCCCAGCCAGCTTCCCAGAGGGCCCAGTCCTGTTGGTGCAACTTAGCATTTAAATTCCCACACCCAGTGGCTCTCTATGATTTCAGGGGTGCTTATTTTCTCTTTGCAACTAGATGCATATGATCACAATAACTCCCTGAATCTAAACAGCATTCACTGTACAGTTTACAACGTGTTTCCATTTCTGTCCCCATTTATGACGGGCAGGTTCTAAGATGGCCCCAAATGAGCCTCTCCCCTGGCAGTCATGCCTTGTGTACTCCCCTCCCCTTGAGGAGGGGTGCCACCTGTGACCTGCCTCTAACTAACAGAATACAGCAAAGGGGATGGGATGTCACTCTGTGAGTAGATTCTCAAAGATTCTGACTCCCCTCTTGTGAGCCAGCTCTCGCCCTGGCTGGTTTTGATGCAGCAAGTTGGATTCTGGCGAGGCCCATGTTGTAGCAAGGAACTGAGGATGGCCTCTGGCCCTCAGTCCAATGGACAGCAGGGTGTTAAAGCTATCAATCCAATGGCCCAAAAGGAACCGAACGGCCACTTAAGTGAGAGTGGAAGTGAATCCCTCCCCAGTTGAGCTTTCAGATTACACTGTAATCCCAGTGGACACCTTGAATGCAGCCTCATGACCAACCCTGAAACGGTGAACCAGCTGGCGATGCTTGGATTCCTAACTCACAGAAACTGTGAGATAATCGATGTGTGTTCTTGCAAGCTGCTAAATTGTGGTAGTTTGTTATACAGCGCAAGATAACTAACACACCTCCTTTGAACCATACAAAAACCCCACTCACAGGAGGGAAAGCCAGACCTTTATACGATTTGCCTAAAGTCATACAATAGCAAGTGTCTGAGTCAGGACCCAAGGGCCAGTGCTGTGGAGTTTCTGTCGCACCAGTTGCCTGATTAATTTCCTCAGGCCTTGAGAACAAGGTCCCTATGTTCCCTCGCAGGGTCTAGGAGCTCTGGACAGAATGGATTCAGTAGTGACCAACTCAGGGGCTGAGGACAGCCAACAAGGACAAACCTGTTGCCAACTGCAGACCCCCGGGGCCCGCCCTCTGTGACCAGGACTTTCTGGAGCTCCCTCTCCACCAACACCTCTCTCTACCCAGCATCCGGGCACCTTCTCCTGTGCCTCACACTTACGTGAAACAGCTGGAGCAGCGACAGCCCAGTCACGCAGGCTGTGCCTGAGCAGACAGCAGCTGGGGGCACGTCATGGCCAAGGGTGTCAGTCCCTGACAGAGAAGAGAGGGGAAGGTCAGTGAGAGCTGGAAAGGGAGGCTGAGAGGACAGACGGGCACACGCTGGCACCTGGTTGTGACCCCAGGACATCCCCAAGGGGGCTTGTTTCCTGACCTCCATGGCTGCCTTGGTCTGAGGTCCCTGAGCCTAAGAACCTGAGGTCAGACCTCTAAGGCCACATCGTATCCCGTCCTTGTTTCCCTCCCTCAGTGTCGCTGTCCGGAACCCTTGCCCAATGCACCATCAGGACAAGAGCCTCTCCCTGCTCTGGGAAGCAAGGCTCAATGGGGGAAGGGAGTCCAGCTGCCTCTTTCATACTCCACTGGAGAATGCCGACCTGTTCCCTGGCGGATGTGTCCTTGGTGGCTGCATGGCCGATCCCCCTCTCTCTGGCCCCACACACCTCTTTCCCATCTCCTTCCCCATTGTTTCCTGGGCCTGTCCGTATTCCCAGTGCCCAGAGCTGATCACTCCTTTCTCTTACTCCAATATCCCGACTTCCTCAGGCCAACCCACCAACCAGAGAGTTGGATGGGTAAGTTCACGCAGATGTGCTGATGGAGGAGGGGGAGGTGAGACCCTATTGAGGAACCCAGTGTAGTCTAATTACTGGGGGGTCCCTTCAAGCCAAAATTCTTTACCCACTCAACATGGAGCATCTAGGCCTTACACTGGGAATGGGGTGAGGGTGGGGTGGAGGGGGGAAGGACACCCCCTGGTGGTGACGCTGGGCCCCTGCTCACTGTCCTGAGAAGGACGTGCCCCACTGGGTGTATTTGTACTGGGGAGGGAACTCAACCATTAACGGGATGCACTGAGCCACCTTCCACAAGGACAGGGCCAACCACTTCCAGGTTCTCTGCCTCAGCCAGAAGCTGGAGGTCAAAGGACAGACATTTTCATGCCTCAAGGACTGGCACCACAACTACTGAGCCTGTGCTCTACAGCCCATGAGCCACAACTACTGAGCCCATGACCCACAACTACTGAAGCCTGTGTGCCTAGAGCCCGTGCTCTGCAACAAAGAAGCCACCGCAATGAGAAGCCCACACACTGCAACGAAGAGTAGCCCCCGCTCGCCGCAACTAGAGAAAGCCCACATGCAGCAACGAAGACCCAATGCAGCCAAAAATAAATAAATTTTTAAAAAAGCAATGGGGCTGGCACAAGTTTTAATCTAGGGGCAGGGGCAGATTTCTCTCACTAAATACATTTTAAAGTAAAGGGATACTTGGATCATACATCATGATCAAGTGGGATTTATCCCAGGGATGCAAGGATTCTTCAATATATGTAAATCAATCAATGTGATACACCACATGAACAAATTGAAGAATAAAAACCATATGATCATCTCAATAGATTCAGAAAAAGCTTTCGACAAAATTCAACACCGATTTATGATAAAAACTCTCCAGAAAGTGGGCATAGAGGGAACATATCTCAACATAATAAAGGCCATATATGACAAACCCACAGCAAACATCATTCTCAATGGTGAAAAACTGAAAGCATTTCCTCTAAGATCAGGAACAAGACAAGGATGTCCACCCTCGCCACTTTTATTCAACATAGTTTTGGAAGCCCTAGCCATGGCAATCAGAGAAGAAAAAGAAATAAAAGGAATCCTAATTGGAAAAGAAGAAGTAAAACTGTCACTGATTGCAAATGACATGATACTATACATAGAAAATTCTAAAAATGCTAGCAGAAAACTACTAGAGCTCATCAATGAATTCGGTAAAGTTGCAGGATACAAAATTAATACACAGAAATCTCTTGCATTCCTATACACTAACAACAAAAGATCAGAAAGAGAAATTAAGGAAACAATCCCATTTACCATTGCCTTAAAAAGAATAAAATACCTAGGAATAAACCTACCTAAGGAGACAAAAGACCTGTACTCAAAACTGTAGGATACTGATGAAAGAAATAAAAGATGACAAAAACACATGGAGAGATATACCATGTCCTTGGATTGGAAGAACCAATATTGTGAAAATGACTACACTACCCAAAGCAATCTACAGATTGAATGCAATCCCTATCAAATTACCAATAGCATTTTTCACAGAATTAGAACAAAAAATTTTACAATTTGTATGGAAACATGAAAGACCCCAAACAGCCAAAGCAATCTTGAGGAAGAAAAATGGAGCTGGAGGAATCAGGCGCCCTGACTTCAGACTATACTACAAAGCTACAGTAATCAAAACAGTATGGTACTTGCACAAAAACAGAAATATAGATCAATGGAACAGGATAGAAAGTCCAGAGATAAACCCATGCACCTATGGTCACCTAATCTATGACAAAGGAGTCAAGACTATACAGTGGAGAAAAAACAGTCTCTTCAATAAGTGGTGCTGGGAAAACTGGACAGCTACATGTAAAAGAATGAAATTAGAACACTCCCTAACACCATACACAAAAATAAACTCAAAACGGATTAAAGATCTAAATGTAAGGCTGGCTACTATAAAACTCTTAGAGGAAAACATAGGCAGAACACTCTTTGACATAAAGTGCAGCAAGATCTTTTTTGATCCACCTCCTACAGTAATGAAAATAAAAACAAAAATAAACAAATGGGACCTAATTAAAAGCTTTTGCACAGCAAAGCAAAACATAAACAAAATGAAAAGACAACCCACAGAATGGGAGAAAATATTTGCAAATGAATTGACCAACAAGGGATTAATCTCCAAAATATACAAACAGCTCATGCAGCTCAATATATATTTTAAAAAACCCAATAAAAAAATGGGTGGAAGATCTAAATAGACATTTCTCCAAAGAAGACATACAGATGGCCAAAAAGCACATGATAAGATGCTCAACATCACTAATTATTAGAGAAATGCAAATCAAAACTACAATGAGGTATCACCTCACACCGGTCAGAATAGCCATCATCAAAAAATTTACAAACAATAAATGCTGGAGATGGTGCTGAGAAAAGGAAACCCTCCTACACTGTTGGTAGAATGTAAATTGGTACAGCCACTATGGAGAACAGTATGAGGTTCCTTAAAACATTAAAAACAGAACTACCATATGACCCAGCAATCCCACTCCTGGGCATATACCTGGAGAAAACCATAATTCAAAAAGATACATGCACCCCAATATTCACTGCACCACTATTTACAATAGCCATGTCATGGAAGCAACCTAAATGTCCATCAACAGAGGAATGGATAAAGAAGATATGGTACATACGTACAATGGAATATTACTCAGCCATAAAAAAGAACAAAATAATGCCATTTGCAGCAACATGGATGGACCTAGAGATTATCATATTGAGTGAAGTCACTCAGACATAGAAAGACAAATATCATATGATATCACTTATATGTGGAATCTTAAAAAAATGGTACAAATGAACTTATTTATAAAACAGAAGTAGAGTCACAAATGTAGAAAACAAACTTATGGTCACCAGGGGATAAGGGGGGGCGGATAAATTGGGAGATTTGGGATTGACATATACACATTACTATATATAAAATAGGTAACTAATAAGGACCTACTGTATAGCACAGGGAACTTTACTCCATACTCTGTAATGACCTATATGGGAAAAGGATCTAAAAAAGAGTGGATAGGACTTCCCTGGTGGCACAGTGGTTAAGAATCCGCCTGCCAATACAGCGGACACAGGTTTGAGCCCTGGTCCGGGAAGATCCCACATGCTGTGGAGCAACTGAGCCCGTGTGCCACAACTACTGAACCTGCGCTCTACAGCCTGTGTGCCACAACTACTGAAGCCTGCATGCCTAGAGCTCATGCTCTACAACAAGAGAAGCCACTGCAATGAGAAGCCCGCGCACCGCAATGAAGAGCAGCCCCCGCTCGCCGCAACTAGAGAAAGCCCGCACCCAGCAACACAACCCAGCGCAGCCAAAATAAATAAATAAATTAATTAATTTTTTTAAAAAAAGAGTGGATATGTGTATGTATAACTTTGCTGTACAGTAGAAGCTAACACAACATTGTAAATCAACTATATGTCAATAAAAATTTTTTAAAAATAAAGTGATAGACCTTCAGTGAGATTCTGATCAATAAAAGTGAGGGAAAACACAACTACAGACTAGGAGAAATGAAAATGGATACTACCACATATGCTGCAAACATAAGGAAACTAAAGGGTATTAAAAACAACCTTATGCCAATAATCTAAAAATACAGATGAAATGAATGCATTCATGGAATAATGTAACCTACTAACACCTCCTCAAGAAGTAAATTACTTGAAACATAATGTGAAGAATCAAATCATCGAAAATTGACTTTCAAAAAAAAAGAAGAAAAAGAGAAAAGAAAACACCTAGGCCCAGAGGGCTTCACCAGAAACACCTACCAAACATTTAATAAAGAAATCATTCTATCTCACACAGAGCATTCCAATAACAGAAAAAGAAGAAACATTCTAAGTCATCTTATTACCATTTTTCACTAGCAAAAAAACAGTAAGAAAATGTAATTTTAAAGACATATAAAATGATGATAAAATTATTAGGTCCTAGGTATATACATAACACAAGCTATACAGAGACTTTATGTAGAAATCTATAAAATTTTATTTTTATAAAGACTTTTTTTTTAACATCTTTATTGGGGTATAACTGCTTTACAATGGTGTGCTAGTTTCTGCTTTATAACAAAGTGAATCAGTTATACATACACATATGTTCCCATCTCTTCCCTCTTGCATCTCCCTCCCTCCCACGCTCCCTATCCCACCCCTCCAGGTGGTCACAAAGCACCGAGCCTATAAAGACTTTTAAAGGTTACTAAATAAATGGAGGGGTATACTAAAAAAAATTAAAATTAAAAAATAAAGGGATACTAGAAGGAAAAAAAATCAAAGTTGCTTTTTGAGCATAAACCATGCAATATGCTTGTTTAACAAACCAGTTACTTACACAAAAATGGTCCATGGAAATAGAAGGACTCTAAGAGATCTGGCCCAATATCTTTACTTTTCTAGATGAAGAAACCAAGTTCAGAGAGGACAAGTGACTTGCTTAACCACACACAGCAAGATAGAGATGGAGCTGGAGAGGTGCTGGGAGCAAAGCCTCCTGGCCCCAGTCCAGGGCCCTGCCATTAGGATGCTGTCTCTCCTCCTAGAACATCCGCACTTGTCTCCCCAGGAGCTAAGGTGTCCCCTGAAATAGGGTTTCTCAAATTGGCTTGATGGTAACAATCACCTGAGCCACATGTTAAAGCAGAGACTCCAGACCTACTGAAGCAGCATCTCCAGGGGAGGGGCCCAGAATCTGTGTCTTTAACAGGTTTGAGTCTTACTATCTGGCCCTTTTGGGAAATGATGCAGGAATGAAGGTCTTTGGGAGGATTTCAGGCTGGAGGCAGCAGGGGAGGTGGCTGGAGGCAGCAGGGGAGGCGGGTGACCTTGCAGAGTTTGTGGCATCATCTGCTGCCCATAACAAGGCTGGCTCTGGATTCTGTGTCCTCGGGCCAAGCAGGCCAGAAGGAGGAGGAAGGGAGTGCAAGGAGAACCAAAAGTACATGGTGTCTCTGGGTGGGTTGGAGCCAATAAAGAGGTCAGGATGCGGAACCTTAAGGCCATTCTTCTAGGGGAAGAATGGGGCTGGGGGAGCATTAAAAGCCACCCTGGTAGAATGTGCTGGAAATGGGTTTCCCATTCCCCATAAGACCAGGGGTCTATGTTCTCTCTGAAGGGCCCCTGCCCTCAGTGACTTCAGCGCCCAGAGGCAGGGTCACCTCCCTCACTGCCTGGACCAACAGTGGCAGAACGCCTGCTGTAGCTGGCCCTAGCACATGTAATTAACGATTGGCTGCCCCCTGCACCCTGCTTGGCCCCCTTAGGAGCACAAGTTAATTGAGTGGGGCCTAAGCACCAGCTGATCTCAATTTCTTCCGATGCAATTAAGCCTTCTCCAGTCATTTATTAACTCATGAAATTGACACAGCAGGTTAGCAGCCCCGGAGAAGAGGAACAGTTTTTTTCCTTGCTCCCTGTCTCCTCGGACATCAATGCTTAGGCATGGCTGGCAGAGGGAATCGGAGGAAGGGGCTATTTTCACTCTGACTGTACTTATGGCCATCACCAAGCCCTGACCCCGCGGATGAGGGTGGGAAGAGTTGGTGGTCAGATCGGTTCCTTTGCTCCAGATGAGGTACTACAGCAGCAAAGAGAGGCCTGTGCTGTTTGAGAAGGGGCCTCTCTAAGAGATGCAAGGAACCTCTGCAAATCATCAAGGGAAAAAAAGAGACCCTCAATATAATAATGGGTAATAGACAGGTGGTTTATAAAAAAAGTAATCCAAAAGGCTAACAAGAAAATGAAGAGATGCCCAAACTCATTAGTAATCTGGGAAACGCAAATTGAAACCACAGTGAGCTATCACTCTACACTGGTAGACTGGCAAAAATTAGGATGCTGGATAATGTCACGTGTTGGAGCAGATGTGGGAATTTAAGGGCACTGCTGGTGGAGTGTAGTTACGACAACTGTTGAGGGAGAGACCTGGCACTACTTGGTCACGTTAAGTTCAGACCCCATGAAGCAGCAACTCTGCTCCTGGGTCTGTATCCCCCAAATTTCTCAATATATCCATAAGGGGCCATGTGTGGAGACGTTCATCACTGTGTTTTATGGTGGCAGGGAATTGGAAGCAGGCTCAGTGATCATCACTAGAGAGTGGAGGGGTAAAGTCAGGTAGAGGCACACCTCAGAGGATAATGCAACTGCTGAAAGCAATGGACCAAGTGGACCATAGTAACACAGAGCAACAAGGATAAACCTTAGCAGAAGGCTAAGTGAAAAAAAAAACCCAGAATTAGATGTATAAAGATGTATAATACTGCTTATATAAATTTAAAATACAGGCACACAGACCAACAATTTACATTTTCAAGAACACATACAAAAACAACAAAGACAAAAACCCCCCAAGTTCACAGATACAGAGAACAGGTTGGTGGTTGCCAGAGGTAGGGGTGGGGGTGGGAGTGGAGGTGGGAGAAATGGGCGAAGGGGGTCAAAAGATGCAAACTTCCAGTTATAAAATAAGTAAGTCATGGAGAAGTAATGTACAGCATGGCGACTGTAGTTAACAATACTCTATTGTACATTTGGAAGTTGCTGCGAGAGTAGATCTGAAAAGTTATCATCACAAGAAAAACATTTTTTGGCAACTATGTGTAGTGACGGATGATAACTAGACTTATTGTGATGATCATTTTGCAATGTATACAAATACGGAATCACTATGTGGTATACCTGAAATTAATACACTGTTATATGTCAATTATACCTCAATAAACAAAACAAAACCGAAAACACATACCCCAAAATGTATACACATTAAATATGCTAGAATGGCTGACTGTGGAAGGAGGAAAATGAGAACAGGAATAAGAATAAAAGAGAAAAAAATAAATAATAGAGGAGAGGGGCCTTGCCAAGACCAATGATGAAAAATAATGTGGACTATCTGAGAAGTAACACTGAGGAGTATAATTAACTTAACCTTCTATGTCTGAGGTCCAACTCAAAAAAGAAAGAAGGGGTCTCTCACCACCCCCAGGAGGCCTTCCATGATTGACTCAATGCTGCACATTTCTATTCGACCTTCCTATTTGTTCTCAGGTAACTGTATTGTTGACACACTGGTGTCGAGTGGCTGTATTTTGCTTCCTTCTTAAATTCCAGACCATTTGAGGGCACAGACTTGGAATCTTGTGTCTTCATAAAGCTCCGTTCCCAATGCCTGGTGTTCTGCACATTCTAGACAGTGGGATGGCAGGTCAAATGGGAAGCTGCTCTGCATGCAGAGTGCTGTCCCAACACACAGCCTTCCATTCTGGTCTCACCTGCTGCAGGTAGTGGAAAGAGCACAAGGCTAAGAGTCCCAAGATTTTGGTTTAAATTCTGTTTTCTACGCTCATTGCTTGGGCGATTTTGGACAATGAATGATCTCCTTGAGGTTCATCTACAAAACGAAGGTAAATGATTTATCTTCCCTTACGGGGTGAGGATTATGGGAAAGGGTGTGGTTATTTAAAATGCTGCAGCCTTATAAGGAGGGTGGGTGTTGTTCCAAGGACTCAGAGTTCCTGAAGTCCTCTGTGCTGCTAACAGGAGAGATGGCCCTTTGTGCTCATTCATCCCTTGATGAATTGGCTATGCCAAGTTTGGGGAGCAGACCCTGGTAAGAGCTGGACCACTCGGTGTAAGAGAGTGAGAAGAATTTATTGGGGTGTAGGGTGGCAGGAAGAGCAGGGAGGGCAGCGTGAGGAAGAGAGAGGAGCCAGAAAGAATGGCCCAGACCCAGGGACCCTGCTGAGCCTCTTGGCCAGATAAAACCCCAGCAGTTAGTTTGAGAGAAAGCCTTTTAAGATTTGGGAGGTCTCTAAGTTTTTTGTATTGTCTTCGCAAACTGTTGGTAACTCACAAATGTGAGGGATATTTTTCTTGTTTGTGGCAATCCAGTGAAGGCACTGAGCTCAGACCTGGGTGCATATCCGTGGAACGCAGATGACACAGGAACTAATTCGGTGTGCGCAGTTTAGAGCCAGAGGTCACCGTGAGAACGATGGCCCTTGGGACAGATTCTGGCTTCCTATGAGCCCTGGAACAGGGGTTAGAGCAAGTCCGATCTAGATCCTTAGAACACATGATCCCAGCTGATATATGAGTTATGCCTGAGGTATTGCATGTGAAAATAGATGGTCATTCCTCTTTTGTTCTAGCCTAGACCTAGCTCTCAGATTAAATGTGTCCCTAAGGCCCCTGATCATGACCGTGACTAGCGTTCTGGCTGGGACCTTGTTGTCTCAGCATGATACTCGTGGAAACTGTGCTATTCCCCTCACTTATTCTTTATCTGCTATTTACTGAGCACTAAGTAAGTGCCTGGCGTTGAGCTCTGCTCCAGAGACACAAAGATGAACAGGCAGAGCGCGCTCAAGGAGCTCACAGGTTGGGAGACTAGTAAACAGTAGTGGGCACAGTCTGTCCTCAGGTCCCAGGACCCCCAGATGGAAGGCCTGGGGGTGACTCTGCAGTTCCTATCAGCCTAACACAGTGCGTGAGGCTGCAAACTCCCTGGGGCAGGAAGAGCTGCTCATCCAGTGCTCGGGGTTATCAGCGAGTATCTGCTGCAGAGAAACAGCAAAGAGGAGACAGCCCTGCTCCTCAAAGCCCAGCGTCACCCCAGAGGTGCTGCCTGTGTCCTTGATGCCTCTGTCAGAGGTGAGGCTGAGCTCACCTCCTCCCTGACGAGGGTGTCCCAAAGATGGGCTGCCCTGTGTGGTCCCCCAATAAAAACCATGCCGATCGTGGAAGAACAGTGGGTGCATGTGTGTAGGAGCCCTCAAACCTTCAGAGCCTAAGAACCTGGCTATGGGCCCCTCAGGCTGGGGAGGGGGTGTGACTTTGATCTAAAACCCAGTAAGCACACTGCTTTGTGTCTGCCAGCGAATCCCCAGCCCTAGAATGTAGTAGATGCTCAATACATGCTTGTCAAACAAAGAGACTAGTGAATAGACACATGCCAGGTTTGTGGGACGTCTTCCTCGCCACTCCCCCCGCTCACCCCCACTGCCCACTGCCCACCACCCACCGCCCCTGCCACAGAGCATCTCACGGCACCTCCAAGCCCCACCTGCCCCACCTCTCAGCCTTCCCTGAGCTCTCTGCCTGCCAACTCCCACTGTGCTAATAGTCTAGAGGGCACGGAGGAACTTAATTATGTGTCATTTTAGATGGGTGTGGGCTATTTTGTGCAGATGACACTTGTCCCTGCAGCTCTTGGGGTCAGGGTTCCTGATCATGGATCTGTTCTCTCTGCTTCGGAAAGACGGGTGCAGAAGCCAGTAAAAGTATCAAGGGCTTTGTTCACCTTGGACTTGGCTCTCTTTCCGTTTCTGCCTTTCAAAACAACGTTCATTACTGCTGATAGTTTTCTTATGTTCATCTTGTTTGATGTTCAGGCATGGCAGTTTTTTGATTTCTCTTATTTCACAGAAAGCAAAAAGTTCAGAAAGGCCAAGTGGCTTGGCCAAGGTCACACAGCTATTTTGGGAAGAGCTGGGACACCCTGCCCACACCATTCTTCCATGACTAGCATAGTTCTAGCTCTGCAGGGAACATGTGCCCTGTGCCATGGGTCCCATCTCTGTCCCACCCCAGTTCTGACTCCACGTTCTATTTCCTGACCTGATCATTTGCAGGAGGCTCAGGGGCACCATGGCCTGTGTGTTGGGAAGGGGTTCACTTTTCCTTTCCACAAGATGCATTGCTCTGCACCACACGCTTGGATTTCTCTCCATTTGATCTCTACTGTTGTTTGGATGGTGTTCCGAGATCCCCAGGCAGCAGGCCTCCAGCCTGATGACTACTGAACGGGCTTGTTAGGAAAGGCAGAAGCATCTATGGGGTTTGTTTCTTCTTGCTGGCAAGATGTCAGGAGACTGGAAGAGATACAAATAAGAGAACCCAGGCCACTGAAGGGACAGAGAGTTTGATTTCTGAGGCCAGATGGAGATAAGGAAGGGCAAGGCATTAGGCTAATGAGTGGGCCAGAGGGAGCTAGCCTGTGAGGGACTGGTCACAGGACCCTAGAGTCATCTAACTCAGAGTAGCAGGAAGGGGGAGGCTTGCTCAATGTGCTCCAAGGGGACAGGATTTGAAGTAATGGGATAAAAGGAGACCAAGGAAAATTTAGACCAAATCTAAGGCAAATCTCACAGGACACAAACAAATGTAGCAGCAAGATTGGAAAACTGTCAACCCATGTGGTACAGCGAGGTGTGGGAAGCACTACTGAGCTGCCTCCTCTCCTGTCCTCCAGCCCAGAGACCTGGTCCATTCATCCTGCCAGTCGGGTCTGATGGAACCAGGCTGAGGGCAGGATGAGGGTGTGACGAGGCAGCTACAGGGTTTGGGGGCCTTAACAATCGCACCAGGATTTATTCAGGATCCTTAGTCACTTCAATGAAAACATTCTAAAATGGGCAAGAGGGCCCTGAGGAGGACTCTCAAAAGTCCATTTGCAGGTGATGAAGTGATGCAGGCAGCAGACCTTTTGCTACTTGTGCAGGTGGGCGCGGGACTCCACGAAAACCACGGGAGAGCTCCTGGCAGAACCCCATGGGCTTAGTGAGCAGAATGGGAAATTCACATCCAAATATGCCTCCTATTCTTTTTTTTTTTTTTTTTTTTTACGGTGTGCGGGCCTCCCACTGTTGTGGCCTCTCCCGTTGCGGAGCACAGGCTCCAGATGCGCAGGCTCAGCGTCCATGGCGCATGGGCCAAGCCGCTCCGTGGCATGTGGGATCTTCCCGGACCGGGGCACGAACCCATGTCCCCTGCATCGGCAGGCGGACTCTCAACCACTGCGCCACCAGGGAAGCCCATGCCTCCTATTCTTAATAGTTGACACACACACACACACTCAAGTCAACTGCATCCCACAATATATATGGTTCCTATTCCACATTCTGGGTTTGCTAATTCTCAACTAATCCCTTGGGTGTCTTCGTGAAGTTCCAAGTTAAACTTTTCTAAAAACTGACCTACTTGACTTATCAACATATTGTCGTCCAGAGGGAGCAAAACTAAGCAAACAGTAGTTATATCTCCATGAATCGTAATTCTCTCTGCATTACATGCTCTAATTTCTCTGGCCATGGGAGGGGCCTGTGATGGCTCTTCCAGCGGAATCTCTCACTTTGCACCCTGTAGATGCGGTGGGGAGGCTTGTGCTGATTCTAAATTGAGCTTCCAACTGCCCCACAGAAGTGAAGATGGAGACAGGAGTCCCATTTCATCCACTGGCCCCTGAGGGCTGAAGTGGGTGAAAATTGCATGTGGCCAGATTACCCATCAGGGAAGCCTCCACTATTAGGCTGATCCAGATGAGCCATGCTTTCTCAAAAAACAGGTTAAAAGAGCAACTTTACACTTTTTGGTGCAATAGGAAAACATATTGTGTAATAGGGAAACATATAATGTTTATATCCTCTGCTTTCTGCTAAACTCTGCCTACCAGCTCATGTCCTGGACTGGGGAGAATAAAAGATAAGTCGGGAGATACCATGCTGTTTGAACTGATATGACCTGACCTGAATACACTTAGACAATGAAAGGAGAAAAGGAGAAGTTCAAGAGCTGGCATGAAAGGTACTTGAAAAACATTCTGGAGAGACTGCAGGGAGGAGTAGACTCGAGGTGGCTGCTGTGTGCGTGAGATATTGAGAGAGATGGAAATGGGAAAGAGACTTTTTAAGTTTTTTTGTATATTATGAATGAAATTTATCCCATTGGGACTTCCCCAAAATCTTCAATAAAGGTTTAAATTGCTTTCCACATATGTTTTGCATATTGGATGTGAGTTTCTTTAAATAAGACACCTTGAAGAGACAGCCCACAGGCAACTTTTCCTGTTCTTTCAAGGGTTATCATCATAAAAGAGGATGACTTGTCCAAAGAAAAATGATCGGTAGGAACTACCAGTAATTCTCAGAGATGGGAGGATGCCAATTTAGGTAAAGTTGAAAAGAGACAGAGAGATTAGCATTTATGAACTTCCTAAACAGAAAGACACAAAGAAGATAGGGATTTGGTAGGAAACATAAACGATAAACAGTTTCTCAAAATGTTCCTAGTAAGTAGCCCCTCTGTGACCAGCCAACGTAAGCCCCAGCCTAGGCCAAGGCACAGCCTGCACCTGGGTCTCTGACCCAGGGGGATCAGGAGGATTTTTTTTTTTTTTTTTTTTGCGGTACACGGGCCTCTCACTGTTGTGGCCTCTCCCGTTGCGGAGCACAGGCTCCGGACGTGCAGGCTCAGTGGCCATGGCTCACGGGCCCAGCCGCTCCGCGGTATGTGGGATCTTCCCGGACCGGGGCACGAACCCGTGTCCTTTGCATCGGCAGGCGGACTCTCAACCACTGCACCACCAGGGAAGCCCCCATATAAATTTTAAGATTGTTCTATTTCTGTGAAAAACGCTGCTGGAATTTTGATAGGGATTGCACTGAATCTGTAGATTACTTTGGGTAGTATGGACATATTAACAATATTAATTCTTCCATTCTATGAGCATGAAATATCTTTCCATTTATTTGTGTCTTCAATTTTTTCATTAATGTCTTGTAGTTTTTAATATACAGGTCTTTCACCTCCTTGGTTAAATTTATTTCTAAGTATTTTATTCTTTTTGAAGCAATTATAAATGAGATTGTTTTCTTCATTTCTCTTTCGGATAGTTTGTTATTGGTGTACAGAAGCACAACAGATTTTTGTGTATTGATTTTGCCTCCTACAACTTTACTGAATTCATTTATTAGTTCTAACAGTTTTTTTTTATTGATGGGATCTTTAGGGTTTTCTATATATAATATCATGTCATCTGCAGATAATGAGAGCTTTACTTCTTCCCTTCCAATTTGGATGCCTTATATTTCTTTTTCTTACCAAATTGCTCTGCCTAGGACTTCCAATACTATGTTGAATAAAAGTGGCAAGAGTGGGCATTCTTATCTTATTCCTGATCTTAGAGGAAAGGATTTCAACTTTACACCGTTGAGTATGATGTTAGCTGTGGGCTTGCCATATATGGCCTTTTATTATGTTCAGGTATGTGCCCTCTGTACTTGCTTTGTTGAGAGTTTTAAATCATAAATGGATGGTGAAGACTGTCAAATGTTCTGCACCTATTGAGATCGTGATCATATGATTTTTATCCTTAATTTTGTTAATGTGGTATATCACATTGACTGATTTGCAGATGTTGGAACTATCCTTGCATCTCTGAAATCCCATTTGATCATGGTGTTTAATCCTTTTAATGTAATTTTTTTTTTTTTTTTTTTTTTTTTTTGCGGTACGCGGGCCTCTCACTGTTGTGGCCTCTCCCGTTGCGGAGCACAGGCTCCAGACGCGCAGGCTCAGCGGCCATGGCTCACGGGCCCAGCCGCTCCGTGGCATGTGGGATCTTCCCAGACCGGGGCATGAACCCGTGTCCCCTGCATCGGCAGGCGGACTCTCAACCACTGCGCCACCAGGGAAGCCCCCCTTTTAATGTACTTTAATTAAATCCTTTAAATGTTGAATTCAGTCTGTCAATATTTTGTTGAGGACATCTATATTCATTAGGGATAGGGCCTGTAATTTTTTTTCTCATGGCATTCTTGTCTGGTTTGGGTATACGGGTAATGATGGCCTCATAAAATGAGTATGGGAGAGTTCCTTCCTCTTCTTTTTTTTTTTTGGAAGAGTTTGAAGAGGATTGGTACCAATTCTTCTTTGACTGGAAGAATTCACCAATGAAGCTGTCTGGTCTGGGCTTTTGTTTGTTTGGAGGTTTTTGATTACTGGTTCAATCTTCTTACTAGCAATTAGTCTGTTCAGATATTCTATTTCATCATGATTCAGTCTTGGTAGGTTGTATGTTTCTAGGAATTTATCCATTTCTTCTAGGTCATCCAATTTGTTGGCATATAATTTCACAGTGGTCTCTTATGATCCTTTGTATTTCTGTGGTATCAGTTGTAACATCTCCTCTTTCATTTCTGATTTTATTTATTTGAGTCCTCTCTTTTTTTCTTTGTGAATCTAGCTAAAGGTTTGTCAATTTTCTTGATTTCTTTCAAAGAACCAACTCTCAGTTTCATTGATCTTTTCTATTATCTCTTTAGTCACTGTTTCATTTATTTCTGCTCTAATCTTTGTTATTTCCCCCTTCTACTAACTTTAGGCTTTATTTGTTCTTTTTTTTAGG
The DNA here is from genome assembly GCF_951394435.1 of Stenella coeruleoalba. NCBI lineage: Eukaryota > Metazoa > Chordata > Mammalia > Artiodactyla > Delphinidae > Stenella > Stenella coeruleoalba. The sequence goes on from NC_137169.1 coordinate 177,381,637, forward strand.
TCCTTGAGGTGTAAGCCTTCATTATTTGAGACTTTTCTTGTTTCTTAAGGTAGGCATTTATTGCTATAAACTTCCCTCTTAGAACTGCTTTTGCTGCATCCCACAAATTTGGGTATGTTACATTTACATTTTCATTTGTGTCAAGGTAATTTTTTAATTTATCTTTTGGTTTCTTCTTTGACCCGTCGGTTGTTCAGTAGCATGCTGTCTAAATGCCATATATTTATGAGTTTTCCAGTTTTACTTCTGTAATTAATCTCTCATTTCATACCATTGTGGTAGGAAAATATGCTTGATATGATTTTAATCATCTTAAATTTATTAAGACTTGTTTTGTAGTCTAACATGACCTATCTTGGAAAATGTTCCATCTGCACTTGAGAAGAATGTGTATTCTATTGCTTTTGGGTGGAATGTTCTGTAAATATCTGTTAAGTCTCAACTGTTCTAACATGTTGTTTAAAGCTGATGTTTTCGTATTGATTTTCTGTCTGGATGATCTATCCATTGATGTAAGTCAGGGTATTAAAGTCCCCGACTCCTATTGTATTGCTGTCTATTTCTCCCTTTAGGTCAGTTAATACCTGCTTTATTGTTGTTGTTCAGTTTTTCCTATGTTGGGTGTATAAATATTTACAAATGTTATACCAACCTGTTGGATTGACCCTACATCATTATGTCTGTCATAAATGCCCTTCTTTGTCTCTTATTATAGTCTTGTTTTAAAGTCTATTTTGTCTGATATAAGTATAGCTACTGCAGCTTTCTTTGGTTTCCCAGTTGCATGGAATATCTTTTTCCATTCCTTCACTTTAAGTCTGTGTGTGTCCTCACATCTAAAGTGAGGTAGCATATAAATGAGTCTTGTTTTTAAAAAAATATTCAGCCATTCCATGTCTTTTGAGTGGAGAATTTAGTCCATTTACATTTAAAGTAATTATTGATAAATATGTACTTGTTGCCATTTTGTTAATTGTCTTCTGGCTGGTTTTATAGTTTCTTTCTGTTTCTACTCGCTTTTACCTCACTATGAGAATTTCTTAAAGCATGCGACAGAAACACTGAGTATGCTAGTTTAAAATCCAGATTCCTGGTAACCCCTAGACCTAGTAAACCAGACTCTCTGTGGGTGAGGTCTGGTTATCTGATTTTAAGTAGGGTGATTGTTCAATTTATGGCCCAAACTGGAACACTTCTGAGTAAAAGGGGGCACTATTAATAACTATGCTGGGACAACTGGCATAAACCAGGATAGTCACCCTCATTTCAAGTATTTCCTTTTACAGTGAAGTGTGAGAACCACTGCCCAAGGCTCTAATTCTTTCATGATGGAAACCAGGTATCTTCCCTCCTTTAATTCCCTAGTAGGCCACAGCAAGGACAAGGCCCTGAACTGACAGGCTGAGCAGGCAGCTACAGTACTACCATTGGGGTAGGCAGAAGCAGAAGATGGCTGAGAGTGTGAGCAAGGACAGCTAGTGTCCTAGGTAGATCTTGTCCCACAATGGCCTCCTGCTACCTTGAGAGATGCTGGCTGTGGCCACCGTGAATGAAACGGACAGGACTGGTGCCAGTGTACCCCTCCAGCTATCCTTCAAGGACCAGGCTCTTTTCACCCAGAGATGGGGCTTTAAAGGGGACTTCATTTACACAAATAATGCCCCATATTCAACAGTGAGAATGAACACCATGTTAAGTCAGACAGCCTGGGGCCAACAAGAGCCACCTAGCTTGTGGTGGGGCTCTGTCATCTGCCCGATGCCCAGTGTGATATTTAAGACAGCAGCAGGGCCTCCAGCTCCTGTGGTTGGGCTGTTGTTTCCTTCCAGGGGAACTTTCCTTCTGTTCATTTTGCTTTTCCTTTTAATTTACAATCATGGAAAAGCACCCAGTTCCATCAAAGCCAATTCTGAGACCTTTGAGCCTAAGAGAGTTTTAAAATGACACCTGACCTAGTCTCTGACCTATTCCACCAAGATCCCTTGAGATTTAATAAGACACCATCTAGAATTGAGGTTTTCATTGTCTCCTAAGAGCATTAAGCCAGCAGTCCACAGAATCTCTGCATGAGCGTGTACACGTTCTTTTCCTCTTTTCTATATGCCTTATACTCTCTTCACACACATACTTTTTCTATGTCCATGAGACAAGCCCATACACCACTATGTGAATAGATGATGAACGTCCTGATTTGTAGTGTAGCTTACAGACTCCTGGAATTTTGGAAAGTATAAATGGCTTTAAAATAAGGTTTTAATTATTCTATAGCTAATAAACTGGTTATGGTGATTACGTGATATATATAGACCTTTAAGTATTCCCTGCCATTGGAGCATATAGGGAATGGACCATGTTCACAGCCAATCAAGTGAACAATGGTTGAAGAAACTGGGCTTGTTGAGCTTGTATAGAGAAGATGTTGGAGAAAAGATGGGAGGAGAGGCTATGATAACTTTTGTCAAATATCTGAAGACCTGTCTCTTAAAAGAAAGACTTATTTTTGTGCTCTATTTCTGCTCCATTAAATGATGTGACTCCATGCTTTCTTTTTCATAATATTCCCCCCCCCCCACTGCCTCCACCTCTTTCAAGCGCAACTTCCTCCATGAAACCTTGCCGAGACAGAGCCAATTGTCCCCTCCATCAGGCTGCCAGCATTTATCACACTGTATTCTTTTTTAAAAAATTATTATTATCTCTTTGTCTCATTCACTAGAGTGTAGGGCCCTTGAGGGCAGGAGCTGGGGCACACTTTCCTATTTCAGCACCTAATACAGAGTAGACCTTTCATGCATGTTTACAGAATGAAAAACTGAAAAATGACTGTTTGGGTAGGAGCTTTTTAATATAAGAGCTCTGTGAGGTGATGGAGTCATCATCAACTCCATTTCGTTGATGAGGTAAATGAGGCTCAGAGAGAAAAGGTGACTCATCTAAGGTCACACAACTAGTAAGTGGTGTTGCAGACTGCTTCTCTGGTCTTCTAGGTCGAATGCCAATTTCTTACCCATGAGAAAAAGTGTAAGAGCACCTAGGCAACAATAACAAGCAAGCCACTATTTATTGGCACTAACTATGTCCTTCCTCACTGGGACTGGACCTTCTATTAAGATATCAAGGCTGGATACTGTCCTCATAGAAACAAAGAACAGATTGATGGTTGCCAGTGGCAGGGGGTTGGGGGGTGGGAGAAATGGGGGAAGGTGGTTAAAAGGTACATACTTCCAGTTACAAAATAAATAAGTTGTGGGGATGTAACATACAGCATGGTGACTACCAGTTAATAATACTGTATTGCATATTCAAAAGTTGCTAAGAGAGAGTGGATCTTTTTTTTTTTAATTGGGGTATAGTTGCTTTACAATGTTGTGTTAGTTTCTGCTGTACAACGAAGTGAATCAGCTATATGTATACATATATCCCCTCCCTCTTGGACTTCCCTCCCACCTTCCCCCATCCCACCCATCTAGGCCACCACAGAGCACCGAGCTGAGCCCCCTGAGCTGTACAGCAGGTTCCCACTAGCTATGTGTGGTAACGGATGTTAACCAGACTTACTGTGGTGATCATTTCGCAATGTATACAAACATGGAATCATTATGTTGTACACCTGAAACTAATATAATGTTATATGTCAATTTTACCTTAAAAAAAGGAATGAATAGTGTCAATCATAGATATTTATTAACCATGACAATCCTTTGAAGTGGGAATTATTATTTCCATTTCACAAATGAAGGAACTGAACGTGAGAGAGATTAAGAAACTTGCCCAAAGCACACATCTAGTAAGTGGCAGAGTCAGGACTTGGATCCTGGTCTATGTGACACCAAAGCTCATTGACCTCAGCACCCTATTACTTGGCAGAGTAAGCCTTCAGTTAGTACTACTAAATGTTATTTCCGGAACAGGAAGATGGACTTTCACTCAAAAGAAAGGAGCACTTTTTAGAAGTGAGAAACTGCTGAGACAGAGTAGTCTAGTGACTCAGGGGGCAGTGAGACCAACGCCAATCATAACTGGAGGTGTTTAAGCATTTAATGGGATCCCAAGCTTGGCTGGGTGATTGAAGCAGATGACTTTTATGGTTTCTTTTATCCAAGTTCTTCCTCCTAACATCTGTGGGGCCCAGGGCAAGATGACAAATGGAGGCCACAGACCATATGTCTAAATATCTCAAAGTTAAAAATCAAGCTAGCACCTGTAAGATAAAAAGTGTTCTACCTTCCTGCCTTGATAAATATACTTGGACACCTGGACATCCAGTTTCAATTTTAGAATGCCAAGACTACTTGGAGCTCCATGCTGAAATGAGGCAGCATGGGGACAGCTGGCCCAGTTGTTAGCCTGCAGCTCACCCCCCTCCTCTTTCCACTCCAGACTTGATCCTGTACCCATGAGGGACCTCATGTGCACAGAGTGTGGACACTCCAGCCTAAAAGTCCAGGCTCCATTCACTGTCCCCAAAGAATTGCCTCTTGGCCACCCTGCACAGATGTATGCGTACCCATGGAAGGACAGACAAGGGAGAAGAGGTCTGAACAGGTCCTGGAAGCAGCTCAGGGCTGTTTGGACAGGGAAAAGGAATGGTTTAAAAGAGAAGGCACAGACACGTCCTTTTGACCCCACAGACTTGTCCTCACAGAGCAGGGGCGTGGCCAAGGAGATCCAGGGCAGAGGCCTCTCTTGCCTGGGTCTAAGGGCTACTTCCAATATGAGAGTCCCATGATGTTAAGTTCCTTGGGTCTTTCCTTTCTTTTGGATGTTTATATTATCTGAGTTTAAGAGCAAAATCCTCTGTCTGGGACAAAGACATCTACGGTGGATAATTCTGAGCTAGGCATTAGGGAAGCTTTGCTAGGCTGTCAGACTTTGGGTGCAGAGGCCTAAAAGGGAATATTGCTGGAGAAACCCAGATAAAATAACTGGTGGAAATGAATTCATTTCCTTTTGTTTTTGCTCTTTTCTCCCTCCCTGGCTGCCCATACAAAGTCCTTTACTTAAAAGAATGTTTTGGGCTTTGGGGAATTTTCCTCCTCTATCCCACGACTTTCTTCCACTGATCTCTTCTCTCTCCTTATTCTTTTTTTCTTTTTTTTATTATTGAAGTATAGTTGATTTACAATGCTGTGCCAATCTCTGCTGTACAGCAAAGTGACTCAGTTATACACATATATAGATTCTTTTCCATTATGGTTTATCACAGGATATTGAATATAGTTCCCTGTGATATACATTAGGACCTTGTTGTTTATCCATTCTAAATCTAATAGTTTGCATCTACCAACCCCAAACTCCCAGTACATCCCTCCCCCTCCTCCTCTCCCCTTTGGCAACCACAAGTCTGTTCTCCATGTCCACGAGTCTGTTTCTGTTTTGTAGAAAGGTTCATTTGTGCAATATTTTAGATTCCACATGTAAGTGATATCATACGGTATTTGTCTTTCTCTTTCTGACTTACTTCACTTAGTATGATAATCTCTAGCTCCATCCTCTCCTTATTCTCTGATGTTCCAAAGGCCACTATCTTCCCAAGTCTGTCCAGAATCTGAACTGAAGTTGCCTTCTCCCCTCACACCCCCCACCCCCAGTCTACAGTACACCTTTTCTTTAGCAAATATCTTAAACAGAAATCCCAATTTCCATGAGAACTGACTGCCATCTACCCAGGTCAGTGGAAGGGTGAACTTGGTCTCTTAGGGGTGACAGCAGCTACAGAGGCCAGGTTTGCCTAGCTCACCAAACCAACTCTCCCTTTATCCCAGCTTATATCTGCAGGTGGGTTGAAAGTGCTGTTCAGTGCTGGGTTAAGAATGTGGATTCTAGAGGCTGTGAGCCAGACTTGGGTTGAAATACTGGTCCATAGCTTACGAGCTTTGTAATCTTAAGCAAATCATGTAATCACTTTGGGTCTCAATTTTCTACCTCTAAAATCTCTAAAATGGGGATGATAATTTTAGCTATGTTACAGGGCCAATAGGAGGACTTAATGAAAAGATTCACAAAAAGCTCTTAATTTTGCAGTGGCTAGGACATTACAGCGTCTCAAAAAAAATGTCAGCTGTTATTAATAATACTTCCTACCTCTGTTGTTGTTATTCCTTCCATCCCAAAGGCTTGGAGCCTTGGTACTATCTCTGACATCCTTTACTTGTCTCCTGCATTTAATCTGTCTCTTCCTTTCTATGCCTACTGCCACCATCTGCGTTGAGGATCACATTTCAAATAGTTTGTCCCCATTTGCAGCAACATGGATGGACCTACAGATTATCATACTAAGCAAAGTAAGTCAGAAAGAGAAAGACAAATACCATATGATATCACTTATACGTGGAATCTAAAATACTCCACAAAGGAACATATCTATGAAATATAAACAGACTCACAGACATAGAGAACAGACTTGTGGTTGCCAAGGGGGAGGGAACGGGGGAGGGAAGGATTGGGAGTTTGGGATTAGCAGATGCAAAGTATTATATATAGGATGGATAAACAACAAGGTGTCACTGTATAGCACAGGGAACTATATTCAATATCCTGTGATAAACCATAATGGAAAAGAATATGAAAAAGAATATATATATGTGTAACTGAGTCACTTTGCTGAACAGTAGAAATTAACACATTGTAAATCAACTATACTTCAATAAATTTTTTTAAAAAATAAAGAAATCAAATAGTTTGTCCCTTTCCTACTAATCTCTTCTTTCCAACTTTTTTGTGTGCTGCTACATTCACCTTCCTAAATCATTTTTTTGGTCATGTTCCTTCCCTCCTCTAAAACATTCTGGGACTCACCATTGCCCACTGCATAAACACAAACTTGGCTCTTCAGCCCTGCAAAATGTAATCCTCGTCCTCCTTTTCACCACCATCTGAAATGAGTCTTCAGTTCAAACCAGATTGGTCTATTTGTGAATCCTGCCAGTCAGATATCTTGGGTTGAAATCCAGTATGTGCCATTTATTAGTTGTGTGACCCTGGACAGGGCTCTTAATTGCTTTCAAGTCTGTGTTCTCATCCTGCAGAATGGGGGTGGTAATACTACTTTATTAGAGAATGACTTTACCTTCCTCCTAGGGCAGTTGTGTGGACCAACTAAGATAATGTGACAGCACTTTGCAAGCTTAAATCACTCTGCAAATATTAAATTTTTAGTCCTTGCAGGTCTGGTCCAGGATACTCTTTGTCCTTCTCTTTTAAGAGACACCTCAAAGCAAACTTCCTCCTGGCTAGATGATCAAAGCCAGGACTTAACAACATTTTAAAATGAGTAAAAGAAGGAGAAAGAAAAAAGAGGATGGTAGAAGAAGAGGAGACAGAAGAATTTGATCTCTTCTAGGAATGCACTGGAAGATTCTGAGATGAAATAACCAGAAATTTTCACTTATTTTAAATTGATTTGATGACTGACCAGAACCATCTTTGGGCTCACAGAAGGGGATCTGGTAACAGATGTGTCCACATGGAGACCATACTGTCTGCATGAGCATGGGGCTGGAGGTAGGAGGCTGATATGTACTAACTAAGGAGACTGTTTTAGGGAACATGGGAGGCCAACAAGGTCTGAAGCCTGAACATAGTGTCCAGAGAGGGACAGTTCTCTGTGCCAGGTGAGCACACAGCCTGCTAAGTGAGGCAGGCTGGAGGGTTAGGCCTTGCATGGGAAAGCGCTCACAGAGCCAGAGTGCCTTGTTCACAGACTTCTTGAGCCCTTTCACTTTTTGTGACATCTCTCCTCCCAAAAGCTGCAGCTCTGCAACTCAGTGTTCTTGCACAATGCCATACCCTGCACATGACATGCATCATTTCATTGCAATCTTATAAGATCCCTGGGATATAGGTCTTATTTCTCCCATTCTAGAGGTTGTGAAACTGAGGCTCAGAAATTTAAATTACCTGTCCAAACCCATGCAACTGGTAAGAGGCAGGACCAAGATCGGCACCTAAATTTGCCCCAAAGCATCACACACCACGAGTTTATCTGGACTCAGCCCATTAGAGATCTTGCAAGCTTTGGCCAGTACAAGACAGTCATAGGGTCAGTGTAAGAGCAGGTCTTGGCCAGAGCAGGCTTTGCCTGTGAGGCTGAGGTTGAGGAAGCCCCCGGGAAGAGGTAAATGGACTCTGGATGGTTAACAAGAGCAGTCTGCGAATAAAATGGTCTTATTTAAAACCAGAGGAATATCATTTCGATTTCCCAGATATATGAACAGGTGAGTCAGTGGTGGGAAAGAGAGAGGATTATTTACTGTCAAAATTATCCCCTTTTTGTTTCCCTTGGCTGAAGAAGAATTCTGTTTTGCCTGGACTGTTAGAGGCTGGAGGACCAGAGAAACAGATGCAGAGTGTCAGAGACTGAAGGTCAAGCCTGCCACTGATTGCACACTGAGAGAAGCGATCAGGTGGTGTTTGGTAAAATTACTTTCACTCAGAAAATCCTGAGAAACATATCACTCATGTTTGCATAACATTTTACAGCTTACAAAGCCTATATATTGACTTGTCTCCTAGAATATCCAAGCTGGAGGACACATGGGCCAGTAGTTCCCAAGCTGGCACTAGCGTCATCTGGGGAGCTGTGTTACCATGCAGGTCCCCAGATTCCACCCAGACCAAGGGAATCAGAATTCTGCAGGTGGAAGCTGTATGGTTAAATGCTCCCACGGGGCTTCCCATGGGGAGCTGGGTTTGAGCCCTGCTGCTCTCAGCCAGGCCAGTGTCCACTGCCGCCCATCACTCTCACCTGGGCCCTGCAGTGGGCTCCTTGCTGGGCTCCTGTCCCCAGTAATTCCCCTCCCACTCCCTTCTCCACTCTGCCACCAGACCGAGTTCCCTAACACACATCTGATCCCTCCCCTGCCTCCCTCAGGCTACAGCCTGGAGCTTTGGGGGAGCTATAGAGTGGTGTGCCTAGACCCCACTCTCACCTCCACCCGACTCCTGCAAAGCTCCTCTGGGAGGTGTTTCCTGATTTCGCCCCAGGCCTGTAGCAGGTGCTGTGTGTCTTCTATTAGCACTGCTCTCAGGGATTACAGACACATTTAACTGCACAATAATTTGGGGGAGGGAGCCCACGGTGCAGGGGGCTGTGCCTTTTCATTTCCAAATCCTGCATGCCTGGTTAGGGACCGGCACAGGGTAGGGGCTCTGTAAACACCAGCTGAATGAATGAATGCATACATGCACGCAAGTACCTCGAGCTGCCGTTTATGTTCACTTTAGATCAAGTATGTTTCAAGAATGGATATGTTTATGAGCTCTCCTTGCTCAAAGACCTAATCGCACAGCTAAATAGCTTGACGTATTTACTACAAATTAAGAGAAGCCTTGGACTAAAGAGATTGCTTAGGAACTGGAAGACTCTCCTTTGGGTTTTATACCACTTGTTCCATGACCACTTAATGTTTCTGATATAATCTCATTTCAAACATTATTAATAATATTGCTTTGTAAGTCAAAGGATGTCAAGGTTTGCCTAATGGACTTTAATCCTACCACAGCCCTGATGGTTAAGGAGATCTCGCTCCCTTTTCCTGGCAGCAGGCCTGATGTGGCCGGGGTGCAGGCAGAACTGGCAGGGAACGGGGTGCCAGCGACAGCTCAGGCACCCTGCTTTCCCAGCCAGCACGTTCCACAGCCGGACCTTCAAGAAGGAGTTCCTGGGTCCTGAAACTCACACAAGTACGTAAGGATGAGGACAGTACTCCTGGGCTGAGAAATGCCAGGGGCCAGATATGTTATAGGTCACCCTGGAAATGCTTAGTATTTGGGGTCTGAAGTCTAGATTTAAATCCTGGTTTTCCTTCCAACCCCGGGAAAATCACTCAATCTTTCTGAATCTTGATATTTTCATTTGTAAATGGGGATAATATTTGTATCTTCCTTCCTGGGTTGTCTTGAGGATTAAATGACACAATTATGTCAAAGGGCTTAGCAGGTGGTTATGTGCTGCACACACATGTGGCTGAAGAGACTGAGCCCCAAGACCCCTCTTTGTTGCTGAACTGAAGGCTCTGGTAGGGAAGCAGAAAAGCCAGGCCCTGGGCCTGAGCCCACAGTCTAGGTAAGGTTCCCATCCAAATTTGTGCTTCACTTTACATGTGACTCTCAGGCCTGCAGCCCAGGTTGGTGGCTGGCCCTGAAGTGTCCTTCTTCTTTGGGATGATCAGGACGGGGGCCGTTGTGCTGGCTCTGGATCTGTCCTGGGGGAACCTGGGGCCCCAGTGCCGTCACTGCCACCCTCCTGAGGGTGAGGACCTCAGAAGGCCTAGCCAAGGGTGGGAGGAAGGGGCATCCACTCCAGGTCAAGTTCCTGGTGGCTCTGGGAGCCTCTGTGATGTGCTAGTTGATGCTAAGTGGCTTTTAGATTAAAACCATATGAGCTCTTTTTGTCAACCCAACAAGGTGGTCAAGATTTTAAAAAATATATAACAAGGGTCAGTTTTTGGCAAGGGTGTGGGCAAATGGTCACAAGCATACACTGGTGAACCGGAAATAGGTTCAACCTTTCTAGAAGGCAACTTGGCAACATGTACCAGTCTTAAAAATAAAGGGGTCCAGCAATTCCACTTCGCATATTTACCCAAAAGAAGTAATTATGGCTATATGCAAACTCTAAGTCAGTAATGTTCACTGCAGCATTATATGTGAGAGACAATCTAGAAGCAATCTAAATGCTTAACAGCAGAAGAAGGTTAAATACATTCTGGTACATAGAGAATACTATGGAAAAATAACATTAACATAAATATTGCTGAGTAAGCAGGCTCCAAACAGTATCACTAAATGATACTCTTTAAGCATGTTTTTGTAAAGAAAAACAAATATGGATATATATATATATATATATATATATATATATATATATATATAGCCTAGGGAGAAAAAAGCCTGGAATAATATATCCTAAAATGTTAGATTTGTTTTAAGGGGTGGAATTATGGGTTCTTATTTCCCCATTATGCTTTGCAGTGTTTTCTAAGTTTTTACCTTGAACTCATATATCTTTTATGCATTGCGAAGAAATGATTGTTATGAAGAAAAACAAAATAAAACATGGAGTCCGGCTGGGGTGCCTAAGGCCTACGGTCCCACCAGAGTTCAGAATTCGCAGGTACACTATAAACAGCAGGCTGCAGAATGAAAACCCAGGGAATGCCTTTCTGATCCTGGGCTGGGTGTGCTCTCCGTTTATCAAAGGAAAGCCTCAGCTGGAAGACGTGGGTGTGGAGAAGAGAATGGGCTTCAGATAGACTTCCATTCACAGTTTAGAAACGCCTGTATTTATAGCCTGTTTAGTGACCATTCGAGTCCACCACAATGTATGGTTTTTCAATTGGTTTTCTTGAAACAAGCTGTAGTAACTTACATCCCAGGCAAGGGAGGAGCAAATCTGGTCAGAGGCGGGGGTGAGGGCTGGGGGTGAGTGGAGGGGGATGTGGACGGGGGGGACAGCAGGAGAGGGTGAATCTGTTCTCTTCCCAGCCTCCCTGACACACTGAATTACAGCATCTTGAATTGATCTGGTGAATCACAGCAGGGAGATGTTCGAGGAGCTGGGCTCTAAATGAATAATCCCTTCATGTTCTATATTTATTTGTGCTCCCGCAGTGACGTCCATGGCCAATTTCTAAGGTTGGGCAGCCTTTTTTTTTCCACATTTGAGACCACCTGCCTGGTAGCCAAGCAACAGAAGAGTCCAGCTTGCTTGGCAGAATTGAAAGGACAGGAATGGGGAGGATTCAAGTCACTTAAGTCAGTGAAATACAATAATCACAGGAAAGGTGACTGGAAGGAAGGTCCTAAACCCCTAGCATCTAGCTCTCATACACTGTGAGTATCTCAATTCTGGGCTATCTTCTATATCAAAGCAATGCAGTATCTTTTTTCTTTCTCTGCATATAACAGGAATTCAGCAAATGTTAGCCTACTTTTCTTTCCAAGCTTCATATGTGCAGGGTTTTTGCCTTCACAAGATGATAAGCCCCTCAAGGGATGATGCCATGTCATGTTTTCTCTGGTTTGGGTATGTAGATATTTGGGGCAATGCTGGACACAGAACAGGAAGGGAACTGCGGAAGGTTACAGCAGAGGGATAGCCTCGATGTGCCAGGCACTGCGGTAACTGCAAATTTAGCTCATCCTCACCACAAATTCTATAATGCGAAATTGTCTTTATTTTCAGACAAGCATTTCAGAGAGATTAAAGTAACTTTTAGCCCAGGTCACTCCACTGGGAAGCGAGCTGGGCTGTGAACTTAGCAGTGTGGCTTGGATCCCACACTCACCTCTTCCACCACTGCTCTCAAAGAGGAGGCACTGGCCCAAGAGGAGGACAGGGACAAGTAAGTGTAGTTGTGGCCAGGTCATTCTTGGAGAGGACAGGAGGTTCTGGAAGGCCCAAGGTTCTGGTAGGTATAGAGCGGGCTTGTCTTCAATTATGACCAACTCTGCCCAACCCTGATCTGCCCCAGCCTTCCAGGAATCCTCCAGCCTGGTCACTGCAGACCACAGCCAACCTCCAGCTCCTACATAGATGGACGGGCCTTAGTAAGCCCAGAGGAGGAAGGAAGCTCACTTGCACATCTCTCCTTAGGGACTTTTATTCCAAATGTGTCCTTGAGGGTGAAAATGGCCAATGTTTGAGCAAATTCTGGAGTCGGGAGGTATAATCAGAGGGATGTTCCTTACAGCCACCTAGCCTAGCCCATCAGGAAGTACAATTAGGTTTTTTATATGCTCGATTGTAAAAAATCTGGAAAGTATAAAAAAGTACAAAGCATGTGGCAGTCCCTCACAGTGGTTGAGGGTTCATATAGACTTACGATCAGATTCTAGATTTGCTACTTATATTAATACTTAATACCTATGTGACCTTGGGCAAGTTTTAAAACCTTTCTGTGCCCTGCTTTTCTCATATATAAAATAGGATTATCTCTTCCTATTTCTTCTATTATTTCAATGGAATGTTGGGGGATAGGAAAGATAGACTTAGGGAGGCCTGAATTGCAACCCTCCACTGCCTCTGATAGACTAGGTGGCCTCAGGCAAGTTCCTAAACTTCTCTAGGAAACAGTTTCCTCCTCTGCAAAAGGAAGGTGTGGATTCAGGATCTTTAAGGATCTGAATGGTGCTCATGTTCCTTGTTCTCAAAACAGGAGGCTGCCTGACGGGGCGGCCTAGAACTGGAGGTTCTGGAAGGGGGAGGAGATGGCAGCAGCTGCAGGTCCCTGGGAAGGCAGATGGGCACAAGACACTGTCCTGAACCCTGCCGATGGCCTTTGAGAATCCAGTTCCCCACAAGCAGAGCGCTCCCAGGCAGCCCTATCGGTACCAGAAGAGGCTCCACCCCACACCTGGCTGCAAAGCTTCCTCGCCAAATGAGGAGGCATGGAAAGGCAGCCCCCTGACCACATGGCCAGGCCTTACTTGTGTGTCCCTGCTGACTCACCCTTCAGGTCCCCATTGTCCCTGCCCCGTCTCTGCTCCAGCATCCCTCACACCAGCGCCCGTCTCATCCCCTCTCCACTGGCTAATTCAATGAGTGCGGGTCTGTTAAATTAAGCCCACTGCTGCCCCTGCCAGAATCCTCTAACAACCCTAATTGGAAAAATGCCTCAGCCTCTGCCCATCAAAGCTGATTATATCTGCGAGCAGAGGGGCCTGGTCCTTGTCCGTGATGCCCGCTCGACCCAGAACCGTGAGATCATCCCGCCAGGTTCCCTGGGGCTGTCTGCGGCTGGCAGCAGTCAGCCCAGGAGAGGCGCCTTCTCCACATCAAGGATCAGCAGCTGGCCTCCCAAGCTTTGCCTCTGATGGCATAAACAGATTTGTGCTCATCACAGGGAACTGGAAGCAACTTGCTCTCAAAGCAAGAAGTCATCTTTCTCTAACCTGCGTTCACTTTTCCCCTCCATGATCCCAGTGGAATCTCTCGAACCAGAGGTGAAGATTTATTCCAAGAAAAGGTACGCTTGCCTCAGGGACCGCAGTCCAACCATGTTAATCCCCAGGTGCCTGCTCATTTGAACCCCCTTCTCAGGGGTCAGAGCAGTCAGCCAACTAACAGAGAGCTCTAGAGCCCACATGCCTTCACAAGATGATAAGCCCCTCAAGGGACAACTACTGAAGCCCGTGCGCCTAGAGCCTGTGCTCTGCAACAAGAGAAGCCACCGCAATGAGAAGCCTGCGCACCCCAACAAAGAGTAGGCCCTGCTCACCGCAACTAGAGAAAACCCGTGCAGCAGCAAAGACCCAACACAGCCAAAAATAAATTTAAAAAAACACTTTTTGAGATAAAATTCCCATGAACAAAACTCAAATTTTAACCATTTTAAACTATACAATTCAGCAGTGTTTTAGCATAGTCACAATGTTGTGCAACCATCACTACTTTCTAATTCTAGAACGTTTTCGTCACCCCAAAAAGAAACCCCATACCATTCTCTTCTCTTCCCCAGGCCCTGGAAAACCACCAATCTACTTTCTGTATCAGTTAAATCACTGGATTTAAGAGCCATCCCTACACACCTGCTTCTCCCCTCCCCATCTCTACATTGTTTCATAACTGGGTACCAGGAGACCTTTGCATGAGACACATCAGGTGCTTTTACTCCTGAGATCTCAAAACACTTAAATGCTGCAGGTTCCTGGGTTCCTGCCACACATTGTGATTGACAGGTGCCCTCTGTTCCCGCACTACTGCACTCCTGTTTCTTTGGTTTAAGCCTGGGAATATAATTCTAGTCCAGCTGATATAAGTAGTTAGCGTTAGAAGTTTAACCAATGTCAAGAACCTTATTTTAGCATTTAGAATAAGGCATTTTAAGCAAACACGAGAAACCACCAAGATAATTCATGCCAACTGTTTGGGGGGCAAGTACCTGGACAGGAATCATGCAACCTTTAGCCAACATGAGAATCCCCTGGACAGCTTGTTAAAATGCATTGCCGGCCCCAGCCCCCGAGTGTCTGATTCAGCAAGCCTGGGGTGGGGCTTGAGACCGTGCATTTCTAATTAGTTCCCAGGTGATGCTGATGCTGCTGGTGCAGGAGCACACTTGGAGAACCACTGACACAGTACATGCACGGTTACCATCCCTGTATTGACTAATGGCCATAGCAAAGAAGAAGAGTCACCCACCTCATGCATTTGGCTTATTTAGATGTCACTCCTTCAAGCTAATTAAGTTGACATCTTGTCTTGAATATAGTCGTTGGTAAATAACATTGCTTGTATCTTCATAAGTGTGTTTTATGGTCAAAGTTTTCCATTTCACACTAGGCATCCAAGATCAGCAACTCCTTAATGTGCTTGCAAAGGGCATGATCAAATAGTACATAATTGCCTTTCTGAACACAAGCGTGACTGTGAATTTACAGATTATATTCTCCTACTAGTTACGGTCACCTTTGAGATGTCTACCCATAACATAAATATACATTCACGTAGTCCTGGGCCCTTTTGTTCCATCATCTACAGGGTTCTCCTTTGAACATGTGTGTCATGGCTTGTATCATAATATCCATATGAACCTGCTTGGCCCCAGCCCCTCACGTGTTTTGCTTCAGAGATGGAGCCAACATGAGACTTTGGGTCATGGCCAGGCATTCTTAGGGGCATGTACTCTTTGTAAAAACAACCATATCTCTTCTGAGAAGAAACAGTAATATTCATAACAGTGACTACACACACACTCACACACACACACACACACACACACACACACACACACACGGCTCTTTATACTTTATATAGTATGTTCACATCATCTACTATAAAGCTCAAGCAACACTATGACACAAGGAATGGCATTATTATTCTATTTAACACACAAATAAACTGCAACTCAGTTTACTGAGGTGATTTTCCTGAGATCCCCAGCCAGAGGTGAAGTCAGCCCTCTAACCAAGGCCATGGCCACATATTACCACTTTATCATTCACATGGATTCCTAGAGTTAAAAACCCCACCTGTCATTATGAAGGCCTTGGGACCTCCACTTGAAAACAACATAAATTTGTTTATCTACAGGTGAAGAGCAAAAACCAATGGGAGCAGATAAGCAGGAAATGTGAATGCCTATTAGTATTCAGTTTTTAGTCTCAAATGCCCGGAATGAATGACCATGTTCCCTGGAACATTTCAGTCTATTCATTTAGCTGAAACATCATCTCTTCACTGCCTGGGCTTCTTCTCTGAGACCCACTAACCAAGTCCCACTGGGGCTTTTAAGGCCTTTGGGAGGAAGCAGCTCTCTGTGTCAGCTAAGAGCCACCACAGTCCTCAACCTCACTAATTCTCATTAAAGTAGCAGGGGAGCAGGGACACTGATGGGCCAGGGGGGCACTTGGGCTCTCCAGGGGCTGCTTGACCACAAAGGAAAAGCGTGATCCTGACTGCTCCAGCCCATGTTCAACCCTTTTCTCTCTCTCTCTCTCTCTCTGCCTAGGCTAACTCCCACTTCAAAAAAGGCTCAAGTTCACCCACGTCTTTCTACCAATGTCCTGGTTACCAATGTCCTGGTTCAGAGCCTTATGACCCCTCGCAGATTACTGCCCATATAAAATATTAAATGTTTATTTTGCTATAACTTTTATTGACTCCATTTCTAATCATATAAACATGAGTAAAGACAAAAAGTATAAGGAAAATAAAAACCACCCAGATTCTTAATATCTAGGATAATCACTGTTAATATTTTCTATCATTTTCAACACATGAGTGTATATTGAGAGCACTGTTTTCTTTTTTAAATTTTATTTATTTATTTTTATACAGCAGGTTCTTATTAGTTATCTGTTTTATACACATTAGTGTATATATGTCAATCCCAATCTCCCAATTCATCCCACCACCCCCGCCCCCTGCTGCGTTCCCCCCTTGGTGTCCATACGTTTGTTCTCTACACCTGTGTCTCTATTTATGCCCTGCAAACTGGTTCATCTATACCATTTTTCTAGATTCCACATATATGTGTTAACATACAATATTTGTTTTCTTTCTTTATGATTTACTTCACTCTGTATGACAGTCTCGAGGTCCATCCCCGTCTCTACAAATGACCCAATTTCGTTCCTTTTTATGGCTGAGTGTGAGTTACTTTCTAAAATACAACTATATCGTTCTCCTGCCTAAATATTTTGAAGGCTCCTCCTGCTTCTAAGATAAAACCTAAACATTCCCTGAATTCCTGGGTCTATCTAATCTCTCCTTATGAACCTCCTTCCTAAACCCTGTGATCCTAGCCTGCAGCCTGAGTCACGCAGCCATCAGACATGTGTCTGACGGGCTGGTTCATTATTCCCCATAGCGTTTGAAAGGACAGTGTTACAGGTGGGGTGGGTGGTACCTGGCTCCACTACAAGCCTCTTGGCACTTACTACCACACACACACACACACACACACACACACACACACACGCACACGCACACCCCTTATACATGTATGTTAACTGCACACCCCATGCAGGCCTTTGAGTTTATAGCCTGTGTGTCTAGCTACACTAATCTATGTACCTCCCCCCACATCTGCCTATAAGTCTTTGCTCAAGTGACTCCTGCTGTCTGAAATGCTATTATTCTTCCTACCACCACTTGTCCGAAAACTCAGAATAAATATTCATTTTTTCAGATCCCATGGTCAGAAAAGTCTCTTTCTCCCCTTGCTCCTGGGGCATGCACTCCACTTCTATGTACTTATCACGGTCATTAATGCCCACACTGTCTTGCCCTCTAGAATCCCTAGTGGCCTGAGATCATCCTTATGTTGTCTTTTATTCCATAAAGTGCTGCTCACAAGCAGGTGCACAGGGGTGGTTGAACTGAAACTGATGATATAAGGCCTTGGGCCCACCAACCTTCACCTGATTTGTCCCAGGGGACGTCTCCTCCTTGGAGTCAGGGCCAGCAGGGTGTGAGGGGGCTGCTCTGGCCACCTCATGATCTAACCTAGGCCACCTGGGGTTCTAATGATGGGAGGACATTTATACTCATGACTACCAAGACGAAAAAAATGATTCCTTACATCTTACCTTAACCCAAAAAGGACTGGTGCTTCAGAAATGCATACCATCCAGTAGAATAAAAATTGAATAAAGACAGCAAGGAGGGTAGCATAACAATGCCCAGCCAGTCATAAAGCTGATACACAGAATTGCTGGGTATGTGTGGGCTGCAAATTTAACTCTAAGCTTCTGAGCAACCAAAGCAAAAAGGGAAATAGGGTCAGTTAAAACAAATCAGAGTTTAGGAGGAGTTCAGCTTTTGTTTCCACTAAGCCTTAAGAGGAGTTTCTTCCAAGGACCCTCTTAAAGGGGAGGACGAGATCTATAGGGGAAACTTGTTACTACATCATTACATATATAAAAAAGCAGCTTCTTACTCTATCTCCCAGGGTAGTCTAAGGGCCTAACACCCAGGGACAACTCTCTGAAAGGGGGTGTACCTGAAGGTGGCAGCGTTTAAATCTGCAGCTCTCTGACAGGGCAGCTTGATCTGGGGCTTAGGGTTTTTGGAGCAGCGGTTCTGACAGCTGCTGCCCAGAGCCTAGGAGGTTTGGGGAGCCTCCTCGGGTCTTGGGCAGTGGATGAGGGGGGTGGTGTTGTATGAAGGCTGATCTCACAGGGCTTCTGACCTCCTCACCTGCCTCACCCAGAGCATCTCTGCTTTTCTGTTTTATTAGAGTTGGGGTCAGCTGTTTGACAAAAGGATTTTCCAGCAAAAAACTGAGGCTTAAAAACCCGTCACGAGTAACATTTCTCTTCACTGAGCTTTTGATAAGCAATTGCCAGCAGAATTTAAATTCATTTTTAAATTTTGGGGTAAAAACGTAGAGGGTTTCCTTTACTAGGTACATACCCAGAAGAAATAAAAGCAGGTACTCAAACAAATACAAGTGCACATGTGTTCATAGCAGCACTACTCACGACGGCCAAAAAGTGGAAACAGCCCAAATGTTCATCAACAGATGAATGGATAAAAAACCGCGGTATATACATAACATGGAATATTATTCAGCCATAAAAAGGAATGACATTCTGATACATGCTACAATATGGGTGAACCTCAAAAACACTGTCAAGTGAACGAAGCCCGACACAAAAGTTCACATAGTGCGTGATTCCATTTAGATCAAATTTCCAAACTAGGCAGATCCATAGAGGCGGGGTGCAGACCGGGGAGAAACTGCTTAGCGGGTTATTGGGTATTACTTGCTTGACGGAAATGTGGAAGTAGATAGAAGTGGCGATTGCACAATACTGTGAATGTACTAGATGCCACTGAATTTTGTACTGCAAAATGGTTATTTTATGTTATGTGAATTTCACTCCAGTAAATTAAACAGAAAAACTTGAAGGGCAGATCATCAGCATTGCCAATTAAAGGCCATTTCACAACCTGACAATTGACTGAGCAGAGGGCAGGGCTGACATCCTTGTGGAAATGAGAGAGCTTCACCAAGGCCAACACTCACCTCCTTATGGGGCAGAGCTGAGGTGATAGTGAATGTGAGGGTGGTAAAGTTGCAGGTTCCTTCTCTTCCACGTTGAGTCCTGCCTCAGGTTTATACTGCTTTTATCTCTTCAGCACCCGGCCCACAATGAGTACTCCTAAAATGCAGACTGCTTAACTAGACCACAAATAAGTAGGCTTTTGTTTTGAATCCGTGACTCACCTATTCCACTCACCCTCAAATGTAACTATTTCCCTAATGTCTCCCCACCCCATCAATTCATTCAGCCTCATCTGCTTTTGAATTTATAGCAAAGAATTAATGAAAATAAATCTTTCCTGCCAAGGACACCATGGGGTGTATCTTGTAGGTAGAATTAGGCTTTACCTCAATGGAGTTACTTCACAAAGTCAGACTCATCTTTCTCCCATTCTTCCCTGCTGGATTAAAGGTCAGCCTCTGCTGTTTCTCTGAGGGGCCTCAAACTATTCCCTGGGTGTCATGTCCTCACCCGTAAGGCAACATACTCTTTTATATTTTTATCCATCCATCCATTCAATTAATATTTATTGAATATTGAATGTCTATCATATGCCAGGCACCGGGCCAAGCTATTGCGGAGGCTACAGCTGTGAATAAGAGAGGAGGGCTCCATACAGACGGAACGACAGACACTGGCCACAGTGACAAGTGCTGGGGCTTGGACAGGGAAACGCAGTGGGGGTTAGGGAGTGTCTTTCAGTGGAACAGACGGGTCTGGGGGATCAGGGAAGTTCTCCCTGAGCCTGAGGGCTTCACTAAGCTGAGACAAAGGATTAGATCAGGAGGAGCCAGCATAGAGAGGGGCTTCCCAGGGCCTGGGAGTGGAAGCAGGCTGTCCTGCTGCCCTGGCCATGACTTCTGCCTGGAATGAGCACAGGTCAGGACATCTGTCCTCACAGGGAACTGGATGTTGCCTGTACCAGCTTGGCCTACAAGCCACAGCTTAGTACTTTCTCACAGGCTTTTCTACTTCCCTGTTCCACCTGGCCCTTACCTACAGCTCCCTCACCACTCCTCCCTCCAAAGCGCCCTCCCTTTACATTACTGAGTAGTATTCTCAGCTTTGAGGGGTATATGGAGCTTTCTGAGAGTCTGATGTAAGCCATGGACACTCTTTCTAAAGGAAAAAGCACATACTCACAGAATTCTGCCTACCAGTTCAGGGAATTCATGGGACAGCCAAAGCCCATCCCTGAACCCCCTGGGGAGTCCGTGGCTCAGGGTTGGGAAGCCCTGACCTACAGCCCAGTAGGCCTCTCCATAGCGGGCAGCCTCTGCCACATACTGTGCTTGCCCCTCAGGTGCGAGGACAGCTCCGCCAGGCAGGCCTCCAGGTTCTCATTCCGGGCCCCTTAATGCTGGCTCTGCCTGACTCCATCCTTCCTCCTCGTTCTCCCAGGTCTGTGCCTACATCCCTTTATTCTTTCTTCAGATGTCTGTCCCTTCTCTCTCTTCAGCATCTTTCTGCCACCAAGGCACCATTTTTCCATGGTGTGGCTCCATTCCAGGTCCTGTACCCTCCTCCTTCACTCCCTCCTCAGCACCTTCTTTGCCCCTTTTGGAGCAGCTCAGAAAGCTGTTGGGAGAAGCCTCTGGGCAGGATTCTGGTTGAGCAGAAGCTCCTAACAAGCAGCTTAATTCCTTCCCGTGGGGGCACAGTCAAGTTCAGCAAAGCTGCCCAGAGGTGAGAAAGCAGCTGGTGCTGGGTAATGCCTTCAGGAAATAGCATCAGAACAGGGAGAAAGATGACAGGATGGAATTCTTTAAAAGTCATTTCAAAATATGCTTCAGTTCTTCCTGCTCTCACTATAGTCACTACAGCAACATATGGATCTAAAAAAAAAAGTCCCTCTTTGCTCACTGCCCCTTTTGATTGGAAAACAGCCATTTTCATTCTCTTTTAGGTTGGCAACACACCTAGGAATCTTGGTACTTTCTCAGAATGGAAGCTCCTGAAGGGGAGAAAAATATTTGTTTCATTGGCTCTATTCAGGACCTTGTAAGTGAAAAGATAAATGCTTCATAAATGCCCTTGGAGCCTGCCTTCTAGAGGTTTATGCTTTAACACAAACAACACAGACATGGTGACGGAGTTCAGGACATGTCACCCCCAAATATGCCACTTTGCAAAGCTACAGTCATCAAAACAGTATGGTACTGGCCCCAAAACAGACACATAGATCAACGGAACAGAATAGAGAACTCAGAAATAAATCCAAGCACTTACAGTCAATGAAACTATGACAAAGGAGGCAAGAATATACAAGGGAGAAAAGACAGTCTCTTCAATAGTGGTGCTGGGAAAAATGGACAGCTACATGTAAAAGAATGAAATTAGGACATTTCCTCACACCATATACAAAAATAAACTCAAAATGGATTAAAAACTTAAATGCAAGGTCAGAAACCATAAAACTCCTAAAAGAAAACATAGGTGGAACACTCTTTGACATAAATTGTAGCAGTATTATTTCGGCTTGGTCTCCTCAGGCAAAGGAAACAAAAGCAAAAATAAACAAATGGGACTTAATTAAACTTAAAAGCTTTTGCACAGCAAAAGAAACCATCAGCAAAATGAGAAGACAAGCTACTGAATGGGAGAAAATGTTTGCAAATGATATGTCCAATGAAGGTTTAATATCCAAAATATATAAACAGCTCATACAATTCAATATGAAAAAAAAACCCAAACCAAACAACCTGGCTATATTATAGGCAGAAGACCCAAACAGACAATTTTCCAAAGAAGACATACAGATGGCCAATAGGCACATGAAAAGATGCTCAACATCACATCACTAATCATTAGGGAAATGGAAATCAAAACCCAATGAGTTACCACCTCACACCTGTCCTGTCAGAATGGCTACTGTCAAAAAGACCACAAATAACAAATGCTGGCGAGGATGCAGAGAAAACAGAACCCAAGTACACTGTTGGTGGGAATGTAAACTATGGAAAACATTATGAAGGTTCCTCAAAAAACTAAAAATAGAACTAACATGTGATCCAGCAATTCCACCCCTGGGCATATATCTGAAGAAGAAAAAAAAACACTAATTTGAAAAGGTACATGCAACCCAATGTTCATAGCAGCATTATTTACAACAGCCAAGATATGGAAGCAACCTAAGTGTCCATCAAGAGATAAATCGATAGAGATGTGGTGTATATATACAATGGAATATTAGCCATAAAAAAGAATGAAATTTTGCCATTTGCAACAATATAGATGAACCTGGAGGGTATTATGCTTACTGAAATAAGACAAAGACAAATACTGTATGTTTTCACTTATATGTGGAATCTAAAAAATAAAACAAAGGAATAAATATAACAAAAAAGAAAGAGACTCACAGACATCAAGAACAAACTAGTGGTTATCAGAGGGGAGAGGGAAGGAGGGAAGGGCAAGGTAGGGATAGGGAATTAACAGGTAGAAACTACCATGCATAAAATAAATAAGCTACAAGGATATGTTGTACATCACAGGAACCATAGCCAATATTTTATAATAACTTTAAATGGAATACAATCTATAAAAATATTGAATCACTATGTTGTAAACCTGAAACTGATATATTGTAAATCAACTATAATTTTTTAAAATGCCATTTAAAAAAATGCCACTTTGGCATATTGATTATTTTGAGTTGAAGGCACTTGAAAAGCAGTAAATGCATGGAGAGACTTTCTCTTAACTCCCCTTATCTGCCTAAGGACAGTTCCTCCAAAAGGAACTCAATGGTCATAAATCCCCAGAGAGTTTCTTCACAGAGACTGACTCCTATCACAAGAGAGGATACTAGAAGTCAATACCACATGCAGACAAACTTTGTCACAAACTGTCATATCTTCCATCTATTCTCCTAAGGGCCCATTCATCCTTCCTAAAAGTCATTTACTCTCCCCTAAGTTCCTACATTCCCTCTCCCCTTCCCCTGTTAAGACCATATACAAGCTCTTAAATCTCATGACCTTTTTTTCTTCTAATTTATTTATTTATTTATTTTTGGCTGTGTTGGGTCTTTGTTGCTGCATGCAGGCCTTCTCTAGTTGCAGTGAGCAGGGGCTGCTCTTCATTGCGGTGCGTGGGCTTCTCATTGCGGTGGCTTCTCTTTGTTGCGGAGCACAGGCTCTAGGCACGTGGGCTCAGTAGTTGAGACTCACGGGCTCTAGAGCACAGGCTCAGTAGCTGTGGCACACGGGCTTAGTTGCTCCATGGCATGTGGGATTTTCCCGGACCAGGGCTCGAACCCGTGTCCCCTGCATTGGCAGGCAGATTCTTAACCACTGCACCACCAGGGAAGTCCCTCACTGCTTTTTTGGATAGTCATCTTTTTTCCCCTGGGATGCCCCCATACACATAATATTAAAAATTAATAAATTTGTATGTGTTTTATCCTGTTAATCTGAATATTGTCAATTTATTTCATAGACCCAGATATTGAACCTAGGACTGTACAGGGAGTTTTCCCTCCCCTACAGTGATAAGGTATGGGTTGCTTGGGAGGTTCCTTACTGCTAGATTATAAAGGTCTTGATTATGCTAACAAGCTTGCACTGATTACAACGGGAGAATGGGTGAGGTTTATGGCAGAAATTGCTAGTTGTTTATAACATCTCCCCTTTCTCATCAGAAACAGAACCTCAATTTTTTTTGTTTCTTCAATTTTTAATTTTGAGATAATTGTGATTTATATACAGTTTACAATAAATAATAAAGAGATATCCCATATGCCCTTCACCTAGTTTCCACCAATGATCACTGCAAAACTATAGTGAAGCATCACTCCAGGAAATTGACACTGATACAGATTTCACCAGCTTTATATGAACACATGCATGTCTGCACATGTATATTTAGCGCTATACAATTTTATCACACGTATAGATTCATGTGACCACCACCACAGTCAGGACACAGAACTGCTCCATCACAAGGACGGGCTCTTGTGGCCCTTTGATAGCCAGAGTCAAATCCCTTCCTCCCCATTCTCCAACCCCTGGCAACCATTAACCTGTTATCCACTTCTATAATCCTGCCATTTTGAGAATTTATATAAATTGAATCATACCGTATGTAACTTTTTGAGAGAACCTCAAATTTTACCTGGGCATTTTGCCGCCCAGAACAAAAACTGTATTTCCCAGCTTCTTTTGTATCCAATACGGCCATGTGACCAAATTCTGACCAACTGGATTTAAGTGGAAGTGTTACTTGGGTCTTTTGAGGTGGCTGCTTAAAGGGACTCATCTGGAAGAGTCCATCTTTTGGCTCTTTTGCTTAACCTCTTGGTCTGTATTAGGATGTGAGATACTGTGGTATTTATAATAAGAAATACATAATTGTCCCATTCCTGGCACAGAGCTCCTAAAACCCTTGGGATTTCCTAAGTGATGAGAGCATAAATGTGTCTTTGGTTCTGTTAATTGGGTGGCTTTTGGAAAACCCCTAAGTAACCAAACCAAAAACCCCCAGGATGGGGGCTGGTTGCCAGGGGTACCAACCCTGTGATTAGAGGATTGGAACTTTCAGTCCCACCCTCCAACTTTCTGGGAAGGGAGAGAGGCCGAAGATGGACTTCAGTCGTCAATGGCCAATGATTTAATCAATCGTGCCTATGAAATGAAGCCTCCATAAAAACCCAAAAAGAGAGAGTTAGGAGTGCTTCTGGGTTGATGAACATGTGGCGATTGGGGGAGTGTGGCGCACTTGGAGAGGGCATGGAAGCTCTATGCCCTTTCCCCATACACTACCTTAGGCATCTCTTACATCTGGCTTTCCTGAGTTATATTCTTTTATGATAAACTGGTGATCTAGTACGCAAAACATTTCTCTGAGCTCTGTGAGCCACTGTAGCAAATTAATCGAACCCAAGGAAGGGGGTCATTGGAACCTCTAACCTAGAGCCAATCAGTCAGAAGTACAGGTGACAACCTGGACTTGCTATTGGCATCTGAAGAATGGGGGTGGTGGCAGTCTTGTGAGACTAAGCCCTTACCCTGTGGGATCTGATGCTATCTCTGGACAGACAGTGTCAGAATTGGGTCGAATTGTAGGACACCTAGCTGGTGTCTGAGAATTGCTTGGTGTGGCAAAAAAAAAAAAAAAAAAAAAAAAAAACCAAAACAAACAAGCCCTAAATGTTGGAATTGGAGCAAAAATGATAGATGTGATAGCTAGAGCTCTAGTAGCCATCTTGGACCACTACAGCCATGCTCCAGGAGTTGAAATAGAAAGCTAGGTTCTTGGTGATACCATGGAGCTGCTATATCCCTGCACTATCTATGGCCTGACATTTTTTAAGTGAGAGAGATATAAATTTCTATCTTGTTTAAGCCACTTTTTAAAGTTATATCCAGCTGAACTGAGTCCTAACTAAACAAAATGTTTAGGTTCTTCAGCAGAGGAGAAATTTGCTTATTGCTATGTTTTAGGTCAGTGGTTCTCCAACTTTTGTATACATAAGAATCACCCCACACAGATTTCTGGGCCCCACTCAGAGAGTTTCTGAACCAGTAGAAACTGGACTGAAGCCTGAGAGTATGCGATGCTGAAGCTGCTGGTCCAGGGACCGCACCTTGAGAACGACTTCTTCAAATGCATGGACTTGGCAGCAGAGTGTACAATGGACTGGAGGCATAAAGGCCAGAATAAAAGGATCTAGGGGAGAAGGAAAGAGGGCAAACAGTTTCTGCCAGTGGCAGTGAGACCTAAACTAAGGGTGGGGTAGGAAAAACTCAAAGGAGATAGATGTGAGAACCTTGGGGAGAGCATAAGTGACAGATCTAGAGGCTGAGTGGATGTGGCCAGAGGAAGGTGCCAAAGGTGGCTGTGGGTTTTGAGCCTGGAGGAGCAGAGAATGACAGTACTGCTGACAGAAAGAGAAAGTCCAGAAGAGTTGCCATTTAGAGGAGAGCAGTTTGAGTTTAGCCTTTTTCAGCAAAGTTGAAATGCAAAACAAGAGCAGGAGAGATGCTTGGCCTGGATACTGTGTCCACTTAGAGGGGTCTTTCGGAGCAGCTGGGTAGCTGGTGTAGGCAGAGGTCAGAATCTCAACAAAACTTATATTCAGAGGTTGGTAAGATGGGGATGTGCCAGCAGATGAGTCAGAAAGTGTGGACAAGGACAGAAGCCAAGGCAGGCTTGTGCTGTGCCAGGGAACCTGAAGAGAGTGCCCGAGAGAAGAGGATGTCATTGGCATCCAAGGCCGCAGAGAGGTCACAGAGACCACTTAGGATTTGAGACTAAATGGGCACGGGTGGCTTTGGTGACAGTGGTGGGGCAATGTGGGGTGAGGAGCTGTGATGACAGAGGTGGCGAGATGCCTCTGGTGAGAAGAGGGAGCAGAGAGCCAGGATGTTCACTTATGGGGGTCAGAAGGGTGGGGGGGATTTTATAAGAGATGGATGTCCAAGCACAGGTGTAGACAGAAGGAAAGAACACAGGGAAGAGGGGGACAGATTAGATACTAGAAAAAAGGGGGCAATGATGGCACAAGGTCCTGAATGAGGAAGGGGAAGATGGGGTTGGAAGTACAGGTCAGAGGGACACTTCAGAGACAAGATGAGAGAAGGAGGGAAAGACAGAAACTTTGCAAAGGGGAGATTAACAGTGAGAGTAGCTCTCGTAGAAGCAGCACAGAAAGGCCAGGAGATTAGAGTGAAGGCTGATGGATTCTGAGCATCTAAGGGGCAGGAGAGGACCCCACTGCTGGGTAAGGCTCTGTGGGTGCAGAGGTGGCAGGGCTGCAAGCACAGGAGATACATCTGGGCAGGAACGTCCACTAGCTGGGAACGCCCAGCTCCCCTGATGAAAGGGGGCATGGCCAGAGGGTGTTGTGCTGGTCCTGCATGGTGGTGGGGTGGAAGTGAGGGGAGTGACAAGTTCAGTAGAATGAATGTCAGAAAAGGGTGAGATCACACCATGAGCAAGCAGGTTCCTACAGCAGAGAGCGGCACAATGGACTCAGCAGCAATCGGAAAACTTCTTTCAGTGACCAGGGAATATTTGTGGGTTGATTGACAGATCAGGGGGTATCTGGGGACTGAGATACTGTAAACCTGCTTGTTGGAATATACATTTTTATATTTTCCCTTTCTTTCAAACCAAATTTACTCTGTCAATTCAAAAAATATTTACAGAACACCTCCGAATGGGTGTAAGTGCTGTGATGGGAGAATCACGTGATGAGCTCAGAGCAGGAACACCAAGTGACTGGGTCAAGGAACACTTCTAGGAGGCAGTGAGGTTTTGCTGACACCTGTGGGATGAGAAAGAGTTACCCAGAGAAGGGGGTGGGGAGGGAGAGTATCTCAGGCAGAAAGAACAGTTTGTGCAAAGACCTGGAAATGAGAACGTGCATGGTGTTTTGAGGAACTGAAAGAATTTCAGGGAGGCTGGGGCACTGGGAACGACGGGGTGGGAATGAGAAATGAGACTGGAGAGGCAATTAGAGTCAGGTTCCCAAGGACTCTGTAAGGCACTGACAGAGTTTGGACTTCATCACAAGGGCAGTAGGAAGATCTTCTGGGTTTTAGTTAAGCAGGGATGAGTGAAAAGATCAGAAGAATGGATGGAAAGGAGTAGAAGAGAGTAAGAGTGGTGATAAGGACAGCAATTAGGAGGTGTTAGAATAACAGAGCTAAGGATGACAGTGGGGTGGACTAGGGTAGCGGCCACGGCTATGGGTTAAAGTGAGAGATACAAGATATTTAGAAGCCGAATTCAATCACAGATAGTGTTGCTTGGATGTGGGTGGTTAGAAAATGGGATGAATTGGGGATGGGCAGATGAATGAATATGTAAACAAATGAACAACAAACTGACATATTTGCTTCGCACTGTGGCCAAATATTTGAAAGCTGGGAAGCTGGTGACTGCTGACAGGAGGGTCTGGTGGAGAAGCTCCCCAGGTTCAGGATGAAAGAACTGAGCCCAGAGCCTGTGATGCTCCAGTAGAGAAATCCGAGCCCTTCATGCCACTGACCCTCTGCCAAAGGGCTACACACCTATTTGCTGGTGTCATCCCCACAACCTGCAGGGGTTTTTTTGTTTGTTTGCTTGTTTTTACACTATTTGCCCATTGGTGGCAGTATTTTATTCTCTACAATATACCATTGATAACTGTCAAAAGTGCTCCAATTTCAGCAAGAATTTAAGTTCCTGGAAAGTGGGCATGTGTCACCCCAACTAAATGTAAGATTAAGAAAATTTTTTTAAAGAATAAAATCTTGGGCTTCCCTGGTGGCGCAGTGGTTGAAAGTCCGCCTGCCGATGCAGGGGACACGGGTTCGTGACCCGGTCCGGGAAGATCCCACATGCGGGAGCTGCTGGGCCCGTGAGCCATGGCCACTGAGCCTGCACGTCCAGAGCCTGTGCTCTGCAACGGGAGGGGCCACAACAGTGAGAGGCCCACGTACCGCAAAAAAAAAAAAAGACTAAAATCTTTTTACTAGATAAAACTTTAAACATACATATACAAAAGTAGAGAGAATGGTATAATGATTCCCCAGCCTGTTCCATCCATACCTTCTGCTGATTATTTTGCAGCACACCCGAAGGCACCACACATTTAATTTATAAACATTTTGGTACGTATTTCTAAAAGTGGTTCTTTTTAAAACATATAACACAATACCATTAGCACCCCTAAACAAATGAATAATAATTGCCTAATATCATAAAAATCCAGTGTCCATACACATAGGGCATCTGGCCACACCAAAGCCGAAGCTGGATGTTCTCATAGGCTCATAGTCATCAGGACTTGCCTGGATGCCATCATTTGCCTCTGAAGCCTGCAAAAATCCTGGAGGGCCTATCCCAATAACTTCAGGTTGAACTAGATCTCCCCAAATGCTGATGCCGGAACCCAGGAGACAACAATAAAATCCTAAAAAAACTGACATCTGATTGGCTGTGTGGTCTTAGACAAGTCATTTAGTTTAAGTGGGTGACCAGTTGCAAAATAAGGGGTTAAAAACCTGAGGAAGAAGCTCAAATGTCTATCAACAGACGAACAGATAGAGAAAGTATGGTGGATACACCCAATGGAATATTTTGTAGCCTTAGAAAGGAAATCATTCACATACCACAACATGGATGAACCTCAAGGAAATTATGCTAAGAGAATTAAGCCAGTCACAAAAGGGCAAATACTGCATGATTCCACTCTTATGAAGTATCCAAAGGCGTCAAAATCATAGAAAGTAGAAAGGTGGTCGTCAAGGGCTGGGGGTAGGGAGAAGGAGAATTAGTGTTTAGTGGGTATAGAATTTGAGTCTTGCAAGATGAAAAAGCTCTACAGAGATCTGTTGCACAACAATGTGAATATACTCAACACTACTGAACTGTACACTTAAAACCGGCTAAGACGGTAAAGTTTATGTTATGTTTTTTACCACAATAAAAAACAAACAAAAAAAACAACTTCCGAGGTCCATTCCGCTTGCAGGAAATGGAGGCGCGTAATACAGTTCTAGGATGCTGTTAGTGTGATCTGTGTTGGGAGGCGCCTCAGAACACCACTACCTCAGAGAGCCACTCAGGGAAATGGGGTGGGAGGGAAGCTGTATTCGGAACCTTCTCAACTTCCGCCAAATCCATCGGGAGGCAGGCTGCCGGTAGGAGGCGCCAGGGGGCTGGGCAGGTCCTGTATGGCTGGAGTTGGGGGCTGGGGTTCAGCAAAGTAAGAGAAACAAAAGAAAGTGGAAGCCTTTATCACGGGCTGGGTTGTCCTCGGGGAACATTATGGGAATAAAGGAGAAAGCCCAGCTGGCCGGGAGCAGCCATGCGGGGGGATCTGAAGTGACAGATACAAATGTGTAGTACACTCGGCAGACGTGTGGGAGATTAAACGTGCGCGGATGCTGAGAGCGGCTGTGCAGGGAAGGGAGCTGGGAAGACTGAGTCCCCCAGTCTCTTCCAGGGTCTGCAGAGTGCTTTTAGCGCTCATTATCATAAGGCCATTTTTCAAATTAGCACAAGTCTGGCCTCAGGGAATCCAGGAAGCAGCAGGCAGAATTGGTCTTCCAGCTCCTTTTCTTTGACCTCTCTTGCAAAGTTTCCTCCCGCGTCTGTACAGGCCAGAGAGCAGAGAACAGATTCACTGCACTAGACGGTGATATTATCTTGGTGCCTGACAGGGTCTTGGAGGGAAGACGGATGGCAAGAGAACTCCTGTTCAAGGTTTTGGAAGAGAAGTAAAGACTCCTCAGATGTGTGGAGTCTGCTCTTTATGCTTATTTTGGTACTCAGATTGTTTGGGAGAATTGGGTCCATAGATCCAGAGCAGAGGTATAAGATCTGGACTCATGTTCTGAGGTGGCTGAGGAAGTGTTAGACGCCTCCCTCCGGCAAGGTCACTTAGGGAGTATGGGGTGGGACACCAGAGTCCTAGGTTTGGGGGCTCCTGTCTCTTCAGGCCAGTAGCTCTGAACCTTTCTGCAGCCCTACTCACCATGTGTGATTCCTGGGCACTGGTGGGGCACTGCACCCCTCTGTGTACCATTCAACAGAGCAAAGCCATGGACAGAAGTGAGCTAGGAGGTCGGATTAAAGCAATAGTCTTGAACCAGCCCTGAGGCTGAAAATAAGCAAAAATTCCTACCCCAGCCCCCAGGACTAATTCTCTAATCTCAGGAACTTGTTGGGCATGAATTTCACAGGCTTTTGCTCAGACCCACACAGGCTGACATACGATGTGGCCTTGGTCTTACAGTGTGGGCCTTGGACCAGCAACATCGCCTGGGACCTTGTTAGAAATACAGAATCTTGGGACTTCCCTGGCAGTCCGGTGGTTAAGACTTCACCTTCCAATGCAGGGGGTGTGGGTTCGATCCCTGGTCAGGGAGCTAAGATCCCACATGCCTCGTGGCCAAAAAACCAAAACATAAAACAGAAGCAATATTGTAACAAATTCAACAAAGACTTTAAAAATGGTCCACATCAAAATAATCTTTAAAAAAAAAAAAACAGAATCTTGTGCCTCACCCACACCTGCTGAATCACAATTCACATTTAACAAGCTTTAACAAGATCCCTAGGTGATTTGTGTGCACGTTCACGTCTGAGAGGTACCACACTTAGCCATCACACCCCACTCCCCTGCCACCAAGTGAAGTGGAGTAGCATCCACACAGGGGCCGATCAGACTAACCTCCACCAGCTGCAGTTGTCACCACTGTGGGGAGACACAGAAAGGGGGAAGGTAGACACAGAATGGGTTCACTATAATGTGTGAAGTGCATTTAATAACAGATGAAATCTAAGAAGGCATCCCATCAATTCTGAGATCCTGCGATCTTTGTAATTTATTAACAAAATAATAACTATAGCTAACAGTCACTTTGAAAAGTGCTTTACAAGTACTGATTTACATGATTTCACATAGCAACGTCTTGAGATACAGATTATCATTATCCCCATTTTACAGATGAGGCAACTGAGGCACAGAGAGGTCAAGTGACTTGCCCCAGGTCTGGCAGGGACGCCTGCCAGAGCCAGGATGTGCACCCTGGCCATGTGCCCAGAGCCCATACTTTAGCTACCATGTGAGACCACCTCCAGAAAAAACTTGGGGAAACCATCTCACTCCACAGGAGTTTCTTTTGAAGCAGTGACATACCTTTAGAGTGACCAACCATCTGGGTTTGCCTGGGACTGAGAGGGTTCCCTGGATGCGAGACTTTCAGTGCTAAAACTGGGAGTCTTGGGCAAGTTGGTTGCCGTACCGATACCTGATACCTCACCTCCCACAGAAGAGTAACAGAAGAGAAATAGAAGGAAAGGAAATTAAATGTAATAGGAAATACTTGAGATTATAGAATTCGAGCTGTTAGAGCACTGAATCAGAGTGTGTGTAACCTGTTTCTAGTTGAGGAACCCGAAATCCTGTCCACAGGAATTTAAACAAGGCTCGTTCTCCATCTGTGGCTCAGTTTCGCTACTCCTCCCTACTCCACACATGAGTATACGCTGTCTTCCCCATCCCTTCTGCCCAGATGTTATGAGAACAAACAGGAGTCTGTTACTGGTGCATTCAACAGCATCAATGTCCTGAGAAAAAGAAGGCAGATAAAAATACCAGCTAGTACTTTCCTTGTCAAGGTCACCCCACACCCACATGGGGGTCTCCATCAGCTCTATTTTCTGCAGTACTGCCAGCCAGTTCTGTGAATCTTGTTTCTTTTGAGCCCCTGGGAAACTCATTTGATTGGTTCAGGTTTCTATTTAGCCTGAGAGCCATTTATGATTTCCCGAATAAAATACAAAGAAAGAGCTCACTCAGTGTGTATGTGTGTGTGTGATCTTTTAGAAATAACTTTGAAAAGCTGTTCCCCAATCCAAATTGGATGGGGCTGGTGAGGAAGCACCAGGGAAAAAGTGTGCAGGAAGATCAAGGAGAGGAATGCAGACCCCTCCACACACCTGGCTGAGGCCTCTGGGAAAGGACCTCTTCTTCTCATACAAGGGAAAGCATTTGTTCTGCAGCCATTGCACAAGTCCAAGCATTAGGATTTCTCTGCCACTTTCAGGGGGTATGGGGGATGTCTGGTCTTCAGCTTCCACATCTGTAAAGTGGGACTTGCCACAGCCTACCACCAGAGACCATGTGTCTCCTCCCAGGATGAGATGCAGTTCTCCAAGTGTCCTATGCCCTTTCTCAGAAGTTAACTTCTTCAGGTCTTCCTTGATTAACCTCATTAGGCTTGTGATTAAAGAAGTACACATTCTTAAAGCAGAAAGAGAATAGGAAAAAGTAGAGTCCATCCAAACTGCCCTCATTTTTTCATAAGAAGAAACTAGTCAGTCCAGTGTTCTGCAGCCCCTTCACTCAGAGACTTTTCATCATTGCTTCAGTGGCATTGCTCTGTGATCTAAAGTTGGTGTACACTCTCTTTTCAAGGAAGCTATGAACCCCTAGAAGACAAGGACCATCACGTCACCTGAAGTATTTCTCTTCTAGGCTCCCACAGTGGTCTGGACACAATGGCCTTCATTCCTGTTGCTGGCTGACTAAGGCAGAGCTGGAAAAAGGAATATGTGAACCTCTTCTATGCAGAGCAAGGAAGATGACTCAGGAGATAACAGATGTGAACCAACGCTTCCTTCATTTTCTACTTGCTGACCCAATAACCAATCTCCTGCATTCCTAAAGTTGACAGCACACACGGAGAAAAACAGCTCTTCATTTGAGCCAACAGAAAGCTGTCAGTCTCATACAACCTTCAAAAATAAAATGAAATAAAGCATTTCTCTCACAAGTAGCCCAGGAAGCAGCACTGTTTAGGTCTCCTTGCTACTTTGTGTCCCAGGACCACGAGAATAGAGCAATGCAGGCAAACTGGTAGGACCTGGTAGGACCTTGGTAACCAGTTTGCAAAGGAGAACAGGAGACATCTAAGCTTTGTGCATGGGAACTCTACCAAGCTAACACCTCTCCTTCCCAGACTGTGATAGAACTGATTGACCCACATACCCCGCATGATCCCAATTCTCTCCAGCACTCGAAAAATGACTCTCCTGATGTTTACTCCCATTACAGGCACACACTTGTAAGTCTTTGGTAGGGAACAATCCTGGCCACATCCATTTGTAGAACTGTCTATGAGACACATTTATAATGTGATTATTTCTCTGTGCCTTTGTATGATTGTAAGACCTTTTTGGGGGGGGGCTGTGTTGGGTCTTCGTTGAGGTGCGCAGGCTTCTCACTGCGGTGGCTTCTCTTGTCACAGAGCATGGGCTCTAGGTACGCGGGCTTCAGTAGTTGTGACGCGCAGGCTCTAGATCACAGGCTCAGTAGCTGTGGCGCACGGGCTTACTAAGCTCCGCAGCATGTGGGATCTTCCCGGACCAGGGCTTGAACCCGTGTCCCCTGCATTGACAGGCAGATTCTTAACCACTGCGCCACCAGGGGAGCCCTATAAAACCTTTTAAAAATCATTCTTGGGCTTCCCTGGTGGCGCAGTGGTTGGGAGTCCGTCTGCCGATGCAGGGGACACGGGTTCGTGCCCCGTTCCGGGAAGATCCCACGTGCCGCAGAGCGGCTGGGCCCGTGAGCCATGGCCACTGAGCCTGCGCGTCCAGAGCCTGTGCTCCGCAGCGGGAGAGGCCACAGCAGGGAGAGGCCCGCGTACCGTAAAAAAAAAAAAAAATCATTCTTTCTTTGTTCATCCATCCATCCATCCAACCAGTCATTCAACAAGAGCATTTGGCATCTACTCCATGCTGAGTAACTTCTAGGCCAAAATCAATAGGGCATTTTCCAAGCCTTAAAATTCCCTTCCTTTAGGCCACATCCATTAGTAGGGAGGGGTATGTGTGGGGAGGTATGTTTCGTTGAAGAGATAGCTGTGTTAAAACCTAAGCTCTTATTAACTAATTCTTCATCCTCTCTGAGTCTCAGTTTCAACAGCTCTAAAATGGGAGTAATTCCTCACAGAACTGTTGCAAAGTTTAAAGGGAGAGAAGTGTATACAGAACTACACTCGATGCCTGCCACGATAAAGGCATTCAATAATTGTTAGCTTAAAGAAAGTGACCCAAGAATCCAGTCTGCTCCTCAACATGCTATTCTCCTAACACCTCACCAGCCCTAGTCAAAATCTTGCAAGTTCGTTTTGCTTCCTAGGACCGTGTTCTTGTTGTTTTAATTCTCTGGTGAGCCGGCCTTGTCTTTCTTCTGACTGGATGGGCTGTACCATTTTGAGAATGTGATCTGTATCAAAGTCAGCTGTGAAGCTCCTGGAACTGGTGGGAGGATGGATACATAAAGTCCTGTTAATAAATAAACACACAGACATCAAGGCTACCGGCTGTCGTAGTAACAAGACTTTATGCTTTCCTGGCTCCTGTCATCTTCAGGACTGAAAGAACTTAATGAATTAGTCTTGCTTGCAGTCCTCCTGGAGAAAAATACTGCTGTGTCTACAATGAGCAGTCAGGGTAGCCAGCCAGAGGTCAGTCACTCTTGGGAACTTTGCCAGCCAGATCTCTAGAGCAGCTTTGTTCGTTGTTTGTTTCTCATCATGAAAGTAATAATTGTGTATTAGAAAATTTTTTAAATACATAAGTCAAAAGATAAAAATTAAAATCACCTGTAACTGTTCACTTGGAGATAAGCCCAGTTAACGTTTTATTATACTCTCGTACACATACACACATATACACACATGCTTATTACTGGATTACACTATGTACATGCCACTTTATAATTTAGCTACAGATCATGTAAACTTTTCATGTAAAGTGTGTTTCTACATCATTTTAAGTGGCTGCTAGTTTACTAAAGAAATCCCTGATCAGTAAACATTTCCGTCGATACTAGTTATTTTTAACTGTGAGGACAATCTTGTGCTTTCTCTTTCTGGTTTTTTTTGGGGGGAGTTAGGGAGCCGCATGAGAGAGGGTACGTGGCATGGAAGAGAGTGGCGGGTTTGTAAAGGTAAATGTCACTTGGTGTGGCAGGAGCTGAGTGCGATGAGGACAACTGTGAGCCATTGTGGGGAACTCCGTGGGACATACAAGATGAGGGGAACCCTGAGAGGTCTTAAGTAGTTCTAGACCTTAGAGAGAACCCTCTGGTAGCAAGAGGGGGAGCTGGAGACCCCACACCTCTCATCTGCTCCTGTTTTCCCCTTGCTGTCAGTTGCCCCTTGAGACCCAAAGGTTGCATTTGCCATCATGGTCTGGCCCTTGCCGACCCCTGCAGCCTCCTCTCTCATCTGCCCCTGCCCTGGTTTTTATGCTTCTGCCCTGCCATGCTCTTTGCATCCTCTGGGTCTTGGCTGGGTTGTGCTAGGCCTGGCATGCCCGTTCTCCTCCATTTCACTTGGTTAACTTATTTTTTATAAATCAGTTTAAGTGCCACCTCCTCCAGTCCTCCCCTGACTCTTCTCCCCGCAGGCTGGGTTAGCTTCCCCTCTACAGACTTCCACAACACTTCATGCTTACAGAGTCATGGCACCTCCACACTCTGGCATCATATTGTATTTGTTCCCCTACTAGACTTTGAGCTGCCTGGGTCAGTGTCTTACTCACTGAGCATGCAGTGGGCACTCAATAAATGCTACTGAATAAAGTAAAGGTAGTCCCCAAACCAGCACTGCCAACCCTTGGATATGACCAAAATGTGTGAGGCATCAGGAACAAGCAAGGCAAATCCCAAACCCATCCACATCTCTCCATCTCCACTGCCCTGACCCAGGCTACCCTCAATCTCTTGCCTGGACCACTGTAATCATTTCCCAACTGGCTGCCACTCAGCAGACAGATGACCTTCTTCAAACATCAACCTATGCATATTGCTTGCCTACTTAAAACGCTGTACAAGTATTTGGATTACTCTTAGAATACCACGGTTTACAAGGCCCCGCATAATCTAGCCCCTCTCTACCTCTCCACACTCATCTTGCACCACTTTTCCCTTTGGTCCCTAGGCCCCAGTAAAGAAGTCTCTTTTTCTGTCCTCAAACAGCAAAAGCCCTTTGTTCAGCCCCTCATTCCTCATGTGACTGGCTCCTTCTCTTCCCCTGGGCCTCTGCTTAAGTGTTACTTCATCAATGAGGCCTTGCTTCATAATCAAACCTAAAGTAAGTCTCCTTTCACTCTATCATGGTATCTGCTCATTTTTTTTCAGAGCATCTTTATACTTGGTCCTTGTATTTTTATCTTTGTGATCAATTGTTTGATAATACTTTTTATCCTTTCAATGGGGAAGGGGCGGTATTTTGCCCTCAAGGGGACATTTGGCAATGGCTGGACATATTTTTGGTTGTCACGATGGGGGGCGGGGGGACGGGGAGAGGTTGCTACGAGCCATCTAGTAGGTAGAGGCCAGGGATGCTGCTAAACAACCTACAATGCACAGGACAGCCCCACAACAAAGGATTATCAGGCCTAAGTTTGTCAAGTGATGAGACTGAGAAACATTGGTCTAGACTATGGGTTTCACAAAGGCAGGGGCCTTGCCTGCCTTGTTTACTGTTGTATCTCCAGCACCTGGCCTGGTATCTGATACACAGTAAGCCTCAGGATGGAAAAATAACTGGTAGGGCCCATCATGACCAGTCAGTACTGATGTCCACCACAGCACTGGGGCTATGAAGAGGAGGCCCCCACTGTGCCAGGCATTAATTACCCTTTTGGTTGCTGGACAATGGGGAAATCTGGGAGTCTTAAGCGAGGGGCTAGAGCAGCCCCAGGGGTAGGAGACTCAAAGAACTCCAGAAAGTGACCATTTACCATCCAACAGGAAAGTATATAAAAATTGTAATAACCTGCATGGCCCTACCAATACATAACTGCTAAAAGTCAGATGGATGGGTGGACAAAAGGCCAGGAACACCAATGAAGTAGCTAGTGAGCTGAAGAAAGGAAAGGGACTAGAGGAACTATTTATAGCATCTACATAGTCATACATTCCTGTACCCTTCACACTTACTCAAGCTCACCCAGTAAGAGGAGGCATGCAGACTGGTGGAAGCATGAGCAGACAGGAAGACGGGGTGGAGAGAAGGGGTGATAGGGTTAGGGGAAACATTAGCTTTCATTTTTTCTGTTGTTTTTCTCCTAAACCATTAAAAGCCTGTTTTGGAGAAACAGCAGCCTTTTGTCCTCAAATATTGTACGTAGTAAAATACCTTCTTTTAGATTCTGAAAGATCCAGAAGATACAGTTACCATTTGTCTGCCAGTAGGGAATCATTTGGGAAGATGATCTGGATTGAGGAAAGCTCTGGCAACCAGATAAGCATTTTCTCCCAAGGCAGAGCTGCATGTTCTCTGATTCAGACTTTGTTAATAGAGACAGAAGAAGAAAAAAAAAAAAGCTACAAGAAGAGTTCTCGCCCAACCTATCTTTCCCCATATGACCTTTCAATTAACAAGGCGTCAAGAATCCAATAACAATACCAACATCTATGAGCCCGTATCACTTGGTGTTCGGAGACGCTCTCATAGCATGTTACTGAACATCTCACTGGTTTCATCACTTCCTCTGTCTGAGGGGAGATTCTGCGCAGTGGCTGGGCTAAACAGCTCTGTTAGCAGAGCCTGGAGGCTGGAAAGGATGCTGGCTTTTAGGAGTCATGTACCCTGAGATAGTCTCATCACCCGTAGGACTTGTGCTTGTGGATTTCCTGCCACCGCCCTGAATTTAACATGCTCAAAAGACCCTTAGCATTCTCCTCCCCATTTTCCCTTGAACAACTCCAATTTCTGTCAACGTGATCATCATTGTTCAGTTGTCTGGGCTTAATAACCGGAAGCCTTTACTCCATAGTACTTCCATTCCCCTTAGGGATTGTTCTAAACCTTCACCCTCCTTCTCATGCTCCCACCAGACCCCCATTCTCTTCACTCTCAGCACACAACCCTGTCTCCATCATGGAGGGTACTGACTCCATCAAGGGTGAACTACTTGCTCTGCTTTTCCCCGTCCCTAGCCTAACACAAAATCTTACCCAGGCCGACCCCAACCCTCATCCTCTTTCCTGACTCTACAAAGACTGAAAGACTCCTCCTGTTGGTCAGCCCAGCCTCCTACTGTGATCTAGATCCCACCTCCTCCCTCTCCTCCCAGTCCAGGCTCCACTGAATACCCTCTCTGACTGGACTTTCCCCTTTTCTCCTCTTGGCTTTATCCCCTCAGCCCATGGGCCTGATCAAGTTTCTTCCACTCTTAAAAACAACCCATTGCTTCTTCTCATATCCCCCTGTAGTTACTGTCCCAACAATCTTGCTTCTTCCCAACAAAGCTACTAGGAATAAAAATCTACACTTGCTGTCTCCACATCCTCATAATATTCATCCAGCTACTGCTGCCTGTCTCTGCCGGTCTGCAGCAAAACTTCTCAAATATTTGTTTCTCTACTTTCGCACAACTTCCTTCTGAACTCCCTGGTTCCCAACTCCCACCCCTACTCTGAAATTGCTCTGACATAGGTCATCAATGACCCCATTTGCCCCTCCCAAGCAATCTACTGTTGGCTACTCACTGCTACTTGAAAGTACTCCTACTCCTCACTCTTTAGCCCTTAACTTTTCTCCTCTTCAACCATCATGATCCTACCTCTCCTGGTTCAACTCACACCATCCAGACTATTCCTTCTTTGACTGTCTCCTCTAGACCAGCAGTCCCCAACCTTTTTAGCACCAGGGACCAGTTTCAGGAAGACAATTTTTCCACGGGGGTGGGGGGGCGGGAGGGATGGTGTGGGCGGTAATGCGGGCGATGGGGAGCGATGGGGAGCGATGGGGAGCCTCAGATGAAGCTTCACCCGCTCGCCTGCTGCTCACCTCCTGCTGCACGGCCCCGTTCCTAGCAGGCCACAGACTGCTACCGGTCCGAGGCCCGGGGGTTGGGGACCTCTCTCTAGACCATTCCCCTCATAAACATGAGTCTTTCCCAAGGTTCCCTCCTTACTCCACCATGCCTGCCTCAGGCACTCACCTGTTTACAGATGATTCCCAGAGCTATGTATCTGGGCTGAATACTCCTTGAGTTTCAGACTTGCACCACCAAGTGGCTCCTAGACACTGTATACTTAGTTATCCTGCAGTAATCTCCGATTCGAATGTTCCAAAACAGGCCTTATTATTTTACCTGCTCTTCTCTGCAACGTGCTTTCCCTCCTCTTAATTAGTGGTACCACCGTCCACCCAGTCCCCATGCCCAGTAACTTGGAGTCATCCCAGTCTCTCCCCTCACATCTGATCAATTACCAAATCTTGCCCATTCTTCTCATGACTGTTTCTAGAATATGTGCTTTCTCCATCCTTTTACTACCATTGTCTTCATCTGGCTCCTCATTAACTCTTTTTTCCTTTTGTTAAGACATTTAGTCTTAATGCACGCTCAGAACTTTCCATTGCATCAACATAGAAAAATGAGTCCCACATCCACCTAAATAAGCCTACAAACTCTCCATTTCCAAATCAGAGGTCTTCACCTCCCCTCCAAGTATCTCTTCTATTGTACTTCCTGTCTCTCCAAACGGCACCACCACTTCCCACGCCACCTCCTCCCATCCAAAAAATCTGAAGGTCTTTTCAGATTCCTTACGCTCTCTCTTCCACCCCCCTGAACTCTTGACTAGATAGTAGGAATACACGTACCTCCTTTCCTGACTGTCTGTACCCAACACCTACCCCTTAAACTGGACAAGGCCTCTTACTATTGCCTCTTACTATTCCAGGTGTACTGGTCCAGCTTTTCTAATTAGACAATGCGATCCTTGAGGGCATGGACCATGTCTGGTAGTTTTCTGAATCCTCCAGTGTGCCCAGAACAGCACTGGGTACAGAGTGGATGACCAACAGAGAAGTGAGTCGGCAATGAGACACATCTGCCAAGAGAAGACAGGTGCTGAACAGCCAGTGCCCTGAGATGACGGCTGCTGTGTGCCCAACTCCTTTGCCATAGTGAGAGGACAAGACCTCAGCAAAGAAGCTGGAAATGGTTCTTTGACGGACTGGGAAAAGGACTCCACCAAGGACAACGTCATGGCTTGTGGAGTTATCATGACGACTCAGCTGAATCTTGAATCTGTGGGTACCCATCTGTCATGTTGTAGGGTGTCCTCAAGCAGTACTCAGTGGCCTGAGATCTTGGAAATATGTGCTGTTTTATGGTGGCTGCCTCACCTTGGACATAAGCAACAGTTAAAGTTTTTCATGAGTCTATTCTGCTTTCCAGAAGTCGAGTCTAGAGTGTTTTATTTCCATTATCTAGCAAAAATCCTTAGTCCTTTGAGGTCCACGCTATTTGAGTATTCTTCACTCTACCCCTTGCCCCACAACTGTTGCTCCCTTGCTCACTGAGGATTTAGCAATTGTCTCCCCATCACCTAAGCTTCTGCCATCATCCCAGAAAGTTTCAACATGTACAAAGATGACCTCTCTAACAGCCTAGCCTCAAACTTCCACGACTTCCTTAACACCAATGGCTTTTAATTTCATTTTACTCATCTACTACCATGGCCATGCTTCGACCCACATCAC
The DNA here is from genome assembly GCF_951394435.1 of Stenella coeruleoalba. Taxonomy (NCBI): domain Eukaryota; kingdom Metazoa; phylum Chordata; class Mammalia; order Artiodactyla; family Delphinidae; genus Stenella; species Stenella coeruleoalba. The sequence goes on from NC_137169.1 coordinate 177,423,147, forward strand.
TGAAACTGTGCTCTGGTCAACCCTCACTTAGACTACCACCACTGTCTTCTGACCCAACACTCTGCCTCTATTCAAGAATCTGCAGTGGCTCCATATCTCCTACAGGGTCGAGTCAGGGTCCTTAGCCAGGGAGGCAGCATGCCACCCTCTGCCCAGTCTCTCATTTCTTCTCCATAATCTAACATTTCCTATTCTGACATTACTGATTATATGCAGTTTCCAGTTCCTCCTGCCATTTCTTGAGCCTCCTAGGCCTCCCTCTGACTGCAAGATCCAGGAGACTTCCCTCCTTGTCTGCAAAGACTTTCATCTTCACGTTCCAGCTCAAACACTACCTGCTCCGGAAAGCCTTCCCTGCCTTGTCTGGGCACAGCCAGGAGCTCTTTCTCCCATGCACCTAGCATGGGATACAGTCATTACAACATTTATCTGATCAGATTAATACCACGAGAGTAGGAACCATTCCTATTCATCTCTGTATCTCAGCCCCGGATGCAGGCCTGGTGCTAAGTTGGCTTCAACTAACATTATGAAAGGAATGAAGAAATGAGTTCCTCTGTATATGAATGAGGTCAGAGGAGATTGGGCTCTCGAATTAATTGAACCTCTTCTCTTTTCACCCTGGCCCAGTGCCCTGCCCGTATGATTAAATCCCCTAATAGAATCTGCCCTGGCTAAGCACCATGTACAAATCCCTCAGCATTAAGTAGTAGAAAAGCTTCCAAGCGCTTGGAGAAAAAAGAGATTGGTGCTTCAGAGATGGGACATGAGACAAGTGGCAGATGGAGAGGTGTCCATCTACTTCTTCGCTACTGACTTCCGGGGAGTATTGATGACTATTTCATACTAAAACCAATTATGTGTTCAACAGCTAGCCACCGACGGTGAGGATAAAAGTTAAAAGAGGAGCCTGCATTTGTTGATCACTTTCTACGTGCCAGGCATAACTCTTTAGAGTAGGCATCATGGGTACTATTCTCATCTTACAGGTAAGAAAACGGGCTCATTGTCACACACCTAATAAGTGCTTCAGTATCATCTTTCTCTAGCTTCTTCACTCTCTCTCTTCACTGTCCTCACCATGCCCATTCTAAGATAATGCCCTTCCTCCTGTCTCCCCTCTATTCACCCTTCCTTTTCTTCATCAATGGCAACACCCTCATCTTGCCACCACCGCTTACAAGCATCACTTACAAGCATACTGACATCCGCCCTAACCCTACCCTCCTCCTCTCCAGTTAGCCCCACGAGTGGTCCCTCTCCACCCTAAGGCCAGTCCCTCCACCTGCACGTTTGATGCTGTCCTCCCATCTTCTTAGGAATCTCACATTGTGAATTATCCTTCCTTTAACCTATAACTTCTCCATTCAACTGGATCCTTTCCATTGGCATTTAAATGTGCTCAGCTGTCTCCCATTAAAACAATTAAACCACCCTATCTCTCTATCACAGCCAAACCTCTGGAAAGATTTATACATGCAGTGTCCATTTCCTCACTTTCCACTTTCTCCTCCACCGACTACAATCTGACTTTTGCCTATCACATCGCTGAAGCTTTTGCTTAAATCACTTGTGATCTCCATGTTGTGAAAGCCAATGGACTTTTATTGGTCCTTGTTTTCACTGACCTCTCAGCAGCACCTATGCTCTCTCTTCTCTTCTTCAGGAAACCCTCTGCTCTTGGCTTTCATGAAGTTTTCGCCTTCTGGTTTTTCTCTTATCTCCCTGGATCATCCTTCTCTGGTTACTTTTCATCCTCCTCTACTTGAAGTTAGTGCCAGGCCTTCTCTTCTAAGCCCATCCTTGCTCCATAGGCAGCCTCATCCATGTCATGGCTTCAATTACCCCTAGATGTTGATGACTTACAGTGGTATATTTCCTGCCCAGACTTCTCAAAACTCCTGCCTATATATCCACCTGCCCTCCTGATCTCCCCATTCAGATGGCTCAAAGGCTCCTCAAGTACAACATGGCTGAGGTTGAACTCGTGATGTTTGCCCTAAAGTCTTTTTTTTTTTTTGCAGTACGCGGCCCTCTCACTGCTGTGGCCTCTCCCGTTGCGGAACACAGGCTCCGGACGCGCAGGCTCAGTGGCCATGGCTCACGGGCCCAACCGCTCCGCGGCATGTGGGATCCTCCCAGACCGGGGCACAAACCCGTGTCCCCTGCATCGGCAGGCGGACCCCCAACCACTGCGCCACCAGGGAAGCCCCTGCCCTAAAGTCTTGTTCTCCCTCACTATTTCCTGCCTCAGGGAATGGTACCACCATCCACCACACAAAGCTGGAAGCCTAGGACTTATCCTCAATACTTCCTTCTCAACTCTCACATCCAAGCCATCACATCCTGTCCATTTTATCCTCTAAACCTCTCAAATCTGCCTACTTCTTTCCATCCCCACTATACACGTCCAAGCCTAAACAACTGTCATCTTTCACCTGGACTCACCTGAAGTATCAAGTGAGTCTCCTAACAGGTCTCCCTGGATATACTCTTGACCACCTCAAATAGACTGTCCACACTATATGACCAGAGTGATCTCTTTGAAATGGAAAATTTGACTATGTCACTCTCCTGCTTAATACTTTAGTGGCTACCCACTGCTTCAGAATCAACATCAGATCCTTACTGTGGCTGATAAGACTCTGCACGTTCTAACTCCTTTCTACCTCTCCTGCTCATCTCGTGTGTTTCTCCCTCTCACTCTCTGCACCCCAGTCCACTGCGAGGCCTTTGGCATCTCAAAATGCCATGCTCCCTGTAGCCAGGGACTTTCCCCATTCCTGGAATATCCTCTTCCAGCTCCCCAAGTCCCCTCACCTCCTTAGCTCCTGCTCACTCTTCAGGTTTCAGCTCAATCATCACTCCCTCAGGATGACTTCCCAGGTCCTCCCTGGATGGCCCCAGACCTCCCATTAAACCCTCTTATAATGTACCATGTTCTCCACTTTAGAGCTTTTTTTCACAGTGTCACTTTACATTTCCCTTGCGACAAATTTGTTTCCCGCAAGCGACTTCAAGCTCCATGAAGGCTGCGGCTTTGACTGTTTTGGTTTTTGTCCCCCTCAGCATTGTATCCCCTGTGATACTCAATAAGTACTTGTTGACATGTTGAAAATGCGATCGTCACTTTTCAACCCGACTCTAACTAGCTTCTGGTCTCGTTACTTCTCTGAAATTGCCCTTGTTGAAGTCAAAAACCTTCAACCTGCCAAAACTGTACTCCTGTGGAGTCCTGATGTTCTACCAGCTGGACTGAGGGTTTCCTGCACTAAAATAGACACCTGGCAGTCTTTCCCCAATTCTTAGGGGAAAAAAATGAGCTGACAGATCATTCTCAATGTAAAGATTTTGTTTCAGAAAGTTTTCTTAATATGTGACACCTACTCTTCTATGTCTGTGGTAGAATCTGGCATAGGATGCTCTCTGATTTAGTTCAAAATTATAATTCATCCATTTTAATATATAAATATATCATGGTGTTCTCCAAAGAACACCATGATTCCCATGGGTTTCATGACATGAACAAGTGTTTGAGACTTACTGGCCAAATCCAAAGAAAATTTTTTAGTTTTCTGATTTGTTCTCTTGGTGGTATCTCATACAATTTATCATATTGGTTATTCATAGCAACTGGCATTTTTAAAAAATTATTTTTAATATTATTTATTTATTTTACTTTTTTTTTGCTGAGTTGGGTCTTCATTGCTGCACGCGGGCTTTCTCTAGTTGCAGCAAGCAGGGGCTCTAGGTGTGTGGGCTTCAGTAGTTGCGGCACACGGGCTCAGCAGTTGTGGCTCGTGGGCTCTAGAGCGCAGGCTCAGTAGCTGTGGCACATGGGCTTAGTTGCTCCAAGGCATGTGGGATCTTCCCAGACCAGGGCTCGAACCTGTGTCCCCTGAATTGGCAGGCGGATTCTTAACCACTGCGCCACCAAGTAACTCCCTAGCAACCAGCATTTATTGAGAAAATATTACGTTTTCCCATTGCCCTTTGTCCCTATTTTTACTATAGCATTTATCACTTTCTCCTGTGATCTCTTTCATGTACTGCAAGTTCCTGGAGGGTACAGGGACTGTGGCTTTTCCTTCTCTCCCTCTCCCTCTCCCTAGTGAGCCCAGCATGTGGCCCAGGCACATGGATCACATTTGTTGAATGCAGGAATAAATGCTTGAGTGAATAAAAGACCGAATAAAATAGGAAGACAGAACTTAAATCCTCAGCCTCAGTGCTCTTCCTCCTATTCTCTGCTGCCTCCCAACTGGAAAACTCAGTGACACAGTGGTTTGATACAACAGAAACGTAGATTTTACATATGAAAATACCATCCACTGTTATTTTTAAAAGTAAAATGAATCCGATATAAACCTATTATAACTTTACAGGTCTAGTCCTTGTGAGCTTCACTTCTAATATCTAATCCATCATTAAGCCCTGTTGATTTTACCACAAAAAAAAAAATCATAGTGACTGCCTACTTAATGGGGAGAGAAAGTTTTATTCTGCAGCTAAAAATGCTATGTATTATGTCTGTAGCTGAAGTTGGGTAAATCATGACATTTTACTGATACAAGTATATCTTTAAACACTCCATATTCTATCGTAACCCTGTGCCTTTGCCCAAGCTGTTCTCTTAGCCACCTCTGCCCTTTCTCCTGAGCTTGTCTGTCAAAGTCGTACTTAACCTTCAAGGCTCAGTTCAAAAATCACCTCCTCCAAAAATACCTTCATGATCTACCAGAATTACTGGGGCCAGCCTGATTCACTTTAGCCCCTCTGCATGTGACAGCACGTTGCCTGTACCTCTACTTGGCATTTACTTCTTTAGTCTGCAGAATCCTGCTGACGTTATGACTGTTCCTCTCCCACACCGCCTTGCAGGCAACTCCAACCCAGGGACCAGGCCTTGCTCATCTTTCTGTCTTTCCAGTGCCTTGAACAATAGGCATTTTCTGAATTGAAGTGTGTTAGGCTGATCATCCACTACTAGTATATATGTAAATACCATTTGTGTGTGTGTCATAAGGTGACTTTTTAAAAAACAGCTGTGGTATCTGGCTTTCCCCCTTCTGGCTAGGTTCTGACAGCCTTAGCTGAGAGCCCAGTCCAGCTTCTCGCTCTCACCCCTATTGGCAACAGAGCATATAGAAGGAGCAGCTGCCTGTGTGCTCCAGAATCTATTTGGAGAAAAATTCAAGCTGTTTTTTTTTGAAGTGGAATGGGAGTCAGAGGTGAGTCCTAGCCAGTGAGCTGCATGGGAGAAGAAAGGTTTGCAGTGAGCAAGGCTCTCAGTTCTCAGGATGTTTTGTTTCAAACAGCAGACAGACTCCCAGCACAGCCCTGGCGTTCAGGGGCCACCCTGCTCATCTTCCCCCTTGGCGGCAGACATCGGGCCTCCCGAGCACATCCTCACAGCCCTCCACACCACTGGCGTCTGGACCAAAGCAGAGACAACCCCTCCTCCCTCTGTCCCTGGGGAACATCACACTTGCAGTCCACTCAACCCAGCCCTAATGCACACACAGAGACAGAAGCAAGAGAGATGGAAATCCAAGCCAAAAGCGCTGACTGCTTTGTCCCTGAACCATGCCTTATACAAACCTATCCAGCCTGCAAAGATTCCAGCTCAGCCACATGCTGTTATAACCCAAACTGAGTATGCGAGCACCTCTGTGATGCTGCTGTGGCTGTGTTGCTGGTTACTGTGCAGAGATTGGAAAAGTCATTGAAAGGAGAGCATAAAGGTGTCGTTGCTTGCTGGCAAAGAGCCTGGGTTCTCACATGTACCTGATCAAGTGGTTAAATGAGATAATGTAGGCAAGTGCTTAGCAGAGTAATGGGAACAGAGTAAGCTCTCAGTGAAGGCTTCCTACCTAACAGTGCTGGAGGACCCCTTCTCGTGTGATTAGAAGCAAGTCTTTCTTCCACTGCTTCTGCTATTCAACAGCTGCCCTACATGAAGCAGGGAAGGCAGTGCCTAATACCTGTCCCCACACCCTTCGTGCATCTGGTGGCTTCCAAGCTGCATGGGGGGAAAAAAACTGAACTGGGCATCTGTGCAGATGGGAAGCAGCCAAAGGGGCATCTAGAGACATACTGATTGATGCAGGTGACAACTGCATCAATAACCTACCTTCCTTCCTTCTCTGGGGCAATACAGCCCAAGAGACCCCAGAGCAATTTTCAAACCTTTTCTTTCAAGCGTATCTCCCTTCCTCTCCTTTCTGAGGACCAAATGCAACGCCAGAAATAGACCTTCCTCTGCTCTCTCTGATGTCCAGCCAGTGCTCCTCCTGCGCCCTCACCTAGCGCTGTCCAGGTACTGATACTTTATTCTGTATAGGGAAACAGCAGGGCGGTAAAAATAAGGATAGTTTCTATTTCTTCATGTTGTTTTCAAGATTAGAGGTTCATATCTTGCCTACCCAGCTCAGAGAGGCTAAAGACACCTCTCTCCCCAGCTTTCCAAGAAAACTTGCACAGTTAAATTTAAAGGAATTTTAGATGGCTCAGAGCCTATGAGCCCTGTGTGGTCTCACAGCCCTTTGGCTTTTATCCCAAAGGGAACCTCTCAAGCAACCTGAGGGGCAGTATTGCCCCACACTGTTCACTGTTCAGCTGGAGAAGAGCTTAAGGGAATATGTCAGACACAGGGCAAGGAAAGAGGGTTTTTTAAAAATAGTTAATGGGGGATAGCTTCAAGATGGCGGAGGAGTTAAGACATGGGAGATCACCTTCCTCCCCACAAATACATCAAAAATACATGTACATGTGGAACAGCTCCTATAGAACACCTACTAACGCTGGCAGAAGACCTCAGACCTCCCCAAAGGCAAGAAACTCCCCACGTACCTGGGTAGGGCAAAAGAAAAAAGGAAAAACAGAGACTAAAGAATAGGGACGGGACCTGCCCCAGTGGGAGGGAGCTGTGAAGGAGGAAAAGCTTCCACACTCTAGGAAGCCCCTTCACTGGCAGAGACTGGGGGTGGGGAGCTTTGGAGCCACAGAGGAGAGTGCAGCAACAGGGGTGCAGAGGGCAAAGCGGAGAGATTCCCGCACAGAGGATCGGTGCCAACCGGCACTCACCAGCCCGAGAGGCTTGTCTGCTCACCCGCCGGGGCCGGCGGGGCTGGGAGCTGAGGCTCGGGCTTCGGTCAGAGCCAGAGCGCTGGGAGAGGACTGGGGTTGGCGGCATGAACACAGCCTGAACGGGGCTAGTGCGCCACAGCTAGCCAGGAGGGAGTCTGGGAAAAAGTCTGGACCTGCCTAAGAGGCAAGATACCATTGTTTCGGGGTGCATGAGGAGAGGGGATTCAGAGCACCACCTAAATGAGCTCCAGAGATGGGCGTGAGCCGCAGCTATCAGCTTGGACCACAGAGACGGGCAAGAGACGCTAAGGCTGCTGCTGCAGCCACCAAGAAGCCTGTGTGCAAGCACAGGTCACTATCCACACCTCCCCTCCCGGGAGCCTGTGCAGCCCGCCACTGCCAGGGTCCCGTAATCCAGGGACAAGTTCCCAGGGAGAACACACGCCGCGCCTCAGGCTGGTGCAACGTCACGCCAGCCTCTGCCGCTGCAGGCTCACCCCGCATTCCGTACCCCTCCCTACCCCCAGCCTGAGTGAGCCAGAGCCCCCTGATCAGCTGCTACTTTAAGCCCATTCTGTCTGGGCAGGGAACAGATGCCCTCAGGCGACCTACATGCAGAGGCGGGGGCCAAATCCAAAGCTGAACCCCAGGAGCTGTGCGAATAAAGAAGAGAAAGGGAAACCTCTCCATGCAGCCTCAGGAGCAGTGGATTAAATCTCCACAATCAAACTGATGTACCCTGCATCTGTGGAATACCTGAATAGCCAACAAATCATCACAAAATTGAGGAGGTGGACTTTGGGATCAACTGTAGACTTGGGGTTTGCTTTCTGCATCTAACTTGCTTCTGGTTTTATGTTTATCTTAGTTTAGTATTTAGAGCTTATTATCATTGGTAGATTTGTTTATTGACTTGGTTGCTCTCGTCCTTTTTCTTTAATATATATATAATTTTCCCTTTTTCTCCTTTTGTAAGTGTGTATGTGTATGCTTCTTTGTGTGATTTTGTCTGTATAGCTTTGCTTTTACAATTTGTCCTAGGGTTCTGTCTGTCCATTTTTTTTTAATACAGTTTTTAGCGCTTGTTATCATTGGTGGATTTGTTCTTTGGTTTGGTTGCTCTTTATTTTTTTAATTACTTTTTTATTTTTAATAATATTTTTTTAATTTTTTTATTTCAATAACTTTATTTTATTTTTCTTTCTTTCTTTCTTTTTTCTCCCTTTTCTTCTGAGCTGGGTGACTGACAGAGTCTTGGTGCTCCAGCCGGGTGTCAGGCCTGAGCCTCTGAGGTGGGAAAGCCAAGTTCAGGACATTAGACTACCAGAGACCTCCCGGCCCCACGTAATATCAAACAGTGAAAGCTCTCTCAGAGATCTCCATCTCAACACTAGGACCCAACTCCACTCAACGACCAGCAAGCTACAGTGCTGGACACCCTATGCCAAACAACTAGCAGAACAGGAACACAACCCCACCCATTAGCAGAGAGGCTGCCTAAAATCATAATAAGGTCACAGACACCCCAAAACACACCACTGGACGTGGTCCTGCCCACCAGAAAGACATGATCCAGCCTCATCCACCAGAACACAGGCACCAGTCCCCTCCACCAGGAAGCCTACACAACCCACTGAACCAACCTTACCCACTGGGGGCAGACACCAAAAACAACGGGAACTACGAACCTGCAGCCTGCAGAAAGGAGACCCCAAACACAGTAAGTTACGAAAAATGAGAAGACAGAGAAATACACAGCAGATGAAGGAGCAAGGTAAAAACCCACCAGACCAAACAAATGAAGAGGAAATAGGCAGTCTACCTGAAAAAGAATTCAGAGTAATGATAGTAAACATGATCGGACGGAGAAATTAAAACATTTACAGACAAGCAAAAGCTGAGAGAATTCAGCACCACCAAACCAGCTTTACAACAAATCCTAAAGGAACTTCTCTAGGCAGGAAACACAAGAGAAGGAAAAGACCTACAATAACAAACCCAAAACAATTAAGAAAATGGTAACAGGAAAACACATATCAATAACTACCTTAACTGTAAATGGATTAAATGCTCCAACCAAAAGACACAGACTGGCTGAATGGATACAAAAACAAGACCTGTATATATGCTGTCTACAAGAGACCCACTTCAGACTTAGGGACACGTACAGACTGAAAGTGAGGGGATGGAAAAAGATATTCCATGCAATTGGAAATCAAAAGAAAGCTGGAGTAGCAATTCTCACAGCAGACAGAATAGACTTTAAAATAAAGACTATTACAAGAGACAAAGAAGGACACTACATAATGATCAAGGGATCAGTCTAAGAAGAAGACATAACAATTGTAAATATTTATGCACCCAACACAGGAGCACCTCAAAACATAAGGCAAATGCTAACAGCCATAAAAGGGGAAGTCGACAGTAACATAATCATAGTAGGGGACTTTAACACCCCACTTTCACCAATGGACAGATCATCCAAAGCGAAATAAATAAGGAAACAAAAGCTTTAAATGATACATTAAACAAGATGGACTTAACTGATATTTATAGGACAGTCCATCCAAAAACAACAGAAAACACTTTCTTCTCAAGTGCTCATGTAACATTCTTCAGGATAAATCATATCTTGGGTCACAAATCAAGCCTTGGTAAATTTAAGAAAACTTAAATTGTATCAAGCATCTTTTCCAACAGCAACGCTATGAGACTAGATATCAATTACAGGAAAAAAATCTGTAAAAAATATAAACATATGGAGGCTAAACAATACACTACTAAATAACCAAGAGATCACTGAAGAAATCAAAGAGGAAATCAAAAAATACCTAGAAACAAATGACAACGAAAACACGACGACCCAAAGACTATGGGATGCAGCAAAAGCATTTCTAAGAGGGAAGTTTATAGCAATACAATCCTACCTCAAGAAACAAGAAACATCTCAAATAAACAACCTAACCTTACACTCAGAGCAATTAGAGAAAAAAGAACAAAAAAAACCTAAAGTTAGCAGAAGGAAAGAAATCATAAAGGTCAGATCAGAAATAAATAAAAAAGAAATGAAGAAAACCATAGCTAAGATCAATAAAACTAAAAGCTGGTTCTTTGAAAAGATAAACAAAATTGATACACCATTAGCCAGACTCATCAAGAAAAAAAGGGAGAAGGCTCAAATCAACCAAATTAGAAATGAAAAAGAAGTAGCAACTGACACTGCAGAAATACAAAAGATCATGAGAGATTACTACAAGCAACTATATGCCAATAAAATGGACAACCTGGAAGACATGGACAATTTCTTAGAAAAGCACAACCTCCGGAGACTGAACCAGGAAGAAATAGAAAATATAAACAGACCAATCACAAGCACTGAAATTGAAACTGTGATTAAAAGTCTCCCAACAAGCAAAAGCCCAGGACCAGATGGCTTCACAGGTGAATTCTATCAAACATTTAGAGCAGAGCTAACATCTATCCTTCTCAAACTCTTCCAAAATATAGCAGAGGGAGGAACACTCCCAAAGTCATTCTACAAGGCCACCATCACCCTGATACCAAAACCAGACAAAAACGTCACAAAAAAAGAAAACTACAGGCCAATATCACTGATGAACACAGATGCAAAAATCCTCAACAAAATACTAGCAAACAGAATCCAACAGCACATTAAAAGGATCATACACCATGATCAAGTGGGGTTTATTCCAGGAATGCAAGGATTCTTCAATATATGCAAGTCAATGTGATACACCATATTAACAAATTGAAGGAGAAAAACCATATGATGATCTCAATAGATGCAGAAAAAGCTTTCGACAAAATTCAACACCTATTTATGATAAAAACTCTCCAGAAAGTAGCCATAGGGGGACTTACAGTCCCCTCTTAAACAGTCATGTACCACAATGTTCATTGCAGCTCTATTTACAAAAGCCAGGACATGAAAGCAACCTAAGTGTCCACCGACAGATGAATGGATAAAGATGTGGCACATAATGGAATATTACTCTGTCATACAGAGTGAAGTAAGTCAGAAAGAGAAAAACAAATACTGTATGCTAACATATATATATGGAATCTAAAAAAAAAAAAAAAGGTTCTGAAGAACCTAGGGGCAGGACAGGAATAAAGACGCAGACGTAAAGAATGGACTTGACAACACAGGGAGGGGGAAGGGTAAGCTGGGACGAAGTGAGAGACTGGCATGAACATGTATACACTACCAAATGTAAAATAGATAGCTAGTGGGAAGCAGCCGTATAGCACAGGGAGATCAGCTCGGTGCTCTGTGTCCACCTAAGGATGGGATAGGGAGGGTGGGAGGGAGATGCAAGAGGGAGGAGATATGGGGACATATGTATATGTATAGCTGATTCACTGTTATACAGCAGAAACTAACACACCATTGTAAAGCAATTATATTCCAATAAAGATGTTACAAAATGTACAAAAGAGTTTACAGGTCCGCTCTCCCTGGAGGCAACAGGTATTATTAGGTTTTGTGTATATGGTTATGCAAATGCAAGCAAATATCTTGGACCGCTCATTCTTCCTCCTCTTTTATAGCATGAAGAGTAGCATATTATAAACACCCTATGTATGTTTTCCACTCAGCCCTATATCTTGAAAACTGTCATATATCAGTTATATAGTGAGCTTCCTAAATCTTTTTTTATGGATGAACAGAACAGTATTCAACTATCTGGAAGTACCACAAGTCCCCCTTTGATGAGCATGTAGGTTGTTCTTTCATAGTTCAAACAATGCTATAATATACACGTCTTTGTGGCCACATGCAAGAACAATGGCAAATCGGATTCCTAAAAATGAAATCACTGAGTCAGATGGCATGGGCATTTCTAATTTTGATATACTTTTCTAAAATGCTCTCCAAAGGAGTTGTACCAGTTTACTCTCCAACCAGCAATATACGAAACTGCCTATTTTTCCAGAATCTCATCAACAGTTTATCTATCTTTTTGATGTTTGCTAACTGAAAGGTAAATAAATATGTCACTGCAGCTTACACTTTACATATTAAAGAAATTAATCCATTGTGTATGAATTAAATGCCTGAGTCCTACTGGGAAAAAAAAGCATCCAGTTTTACTAGGCCAGCACTTTCTCTGAAATCTAATGGGGTCACAAACATCTCTCGGACCTACAAATAACAGTCTTTATTCACAATGTTCTAGATTTTCAGCTACCACATGTGCATCTATTCTTAGTGGGAGAAGTGTTGCACTGTGGAAGGAGCAGAGACTTTGGAATTAGACAGACCTGGGTTCCAGGCACAGCTGCGCTACTGACTAGCTTTATGATCTTAGCAAATTACTTAGCCTTTCCCAAACTCAGTCTCCTCACATGAAATATGGGGATCATAATACTGATTTTGCAAAGCTTTATCTCTGGTACATAGAAGGTACTTAACAAATAGTAGCAGCTTTCATTAGTGTTAATAATCATCAGGCCAGATTCTAAACCTCAGGGCACTTTTCACAATTGACAGGACCTGGAACAGCCCAGCCAGGGCCGAATGGCTCTTTTGTTAAGTGGCCACCCAGAGGATTCCCAACTCCTGGAAGTCACCACACCCTCCTTCCAAAGTTAGCAGGAAAGCTCACTAAAATCCCACCCAAGGCCTCTGGGTGAGGGGTGGGCTGTTTCTGTGCCAGCCTCCACTGCTGCCAGATGATGTTTGTATTCAGCCTAAGGGCACTCTGGTCTAAGTAGAGCTCATTTCCAATTTCAGATGGGCAAGTCAGAGGCAAAACAGACATCCTTGGGCAAAACATGAAGGACTTGCTCTCATCGGCACCAGAGCCCATCTTTCCTTTCCCAAGCACTATTTTTGATGATGTCACTAAATTTAGATTTCTAGTTTTGGCAGGAATGCCAGTGGTGCTAGGGCTTCTATCTAGGTATGTAATACTCCCTCCTCCCAAAGAACTTGAGGCTTTTCCCATTTACACATGGTCCTGTCTCATTTCATCCCCCAGGATGGCAGAAATTGTGATAGTGAGGGAGGGCACTGCTGCTGATCGAATGCCCTGGCTGAACCTCAGGAAGCCACATTTCAGTTCCTCCCTGAGTGCCAACACGACCCCCATCTCTATATTCTATATGTGGGTTTGGATCCTCTCAGGCACGGGAGCTGGAACCTCCTGGCAGAGGTCTGAGAAATTATAATTGCTTTCAGAGAATGTTCCTTTGCTCTTTCTTCCCCTTAGTCCACCTCTGTCAGTTTGAAGGAAACGGGCAAGATCTGAACATAATTTCAAGTACTTCATTAGTACAGAAAGAAAGTGGCCTTTCCCCCCCAAGACTCCAGATCCCAGCCAATCGCAGGCAAAGTGAACATGCAGGATCTGAAGTCCCCCATCGTTAGTCTTTCACAAGGTACAAAACGTGGGTCTACCTCAGACACGGGCGGGCCGGGCAGGGCACAGATACCAGACTGCGTAGACGTCGACCCCTGCCAGTTACACGTCTGCCTCCTCAGAGTCCGACCCCTAGCCCTGCCGGTGAGAACCACCCTCCCCGCAACCGGGGTCCTCCAGCCAGGCCGCAAGCGTGACCTGGGGCTAGGGGAGGGTCCGCAGCTGGGCAGACTGGAAAGAACGAGAGAAAGTGCCTCAACTGACTGCGGGGCCCCAGCCTGCGGGCTGGCTACATCCCCGCCACATCAAACTAGTTAGAGCGAACTTCCAGAGCCCCACAGTTTCACCGGAGAAAAGCAATGCCCACGCGAGACACAAGAACACGGGTGGTGTAAATAGCCATGGGGCACTGACAGAGAAGACAGCTCTCCACCCCTGCCCTCCTTCGCTGCCTTCGGAGGCGCAGAGCAGCGAGGAAGCCCCCCTGCAGGCGGTCTCCCGGGCGCCGCGCTGGGCACTCCACCCGCCCATCCCAGCCAGACTCCGAGTGAAGGGGATTCGAGCAGCAGAATGCGGGTTTCACCCCGACACTGCTTTCCGCTCACCTCCCGATCTCTCTACCCCGGCCAAACCCTCCTCCGGGCCGCTGAGCGGAGCTTCGATGTGCCCGGCGCCTCGAGACAAGCCCGCCGCGCCCGCGCGTCAGCGCACGGCCCTGGGGGATGGGGTGCGGGACGCCCGCCCCGGGGTCTCAGGAGGAAGCGGACAGCGGCCCAGGTGAGAGTCCGGTTTCTCTGTCCCTGAGGCAGACGGTCAGCCCCCGGCGGTCCTGGACCTGAGAGGCCGACCCGGCGCCGCAAACGCACCTCCGCCCGCCTTATTTTGTAAAACTTCAGGAAAACCACCAGCACACCCGGCCCAGATTGCAAGGCTGGCCCGGGAGCGCCCGCGCGCTCGGATCCACCCTGCCGCACAGTCCGACCGCTCCCACCCACCCCGGGTCAGCAGCCCCTGCCCGGCGCCCCGCTCACTCACTCGCGCCCGGCCAGCGCTCGCAGCCCGCCGTGTCGCGGGCCCAGGCAGCCGCATGGTCCCCGGGAGCTCGCGGGCGCCGAGGCGCAGCAGCCGCGTCCGTGTGGGGTCCCGCCGGGCGGAAGGCGCCGGGGAGCAGGTCGGCAAGTGGGGCTGAGGCGGCGGCAGCAGCAGCAGCAGCGGTGCGGCCGGGGGCAGGGACCCGGCAAGGCCCGCCCCGGGGCGGGGACGGCGCGACCCGCGGCCTGGCCTTCAGGCCCAAGACGTCCACCCCCACCCCCTCGGAGCGAACGGCTCGGGGGCCGAGCAGAAGAGGCGAGCGCGGACACTGAGCCAGCCGGGCACGGCCACGGCCAAGATAGGGGTAGGCAGAGGGCGGCGGCCCCGGGGAGTGCTTACCCGGTTGCAGAGGCGCCCTCGAAAGTACACGCTGGCCCGACACATCCCCGTCCCAGCGCGGAGGCAGGCGCCCCGCGAGGTCCTCGGCCCGCCCCTCCCCTCCCCTCCTCTCCTCTCCCTCCCCTCCTCTCCCCTCCCCCTCCCCCTAGGAACCTCGGCGCGGAGCAGCGCCTTACACATTACCTCAGCTGAGCGGCTCAGCTCCGGCGGCGACTCCCGCGTTCGGTTCCCACGGGGTCTGCGCGCGTCCTTCCGGGCGCCCCTGGTTGGGGAGGCCCACGTGAGGCTCCTCCGCCCTCCCCGACGCTCAGAGGACTGGCTTTGCACCGAGCCGAGAAGCTCATCGCCCCTCCAGGTGCCGGGGCTGGGGGCAGGTGCCGAGCGTCCTGATTGGCGCTGGCCCCAGTCCTGGGAGAATCCCCTGCTAGAGAGGCTGCCTGCTCCAGGGAGAAGGGAAGGGATAAAACAGCGCAGGCTGTTGCCTTCCAAAGAGGCTTCCGTTAGCTCCACTGCCTTTTTGCCTAAGAAATGTAAACTTGGAGTCGAGCGCCCTAGGAACGCTCGCGCGGGGGACTTGGCTTGCTACATACGGACTGGGTCCAGCACGGACGCTCCCAGGAAAATGAGAGTCTTAAGGACCAGGGTGTGTCGCTATCCACTGGACGTTGCCTTGAGAGCAGCCTGAAAGGCTCATCTGTTTTCCTGTTTCCGGCCCGCAGTGGTCCCTGGAAGTCCAGTGACACCTGATGTTCCCGCCGTCGAAGGGTACCCGGTCCTCGTGGCGGGGCAGGGAGTCAGTGTAAGATCAGAGTTGTGATGGCAAGATCTGGCAGGAAAAAGCAGGAAAGAAGAAGCAATGCTCTTCCCCACCCCACAACACAAGAAGAAAACGTTAACGGTGCTCTAGGTTTCTTGTTAAATCATCCTCTTGTAAAGTCTTTTAAAAGTTTTTAAAGTTGCTTATGTGCTGTACCCCAAACAATAGTTCTGACATCAGTAGTTCAGAAGATCTGCTCGAAAAACTTGACAGGATGAGGTGGAAACTCATCTTTTTGTCACTTTCTAGCACTTGCAAACTTTTGGAACTTTTACCTGTTTTGGCCTGTTTACCTTTCTCCTGACCCTGCTCTCCAGTCTTGGTTGGACTGACGACTGGGGAGGAGGGAGGGATGGAGTCACCCAGGTTAATGCTCAAGGAGGGAGGGTTCTCCTCCACATCAAATGTTTTCCTCTTCATACCCCGGACAGTCTGGAGGATTCAAAGCAAAGGTGAATGAAGTATCTATTTGAAAAACAAACAAACAACAACAAAAAAAAAACCCCTGAAAAAACATAGTCCCTCAGCTCAGGTCCTAGTTGTAAAGGAAGGGAGTAAGAAATATAGTACTTGGAGCAAACTTTATTATTCCTAAAGCACTTAAAAAAAACACAACCATCCATAGGCACACCTAATCATGCCAGCAGGTTTGCCATTCCCTCAAGACTCCACTTTTTTTCCCTCTCTCTCTTCACAAGTTTTAAATTTTGACCTCAGATTTTCTTGTGCTGCCTTTTCTCACACAAAACCTCACACCTACAGTCTTCCCTCCTCATTTCTTCTTGAAGACAAGGCAGTGAAATATGAAGAGATGCGTTGTTATAAACAATTATACACAGAGAAAATGAAGACAACATACAGCCTTAGAAATCATGATTTACTAAACCTTGTAATAACCACCCAGCTCATTGCCATCAACCCAGATCCCATTCCCTTTCATAAGTACTTCCCCCTAAAGCAACAACTATCCTAACTTTATGGTAATTATTTCCTTATACATCTTTATAGTTTTATCATCTTGTTATACATCTCTAAACGCTATAGTTTTTGAACTTTCTATAAATGGAGTAGTGTAGCATGAATATTTTGTTGTGTATCTGGCCTCTTCTTTCACTTGGTTATGTTTATGAGGTCATCTATTTTTGTTGCATGTAGTTGTAGTTGGGGTCATTAAAAATAATACTTCTAACAACATTCTTGTATATACATATATTTCCTGATGTGCAAGGGCAAGCTCTTCTGTAGTGTATATACCTTGGAGGGGAATTGCTAAGCTATAGGGTATACTTATATTTAACTTTATCAGATATTGCCAGATAATTCTCCAAAGTGGTCATAAAGTTTACACTCCCACCAGAGATGTATGATAGTTCCACTTGTTCCACATCCTTTTCAAAACATAATATTGTTAGACTTCTTAATTTTTGTCAATCTGATGGCTGTGGAATGGTATCAAAATTGTGATCTTCTTTTTATATCCCTAATGACTAATGAGGCTGTGCACTTTTACCTGTGTTTATAGGCTAATCGAATTTTCTGTTTTGTGACATGCCTCTTCAGAACTTTATCTGAATCACAAGAATCCCTCAGGTTTCCCTTTTATAGCCACACCTGCTTCCCCTTGGCACCCCTTCCCATCCCTAACCCCTGGAAACCACTTGTCTGTTTATCATGTCTACAATTGTGTAATTTCAAAAATGTTATACAAATGAAATCATACAGTGTATAACCTTTTGGATTTTTTTCCTACTCAGCATAATTCTTTAGAGATTCATCCAGGTTTATTTATTGGGTGGTATGGATGTACAGGTTTTTGTGTAAATGTTAAGTTTTCATGTTGCTGACATAAATACCCAGGAGAGCAATCACTAGATTGTGTGGTAGTTGCATGCTTATTTTATTTTATTTTATTTTTTTACATCTTTATTGGAGATAAGTGCTTTACAATGGTGTGTTAGTTTCTGCTTTATAACAAAGTGAATCAGTTATACATATGTTCCCATATCTTTTCCCTCTTGTGTCTCCCTCCCTCCCACCCTCCCTATCTCACCCCTCCAGGCGGTCATGCTTAGTTTTTTAAGAGACTGCCAACTTGTTTTGCAGAGTAGCTGTACCATTTTTCCATTCCACTAGCAATGTATAAGTGATCCCATTTCTCCACGTCCTTGCCAACATTTGGTATTGTCGCTGTTTTTAAGATTTTAGCCATTTTGATAGATCTGTAATGATAGCTCATGGTGGTTTTAATTTACATTCCCCTAGTGGCTAATGATGTCGAACATCTTTTCACATACTTATATGCCATCTATATTTCCATCTATATGTTCTCTTTGGTGAAATATCTATTTATATCGTTTGGCCATTTTCTAAATGGATTGTTTGTTTTTTTACTGTTGAGTTTTGAGAGTTCTTTATATCTTCTAGTTCCTAGTCCTTTCGTGCATGTGTGGTTTGAAAATATTTTCCCCAGTCTGTAGCTTGTCTTTTCATCCTCTTTACATGAATACTTCTTCTTTTCTTCCTTTGCAGAGGAAGTTTTAAATTTTGATAAGGTCTGATTTTTCAGTTTTTCCTATTATGGGTCTTGATTACTGTAGCTATATAATAAATCTTGAAATTGGGCAGGCTGATTGTGCCCACATTATTCTTCCTATTCAAAATCGTTTTAGATCTTCTAGTTCCTTTGACTTTCCATTTAAACTTTAGAATAATCTTCTTTATATCTACAAAGAACCTTGCTGATATTTTGATAAGAATTAGGGAGAGAGCATTCAGTCTTTTCATCATTAAGTATAAATTAGCTGTAGTTATCAACTTGACAAATTTGCCTTCTGTTCCTATTTTTGTGAAAGTTTTTGTTATAAATTGGTGTTGAACTTGGTCAAATACTTTTATATTGGTTTATATAACCATGTGATTTTTCTTTTTAGCCTATTAATGTGGTGACTTACATTGATTGATTTTTAAAATTTGAACCAGCCTTGTGTCCCTGGAATAAAACCCACTTGGTTATGGTATATAATTCTCCTTATGTGTTGCTAAATTCTATTTGCTAATATTTTCTTAAGCACACTTGTGTCTATATTCATGAGAGGTATTGGTCTGTAGTTTTCTTTCTTTATACTGTCTTTGTCTGATTTTGGTATCAGGGTAATACTGGCTTCATAAAATGAATTGGGAAGTGTTTCCTCCTATTCTGTTTTCTGGAAGCGGTGATGTAGGTTTGATGTTGAGTCTTCTTCAAATGCTTGTAGAATTCTCTGGTGAAACTATCTGAGGCTGGAGATTTCTTTTTTGGAAGTTTTTAAATTACAGATTTAATTTCCTTATAGGGCTGTTAAAATTGTCTACTTCAGATTGGATGAGATGTGGTACTTTGCATTTTTCAAAGAACTGACATTTCATCAAAGTTGTCAAATTTATGTGTGTAGAGTTGTTCATTGTGTTCCCTTGGTATCTTTTTGATGTCTGCAGGGTCTGTAGTATATTCCCTGTTTCATTCTTGAAACACTGGTAATTTGTGTTATCTCGTTTTTTCTTTGTCAGTCTTACTAAAGGTTTGTTGATTTTATTGATTCTTTCAAAGAAACAGCTCTTCATTTACTGATTTTCTCTATTGTTTTTCTGTTTTCAGTTTTACTTAGTTCTAATCTTGTCTCCCTTCTTCTTCCTTTAGGTTTATTTTGCTCTTTTTTCTTAGGTTCTTGAGGTGGAAACTTAGATTATTGATTGGAGACTTTCTTCTTTTCTAATACATGCATTTAGTGAAATGAATTTCTTCTCAGCACAGCTTTCACAGGGTCCCACAAATTTTGATATGTTGTATTTTCAGTTTCATTTGATTCAATATTTTTTTTTTAACTTCCCTTAAGACTTCCTTTTTGATCAAATGGTTATTTAGCAGTGTGTTGTTTGGTTTACACATGTTTGGAGATTTCCTGTTATCTTTCTGTTATTGATTTCTACTTTGATTCCATTGTGGTCAGCCTTCTTCTCTCCACTTTTTCTGTCCTGGCTAGAACCTCTAGTGAAATTTTTAATAGCAGTGTTCTTGTTCTTGATCTTAAGGGGGAAAGCATTCAGTCTTTCACCATTAAGTATGTTAGCTGTGGGTTTTTCCATAAATGTCCTTTCTCAGGTTGAAGAAGGTACATTTTAATCCTCGTTTGTTGAGTGTTTTTTATTTTAAAAAAGGGTGTTGGATTTTATCAAATGTTTTCTACATCTATTGACGTGATCAAGTGGTTTCAGCTTTCATTCTGTTCAAATGGTGTATTATATTCATTGATTTTTTGGATTTAAAACAACCTTGCATTCCTAGGCTAAATCTCACTTGGTCCTGGTGTATGATCCATTTTGTATGTTGCTGGATTTGATTTGCTAATATTTTGTTGCAGAGTTTTGCATCTATATTCATAAGGGATATTTGTCTGTAGTTTTCTTTTCTTGTAATGTCTTTGTCGGATTTTGGTATCAGGGTAATATTGATCTCATAGAATGAATTGAGAAGTGTTCCCTCCTCTCCCAGTATTTTGGTAGAGTTTGTGAAGGATTACTGTTAATTCATCTTTAAACAATATGATTCATCAGTGAGGCTATCTGAGTCTAGGCTTTTCTTTGTGAGTAGTTTTCTACTTACTAATTAAAGCACTTTATTTGTTATAGGTGTATTCAGATTTTTCTGTTTCTTCTGGAGTCAGTTTCAGCAGTTAGCGTCTTTCAAGGAATTTGTCCATTTTTTTCAAGGTTATCTAATTTGTTGTCATACAATTGTTCATAGTACTCCTTTATAATCCTTTTTATTTCTGTAATGTCAGTAGTGATTAGCTTTTATTCTTGAGCTTAGTAAGTTGAGTTTTCTCTTTTTTCTTGATCAGTCTAGCTAAAGGTTTGTCAATTTTGTTGATCTTTTTCAAGACACAGTTTTTGGTTTCGTTGATCCTCTATTGTTTTTCTATTTTACATCACACTTACTTCCACCCTAATCTCTATTATTTCCTTCTTCTTGCTTTGAATTTAGTTTGCTCTTTCTAGTTTCTTAAGGTAGAAGTTTAAGTAAATTGACTTGAGATCTTTCTTTTTTTTTTCTTTCTTCTTTTTTAATATAGCTGTTTATAGGTATACATTTCTCCCTAAGCACTGTTTTCACTACATTCCATAAGTTTTGGTGTGTTGTGTTTTCATTTTCATTCATCTCAACTTTTTAATTTTCCATTTGATTTCTTCCTTGACCCATTGGTAATCTGGGAGTATGTTGTTTAATTTGTGCATATTTGTGAATTTCCCAAATTTATTTGTTATTATTATCTAATTTTATTCCATTCTGGTAAGAGAACATAGTTTCTATGATGTCAAATCTTTAGAATGTATTGAGACTTATTTTATGGCCTAACATATGGTCTATCCTAGAGAACATTTCATGTGCACCAGAGAAGAATGCTGTTGTTGGGTGAAGCATCCTATAGGTGTATGTTATATCCAGCTCTTTTATAGTTCGTTCAAGTCTTCCATATCCTTGTTGATCTTCAGTTTAGAGAATATAATGCTTAATGAAATAAGTCAGACAGAGGAAGACAAATACTATATAATATCACTTATATGTGGAATCTAAAAAATAATACAAATGAATGTATATACAAAACAGAAATAGACTCACAGATACAGAACAAACTTGGGGTTACCAAAAGGGAGAGAAAAGAGGGGAGAGACAAATTAGGGGTATGGGATTAACAGATACAAACTACTATATGTAAAATAGATAAGCAACAAGAACATACTGTATAACATAGGGAATTATACCCATTATCTTACAATAACCTATAATGGAATATAATCTGAAAAAATACTGCATCAGTATGCTGTACACCTAAAACTAACACAATATATAAATCAACTATTCTACCAATTTAAATAAAACTTGAAAAAAAGAAACCCAGGATGAAGGATCATGTGGAGAAAAAGCATCACTTTTGCCATATACTATTCATGAGAAATGAGTCACTAAATCCAGCCCACACCCAAGTACAAGTGCACTTCCATTCACCCTACCCTAGAGTGTAACTCCTTTAGGATCTCAACCCAAAGCAGAGGGTGGTTTAGCAGCATCCCTACCTTTGGTGAACAATGGGCTCCAACTTTTGACCTCTAACCAGGATTATCAAATGCCCCCCAGTGTCCCAAATGTAAGGTTCATCTCTTTGGATTTCTATCCTCTCTTGGGGCTTTAATGCTAGTAATTCCTTATTAACTTGTTAGCTCTTTGATGCTTTTAAGATTTTAAACATGTTTTATCCAACCTTTTAGTTATCCTCAACTTACCCTTCAGGAGTATGGGTCTGTCACTATCAGAAGCAGAAGATCTCCAGTTGCATGTGTGAAGGTATTGTTTTTGTTTTAATCTAGGAGGACTTATTTTTGGGTAAAAATTCCGCCATTTGGCTAGAGATCTATAAGACTACATCAAGGAAAAAAGCAATTACCTATATCCCTTGCTCTCTTAGATGCATTCTAGTAAAGTAAGTTGTAACGTCAATAATATTTTTCTATTGACTTTCGTTATGAAATAAAAGGACGCAGGACCTCCCTGGTGCTCCAGGGCAGGGGACACAGGTTAGATCCCTGGTCGGGGAACTAAGATCCCACCTACTGTGTGGTGCGGCCAAATTAAAAAAATAATAATAGGGCTTCCCTGGTGGCGCGGTGGTCGGGAGTCCGCCTGCAGATGCAGGGGATGCGGGTTCGTGCCCCGGTCCGGGAAGATCCCACATGCCGTGGAGCGGCTGGGCCCGTGAGCCATGGCCGCTGAGCCTGCGCGTCCGGAGCCTGTGCTCCGCAACGGGAGAGGCCACAGCAGTGAGAGGCCCGCGTACCGCAAATAAATAAATAAATAAATAAATAAATAAATAAATAAATAAATAAATAAATAAAATAATAATAGGGCTTCCCTGGTGGCGCAGTGGTGGTGCAGGGGACACGGGTCCAAACCCTGGGCTGGGAGGATCCCACATGCCATGGAGCAACTAGGCCCGTGAGCCACAACTACTGAGCCTGCGCGTCTGGAGCCTGTGCTCCGCAACAAGGGAGGCCGTGATAGTGAGAGGCCCGCGCGCCGCGATGAAGAGTGGCCCCCGCTTTCCACAACTAGAGAAAGCCGTCGCACAGAAACAAAGACCCAACACAGCAAAAATAAATAAATAAACTAAAGGATTTCATTTCTTTAAAAAAAAAAAAAAAAGAGTCTACCTGCCAATGCAGGGGACACAGGTTCGTGCCCTGGTCCGGAAAGATCCCACATGCCGCGGAGCAACTAAGCCCGTGCGCCACAGCTACTGAGCCTGCGCTCTAGAGCCCGCGGGCCACAACTACTGAGACCGCCTGCCACAACTACTGAAGCCCGCGTGCCTAGAGCCTGTGCTCCGCAACAAGAGAAGCCGCCGCAATGAGAAGCCTGCGCACCGCAACTAAGAGTAGCCCCCGCTCGCTGCAACTAGAGAAAGCCCGCGCGCAGCAGTGAAGACCCAACGCAGCCAAAAATAAATAAATTTATTTTAAAAAATAATAATAAAATAAAAGGACCCTTTAGACAGGGACTACATCACCTCAACCTAGTCTCTTTGGCCAGTGGAAACATTTCTTCCTCCCTTAGCTGAGAAGGCTGTTCCTGTCTTTCCAATGCTGTCTTGGTGTTGTCAGTATAATTGGGTAAATAAAAATTATTTTTATCTAAAGACAGGTTTTGCTGGTGGAAGCTTCAAAAAGGAGTGTTAGTTAGTTTAATTTCTTCCATATGACCAACTCTGCCGTCTGACATTCAAGCCACATTTTAAATCAGAGCTAGGATTTAAGTTTTTCTTTTTAAAGATGTCAAATACTATTTAATCAGTGATTAAGACCACAGATGTCTCTAGAAAGGGGTTAGATTATAAAACCCAGCTCAGTGGTTTTCTCTTATACAGGTCTAGAATCCCTTATCCACAATTTGAAATTCAAAAACCTCTGAACATCAGTATAGAAAAGATCTCATTTGAGAAAGAACCTGAGCCGATCTGACCTGATTTGGTGGCAAATCTCAAGCAACAGTGAGGCTATTTAAAATCTTTATTTATCTCAGTTGGTACCAGTATTTATTAATTCTGCAAAAACACTGATGTATTTGAATGCCACTCCAGTCTCTGTAAGGGTTATGTTATGTTAATAGACAGGATATGCACCAAATTTCCTTTCTAAATTTAGGGGGGAAATTGATTTTCAAAAACTGTTCTCCATGAGGCAAGGGGAAGACTTTGTTGCTCCTGGGATGTAAAGAACAAGGAGGAAGAGAGGAGGACAGTGGACACAGGCACATGTCACCGCTTCCTGTGAACTTCGTCCCCCAAATCTTCAGCAAAGTTTCTAAACTGACAATATGCATTTCTGTGAGTGAAATTTGTGGGTGTGTAGGAACAAGTGAAGGAGGTTGGCTTTGTGCCTGTTGCAGTGCAGGTCAGGAAGGAAGAGCATGTGTGAATATACATGAGACAGAGAGAAATGTGAGAAAATGAGTTCTGAAAACTCCCAGAAATAATGCGGGTGTGGTCTTCTCTCACAAGTCCCTGGAAATGAGACTCTGGTAAGGTGTAATGAATTATCCAACAAAAAGGGGTGTGCTACCTCTGTGAAGGTCTGAATTTTATCTTGCATTTAAATTTATTCAACTTTGCATTTTCTTCTGTCTCCCTTTCTTGGTCTCCCCAACACAAGTGAAGCATCTATCCTCTCTTAAGATAAAGTCTTTTATTTTATAGTTGCTTCTTGGGAATCAGGAATTTTAAAAAATATTTATTTATTTATTTGGCTGTGCCAGGTCTTAGTTGTGCCACACAGGATCTTTGTTGCGGCATGCGGGATCTTTAGTTGCAGCAGGCAGGATCTTTAGTTGTGGCATGTGGGTTCTTAGTTGCAGCTTGCGGGATCTAGTTCCCTGACCAGGGATCGAACCCAGGCCACCTGCATTGGGACTATGGAGTCTTAACCACTGGACCACCAGGGAAGACCAGGAATCACGAGTTACTGGCTTGAATTTTAAATAATCAGGCTGCAAAAACAAATAGTATAGTCAATAGTCAAACGATTAACAGCATGAAACTTTTAATCAAACAAACTGAGTCTGGATCTTTTCACAGCCACAGTAACCTTGGGAAAGTTATTTAATCTTTCTTAACCTTAGTTCCTCAGCTGCAAAATGGGAGATAAATACTCTCTACCTCTTAAGGCTACACATACGGAGATTGCCTAGCCCAGTGCTTATGCAGAGTTAGTGTACAATAAAGACAGCTTTAAAAAATAGAGAGTTGCTAGGGTCCCTGACTCGTCTCTGTGTGCTTCATGTTCATATCACTATCGAGCAACCCTTTTTACTTTCACACTCTAGGAAGCCTCTCTGAGCAGGTTTGTGTTCACATCCTCTCCTCTGGCTCCTCTCACCTGCCCTGGTGGCCAGGACAGGCCCATGCACAAGACTAAGCAACCACTTTACAGCCAGTGTAGCTGCTTTTAGAGTTGAATGTGGTCAGTCTCTTTTCTTGGGTGGGTGGGGGGCTGGTGGTGGTGGTACAAATATAACTCACTAAAACAATGTGCTGAAATGTATTATAATCATAGTAAAGTACTTTCTCACCACTGAGTTAAGGTAACTGGTACAGCAAACTGAGGGTAAAAAAAGTGTGTGGCTGTATGGGAATACAGTACTAACGCCCATACCCTGAAAGCTCCACCCAGCACCAAAGAGCTTTAGGGCATCTATGTTTCCATATGAAGCAAAGTTGACATCCAATTTCCATTTGGCATGGGCCACCAGAATATATTGAAGGATGAATCCGTTTCTGAATAAAAATTCACAAAAGAGCTATGGGATAATTCAGTAAATAAGTAAAGAGCAATTTCTTATTCAGACTTGTAACCTATTTAAGTGGTTCCTGCAGTTGCTTAAATCAAAGGAGAGTGATTTAAAGAAATAGAGGGACTTCCCTGGTGTTGCAGTGGTTAAGAATCCACCTGCCAGTGCAGGGGACAGAGGTTTGAGACCTGGAAGATCCCACATGCCACAGAGCAACTAAGCCCATGTGCCACAACTACTGAGCCTGTGCTCTAGAGCCCGTGAGCCACAACTACTGAGCCTGTGTGCCACAACTACTGAAGCCCGCACGCCTAGGGCCTGTGCTCCCCAATAACAGAAGCCACTGCTATGAGAAGCCCATGCACCGCAACGAAGAGGAGCCCCTGCTCGCCACAACTAGAGAAAGCCTGCACACGGCAATGAAGATGCAACACAGCCAAAATTAAAAAATAAGAAGAAGAAAGAAAGAAAGAAAAATAGAATTCGTTTGCCTTGGTCTGTTTTTAGCCACCTAAAACATAGGCAGGATATTAACTTATCTTTCTCAACACAATTATATATTTGGCAATTAATTCACATGGTTGAGAACCTCTCCAGGCCCATGTGAACTGGGATTATTAGCCTATCTTCACATGGAGATAGAATATATAAGTGATTTACTCAAGTTATGCAAAAGATCTGAATAGACCTAGGAACATCGCTGGCACTATAGTCTTTCTTTGCCATCAAGGATGTAGCATTTGTCTTGTTCCTAGAGGAAAAGTTTTCAGCTTCTCATCATTAAGTATGATGTTAGCTGTGGGCTTGTCATATATGGACTTTATTATGTTGAGATACATTCCTTCTATACCCAATTTGCTGAAAGTTTTTATCATGAAAGGCTGTTGACTTTGTCAAATGATCTCTATTGAGATGATCATACAATTTTTAATCTTTCATTTTATTAATGTGGTATATCACATTTATTGATTTGCATATGTTGAACCATCCTTGCATCTTGGGGATAAATCCAACTTAATCATGACATATGATGCTTTTAATGTGCTATTGAATTCTGCTTACTAGTATTTTGTTGAGTATTTTGCATGTATGTTCATCAGGGACGCTGGTCTGTAATTTTCTTCTTTTGTAGTATCCTTGTCTGGCTTTGGTATCAGGGTAATGCTGGCCTCAGTAACAAGATAAGGATGCCCACTCTTGCCACTTTCATTCAGCATAGTACTGGAAGTCCTAACCAGAGCAATTAGAAAATAAAAAGAGACAAAGGCATCTAAATTGGAAAGGAAGGAGTAAAATTGTCTCAATTTGTAGATGATATAACTGTATATATATATAAAACCCTAGAGTCCACCAAAAAACCGTAGAATTCATTTAAAAAATTTAGTAAAATTGCAGGCTATAAAATCAGCATACAAAAATCAGTTGTACTGCTATTCATTAACAACAAATTATCATAAAGAGAAATTAAGAAAACAATCCCATCTATAATAGCATGAGAAACAATAAAATAATTAGAAATAAATTTAACTAAGGAGGTGAAACATCTGTATGCAGAAAACTATAAGACATTGATAAAATAAATTGAAGAAGACACAAATAAATGGAAAGATATCCCATGTTTATGGATTGGAAGAATGAGAATTGTTAAAATGTCCATACTAACTACCCAAGGTGATCTACAGATTCAATACAATACCTATAAAAATCCCAGTGGCATTTTTCACAGAAATAGAACAAGCAATCCTAAAATGTGTATAGAAGCACCAAAGACCCTGAACAGTCAAAGCAAGCTTGAGAAAGAAGAACAAAATCAGAGGCATCACTCTCCCAGATTTCAAACTATATTACAAATCAGTAGTAATCAAAACAGTATGGTATTGGCATAAAAACAGACACATAGATCAATGGAACAGAATAGAGCACCCAGAAATAACACATGCAAGTATGGTTAACTAATCGTTGACAAGGGCTCCAAGAACACACAATATGGGGAAGGAAAGGATAGTTCCTTTAATAAATGGTGTTGAGAAAACTGGATATCCACGTGTAAAAGAATGAAACTGGATCCCTATCTTACACTGCTCACACACACACAAAAATAACTTGAAATGGATTAAAGACTTAAATGTAAGACCTGAAACTGTAAAACTCCTAGAAGAAAACACATAGGGAAAAAGCTCCTTGACATTGGCCGTGGCAATGATTTTTTGGATATGTCATCAAAAGCATAAGCAACAAGTGCAAACATAAGTAGAACTACATAAAACTAAAAAGTTTCTGCCTGACAAAGGAAACAATAAACATAATGAAAAGGCAACCTATGGGATGGTAGAATATATTTACAAGCCATATATTTGTTAAGGGGGTTAATATATAAAATATATAAGGAACTTATACAACTCAATAGCAAAAACAAAAACAAAATAATGATTAAAAATGGGCAAAGGACTTGAAAAGACACTTTTCCAATGACGACATACAAATGGACAACAGGTAACATTAAAAGGTGTTCAACTTCACTAATCATCAGAAAAATGCAAATCAAAACCACAGATAGCACCTTACGCCTGTTAGGACAGTTTTTATCGAAAAGACAAGAGGTAACAAGTGTTGGTAAGGATGTGAAGAAAAGGGAATTCTTGTATACTATTGCTGGGGATGTAAATTGGTACAGCCATTATCAAAAACAGTGTAAAATTTCCTCAAAAAATTAAAAATAGAACACAGTAGGATCCAGCAATCCCACTTCCGGACACATAGCCGAAGGAAACAAAATCAGTATCTCTAAGGTATTTACACGCCCATGTTCACTGCAGCATTAGTCACAATATCCAAGATATGGAAACAACCTAAGTGTCCATCGACAGATGAATGGATAAAGAAGGTGTGAGATATATATATATGAATAATATGAATATAAATATGACTCAGCCATGAGAAAGAAGGAAATTCTGCCATTGTGACAACATGGATGGGCCTTGAGGGCATTGTGCTAAGTGAAGTAAGTCAGAGAGAGAGACAAATGCTGCATCATATCACTTATATGTGGAATCTACAAAAGCTGAACTCACAGAAACAGAGAGTAGAACGGTGGTTAACAGGGGCTGGGGTGTGGGGGAAATGGGGAGACGCTGGTCAAAGAGCACAAGCCTTCAGTTGTAAGATGAATAAGTTCTGAGGAACTAACGTACAGCACAGTGAAGACAGTTAATAATACTGTATTGTATACTTAGAATTTGCTGTGAGGGTGGACCTTAAATGTTCTTATTACACACACACACAAAGGTAACTATGGGAGGTGATGGATGTGTTAATTAACTTGATTTGTGGTCATCATTTCACAAAGTATACGTATATTAAACTATCACTTTAAAATTTTACAATTTTATTTGTCAATTATAGCTCAGTAAAGCTGGAAAAAAAGAAAAAATGGAGGACAGCAACATCACAACAACAAAAAGAGGAGGCAATATTTGCCCTCTAAAAAGACTTTATATAGCATATCCAGGCACAAGGGAAAAGAATGGTGTTCTCCTAATTAGCAAGCTGCTTGAAGACACAGGGGAATCATGATGAGGTCATTCTAAACACCGCAGTTTGGGCAATGCTGAGTCTGGCCAGAATGGCCTAAGTCCAGAGCATTATTTATTCAGGCCACGATGAGCACCACAAGTCAATATTTTCTTCTTATATCAGAAGTTATCATTAAAAATCTACCATATAAATTGTTTTCTCATATGTCACGTCTCATAGAGCAAACTGTCCTATTTCCTGTGGAAATTTCTTTGAGACCACTCTCCTACTATTATCATTGCTGTCCAAAGGAGAGCCCTAAATCTTTGTATTTAGCTCAGTATTGGTCTCCCAGGCTCTCACATCAGAAGTGATTTGCTATTGTCATCTGGACATTTGCTGCTACTTCAGTCTCTCCTTTGCTACTTCACATCCAAACTCACATTTATAGTTTTTCATGGCATATCACCTCATAAATCTATATTCCTCTTTCTTCTGAGGCCATTCTGTCTGAACTTACCTTAACCCTCCAATGCTGAATATATTTGTCTCACTGATTATACTAGAAAAATTTTTGCTTCAACCTAATGAAGGATACATAACCATTTCAAAAAACAAGTGTGTTGGGGCTTCCCTGGTGGCGCAGTGGTTGAGAGTCCGCCTGCCGATGCAGGGGACACGGGTTCGCGCCCCGGCCCGGGAAGATCCCACATGCTGCGGAGCAGCTAGGCCCGTGAGCCATGGCTGCTGAGCCTGCGCGTCCGGAGCCTGTGCTCCGCAACGGGAGAAGCCACAACAGTGAGAGGCCCGCGTACCACAAAAAACAAACAAACAAACAAACAAAAACACGAGTGTGTTGGACTTGTATCACTAAAACTAATTGTAGGCATTAATATACAACCTTTTCTTTTGCAAATTCAAATTTTGCAAATTTTAATTCCAAGTTAAGTTTTAACAAATAAATTAAAATTCCAAATTAAATGCCTGGCTCAGCAAATAAATTTCTATGTAAACTTTTGAGCTTTCCTCAAAAGAAGAGGCAGTTATTTCAATAATCAGCTGTGGAAACAAGATAGGGATAAACACTCATAATCTTTACATTTATTTTCCCTACTAACAATGATCTTGAGCTTTATATTCCATCTATTTTTTTCATATATTTTCTGAGTGCAAATCAGTGCTTTTTTACACTAAGGGCTCACAAAAAATATACAGATTCTGGTTTGAGATCCAGCATAATAACCTGCATAGACGGGCTCTTAATATTTTCTGCTGATGTCAACAAAGGTGTTAATTTCAGCTTGAAAAACAAACATCCCCATGGATTCTTTCTATGGCACTGGTTCCTATTTTATATCAAATGCAAAGAAAGGGAAACCAGGGGACCTTTTCCTTCCCAGAAACTTGCTGCCAGTGGTCTGAGGCAAGAGTCCAAGTATTGCTTTGACCCACTAAAATCACATCAGAGGCCAGATGTGAAGGCTGTCTGGCTGTACCATCTGTCACCCCGTGATTACCAGGATTGTTTTGCCTACTTTGGAGGAAAAGGAGGCCCTGCTCCTCCAGCACTGCTCCATGTTCCTAGAAAGAGAAAATCCATTCCTTTTCAAAAGTATACGAGGGTTACAGAAGCTTAGCCTTGATTCTC
Source organism: Stenella coeruleoalba (assembly GCF_951394435.1). Lineage (NCBI taxonomy): Eukaryota > Metazoa > Chordata > Mammalia > Artiodactyla > Delphinidae > Stenella > Stenella coeruleoalba. The sequence goes on from NC_137169.1 coordinate 177,453,905, forward strand.
TACTACTGTTTTTGTTTTTGTTTTTTTGCGGTATGCGGGCCTCTCACTGTTGTGGCCTCTCCCATTGTAGAGCACAGGCTCCGAACGCGCAGGCTCAGCGGCCATGGCTCACGGTCCCAGCCGCTCCGCGGCTTGTGGTATCTTCCCGGACCGGGGCACGAACCCGTGTCGCCTGCATCGGCAGGCGGACTCTCAACCACTGCGCCACCAGGGAAGCCCTCTACTACTGTTTTAAAATCACTTTATGGAAGCCAGCACATGGCATCTTGATGGCTTCCCTAATGGCAGTCAGTGCTTATAACTGGGAGGATAAATGCCCCCGTGTGATATGAAAGGTGATTGGGCTATAAGGATGGTAGGGGCTCCTTGCAAATACCCAGCCTGTCTTTCTTCTTGATTACCATTCTCAAACACTGTCCTCATTTCAGCCAGGGCTGATGGGAGGCCAGGCCCCAAAGGTAGGAGGCTGATGCTCAAATCTCCTAATGGAGCTTGACAGCAGCAGGATTAAAAGCACAAGTGCAGCACCCAGAAAACAGCACAGGAAAGCGTATGCATCCTTTCTATGCCCATGCTCCTGCTATGGGCTCTTTCTTTTAGAGAGCTGAACCATAAGATAAATCTTTTCATAGAAACAGAGGTTTAAAAAAAATAGTGATGAAAGGGCTTTGGAAAGTGGGAAAAGAGGACAGAAGTAAACTTTGCTGGGAGATTTCTAGGGGCCAGGATCTAGGCTTGTCTATAGAACAAATTCCTTTTGGGAAGCAGAGAGATCTGTGTACGAAAGACAAAATGACAGTTGCAGTAATACTATTATGCTAGGTAGATTCATTTGTAAAACCAACTATTGACTTATTCTCCCAGGGCAAGTAAGAGCCTTCTCAGACTGGCCCAGCCTTGTGACTTTTCCTCTCCTGGCATCCTTGGCACTGTACCTCCTGGGTCTACATTTCCACTTTGGCATTGAATTGTTGCTTTGCCTTGTTATTGAACTATTTCACCTGAGTATCCCTTGCCTCCCCAGTGAAACGCTAAGATCCTCGAGGGTAAAGTAATGCATTAGAACTAATTCAAAAGTATTTACAGAGTGTCTACACTATATACTCAGCTGAAGGGAATTCAAAGAAATTTAAGGGGCTCACAGTTATAGCTGGAAAAATAAGACACACAGAACAACTATATGTCAATGCAAGGCAATGACTGAAGTCACAAATACATGGGGTTATATAATGAATATCCATCAAATTGCTTTCAAAAAGGAGACAACACTAAAGAGACATCAAGGGAGCGATTTAAGAAGCTACAACTCCAAGAGGAGAAGCTTCAGGATGGTGCCTTTCAGCTGGCAGAAGGAGAAACAGAAGGGTCCATTCTGACCTTATCCCCTTGAAGATAAGAAGGAATGTTCTTCTCTTTCCAGAACAATAGCTATCCAGCTAGCTACAAATACATTCGTTTACTGAGAATCTGGGATTAACTGATGCTTTAACAGGATTGACATGCTGCACATATGCCCAGGTTTTGAAACGAATATGGAGCTACTGCTTGGGACATGCGCTGGTGCCTTAAGGAAAAGGACTAGAGTGACTTAGGATAGACACCATTAGCGCTCTTCCCCTTCTGCTAGGGTAGTTTACCTTGGTTGTAAGTTGTCCAAGTTGCTTTGTCTTTCTATCCGTATGGCCATTTACGTGATCACAGACAGTGACAACTGGGAAATACGTCTATGTGGCAGACATTTCTCAAAAAATAAAGACCAAAAGCAAACAAATCACAAACCCGCCACCACCCAACAACTGTCATAGGAAAATATGCAAATGCCAGAAAACCTGTCTAGAGACAATGAATGTGGGTGCTCTCACATCTGTACTATGATTGAGCTGAAGGTGGGACCCAGCAGCAGAGAGGAAAAGGAGAAAAATCACTTCCTGCCTGGAATCTGGTATTTGGCAGCCCCTTCAAAGCACTCTTTCAGGCTGAAATGACTTGTCATCTGACCTCACCCGGCCAGCACCAAATGCACTCTGACAAGCCACTTAAGCACAAAGCCTTTCCTTTTACAATTCCTGGAACAGTAACTTTTGTCTATAGTCGCCAGAGATACAATCATTCACAACTGAGTCACTGTACATTCCCAGGACTCAAGACAATCAGAGATTGAAAATAGTTTTAGAAGAAAATGTGCTTTGAAGAGACATAGAAAGGACTAGGGATAGGAAAGATAATATTAAAAGTAGCTATGTGCTCACTCTGTGCCAGGTGTTGGTTTCAGCCCTTTATATGTGCTGTTTCATTTCATTTGTGCAACAACATGCCAGCTACTGTCCCATTTCTCTGCCCACTCACAGCAAGTCTCTGGAGTGAGTTAATATTGTCCCCACTGTCTCACTTCTCATTCATTCTTCCACCCATCGTAATCAAGCTCCTATCCCTACCCTCCACTGTCAAGGTCACCAACCATCTTCATGCTGGGAAACCCGGTAGATACACTACATGTAGCTCCACACTCAGCCTTTTGGCAACATTTGGCAAAGCCGACCAAGCTCTCTTTGAGAGCCTCAAAGGCTGGTCTTTCTCAGGCTATTTTATGTTTCTCATAGGGTTTATCAGGACCCAAAGCTATTTTGTGTCTCTCCATACTAGAATGTAAGCTCATTGAGAACAGGGACTCTGTTTCGTTCGCTGCTCTATCCCCAGGACCTAAAACGATGCCTGGCACCATTGCCCTTGGGATAAGATACTGGAGGATTAAGGGAAATGGATGGGAGACTTTTTTCTGTAGACCCTTCTGAATCTTTTCAAAGACTCAAGTTAGGGCTTCCCTGGTGGCGCAGTGGTTAAGAATCCACCTGCCAAAGCAGGGGACACAGGTTCAATCCTTGGTCTGGGAAGATCCCATATGCCACGGAGCAACTAAGCCCATGCGCCACAACTATTGAGCCTGCGCTCTAGAGCCCGTGAGCCACAACTACTGAGCCCATGTGCCACAACTACTGAAGTCCACACGCCTAGAACCTGTGCTCCACAACAAGAGAAGCCACCTCAGTGAGAAGCCTGAGCACCCCAACGAAGAGTAGCCCCTGCTCACCGCAACTAGAGAAAGCCCGTGCGCAGCATCAAAGACCCAACACAGTCAAAGATAAACAAATAAAATAAATAAATTTATATTAAAAAAACCAACAACAAAGACTCAAGTTAAAGAAGTTAAAGAATCTTGAAACATCATTCATTTCTCTCCCCTACCTTTCTGGGGCCATACCAAAGTGCCCTGAATGTTGTTTTAGAGGAAGAGGAATGGAGACCTACGGGAAGTGATTTTTATAGGTCACCTTGATAGTTTTGGTTTTCTTGCCATCTCACTCAAACCCAGATGTATTAGCAGTTGTTTTATTAGACATTGTCAGTAGCCATTTATGAATCTGAGAAAACATTATACTTGGGAAGACGGGCATTTTTCATCACCCTTATAGTCCTAGGCAAGTGTGCAGTGGGATTCCTTGATATTGATTGTCCTTGGAAACTGGGAGCCAGTTCAGGCTTTATTAAACCTGGCCCTGGTTTCTGGCCACAGATGCAAACTTCTCATCTATAATTAAGCAGCTGATAACTTTACAGGAAAGAAAGGTGATTTGTGAGCCCAAGATAGATTCAAGATGGTACATGCCCCTCTCTCTGCCAAAATGTCAGACATGGCCTCTGTAGGTCTGGACCAAATAGTGGAAGTCACCACTGAGGTAAGGGGATTGTAAATCATGGAAACAGATTGAAGCACTCCACGGGGTTCTTTTCATGAGTCACTCTTCTTTCTCTGGGACCCACTGTGTTTGGGACAACCCTACAGAGTTCGTGTTTTAATACTTGCCAAGACTGAGGTTGTGAGCAACAGATTTACATACATAATGCCATTCAGTGATGAAGGAGATTTCTAATCTTCACTAGAATTCATATTTACTTTTAGACTAACCAATATTAATCCTTATCTAAATTCTTTTTATTCCCAAAATACTCCAAGTATTATTACAAAAGCTACTATTCCAAATTTCAAAGTTACTATTAGAGAAAGCTATTCATTCCTAAGGCTTTAGGGGCTCAGACATAAGTAGATATAAAGAAGGGAAGAGACTTCCCTGGTGGCGTAGTGGTTGAGAATCTGCCTGCCAATGTGGCGGACAGGGGTTCGAGCCCTGGTCTGGGGAGATTCCACATGCCGCAGAGCAACTAGGCCCGTGACCCACAACTACTGAGCCTGTGCTCTAGAGCCTGCGAGCCACAACTACTGAGCCCGTGTGCCACAACTACTGAAGGCCATGTGCCTAGAGCCCATGCTCTGCAACAAGAGAAGCCATCGCAATGAGAAGCTCACTCACCGCAATGAAGAGTAGCCCCCCGCTCTCCACAACTACAGACAGCCCGCATGCAGCAACGAAGACCCAATGCAGCCAAAAATAAATAATAAATAAATAAATTCATTTTAAAAAAAGGGAAAATAAATTACATTTATTGAGTACCTCTTACATACCTAACACAGCTGAGATATTGGCATGAATTTGGGAAAATAAGTGTAAGTGACCAATATGCTTTGTAAATACTCTTCATGAAACATGAGTTATGGACAGCAACTGCTCTTAGAGTAGAGAAACCTTGGTATAGAACCAGAATGACTTAGAATGAGAGGAATCTGGATTTCTTGATTCTAATTTCTCATGCTGTCCTCTAATAACTGGGCAGTCCTCAACACCTAAATCAGGAATATATAAAATCGTAGGTTTGGTCTTATCCACACTTTAAGAGACAGGATGGGAACTGGGGCATGGAAACACTCTTAATTCCACTGCAGACCCACTAAATCAGAAACTTAAAAGTGGGCCTATTGTCTGTATGTTCTAAAAGCTCCACAAGTGATTCTGACCCATGTCTCTGATTAAGATCCCATACAGCACTGTGTCCTGAGCCTCCTTTGTCGTCTGTGAAGTCAACAGCCCCGCTTGATCAGATATAGGCTTTTGCTCCAATCAAAAGACTTTTTTTAATTAACTTTTTTTTAAACTGAGACATAATTCACATGCCATAAAATTCACCCCTTTAAAGTGCACAATTCAGTGGCTTATTCATAAAGCTAAGAAACCATTTCCATTATCTAATTTCAGAATATTTTCATCACTCCAAAAAGAAACTCCATACCCATTAACAGTTATTCCCTATTCTCCCCTCCCCCCTAGCCATTGGCAATCACTAATCTACTTTCTCTCTCTATGGATTTGCCTATTCTAGAAATTTCATATAACTAGAATCATACAATATTTGGCCTTTTGTGTCTGGCTTCTTTCACTCACCGTAGTGTTTTCAAGGTTGATCTATGTTGTAGCATGAATCATTACTCTATCCTTTTACGGCTCAGTAATATTCCATTGTATGGATATACCACATTTTGTTTATGCATTCATCCATTTGTTGTCATGAGTCATTGGGTTGTTTCCACTTCTTTCACTATCATGAATAATGCTTCTATGAACATTTATGTCCAAGTTTTTGTAAGGACATCACTTTTCATTACTCTTGGGCAAACAGCTAGGAGTAGAACTGTCAGGTCATATGGTAATTCTGTATTTAGCCAGACTGTTTTTCAAAGCAGCTGCTTGAAATGTATGAGGGTTCCAATTTCTCCACATCCCCATAACACTTATTATTTTCTGTCTTTTTTATTATAGCCATGGTGTGATTGTGAAGTATTACTTTGTGGTTTCGCTTTGCATTTCCCTAATTGCTAATGATGTTTAGCACCTTTTAGTGTGTTTATTGGCCATTTGTTTACCTTCTTTGGAGAAATATCTATTAAGATCCTTTGCCCATTTTAATTGGGCTGGTTGCCTTTTTGTTACTGAGTTGTAAGATTTCTTTATATATTCTAGACACAAGTCCCTTATATATTTGCAAAAACTCTCTCCCATTCTTTGGGCTATATTTTCATTTTCCTGATGTATCCTCTGAAGTACAAAATTATTTTGATGAAATCCAATTTGTCTGTTTTTTCTTTCGTTGCCTGTGTTTTTGGTGTCATATCCAAGAAATCATTGCTAATCCAAGGTCACTGAGATTTATGCCTGTATTTTCTTAGGTCTTTGATCCATTTTGAGTTAATTTTGTATATAATGTGCTGTAGGGGTCCAAGTTCATTCTTTCCAGAGCATATGCACAGCCTCAAACAGCTTTCTGGAATCTCAGGAATACGTACATCAGAGCTTTTCAAAGTTCTAGGTATATCTCATGCCCTACTTTTCTTTTAAGACTTTTGGTTCAGCTACTGTCCCAACTATTATCTACTGCCTCAGGCATTCATGATGTAAAATAATTGTCTCTGATTGTTTTCAATAAATATCCCCAGGGAATAAGTTGTTTGCACTGGTTGAACTCTGCCTCAAGTCAAATAAAGATATACTTGTTAGTGGAGTCTTCCAGGGAACTGCTAGACAGGTCAAAAAATAAAAGTTCTCTGGTAATGGGACTGTGAAGAAGCTCCAGTCCTACTGCGCCCCTACAGTAGCTGCCACGCTGCTGATTTTCACTGTGATTGTTGGTTTCAAGACCACCATGATGCTGGGGAAAGAGGGAATGGAAATAGGGCAAGTTAAAATGCCACAATGCGTGCTCTTCTCACCAAGTTTTTCTTGAACTTTCCTCGGATTGCTGCAAGCCTTTGGTTAATTTCCAGAGTTCTGAACAAGATGATTCTCACAATGTTGCCAACGTTTTCTTTGCTTTTATGAAAGAGAGAATTTTTGGAGATCTTTACTCCACCAATTTCCCAGTTGGCTTTAGGTCCTGGACTCCAGCTGTCTCCTTCTCGTTCTTAAATGACCACTTGGGATCCTAGTCCCCTCTAAGAGATCAACTTATCTATCTTTCCACTACATGCCAAAGAAATACCAACTTTAGCAAAAGAAAATGATGCATTTTTTTAAGAAAAGGAGCTTTGATTAGTTATAAGTGATTCATTGGAATGGTAAAAATGAAAAATTTCTGTTTCCAAAAGTCTTGAAGGGAGATAACTGTAGTTCAAGGTTTCTGCCACATGACCAGGTCCTCTCAGGGTGCTCTTCTTAGGAACATGGGGAAAGTTTCATAGACTTTGAGTTCTTAAATGTATGTACAGCAAAAGATACAGCTGGAGACGCCAAATGTGAAACAATATTATTCCCTGAACAGATTCAAGACACACAGATAAAATTCCTGCTTGGAATGTTATTGTTCTCTCTTCGCTTTCATACAAATAGATGTGGAGACAAGACATGGGAAAGAGTTATACTTTCTCTCTTTTTTTTTTTTTTTGCCGTTCGCTGGCTGCTCACTGTTGTGGCCTCTCCCGTTGCGGAGCACAGGCTCCGGACGCGCAGGCTCAGCGGCCATGGCTCACGGGCCCAGCCACTCCGCGGCATGTGGGATCTTTCCGGAACGGGGCACGAACCCATGTCCCCTGCATCGGCAGGCGGACTCTCAACCACTGCGCCACCAGTGAAGCCCCAAGAATTATACTTTCTGATAAGATCTTTGGACAGTTTCCTTTTCAAGGGGAGGTAATCTGATCCTCCCTATCCCCTATGTCCTCCTTTAGGCCTTCACTACTTCTACATGAATTATGGACTATTGCAATAACCTCTTAACGAGTGACCCTGTTTTCAATCTTGCCTCCTTCAGTCTATGCTTCATATTTGCTATCAAAGTGATCTTTACAAAGTGCATTTGAAATCCTTCAATGACTCCTTATTGCCCTCAGAAATCTCCACTCCTTTGTATGGCCTGCAAGGCCCATTTTCATTTGGCTTCTGTCTATTTGGGGCAGCTTTATTTCTTCATTACCTTATCTGCTCAGTGATCCAGTCGTACTGATCTACTTGGAGTTCCTCAGATACACTCTTCCCTTGCTCCCCACATCTCTATACCTCTGCACATGTGGTCTCTTTGCTTGGTGCATACTCACTCTCCACCTTATTTATCTATACACTTGTCTCTCAGTTTATATGCAATTAATTAAGTGAAGAAGAAATGAACTTCTTTAAAAATAACCATGAACTTATTTAAAACTTACTCAGTTTAAATTCATGTCAGAAGTTTTGGATCTTGTCATGGCCAAGCTCAGAAGAAAGTGTCCTAATCACAGTACTGCACTACTTCCAGCAGGCTATAAGCTTGTTTCCTAGCAGGTATACACTTTCTTAATTTCTACATGGTACTATATGGTTCTGGTGTTCTCAAATTAATCTCTGTAAATGTATATGTGTTTTAAAGCACAAGGAAAAACCCCCACAAATTAACATTTCCATAGGCCCCTAGATGAAGCAGTGAAAAAAGGTCCCTGTTAGTTCACATAGGTGACAGATCAATAGTTGAGATTGCTGCCTAGATGAAAGTGCTGAGGCTAGATCATTACTGAATATCCCTATTTTTCTTATGATGGAAAAACAGAGGAGAACATAGCTAATAAGGGTTGGGTAATACCACTAAATTCAAAACCTTTATTTAATAAACACTTTGCATACCATATATGCTTTTATAATGAGCTATTAGTTTCTGGTCATACTTATCTATCAAAGGGTAATTCCCAAAATGTTACAAGCCTGATTTTTAAACAAAAAATAGTGAGCTCATTTCAAAGTTTTATTAACTCTAGTGATGAAACCAGCAGGATGGCAACGTTGTTTTTAAAGGCAATGTGAAAACTTGGGATTTCTATAATTAATGAAGAAAAGAAAAAAGAATGGTGAAATAAATTTGCTAAGTTAGTTTCAATTTGGGTAATGTCCTACAGGACAATAAACTACAAACCTCAGACTTATCTTCTTTAAATTGGCAAAAAAGAGAATCACTTTATAAATTTTACAGACTTGTAAAATGTTTGGGCCATGATCAGTTGGGCAAATAAAGTTAGGTAGGCTCTTTAGAAAATGCCCTTAGCTTGACATAAAAGGTCATAAGATCATCTTTTAGCTTCTTTAGAGGTTCTGGGTATTTTCCTTAAACTTATTTTTTAAACTCCCCATCTCTCCCGCAACTGGAATATGTCTCCCATACTTCCTTTCTTCCTTTTGTGCTTTTGAAATACCTTTCCAGTGGTTTTTAAATATCTTCTATGCACTAAAACCGGAGACAGGTAATATGAAATTCAAAACCTAGCATAGGCGAAAACTTCAGAGAAGTCTTGCCTGCAACGTATCCTGCTCTCCAGCCCTAGGCTGGGTCAGGCCTTCTCTGCTGCCGAGGCTCCCTAAACACACTCCACAGAGCATTTATCAAGCCTACAGTGGCTGCTCATCGGCAAGTTCCCGCCATCCTGCCCATCCTCTCACCAAACTGTGGAATCAATCCTTACAGACAGGAACGACATCTGTCTTCAGCATCTAGCACAATGCCTGACACATGGTAGGTCCCTGGCAAGTATTTGTTGATTGAATGAAGAAGCTGGGCTTTAGCCATCCAGGACCAGTGGGCTAGACATTTATTCACACTTGGCTTTAGTGTTTCCTCTTAGAGCATATTCCTCAGTTTAAAATGGGTCCTTTGAGTTGGGGGAAGTGGAGACTTAGTTATCTTGGAGGAAATCTTTAACGGCCATCTTTCATTTTGTATGTGACTGGATCACACATTTCTGGACAAAGTGATGAAGAAATTTAACATCTTTTCATAGTTAAAATAATACCACTTCATGTTGCCACAGGTGAGGAATTAGAAACAAGGGAAACTGGCGTCTGTCTGGAGAAGGGGAGGGTTGCTTAGGAAATAAAAGTGGTCTCAGTTATGATGAGCGTCAATGGAATGGTTTCTTCTTGGCATAGTTGCAGAACTTAAGTTAATTCTTGTATTACTTTGAGGTATAGCAGCTAAGAAGGGCCTATTTGGTCCTGGACATTTAAAGCCTCATTTTCTTGATTCATTCACTGCTTCTCCAAAAGACAAGCGCTCCAAGAAAGGTCATCGAAATGCTAACAGTCATTAGCTATTCCTTTTGACTTGGTTTTATCACATTCCCCTCCTAGATGGCTAAGTTCCCTGGGAAGAAGATTGGGGTTCGGGATAAAGTTGTAAATGGATCCCATCAGATCCTAGTTTTTGCAGCAGCGGAAATTTTATTAACCTTTAACATGAAAGTAATGGTGCTGAACATTCAGCCTGAATGTTCCTAATGGTTGTGGACAGTCTGCTGGGCCTGCCCTGAGCGTTTTGTTCTTGGGACATGATCTACTAAAATGATTGAAAATAGTGCTCTTACTCTGGTGCTCAAGGTGTAATCTTTTTCAAGTAAGATTATTTAATTAATTTTAAAAATTATTTTTGCAATTTGAATCTTATTTATTCCAAGATTCCCACCTCATCAAGGTGATAGGAAGGATAAATGCCCAGTGCCAAAACAAGTTTAAGATACTTCCTCCTAAAAAAAAAAAATAAAGATACTTCCTCCTAGGACAATACCAAGAAAAAGAAAAACATGATGTTAAGCCAAAGGTAAAGGACTGATGGGGAAATCTTCAAGTTGTTGAAGCAAATATGCAGAGAGCATAGACTCTCTCCCTTTATATGTGCAATTGTTAAAAAAAAAAAGAGGGAAGATTTAGTCAGGGGACTAGATTTCACTATAAGACACTAATAGTTACTAAGAGTGATGGGTAAAGTTTTAAACTGGATAGCCCAATCCTGCCTCTAAAAAGTGAAACAAGGGTCATGCTGCCTAACAGGGCCTGCATGTGCTGTGATGGGGGAGGGCAGGGCAGGGCCCCTCATGGGGGGCAGCAAACAAAGGTCAGAGAGAGAAGAGTTGAAAATGAAAATCTAAGAATGCTGAGGATCAGTATGGCTCCTCCCCAGTTTGGCTGGGCCAGTTCTGCCTTACAAGATCTGGCAGGTGTAGGATTTCCCTCTAGAGCCCTGGGCTGTCATCTAAGGTGTCCTGAGTTCCAGCTAGCATCTGGTCAGTTTTCACAAAAAGAAAGAACAAGTTCTTGCTACTGGCATTTAGTTGATCCCAAGGCCTCTTTTTTTTTTTTTAACCCTCTCTCTGCCTGGTCAGTTGCACTAGGGAACTGTCTTCTTTTAGTAAAGGATGAGCTCTTTTGGTAAATTTAGTACCATGGAAACAGGAAGTTTTACAGCCTGTGTCAAATAGGCCATAGTAACTTTTCATTGAATTAGAAAATGACAGCCCTCTCACTGAGTGACCAGTACAAGCTGAAGGTTCACCCGGAATGAAGGGGGAGAGAGAGAAGAGAAAATCTTCCTCCCCCAAAGCTACTTCTTGCTCCATCTTCTAGTTTATGCATTTTAGCCATATTCCTACTACATTTCTGCAAACCGCTGTAGAGTTTTCTAGTTAGCAACTGCATACTGAGATGGTGATTTCTCTAATCAGTAATTCAGGAACATAACAGTGCAGAAATAAGGTGGGTTGCAAATTTACACAAAGTTATTGAGTAAACGTTGTTATTCTAGTTGTTAACGATTATTTTTCCTACTGGGACATTCTAGGAGGAAATGATTTTCAGCGGCAAGTCTGCTTCTCGGGGCCCATGTGTGCACTCTCTCATCCTCCCTCTCCCGCTCCAACTTCCTGTTGGCGTCATTCGAGACTGACGCCAACAGGCTTCCTGTGCTTGCTTTAATTTATCTCTGCCCAGTGCATCGGGGTCACAGTGAGGTTAGAGCAGATGTTCTTCTCACTGCTGCTGCTTAATATTCACTTTGCTTTTTCTCTGGGGATTACCAGAGTAGGAAAAAACCTGGGGGGAGATGATTGGATATAGAGGGTGTTTGGAAGCTGTGGTGCTTTCTTTGGAAAGGGGGCAAATGTGGTCAGTCAGGCCCAATTCCCAGTTTTGTTTTATCAGACAAGCAGGAACCTCAACCCCACTATAAGGTCCTTCTAGGTAGGAAGTATCTTGTTTATTCTCATACCCTTGGAGTTTAGCATGGGGCCTGGCATATAGAAAATAAACAACTTTTTGTTAAATAGGGTGCTGAGGGACTTGGTGATTGCCTGGGCAGAGAGACATGGACAGTCCCCGTGCCTTGACCCAGAATGTCCCAGGACAGAAGGACCATCACAGCTGGGATATACGTGCAATCCCCGCCTCAGCCAATAACCTCCTCTCCAAACCACACACTCTCCGGTTCTTCAAATATTTTTCATAAGACAAGTTGAAACAGAGGGGATATAACGCAATGGAAAGGAGCGTAGTCTTTTGAAATCATTCATTCATTCAACAAATATTTATCAGGTACCTATGTGCTATTGTTTTAGCCCCTTGGGATATAATAGTGAACAAAATAGGTAAAAATACCTGCTTGTGGAGTTCATATTCTGGTTGCTGGAGACAGACAATACACAATAAGAAGTTACATCATACGTTAGATGTTAGGTGCTATGGAAGAAAGCAGGAGGCACTGGGAGTGCGGGGTCAAGTAGTAATTTTCAAAATGACCTCTTTGAGAAGATGCAGATACTAGAGGGAGAAGAGCCAAGGCAAAGCCAATAGTGGGAGCTGCCTGTTTTACTCGAGGAAAGCGAGGTCAGTGTGGGAGGAATGGAGTGAGCAAGGGGGAGGTTGTGGGGATGGGGGCAGAAGGTAATGGGGGGCACACGTCAGCTAGGGCCTTGCGGGTAGGGTTGGCAGAGTTAGCAAATAAAAATATGTATTCCAGTTACATTTGAATTTCAGATAAACAATGAATATTTTTAAGTATAACTATGTCCCAAATATTGCATGAGACATACTTACACTAAAAAATGATTTGCTGCTTATCTGAAATCCAAGGTTCACTGGGCATCCTGCATTTTATCTGGCAATGCCACTGAGGGCCACTGTAAGGACTCTGAGTAGAACTGGGAGCCCTTGGAGGGTCTCAAGCAGAGGAGAGATTCCTTCCAACTTATGGTTTGAAAGTTTCTCTCTGACTGCTTTGCGGAGAACAGAGTGAAAGAGCAACGCAGGACGCAGGGAAGCCAGATGAGGCTGCTGAAGTAACCTGGGCTACACACCGTGATTCAGACCAGGTGGTAGGAGCAGGCGTGGTGGGGAAGGGGTCGGATGCCAGATACATTTTGAAGGTAAAGCCAGTAGGACTCCCCCGCTGATTGGGTGCAGGATGTGAGAGAAAGAGGAGAGTTGGTGATAACTCCCAGGGTTTTGGCCTGTGTAGTTAGATGGAGGGAGTTGCAATCACGTGGCTTACAGAAGACTCTGTACAAGGCATGGTTTTGGTTGCAGACAGGGCAAAGACCATGAGTTCCATTTTGGACCTGCTAAGTTTCAGATGTTTGGGTATCTGAGTGTAGAGGTCAAGCGGGCATTTGAGTATATAGTTCAGGAGAGAGGTCTGGGCTGGAGATAAATATGTGGGAACATATAGATGATAATTAAAAGCCATGGGACTGGAGGAACTCACCAAGAAAGTGAAGGCTGGTGTCCTCCAGCATTAAGAGGTCAGGGGGAAGTAGGAGGAGCCAGGAAAGGAGATGCCAAGCATTAACCAACAAGTAGGAGGGAACCCTAGAGAACGTGGCATTCTGAAGGAGAGAAAGGGCGTCAAATGCTACCGATGGGTCAGGCAAGATGAGGACTGAGGGCTGACTCCTAGCATCAGCAATGTGGAGGTTACCGGTGACCTCTACAGGAGCACTTTCGATACAGTGGTGTGGGTGGAAGTGGAGGGGGTTTAAGAGGGAATAGAAGAAGCATGGTTTGAGACAATGTAGACAACTCTTTGGAGGAGTCAGACATTTAGTTCCTGCCACTTACTAGATGTGACTTTGGGTAACTTAATTTTCTGAGCCTCAAGTTTCTCCTCTTGTAAAACAGGAATAGTAATAGGGATGCTGTGAAAATTAAATAAAAGATGTAGAAGGTATGGCATATAATAAGTACTTAGTAAGTTAATATTAACATTCTTATGACACAATATTAATTTCTGTCAGTGTGGGCAAGATACTTAACCTTTCTGTGCCTCAATTTTCTTATCTGTAAAACAGGAGTACTAGTACCTACTCCACAGTGGTGCTGAAATGAGGTGATCTGTATAAAGCGGATAATCTGTAACAAGCAGCTTGTGGCACCTTACATAAACTCGATAAAGCTCTTATTATTCAAGCAATACTCTTGGGAATGATGGTCTACCTCTTCTGTAAATGCGGTGTTGCCCAGAAGTGAACAGGGTGCTGAACTTATATACGATCCTTGTGCTAATGTGACCCAAACTCATTAGCTTTTGATGGCAGCTGTCTCTGCTGCTTTGTGATGTGTACAGCCCTATGAAGTGACGGTTATTAGAACTGATTCAAGATCTTGTTGTGAGTCAAACCCATTCTCTGCACCATAGAAGTTGCTTGTCTTCACCAGAGAGTGAACTCACAAGAGTTAACAGTTGATTTCCATTTCCTCTATAGTCTTTTAACACAGGCTGCAAGATTCCTGAAGGCATTCTTAATCATTCTTGACGATCCAAGGAAGCCACGGACCTTCCCCCAAGAAAACACAAACACACACAATTTAATGCCCTGGGATAAGAAAATCCCTTTAAAGACTCAAAATGTGCTTAAATTGTAAGAATTTTGCATTTTTTTTTTTTACAACAGAAGTTTATAAAAGAGGGTAAAAACACATCTGCTTGGAAAGTCCAAAATAAAGATGGAAAGGTGACTTTTTTTTTCCTTAGAACTTTTTCAATGGAGCAAGGTAGCATTAGTAGTTGTAGCTTCCAAATATGGTTATGTTGGTGTTTCCCCTCCACCTTCACGTAATAAAGATGGACATAGAGTGTTAAAGTCTAAGTTCTGTAAAGAGAGAGCTCTGTGACAGCTTCTTGTAGGGTCAAATTAGAAGAAATTTTAAAGTGTGGTAAGAGCATCCTATGAGAATTACTCCAAGACCCTTACTTCCCAAAGAAGTCACTTACGTCACTTTGTTTTTTTCAAGTAAAAAGAAAGGTTGGATGAAGTGAGCTCCAGAATCCATCCATTTCCACCACTGAAACTCTACAGTGCTGTGAAACAAAGTATTTCAAGGAAAAGATTTTTAGCACCAGGTTTGGCAACGGAATTCCTGTCCTAGAGCGCCACCTAGCAGTGGGGAGACAGCAAAACCCAATCTCGGAAGAACCACGTACTTCAATTAATTTAGAACACAACAGATTTTTTAAAATGCAGCTTTGTTGAAATATTCCTTTCACCAAATGTACTCTGAGAGGTAATTCAGGTAGAGAAAGTCTGGGTTTATAATCCCCAAGTTAAAACTCCCACGAGGTTTTCACACACTACTTCCACTCTTGCTTTCTGACCCGTTTTAGCAGCTGCTCGTCAAAGCTCAGCTGTGTCTGGTCTTGAAGAAAAGTCCAGGAAGTATCACCAACAAACTCTTAGCTAACGCCCTTTGTGACACCAGTTCACCCCCAACACTCCTACAGACTCCTTCCAAAGACAGCAGGAAATTCAATTTCCTTAATGTTTCATATCAAGTTTCCAGTTGTACCCGTTTATCTTGTTGAATCAACTGGTTAACAAAGAATAAAAGAAAAGAGTTACTGCTGACTTCATGGTTGGTCATGTGCTTCCCACACTCGTCACGCTGCCGTAACACTTGGTCCTTTTTGAGAGAGGAGAGAAAAGCCACCACAACTCAGGCATATAACACCACCCACCTTAATTTTTTTTTAACATCTTTATTGGAGTATAATTGCTTTATATTGTTGTGTTAGTTGCTGCTGTATAACAAAGTGAATCAGCTCTACGTATACATATATCCCCATATCCCCTCCCTCTTGCGTCTCCCTCCCACCCTCCCTATCCCACTCCTCTAGGTGGTCACAAAGCACGGAGCTGTTCTCCCTGTGCTATGCAGCTGCTTCCCACCAGCTATTTGGTAGTGTATATATGTCCATGCCACTCTCTCACTTCGTCTCAGCTTATCCTTCCCCCTCTCCGCATCCTCAAGTGCATTCTCTACATCTGCATCTTTATTCCTGTCCTGCCCCTAGGTTCTTCAGAACCTTTTTCTTTTTTAGATTCCACATGTATGTGTTAGCATACGGTATTTGTTTTTCTCTTTCTGACTTACTTCACTCTGTATCACAGACTCTATGTCCATCCACCTCACTACAAATAACTCAATTTGGTTTCTTTTTATGGCTGAGTAATATTCCATTGTATATATGTGCCACATCTTCTTCATCCATTCATCTGATGATGGACACTTAGGTTGCTTCCTTGTCCTGGCAATTGTAAATAATGATGCAATGAACATTGGGGTGCATGTGTCTTTTTGAATTACGGTTTTCTTAGGGTATATGCCCAGTAGTGGGATTGCTGGGTCATATGGTAATTCTATTTTTAGTTTTTTAAGGAACCTCCATACTGTTCTCCATACTGGCTGTATCAATTTACATTCCTACCAACAGTGCAAGAGGGTTCCCTTTTCTCCACACCCTCTCCAGCATTTATTGTTTCTAGATTTTTTGATGATGGCCATTCTGACTGGTGTGAGGTGATACCTCATTGTAGTTTTGACTTGCATTTCTCTAATGATTAGTGATGTTGAGCATTCTTTCATGTGTTTGTTGGCAGTCTGTATACCTTCTTTGGAGAAATGTCTATTTAGGTCTTCTGGCCCCTTTTGGTTTGGGTTGTTTGTTTTTTTGATATTGAGCTGCATGAGCTGCTTGTATATTTTGGAGATTAATCCTTTGGCAGTTGCTTCGTTTGCAAATATTTTCTCCCATTCTGAGGGTTGTCTTTTCAACTTGCTTATAGTTTCCTTTGCTGTGCAAAAGCTTTGAAGTTTCATTAGGTCCCATTGCTTATTTTTTTTATTTCCATTTCTTTTACCCATAGGAGGTGGGTCAAAAAGGATCTTGCTGTGATTTATGGTATAGAGTGTCTGCCTATGTTTTCCTCTGAGATTTTATAGTGTCTGGTCTTACATTTAGGTCTTTAATCATTTTGAGTTTATTGTTGTGTATGGTGTTAGGAAGTGTTCTAATTTCATTCTTTTACATATAGCTGTCCAGTATTCCCAGCACCGCTTATTGAAGAGGCTGTCTTTTCTCCATTGTATATTCTTGCCGCCTTTATCAAAGATAAGTTGACCATATGTGTGTGGGTTTATCTCTGGGCTTTCTATCCTGTTCCATTGATCTATCTTTCTGTTTTTGTGCCAGTACCATACTGTATTGATTACTGTAGCTTTGTAGCATAGACTGAAGTCAGGGAGCCTGATTCCTCCAGCTCTGTTTTTCGTTCTCAAGATTGCTTTGGCTATTCGGGGTCTTTTGCATTTCCATACAAACTGTGAAATTTTTTTGTTCTAGTTCTGTGAAAAATGTCATTGGTAGTTTGATGGGGATTGCATTGAATCTGTAGATTGCTTTCGCTAGTATAGTCCTTTTCACAATGTTGATTCTTCCAATCCAAGAACATGGTATATCTCTCCATCTGTTTGTATCATCTTTAATTTCTTTCATCAGTGTCTTATAATTTTCTGCATACAGGTCTTTTGTCTCCTTAGGTAGGTTTATTCCTAGATATTTTATGCTTTTTGTTGCAGTGGTAAATGGGAGTGCTTCCTTAATTTCTCTTTCAGATTTTTCGTCATTAGTGTATAGGAACGCAAGAGATTTCTGTGCATTAATTTTGTATCCTGCTACTTTACCAAATTCATTGATTAGTTCTAGTAGTTTTCTGGTGGCATCTTTAGGACTCTCTATGTATAGTATCATGACATCTGTAAACAGTGACAGTTTTACTTCTTTTCCAATTTGGATTCTTTTTATTTCTTTTTATTCTCTAATTGCTGTGGCTAAAACTTCCAAAATTATGTTGAATAAGAGTGATGAGTGGGCAACCTTGTCTTGTTCCTGATCTTAGTGGAAATGCTTTCAGTTTTTCACCATTGAGAACGATGTTGGCTGTGGGTTTGTCATATATGGCCTTTATTATGCTGAGGTAAGTTCCCTCTATGCCTACTTTCTGGAGAGTTTTTATCATAAATGGGTGTTGAATTTTTTCAAAAGCTTTTTCTGCATCTATTAAGATGATCATATGGTTTTTCTCCTTCAGTTTGTTAATATGGTGTATCACATTGATTGATTTGCATATATTGAAGAATCCTTGCATTCCTGAGATAAACCCCATTTGATCATGGTGTATGATCCTTTTAATGTGCTGTTGGATTCTGTTTGCTAATATTTTGTTGCGGATTTTTGCATCTATGTTCATCAGTGATACTGGCCTGTAATTTTCTTTCTTTTTGTAACATCTTTGTCTGGTTTTGGTATCAGGGTGATGGTGGCCTTGTAGAAGGAGTTTGAGAGTGTTCCTCCCTCTGCTATATTTTGGAAGAGTCTGAGAAGGATAGGTGTTAGCTCTTCTCTAAATGTTTGATAGAATTCACCTGTAAATCCATCTGGTCCTTGGCTTTTGTTTGTTGGAAGATTTTTAATCACAGTTTCAATTTCAGTGCTTCTGATTGGTCTGTTTATATTTTCTATTTCTTCCTGGTCCAGTCTCGGAAGGTTGTGCTTTTCTAAGAAATTGTCCATTTCTTCCAGGTTGTCCATTTTATTGGCCTATAGTTGCTTGTAGTAATCTCTCATGATCCTTTGTATCTGCAGTGTCAGTTGTCACTTCTCCTTTTTCATTTCTAATTCTGTTGATTTGAGTCTTCTCTCTTTTTTTCTTGATGAGTCTGGCTAATGGTGTATCAATTTTGTTTATCTTTTCAAAGAACCAGCTTTTAGTTTTACTGATCTTCACTATCGTTTCCATTATTTCTTTTTATTTCTGATCTGATCTTTGTGATTTCTTTCCTTCTGCTAACTTTGAGGGTTTTTTGTTCTTCTTTCTCTAATTGCTTTAGGTTGTTTTGAGATTTTTCTTGTTTCTTGAGGTAGGTTTGTATTGCTATAAACGTCCCTCTTAGAACTGCTTTTGCTGCATCCCATACGTTTTGGGTCATCGTGTTTTCATTGTCATCTGTTTCTAGGTATTTTTTGATTTCCTATTTGATTTCTTCAGTGATCTCTTGGTTATTTAGTAGTGTACTGTTTAGCCTCCATGTGTTTGTATTTTTTACAGATTTTTTTCCTGTAACTGATATCTAGTCTCATAGCATTGTAGTCAGAAAAGATACTGGATATGATTGAAATTTTCTTAAATTTACCAAGGCTTGATTTGTGACCCAAGATATGATCTATCCTGGAGAATGTTCCATGAGCACTTGAGAAGAAAGTTTATTCTGTTGTTTTTGGATGGAATGTCCTATAAATATCAATTAAGTCCATCTTGTTTAATGTATCATTTAAAGCTTGTGTTTCCTTATTTATTTTCATTTTGGTTGATCTGTCCATTGGTGAAAGTGGGGTGTTAAAGTCCCCTATTATGATTGTGTTACTGTTTGTTTCCCCTTTTATAGCTGTTAGCATTTGCTTTATGTATTGAGGTGCTCCTATGTCGGGTGCATAAGTATTTACAATTGCTATATCTTCTTCTTGGATTGATCCCTTGATCATTATGTAGTGTCCTTCTTTGTTTCTTGTAATAGTCTTTATTTTAAAGTCTATTTTTTCTGACATGAGAATTGCTACTCCAGTTTTCTTTTGATTTCCATTTGCATGAAATATCTTTTTCCATCCCCTCACTTTCAGTCCGTATGTGTCCCTAGGTCTGAAGTGGGTCTCTTATAGACAGCATATACACGGGTCTTGTTTTTGTATCCATTCAGCCAGTCTATGTGTTTTGGTTGGAGCATTAATCCATTTACGTTTAAGGTAGTTATCAATATGTATGTTCCTATTACCATTTTCTTAATTGTTTTGGGTTTGTTATTGTAGGTCTTTTCCTTCTCTTGTGTTTCCTGCTAGAGAAGTTCCTTTAGGATTTGTTGTAAAGCTGGTTTGGTGGTTCTGAATTCTCTTAGCTTTTGCTTTTCTGTAAAGGTTTTAATTTCTCCATTGAATCTGAATGAGATCCTTGCTGGGTAGAGTAATCTTGGTTGAAGGTTTTTCCCTTTCATCACTTTAAGTATGTCCTGCCAGTCCCTTCTGGCTTGCAGAGTTTCTGCTGAAAGATCAGCTGTTAACCTTATGGGGATTCCCTTGTATGCTATTTGTTGCTTTCCCTTGCTGCTTTTAATATTTTTTCTTTGTATTTAATTTTTGATAGTTTGATTAATATGTGTCTTGGCGTGTTTCTCCTTGGATTTATCCTGTATGGGACTCTCTGCACTTCCTGGACTTGATTGACTACTTCCTTTCCCATATTAAGGAAGTTTTCCTTTCCCATATTAAGAGATTTTCCCATATAATCTCTTCAAATATTTTCTCAGTCCCTTTCTTTTTCTCTTCTTCTTCTGGGACCCCTATAATTCGAATGTTGGTAAGTTTAATGTTGTCCCAGAGGTCTCTGAGACTGTCCTCAATTCTCTTCATTCTTTTTTTTTATCCTGCTCTGTGGTAGTTATTTCCACTATTTTATCTTCCAGGTCACTTATACGTTCTTCTGCCTCAGTTATTCTGCTACTGATTCCTTCTAGAGAATTTTTAATTTCATTCATTGTGTTGTTCATCATTGTTTGGTTGCTCTTTAGTTCTTCAAGGTCCTTTTTAAACGTTTCTTGTATTTTCTCCATTGTATTTCCATGATTTTGGATCATTTTTACTATCATTACTCTGAGTTCTTTTTCAGGTAGACTGCCTATTACCTCTTCATTTGTTTGGTCAGGTGGGTTTTTACCTTGCTCCTTCATCTGCTGCATATTTCTTTGTCTTCTCATTTTGCTTAACTTACTGTGTTTGGGGTCTCCTTTTCAGAGGCTGCAGGTTTGTAGTTCCCGTTGTTTTTTGGTGTCTGCCCCCAGCGGGTAAGGTTGGTTCAGTGGGTTGTGTAGGCTTCCTGGTGGAGGGGACTAGTACCTGTGTTCTGGTGGATGAGGCTGGACCTTGTCTTTCTGGTGGGCAGGACCGCATCTGGTGGTGTGTTTGGGGGTGTCTGTGAATTTAGTATGATTTTGGGCAGCCTCTCTGCTAATGGGTGGGGTTGTGCTCCTGTCTTGCTATTTGTCATGGGGTGTCCAGCACTGTAGCTTGCTGGTCATTGAGTGGAGCTGGGTCTTAGCATTGAGACGGAGATCTCTGAGAGAGCTTTCACTGACTGGTATTATGTGAGGCCAGGAGGTCTCTGGTGCTCTAATGTCCTGAACTCAGCTCTCCCACCTCAGATGCTCAGGCCTTACATCCGGCCGGAACACCAAGACCCTGTCAGCCACATGGCTAGAGTGCCTTCAGAGTTGGAGAAGCTGGCCTGCAGTAGCCGTTCTTCTGTGCTGAACATTAGAATCACGTGCTTCTTCCTTGTTTTGCTCCAAAGGCAGTGCTCCACAGAGAAAAACAGTAGCCTTGAAAATAGTCACAGCTCTGAGATGGGTTTTTTTTTCCTTTGTGCTTAGTCGGATTTCACTTGCTCACAGCGGGCTACGTGCAGAGGCCTTGCACCTGGCTCTTCCGACTGGAGTTCCTAGTGTGGAATGGCTGCCGCCAGCACCTCAGCTCAGGCAGGCGTGTGCAGAAGTTGGGTGAAGGACACTTCATCCAAGATGGCATCTGGGGGCCGTGTCCCACATTAAATCTTTACAATATTTAGTGGGAAAATGCCACCATGCGAGATCAAAGAACCTGGGATTTAGATATCAGATGACCAAAATAAGATCATTTTCGGGGACATAGGGAGTTGCTAATCTACGGGGTTAAAACCTCAGTAACACAGCTAAGTTCTAGGGATCTGCTGTACAACATGGTACCTATAGTTAACAATGTGGTATTGTCCACTTGAAAAATCTGTTTAGAGGGTAGCCCTCCTGTTAAGTGTTCTTACTACAATTAAAATTTTAAATTCAGTTGCAGTAGTCAATCAGCACCCTATTTTTTTTTTTTTTTTTTTGGCAGTATGCGGGCCTCTTACTGCTGTGGCCTCTCCCGTTGCGGAGCACAGGCTCTGGACACGCAGGCTCAGCGGCCATGGCTCACAGGCCCAGCCGCTCCGCGGCATGTGGGATCCTCCCGGACCGGGGCACGAACCCGCGTCCCCTGCATCGGCAGGCGGACTCTCAACCACCGCGCCACCAGGGAAGCCCAAGCACCCTATTTATTTAAAATAAAAATGATTTTCTAACACAATGGTTCTCAACTCCTCATTCCCAGGCCAGTGTTTCCGAGGGATAAAACGCTCCAGTCTGTCACAGTGGCTCACGTATCTGTGTGTGGGAGGGAAAGTGGGGGGTGGGGATGGTGGGCTCTGTCAGATGAGGCAAAGGACGAGGAGATGGGCAGGCAGGACCGCGCAGCAGGAGTAGTTTGAACAAGTTGAACAGCAGCCTCCTCTAACCCCTCCCTGAAGAACCATCACTGTAAACTTGAAAGCTTATGGTGTGAAAGGTCAGGGCACGGTGTGTAGTTTTTCTTGTAGTTGGGATTATCCTCCTGCACAGTAGTTCTCGGCCCTTTCTGCTCATTGGAACACCTGAGACCAATAAAACCAGAACCTTTGGAGGATGATGTGGTCCAAGCTGGGGACGTTTTTGAAAACTCCTCCAGGTGATTAAAACACAGGGCCAGGATGGCAAACTGCTGCCCTTCCTGTGGGCTCTGTAATGTCGGTAACGGTCAGTCACGAGCATTTTATATTTCAGTGTGAATCTTTAATTTAACCTTTGTCATCTAACAAGTTTAAAGCTGGTGGCAGTTTCCCTGCTCGTTTCTTTAGGTGCAAATCACTACACTGAATTCAAAACAGGAAAACCTCACAATATTAATCTTCCAAGTCAATATATTCTTAAAAAGTATTAATGGCATAAAAGTCATCAAAAACTAAAAAGGAGGTTCTTGGTAAGAAGAGTAGATTCTCTGGTGTCTTTCATTTTGCTCTTGCCCCTGGAGGCCATTATTTGGCACCATACATAGCACTGTCACAAGCCTGCCCCCTCCTCTCCCTCTCTCTCATTACACAACTCAATTTAGCCGCAACTAAGAGGTCACCAGAAAGTCCACAAAAGCAGTTTATGTCCAAATTAATATATTAACCCTAAAGAACACTCTTAAATCAATTTCTTTTGTTTGAACACTGAACTGGAGTCTGTGGTGCTGAAAGAATTTTCTGGAAAATAAGATGGGAAGTCAGAGGTGAGGCTCCAAGAATAAAGAACGATAAACTAAAAGGAGCCAATTTGGTAAATCAAATTTTTCTGAGAGACGGCTAAGAGGCTGGTTGCTGAGAAGCTGCAAATGTTGAACTTAAATTTTTTTTTATTTTATTTTGGCACTTTCTTTCACAAGCCAAACCAGGAAAATAACCGAATACGGTTTGTGCAGAAGAGTGACCTGGACAAAATATCTCTGGTCCTTCTACTACTCAGTTGTCTGATCTGTCTTATCTGCTCTTTATTCAATTCGAAATGCAAAGTTAAAATGGGCTGTTTGCTCATATTTGATTAGACTCTTCCCAGTAATGCGTTCTGTTTAATAGATATTCAGAACATAACCTTGTAGAAAATAGATCAAGATTTCAATTGACCTTAATTATATCTTATTCTCTGTCCTGTTTATTCATTCACTCAATAAAATGTACTGAACATCTACCACCTGACAGAAAAGACATGAAGGTGGCTTGGCCTAAGGTGGTGGCAGTAGCTCCACAGAGAAATAGAAGGACTGGTGAGATATTTAGGGGTAGAATTTGACAGCCCTTTATGATGGGCTGGATGTGGGATGAAGGGCAGGGAGCAGTCAAGAATGATTCTACTCCTAGGTTTATATCTGAGGTAACTAAGGGATGGTGGCAGGGACACCAGGGATGGAAGTGGTGGGCAGGGAGGAGGGCAATTTTCCTGTTCAAGAATGTGTAGGGTGGGTTTGAGTCACAGACTCCTAAAAAACAAGGAACAATTTTGTACGAACATGCACTTTCTGGGGAGACAGTCCTCAGTGTTTGACATTTATTTAAAATAAAGTTAATGACCCCATAAATGGTTAGGGATCACTGATGCATACCATATAGAACTTGGAAATTCTTAAACATTACATTCAGGTCAAACAGATGGTTCTGCCAAGTTGTTCAAGCAAATGGTCTTTTTTTTTTTTTTAATGTAAATCTTCTCATGTGCCACAATCACATTCTTGGTAATGACAGGGAATATTTTTTTTAAAAATTTTTTAATTTTTTGGCTGTGTTGGGTCTTCACTACTGCACACAGGCTTTCTCTAGTTGCAGCAAGTGGGGGCTACTCTTTGTTGTGGTGAGGGGATTCTCATTGTGATAGCTTCTCTGTTGTGGAGCACGGGCTCTACAGTGCAGGCTCAGTAGCTGTGGCGCACGGGCTTAGCTGCTCCACGGCATGTGGGATCTTCCCGAACCAGGGATCGAACCTGTGTCCCCTGCACTGGCAGGTGGATTCTTAACCACTGCACCACCAGGGAAGTCCAAGCAAATGGTCTTTAATAAGACTATGTCTCAAGAGTATTCTATGCTTATGATCTGGTACAAGAACAAGGTAGCATCAGTGAGTGTTAATTTCATTCAACTTAGCCAAGACACTTGATAAAAATTCTGCAGAACTCTAGAATTTATATCAAAAACTAATTTCCACAATAAGTTGAATGACTTTGTAAAGCTGAAAAGATTCTAAGCAAAGCCAGTACAGAATGCTGGCTTATTGATAATTACATGTTTGCTAGAACTGATTTGGCTTTTTTTGTAAAACTCACCATTTTTCTCTTAACGCAAGTTTTGAGGCAACTTTGCTGAGCCTCATCAATCTGGGTAAAGTCAACTGTTGGGTCAATTCCATGTAGAAACCAAATAAAGACCAAAAAGTTTTGGTGGAGTTATATTTCTGAATCCAAACAGTTTAACAAAGAAAAATCTGCATCAACTGCAGGAAAAGTTGTTGAAAAACACAGTCTACCTGATCATAAACAGTTGTTCCACTGCCTAAAATGTGAGATGTAAGAAGGATGCTATCACTTAACTATAGCCAAATGTTCTACCCCTCTCCTCTCAATTTGATTAAGGTGGTGGCAGCAGCTCTACAGAGAAATAGGTGGACTAATGAGACATTTAGGAGGTAGAATTTGACAGGCCTCTGCCCCACTCCAGATGAATACAGGAATGTTATTACTTTTAAAATTCAGAAAAGAAAGGATAAACTTGTGGCTCTGGCCCATATCATGTATGTCTACTTAAGTTTCATCCTTCTAAGCAAAAGGAAAGACCAGTATCTGTTAAGGAGGAAGGTATTGTGAGGAGGAAATATGGAACATCCTATGGGGATATATTTTGCCTAATAGTATTCTAAATGGTTCATACACAGTCTTATTTAATTGACAGGTAGTGTCATATACGTGGTATGAGAAGAGATTTTTCACCAGAACATATGAGTAACAACACTGTAGTAACAGGATGCTTTTGTCAAGGAGTCATTTATTGTAGTAAGAAATGAACTGAGCTCAGTCTTTGGTTTCTACCTGTGGTCCTGTGGAATGACAGATTAAGGAAGAGTTTGTACCAAACATTACTTAAATGGAGTTGAGAACCACCTGGAAATACTCTGCTCGAGGCAGAAGAGCTACTGCAGCAGACTCTGAATGTGGAACCAGGAAATCAAGGAAGTGACTGAAAGAGCACTGAATTACAGTCACAGCAAGACGGGCCTAGGTTTGGAATTCATGTGTGGAATAGTCTCAAAAGAATATTTAAGAAACTGGAAGATGGTTTAGAAGGGTTTGATCTGTTGCTATGAAGGAGAGAAAGAAAACAAGTCTTTGAAATGTGGCTGCCAGGTACTTAAGAAAAGGCTCCAGTGTGAATGAATCTCCAATTTCACGGAATAAAAGTATTTACAATACAGCAAAGGTTTACAAAGGCCGAAGTACTTGAAGAATAAAGAGGTCATGCCAAAAATGAAGACATATATTTTGGTCAAGAAGAATGTCAAATATTTGTTTTCACAACTACACAAGAGATTTTGTATTTTACTCAACTAAGCTCTTTGGGTCACATATTTAAGTGACATTTTCGTTCCTGCAGAATTATCACAACAAAAACTATAAAAAAAAAAACCTAGACATTTTTGACAAAACAAATTCCAACTTCATAAATACTTAAACAAATCAAACAAAATGCTGTTACAAACTCCAAAGATTAGGCTAATCGTAATTCTTTGAGCCCAATAACTTCCCATTAGTTCCATAACCTAAGTTTAGAAGGCAGAAATAGAGTAATATTTTGGTTTCCTCATCAAATTATTTATCTAAATTGCACCAAGAAGCAATAATCAAGTAAACATTGTTTCCTATATAACCATTTTTCCATAAACTAAAAAACATTTTAAAAATTTAACAGAAATATAAAACAAACTTTACACCAGACAGAAAGATAAAAGCATTTCCTGATATCTATGCTTATAATCAAGAAAATTTAGCTATGAATAAATTCTCTACTCAGTTTTGGGGTATGTCAAACACTCAATTTCATGTGAAAAGTGGCACACGATGATACTTCTAAAGTTAGAGAAGTCCTTGCCTGAGAAGTTAAAACAATTTCTGTCTACGTGGTTAAGAATGGCAGAGTTTGGGGCTTCCGGGAAGATGGCGAAAGAGTAAGACGCGGAGATCACCTTCCTCCCCACAGATACACCAGAAATACATCTACACGTGGAACAACTCCTACAGAACACCTACTGAACGCTGGCAGAAGCCCTCAGACCTCCCCAAAGCAAGAAACTCCCCACGTACCTGGGTAGGGCAAAAAAATAAAGAGACAAAAGGATAGGGACGGGACCTACACCAGTGGGAGGGAGCTGTGAAGGAGGAAAGGTTTTCTCACACTAGGAAGGCCCTTCGCGGGCAGAGACTGCGGGTGGCGGAGGGGGGAGCTTCGAAGCCGCGGAGGAGAGCACAGCAACAGGGTGTGGAGGGCAAAGCGGAGAGATTCCCGCACAGAGGATCAGGGCCGACCGGCACTCACCTGCCCGAGAGGCTTGTCTGCTCACCTGCCGGGGCGGGCGGGGCTGGGAGTTGAGGCTTGGGCTTCAGTCGGAGCACCGACTGGCGTTGGCGGCGTGAACACAGCCTGCAGGGGGTTAGTATGCCACGGCTAGCCGGAAGGGAGTCCGGGAAAGAGTCTGGAGCTGCCGAAGAGGCAAGAGACTTTTTCTTCCCTCTTTGTTTCCTGGTGCGGGAGGAGAGGGGATTAAGAGCGCTGCTTAAAGGAGCTCCAGAGACGGGCGCGAGCCGCAGCTAAAAGCGCGGACCCCAGAGACGGGCATGAGACGCTAAAGGCTCCTGCTGCCGCCAACAAGAAGCCTGTGTGCGAGCACAGGTCACTATCCACACCCCGCTTCCGGGGAGCCTGTGCAGCCCGCCACTGCCACGGCCCCGGGATCCAGGGACAATGGTCCCGGGATCCAGGGACAACTCCCCCGGGAGAACGCACGGCGCGCTTCAGGCTGGTGCAACGTCACGCCGGCGGCTGCCGCCACAGGCTCGCCCCACACTCCGTGCCCCTCCCTCTCCCCGGCCTGAGTGAGCCAGAGCTCCCGAATCAGCGGCTCCTTTAACCCCGTCCTGTCTGAGCGAAGAACAGACGCCCTCCAGCGACCTACATGCAGAGGCGGGGCCAAATCCAAAGCTGAGCCCCTGGGAGCTGTGAGAACAAAGAAGAGACAGGCAAATCTCTCCCAGCAGCCTCAGGAGCAGCGGATTAAAGCTCCACAATCAACTTGATGTACCCTGCATCTGTGGAATACATGAATACACAACGAATTATCCCAAATTGAGGAGGTGGACGTTGAGAGCAAGATTTATGATTTTTTCCCCGTTTCCTCTTTTTGTGAGTGTGTATATGTATGCTTCTGTGTGAGATTTTGTCTGTATAGCTTTTCTTCCACCATTTGTCCTAGGGGTCTATCCGTCCGTTTTTTTTTCTCTTAATAATTATTTTTTATTTTAGTAACTTTATTATATTTTATCTTAATTTTATTTTATTTTCTTTCTTTTTTTCCTTCCTTCCCTCCTTCCTTCCTTCCTTCCTCCCTCCCTCCCTCCCTTCCTCCCTCCTTTCTTTCTTTCTTTCTTTCTTTCTACTTTTACTAATTCTTTCTTTCTACTTTTTCTCCCTTTTATTCTGAGCTGTGTGGATGAAAGGCTCTTGGTGTTGCAGCCAGGAGTCAGTGCTGTGCCTCTGAGGTGGGAGAGCCAACTTCAGGACACTGGTCCACAAGAGACCTCCCAGCTCCACATAATATCAAATGGCGAAAATCTCCCATAGATCTCCATCTTAACACCAGCACCCAGCTTCACTCAACGACCAGCAAGCTACAGTGCTGGACATCCTATGCTAAATAACTAGCAAGACAGGAACCCAACCCCACCCATTATCAGAGAGGCTGCCTAAAATCATAATAAGTCCACAGACACCCCAAAACACACCTCCAGACGTGGACCTGCCCACCAAAAAGACAAGATCCAGCCTTATCCACAAGAACACAGGCACTAGTCCCCTCCACCAGGAAGCCTACACAACCCACGGAACCAACTTTAGCCACTGGGGACAGACACCAAAAACAACGGGAACTACGAACCTGCAGCCTGCAAAAAGGAGACCCCAAACACAGTAAGATAAACAAAATGAGAAGACAAAGAAACACAGCAGATGAAGGAGCAAGGTAAAAACCCACCAGACCAAACAAATGTAGAGGAAATAGGCAGTCTACCTGAAGAAGAATTCAGAATAATGATAGTAAAGATGATCCAAAATCTTGGAAATAGAATAGAAAAAATGCAAGAAACATTTAACAAGGACCTAGAAGAACTAAAGATGAAACAAACAATGATGAACAACACAATAAATGAAATTAAAAATACTCTAGATGGGATCAATAGCAGAATAACTGAGGCAGGAGGACGGATAAGTGACCTGGAAGATAAAATAGTGGAAATAACTACTGCAGAGCAGAATAAAGAAAAAAGAATGAAAAGAATTGAGGACAGTCTCAGAGACCTCTGGGACAACATTAAACGCACCAACATTCGAATTATAGGGGTCCCAGAAGAAGACGAGAAAAAGAAAGGGACTGAGAAAATATTTGAAGAGATTATAGTTGAAAACTTCCCTAATATGGGAAAGGATATAGTTAATCAAGTCCAGGAAGCACAGAGAGTCCCATACAGGATAAATCCAAGGAGAAATATGCCAAGACACATATTAATCAAACTGTCAAAAATTAAATACAAAGAAAATATATTAAAAGCAGCAAGGGAAAAACAACAAATAACACACAAGGGAATCCCCATAAGGTTAACAGCTGATCTTTCAGCAGAAACTCTGCAAGCCAGAAGGGAGTGGCAGGACATATTTAAAGTGATGAAGGAGAAAAACCTGCAACCAAGATGACTCTACCCAGCAAGGATCTCATTCAGATTTGATGGAGAAATTAAAACCTTTACAGACAAGCAAAAGCTGAGAGAGTTCAGCACCACCAAACCAGCTTTACAACAACTGCTAAAGGAACTTCTCTAGACTAGAAACACAAGAGAAGGAAAAGACCTACAATAACGAACCCAAAACAATTAAGAAAATGGAAATAGGAACATACATATCGATAATTACCTTAAATGTAAATGGACTAAATGCTCCCACCAAAAGACACAGATTGGCTGAATGGATACAAAAACGAGACCCATATATATGCTGTCTACAAGAGACCCACTTCAGACCTAGAGACAGATACAGACTGAAAGTAAGGGGATGGAAAAAGATATTTCATGCAAATGGAAACCAAAAGAAAGCTGGAGTAGCAATTCTGATATCAGACAAAACAGACTTTAAAATAAAGACTATTACAAGAGACAAAGAAGGACACTACATAATGATCAAGGGATCGATCCAAGAAGAAGATATAACAATTGTAAATATTTATGCACCCAACATAGGAGCACCTCAATACATAAGGCAAATACTAACAGCCATAAAAGGGGAAATCAACAGTAACACATTCCTAGTAGGGGACTTTAACACCCCACTTTCACCAATGGACAGATCATCCAAAATGAAAATAAATAAGGAAACAGAAGCTTTAAATGATACATTAAACAAGATGGACTTAACTGATATTTATAGGACATTCCATCCAAAAACAACAGAATAAACTTTCTTCTGAAGTGCTCATGGAACATTCTCCAGGATAGATCATATCTTGGGTCACAAATCAAGCCTTGGTAAATTTAAGAAAACTG
This sequence comes from Stenella coeruleoalba, assembly GCF_951394435.1. Taxonomy (NCBI): domain Eukaryota; kingdom Metazoa; phylum Chordata; class Mammalia; order Artiodactyla; family Delphinidae; genus Stenella; species Stenella coeruleoalba. Next base: position 177,484,217 of record NC_137169.1, read on the forward strand.
AAATTGTTTCAAGTATCTTTTCTGACCACAACACTATGAGACTAGATATCAATTACAGGAAAAGATCTGTAAAAAATACAAACACATGGAGGCTAAACAATACACTACTTAATAAAGAAGTGATCACGAAGAAATCAAAGAGGAAATTAAAAAATACCTAGAAACAAATGACAATGGAGACACGACGACCCAAAACCTATGGGATGCAGCAAAAGCAGTTCTAAGAGGGAAGTTTATAGCAATACAATCCTATCTTAAGAAACAGGAAACATCTCGAATAAACAACCTAACCTTGCACCTAAAGCAATTAGAGAAAGAAGAACAAAAAACCCCCAAAGTTACCAGAAGGAAAGAAATCATAAAAAACAGATCAAAAATAAATGAAAAAGAAATGAAGGAAATGATAGCAAAGATCAATAAAACTAAAAGCTGGTTCTTTGAGAAGATAAACAAAATTGATACACCATTAGCCAGACTCATCAAGAAAAAAAGGGAGAAGACTTAAATCAATAGAATTAGAAATGAAAAAGGAGAAGTAACAACTGACACTGCAGAAATACAAAAGATCATAAGGGATTACTACAAGCAACTCTATGCCAATAAAATGGACAACCTGGAAGAAATGGACAAATTCTTAGAAATGCACAACCTGCCAAGACTGAATCAGGAAGTAATAGAAAATATGAACAGACCAATCACAAGCACTGAAATTGAAACGGTGATTAAAAATCTTCCAAAAAACAAAAGCCCAGGACCAGATGGCTTCACAGGCAATTTCTAACAAACATTTAGAGAAGAGCTAACACCTGTCCTTCTCAAACTCTTCCAAAATACAGCAGAGGGAGGAACACTCCAAAACTCATTCTACGAGGCCACCATCACCCTGATACCAAAACCAGACAAGGATGTCACAAAGAAAGAAAACTACAGGCTGATATCACTGATGAACATAGATGCAAAAATCCTCAACAAAATATTAGCAAACAGACTCCAACGGCACATTAAACGGATCATACACCATGATCAAGTGGGGTTTATTCCAGGAATGCAAGGATTCGTCAATATACGCAAATCAATCAACGTGATACACCATATTAACAAACTGAAGGAGAAAAACCATATGATCATCTCAATAGATGCAGAGAAAGCTTTTGACGAAATTCAACACCCATTTATGATAAAAACCCTACAGAAAGTAGGCATAGAGGGAACTTTCCTCAACATAATAAAGGCCATATATGACAAACCCACAGCCAACATCGTTCTTAATGGTGAAAAACTGAAAGCATTTCCACTAAGATCAGGAACAAGACAAGGTTGCCCACTCTCACCAGTCTTATTCAACATAGTTCTAGAAGTTTTAGCCACAGCAATCAGAGAAGAAAAGGAAATAAAAGGAATCCAAATCAGAAAAGGAGAAGTAAAGCTGTCACTCTTTGCAGATGACATGATACTATACATAGAGAATCCGAAAGATGCTACCAGAAAACTACTAGAGCTAATCAATGAAATTGGTAAAGTAGCAGGATACAAAATTAATGCACAGAAATCTCTGGCATTCCTATACACTAATGATGAAAAATCTGAAAGTGAAATCAAGAAAACACTCCCATTTACTACTGCAACAAAAAGAATAAAATATCTAGGAATAAACCTACCTAAGGAGACAAAAGACCTGTATGCAGAAAATTATAAGACACTGATGAAAGAAATTAAAGATGATACAAACAGATGGAAAGATATACCATGTTCTTGGATTGGAAGAATCAACATTGTGAAAATGACTCTACTACCCAAAGCAATCTACAGATTCAATGCAATCCCTATCAAACCACCACTGGCATTTTTCACAGAACTAGAACAAAAAATTTCACAATTTGTACGGAAACACAAAAGACCCTGAATAGCCAAAGCAATCTTGAGAACAATAAACGGAGCTGGAGGAATCAGGCTCCCTGACTTCAGACTATACTACAAAGCTACAGTAATCAAGACAGTATGGTACTGGCACAAAAACAGAAAGATAGATCAATGGAACAGGATAGAAAGCCCAGAGATAAACCCACGCCCATATGGTCACCTTATCTTTGATAAAGGAGGCAGGAATGTACAGTGGAGAAAGGACAGCCTCTTCAATAAGTGGTACTGGGAAAACTGGACCAGTACATGCAAAAGTATGAGATTAGATCACTCCCTAACACCATACACAAAAATAAGCTCAAAATGATTAAAGACCTAAATGTAAGGCCAGAAACTATCAAATTCTTAGAGGAAAACATAGGCAGAACACTCTATGACATAAATCACAGCAAGATCCTTTTTGACCCACCTCCTAGAGAAATGGAAATAAAAACAAAAATAAACAAATGGGACCTAATGAAACTTCAAAGCTTTTGCACAGCAAAGGAAACCATAAACAAGACCAAAAGACAACCCTCAGAATGGGAGAAAATACTTGCAAATGAAGCGACTGACAAAGGATTAATCTCCAAAATTTATAAGCAGCTCATGCAGCTCAATAACCAAAAAACAAACAACCCAATCCCAAAATGGGCAGAAGACCTAAATAGACATTTCTGCAAAGAAGATATACAGACTGCCAACAAACACATGAAAGAATGCTCAACATCATTAATCATTAGAGAAATGCAAATCAAAACTACAATGAGATATCATCTCACACCAGTCAGAATGGCCATCATCAAAATATCTAGAAACAATAAATGCTGGAGAGGGTGTGGAGAAAAGGGAACCCTCTTGCACTGCTGGTGGGAATGTGAATTGATACAGCCACTATGGAGAACAGTATGGAGGTTCCTTAAAAAACTACAAATAGAACTACCATATGACCCAGCAATCCCACTACTGGGCATATACCCTGAGAAAACCATAATTCAAAAAGAGTCATGTACCAAAATGTTCATTGCAGCTCTATTTACAACAGCCGGGAGATGGAAACAACCTAAGTGTCCATCATCAGATGAATGGATAAAGAAGATGTGGCACATATATACAATGGAATATTACTCAGCCATAAAAAGAAACGAAATTGAGCTATTTGTAATGAGGTGGATAGACCTAGAGTCTGTCATACAGAGTGAAGTAAGTCAGAAAAAGAAAGACAAATACCATATGCTAACACATATATATGGAATTTAAGGGAAAAAAATGTCATGAAGAACCTAGGGGTAAGATAGGAATAAAGACACAGACGTTCTAGAGAATGGACTTGAGGATATGGGGAGGGGGAAGGGTAAGCTGTGACAAAGCGCGAGAGAGTGGCGTGGACATATATACACTACCAAACGTAAGGTAGATAGCTAGTGGGAAGCAGCCGCATAGCACAGGGAGATCAGCTCGGTGCTCTGTGACCGCCTGGAGGGGTGGGATAGGGAGGGTGGGAGGGAGGGAGACTCAAGAGGGAAGAGATATGGGAACATATGTATATGTATAACTGATTCACTTTGTTATAAAGCAGAAACTAACACACCATTGTAAAGCAATTATACTCCAATAAAGATGTAAAAAAAAATAAAAATAAAAAGCAGGAAGGAATCGCAAACAGGAAAACTAGAGATGAAACTAGGTGATGCTCACTGCATACAGTATCCTAAGTGGTTAATAAAATAATAAACGATGGAAGCATGACTGCTTCCCATCTACCACGACCCCTCCCTTAGCTGGGAATTGGGCATCTATGCCAGGCTATAAATAGTCTCCTGTTCTGGAACCTTCCCCGCAGCCCAAGCTCGCACCAGTTGCCAGTACGTGCCATCCAGTGGCTCTGCAGGAACACTCATTCTCTGAGGCAGGAGGACCTCAAACACTGGCCCCTTTCTGAAGTCCTAGGAGGGGAGAGAACTGGGTACCTCTGAAAAGGCATCAGGTAGTGGCAGAGCACTCCCCATGGATCCGAGGCAGGAGGAGTGTGCACTGGGTGAGACCCTAGGAGAATACACATCTTGGACACTCAGTCTATCTGTAGGTGCAGGGAGGATGGAGCTGCCAGGTGTATGCATGTCACACTGCCACTTTTAAGACCTCGGTTTGGGCTGTTACATCCCCAGGAGCTACTCCTGCTTTGAAACCTTAAACCCCTAATGGCCCTTCTCTTGAGTACAATCTGTCCTTTATCTCCCTCTCCCCATCATTCTACCTGTACCTGTTCTTCAGCCTCAAATAGACCTGGTAACAGTCATAATCGTCATCACCACCATCATCATTGCCATCCTCAAGGCTACCACATACTGAGTGCTTACAATTCACCCAGCACTTCGAGAAATACTGTATGTGGATTGATTCCATTAATCCTCCCAACAACACTAAACCAATAATAATAGAGTTTTTAATCCCTTGTTCCCTCACTTAAAATATATATTTATTTATTTGGCTGTGCCGGGTCTTAGTTGCAGCATGCGGGATCTTTAGTTGTGGCATGTGGGACCTAGTTCTCTGACTGGGGATCGAGCCCCGGGCCCCCTGCACTGGGAGCACAGAGTCTTAGCCACTGGACCGCCAGGGAAGTCCCCCCTCATTTTCTTCCAGGCTCTTTCTGGATTCTTTTCCTTTCCTAACCAACTGTACTGCACAAGCCAAAGAGTTCTGAGTGCCTGCTACCCCCAGAGCCCTCCTCTGAGGAAAGTGGTTACAATGGTGGGGGGCGGTTCTTGTTCTGTCTTGTGTCATATCACTGGACTATGCTTCTGGTGCCAGTGGTTTAGTCTGAGGGTGGGACCCAAGCCCAAAGTGGCTATGGATAGGCTGGACATCAGAATGACCAACCACCCATGATATGGGTCTGTGAGAGTCTGTCTAACAGAGATGCTCCATATTGGATAATGACAACGTCACCCAATCAGATTTCCTCTGGAGGGATGAATGTGAGACGCACACTGGGACAATGAAAGGCAGCCTCCACAGAGATGACAAGATGACAGATGATAACCATGGTAACTATATGCACCTGGATTTGTGTTTACTAAGTGCCAGGTGCCCGGCTGAACGCTTCTCAAATTTTAGATTATCTTTCAGCAGTCTTACAACATAGATACTATTAGCACCTCCACTTTACAGATAAGAAGACAGAGGCTTAAGCAAGTTAATCCATTTGCCATTGGTTACACAGCCATGGTAGGGAGGAGATCCAAACCCAGGCAGCGGGACTGAAGATATTAGTCTATTTCTTTAAATAATAAACATTTTTAAGTTTTAAAAAGATTAACAGGGCTTCCCTGGTGGCGCAGTGGTTGAGAGTCCGCCTGCCGATGCAGGGGACACGGGTTCGTGCCCCGGTCCGGGAAGATCCCACATGCCGCGGAGCGGCTGGGCCCGAGAGCCATGGCTGCTGAGCCTGCGCGTCCGGAGCCTGTGCTCCGCTGCGGGAGAGGCCCGCTGCCGGAAAAAAAAAAAAAAAATTAACACTTGGTTGCCAGGGGAAGCGGGTGGGGGAAGGAGGGATGAATAGGCAGAGCACAGAGGGTTTTAGGGCAGTGAAGCTACTCTGTATGATACTATAATGGCGGATACATGTCATTATACATTTAACCAAACCCATAGGATATACAAAGCCAAGGATGAGCCCTAATGTAAACTGTGGACTTTGGGTGGTAATGATGTGTCAGTGTTGGTTCATCGACTGTAACAAATGCACCACTGTGATGGGGGATGTGGATAATGGGGAGGCTGTGCATGTGTTGGGGCAGGGGGCATATGGGAAATCTCTGTATCTTCTGCTCAGTGTTGCTGTGCATCTAAAACTGTTCTAAAAAATAAAGTCTATTTTAAAAAGAAAAAAAAAAAAAGAATGGCAGAGTTTAAAGTATTCTGGTTCCAAAAGGCTAATGACAACAAGAACTTACTAGGCCAACTGGTGACTGACTAAATGAGACAAATGACACCTGTTAGGAACAGGGCTGCGTTCAAAGCACACGGACAAATTTAGCTGACAGGCGCCTTGGTTGGCATCTTGGAAAACGTCAAGATCTGAACGAGCCATCAGAAATGAAATCTTTTAAATGTCTTAGTGATGGCTCCTGCAAAACTATGAATAATGTGGCACTGTATACATAAGTAAAATGAATTTAATTCTGAAAAGATACCAACAGTTTGTTAGAAAGGCCTTGCTACCTAGTATAAATGTTAATAGGAAGCCTCAGAAGGACTGCTCTGTAATATTTTAGTTTCTCAACCCTGAAGATGCCCCCCACCCTGATTCAGATTCTTCAGCTGTATAACTGGCCCACTGTTATTTAATCTATCCACATTCAAAAATATGAGATCTTTGTAAATCAATCCCTCTCCCCACCAACACCAGGGGCTGCTCAGCTATCTATCAGAACCACCATTCTTTTGGACTTATGCCCAAACTGTGTCTTCTGGCATCAAATCATTTACATGACACAAGATGATGTTGCAATATTTTTCCTGTGGAAAGGGCCCTGAGGAGCTAGGAGTCAGCAGAAATGGGAATTTAAGCTGTGTGACCATAGGCAAGTCAGTCCTTCCAGGTTTCAAATTTCCTCATCTGAGGTCCCTGCTACACCAAAATTCTACAATTCTAAGTCTTTAGGTTAGACATAGTCTGACTGCAGGCAGAAGTCTCTAGTTATCCCCATACCTTGAAATGGACAACTGGCATCTCAAATGTGTGAGAGAGAGAGGGGAAAGGCATGGCTCACTCAGCTGGAATGGCCCTCTTTTGATATCCCATGGTGTGTTTTTGGATGGGAAAGGGGTACTGGCACAAGCCACTGGAGTTAAAACCTGAGTGGCTGATAGTAAAGCCGCTCTCTATTCTACCCCTAAGGAGTTTACAACCAGGATTCTCCTGTGTGTTCTCACCCCCATTCCCTCAACACACACCTCAGGCCCCCACTTCCCAGTCAACATTTCTTGGGGACCATCACTACTTCTAATAGATCCTTAACACCAAAAATATGGGCGGGGGGAGGGCCTGTTCTAAGTATAGTAGATATCAACCCATCTTTTGTCAATAAAATATAATTAACCCTTAACCACGAGCATCTCCCGATCTTTTGAACATTTCTTATTGCTATCCCTGCCCATATACAGAAACCTATTTATTCATTTTCAAATGATCTATTAAATTTGTTTGATGCTTTGAGCTATTTCAGTTAACTACCAAACAAAGCACACCTTCTGGGAGAAGGTAGGGAAACATATTGGCAGATTGGCTGTCCTAGTCAAAGTCAAGTAGTCAACATGTACGAGCCTCCAAAGGTTCATTCTTTACTCTGCTAATTCAAATAGGATCTTAACTATTCATTACTAAACAGCGTTCTGTCAAAGTGTGTTGACACTCATTAGTCTGACATGGGTCTGTCTAAATGATTCTCTGTGTGGCGATTTGCAAATGGATAGGATTCTGAAAGAGCCTTATTAGCGCAGTGATTCCATTATTCCCATCTAACTGGCAAAGTGTGAAATTAGTTGCTGTCAGGTTACCCGGTGTTGGTAGAGTTCCTGCTGGTGGTTTTGTGCCATTATAGAGAGGGTTACAGTTTGACCTACTAAATATGTAAATACTGCTTCTACCAGATTCACCCTGCCGGAAACCCAATAATTGTCCATCTTGAGAAGTGATGAATATAACTCAATATTCTGGGTTTTTTCTCTAAAGAGTGAATTCTAAGAAGCATCATCCAAAATGAATTTTCTTCTTTAGAAACAAATTGTGGATAATTATCTAAACTTGTATGAAAAACAGCTTTTCCAGTTCATATCACGGTTGAGTATCACATACGAAATTTAACTGTCATGTGATATTTAACTGTTCATTGATCCTCCATATAACTCTCCAACTGTCTTCTCCAATAAAGATGTCTGATGGAAAATCACAAAAACCCCAATGGGAAACCTGTTCTTTCCGGGTCAACTATCACTGACGTTTCCAGACTACAGTTTTTTGGTCAATTAGTATACCATCATTCTTATAGATATGTTGGAATTAAAGGTAAATCTGGATTTTAAAATTTTACTGCATTTAACATGTTTTCTCTAAAGTTTTTGAACCAAAACACTGAGTAGTTAGAGACTTTGGGTTAAACTTTGTTTCATGATCACTTCATTCTAAGAAAGAAGTTTCAACCAGTAATACTCTACATTGAAATGCACTCTGATATTTACTCTCATCTCACTCCCTTCCTCAGTGGACATTTTGCTGATTAAGTAACTGAGAAGGAAAGAGGAGACATTCCTTACTGTAGAAAGAGAGAAAGGAACTAGGGGCCAGTTCTGCCATTTAACACCCAAACAGGAGGCCTTAGAAGAGGGGCTAGAAGGGTGAGAACCTAGTCATAGGCAGCGTGCCAGTAATTCACACCTCTTTCTCTGATTTTACCACTAAGAAATGCTTCTGTGTTGGATTTTTTACATTTGGGTATAAGTCTGGTATTTTATCACAAAGAAATTTGTATCACTCACATTCTTTAATTTCACCTTTCAGTCTTTTCTCCTGATAGTTTATACTAGGAGCTAAACAGAATGTCACATAATAAATTGGACTTCAGAGAACATCGTGTTATATAAATGCTTAAACAATACCACTGTTTAACTATTGTTACATTAAGGCTCCAGGGAACTATGATGACTTACAGAGATGGCTCAGCTAAGTTTCAACAATCGGTCTCTATAATTTTGCTGTCAGTCTTCAAGAAATTGCCTACATTGAAAGATAGCTTAATTTTTTTTTTAATGTAAAAGGGTTCACATGACCAAAGCTTCATGGTGTGGATTTTCTTACTGATCCTAGTATTTCAAAGGAATAATGATGGTAAAGATTGGAGCCCTTGATTCTCTCTATGATATAGAAGTTTTCAAATGAGAAAAGGCAGCCTTAAAATTCAGACATCCTTTTTCTGGAAATAGGGATGTGAGAATTTTTGTCTTACCACATATGGATCACAAAACATTAGTTTTTCAGTTTACCTTTATCAGTCATGATATGTACAAGAAAAACATTTATACACTGTTATAAAACAGAAACTAACACACCATTGTAAAGCAATTATACCCCAATAAAGATGTTAAAAAAAAAAAAACATTTATAGAAACACAAAAACTCCTTTAAACTACTACATTGAACAAAGGTGAACAAAACCATACAGAAAAAGTAACATCCACAAAAATGAAAATTAACATTAAACATCAATACTTACACAACAAAGGGGACTGTTCGCATAACAAAGCTAACAGAGTCACACAGAAAGACAAAAGCATCAACTATCAAAATACTACTTTGTCTCAATACCTCCTTCTCTTTTGGCCTGGGAGGTCACCAGGCCCTAAGCATCTAGTTTATTTTTTCCTCCCTGCTCTCTCATGCTTCCATCCTTTTCACACTGGGGTACCAGTGCAGGAGTCTCCTGGATGTGGCCAGCCGCGCAGCAGCTCCTAAGGCAGCAGTGGCTGTGCTTCGAGGAATGTAGAGCTTCTGAGAAATCTGGTGCTCAGGAGACAAAATCAAAGACAGCTGGTCCATGGCTCCCTGACTCTTATCTTTGAACACTGTAATAGCATGGCTACTAGAAAAATCTTCATTCTCTAGGCTCTCTGGAGAGCTTTCCACTGAAAAAGAAAGAAAACACAGGTCTTTTCAAGAGGTTCTTACACTCTCCCATTCTAGATCTTTACTAACGTGTGTTACAACTATCTTCTGGTTAGGTGGTGCCAATTACCAATGGCAAATCAGAGAGAAAGAGACTCAGAAACCAGTCAAAAAATGGAAAGGAGATGAGGATGGGGGATCATGCACTGAGATAAAATAAATCTTGTCAGGATGAGGGCAAAGAAGAGAGGAAAAAATATCTACTTGTGAATAAGGAAGGGAAGATGTCTTTCTAGGACATCAAAAAAATAAATTGGGTATAATTCCAATTCCAGGGAAGAATTCTTAAGCTCCCTTACTTCCTCCTCTCAGCAGTGAGCAAAATGGTGTCCCACGGGCCTTCTCTATTGCGAAAGTGGTCCCAATTCCAAGTCTGCCAGCATAAAAACAAAACTGACCAAACTGACCATAAAAATGAAAATTAACATTAATTAACATTAACTGTGTTTGTTAAGAAATTCCAAAAGCCAATTATTAGCCACAAAAAGAATTCCTTGGGAATTAGTTTAACTAAGAAGAAATAATCTTTTCAATGGAATAAATTGCTGGGAACTCCATGCTGAGAGTTCTTAATAGCCACGGAAGTGGATACTAGCATCCTCACATGTGTACTCTAGACCAGGGCTACTGAAGGAGCTGGTCTATGAATTGTTTGAACCTGCCTGCAATGAGAGAAGGAGCTTTTGCCAACATATAAACCAACACACTGCTTCCTTCAAGAAAGTCCTCCTTTAGGAAAAAAAAAAAATCTAGGGGAGCTAAACAATGTGCTGTTATGTTGTCCATCATCACAAATGCTTCACAGACTAGTACCGGTATGCTGACTACATTCTGAAAAGCACCGCTCTAGACCTTAAAATTACAGATTTCAAAAATTCAGAAAAATATCAGGTATAATCCAATATCTTATTTTGCATCTTTAGCATCTAGCGGCAGTAGCATGTGGTACACGTGCCATATAGTTATGATAAATTAAATTAAGGAGAATTTTACAGGATATTCTAAAAAGTAAAACTCTGACCGCAAGACTATAATTAATGCCCACTAGAGTGGAAAAGAGACAGTGAGTTCTAGTGAAGTAATGGGGCTTTACAGGAAGTCGTTGGTGAGCTCAGATTTTAAAAGGTATAAAAACATGAAAGCAGGGACACACGATGAAAGAATTTAAAAGAGTAGCAAAACTTCTGCTTCCAGACACGATGCTAATTAAACAGGGATTGAAAAATAATCTCTCCTGCTTTAAACAACTGAAAAACTGGACAAAGTATATAAAACAACAGCTTTCAGACACTGAACAACAAGCTCAGAGGACAGTGCTGCCTGAGAGACGGGAAACAAAGTGAGCCCTACAAGTGCCTGAGCTCACTGTCAAAATAAAGCCCAGGCTGCAGTACAGGGAGGGAGAGTCCACATTGAGCCTGGAGGTCTCCCTGTGCTGAGAAGACAGAGTTTGGAATTCATGGAGGCCAGGTGTCCCGAATTCGTGGGGGAAAAGTACAAGTGAAGAGGCAGCTGCAGAGAGAGAAGAAGCCGGAGACCTGCAGAGGTCGCTTTGAGTCTTAGGCTAGGTAGCGATCTGGCTCACGTATGTGAGGGGACCACCAAGGCCAGGGAGAAAACCTACCTGAAAGGAGTAGGCAGAACAAACACTAGGCATTTTATACTGGGGCAAAATAGTTTGTGTTCCCACCAGCTACAGTGTAAAGACATCCTAACACATAGGACATCAAGTCCCATCAATACCCTCAGAAAGGTACTGCCTAGCAGGGCCAACAGACTTAAGGCTTTTCTAAATCAGCCTAATGAAACCTAAAATAAACACAGAAATAATCAAAGCAATTACAGGTAATTTAATTACATTCCTACCCCCCCCAATAAATTATACATAGACAACAGGGAGGGAGGGAAGGAAGGAAGAAGGAAGGGAGGGAGGGAGGGAGGAAGGAAGAAAAAGAGATTCAGCCAACAATATATAATTCAGCATCTCCCATCCAATAAAAAATTACCAGATACACAAACAAGCAGAAAAATGTGACTTGTAATTAGGAGAAAAACCAATCAGTAGAAGCCAATTCAGAAATGACAGATGACAGAATGCAGAAATGATACATATGCTAGAATCACAAGACAAGGGTATTACAATAGCTGTCATAAGAACACTCCAAGTATTCAAGAAGTGAATGATGAGTATGCTGAAGAGAAAGATGGAAGATAGAAAAAAGACCCAAACCAAACCCTAGAGATTATAAATTGAACTTCTGAGATGAAAAATATACTGGATGGGAAAAGAACATATTAAACACTGAACAAGAAAAGGTTATATGATGCTCATAGATCAGAAGACTCAATATTGTTAACATGTCACTTCTCCTCAACTTGATCTAGAGATTAAAAAAAAAAATCCCAATAAAACTTTTAGCAGGCTTTCAGTAGAAATTAAACTAATCCTAAAATTCATATGGAATATGACCTAGAATAGCCAAAACAATTTGAAAAACAAGAACAAATTTATATGATTTCAAGACTTATTATAAAGCCACAAAAATCAAGACAGTGGTATAAAGGCAGACGTAATAGTAATAGAACAGAATGAAAGTCCAGAAATAGACCCTCACATATACAACTTAACTGGCTTTTGGCAAAGACATCAAGGCAGTTTAATGGAGAAAGGACAGTCTTTTCAATAAATCATGCTGAAACAGCTGAATAATTATATGTAATCAAAATAAACATTGATCCTTATATCACACCATACACAAAAATTAACGAACTGGATCACAGACCTAATGCAGGACCTAAAACTATAGAACTTTTATAAGAAAATGTAAGAGAAAGTCTTAGTTACTTGAGTTAGGAAAGATTTCTAAATAGGACACAAAAAGTTCAAACTATAAAGGAAAAAAAAACAACAAATCTGATTTCATCAAAAGGAAAACTTTTGCTCTTCCAAGGATGCTGTTACGGAAATGAAAAGGCAAGCCACATACCTGAAATATTTGCAACAGATGAATCTGGCAAAGGTTTTGTATCCAGAATAAAGAATTTTTACAAATCAATAAAAAGATAATCCAACAAAAATGCACAAATACTTGAACAGGTAATTCACTAAAGAAAATATACAGATGGTACATAAACACATGAAAACATAGTCAACATCACTGGCAAATAGGGAAATGTAAATTAAAACCACAATAAGATACCACCACACACCCACTAGAATGGTAAAATTTTAAAAGACTGGCAATATAATATGTTGCCAAGAAGATGAAGCAATCAGAACTTACGTATATCGCTGGTGTGAATTACCAAATGGTTCAGCCACTTTGGAAAACATTTTAGCAGTTCTTAAAAAGTTAAACAGGGGCCTCCCTGGTGGTGCAGTGGTTAAGAATCCGCCTGCCAATGCAGGGGACACAGGTTCCATCCCTGGTCCGGGAAGATCCCACGTGCCGCAGAGTAAGTAAGCCCGTGCACCACAACTACTGAGCCTGAGCTCAAGAGCCCGTGAGCCACAACTACTGAGCCCGTGTGCCACAACTACTGAAGCCCGCACACTTACAGACCATGCTCCGCAACAAGAGAAGCCACTGCAATGAGAAGCCCGTGCACCGCAACGAAGAGTAGCTCCCACTCACTGCAACTAGAGAAAGCCCACGCACAGCAACAAAGACCCAACGCAGCCAAAAATAAATAAATAAATTTATTAAAAAAAAAAAAAAGTTAAACATGCAGTTAGCATATGACCCAGCAATTCCACTCCAAGGTACTTGCTGAATAGAAATGAAAAACATACGTCTACACAAAGAGCTGTATGTGAACACTCACAGCAGCTTTATTCATAATGGCCCAAATCTGGAAACAATCCAGACGTCTGTCATCTGGTGAAGAGATAAACAAATTGTGGTATTTCCATACAACTGGGTACTACTCAACAATGAATAGGAACTAACTTTAGACACCAGCAACAACATAAATGAATCTCTAAAAATCACGCTAAATGAAAGAAATCAGACATAAAAACTACATACTGTATGACTCCTTTTATATGAAATTCTAGAAAAGGAAAAGTAACATGCCAGAAGCCAGAAAGTAGGGGGAGGGAATGACTGCAAAGGGATATGAGGAAGCCTTTTAGACTGGCGGAAATATTCTATTATCATGACTGTGGTGCTTATTACAAGACTGTACACATTTGTCAGAACTCATAGCATTGTACACTTAAAAACTGGCAAGTTTTACTGTGCATAAACCTGACCCCGCCACCCCCCAAATTGCAGAAAAAAAAGAAGAGTGGCAAAGTGAAAGGGAACAATTGGAGGAGTTCAGACAAATGCTAACATCAGCAATTTTTCAAGTCATGTTCTGAAAAGATAAATGAAGGTTTTTAACAACATGGCAAACCATTGCATTTGTCAACTGTATGTCAACCTACCTGAACCAGAGTGTTTTTGTGAGGAATCGACCACTGCAGGAGTTGAGTTGAGCGCTGTGGACAGCTGAATTTGCTTTGGACAAGTCTCAATGCTGCTAGGCTCAAACTGGCCACCTTCTGCTGACTGCTGTGACTGGATAAGAGAGATGTAGAACTCCTCCAATTCGGGCAATGTGGGAGAATCTGAGGAACTCTTTAAGTTTGGTTGCTACAGAATGGGGAAAACGGGGCAAAAGCATGAAAAGTAACTGTTAGTTCAACAGTAAGAATTAAGTCTATTTTGTTTCCTTACTTATATACAAAAGAATATTTTCATATCATAATTAATAAATAAAACTCCCCACTTTTAAAAATCTAGATACTCTCTGGAAAACAAGTCCTTCTCTAACTTAGTGACCATTAATTCAAGAAGCATGTATTGAATGCATATTATGAGCAAACATGGTACTGAGGGCTGCCAAGGAAGAACGGCAGGAAATGAGAGAAATAACATTCACTGAGCACTCATTGTCAGGCACAATGTTAGGTTCTTGGCATGTGTTTCTTCAATGAAACATCAGAACGTTTTTCTAGGTTAGGTGTTGTTACATCTTCTTTATTACCGCTTCCTTTACTTAGCATAATGCTTTTTTACAAGAGGCTTACCAAGTTATCCAATGTCAACCAGTAAGCGACAAGGCAGAGATGAACTCAGGCTAGCCCATGTTCTCTCTGCTCCATCACACCGCCTCCCAGTAAATACGATCCCTGTCCCTAAGGAGCTCACAGTCCTCGGCTAGGGAAACAGTACACGTGCTGCAGGTGGCCATGAAGAAGGCATTAACTGCATTCTGCAGCATCAAAAACATGCTAGGAGAACACAAAGGACTTAAAGGAGGGCTCCTCAGAAGAAGTGACAAAATGGAGTACTAAGAATCAGGGTTTGAGAGGAAAAGATGAACTTCCCAAACAAAGCCTCGATTTGGGCTAAAGCGAATGAAGTGCCAAATTGTAATCAACAGATCCTATATCCTACCACAGAGCCGCTGCTGAAATAGCTACAGTTTACAGTGACTCAGAGAATTTGTCTTCTGTGATGCTAACTAACTGGCACTGACGATTAAGTGGGCCCCGTCAGGACCAGGCCGTAATGAACCGACCTAAGTGGCTTACAGCCTGGGATCTGCCCAGGGTAAACTGAAACAAAATTTATACAAACAGAAAATGTAGCTTTGTGTGTTCTTCAGGCTGTGGAGTAGACATTTAATATCAGCTGGCATTCCTTTTGCATTCCTTTTTTCTTCCATTACGAAACACCTTGTTCATTTTCAAACATGGATGGCATGGATGTGACTGATATATAATTATGTCATATACAAATGGCTGTGCCCCTTTATCTGGCAGCAAAAATGAAAACTCTAAAAGTCCACATAGCTATCCTGCCACACAATATGCTACTTCAGGAGAGCAAAGAGCTGGATTCAATTTTTTGCTTAATTTATGCAACTTCATGTATGTGCTTTAGCTACCCTTTAAGTTTATTCTCACTGAAAATGAGGTTCTTTCAATAAAACTTCAGTGATAATTAAGTAAATATTAATATGGCAAACTTTTAGAACTGGAAAGATCATTAATCCAAATCAGTCCTTGTAGATGGATAAACTAAGGCCCCAAAAGCCAACTTGTTCAAACTTGTGGTAAAGACTAAGCCACAGATGACAGAACTCCCAGACAGTGTTTTTTACACTAAGCCCTGCTGCCTATTTTCAGGAGTTTAACAAAATCAAAATCAGAAACAGTTTTTTTAAAAGCTGTATCTTTTTCTCTTTCCTGATAAATATGATTTTGAAGAAAGACAAATTGTTAAAACATATTTAAATGCATGCTGACAGCTTTTCACACTGGAAAAAAAGAACCTAGGTGAATGCCTCCTAAATGTGTATGCCAGTACTGAAAGCAAGTACCTGCGGGCAACTTAAGCACTTAATTGAAAAGTAAGAGTCTCTTCCTCTAAACAGTGGTTTAGGGTGCTGCTGCTCAAAATGTGATTCACCATCAAGCAGCTTCAGCATCACCTGGAAGCTTGTAAGACAGGGAGAACCTCAGTCCCCATACCAGATCTGCTCAGTCAGAATCTGCATTTTCACAAGATTCTCAGGTGATCTGTACGAACATTATAGTTTGAGAAGCATTGCTCTACCAGATTTATCCCTCTGTAGTTATCAACTACTGACTCCCTCGTAGTTGTCTGAAAATATACCTTTATGGAACTAGAGGTTAGTGGCAGATTTTCAAGAAACATGTTCATGATTTCTGAAACATTAACTTATGCAATCAAAAGCACAGCCCCAAACCACAACATACAACTTCATGCCCACTAGGATGGCTATAATTTTTTTTTTTTTTTTTTTTTTGCGGTATGTGGGCCTCTCACTGTTGTGGCCTCTCCCGTTGCAGAGCACAGGCTCCGGACACGCAGGCCCAGTGGCCATGGCCCACGGGCCCAGCCGCTCCGCGGCATGTGGGATCCTCCCGGACCGGGGCACGAACCTGTGTCCCCTGCATCGGCAGGCGGACTCTCAACCACTGCGCCACCAGGGAAGCCCCCTATAATTTTTAAAACTAGATAATAGCAAGTGTTGGCAAAGATGTGGACAAATTGCAACACTCTTATATTGCTGGTGGGAATGTAAAATGTTGCAACTGCTTGGAAAAGTCTGGCAATTCCTCAAAACACTAAACACAGAGTTAACATAGGACCCAGCCATTCAACTCTTAGGTATATACCTAAGAAAACTGAAAACGTATGTCCACATAAACACACATACACAAATGTCACAGCAGCACTATTCATAATAGCAGAAAAACAGAAACAACTCAAATGTCCATCAGCTGACACATGGATAAACAAAACGTGGCCTATCCATACAATGGATTATTCAGCCACAAAAAGAAGTAAAGTACTGATACATGATACAACATGATGAACCTTGAGAACATTACGCTAAGAAGCCAGACACAAAAGGCCACACACTGTATTGATTCCAATTATATGAAATGTCCTGAAGAATAAGTAAATCAACAGAGAAAGTAAGATGAGTGGTTGCCTGGGGGGAAGAGGGTTGGGGAGTTTGGGTGGGGGTGACAGCTGAAGAATGCGTTTCTTTCTGAGATAATGAAAATGTTCTGAAATTCTTATGGTGATGATGGAGGCACAATATGCTAGTAAACTAGTGAATATACTAAAAGCCGTTGAATTGTACACTCTAAATGGGTGAACTGTATGGTATGTATATTATATCTCAATTAAGTTGAGGAGACAGAGGATGGAGTCTGAGCCCCACGAATGCGGAGGAACGTTGACAAACTCCTCAGGCTTTCAGCTGAGATCTCCAAAGAATCATGCTTTAGGAGTAAGAGCCACATTCAAGGACTAGGGACAAAAGTGAAATACAGCAGTCCTCACCAAACCTAAACCAAGCCTCAATATGTGTGAAGGTGACTGGCTGGAATCTGCCAGCCACTAGACAACTGAACCCTCTTTGGAGAGGAAGCTATCTCATCCAGAGCCTCTCTAAATTCTATAATGTTCAACATTCAATTAAAAAGAACCATGAGGTATGCTCCGCCTGTCTTTCCCCTCCCCTGAATGCCCAAAACAGGATCAAATGACAAGATCAAATAGAGAAAAAAGACAGTAAGAACACACTCAAAGGTAATTCAGATATTGAAATTATCTGCAAAAAACTTTAAAATAACTATGATTATTAACATGTTCAAGAAAATGGAAGTTACAGACAAAATTGAGGAAAATATGGAGAATTTAAACGGAGAACTGGAATCTATAAAATAAAGAATCAAATGGACATTCTAGAACTGGAAAATAATATGTTTGAAATTAAGAGCTCAACGTGTGGGTTTAACAGCAGACTGGATCCTGTAGAAGACAGGACTAGTGCACTGGAATAATCAATATAAAACCTCCAAACAGAGGCATTGCAAAAGAAAAAAAGAGAGCGAACAAGAAAACAGAGCCCAAGTGGGACTCAGCCAAAAGTTCTAACATACGTAGAACTGAAATGCCAGCAGGAAAGGAGAGAGATAATGAGGCAGAAGCAGTGTTTGATTAGATGAATGGACCAGAATTTTCTAAAACTGATGAACAGTATCCATCTGCTGATTTAATAAGCTCAGTGATACATATGCAGAATAAATCCACAGGAAATCACATCTAGATAAATAATTATCAAAATGCTGAAAGCAAAAGACAGAAAAATCTTAAAAGAAGCCAGAGGGGGAAAAAAAAGACATACCTTCAAAGGAGCAATGGTAACTGACAACTGGCAATTCAACAGAAGCCAGAACATAAAGGAATGACATCTTCAAAGCATCGAAAGAAAACAGTGCCAACCTATTATTCAATACTCATGGAGAATATCCATCAGAAAGGAAGATTAAAGTCAGAAATATGGGAAATTAAACATCATACTCCCGAACAACCAACGGGTCAAAAAAGATCAAAGGTAATTAGAAAATATTCTGAGACAGACAAAAATGAAAACACACAGTATACCAAAATTTATGGGATGCAGCAAAGGAAGAATTAAGAGGGATGTTTCTAGCAATAAAACATTAAAAACACATTAAAAAAGGAAGGAAGATCTCAAACAACTCAATTTTACACCTTAAGGAACTAAGAAAAGAAGAACAAACTAAGACCAAAGTTAGCAGAAGGAAATAGTAAAAATTAGAGCAGAAATAAATGAAATAGAGAAAAGAAAAAAATCAATGAAACTAAGAGTTGTTTTATATATTGAAAATATAAACAAAACTGAGAAACCTTTAGCTAGACTAATGAAGAAAAAAAGACTCAAATGATATCAGGAAAGAAAAAACATTACAACTAATGCCACAGAATTGAAAAGGATTGTAAGAGACCATTACAAACAACTGTACACAAACAAACTGGATAACCTGAAAGAAATGGATAAATTCTTAGAAACATACAGTCTTGCAAGACTGAATTAGGAAGAAATAGAAAATCTGAACAGACAGATTACTAGTAATGAAATTGAATCAGTAATCAAAAACCTCCCAACAAAGAAAAACACAAGATAAGATGGCTTCACTGGTAAAATTCTACCAAACATTTGAAGAATAATTAATACCAATTCTTCTCAAAGTCTTCCAAAAAACCGAACACTCCCAAACTCATTTTACAATGCCAGCATTACCCAGATACCAAAGGGATAGTGGTTTTTTTCTGAAGGGGTGATGAAAATGTTCTAAAATGGATTATGCGGGTGGTTGCACAAGTCTGTGTATACTAAAAGTTATTTGAATTGCATACTTTAAGTGAATTACATGGTATGTGAGTTATAGTTCAATAAAGCTATTATATCTTAAAGAAAAACTACCTGAGAAACAAAATATAAAAGTTTATTTTATCCTAAAGCTAAATCTGTGCTTTAAGTAACCTACATTTCTGGAACAGACTGTTCTATGAAATGCAGCATACTTTTATCAATGATCCCATGCAAAGTAACCATATTCTGTAGAAAATATATCACTCAGAAGGTTCATCTTCCACAAATCTGCTTTTCAACAATTCTCCTAGACTTGAGTCCTTCATTTTCAATGTAATGCACAAAAGTACAGAGACCGTTAGCCAAATTTCACGATTCACACAAACAGTCCTGCTGTTTTCAGGATGGAGAAACACAAAACAAACGGATTTTGCTCCAGGGTTAGTGTTTTCTGCCAAAGCAACAAAAAGAAAAAAACTGGCCTAGATGATAGGACAGATACAGAACTTAAAATGTATGATTAAGTGAAAATACCTGTTTTCCCTATCCCTAATGTAGAGGCTTAATCAATCTTTTAATTCTAGTCTCAGCATTTTTTTCTGGAGAGATGAATAACTACAGTAAGTTAACTGAAATTTATTTTTAAATAAACATACATTTTTATGTATATGTATTGTACCAAATGCTAAGAGAGGGATCATTAACCAGAATTTTACTTTCTAAAAGTGAAAGTATTTCCTCATGAAAACTTGTAACAGTAACATTCGTTAGACATTTACATTTTGAATTCCGGTTGTGCCAGTATTTTTTTCTTGAGCACCCAGTCCTTCTGGTTTTTCAACTTCTACTTCCTTCCCACTCACAAGGCCTGAAGGCTGCCATGAATCATCCCATATAGCTTTGGGTGTAGAAAAACACCAATCCTATAGAGAAAAAAATTGCAACAATAAACTGAGACATAGTGCCATATGATCCAAATGGAGGATAACTTGGGCAAGGTAAAGGCAAAGAGGCAACGTATACTAAACAAGAAAAGATATTTATTAACTTTCTATATCAGTGTGAGTTTTCCCCCTTGCTTCACTGGTCCATGCTCAATACACTGAATTCCTCTGAATACACAGATCACATTAAAAAAACACAACTCTCTTTGTAGTATTTTCTTCAGTACTGTTTTCATGGTTAGATGATTTTCATGATCATCCAGTATTTAAATGGCACAAATAACAAGGGGCAACTTAAGTGTTGATAGTTCTTCTAAGAGCTGGAGGAAAATAAATTAAAATTCAAATATGTAGGGCCCAATATTAGTAAATATATTCACTGCAGAGATCCAGACATAATATTACAAGGCAATGCAATAAAAATTAAATTAGGGAAAACTGTTTATTTCTAGATCCTAAGGCTGTGACTGGGTGCCAATGGTAAAACAAAAATCATAATGATTGATAGAATAGGTAGCCACAATAAGTCCATGGTTTACTCTCCCCTGCTTCATCCTGCCCCCAACCCTAACACTACCATCTTTGGTGGGGGGGTGGGGGTGGGAATACATTCTTCTGAATTATTGTCTGATTAATCCCCATGAAATGCAGAATGCATAGCTTTTTTGAGGCTTGGACAACTACATTAATACTTCCTTTTGCAGTAGTGATTTGCTTTATGTTTTCCCAAGGATCTAACCTTCTGTGGCATTTCTTTACATGATGAATATGGTTTCTTTCCATCAAGCCTTGAGGTAGGTAAGTGGGAGGCAGCATCACTTCCTTCTCCCATTCCAGCCTGCAAAGGTATCCAGTTCTCATCCCATATATCATCATCTATGGTTACTGACTCCAGGCATGGCATTCCAGTGGGAATCTCATCCTAGAATGTATCACGTGACAAATAAAACTTTAATTTATGATTCCTGTATGTATTTTGAAATTTAGGTTTAAAATTTTTCCTAACTCCAGGTAAAGATGGAAGTTTGAGTACATAATGTATTACTCTCTCTCCTGACACATCACCAAAATAAAATAATTTAAGGTATAAACTTAGGGTCAAAGAAAAGGTAAAAGGAGAAAACATCACCTATGTTCTGGATACAGGAAATCAGACAACTGACAACTTATTATGCAGTCCTGAGAAAGTGGAATCCTGAGCTTGGAGCAGGAAAAACTGAGAGTCAACCCAAATGTATACCATAAATACTGCAAAAGTTCAGGAACTGCTCCTACAGAGTTTTTGGAATTGAGGGTGTAAAGTGGGAATGAAAACAAGAGCTCTCGTTAAAAGTCTGTGTAAGAAGCAGTTAGATCTCCAGGTACGCTCCCCTATTTAAAAAACCCAGGAAACTACACCTCTTCCTCCTGCTGGAAGACTAGAGGTCTTCTGGAGGGTAAAGCTGAGGACGGTGCAAATATATAATAAAAACAGTACAATTAAATGAAGGGTTGTTTTATACTGAATATAGAGCTCTGTCACTCTCTTTTTGATAGCAGGACAGAGATGAGAGTAAAGAAGGCACAAACTTGAAGATAGATCCAATCTGATTATCCAGTCTGAACAACTGAGAAAAAAACTGGGAAAACAAACAAACATACATACAAAAATAGAGTCTCAGGGAACTATGGGACGATACCAAAAGGTTTAACATTTGTGTCGTCAAAGTCCAAGAAGAAGAAGAGAAAGAATGCAGTGCAGAAAAGTTATTTGAAGAAATATGTCTGAAAACTTCCCAAATTTGGTTTGGGAAGACACAGACCTACAGATTCGAAAAGCTTAGCAAAACTCAAACAGGATAAACTCAAAGAAACTCGTGCCTACATAGATTACGATCAGCATGGTGAAAACTAAAGACAAACAAATATCCTGAATGAAGCCAAAGAAAAATTACACATTATTATAGTGGAACAACAATTTCAACACTGCACATCTTGTATCAGAAAACATGAAAGCTAGAAGGAAGTGAAATGGAATTTTTAAAGGGTTGAAAGAAAAGAACTGGCAACCTAGAATTCTACATCCAGCAAAAGCATCCTTTAAGAATGAAGATGAAATAAATACATTCTCAATGAAGAAAACAAAAATAATTTGTTTTCCACAGACTTGCCCTAAAAGAATCACTAAAAGGAGTTCTTTGAATAGAAAGGAGATGATACCAGAAGGAAACTTGGAATATCAGAAATAAAGGAAGAGCAACAGAAAAAGTAGATATCTGGGTAAATATAATAGACTATTCCCCTCTTGAATTTTTCAGAATGTTTGAAGATGGAAAGCAAAAAATATAACATTATAAATTCTCAATATACATAGTTATTATACATAGTAGAAAATAAAGAAGGTGGGAAGGGGTAAAGACCTATATGGTAGTAAGATACCTACATTCCACTTGAAGTGGTAAATATTGACTAAGTCCACTGTGAAAAGTCAAAGGTGTATATTGTAATTCCTAGAGTAATCAGTACAAAACCATACATATACAATGAAAATGTAATAAGTAAATTAAAATAGGCTACTAAAGAAGAATGCTAAATAATAAAAGAATACTACCAAAAAACAGTAATACTAAAAGAAGAAAGGAAGAGCAAAGGAATGAAAAGCTGGGGAAATGAATAGAAAAATAATAAAATGGTAGACCTAAAATCAAAACATATTAATAATTTTATTAAATGTAAATGAACTAAACATACTAATTAAAATTCAGATTGTTGTGCCTGGACCTAACCCTTTCCACCTGCAGGCTGGAATCAGCCCTGGGACACCCAGAACCATGCAGCCAGCTGTGCTGGAAACCAGCTCCACCACCAGCAGACTGGCACCGCAGAACCAGACGACCCAGAACCTGGCCCAAGCCACCACACAAGGCAGAGCCTGGCAACCAACCAGGCTGAGAGCCAGCCTTGACTACCAGTGCACCCACAGTAGTGGGCCCAGTCACAACAGAAGGGCCCATGTAGCCCACATGGGGGCATCCCTATAGAATATAGTTCTGGTGACCAAAGGGGAGTGTGCTGCTGGGCCCCACATGACGTCTCCTATATAAGGCCACTTTCCAAGAGCAGGATAGGGAACAAACTAACCCAATACTTAGATATAAACACAGAGAATTAGGCAAAATGAAAAAGAGGAATATGTTCCACATGAACGAATAAGACAAAACCCTAGGAAAGGAACTAAGTGAAGTGGATATAAGCAATTTACCTAATAAAGAGTTTAAGGTAATGATCATAAGTATGCTCAACAAATGCAGAAGAAGAATGGATGAACACAGTGAGAAGTTTAACAAAGAATTATAAAATATAAAGAAGACCCAAACAGAGCTGAAGAATACAATAACGGAAATAAAAACTACACTGGAATATCAACGGTAGATTATATGATACAGAGGAACATATCAGCAAACTGGAAGACAGAGTAGTGGAAATTACACAAACTGAACAGAAAAAATAATTTTTAAAAATGAGGATAGTTTAATAAGAGACCTCTGGGGCATCAAGCATGCTAACATTCACATTATACAGGGGTCCTAGAAAGAGAAGAAAGAGAGAGAAAGGGGCAGAGAACTTACCTGAAGATGTAAATAGCTGAAAACTTCCCTAATTTGGGAAAGGAAACAGATATCCAGGTCCAGTAATCACAAAGAGTCCCAAACAAGATGAACCTAGAGGTCCATATCAACACACATTATAATTAAAATGACAGAAATTAAAGATAAAGAGAGAACCTTAAAAGCAGAGAGAGAAAAGCAACTAGTTACATATAAGAGAACTCCCATAAGACTATCAGCTGACTTCTCAGCAGAAACTTTGCAGGCCAGAAGGGAGTGGCATGATATATGTCTACAACCAAGAATACTCTATCCAGTAAGGCTATAATTCAGATTTGAAGGAGAGATAACGAGTTTTAAAGACAAGCAAAAGCCAAAAGAGTTCAGCATCAGTTTTACAAGAAATGTTAAAGGGACTTCTCTAAGCAGAAAAGACCACAGCTAGACATATAAAAATTATAAAAGGAAAATCTCATTGGTAAAAGCAAAAAAACAGTAAAGGTAGTAGATCAACTACTTATAAAGCTAATAGGAAGGTTAAAAGATAAAAGTAGTAAAATAATCTATAACCACAATAAGTAGTTAAGAGGTACATAAAACAGAAAGATGTAAAATATGATGTCAAAAAACACTATATGTGAGGTAGGGGGAGGGAGTAAAACTGCAGGGTTGTTACAGTGTGTTTGAACTTGAGATCATCAACTTAAAATAACTATATATATATGCTTTTAAAACTTTACATATATGTGTGTGTGTATATATATATATACATATACACACACACATACAGAGAGAAAGAGAGGGATAGGGAGGGAGGAAAAGGGGGAGAGTTAGTTATATATAAACCTCATGGTAACCCCAAACCAAAACTCTATAATAGATATACACAAAGAGAAAGGAATCCAAACATAACACTAAAGGCAGTCATCAAATCACAAGAGAAATGAGCAAAAGAAGAAAGGAACAAAAAGAACTACCAGAACCGATCAACAAAATGCCAATAAGTATATATCTATCAATAACCACTTTAAATGTAAATGGACTAAATGCTCCAATCAAAAGACGCAGAGTGGCTGAATGGATTTTAAAAAAAAAAAAAGACCCATCTAAATGCTGCCTACAAGAGACTCACATCAGATCTAAAGACACACACAGACTGAAAGGGAGGGGATGGAAAAAAGATATTCCATGCAAATGGAAATGAAAAGAAAGCTAGGTTAGCAATACTTATATCAGACAAAATAGACTTAAAACAAAGACTGTAACAAGAGACAAAGAAGGATATTACATAATGATAAAGAGATTAATCTAACAAGAAGATGTTACAATTGTAAATATATACACACCCAACACTGGAGCACATAAATACATAAAGCAAATATTAATAAACATAATGGATTTTATTATAAATAATAATAGTAGGGGACTTTAACACTCCACTTACATCAATGGACAGATCATCCAGATAGAAAAATTAATAAGGAAACAATGGCCTTAGATGACACAGACCAATTGGACTTAATAGAGATATACAGAATATTCCATCCAAAAGCAGCAAAATCACATTCTTTGGATGTGCACATGGAACATTCTGCAGGATGGATCACATGCTAGGCCACAAAACAAGTCTCAATAAATTTAAGAAGACTGACATCATATTAAGCATTTTCTGACCACAATGGTATGAGACTATGGAAGTCAACTACAAGAAAAAGCTGCAAAAAAAACCACCAACACATGGAGGCTAAACAATATGCTACTAATCAAAAATGGGTCACTGAAGAAATCAAAGAGGAAATTTAAAAAATACCTGGAGAGAAATGAAAATGGGAACATAATGCTCTAAAAAATCTATGGGATGCAGCAAAAGCAGTTCTAAAAGGGAAGTTTATAACAATACAAACAAGGAAACAAGAAACATCTCAAATATACAATATAACCTTATATCTACAGGAACTAGAAAAAGAGAAACAAACAAAACCCAAAGTTAGTAGAAGGAAGGAAATAATAAAGATCAAAATATTGTAGAAATAAATGAAAGGGAGACTAAAACAACAATAGAAAAGATCAATGAAACTAAGAGCTGGTTCTTTGAAAAGATAAACAAAATTGATAAACCTTTAGCCAGACTCACCAAGAAAAAGAGTGGGCCCAAATAAACAGAATCAGAAATGAAAGAGGACTGCTTTGTGACTGCCTGGAGGGGTGGGATAGAGAGGGTGGGAGGGAGGGAGATGCAAGAGGGAAGAGATATGGGAACATATGTATAACTGATTCACTTTGTTATAAAGCAGAAATTAACACACCACTGTAAAGCAATTATACCCCAATAAAGATGTTTAAAAAAAAAAAAAGAAATGAAAGAGGAGAAGTTACAACTGATACCCCAGAAATACAATCATACAAGACTACTAAGAACAATTATTCACCAACAAATTGGACAACCAAGAAGAAATGGATAAATTCCTAGAAACATGCAATCTTCTAAGACTGAATCAGGAAGAAATAGAAAATCTCAACAGACCTATTACTAGTAATGAAATTGACTCGGTAATTAAAAAAAAACTCCCAACAAATAAAAGTCCAGGACCAGATGGCTTCACAGGTGAATTTTACCAAACATTTAAAGAAGAATTAAAACCTATCCTTCTCAAATTATTCCAAAAAATTGAAGAGGAAGGAATGCTTCTGAATTAATTCTATGAGGTCAGCATCACCCTGATACCAAAAACCGACAAAGACACCACAAAAAAAGAAAATTACAGGCCAGTATCACTGATGAAGCACTAAACTTGTAATTACTATACAACTCAACAATTGTGCTCCTGGACATTTATTCCAGAGAACTTATGTCCACACAAAAACCTGTGTACAGACATTCATAGCAGCTTCATCTGTAATAGCGAAAAACTAGAAATAGCCCAAATGTCCTTTAACAGGTCAATGATGAAACAAACTATGACACGTGCATGCCATGGAATACTACTCAACAATGAAAAGATCTAACTATTGATACATGCAATTACTTGAATTATACTGTGTGAAAATAGCCAATTTCAAAGGGTTACATACTATATGATTTTACATAGCATTTTTTTTTTTTGCAGTACACGGGCCTCCCACTGCTGTGGCCTCTCCCATTGCGGAGCACAGGCTCCAGACGCGCAGGCTCAGCGGCCATGGCTCACGGGCCCAGCTGCTCCACGGTATGTGGGATCCTCCCAGACCAGGGCACGAACCCACGTCCCCTGCATCAGCAGGCAGACGCTCAACTACTGCACCACCAGGGAAGCCCTTACATAGCATTTTTAAATGACAAAATTTTATAAATGGAGAACCAATTAGTGGGGAGAGGGGTGGTGGGAGGGAGTGGGTGGATGGAAAAAGGGGCAACACAGGGACCGTCGTGATGACAGAATTATCAGTATCTTGACTGTGCTGTTGCATACATGAACCTGCATGTGTTAATACTGTAGAGAACTAAGTATACATACACACACACACACACACACACACACAAATAAGTACAAGTAAAACTGGAGAAATCTGAACAAGATTGGTGGATTGCATCAATGTCAATATCCTGATTGTGACACTGTACTACAATTTTGTAAAATGTGACCACTGGGGGAAGTGGGTAAAGATTACATGAGATCTTTCTGTATTATTCCCTATAGCTGCACATGAATCTTTTAGTAACCACAATAAAAATGTCAATTAAAAAATAAAAAAAGAAATAAAACTAATTCAACATTATCTTTTCCAGAAAACAGAAAAGGAAGAAATGCCTCTAGACTCATTTTATGAGGCCAGCATTACCCTGGTACTAAAACCATACAAAGATAGTACAAGAAAACTACAGACCAATATCCTTCATGGAAATAGACATAACAATATTCAACAAAACATTAGCAAATGGAATCCATGGTGTATAAAAAGAATAATACACCATGACCAAATGGGGTTTATCCCAGGAAAGCCAGTTTAGTCCAATATTTAAAGATCAATTAATGTAATATACCATATTAATACAATAAAGGAGAAAACATGATATCAACATATGCAAAAAAATCATTTAACAAAATTCACATCCATGCATACATGATAAAACTTTTCATCAGGATAACAAAGACATCCTCTCTCACAACTCCTGTTCAACATCGTGTCTGAAATTCTAGCCAGTGCAATAATAAGGCAGGAAGGAAGATAAAGACACATAGATTGGAAAGGAAAAAATAAAGCTGTCCCAATTAGCAGACAACACTATTGTCTATGTAGAAAATCCCAAAGAAATCTACAAAACACCTCCTAGAACTAACAAATGAATTTAGCTAGTTCACACCATACAAGCTTAAAACACAAAAATCAATTTCTACATACTAACAATGAAAATATAGAAACTGGAATAAAAAGATATCATTTATAATTGCTCCCAAAGTAAATTAAATAATTAGGTAAGTATTACCTAAGTTAGCTTAATCTTTGTTAGCTTTAAATACCTAAAGATAACAAAACATGTTCTGTATATTAAAAACTATAACACCTTGATAAAAGAATAAAAGAAAACCTAAATAAATGTATATACTGTGCTCACAGATTAAAGATGTTAATTCTCCTCAAATTTACCTACAGATTTAATGCAATTCCAATAAAAATCCCAGATACAGATAAGTTGATTCTAAAATTTAAATGGAAAGGAAAAGGAACCATAATATTAAAAATAATTTTGAAAAAGAGTAAAGTAGGAGGAATCATACTACCTAATTTTAAGAGGTATGAATCTACAGTAATCAAGACAGTATGCTACTGGCAAAGGAACAGACAGATCAATGGAGCAAAATAAAGTCTAGGAATAGTCTCACACAAATATGGACATTTGATTTTTGGAAGGTCTACAAAGACAATTCAATGGACAAAGCATAGTCTTCTCAACAAATAGCACTAGAACAACTGGACATCCATATGCAATAAAATGAAACTTAACCTAAATCTCACACCTTATAGTAAAATTAAGTCAAGATGTCTTGACACTGAAAACACTGTACATAAAAGAAAAAACCTGATAAACTGAACTTTCTCAAAATTAAAAACCTTTCCTGTATGAAAGGCACCATTAAGAGAATGAAGCTACAAGTGGGAGAAAATATTTGAAAATCGCAAAACTGACAAAGGGCTATCCAGAACATATCCAGAACAAAAACCCAACAGTAAGAAAGAAAAGAAACAATAAAAAAATGGGCAAAAGACTTTAATAGGCATTTCACCAAGAAATACATGTGGATGGCAAATAAGCACCTGATAAGATGGTCAGCATCATAGTCATTAGGGAAATGCAGAGTAAAACCACACTGGGATACTACTACACACCTATGAGAATGGCTAAAAATAAAAATTACTGACAATATCAAGTGCTGATAAGATATGGAGCAACTGGAACTCACACACTGCTGGTGGGAATGCAAAATGGTATACCCAGTCTGGAAAACAGTTTGACCACATAAACCAGCAATCCTACTCCTGATTATGTTTATAAAAAACCTGTACACAAATATTTATAGAAGCTCTATTCATAATTACCAAAACCTGAAATAACCAAAATGTCCTTCAGTGCATGAATGGATATACAAACTGTGGTACATCCATACAATAAAATACTAGTCATCATCAAAAGAAACGAACTATTGACACATGCAACAATTTGGATGAAGGTACTATGCTGAATCAAAGAAACCCCTATTGGGAAGTTACATACCGTATAATTCCACTTATATGATAGTTCTGAAAAGGTAAAACTACAGTGACAGAAAACATAAATGGTTGCTAGGGCGTTAGGGATTTGGGGAGATGTAATTATAAAGGGGTAGCACCAGGGAGCTTCTTCAGATGATGGAAGCATTCTGCATCCTGATTGTGGGGGTGGTTACATAAATCTATACGTGTATTGATAGGACAGTACTCCAAATACAAAGTCAATTGTGTACTGTATGTTGATTTAAAGAGAAAGAAATATTAACACCAGAGAAAATAAAAGTTATGCAGGAAAGGAAAACTTGCCATAACATACTCTTGGCTGTAAATAGCATTTACAGAGTCATAGCAATAAAATATTGAATGGTGATCTAATGGAAAGTTTGATATAACTATATTAGTAAGATGATGGTGGGGGAACAGAAAGGATATTTTTGTGGTGGGGGAGAAGGGATGAAAGAGAACTAAACCCTCATCTCTAGTAGTAAGAAGGGCATACATACTTAAAACTGAAGAATCAGGAAATAACATAAGCATGCTATTTAATGAAAGAAATCGAGGTAAATTCCAAAAAAAGCAGCTAAAAGAGATGAAAATGGTTGCTCGGTGAAATAGGAAATGTAGGGGAAGGGGTTATAGGGAACTCTAAGCTGTGTGTACACAAACATTTGTTTGTTTTTTTTAAAGCTGTGAATACATAAACATTTGATTAAAATAAAGTATATCCTTCAAAAAAGTTGTCAACATTTTTCCTGATGGGTTTTCTTAATACCGTTTCTCAATACTAGTTTCCATTCACTGCATAATTCTTGAAGACTGTCCAGAGAGATGGGATAGTAAAACACATCGAAGTCAAATAATGGCGTTTCTTTTTTCGTGATCAAGGCTATATTGCTGCAACTTTGGTCTTGGTGACTGTTGAAGAATTTGTAATTCATCTGTGGGAGATGCTCTGATGGCACTGGAGCAGTAGGGTTTAAAGAGCTATGTTATTCCAGTACCCTTCACTTATGAATTAATTACATTACATTAATTACATTAAAAAAAACTATCTTCCCTTCTCCTACCTCATTTTCTTCCTTCAGATCTTGTAGCTCGGAGATGGAACACTTTGGATCGTCTTCACAGCTCTTCTCTTGGGTTTTCAAAGAACTGAATTCAGAATCCTTTAACGGCTGCTTTGAGGTGATTGACTTAAGGTGACTGAAAGCCTTTTCATCATTAATATGTTGCTAGTAGATAGGAAAGAGAAATTATTTTATTTTCTATACTATTTCTAAAATCTACTTGCCTATAAATTCTGAGGGGAATTTTTTGCTATGGTTCATGCATATGCCATATTATTTTCTAACTTTATGCATGACCCTAGGTCTTCCCATCCTACTAAACTAGTTCAGGCCGAAAAACATTTATGGAGTACAGATTACGTAATGTGTACATGGTAGCTCTGTGGATATAAAGATGAATGCAACAGGTCTCAGCTCTAAAGGAACTCAAAATATAGCAATGAAGACACACAATCAGATAATCACAGCACAACCTTCAGTGTAGAGCAAACACAGAGATATGACCAAAATATCACTGGGGAAGGAGGATGTCTGAGAATATGCAATAAAGGAGATAACACAAATTGTTAGGATGCCTAAAAGAAGAGTAGGAATTACAGGGAACTCGGTGTATAGAGGTAGGTGTATGTGTGTGTATCTGTGTGTGTAGCATATGGGAGTCTTGATATGTTAAAATATAGGCTGGGATAGGATAGAGGAGCTTTGGACCGTATCTTTTTTGCAGAAAAGATGGCCTTATTTCATTTTCAGGACTGAACTATGATTATTTAAAGACATCAAACAGTGATGATAAGATATTCTAAAAACTTTTAAGGTTGAATTCAACCCACTATTTAAGAATCAGGAAATATAACTGTTCTAATCAAGTAATAACAACTAGCAAAAATTCAGGTTTCAGAAAGCCAAACAAGCCCAATTAATTTTAACTAATTTTATTTTATTATTATTTTTTAATAAATTTATTTATTTATTTTTGGCTGCATTGGGTCTTCGTTGGCTGCATTGGGTCTTCACTGCTGTGCATGGGCTTTCTCTAGTTGTGGCGAGTGGAGGCTACCGTTCGTAGCAGTGTGTGGGCTCCTCATTGCAGTGGCTTCTCTTGTTGTGGAGCATGGGCTCCAGGCGCACGGGCTTCAGTAGTTGTTGCGCACGGGCTCAGTAGTTGTGGCTCGTGGGCTCTAAAGTGCAGGCTCAGTAGTTGTGGCGCATGGGCTTAGTTGCTCTGTGGCATGTGGGATCTTCCCGGACCAGGGCTCAAACCCGTGTCCCCTGCATTGGCAGTTGGATTCCTAACCGCTGTGCCACCAGGGAAGTCCACTAATTTTAAACTAAAATGAAATCTAAAATGTTGACATCATTTTAAACATGCAGCAGTAAACATTCATACATATTTTTCAGAGTAGGTTAATCTCTCAGTAGTCAAATGGCCTTTTAAAACATTTTTTTTATTGAAATATAGTTGATTTACAATGTTGTGCTAGTTTCAGGTGTACAGCAAAGTAGCCTTTCCTTTTTATCTTTTCTAATAGTAAAAGTCCACTAAAAAAAATAACATCATCCCTATAATTTAAAAAGTCAGATATATAAAACATACTTACATAAAATAATATTTTCATATTTTATTCAAAGACAAAAGCTTTGCTGTGTCCAAAAAAATAAATTTTGGGCTCTCAAAGTGAACCCAATCTATATTCTTAGCCCAGTATTTGTTGCCATGAGGAATATGAGACTCAGAGGACATGTCTATTTATCTGCTCATTTGTTGAAAAATCATTTAACTTATTACTTACTAATGTGCTTCACTTTACTTATATCTAAAATAGGGATCTTAAAGCACCAATCTGGTAAAGTGGTTGTGAAGATTAAATTAACTAGTACATGCAAGTACTTAGAACAGTGCCTGCCGTGCAGTATGAGTTCAATAAGTGTCGGTTATTTTTTTTTTATTATTGGTACTGTGGGATGGAATAATACATAATATTATTATTACTGTGGGTAGGAGTTGCCACAAGGTTTACAGAGAAAGTAAGAAATGAGAATACTTCAAGAAGAATCTAAGGAGTGTAGAGGGAAGAACAGCATTTGGGTCAGTGCAGGTAAGGTCACAACTGCAGCAAGGCAGCAGTGGAATTCAGTGTATGAGAGAAATCATACAGGAAAAGCATGGCTGAAGTAAAGGTTTAAACCAGCAAATGATGAGAGACAAGATAACTGTTAAGATTACTGCATAGTTTCCAAACTCTCCTAGGTTAGGAATGCCTCAGTTTTGTCATCAGTAAAATAAGGTTAATTATAGTCACTACATCACAGGGATTTTATAAGTATTAAATAATATATTTAAAGTGCCTTTTATAGTGTTTGGCATATAGTAAGTACTCATTAAGTATTAACAATAATAAAAAGAATATGATGATGTTTGCAAAAACCTCTTACCATGGTATATAATTCTCTCTCTTTTGATTGTGGATTTATCTCTCGATCTTCATTAAAATAGTGCTGCTGGGAAGGAAAACCCAGTTCTGTCAGGACAATGTCCTCTGGCCCTACACTGGATTTAGTGTATAAAGTTAAAGGGTTGAGGTCTCTGAAACCCTAGGATTAAAAAAATACGAAGGAAATTTAGTTTCTCAGAGAAAAAGTGAAAAAGTTAGCACTTCATAATTTTCAAATGTTGTGGAAATGCATTATCTTCTAAAATTTAAGTCAGATTTTTTTCTATAGTGATAGTTTTTGCTAGCCACAAAAATTATCAACATCAATATTAATGAAAATGTAGACACTGCTATCAATAATTACAAAATAAGAGACTGTTGCACTTCTCTAAGAAAACTTCAGAAAATTAAATAATTGGGGGTAAGACAGAATCCTCAATCAATTATTTAAAATAAAAGTATATTCTAAAGGAAAATAAGGCAAACGTAGTTTTTTGTGATCATGTGAAAATTAAGAAAGTGCTCTGCATTAAGAAGGCAGGAATCTCACAGATATCACTAAAGAATAAATCAAATAACCTTCAGTATTAAATTCTCTTATACCTTAAACTGTTGAGATTAAATACAATACATTACAAAATACATCCAGACTGCTCCACCTTAGAAGGAACATTTTCTTGGCATACAATAGCATGGCCCTCTGTTCTCAAGACATGATGGAAATAGATGTCTTCATGTGAGGACGTATCACACAGAAAAATGTTAAGGATTCCATCTACATATTCATCCACTACCCCCACTAATGGCTTCAAACCACACAACTTCTGGAACTGCAAAATAGCTCCGGATGTCCAATGTTCCTGAAACACAAACAAGATCTGAGATTCAGATGACAGATGCAAACATGAATTATAAAAAACATATACAAAAATGAATTCCTAATGAACTAGAGATTTTAGTGGGAAAATCAAAGCATGAAAATACTAAAATAACACATTTGAGGATATTTATGATTTGGGGATGAGAAAAGTCAGAATAAAGGAAAAATGATGAAAATGGGATAATGGGAAAAAATTTATTTTAATGTGATGAAAAACTTTCATGTTTGGAAATGTTTGAGTTAGATTATTGGAACAACCCTCCTACAGAAACTAAATATTCTAGATAAAATATTTTTTAAATATGTCCCCAAAGCATCAAGGAACTGACAAAAGTGTAACAAATTATCAGGCCAAAATTAAAGGGAAAGTGGGAACTATTTTTGCCTTCAGTGTATGTGCTAATCCAGGCAAATCCTCACTTCGGTTTTGATGGTCTCACAGGTCAAAGAGGACAGAAATCAAAGCCAGTAACCACCCAGAGAAGGGAGTCCCTAGGGGTTCATGCTCAGGATAAGGAGGAAAAGAAATAAACTAGCCTTCACATGGATTTGCAGCTCAATTTTCACATCACCTGGGTGATACACAAATCCTCAGACTGTTCATTTAAATTAACATGGCTCCAGACTGGTCGTACTGCTAGATACCTGGCAGAAGCGAATGTAAATCTCTCTGGAGGTAGGCAATCTCAATCTGTATTCAACCATTTTTACAAAAATTTTTAAAAGTCAATGAGCAGTACACAGACAAAGATAAAAAGCATATAAAGAGACAATGAATCACAAGGAAGAACAACAAGAAACAACATAACTAATACGAAACCTCAAAAACTTTAGATATTTGAATTTCCAGATGAATTATAAAAGAACTAACATACTATGCTTAAAATAAAAAAACAAAATTAATTTGAAAGCTTCTGCGGAGACCTGCAATCTATTTAAAATTGATCTAGCAGAATTAAAGAACCAAGAGAACTTTTAGAAAGTAACAATATAATAACCAAAATTAAAAACTTAATAGGTTTATTCAATAGCAGATTAGGTAGAATTAAAGAGTGTATCAGTAAAGTGGAAGGTGATTTGGAAAAGTTACCCAGAATGCAACACAGAAGACAGAAATATGTAACATACAGAAGAGAGGTTAAAAGATATGGAAGGTAAATTGAGAAGGTTTAACATACTTTTAATTATTCTAGAAAAAGAGAGGCAGAAACAGAGAGAGAGAGAGGGAATATAAATATGAATATGGGGAAATGACAATAATTGAAGAGATAATGGCTGGGAATTAGCCAGATTTAATGAAAAGTAACAATGCACAGATAAAAAGTCCAATGTACCACAAAGTAGGATAAATAAGAATAAATCCACACATAATCATATTAAAACTGAAGAACACGGTTTTCAGACTTCAGAAACATGTTAGAGTGGAAAAACTACCTTTGTCTTCCCCTTTCAATCTACATTCAATGAAACATCCACAACTCAACAAAGGTGTCTCCGCCCAACACAATAGGGCACTGGAGAATTCCACACATCTACACACCCAAAGCTGGGTGTAGTGGAACGCACAGTGGGGGCAAGGGAACCTCAGAGCCCGTGCCTGCAATCCTGGCCCTCCAACTGAGGCAGCGGAGCCCATAGCTTCAGAGAACCCAGTAGCAGCAGGGAAGGTGGTGCACACACTGTGGCCACCTGACCACTCCCGGCACCCATGACCACAGGCAAGTGGGGAGCAGCGGCAGTGGGGCCCGTGACCCTGTTCCTCCAGCATCTGAGGCGCCCATGACCCCTCCTCCCATCCCCCTTCCCCCACAGAAGATCCTGTGTCTCAAGGGATCCCAGACACAAGGAAAGAGCCAACCGTCCTGGTGACGACAGCGGCTCTGGCAGAAGCATGGCAGCAACGACCCTGGTGGCACAAAAAGCAACAAAGAAGGCATAGAGCCACACCTATTACAGGGTAGGTGGAGGCTGAAAAGTGCTAACTCTCAAATATGACCAGAGGCAGCTCAAGGAAGAGAAACCGAAAACTTGTGTGATGGTGCCACCTACCGGAGGGAATTTAACTCCTAACCTGTCATTTAATATTAAATGCACTGGCTCAAGAACACTTCATCAAACAACATGAAGGGCCACAGTGACATGGTACCACAAAAAGACAATGACAATTCTCCAGAAACCAAAGTTATGGAATGTTCCAATTTAACTGATAGCGAATGCAAAATAGCTGTTGTGAAGAAATTCAATGAGCTAAAAGAAAACTCAGAAAGGCAGTTTAATGAGCTCAGGAATAAAATGAATGAACAGAAGGAATACTTTACCGAAGAGACTGAAACTTTAAAAAAGCACCAAACAGAAATTCTGGAGCTGAAGAACTCAATAAATGAGATGAAGAATATATTAGTCTGGGACTAGAGCAGACCATATGGAAGAGAAAATTAGTGAGCTTGAAGATAGAAATCTAGAAATGATACAAGTAGAAGAGGAAAGGGAAGATATTTAAAATGAGGAAATCCTACAAGAGCTCTCCAACTCTTTAAGGACAGGCAACATTAGGATAATGAGCATCCCAGAAGGAGAACAGAGGGAAAAGACAGCAGAGAGATTATTTAAAGAAATAATACAAACCTGGGGAAGAAACTGGATATACAAGCCCATGAAGCTAAGAGAATATCTAATTACCCCTATGCAAAAAGACCTCCTCCAAGACATAATATTAAAATTGTCAAAAGTCAATGACAAAGAATTTTAAAGGCAGCCAGGGAAAAAAGGATGGTGACCTACAAAGGAGCCCCCATTAGGCTACCAGTAGATTCTCAGCAGAAACCCTACAGGCCAGGAGGGAGTGGAATGACATTCTCAAAATACTAAAAGATAAAAACTGTCAGCCATGAATACCCTATTTCAGCAAAGTTATCATTCAGATATGAAGGAGAAACAAAGACTTTCCCAGACCAACAAAAGCTGAAGGAGTTCATCAACACTAGACCTGCCTTACAAAACATGTTGAAAGGAGCTCTTCAACCAGAAAAAAAATGGCAAAAATACAAAAAATTTTGAGCAAAGTAATAACAAGACAGAACTGGAAAACTGCAACTCTCTATCAGAATAGATTTTTAAACACTTTAATAATAAATAGTATAAAATCTAAAGGGAGAAAAAAAAATAAAGCAGAAAAACAAATATAGCTCTCTTAGTCTGATAACAACTCACAACATAAAAAGGGGTAATTTAAGAGAACAAAAACAAATTTTATAGGGGAAGAGGAAAAGGACGGCACTTGTATAGGTAAATGAATATAAAATGCGATCAGCAGAAAATGGACTATTTTAATTGACATGTCTCATACAAACTTCAGGGTAAACACAGAACATAAAAATAGAGCAGAGACACAAAAAACAGCAAAAGAGGAAGCTAAGAAAAATATTTTAGAAAACCACCAAACCAAAATGGCAGACAGAAACACAAGGAAAAAGAAACAATGGGGGAAAAAAAGAAACAATGGGAGATTTAAAGCAACCAGAAAACAAAAGCTAAAAAGCCAACATCCAACTATCAATAATTGCCCTAAATGTAAATACACTAAATTCACCAATCAAAAGACACAGAGTGGCTGGATGGATTACAAAGCAAGACCCAACTAAATGTTCCCTCCAGGAGACTCGTCTCAGCTCTAAATACAAACATAGGCTCAAAGCGAAGGGATGGAAGATGATTCTCCAAGAAAACAGCAGCCAAAAGAAAGTAGATATAGCCATACTCATATCAGGCAAAATAAACTTCAAGTCAGAAAAGGTAACAAGAGACAAAAATGGACAGTATAATAAAGGGGAAAACACATCAAGGAGACGTAACAGCGATTAATATATTTGCACCTAATATAGGAGCACCAAAATATATAAAACAATTATTGACAGACCTAAAGAGAGAAATTGGCAGCAACATGTAATAGTAGAGGACTTTAATAACACCCCACTTACATCTATAGATAGATCATCCAGACAGAAAGTCAACAAGGAAACACTGGCCTTAAATGAAACAACAGACAAGATGAATTTGATAGATTTGTACAGAACATTCATTCCACCCAAATGCAGTAGACTATACATTCTTCTCAAGTGCACATGAAACTTTCTCAAGGATAAACCGTATGTTGGGATGCAAAACAAGTCTCACTAAATTTAAGAAGACTGAAATCATATCAAGTATCTTCTCTGATCACAATGGAATGAAATTAGAAATCAACTACAAGAAGAAAACTAGAAAAGTCACAAATACATGGAAACTGAGCAACATGCTACTGAACAACTATTGGGTCAATGAAGGAATCAAAGAAGAAATAAAAAATTACCTGATGACAAATGAAAATGAAAATACAACATACCAAAATCTATGGGATGCAGCAAAAACATTACAAAGAGGGAAGTTTATAGCAATATAGACCTACCCTTAAGAAACAAGAAAAATCTCAATCTAACCTTACAGCTAAAGAAACTAAAAACAGGGCTTCCCTGGTGGCGCAGTGGTTGAGAATCTGCCTGCCGATGCAGGGGACACGGGTTCGAGTCCGGGTCTGGGAAGTTCCCACATGCCGCGGAGCAACTAGCCCCGTGAGCCACAATTACTGAGCCTGCGCGTCTGGAGCGTGCGCTCCGCAACAAGAGAGGCCACGATAGTGAGAGGCCCGTGCACTGCGATGAAGAGTGGCCCCCGCTTGCCACAACTAGAGAAAGCCCTCGCACAGAAACGAGGAGCCAACACGGCCATAAATAAACAAATAAATAAATAAAATTTGAAAAAAAAAAAAAAGAAACTAAAAACAGAAAAACAAAGGGCAAAGTTAGTAGAATGAAGGAAATAATAAAGATCAGAGCAGAAATACATAAAATAGAGAGTAAAAGGACAGTAGAAAAGATCAATGAACTAAGTGCTGGTTCTTCAAAAACATGAACAAAATTTGACAAACCGTTAGCTAGACTCACCAAGAAAAAAGAGAGAAGGTCCTGATAAATAAAATCAAACAAAAGGCAGAAATAACAACAGATATCACATAAATACAAGATTGTAAAAGAATATTATGAACAGCTATATACCAACAAATTAGACAGTCTAGAAGAAATGAACAAATTCTTAGAATCATACAAACTTCCAAGACTGAATCAGGAAGAAATAGAGAATCCGAATAGACTGATCACTAGCACAGAGACTGAAACAGTAATCAAAAGCTCCCAAAAAAACAAAAGTCCAGGACCAGACAGCTCCACAGGTAAATTCTACCAAACAGTCAAAGAAGATTTAATACCTATCCTTTTCAAACTATTCTATAAAACTGAAGAGAAGGGAACATTTCCTAACTCATTTTAAGAGGCCAACATCACCCTGATACCAAAAGCAGACAAAGACAACATAAAAAAAGAAAATTCAGGCCACTATCTCTAATGAACATAGATGCAAAATCCTCAACAAAATATTAGCAAACTGAATTCAACAGTACATCAAAAAGATCATACTCCATTATTAAGTGGGATTTATTCCACACAAGAATGGTTCAATATTCACAAATCAATCAATGTGAAACACCACATTAACAAAATGAAGGATAAAAGACATATGATCATCTCACTGGATGCAGAAAAGGCATTTGACAAGATTCAAAACCCATTTATGATAAAAACTCTCAATAAAGAGGATACAGAAGGGACATATCCTCAACATAGTAAGGGCCACATATAACAAACCCCCAGCTAACATCACACTCAAAGGAAAAAAATTGAAAGCTATTCCCCTAAGATCAGGAACAAGACCAGGATGCCCGTTCTCGCCACTTTTATTCAACACAGTATTGGAAGTCCTAGCCAGAGCAATCAGGCAAGAAAAAGAAATAAAAGGCATCCAAATTGGAAAGGAAGGGGTAAAACTGTCACTATTTGCAGATGACATGATTTTATATAGAGAAAACCCTGAAGACTCCATCAAAAAACTCTTAGAAATAATAAATGAGTAAAGTAACAGGATACAAAATCAATATATAAAAATTTGTTGCATTTCTATATGCTAACAATGACCTAGCAGAAAGAGAAATTCAGAAAACAATCCCATTTGTAATTGCAACAAAATAAAACATTTAGGAATAAATTTAACCAAAGAGGTGCAAGATCTGTATATTGAAAACTATAGGGACTTCCCTGGTGGTGCAGTGGTTAAGAATCCACCTGCCAATGCAGGGGACACAGGTTTGATCCCTGGTCCAGGAAGATCCCACATGCCGCAGAACGGCTGGGCCCGTGGGCCATGGCCGCCGAGCCTGCGCGTCCGGAGCCTGTGCTCCGCAACGGGAGAGGCCACAACAGCGAGAGGCCCGCGTACCACAAAAAAAAAAAAAAAAAGGGCAGAGGAACAGAATAGATATTTTTCCAAAGAAGACATACGTATGGTCAACAGGTACATGAAAAGATGCTCAACATCACTAATTACTATGGAAATGCAAAACAAAACCATAATAAGATAGCACCTCACACCTGTCAGAACGGCTATTATCAAAAAGGCAAGAAATAAGTGGTGGCAAGGATGTGGAGAAAAAGGGAAACCTGTTGGTGGGAATGTAAATTGGTACCTCCACTATGGAAGACAGTATGGAGAGTCCTCAAAAAATTAAGATTAGAACTATCATATGATCCAGCTATCCCACTTCTGGGTATTTATTCAAAGAATATGAAAACACTGATCTGAAAAGATATCTCAACCCCCATGTTCTTTGGCATTATTTACAATAGCCAAGATA
The DNA here is from genome assembly GCF_951394435.1 of Stenella coeruleoalba. NCBI lineage: Eukaryota > Metazoa > Chordata > Mammalia > Artiodactyla > Delphinidae > Stenella > Stenella coeruleoalba. Next base: position 177,524,995 of record NC_137169.1, read on the forward strand.
TGGAAACAACTGAAGTGCCCATCAACAGACGAATGGTAAAGAAGATGTGGTATATATGTACATAATGGAATACTGCTCAGCTTTAAAAATATATATATAAATGTCTTGCCATTTGCAACAACATGGATGGAATTTGAGCATTTTATGCTAAGTAAAATAAGTCAGATAGAGAAAGAGAACTACCACATGATGCCACTGATGTGGAGTATCAAAAAAACCCGAATAAACAAACAAACAAAAATAAAATAATGTACAAACCAAACCAAACAAAAACAAATACATATATATGGAGAACAGAGTAGTGATTACCAGAGGGGAAGGGGAAGCGGGGAGGGCAAAATGGGTAAAGGGGGTCAGGCCAACTACGGTTACAGATGGAAAATAAATTTTTGGTAGTGAGCACGTGGTAGGGTATCCAGAAGTAGAAATATAACGTTGTACACATGAAACTTATATAATGTTATAAATCAACATTACCTCAATTACAAATAAATAATTTTGTTTCCTAAAGAGTAAATTTACAAGTTTCAATTTCATTAGCAGATAGTTTTAATGCCATCCTGAAATTGTTAAAAGCACAGTATCCTTTGAAAAAATATCCTAGGGCTTCCCTGGTGGCACAGTGGTTAAGAATGTGCCTGCCAATGCAGGGGACACGGGTTCAAGCCCTGGTCCTTTAAGATTCCACATGACGCGGAGCAACTAAGCCTGTGTACCACAACTACTGATCCTGCGCTTGAGAGCCCGTGAGCCACAACTACTGAGGTTGCGTGCCACAGCTACTGAAGCCCGCGCGCCTAGAGCCTGTGCTCTGTAACAAGAGAAGCCACCGCAATGAGAAGCCTGCGCACCGCAACAAAGAGTAGCCCCTGCTCGCCACAGCTAGAGAAAGCCCGTGCACAGCAACAAAGACCCAAAGCAGCCAAAAATAAATAAATAAATATATAAATTTATGAAAAAGAAAGAAAGAAGAGATATCCTGGATTATTGAGGTCTTTCTTCTATACAGATAGCAAATATCTATAAAATAAAAATCTATCCTGCTTTTTAAAAAAGCTGAAGAACACAAGTAACAAATACAAAATTTTAAAAACAGCTACAGACAAAAAGGATATTGCCTTCAAAGGAACATCCATTAGATGGACAGCTGGCTTAAATATCATAAGGGAAACCAGAAGCCAGTGTAATGATACCTTCCACGTAATGAAGATAGTAACTACCAACCTAGAATTCTATACCTACTGAACATATCTTTCAAGAATAAGCACAAAATGATATTTTCAGGTGAACATAACTGAGCTTGCCATCAATAAACCCTTACAAAATGAAATCCTAAAAGATACAGTTCAAATAGAAAGAAAATGTTCCCAGAGGGTTTGAGCAGCAAGACTGAAGAGCTAAGAGACTGAGAAATACGTGACTAAATCTAAATGGATTTGTTATTATTATATGCAGTTATTTTCTTGAGGGGTTAAAAACAATAACGTTAATTACAAAACAAAAATAGATCAGAAGAGGACATTAAAGAAATTCGTGTTCTAATGTCCTTGTATTGCTACACACATATGCTGTACTTCCTAGAGTAATCACTGAAATAACATAGTGGAATGATTAAAAACCTCTTCAAAATAAGGCGTACAAGGTGAGAAAAGTAATAGGTAAGCCAGTGACTTTTCACTAGGGCCACTGGGTTCTCTCCAGTGCTTGCAAAGTTTAGTTGTCATCTAAGGATTTGGGCGGATTTTATATCCGTACAATGATTTTGGAATGCACCCATTCTATGGCTCCCTCCCTTTAAGTATTACACCCTAACTTCTAGCTGTTTTGCTATTCCCAAACAATGTCCTCTAATCCTGCAAGCCAGCAAGGCTGTAGACTGGGGAGTGACCTCAGGAAAGAAGCTGAAAAATTCCTGACTCACCTATTGCGGTTTGACTTCCAAGGGTAGACTTCTACATTTCTGCCTGCTTTAGATTTTGTATATGAGAGTATTAGCTCACCAAACCAGAAAAAAGATATAGAAATAAAGACATGAATGAGATACATTCAGTTAAAAAAATTTATTGAGCACCTACCATGCACCAAACATTGATCTAGGCACTGGAGACACAGTGGTAAATATGACAGACAATATCCCTGATCTCAGGAATTACAATGTTGTATGTGAACAAACAATTAAAATAATACCAGATAGTGTTATAAAGATAAAACAAGGGACTTCCCTGGTGGTCTAGTGGTTAAGAATCTGTCTTGCAATGCAGGGGATGCCAGTTCGATCCCTGGTTGGGGCACTAAGATCCCACATGCCATGGGGCAGAAAGCCCGTGCACCACAACTACTGAGTCCATGTGCTCTGGAGTCCGTGAGCCAAAACTAGAGAGCCCATGTGCCACAACTACTGAGCCCGCACATTCTGGAGCCCATGCACCACAACTAGAGAGCCCGCGTACTGCAACTAATGAGCCTGCACACTCTGGCGCCCGCACGCCACAACTAGAGAGAAGCCCACACACTGCAACGAAGAGCCCGTGTGCCTCAACTAAAGATCGTGCATGCCACAACTAAGACCTGATGCAGCCAATAAAGAAAGAAAGAAAGAAATATTAATGGTACAGATGAACCTATTTGCAGGGCAGACATAGAGAATGCACGGGTGGACACAGTGGGCGAAGGGGAGGGTGGGATGAATTGGGATATTAATTTTGACATACATACACTACTATGTGTAAAATAGATAGCTAGTGGGAACCTGTTGTATAACACAGGGAGCTCAGCCCGGTGCTCTGTGATGGCCTAGGTGGGTGGGATGGGTGGAGGAGGGAGGTCCACGAGGGAGGGGATGTGTGTATTCTTATGGCTGATTCACTTCACTGTGCGACAGAAACTAGCACAACACTGTAAAGCAATTATAGTCCAATTAAAATAAATAAACATTTTTTTTTTTTAAAAAAAAGATAAAACAAAATGATGATGAATGACTGAAGAGGAAGAGTGCACTTTAAATTGACTGGTCAAGGAAATCCTTCTTGGGGAAATAACATTTGGGCTTAAATTTGAATGACAAGAAGGAGCCAACCATGAGAATTCTTTGAATAAGTTATTTCAGTGACCAGCATGGGCAAAAGCCCTAAGGCCAGAAGCAGTTTAGGAAGGAAATTGCAAAGAAAACGAAAAATGGAAGCCACCTGGCTGATATGAGAGTAACGGACATTGGCTATGAGTGGGTCACAAATTTAGCCCTGACCTCCCTGATGGAAGTACTAAAAAGAAACCTAGTCAGGGCTAAAATGCACCCTAGAAAACAATGCTGAGTAGTGACTCGCACAAAAACCATACTTTGCATAATTATTTATAATACTCAAAAATCAGAAGTGGACTGAATTAGTCTAACAATAAAGGGACAGTTAAACAGGCTACAATGCACGTTTAGCTAGATTACTTACGTACCTATTAAAATTGAGAACGATAACATGTAAATGTATTTATGCTATAATGTTGAGTGGAAAATGGAATATAAAATAATATGATTACTATTTTATATAAGCCTAAAAACCCTACAAAACCCTCATCCCCAACATCCAATAAACTAAACTGAAAAACTCATATCAAATTTCTAAATTGAATGCATTTGAATGGTGGCATTACAGATAATGTTTTTTCTTCTTCTTTTCTCTTTATCGTGTTTTTCAGATTAAAAAAAAGTAAGGAATAATCCACGTATATGTTAGCAACTGATAAGTTATTTAGGTTAAACAGACAAATATGGTGTAATAAATGTGTATGGCATGTATAATTAAGAGTTCTGAGGAAAAAACATAAAATTAGGTGCATAACTATAGCTACATAAACCAATGCATCTATATGGATGAAAATGCCTCCTGCTCCATCCCACTCCAATCATCTCCCACCACTAGAGAATTCTTTAAAAAACATATATCTGATTGTGGCAGTTCCCTTTAGTCGCTCCCCAGTCTGGACATTGCGTCCAGACTCCTGCACATGGCTATGGGTCTCCTCCTTAGTTTACTGTCTACTTCTCTGACATCATTTGCCATGCACCAATTCCAGCACATCCTCTATTATGCAGCCAAACAGAACCACTTAAAATTCCTCATATTTGAGATATTTCATGCTGCTCTCCCTCTGCCTGAAACGCCTTTCTTTTCTTGTCTGTCCAGTTGTAGAACTAATCCTCCTTCAAAGTTTCATGCAAATGCCACCTCTAGTATGGGGCCTTCTCTGATTACCCCGAACAGAGACGAGCGCTCTTCCTTTTGCATTTCTACCACACGCTGCAAAATTTTCTAGCAAATATGACACAGCACTATTATTTTTGTCTACGTGCCTATCTTTCATACTGTCTACAATGATTTCTTTGAGGGCTCATTCTATGTTTTATTTTTGTATTCTGAGAACCTAGAATTGTTCTTGGCATCAAATGTTTGCTGATTAAACAGGAAACAAGCAAACATACCTCTACTGGTCTCACCCAAGCCAAAGAACAGGGGATAGCCTGAGCTGGAAGCCTGGTGTAGCAGCACCTGCAACAGATAATCAAATATATGAATAGTTAATCATATTTCAAAACTGCATTTTATGGAATCTCTTATCCACTCCTTGATTTAAGCTTTTCACACCATTTCAGAGTATTTTACTCATGCATTTTAAAATTAATGTCTTACACTTTAAAGTAACCTAAGAAATACACTTGTAAAAACATAATAGTCCTTGAAAACCATGCAATTAAAATATAGGTAGGATATGTATAACTGAAAATAAATAAAATATAGGTAGGAACAGTTCAACCTTCATGCTATATAAATGCAACTCTTCGCATGACCCAAAGAATGATTTTCTTAACATAAGATTGAAATTTAGTCTCATGGTTCATTCAGATTCACGGTCATGTGAAAGAAGACGTGAGAGATTATAATCCAACTGTGATTATAATGACCAAATGACCATTTGCCAAACCTGCACTAAGATGAAAGGGGGTGGAATGGAGGGTAGGATGGAGGGAGAGAGGCAGGAGAAAAGGAAGAGAGATCCTAAGCCCACAGAGTTTCAGCATTACAGCTCAAAACTTAAGTTGTCCTTATTCAGTTTATTAACTCACTTGAGGAACCTCAGGGAGGACTTCTGAACAGTTCCAATATTTCCAAAGTCTGGATAGAACACTTCAACTTCCTGTTTCCCAAGAATTCGATGGATAATGACCCGATACCACCACTTATCCTCAGAAATCCTTACACAACAGAGACGTCCCGGTTGGATAAAATACTCTGGCATGGCATATCGATCAGAAACCAGCTGATTAGAATAACAGCGCCTGCGGAATTCCATAATACACAGAAACCCATAGGGAAAGAAAAAATTAAAGATCATTTTTATTGATGTATCAAGAGCAGCAATGTCTTGGCAAAAAGCAAAGAAAAAAACCCTCACTTTTTCTGATTTGGTAATGCTTATTATTAATACCAATTAATTTTCTTTTTCTTGTCCAAATCCCTTCTCTTTATCAACAAACTTCTTCCAATAGAAACTTACTAAGTGATTATTATGTAACATTATGCCAGGTGTTCTTGGGTGGTAGGTGAGTATATAATGTGGTAAAGTTAGAAAAAAACTTTTGGAGAGATACAAAGTAAATTATTCTTGTATGTGGCACCAATGTAAAAATCAGACATTTGTTGTACATGAATAAATCTAAAGTAACTGAAAATGTAAACATTTTACATAGTGTTTACTAACAAAGGACATGATTTTTCACTAGAGAAAAGATAATTTAGAGCAGTAGCTCTCTAAGTGTAGTTCACAAATCCCTGGGACCCTGATACCCTTTCAAAAAGTTCCTAAGATCAAAGCTATTTTAATATTTTAGTATTATTATGAAAATAGTTATTTGCCCTTTTCACTATGTTAATATTTGCAATGATGCTGTAAAAGCAAGGGTGGGTAAAATTCCCGGTGCCTTTGCTAAATCAAGGCAGTGGCATCCAACTATACTAGTAAACATTTATTTTTCACTGCCATGCATTCACATTAAATAAAAAAGAAAGAAAAAAGAGGCTACTTTCACTTAAGAATATCCTTGATAGGGCTTCCCTCGTGGCGCAGTGGTTGGGAGTCCGCCTGCCAATGCAGGGGACGTGGGTTCGTGCCCCGGTCCGGGAGGATCCCACGTGCCATGGAGCGGCTGGGCCCGTGGGCCATGGCCACTGGGCCTGCACGTCCGGAGCCTGTGTGCCATGGCGGGAGGGGCCGCAGCGGTGAGAGGCCCGCGTGCCGAAAAAAAATAAAAATAAAAAAAATAAGAATGTCCTTGATAAAGCAATAAAAATTATTAAGTTTATTAAATCTCAACCACTGACTATCTTTTCAATATTCTCTGTAACAAAATGCAAGTACAAGTAAAATACTTCCCAAGTTGTCTTAATGAAAAGCACTTTTGCATTTCAGTTGTGAACTGAATGAGCTGCTTTTTGTGTGTGTGTATAGATTTATTTTTACTTGGAAGATGAACTAGACACTATTTTCATGGAATACCATTTTTGCTTGAAAGGTCACTCACAAACTATGTTTATTCAGACTTGCATATTTGCCACACATTTTCTCAAAAATGAAGCAAGCTTGCCACTTCAAGGAAAACATTGACAGTATTTATTGTCAATGATAAAATTCAAAAGCTTTCAAATGAAAATTAGGATTTTGGCAACGCTGCATCCACCACCATAAACATGACAGCTTCCTAATACTTAATACTTTTCTGATGCAATCAGTGATACTATTAATGAATGTGATTTTTTAAAGATATATTGTGTGATGAAACATGTCAACATCCGGAAGATCTATATAACTCAGTGAACCAGTATTTTCCAAAAGACCAACACATGATGTTTTAAAATCGTAGATGGTGGTAAAATTCAGGACCAGTTCCATTGAGTCCACACTGAGAAGTTCCCTATGCTTACTCTAATGTTAAGCTACTGCTGTCTTGAAATTCTTAATACTTTTTAAACAAGGAGTCTTACATTTTAATTTTGGACTGGAGCCTGCAATTACCTAGCTAGTCCTGGATCCATTCAAAGTGCAAAGGCAGAAAATGTATTTTAACATAGTAGAGTTTGAAAAGTTCAAATTCCACACTGAAACTAACTTCAAGAAACTACCACTTGTCAAGTTTCAGTGCACTATCAAAGAGTATTCACAATTTTCTGAAAAGGCTATTAAAATACTCCTTTTCCCAATTATGTATCTGTCAGAGGCCAGATGTTTTCATGTACTTCCACCAAAATAAAGTATTTCAAGAAATTAAAGACAGAAGCAGATACTGAAATCCAACTTTCTTCTAGTATGCCAGATATTAGAGATCTGCAAAAATGTAAAAGAGTGCACTATTGTAATTTTCATAAAAGTTATTTTTCATAAAATGTTATTTATATTCAGAAAAATGAATTTATCGTTATTTTTAAACAATATTTTTTACAGTTTTAATTTCTATATGATAAATATTGATAAACAAAAGTTCTCTTCGGTCCTTAATTTTTAAGAGCCCTGAGACCAAAATGTTTGAGAACTGACTTAGAATGAGATACATGAAAAATACATTGAAAACAACAGATTCCTACCGCATTTCAATCATCATGTCTTCAAGTAACTCTGATGAATCCCTGCTATAGATTCGGATGTAGAATTGACTAGGAGAGATGATACACTCCACAAAGACCCCCACGAGGGTACTGGTACCTAATGGGGGTAGTTTGCATAATTTCTTGTCCCGTACAGCATCAGGTGGGATATCATGATTTGCCATTGCCAAGTTGAGCTGTGATTTCTTAATTTCTACTTGCTACAAGTTAAAAAAAAATCAAAGAAACCACTATAAATCTTTGAGTAACATTTCAAACTCTATGACAACGTTTCTTAAAATATATTTCATGAGTCACCTTTATCAGAATCACCTGGCAAATAATAAAAATGAAAATTCTTAGGCTTTAGCCCAGACTCACTCACTAGAAGTGAGGCCCAAAATTATGCCTTTAAAAAAATTCCCTAGGTGATCCTTACCTACATTAAAATATTAAAAGTACTGTCTTACGATATTAGGTAAAGAGTGAAAAGTGTGTCACACAACTGCCATATATAAAATTGAAAACATCGTACTTCAAATACTTAGGCTGAACTAAGAGTCTCATCCTACCCAGTTCTACCAACAAAGGCAACTTTAAAGAATGGATTAAATTTCAGGGCTTCCCTGGTGGCACAGTGGTTAAGAATTTGCCTGCCATTGCAGGGGACACGGGTTCGAGCCCTGGTCTGGGAAGATCTAACATGCCATGGAGCAACTAAGCCCTTGTGCCACAACTAATACTCAAAATTTTTAAGTACTTTATACTTTTAAGGCTTAATACTGAACCTGCGCTCTAGAGCCTGTGAGCCACAACTACTGAGCCCACGGTGCCACAACTACTGAAGCCCGCGTGCCTAGAGCCCGTGCTCCGCAACAAGAAAAGCCACTGCAAGGAGAAGCCCGCGCACTGCAACGAAAAGTAGCCCCCACTCGCCGCAACTAGAGAAAGCCCGCACGCAGTGACGAAGACCCAACACAGCCAAAAATAAATAAATTTATTTTAAAAAAAGAATGGATTAAATTTCAGACTAGTCTTCCGATCAAAAATACGGTTTCTCAAACACTCTCATTCTCAAATATATTATTTTCCTTCAGGCCTTTCTACTGTCCTCTAGAAAATATAACAGGCTCTCCAAACAAAATGTTTTCCTTCCATGAAAGAAGCCAGGTGTAAAGGGCAGAAGGCAAGAAGAGTAAGCAATTAATTCCTTAGTAACTACAAAATAAGTAATAGGAGATGAGAATACAAAAAGGGAGAAGTGTGTGTGGAGATATAATAAAGGAGAAAAACAATAAAAGCACCCTCTAACTGAGGCTAGGTGCAGGGGCAACCTGCAGCAGTGCTGAGGCATCCAGCTACAATAGAGCTCCTCAATTCTCCCCTCAAAAGTCCTGGAGGGTTGTGAAGCCTACTGAAACACATGGACAGAGAATCAGCAATGTTATCCTGAAACAACTGTTAAATCTTCGAAGACAACTGAAAAGCCTGAAATGAGACTCAAGGAAAGCTAGTTATACAAAAGGCTGAAAACCAGAATAAATGCTGCATAAGGTGACTTCAGACCAAAGTTCTGGTCTAGCCTAAGAAATCATACATCTAGAAATAAGACCTTTCTCAAACAGCATTTTTGTCTAAAGAAACATTCATTCAGTTACTTTCCATAATGCTGAATCTCCAGGGCACACAGCTATCAAACCTTACTCACCAGCTGTAAAGGCTTTACCACCAGATTAGGCTTCTTGCAAATCTTCTCTTCTGGCTCTTTGTGATTTTCTGAAGGGCAATCCTGTGTAGTCTCCTTGATAACAGTAGTAGACAGTGAATTTCTAGGGGGACTGGACACACAAGCTTTGGCTTCTATTTTCTTATCTGATTGAACGAAACATGAATTTCTGACTGATGACACAGCTCCATCTGAAATGACCAATAGAGGAGCCTATGTATATCTATTAAAATAATTTGGAAACTGTTAATAAGCACATTCTATGTGCCAGGCACTGGGCAGATAATGAGAGATGAGAGATATGAACCTGTCTTTGCAGACCTTTCAGTATGGAGAGATGTAACAGAAGTTCCAGATGGGAACAAATCTTACGTTATTTATGTTGGGGGGGGCAAGTCTGATAAGGTTTTTTTAACTTTGGTGAAAGGTTTTATTTTACAACATCCTGATTTCAATTTATTTCTTGTTCAGCTTTAGCTGTGAACATTCATTTGTTGCTTAATGTACAATGTATGTGACTACTTAATAGTCCATAATACAATGCCTTAATTTTTAGGGAATTCCCAAACCAATCACATATTTTGACCATACAATCATACAAATTTACACGAGTATGATGATTATAGGAGGCTGACACATTAAAACAGACCCCAGATAGACATAAAACCATAGTGGCTCCTAAAGAAATAAACTAGTAACTGTACAAAGATGTAGGTACAAGAATATTTATCCCTGTATTTTTTATAATGATAAAAAAATGGATACTCTCTACATGTCCATTGACAGGAGACTGGTTAAATAAACTATAATACAGTTACATAAAATAATTATATGCAGTCAAAAAGGAAGAAATAAACTTGTATATGCTGTTATAGAAAATTACCTCTATGAAGTATAAAAAGCAAGGACTTATATAATGTTTATACAATACTGTTTTGTGGAAGAAAATTATACATATGATAAATAATTATAGAGAAGAGGTCCAGAAAAAAAACACTAAAACTATCACTACTAGTTACTACCTCTGCATTGCTGGAATTGTTTAAACAAGCAAATACTGCTTTTGTAATTTTTTTCTAAGTGCAGCTAGGCTCACATATACATTTTAAAAAGTCTGGAAGGCTATATAAAAATTCTAATGGCAGTTTTGGTGGGAGTAAAATGTAGAGAAATATTCACTTTCAACTTTTTACTCATCTGTGCTATCTGAATTTTTTAGAATGAATGTAATTTATTTTAATCAGAAAAATCAATAAAGATACATTTACATTTTGTAAAAAAAAAACCCACAGCTGTCCACTTTAGCCACTTGTAGAAACTTATCAAAATATAAGTATCATACTGTACTATAGATGGCAAGACATTACCATTATGGGAATTGAGGAAAGAGTATATGGGATCTCTCTGTGTTCGTTCTTAATAACTGCAAGTGAACCTACAATAACCTCAATAAAAATTTCAAAAGAAAAAAACCACTAAGCCAAACAAAAACAAAAGTCAATTGCCCTAAATGCAATGTGATATCCTGGAGTAGATCCAGAAACAGAAAAAGAACAAAACTGATAAAATCGGAATAGACTCTGGAGTTTAGTAAATAGCAGTGTACCAATGTTAATTTCTTAGTTTTGATAAACATATCATGGTAATGTAAGATGTTAAAATTAGGGGGAAACTGGATGAAGGGCATATGAGAACTCTGTACTTTCTTTGCAACTTTTCTATAAACCTAAAATTATCTCAAAATAAAATGTTGTTTTTTTTAAATTACAACTGCTGAGTCTCAATGCACACCCATTTATTCTGAACGTCCATATATTTCTAAGAACCTCCATATATTTCTAAAAAGAGTTAAGAACCACTGAACTATCTAGAGCTTCCCCCTCAGAACACCATTTCAGAAAATTTATTTCTTCAGAATTATTAAAAAATCTGGACAATGAATAAAGTAAACTTTAAAAACTCAGATTTTAATACAGTAACCTCATTGCAACATATATCACCAGAAAGGAGGTCATTATATACAATACATTTCCAAGGCTAATGTGTGATCTGTTTGGTTGATGTGGTTACAATAACGCCTATTTATATAACCAGTGCTTTCTTTTTCCTTGTTCTTACAGAGACAATTAAAAATCAGGTTTGCATCATATTGTAATTCAACTCACCAGGTGGTAGAGGCTTCATATCAGCATCAAACACCAGCAAGTCTTGTTCTCCTTCCCTGAACTCAACATGGAGAATGTCACTAAGAGCTCCAACAAGCTCGGTCACATTTAAGAAGCCCAGATTTTTGGGTGAAAGTTGCTCTTTAAAAATTACCTGTCACCAAAGCAAAACCAAAAACCAAAAAAAAAAACAAAACAAGAATATAACATATACAGATGCCCATGGACAATGCTTTAATTTGGACTTAGTCAAACTAAATTTGTAAGGGTGAATTAACTCAGGCATTACAACAAACCCTTGCTTCCATGCAAGTATAATACAAACCAAGAGACCTATAATCCCTCACCATAAACTTCTAGGCCAACTTCAAGTTCCTTTTACAGCATATGTTAAATTGAAAAGAAAATTAAGGGACATTTTTACCTCTCATTTTACACAGTCTGATTATAAAGCAAAAAGTCTTTTTTAAAAAAGAGGGGAACACACAAAATACAAAAATCATAATAAAACTTGATATTTCTCTATTTTCAGAGAAACAGTATTTACTACCACTTTCCACATGCAATAAAATACTATTTTTAAACATTTCCTTAAAATTTTTGTTTATTATTTCACCCTGGAAGTTGGGATAAATAGGCAGGTGTCTATGTATTTCCTATAACTGTCTGATTTTCTCGCCTTGGAAAAGAAGAACTATACCAAATACAGATAGAAGAGAATATATATAAGATAGATAACAAGTATGTTTGGTTTAAACTGCACAGTGAATTGGTAAGTTTGCCCTTGTTATTAAAGACGTCCCATTAAAATGTCTGAATTCTTAAACTTTTGTCTCCATAACCAAGGTAAAGCAGCAGAGCTAACCGTAGTTCTTGCTCTCTTCCTCTTGACTAGGTGTTAGTAGGAAATAAATCCCTGCTCTGACTTAATCACCTTGGGGAAGACCAACAGGAACACAGAGGGCAAACAGTTCTAAAGGATTGACCCTTGACAAAGGGTGGGATTTCTGCAGTGCATACTTCTTGTTGGTGTAGTAATGTTCTGAGACCCAACTCAACTCTTTATTGACTTCTCCCAGGACACTTGTAAAAATGGGGCCCAGCGTCAGTCAAGTCACGGTTTAAAGGGTCATTAGTATCACATCTATAGCCAATCACAGATATCCCAAGAGAGAAAGAACTGGTAGAGGACAGAAGAAGGGTGGTGGTGAGTTAGATTTGGTACTTCTACTTACTTCCTTGTACATTACACATTATGGCTTCTTTTCTTTTTATGTTCATTAGTCTAATGGTTTCTTTACCTCCTCGGTAAGTGCCCAGTACTATGAATGTGCAATTCAGCTGAACACATGACTAGGTTGGGAAGGATTCTTTTTAATGTAAGTTATCAATTTTTTGAATAAGTGATATTCAGAAGTTTTGAAAAGGTACACAGCAAAAACTTAGTCTCCAGCCCACTCCCATCCCTCAGTTGACCAGGAGATCACCTCCTTGGAGGTAACCATTACTACTAGTTTCTTATGCAAACCATCACCAGCAGATTCTTGTGAAACTTTCCAGAAACTGTCAAAACTTGAACATGCATCATGCTTCAACATAATAGATTACACCTGTTGTATTTTTTATGAATTAATACGGAGGTAATTCCAAATCCTTATATGAAACACAGTTGAGTAATCTTATCTCAGAAGCAGTTTCTTTTAGTAAGTTAGTTTGGTCCATCCATTGATATGTCAAATACACTGCCCTAGGTCCTTTGTTATGCTATCTTCTTAATATACTCCCAACCATAAGCAAGAAAGTAATTGGTGTGTATTTCTACTCCCACTCTCTTACTTCTCTTCCATCTCCAATCCATTCTGGTTGTTTTATTTTTTCCTTAGAGTTTATATTTATGCCTTCAAATATATGTATATATCCTATTACATGATTTCATTTCCTCATGGAGTAGATTTTGTAGATGATACACTCATAGTGCAAACACTTTATTTTCTGCAAATTGGCAGCTGGACCCAGCGGCTTGATCAGACTCATGCTCCACCCCTATGACAAGACTATTGGTGATGCCATGTTCTAAAAAGAGGCACATATAATGTCTGGTTGTCTTTTTTTTTTCTTCTTGGTGTTGTTAGGAGCCATTACTGGTCGATGCGTGATCTACTATTTTATTGAGAGGCTTAACATAGTGATATTCTAATTCTATAAATTCTTTTTTGTTATTTAGTTGGAATATTTTATAGAGATATGCTCCCCTCATCTGCTATTTGGTTAACCAGTCCTACGAGTTCATTCAGGAAAGTGAGGTAAGTGACTGGCTCTTTCTCTTTATTTACCATTTTCTAAGGTAATGCATTGGTTCTCTATCATCTTCCATGATAACCAATTAGCATTTTTCTTTTTTAATTAATTTATTTATTTAGCAGGGGCTACTCTTTGTTGCGGTGCGCGGGCTTCTCATTGCGGTGGCTTCTCTTGCTGAGGAGCATGGGCTCTAGGCACGCGGGCCCAGCAGTTGCAGCATGTGGGCTCAGCAGGTGTGGCTCGCAGGCTCTAGAGCGCAGGCTCAGTAGTTGTGGCACACAGGCTTAGTTGCTCTGCAGCATGTGGGATCTTCCCGGACCAGGGCTCGAACCCATGTCCCCTGCATTGGCAGGTGGATTCTTAACCACTGCGCCACCAGGGAAGCCCACCAATTCGTTTTTTTTTTTTTTTTTTTTTTTTCTTTTTTCTTGCGGTACGCGGGCCTCTCACCGCCGTGGCCTCTCCCGCCGCGGAGCACAGGCTCCGGACGCGCAGGCTCAGCGGCCATGGCTCACGGGCCCAGCCGCTCCGCGGCATGCGGGATCCTCCCGGACCGGGGCACGAACCCGCGTCCCCTGCATCGGCAGGCGGACTCCCAACCACTGCGCCACCAGGGAAGCCCCACCAATTCGTTTTTAATATCATATGAACTCATAGAATTAAACATATTTGATGGGCTTCAAACCACTGCAATTATTATCCTTATTGAAACCTGAAATAACACTTCACATGGATTCCTAAGCCCTTCTAATGTGAACCTAGTCTTTAATAGTCCTTGCTGGTCCAGGTTCAATTTATGCAATTAGAAATCCTTGTACATACAATTAAAATTATCTCATAATTACCCCCATATATCCCATAATAATAATAATTTTTTTTTTATTTTTATTTTTTGCGGTTCACGGGCCTCTCACTGTTGTGGCCTCTCCCGTTGCAGAGCACAGGCTCCGGACACGCAGGCTCAGCAGCCATGGCTCACGGGCCTAGCTGCTCCGCGGCATGTGGGATCTTCCCGGACCGGGACACGAACCCATGTCCCTTGCATCGGCAGGAGGACTCTCAACCACTGCGCCACCAGGGAAGCCCTCCCATAATTGTTAATATGCTCTATATCAGGGGTGCCCAACCCCCGGGTGGCATACTGGTACTGGTCTGCGGCCTGTTAGGAACAGGGCCGCACAGCAGGAGGTTAGCGGCCGGCGAGCCAGCAAAGCTTCATCTGCTGCTCCCCACTGATCGCATTACCGCCTGAACCATGCCCACCCCCGATCTGTGGAAAAACTGTCTTCTACAAAACTGGTCCTTGGTGCCAAAAAGGTTGGGGACTGCTGCTCTATATCACATTACTCAGTAGTCTCAGAAAAACAGTACTCACACTACCATCACCAGTATAATTAATAAAAGCAGTTTACATTTTTTTCCTATGCTCACCCCTTCTCTTTCTACCATTTTGTGTAACTGTCCTTTATATTGTCAGAGTATATAGCCATTATATACTATATTCTCTTCTTTCTAACCCTCATTTGGTCTTAGTTTTATAAGTGGTGCTCATGTTCAGTTCTTTTGTTGCTGTCCCTCAAGTGATTTTGGTTACCTGAAGTTCATTCTTCAGTAGACCCCTTGAGGTCTCATGGGAACAATGGTTCTTCAATTCTTGCATGGCGGCAATAGCTTGTCTAGTTCTGTATAGCTGAAAGTCAATTTTGCTAGCCATAAAATCCTTGGCTCACATTTTTTTTCCTTGAGTGTTTAAAATATGTTATTTTTTAAAATCCCTTTTCTTCTAAACATGAGAACGTTTAGAAGAACACTGAAGGGGGCTTCCCTGCTGGTGCAGTGGTTGAGAGTCTGCCTACTGATGCGGGGGGCATGGGTTTGTGCCCCGGTCCGGGAGGATCCCGCATGCCGCGGAGCGGCTGGGCCCGTGAGCCATGGCCGCTGAGTCTGCGCATCCGGAGGCTGTGCTCCGCAACGGGAGAGGCCACAACACTGAGAGGCCCGCGTACCGCAAAAAAAAAAAACACTGAAAATGTTCTATAACCTAATTTTGTCTCCTTTATAGGTCACTTGTTCATTTGTTCAAAGGACTATTTTTTTCTTTAAGTCACTGGTTCATTTGTTCAAAGGATTATTTTTTTCTTTAAGTCCAATAATTTGGTGTTTGTCATTCTGGGTTGATATTCTCAGGTATGCAGTGTGTTCTCTCAATATATAATTTCAAGTCTTCCATTTCAGTAAAGTTCACTCAAATTATAGTTTTCAACATTTGTTCTGTTCCATCATTGGTTTTATTTCATACGTTGGCTCTTCTCTGCCTGTTTTCAATGCCTGTTACTTTCGCTTCAATCTTTCCTGTTCATTTTTTCCTAGTATTTTCTTATGAAAATTTTTAAACACAGGAAAAGGTGAAAGACTTGGACAGTGAACATCCGCCACCTAGGTTATATAATTATTAGTATTCTGCTATATTTCCTTTATCATCTATATAGCCATCTACCTACCAAACCATCTTACCTTTTTTATGCATTTCAACACGAGCTGCAGACATCAGTACCCTTTACCCCAAAATATGTCAGTATGCACATAATTAACTGAGTTCAATATCTGTTAGTTTTTAAACATAAAATTTACATACACTGAAATGTATAAAACTTAAGTTTATCATTCAATTAGCTTTGATAAATGCACACTGTGTGCCGCAAACTCACATTTAAGATATAAAACATTTTCATCACTCAGCAAGTTCTTTCTTTCCCAGATAAAACCAACTCTCTTTTTCCACCATAAATTAGCTTTGGCTATCCTAGCAACTCAAATAGAAGGTATCCTACACTGTGTACTCTTCTGTTCAGCAGCAAGCGTTTCTCAAATTCATCCATGTTGGTTCATCTATCAGTAGTTGATTTATTCTTAATGCTGAATAGTACTTCATTGTAAGAATATACCACAGGGCTTCCCTGGTGGCGCAGTGGTTGAGAGTCCGCCTGCCGATGCAGGGGACACGGGTTCGTGCCCTGGTCCGGGAAGATCCCACATGCCGCAGAGCGGCTAGGCCCGTGAGCCATGGCCGCTGGGCCTGTGCGTCCGGAGCCTGTGCTCCGCAACGGGAGAGGCCACAACAGTGAGAGGCCTGCGTACCGCCAAAAAAAAAAAAAAAAGAAGAATATACCACAATTTCTTTATTCATTTTCGTACTAATAAATAATAGAGTTGTCTCCAGTTGTGGCTATTAAGCATAAAGCTGTTACAAATATTACTGTACAAGTCTTTTGGGGGAACAGAGGCTTTGATTTCTCTTGAATAAATAATTCTGGATCAAAGAGTATAATTCTGGATCAAAGAGTAAATATACATTTATTTTATAACAAACTGTCAGAACATTTTCCAAAGTAGTACCATTTTATACTTGAACCAAAAACGTATGAGTTTACTAGCATTTGTGTTTATTAATCACTCATACATCTACATTTGTGAAGTGTCTGTTCAAATCTTTCTTTAACGGAGCTGTTTGGCTTTCTGTAACGGAGATATAGAAGGTTCTCTATGTATTCTGGATATGAGTCCTTTTTCAAATGTATGATTGTATATATTTCTTCCCAGTCTGTGGTCTGCCTTTTAATTTTTAAATGGAGTCTCCTAAATAGTAAAATTTTGATAAAGTCTCATTATCAATTTTCTTTTAAATGATTATTGCTTTCTATGTTCTAAGAAACTCTTAAATATCCCCAGATCGTAAATAAAGTTTTCTTCTAGAAACTTTAATTTTGAATTTTTCCCATTTATGCCTATGATATATCTCTAATTTTTGTACATGGTGTGAGGTTGGGGTTGAGATTCTTTTTTTTTCCCACATAAGTAGTTGTTCCAGCATCATTTGTTGAAAAAATTTTCCTGTCCCTACTGAATTCCTTTGGCATCTCCATCAAAAATCACTTGAGTGCATAAGAACTGAACTCCTTATGTGCTCTCATATATGACAAACTTATGGATTTGCCAGTATTTACAAATAGCCTACAAGAATTATGATGGAGACAATACTGAATCTATAGATTAATAACAATACTAAGCTTCTTACCCATGAGTGTTACAGCTCTCCATTTAGTCTTCTTTAATTTCTCTCAGCAATGTTAGTATTTTTCAGTACAGATGTCTTATGTTTCTTTGTTAGACTTATTTTCAAGTAATTTCACACTATTGTAAATAGAATTTTAAAAATTTCATTTTCCAATTGTTTGCTGCCTCCATATGGAAATATAAGATTTTTATATTCATCTATATATTATTTTTATTATTAATCTATATAATTAATATACAACTTTTTTATATTCTTAACTTTGGCCTTAATAAATTCACTTATTAGTTCTAATAGCTTTTCATGGATTCCTTAGTACATTCTATGTAGACAATCATGTTTTCTACAAATAATGACAGTGTCACTACTTCAAGTTTTTGTGCCTATTTTTTTCTTATTTTATTACACTGTCTAGGACCTCCAGTAAAACACTGAATTAAAGCCATGCGAATGGACATGGTAGCCCTGATTTTAGGGGGAAAGTGTCCAGTGTCTTACTATTAAGTATGACAAGCATAGGTTTTTCATAGCTATCCTTTACCAGGTTGAGGAAGTTCTATTCTATTCCTATTTTTCTGAGAGTTTTGATTACAAATGGGTATTAAATTTTGGTAATTCTTTTTCTGCATCTACTACAATGATCATATGGTTTTCTTCCTTATTCTGTTAACACGGTGAATTATGTTAATTCCTTTTGAAATGTTACTCCAACCTTGTATTGCTGGGGGAAAATACCCTCTTGTTCACATATTGCTGGATCCAATTTACTATTATTTTGTAATATTTTTTATGCTATGTTATGATAAACATGATCTAATTGGGTTTTTTTGTAATGTCTATGGCAAGTTTTGGTAGCAGGATAATGTATTCATAGAAAATACTCCCCAACTCATTCTATTTTATGAAAGAAACAATGTATGATTAATATAATTTCCTCCTTAAAAGTTTGACAGAATTCACCAATAAAACCATATGGGCCTGCAGTTTTTTCTCCTTCTCCCTTCTTTTGTGGAGAGGTGTTTTTCTTTCTTTTGTTTTTTTTAAATAACAAAAATCCATTTCTTGATACTTACAGGGATATTAAGATTTTCTATTTCATCTTGCCTCAGTTGGGTAATTTGTGTCTTTTGAGGAATTTGTCCATTCCATCTAAGTTGTCAAATGATAGGTACAGTTGTTCATAATATTTCCTTATTGTCCTTTCAGTATCTGTAGAATTTATAATGATATAATCTCTTTCCTGATATTGGTGTTTGTGTCCTCTCTTTTTTTCTAATTTAACTAGTTAATGGTTTATCAATTTTGGTGATCTTACAAAGAATCAATATTTGGCTTTGTTAATTGTTGCTATTTTATTAATGTCTATTCTTGATTTTCTTATTTCTTTTCTCCTACTATTTTGACTTTACTTCGCTCCTCCCTCTTCTAGACTTCTTAAGGTAGACCTTCAGGTCAATGATGATTTTATACCTTTCTTTTCTTCTAATTTAGGCATTTTAGAGCTATAAATTTCTCTTTGAGCACTGTTTTAGCTGCATCTCACAATTTTTGACATGTTATATTTTCATTTTCAATTGGAAGTATTTTCAAATTTCCCTTGTGATTCTGTCTTTAATAAGTTATTTAGCTACATTCAATATCCTGTAATAAACCATAATGCAAAAGAGTATGAAAAAGTACACATATATATGTATAACTGAATGACTTTGCTGTACACCAGACACTAACACAACATTGTAAATCAACTATACTTCAATTTTTAAAAATAAGTTATTTAGTAGAGAACTGTTTAATTTCCAAATTATCTAGAGGGTTAATTCTTAGGTAATTCATTGTATTGATTTTTAATTTAATTCCATCTTAAAGAACATACTCTGTAAGATTTCAGTATTTTGAAATCTGTTGAGACTTATTCCATGGCCAACTACATGGTCCATCTTGGCGAATGTTCCATGTGTACCTGAACAGAATGTGTATTCTGCAGTTGTTGGGTACAGTGTTCTATAAAAGTCAAACAGATCATGATGGTAGAGAGTGTGGTTCAGATTTTCTATGTCCTTATTCATTTTTTTTGACTATTTTATTAAATGCCAGAAAGAGAAAACCCCTATAATTGTGGAGTTAACTCATAATTAATTCTGTCAACTTTTAGATCATTTATCTTAAAGCATTATTAGGTGAATACACATTTGACTGTTGTGTCTTCCTAATTAACCATTTATCCTTATGAAATGTCCCTCTATCTCTGATGATACACTTTGCCTAGAATTCTGACTTTACCTGATTTTTTTTAGTCACTTCGATTCTTTTATGCTTACTGTTATGTATGATATATCTTTTTCATCTTTTACTTTCAACCAATCTGTATCTTTTTACTAACAATGTATTTCATTCATGTGGACAGCATTTAGTTCCATCTCATAACTTCATTAATTGTAATATATACTCCACTACATTTGTGAAATTATTAATATAATTGGACTTACAGGTACCATTTTTTAAATTGAAGTATAGTTGGTTTACAATGTTGTGTTAGTTTCAGGTGTACAGCAAAATGATTGTTTATACACATATATTTTTCAGATTCTTTTCCTTATAGGTTATTACAAGATATTGAATATAGTTTCCTGTGCTATACAGTAGGTCCTTGTTGTTTACCTATTTTATATATATTAGTGTGTGTCTGTTAATCCCAAATCCCTAATTTATCCCTCCCTCCCTTTCCCCTTTGGTAACCTATATAATCTATGTCTGTGAGTCTGTTTCTGATTTGTAAATAAGTTCATTTGTATCATTCTTTAGATTCCACATATAAGTGTTATCATACGATATTTGTCTTTCTCTGACTTACTTCACCTGGTATGATAACCTCCAGGTCCATCCATGTTACTGCAAATGGCATTATTTCGTTCTTTTTTATGGCTGAGTAATATTCCATTGTATATACATACCACATCTTTTTTATTCATCTGTTGATGGACACTTAGGTTGCTTCCATGTCTTGGCTATTGTAAACAGTGCTACAATGAACACTGGGGTGCATCTATCTTTTTGAATTATGATTTTCTCCAGATATATGCCCAGGAGTGGGATTGCTGGGTCATATGGTAGCTCCATTTTTCATTTTTTAAGGAACCTCCATACTGTTTCTCAATAGTGGCTGCACCAATTTACATTCCCACCAACAGTGCAGGAGTGTTACCTTTTCTCCACACCCTCTCCGGCATTTATTATTTGTACACTTTTTGATGACTGCCATTCTGACTGGTGTGAGGTGATCCTTTATTGCATTTGCATTTCTCTAATAATTAGCAATGTTGAGCATCTTTTCATGTGTCTGTTGGCCCTCTGTATGTCTTCTTTGGAGAAATGTCTATTTAGGTTTGCTGCCCATTTTTTGATTGGGTTGTTTGTTTTTTTTATAATGAGCTATATGAGCTGTTTGTATATTTTGGAAACTGAGCTCTTGTTGTTCACATTGTTTGCAAGTATTTTCTCCTATACAGCTAACATTTTTGCTATTTAATTTCTGCTAATCCCATTTGTATTTTGTTTCTCTCAAACTCTGTTCCTTTGTTGTCCTTCAAGCAAAACAGCTGAACAGTAAACCCCGTCTTCCTTTGAGTTTACTATTTTTTTTTTACTGAGTATTTTTATACAATTCCATTTTAATTTATCTATTGGCTTTATAGCTAACTCTACATTATTTATTGTTCTATACATCCTTAACTTTTCAGTCTTACTGTACTACTTCACATAAAACACAAGAACCTTGCAAACTATAGTTCCATGTACTGCCCCTCCACTCATTATGCTATGGTTTTCACAAATATTACGTCTACATGTTACAAACCCAATTATACAGTGTTATAATTTTTGTTTTAAACAGTCATATACTTAATTGATTTTTTAAAAAGTCTTTGATATATACCCACACATTTACCACTTCCTGTGCTCTTCAATCCTTCCTGTAGATTCAAATACAATCTGGCATCATTTCCTTCAGCTGGAAGAATATTCTTTAGAATTTCCTATAATGCAGGGCTGCTTACAATTAATTACCCATTTTTGATTATCTGAAAATACCTCTACTTTACCTTCATTCTTCAAAGTTCTTGAAAGATACTACCAAGATACTATACTACTGGAAATAAAAAATTGGGCAGAGTGGAGTTTTTTTGAAAACTTTAAAGATGTCATTCCACTGTCTTCTAGCCTTTACTGTTCCTAATGAGAGGTCAGCCATCATATTTAACATTGTTCCCCTCTATGGCAATGTGTCATTTTTCTTTAGTTGAATGATTTTCTAATTACTTTGAGTTTTCTGCAGTTTGACTACAATGTGCCTGTGTAAGATTTTCTTTGTATTCATTTTGTGGGCTTTTCTGGGCTTTTTTTTTTTTTTTCTGGGCTTCTTAAATCTGTAAACTCTTTCATAAAATTTACAAAATTTTCAACCATTATTTTCTCAAGAATTTTTTCTCTTTTCATTTTTTCTCCTTACCATCTTTCTCTCATCACAATTACACATATGTCAGGCCACTTGGTATCAACCCACAGGTCTCTCAGACTCTGTTTTTTTTTTTTTTTTTTTTTTTGGCCACGCCACACGGCTCACAGTACCTCTCAGTTCCCCAACCAGGGACTGAACCTGGGCCACGGCATTCAAAGCACCGAATCCTAACCACTATACCACCAGGGAACTCCCAGATTCTGCTTTTAAAAAAATTTTTTTTCATTTATTTTCTCTCTCTGTTCTTCAGATTGGATCATTTCTACCAATCTGTTCTGGGGTTCACCGATGTTTTCTTCTGCCATTTCCAATTTGTTCTTAAGACACTGCAGTGAATTTACTTCAGATATTTTATTTTCAACTCTAGAAAATCATTTGACTTTATGATTTCTTTTTCTCCACTGAGGTTTCTTATCTGTTCATTTAGTGTGAACATATATTGCTTTACACTCTTTTTAATGTGGTTTTAAGAATTCTTTAAAACCTTTTTGCTAACTTCAACATCTGCATCATCTCAGGATCCGTTTCCATTATTTTTCTCTTCACCAAGGGTCACATTTTCTCTTCACCAAGGGTCACAACAAAAACGTGGGTTCTTGTTTCTTAATCTATCCAGTAATTTTGGTTTGTATCCTGGACATCATAATAGGTAAGCTGTAGAGACTGTGGAATCTTTTACAGGCCTTCTAAGAGTACTGCTTTTCGCTTAGTTTTAGCTGGGAGTTAACTTGACTAATCTTAAGTTCTGACTCCCTGTGGTGGGCAACAGCTGAAATAGATTCAGTTCTTTTAGCCTTACTAGGCTGCTTTGAGTCTGCCCCAGGCATGTGTAGTTCAACAGTCAGAGATTTCAGCAGAATTTATGTGCAGAATTTGATGCTCCCTCTCTGTAGCTATCTCCATCCTATGATTTCTCCCCTCATTTTTCAGCTGCTTATGTAGCTCCAAATCAGAAGCCGGTAAAACTTCTGATTTCTATCCAATCTCCAATTCCAAACAATGTATGGGGCCTGCCATCAGGCCAAAATCCAGACAAACAAAAAGGTGCCATTCCCTCCTCCAGGTGCTGACTCCTTTCCAGTTTCTGCCTGCTTTTGGACAATTTCTAGTACCTTCAGAGAGTGATTTTGCATATTTTGTCCAGAACTTATAATAATTATCTTCACAATTGTTCCAAAATAGGCTACTCAGACATAATATTACCTTAATTTGTTGGCATGCCTGGGTTTCTCACTAGATTTCAAAAACCTTAGTGACACAGCCTTTTATGCCTAGATCCCCAGTGCCTCCCTCATTTAGTTTGACTTTCAAAATGCTCCTCGTTTTTACCTACCGTTTTTCTTAAGGAATTAGCTGTTATATTTTTTGCTCTTGTAATCTTTGAAGTTTAATCTTCATTTCTGAAATGATTTTTCCTTTTATTTATAATTCTTCCCTGAGTACTGTTCACCTTATTTCCAAATTCGTGTAATTCAGATTTATGTTGTTCTTTCATGTTTTGTATCACTTTCTTAATATATTTTTTTGAAAAAGTAGGTTTCAATTTTGATCTTTATTAGGGACATGTCTTTCTGACATGCCTTTATTGTCAGTAGATACGTTATTCTGCTCCTTATTCTCTTTTTTTCTCAAGACAATGATGCAATTTGACCCTGATCCTCTTCTGTTGAAATTCACGGAATTGTGAAATTCATTTTCCTGACTTACAGGACATCATTCTGGATTGCTTTCTGCTTCACAGAGCTCCTCCTTCCATTGTTTTCATATACTGTTTAAAAATACAGTAGGGGGCTTCCCTGGTGGCGCAGTGGTTGAGAGTCCGCCTGCCAATGCAGGGGAAATGGGTCGTGCCTCGGTCCGGGAGGATCCCACATGCCGCAGAGCGGCTGGGCCCGTGAGCCATGGCCGCTGAGCCTGCGCGTCCACATCTAAGACTTCTCTTTTTCTACTGTCCGTATCCTGCTCAATTTTTCATTAGTGTCTGTAAGGGAGCTCTGGCTGGTCAGTTTCAAGAATTCACAGGAGCTATGATGCTCCAGCCCTATTCAACTCTTACCATGAAACATTCTCTGCTATTAGATAAGTCAAATTATCATCCAGTTTCAGCTGCTGTTTTCAGAATGGCTTGCTGTACATTCTAGTGAATACCTGATGGCTATTTTGCAATTCTTTTGTCCCTAGGTCCATCAGACATTGGCTCTCTTGCTTCCCTGTTTTCTCCTGGCACAGACATATTATGAGGCTCTTGTGGCTGCTGCTGCTTACTCTCCAGCAATTCTTCATGGGAGACATATTACCCAATTTTGTTATAAATATTGTCTGTGGATTTTTTGTTTTGCTATCTAGTTTCTCTGACTGTTGTTACGTGGCACTTCAGGAAGATCCAAAAACTATGCTGCCACTGCACTATCTTCCCTTCAATTAGCAATTTAACAAAGGATCTTGAAAGAATGGCAGGCGGGTGCCCAGGTATTTCAAGAGGACAAATCACACAGGTAGCTTTTATAACATGTTGGATAAATAAAGGGTTAGTAAGTGTTACTACAAGTTAGAATAAAGGTTAAATTAAATCTATAATTATTATATATTTCTAATAATAACGTTGAATTTCTGCCGAAGTCTTTTTACTAAGAAGGGCAAAGAGCTTCCCTGTAACATTAAAAGCTTTGTTGATTCACAGACTTAGAGAATGAACTTATGGTTAGCAAGGGGGAAGGTGGGGTGGGGGAAGGATAGATTGGGAGTTTGGGATTGACATGTACACACTGCTACACTTAAAACAGATAACCAACAAGGACCTACTGTATAGCACAAGGAACTCTGCTCAATATTCTGTAAAAACCTAAATGGGAAAAGAATTTGAAAAAGAACAGATACATGTATATGTATAACTGAATCACATTGCTGTACACTGGAAACTAACACAACATTGTTAATCAACTATACTCCAATATAAAAACAAATCCTATTTTTAAAAAAAGGTTTATTTTAATTTCTCCAAGATTGTTGACTTTTAATCTTAACTCCATGAATTTTTATTACAGGAAGCTACTTTTGCTAAAATGTTAGTTGTAGAAAACTATTCACTTTGAGTTGTGAATCTAGCATAGGAAGTTTATTTTTACCCATAAATTTTGTGACAATTAAGTCATATTCTATTACTTTAGTACTCTATTTTACACTTTATTCTTTTTATTTATTTTTGGCCGTGTTGGGTCTTCATTGCTACGTGTGGGCTTTCTCTAGTTGTGGCGAGTGGGGGCTACTCTTCGTTGCGGTATGCGGCCTTCTCATTGTGGTGGCTTCTCTTGTTGCACTGCATGGGCTCTAGGCGCAGAGGCTTCAGTAGTTGTGGCACACAGGCTCAGTGGTTGTGGCTCGCGAGCTCTAGAGCACAGGCTCAGTAGCTGTGGCGCGTGGGCTTAGTTGCTCCGACGCATGTGGGATCTTCCCGGCCCGGGGCTCAAACCCATGTCCCCTGAATTGGCAGGCAGATTCTTAACCACTGAGCCACCAGGGAAGTCCCTACACTTTATTCTGTAATTTCATTTTTAGATAAGTGACTTGACTTGTTAATCCAAAACACATCAAGACTCTTTGTTTTAGCTTTCTCTCATGGGCCTATTTGAAATAAACTTTTTGGCTCTAAAAGATTCATTTAAATTCACAATGTGAAATTAAGTTTTCTCCATCACTGAGGGATGATATGCATCTTTTCTAAGTTTTCTTTTTTTTATTCTACTATGAGTTTTAACAGTTATCGAACAATTACTATGTGGCAGGCACTGTTCTAATTACTTTATTTTAAGCCATTTAAACTTGACAAAACTCTATAAAGTAGGTAATATTATTCTGACTTTACATATCATCTATGAAATAGCACATAGAGGTGATGTATCTTAACCAGTATGCTATGTAGTATCTCACAACATCCGTGTTCATATGTACAAATATGTGACAGTGTTCATGACATAGTAGTTAAGAGTTAGGATAGTGAAGCCAGACTGCCAGGGTTTCAAATCCTGGCTCCACCCATTATTGGCTACCTGACCCTTAGGCAAGTTACCTTTCTGTGCCTCACTCTGTTGTGAAAACAAATGAACTGCTATAAGAAAGGCGTTCCAAATAGAGACTGGCACGCCTAACCATTTTTAAAAATTGGGTAGATGGCAGTATCTGAATTATCATTCTGCAATGTGATTTTTTTTCACTAAAACATAATTGTTCCAAAAATGATTCATGTTGCATGGATGAAATCTAGTTCATTTATTTTATCTGCTACATAGTACTCCATTGTATAAGTGTCAATCTCAATTTATTTATCCATTCTCCTACTGATAGCCATTTAATTTGTTTCCAGTTTTTTACTATGCTGCAATGTGCGTGTCACATGTATGTCTGCATGTGCACATGTTTAAGAGTTTCTCTAAAGTGTATCTGTAGAAGTATTAATAGAACTCCTGAACCATCAGGGGTGCACATCCTCAAGTAAAGTGATATTGCCAAAATGCTCTCCAAAGGGGTTTTGTCCCACAAGCAGTGTATGAGTTATTCTGTTTCTCCATATCCCCACTGACACTTAGTATTATCAGGCATGAAAAATAACTTTTATTCTAATAATATAATAATAGTGGTAAAAATATTCTTCCTATGCATAATGAAGTATTTATTAAGAATCAGATTCTTAACTCTTTTAGTAAAGAAGAGGCCACCAAAATGCAAAGCAAGATGTTTAAGTTCTAGAGCATAGACTTGGAGGATCCAAGGAATAGCAACAAAATTTTTATCAATCATAAGCAAGCCATAAAAAAACATGGCTGGTGAAAAAGAAAACACTCACCTCAAACTCTCCAAGAAGTTTAGAAATAAGTAAACCCTCTGGAAACTTGGATACAACCTAATAAATAGAAAATTGAAATACAATATAAATAGACACCACTGGAATCCTGGGTGACAAAATATCAAAATAAGAAAGTATAAATTTAAAAAGTAACAAGGCAAAAATAACATTATTATTGAGTGAATGAATTTAAGTCACAGTATTGTTTTAAAAATCAGTTTCCAGGTTTTTTTTTTAATATTTATTTATTTGGCTGCACCGGGTCTTAGTTGTGGCATGCGGGATCTTCGATGCGGCATGAGGGATCTTTAGTTGTGGCATGCAGGATCTTTTTGTTGAGTCATGAGGGATCTTTAGATGTGGCATGTGGGATCTTTTAGTTGTGGCATGTGGGCTTTTAGCTGTGGCATGCAGGATCTAGTTCTCTGACCAGGGACTGAACTTAAGCCCCCTGCACTGGGAGCGCAAAGTCTTAACCACTGGACCACCAGGGAAGTCCCAGTTTCCAGTTTTAAAAAAAGTTATAACAACCAAAAAAGGCAGTGAATTCCAACATTTCCAGAGTTGAGAAATCATTCTTGCATAATACTGCAATGCCACAACTCCCCAGAAATTCCTAGACAGTTCTTTAGCTCAGCTAACATAATTAGCTTTAGCTCACATAAAATAAATATTCTATGGCATAATTTCAAGCATTCTAAATGGCAGAAAAGAAATGCAATGCACACTATAGAAAATGCTGGAAAACATAGTTAAGCAAAGATAGTAGCCATTGTTGTCCATATGCACATAAAAATACCTTTACTGAATATGAAAATAAGGTCATTACTTCTCCAGCTTTTTAGTATCATATCACAGACTTCTTTCCATATCAGTAAATATAGATCAACATGTTTCCTAGTGAAACTGAGCAGGACCCTGTTGGGCTCCTGGGCACAGAAGCCTTTCCATGTCCCCCGCTGCTTGTAGGGAACAGACTCCAGCCTCCATGACCTTAATGAGTTCCAAAGGGCAGATATGAACAGCTGCTAATCCAGGAAGGGAAGGGATGCAGAGTCAAGGGAGAAACAGCCAAGAAAAAACAGTACAGCCTTGGAACAGGGTCCTGGTTCTGCCTCAAAGGATATACATAACAATGTCTTTAAGCTCTTCATAGAATTAAAACATAACAAATGGAAGATGTCAGCATTCTTCATACCAGAGAAGACCACCTGAGGCCAGACTAAAGGAACCAGAAAAACTCATCAAGATTACCTGAGACGAGATTAAAGGAATGCAGTCCCTGCACACACCCTAATCTTATCAGCAACTCCACCCTTGAACTGTTGCCATAAAACTCCTCACCAAACTCCCCTGGGTTGGGACACATAGTTTTCAAGGCACGAGCCTGCTGTGTCCCCCTTTGCCTGGCAAAGCAATAAAGCTATTCTTTTCTACTTCACCCAAAACTCTATGTCTCCGAGATTCAATTTGACAGAGGAGTACAGAGCCTGGGCTTTCAGTATCACTAGCTACAGTTTCTTCAAATAGTCAATATAATAAAATTTGTTTATTTAATTATTTATGGCTATTTCCTATTTCTCATCATCACAAATATTGCAACAATTATCTTCATACTTGCATTTTGCATACTTGTGCAAATATTTTTAGGATAAATTCCTAGAAGTGGACTTGTTCTATCCCAATAAGGTACAAAAAGCTTTGTGTTTTCCTAGACCTTTCCAGATATTGTATCTTATTAAAAATTCTAATTCAAGCTTCAGAAAAATATAAAGTAAAACTTATTCCAAAATCCTATGACCCAGAGACAGTTGTTGCTGCATTTCAGAAAACATCCTTTCAGAAACCTTTTTATGCACATACATACTCACATTACAGTTTTTACATGAAAGGACAATACTAAACGTGCTATTCTATAAAACCTGTTTTTAAAGTCCAACAATATACCAAGAAGATACTTCCATGTAAATTAATCGAGATACACCTAAACCTTCTTATGAACCACATGATACTCCCTAGTTTGGGTGGATAATGTAAGCAATTCTTTTTTCAATGAATGCTTAAGTGTTGTCTAGTTTTTTGTTACCATAAAAAAAGTCATATTGAACATCCTTAAATAAATAAATAATTGTTAATAAGTAAATAACTGTTGGACACTTTAGTCAAATGTCCAAACAAAAAAACAGGGTCTGAATGCACCAAGGTTTTTGCATTTCTCCCAGTAAAACCACAACAGCTGAAACAGAATAAAATAAGGCAGTAAGAGTTGTAACGATACTCTCGACCATTCAAATCAGAATTAACAGCTCCCACCAAAATTTTAAGCATACATACCCTTTGGCCCAACACAAAACAGCCAAAGAGCTTTCACAAATTAATGAGGAGAAACAATAAATTAGGCCAAGGACATGAACATGCAATTCACATAAGAAATGTAAATGGCTATTAAGCATATGAAAAGATGCTCAGTGTAAAAATCAAGAGGTATAAGTTAAAACAACATGATTGGATAGTGACATTTTACTGTCAGTGGGAGTGTAAATTTGCTCAAACCTTTTAGAGGGCAATTTAGTAATATTTATCAAAACAAAAATATTCAATACCTTTGGCAACTCTACTTCTAGATAAATGTTCAAGGACATTAACTGCAGCATTTTTTAATAGCCAAGGCTAGAAATAACCCAAATGTTAATAACGGATCTCATAAGTGAAATACGGTATACCAACACAATGGGATACCATGCACTGTTTAGAATAATACTTGACATACATACATATAAAACTGGTATTGGAAAGATCTGTAACTTTTAACAATGATTTATTGGGGTGAGGGGAAGAAAAGAGAATTTTTGGAGGAACTTACATTTTCTAACTAATTTTGAGAACATTAAAAATGTTTAGGAGTATGAAATTTATTTTTTTCTAATCTTAAAAGATTAGCCACTCCATTTGTAATATATTTGAAAAGATAGGAATAAATATAAAACTAAAATATTTGTAGGCAAATTAAAATTAACCACAAATGATACCCAAATGTATAATCAATTATTCTCATCCATTTCCCAGAAAGAGCAAACACTTACAAGTTTTATCTTATGTTTTAGCTCTGGATTGATAGTCCCTCCAGGTCCAGTTTGTGCAATAACTGATTTGAAGGTATTCTCCAACTATGAAAAAAAGGGGAAAAAATTTTCAAGTTACAGTCAAAAAAAAAATAGTCAAAGATAAATCTGAACAGTATTAAA
Organism: Stenella coeruleoalba; assembly: GCF_951394435.1. Lineage (NCBI taxonomy): Eukaryota > Metazoa > Chordata > Mammalia > Artiodactyla > Delphinidae > Stenella > Stenella coeruleoalba. The sequence continues at coordinate 177,555,485 of NC_137169.1, forward strand.
GGAAACATCTATCAAAGGAAACGTACGTCAATCAAATGGAAGAATAGTGTTCCTAAGAGGCACTGTAACATTTCATACCCTATAAAATACATTTAGAGTTGATGGACTCTTTTTTTAATATAGTTTTTTAAATTTTTATTGGGCTATAATTGACTTACAATGTTGTGTTATTTTCTGCTGTACAGCAAAGTGAGTCAGTTATACATATACATATATCCATTCTTTTTTAGAGTCTTTGCCCATATAGGCCATTACAGAGTACTGAGTAGAGTTCCCTGTGCTATACAGTAGGCCCTTATTTGTTATCCATTTTATATAGAGTAGTGTGTATATGTCCATCCCAATCTCCCAATTATCCCTTCCCCACTTCTCCCCTGGTAACCATAAGACTGTTTTCTACATCTGTGACTCTATTTCTGTTTTGTAAATAAGTTCATTTGTACCATTTTTTTAGATTCCACATATAAGCAATATCATATGATACTTGTCCTTTTCTGTCTGACTTACTTCACTCAGTATGACAATCTCTAGGTCCATCCATGTTGCTGCAAATGGCATTATTTCATTCTCTCTTTTTTTTTAACATATAGACTTTTTAATGTAGAAAGGTTTGAGGGTTTTTTGTTTGTTTGGGTTTTTTTTGGCCACGCAGCTTGTGAGATCTTAGTTCCCTGACCAGGGATCGATTCTGGGCCCTCAGCAGTGAAAGCGGGGAGTCCTAACCACTGGACCACCAGGGAATTCCCTCGTCCTTTTTTATGTGGTTGGACTCTTTATAAAACTAAACACTGAAAATTTCCAGGATAATTAACATTCTCTATAACAATTAGATTGAGTCTTCAATTACAAAATCCCATACTCTTTTTTTTTTATGCGTTTATTTATTTATTTTTGACTGCATTGGGTCTTCACTACTGCACACGGGCTCTCTCTACCTGTGGTGAGTGGGGGCTACTCTTCATTGCAGCGCACGGGCTTATGTGGTGGCTTCTCTTGTTGCAGAGCACAGGCTCTAGGCATGCGGGCTTCAGCAGTTGTGGCTCGCAGGCTCTAGAGCGCAGGTTCAGTAGTTGTGGTGCACGGGCTTAGCTGCCCCGCGGCATGTGGGATCTTCCCGGACCAGTACTCGAACCCACGTCCCCTGCACTGGCAGGTGGATTCTTAACCACGGCGCCACCAGGGAAGCCCCCAAATCCCATACTTTTACCCAGTAAAGATTTTTGTCACTAATTTTCTTCTGTTTATAAAATTATTCAATGTTTATTAAACACACTATTTAATGCAGGTTAGAGATGGGATGGTGGAAGGTCCCTGGGAGCCAGGAATATGAGTGAGCCAGGGCACCGGTGGAATGTCTCGCCTTAAGGAGACAGGAAGGAGAGCTCTGCTGTTGTAGTAGAAATGAAGAAGGACCAGTAGGGATACAGAAAGGCTCTGTAAATGTGGGGTCAGCAGGTGGAGAGAGTTACTATCTGATAGCTTCAGTATTCTCTCTGTGAGTTCAGAAGCAAGGCCCACTCCTGAGAATAGCAGGAAAGGAAAGGGAGCTCAGACAGCTGAGAAAGTGGAAAAATAAAGTTGAGGGAAAAAATGGATGATTATCTAAACTCAACAGGTAGGCAGTAAAAATAGGTGAGGCCTGAGTTAAGATAGCAGGGGTCAGAGGATTTTAGTAGAGAGAAGCCAATGGCATAGAGAGGCCCCAATATGGTAAAAAGATGATGCATGGGAATAACTGAAAAGATAAGCTGGAAGCACAGGAGGTTAGGAGTAGACAGTATCATGGAACATATCCAGACACCAAGGTCCAGTGAAGAGCCACAGAGTGGAAACCTAAAGTAGAATGAAAGGGTGGGAGGGAGACACAAGACGGAGGAGATATGGGGATATATGTATATGTATAGCTGATTCACTTTGTTATAAAGCAGAAACTAACACACCATTGTAAAGCAATTATACTCCAATAAAGATGTTAAAAAAACAAACAGGTGAATAAAATTTAACAGGAAAGCAAATAATAAAATTCAGGATATTTTTAAAATTATAAAAAGTAGAATGAATGGAGTTATATTTAGAGCTGATAAGTAAATGTAAAAAATATACATTAGAAAAAACACAAAGATATAAAGAAAATACAAATTACCTAAAATCCTATCACATAGACATAATCACTATTAATTTATTCCTTCTAAACTTTCTATTTTTTACTATTTCTTCATATTGCCACTTGGCCTGTCATTACTTACAAACTGTGTGACCTTTTAGGTTTCAGTTTCTTCATCTGAAAAATGAAGACAATCTCATTATCTCCTAAGGCTGACATGAAAGTAGGATCTGAGAAGGGGGAATTAGATTCCTAAGGTTATATCACTAACTTTCACAAAATGCCTCAGCCCTTGGTCTTAGGTTCTTTACATTTCTTCTGGATCTGCCATGAGATAATTCCCTAAAGCTCTCCCAGTGAACAATGGGAGAACCTAAAGATAATTGATTTTTCACATCCCAACATGCTCCCACCATTTGAAGATTCAATACAACCACTTATTATAGTAAGTCCCCTACATACAAACGAGTTCCATTCCAAGAGCACGTTTATAAGTCCAAGTTGTTCGTTAAGTCCAACAAAGTTAGCCTAGGTACTATATAGTACTGTACTGTAATAGGTTTTTAATACTTTTCACACAAATAATACATAAAAAACAAACACAAAAAAATAAAGAAAACATTTTTAATCTTACAGTACAGTACCTCAAAAAGTACAGTAGTACAGTACAACAGCTGGCATACAGGGGCTGGCATCGAGTGAACAGGCAGGAAGAGTTACTGACTGGAGGAAGGAAAGGAGGTGGGAGACGGTAGAGCTGAAGGATCGTCAGCAATAGGAGACAGAGGGCAAGCTGCAATTTCACTCACACCGGACGCTGGTGGAACGCACGTTCGCATCTTTGAAAGTTCACAACTTGAAGGTTCATATGTAGGGGGCTTACTGTAAATTACCACTGTGCTAGGTGTTTCAGGGGACAAAGAAAGGGTCACTTTTCACAGCTACACAAAAATTCACCAATTCTGATAAGTTTTTTTTTAATGCACGTTGATATGACAGCTGTCACAATACAACCTAACAAAATTGTTTCAAATGAAGCTAAAGACAACTAGGTGCTACTAGAGCCATCTTATGGAAAAAACCGAACGAAGTTTTTAGCCAACCCAATATTTGCCAAGCCTGGGTTAAGATGTCAAAATGATAGGCTCTTAGCTAGGAACAGAATGCATCTCAAGAAGATAAGAGAAAGATGTTTTTTGCCTCAAGCTAGATGAGTAACTCAAGCTGACATTAAACTGAATGCGGTGAGGGAGATTTTTTAAAGTCCAAGTAATACTGGACTATCTAGATAAGTAGATAAGTAGAGGGCAAAAGTTATAATGTTGTGGGGGAGAAGTAGGAGTGGGAGATAATCAGTGATTGACATGAAGAAAGTAATCAAGAGGACACCCTGATTTCAACGATGTTTTACTGTCAGATGCCTACATACCAAATAGAAAAAATGGACAATAAATCAAGTGAACAAAAGATCATAAATAGGGGCATAAATAAAGATGGAAACGAACCCACTATATATATATATATATATATATATATATGCCATATTCAGATAGGAGCCTACAGAACCAGAGAAGGGGCAGAGAAGAGCTTTGAATCAAAAAGATATACTCCTCAGAAAAATGGATGAAGATAGGAATAGGCAATTGATTAAAAATTAACACTAGCTAGCCAATAAAGTTCAACCTCTAATAAACAGACATTAATAGTCAGATATAGTTATTTGCCTATCAAATTGGAATATTATTTTTACAATAATGCTCATTTATTCATTTAACAAATATGTACTGAACACAAACTATGTGCTTCACATTGTACTCAGCACTGAATATACGGGGTAAATAAACTAGGTATGATCACTGCCCTCATGGAACTTGCAGTCTAGTGATGGGAGACCAACATGAGACAGTCATATAACTACATAATTACAATTATGATAAACATTATGAAAAACCCACAGAGTGTCATGATAGAATACTATGCCTGAAAGTGTTAGGAAAGCAATGTGAGATCTAACTTAGACTAGGGTTGGTGAGGAGGGAGAGGTCAGGGGAGGGTGTTCTGAAGAAGTGTCCATTTATACTGAGTACTAGCAAAGGTACAAGGAAAGAAGCACATACACATGCATCTCATGTGAGTGTTAACTGAAACAACTTTTATGGAGGACAACCTAACTACATACATGATAAGCTATAAAAGTACACATTCCTTTAGATGTAGTGATTGCTCCTCTAGAATTTTATCCTGGGGAGTAACAGAGATATCTGCAAATGTGATCAAGATTTTCATCAATAAGGTTATGTTTAATTGCAAAAATAGCAACAGTCTAAATCCCCAAGTTTATGTGGAATCTAGAAAAATGGTACAGATGAACCAGTTTGCAAGGCAGAAATAGAGACACAGATGTAGAGAACAAACGTATGGACACCAAGGGGGAAAGAGGGGGTGGGATGAATTGGGAGATTGGGATTGACATATATACACTAATATGTATAAAATAGATAACTGATGAGAACCTGCTGTATAGCATAGGGTTTCTACTTTGCTATACAGTAGAAACCAACACAACATTGTAAAACAACTATACCCCAATAAAAAATAAAACATTAAAAAAAAATCCCCAAGTTAAAAAAGTATGGCATATCCATAGTGCCATTAAAAATTATGTTGCATTACAATATTTAACAATGTGGGATGTTCATAATTCTGACTAAAAAAGCACGTCACAAACCTGAACCAGAATGATGCTAAATTTTATTTTTTTAAAAAAGAAAAAGTCAACTTTTCTGGGTGATAAAAGAATATGTGATTTTAATTTTCTTCTGTGCTTTCCTGTATTTCAAATCTTTTGCAATCTATCTGTATTACTTTTGTAATAAGAGAAAAAATTTAAAAACATAGACACCTGGGTGATATTTAGAAACATGAGGGTGGAAGCATTTTGGAAGGAAAATACATGAAGCTAAAAGCAGAAAGGAACAGAAGTTACGTCTCAGAGGGATATACAGCAGGTCTTTTGGCCATATGGTAAAACATTAATACATTTCTGATAAAGATCACAAAACTGGCACAGACACACATACAGGAGTGACGCTTTCAACTGCTCAAATATTTGCTAAGTATCTCATTTGACTAAAAACTAGGCAGTATGAAATTTGACTTGCCAAACTAAAAATTTCATCTGAACTCATGGGAAAATAGGCAGGGAACAGCTACTCTAAGTTGGCCAGAGAATGCAACTTCCAGAGAATTGCACTAAAGAACTACTGAAGGGCTCCTTTTGACAGTAATTGCTTAATAGATCCAGTTACTTGTTGAGGATACTCTTAACAGACACTGGAGCCAGGTCATCACGTGAAATTTAAAATCCTTCTTTTCTTATATTCAATACAAATCACAGCATCTAATTCATGTAAAAACTATCAATTATTTGAGTGAAAAAGTTAGTTGCAAACTAAGACCCAGCCCTGATTTTTAATTCATTTAAGATCAGAACTTCTTTTATAATTCCAGGTTTACCTACTTTAAATCTCATGCTGAATATTACAATAAATTTTCTAAAAGTAGGGCAGGATGGGGTGCTGATGAAATAATGTTAAGACAGGACAAGAAAAATTAAACATAAAATTCTCTCTCTGTGCATTTGAGCCACTACCTGCTTTACTGTGTATTGTACATCTGCAGTATACATTAACTAGATCCCCTTGAAAGACACAGGAATGCCTACTTGCCAAAAAACAAAAATAAAAGCAAAAAAAACCAATTTCCTCCTGGCTCCAGCAAAGTAACTCCTTAGGAGATAAAATTCCTTTCTCAATCCTGTAGGGGGGTCACAACAACCTACTAATTGCCTTGTTGAACTATGTAAACTGTCAGTATGTTACTTTGATGTATAACCCTTTGTCTCAAACACTGATGTAACTGTGCCTTGACCTCTAACAGGTGGAACAGTTTTCAGAGCTTTCTGAAAGACAAGGTTATAATTCCCGGGTTATAATTCTCAGGCTGGCTCGAATAAAATTTCCCATTTCTTTCTTAGATCGACTATTAATTTTTTTCATTGACAGTACTCTTAGTTGTAAGGCTGGAGAACAAAGAAATGTCAGATCCCTGTTACTTTGACCAAACACTCTTATGAGCAATAACCTGTTAATGGGAAGTGAAGTAACATCACTGTTAGCTGTAGTCTAGGTCTATACACTAAGGCAGAGAATTCTGAAGAGCTGGGCTGGACAGTGTCTGAGGCTTCATTCATTAGAATGATAACAGCTAATCCATACTTGCCCATTCACATTTTCATCCCTCATCTAAACTTCCTCTGAAGAGGTCAAAATAAAGGAAATTGAATAGAATGTGGTAAGTAGATTATTCATGTCTTGCAAAAACAGGGTTTAAATTTTTCTAACCATTTGCTTTTGTGAAATAAAGCAGGAAAATGGGAAAAGGTAGGATACTAATGAACAAGCCTGCCTGTTCCTCTTGCAGGTGAAAAAGAAGCTCCAGTCCTCATTTTACAAAGGAGAAACTGATTGTTTTCTAAATGTTTTTTCTATGACAAAAATAATATACGTTCACTGAAAAAAACCATAAAATACAGATGATCAGATGAGAGGCTGTCTCCCAGGCTACAGTCCTCAGTAAGGTCCCCAAATAAAACATAACTCACATACAACTTTTAGGTTGTGCATTTTTTTTCAGTTGACACAGTGTAGAACTGGCACAGAAACACAAAATTACACACCCCAAATTATAATCCAGCTAGATTAAAACTTTAAGTTTTCTTTTTAGCCATGAATCAAAAAGAAACCAATTTTTTTTTAGAGATTAACTATCATGCTATCATTTATTGAGGGTGTACAACTGTCAAGAACTATTCTAGACACTTTACAAATCTTAACCCATTTATGATACAAAAGTTATCCACACTTTACAGATGAGAAATCTGAGTTACAAAGAAGTTAATCAATTTGCCAAGTTTACATGGCTGAAAAGTGGCAGTGGTGAAGTTCGACTCAGTCAATCTAGTTCAAAACTTCACTGTCAACCATTCCTCCTCACCAATTCCCACACAGGTCAACTCAAATCTCACTTTCCCCTGGAAGACAGTCTTGACTACTTTAGTCCTTTCTATATCCCACATGACAGAATTAGCACCTACATTACAGAATGTTCTATATTCTTCATTCCTATGCAGCAGAAAGCATAAGGCACCAGAAAACATGAGATGTGGACCCAGGGGTGGAAAATGTATTTTGGCCTGCCCTGTTCTAGCTGTTTGTCTTGGGTCAACTTAACTTCTCTGGGTCTAGTTTTCTGCCATAACAATATTTTTCTCTTGAAGTTCTCATGAAGGTCCAATAAAGAAACATAAAAGAACTTTGTAATTTTAAGGCACTGTCCCAATATTTTTCATGCCTCTCATTCTCTTTCTCTCTTAGTCTGTACCTAATTAGATTATGTCTCAAATTCAGGGCAATTCTTGTCTCTTCCTTTTTTCTCTCACAGCTTTCACAATTTTTCTTTGCTTATGACCTTTGCTAGGACGTTGGTTGCTAAGCAGACTTGCTGAATACTGAAACATTCAGGGTCCCAGTCTTTATTAACCTCCAAAGCTTTATTTCCCAATGGACCCCCAGCCCAAAGATGACTCAGGAACCCAACAGGTCTTCTGGCCCTGGAGACTTGCCTGGCCTAGCACTCTGAGAGCATTACACAGGAGGCACAGAACACCATTTATATTAAAGTCACATTGATTTAGATTCTACTTAGTTACGTCATTTAGACATGGTAAATGTGCTTCTAACTCAGAATTTCGCCTTGGGCAACATCACGAGCTTGGCAAGTTTCTCTTTGGTGTCTAACCTTGTCACTTCTCTCCCCTCCAAATCAGCATGTAGAATTCCCATGATCCTTGGATCTTCTTTAAGGTAAATTAATCTTTTGATTTGTGTATATGCGTGTGTTACTATAAAATGGAGGTTTATGTTTTATTTATTCTTAGTGCAGATGAGCAGTTTAATTGAAGTCTTTGGATGACTATAATTTTGCGTAAGGCATTAGCACCAACAGTGGAAAGGTTAGGCATTCCATTGCTGTTAGGGTCTTAGACGAAGGGAATTTGAGACAGATAAATATTTCAAAACTCATCAGAACGACTAGAAAACAGATAATGCCTATTCTGAATAATTATTTCTCTTGTGAACTTTCAGAATTTTTTCTATACAAAAAAAAAGTGAGCTGATCCTAATTTAAAGTTCATTGCTGCATTGCAATTTGAATAAAGCTTCTAAAGGCTATTATTTAAGACTTCAGCTGGAAAAATGACACATCTAGTTGCCATGTGTTCACTAGAGTTAAATTTCCTAAGACTTATTGAGCATCTGCTTAGCATAGTAGGTCATTTAAGCTGAAAAAGATATGAGTTGTCTCCCTCTAGATGCTTATGCATATGCAGAACCATGAAGAACAATGCGAACAGACAAATCTGAGTTTAAGTTTTTGCAGTGAAACTTTCTAATTAAGAAATTATTTAACCTCTCACACCTCAGTTGCTTAGTCTGTAAAATAAGAATTATAAGTCTAATATCCCAGATATCCTGTTTTATGAGTAACTTAAAATGAGACAATATAAGAAAGTGCAGGGCATATCATGGTCTCTCAAACAAATAACAGTTCCCTTTTTGTCTATAATATACTGCAGATTATGACGAGTGAGAAACCAATTTTAAACCTTCAAGCGGGGAAGAGCTTTGTAGGTATGAGATCAGAGGCAGAAGTAAAAGAAAAAGACTAACAGATTTGGTATTCCTAACTTGTGAACTTCTATTTCAAAAAAGGAAAACGACAATTTAGAAAAATACATTTCTAGCCTATGACAGCCAAAATTCCTTCACTTCACTAAGCAAAAATTGACTAAGCAAACTTTCTTCCACTCATTAAGATGAGCATATCTCAAGAGAAAAATAGGCAGAGAACAGATAATTCATCAAAATAAATTAAAGTGGCTAATAAACCATTTTAAAAGCTCGACTTTGTCAGTAACCAAAAATGGATATGAAACAATTAGACTATGTACAGCTTTCGGTCAGAAAAAATATTTTTGTATTTAACCCTGTTTCAAGAATTAACATTTGAGTTTTTAACAACCACATGAAATCCCATGGGTTATATAACCAAAAGGTATGGAGAAAACAGACACTAACATACCATTAGTTGTACAACTTTTCTGGATATCAGTTTGGAAAAAAATCATTTTTAAAAATGAAAATATTTTTTGATAAAATTAATGGGGCTTCCCTGGTGGCACAGTGGTTGGGAGTCTGCCTGCCGATGCAGGGGACACGGGTTCGTGCCCCAGTCTGGGAAGATGCCACATGCCGCGGAGCGGCTAGGTCCATGAGCCATGGCCGCTGAGCCTGCGCGTCCGGAGCCTGTGCTCCACAATGGGAGAGGCCGCAACAGTGAGAGGCCAGCGTACCGCAAAAAAAAAAAAAAAAAAATTAATGAAAAAGAGTCCAACAGTTAGTTCATTGTAACCTTCTGAATTTCAAAGATAAAGACAGGAATTGACAAACATACAGTCAGTTTATCTACCAAGGAAGATGACCATGCTGGTGTCAGGTCTCTCCAGCACAGGAAATGTCAGGAAAAACAAAAGAAATCTAAACAACGGGGAAATCACTATGAAAGGAACAGGAGTGAAAACTATCTTTTGGCAGTAGGACTGTGAGTAACTTTCTTAGGCTGAGTTTTCTGTATTAAGAAAACTTCATCATTCAAAACAAAGTTATGGCTCCCACTGTCCTGCCATAAACAGGTCGAAAATAATGAGTTACAGATGTTAAATAACAGTGCTGCAACTGAGCGGTGAGTCTTAAACTGCCTCACCTGACAGCCTGGAGAGTTCAGTCTGTAGCAGAGAAAGAGGTAATAGAAACAGATGAACTGAGGAGACAGATTCCAGTTTGGGGAGGAAAAGGATGCTAATACACAGGTAGGTATGGAGAGTAGGGATTGGCACAGAGAGATATAGCTCTGCAGGTCTGCAGAGGGACCCCTCAAGTTTCTGGATGAGTACTGATGTGTGCATAAGGTGGGGGAAGGGGATGTTCTCTGAGGCTTGGGAAACAAACGATAAGAAGCAAGAGGCCAAACAATACCCAGAGCTCACAGAGAGCTGAGAAACATTAAGTGCTCCCACTAAGGCAGAATGGAAGGACCTCTTAACACATCCAGGTGAATCCTCAGAAAGGTAATGCCTCAGTGGTGGAGCCAAATGAGCTCTAGACTGAAGGTTTCTCTGGACTAGCAGTCTTAGCCTGCTAAGGGTTCTATAGCAAAATAACTTAGAGTAGGTAGCTTTAAACAACAGAAATGTATTTTCTCACAGTTCTGGAGGCTGGAAGCCCAAGATCAGGGTTCCAGCTAAGAAATAAAATATCGCTTGCCATATCAGTAAATAAAGGATGTCGAAGTCATCAGCAATTGTAGCTACCCCAGATGATGAGCCCTGATGGAACTCAGGATAAAAACAAGGAATGCCCACCATCTAGCAGCCATCGGACTGCAGCTACTTCCAACGGTGCAGCCTGAGGAAACTCAGGATGGGAAATCATAGGATACTGGCCCCAGATAGCTGAGGTGCATATCAAAGGAATTATTTCAGTGAACCCAGACTCTTGCATCTTCCCCTACATAAAAAAGTGCTAAAAAAAAAAAAAAAAAAAAAAAGTGCTAACTAAATTCCATAACTTGAGATATCTAGTTTTGTTTTATTTAGAGTAGTCTTTTGTTCCAACTACCTGGTATTGTTATAAAAACTCCTATATATCCTGGTTTTCCCCCCCTTCCTCTTTGGAACAGTTTTGTCAGCGTTTATCTGAGAGGCTGTCTCCCAGGCTTGGAGTACTAAGAATGTCTGCTGAATAAAACATAACTCTCTACTTACAGGTTGTGCAATTTTTTTCGGTTGACACAGCATAGTTGGATCCTGGTGAGGATTCTCTTTCTGACTTGCAGATGGCTGCCTTCTTGCTGTGTGCTCTCACGGCCTTTCCTTGGTGTATGCACATGGAGGAGAGCAAGCTCTCTGGTTTCTCTTCTTATAAGGGCACTAATCCCATCACGAGGGCTCCACCCTCACAACTTCATCGAACTCTACTTCCCAAAGGCCCCACCTCCAAATACTATCACATTGTGGGTTAGGGCTTCAACATATGAATTTTAAAGGAACACAATTCAATTGATATTACCCGCCCTAACAAATCTTAAAAGCAAAACTCAAAATGATCGATTCCAAGTAAATTAACTGAGTGAAGCTCAACAATTCATAATGTCTAGCAGCTAATCAAAGTTACCAGCCATGCAAAGAGGTAGGAGAATGTGACCACATCAAGAAGGAAAATAGGGAATTCCCAGGTGGTCCATTGGTTAGGGCTCCGTGCTTCCACTGCAGGGGGCACAGGTTCGATCCCTGGTTGGGGAACTAAGATGTCACATGCTGTGGTGCAGTCAAAAAAAAAAAAGAAGGAAAATAAATTCAAAACCCAGAAATGATGAAGATGATAAAATTAGCAGTTAAGGTCATTAAAAGTTATTATAAATCTTATAAATATGCTTATGTATATAAAGAAAGTATGAACATAATAAAGAAATAAATAAAGGACATAAAAGAGATCCAAGTAGAATATGTAGAACTTAAAAATATAATGTCTAAAATGAAAAATAATCTGGATGGGATTAAATGCAACAGAAGATCACTGAATTTGAAGACAGCAAGAGAAAGTACCTAAAATGAAGCACACAGTGGGGAGGTGGAGGGGAAGAGACTCAGAGAAAAAAAAAAGAACAGAGCCCCAACAATCGACAAGGAAATAACAAGCAGTCTAATATAGGCATCCTAGAAGAAGAAGAAAGGGGAAAAAATACTTGAAGACAAAAATTCTCCAAATTTTCTAGGAGGGTAGATCTTATGTTAAGTGTTCTTATCACAAAAATTTAAAAATAAATAAAAATAGGGAATTCCCTGGTGGTCCAGTGGTTAGGGTTCTGCGTGCTCACTGCCAAGGGCCTGGGTTCAATCCCTGGTTGAGGAACTAAAATCCTACAAGCCACATGGCATGGCCAAAATAAATAAATAAACATATAAGATAAATAAAATAAAATAAAAATAAAGAGGGCAGGTGATGAATATGTTTATCGTATTGGCTGTGGTGATGGTTTCAGAGGTATATAATTATCTCCAAATTCATCAAGTTGTATACATTAAACATATACAGCTTTTTGTATGTCAATCATACTTCAATAAAGATTTTTAATTAGAAATAAATTTCCAGATCTCATGAAAATTATAAAACTCATCTGCAAAAAGCTCAGTAAATTTCAATCAGAACAAATAAAGAAAACTCTACCAAGGGACACCAGAATGAAACTGCAGAAAAACAATGATAAAGAGAAAATCTTGAAAGCATCAAAGGGGGAAAAAAAAACGCGTTATATACAGAAGAACAAAGAATGACTATAGATTTATTGTCAGAAACTATGCAGACCAGACAGCAATGAAACTGTCTCTGAAGTTCTAAAAGAAAAAGAACTATCACCCCAGAATTCTATACCCAGAAAAAGTATCACTCAAAAATGAAGACAAAGACTTTTTCAGATGAACAAAAGCTGAGAATATTCATTGCCAACATATTTATGTTATAGGAAATGTTAAAATTTTCCAGGCGGAAGGAACATTATACTGAAGGGAAATTTGGGTGCAAAGGATTGGAACTTTTAAAAATAAATAGGTAATTTATTTTAATATTTTTATTACTTAAATGTTGCTTATTCAAAATAAATACTTTAAAGCAAAAATAAAAATGCATTAAGGAGCTTATAACATATACACAATTAAAATGTATCACAAAAATGGCACAAAGGATGGGAAGAGAGAAATGTAAATCTATTGTTCTAAAGTTCTTAATCTACATGAAATAGTATAATATTACATGAGGATCAACTGTGATAAATTAAAAACATATGTTGAGAACCCTAAGGCATCCATTAAAAATATTTTTAAAGAGTTATAACTAATAAACAAATAACAGCAACAAAACAGAACCATAAAAAATACTTAATCAGGAATAAGGTAAGGATGTCCCCCTCTCACCTCTGCTTTTCAATACTGTTCTAGGAGTCCTAGATAATTCAATAAGATAAGGAAATAGAAAGCACAGCTGACCCTTGAACAACATGGATTTGAACTGTACAGATCCACTTACACACAGATTTGTTTCAGTAAATATATTAAAAAGTTTTGGAGGTTTATGACAAGTTGAACAAACTTGTAGGTGAACCGCGTAGCCTAGAAATATTCAAAAAAATTTTAAAAGGTATGTCATGAATGCATAAAATACATGTAAATACTGGTCTATCCTTACATAGGCATAAGATGAGTGATATTTAATATAAAAATGTCTTCATTTTCTTACTTTTTTATAACTGTGCTTTTAAAGAGTTATATTACTGTACAGTATGTCTCTCATAACTGGAGAAACTGCTCATCAGCCTATCATCACAGGTAAGTGTTTTTTTAAAAAAATGAAACAATGCTTCCAATACTGTATTATGAATATAATACTGAATGTCATAAAAATTTTATAAGTCATTCGTTAGTTAGGCTAGGCTACCATGAAGGAATCATATCGATTACTTTAGGCTATCATAAAGCAATCACATTGTTGCTTCTACAACATCAATGCATGAATCACTGTACCTGTAACTAATATTTTCTGTTTCACATTATCTTTTCATTTCTGATGTCTAGTTAGTAATATGTATAATATATACAGTGTTTTGTATCATATAAAACAATATTGATATAAGTACTGACAGATGATTCATCTTGTTGATAAATATAGTAGAGTTCTGTAAATGTATTTTTCTTATGATTTTCTTAACATTTTTTCTCTAGCTTCCCGTATTACATGAATACAGTATATACTAACATATAATATATAAAACATGTTAATCAAATGCTTATGTTATCAGTAAGGCTTCTGGTCAACAGCAGGTTATCAGTAGTTGTTTGGGGGCAGTCAAAACATATATGCAGATTTTTGACTGTGCAAGGGGTGGGCACCCCTAACCCCTGCAGTATTCAAGGGTCAACTGTATAATAATTCAGAAGGAAGAAATACAACTATCTTTGCTTGAAGATGACACATTTGTCTATATAGAAATCCCAAAGAATCAACCAAAAAACTGGAATGAATATGCAATTATAGCAACATTGGCGAATACAAAGTTAATAATACAAAAGCCAATCACTTTCCTATATACCAGCAAGGAACAAGTGGAATTCTAAAGGAAAAACACATAGCCATTTACATTAGTGTCCCCAAAATGAAACACTTAGATATAAATCTAACAAAATAGGTACAATCTATATGAGGAACAATACAAAACACTGATGAAAGATATCAAAGAACTACTACTAAATAAATGGAGAGATATTCCATGTTCACAGATAGGAAGACTCAATACTGTCAAGATGTCAGTTCTTCCCAACTTGATCTATAGATTCAATCCAATCCCAATCAAAATCCCAGCAAGTTTTTTTGGGGGGATGCAGTGGGATAACTGAGGACATGGAAAGGAGACGTGACCCATGAGCCCCCCCCCAGCAAACTGGGGGCTGGCGAATAAGCCAGAACTGCAAACAGTCCTGATTGCTTTGAGCCCCCCCCGGCAAACCGGGGGCACGCGAATAAGCCAGAGTTGTGAACAGTTCTGAATGCTTCGAGCGCCCCCCCGCCCCCAGCAAACCGGGGGCCTGCAAAAGAAGCACTGAGTGCTTTGGGCACTGATCCATGAGATGTCCTCAGTATAATCAGAGTGGTGGGAACGCAAGGAAATGTCCTTGTGCTACTTCAGTATAATCAAAATAATGGTGGGAACTTTGTGCTGTTCTTGCGCTCAAGGACGAAGCACGGCAGGTGCTCACGAAAGCCAATTATTGCTTGTATAATTAATAAAAACATAGGTTGCTGCTTTGGCACTTCTGAAATGTTAAGAAAACAAGTCTTAAAGTGTAAATCTAGATAATGCTTTAATAAAAGTTACCACAGCAAGACAGACGGTGCTGTTTTGCCTGAGCGAGCGGCAGCCCTCTCCTGCTGTGCTTTGGCACAATTCATCTCGTGTGATGAGCTTACTTTCGGCCCTGTCCTAAGAAACTACAACAGGAGGATATCAAGAAATCAATTCTAAAGTTTATATGGAGAGACAAAAGACCCAGAATAGCTACCTCGATATTGAAAGAGAAGAACAAATTTGGAGGACTGACACCATCCGACTTCAAGATTTACTATCAATATAAAGCTACAGTAATCAAGGCAGTGTGGTATTGGCAAAAGAACAGACAAATAGACCAATGGAACAGAACAAAGAATGCTGATATAGATCCACAAAAATATAGCCAACTGATCTCTGACAAAGAGAAAAGGCAATACAATGGAGAGAAGAGAATCTTCAACAGTAGTGCTGGAAAAACTAGACATCCACGTGCAAAAACCTGAATCTAGACACAGACCTTACACCCTTCACAAAAATTAACTTAACATGGATCACAGACCTAAGTGTAAAACAGACTATTAAAACTCCTAGAAGACAACATAGGAGAATACATAGATGACCTTGGGTATGGTGATGACGTTTTAGATACAACACCAAAGATATGATCTATAAAAGAAATAAGTGACAAGCAGGACTTCATTAAAATTAAAAACTTCTGCTCTGTGAAAGACAATGTCAAAAGAATGAAAAGACAAGCCAAAAACTGCCAAAAAAAAAAAAACTGCAAAAGACATATCTGATAAAGAGTTGTCATACAAAATATACAAAGAACCCTTAAAACTCAACAGTAAGGAAACAAACAACCTAATTAAAAACTGGGCAAGCTTTTCCGGTCAGCGGCCTGAGGTGACCTCTAAAAATGGTTCGCTATTCACTTGACCCAGAAAATCCCACAAAATCATGCAAGTCGAGAGGTTCAAATCTTCGTGTTCACTTTAAGAACACTCGTGAAACAGCCCAGGCCATTAAGGGTATGCATATCCGAAAAGCCACTAAGTATCTGAAGGATGTCACTTTAAAGAAGCAGTGTGTGCCATTCCGTCGCTACAATGGTGGAGTTGGTAGGTGTGCCCAGGCCAAACAGTGGGGCTGGACGCAGGGTCGGTGGCCTAAAAAGACTGCTGAATTTTTACTGCACATGCTCAAAAATGCAGAGAGTAATGCTGAACTTAAGGGCTTAGATGTAGATTCTCTGGTCATTGAGCACATCCAGGTGAACAAAGCCCCCAAGATGCGGCGCAGGACTTATAGAGCTCATGGTCGGATCAACCCATACATGAGCTCTCCGTGCCACATTGAGATGATCCTTACTGAAAAAGAACAGATTGTTCCTAAACCAGAAGAGGAAGTTGCCCAGAAGAAAAAGATATCCCAGAAGAAATTGAAGAAACAAAAACTTATGGCCCGGGAATAAATGCTGCAAAAAATAAATGCAAATGAAAGTAAAAAAAAAAAAAAAACTGGGCAAAAGATCTGAACAGACATCTCACCAAAGAAGATATACAGATAGCAAAGTAAAAGATGTTTTACATCATATGTCATTAGAGAATTGTAAATTAAAACAACAGCGAGATACCACTATATACTTAGTAGAATGGCCAAAATCCAAAACACTGACAACACCAAATGCTAATGAGGATGTGGAGCAACATGAACTCTCATTCACTGCTGGTGGGAATGCAAAATGATACAGTCACTTTGGAAGAGAGTTTGGCAGTTTCTTGAAAAACTAAACTAGACGCTTATCATACGATAGAGCTATCATGCTCCTTGGTATTTACCCAAAGGAGCTGAAAACTTATGTCTACACAAAAAACTGCACACAGATGTTTATAGCAGCTTTACTCATAATCAAAACCTGGAAGCAACCAAGATGTCCTTCAGTAGGTAAATGGATAAACTGCACACTATGGAATATTACTCAGCACGAAAAAGAAATGAGCTATCAAGCCATGAAAAGACACGAAGGAACCTTAAATGCATATCATTAAGTGAAAGAAGGCAATTTAAAAGGCAACATTTGTATGATTCCAACTATATGACATTCTAGAAAACACAGAACTATAGAAACAGTAAAAAGATCAGTGGTTGCTAGGGGCTAGGGAGGAGGGAGAGAAGAGCAAATGGAGCACAGAGGATCTGAAGGGCAGTGAAACTATTCTGTGTGATACCACAATGGTGGATATATGTCATTACACATTTGTCAAAACCCACAGAATTTACAATACCAAGAGTGAACCCTAATGTAAACTGTAGACTTTGGGTGATTATGATGTGTCAATGGAGGTTCATCAACTGTAACAAAGGTACCACTCTGCTGCAGGATGCTCATAGTAGAAGAGGCTGCATGAATGTGGGGGCAGGGAGTATATGGGGACCCTCTCTACTTTCTGTTCAACTTTGCTGTGAACCTAAAATTGGTCTAAAAATTTTATTTTTAAAAATTAATCCAGGGCTTCCCTGGTGGCGCAGTGGTTGAGAGTCCGCCTGCTGATGCAGGGGACACGGCTTCGTGTCCCGGTCCAGGAGGATCCCACATGCCACAGAGCGGCTGGGCCCGTGAGCCATGGCCACTGAGCCTGCACATCCGGAGCCTGTGCTCCACAACAGGAGAGGCCACAACAGTAAGAGACCCACATACCGCAAAAAAAAAAAAAAAAATTAATCCAAAAGAAAAAAATAGGAAAAAACCCCACAAAAATTAGACTTAAATCAAATCATACCAGTAATTACACTAAATATAAATGGTATACACACCCCATTAAATGACAGAGATTGACAGATTAAATAAAGAAGCAAGACAACCAAATACTGTCTAAAGGAAACACATTTTAAATATAAAACAGGTATGTTAAAAATAAAAGTATATAAAAAGATACACAGTGCTAACATCTAAAGAAAGCTAGCATCACTATGGTAATATCAAACAATGTAGACTCCAAAACAAGGAACATTATGAGCCATAAAGAGGGACATTTCATAATGATAAATAGGGCAATTCATCAGGAACACATATCAATCCTAAATATGTATGCACCTAACAGATTTATAATATCTGAAGCTGAAAGGTAAAATAGACAAATTCACAATTATATTTGAAGATTTCAACACTGATCCTGCGGTAATTAATGGAAAAAGTAGGAAAACATCAGTAAAAATATAGAATTCCTGAATGACACTATAACCAACTTTACTAATTGACATTTATAGAACACTCTACCCAAATATAGCAGAGAACACTCTACCCAAACATTCCTTCAAAGTGGATATGAAACATTCACCCACATATATATATTTTGGGCCACATAAGTCTCAATATATTTACAAGGAATGAAATCAGACTATGTTTTCTTAACACAATCAAGTTAAATTATAACTCAACAACATCTCTGAAAAGTCCCCAAGTATTGGAAATTAAACAACATGCTGTTAAATAACCCATAAGACAAAAGAAATCACAAAGGAAATTAGAAAATATTTTGAACTAAATGAAAATACATCACATCAAAATTTGTGAGCTACAGTTAAAGTAGTACTTAGGGAAAATCCATAGCCTTAAATGTTTATATTAGAAAAGAAGATGAAAATCAATGACCAAATTTTCTTTTCTTGCTCTTAAGGTAAATATTAACCCAAAATAAACAGAAAGGAGGAAATAATACAGATAAGCACAGAAATAAATGAAATAGAAAACAGGTGGGAAAAATCAATAAAACCAAAAGCTGGTTCTTTGAAAAATCACTGAATAAATCTTTAGCCAGACTGATCATGAAAAAAAGAGAAATTATCAATATTAGGAATGAAAGAAGGCGCTTCACCACAAATCCTACAGATCTTAAAAAGACAATGAGTGAATATTATAAACAAATTTATTTCAACAAATTTGACAACTTGAAAGTTGTCTTGAAACAACTTGAAAGACAAAGTATCAAAGCTCATTCAAAAAGAAATGGATAATCTGGGACCTCTCTGGTGGCACAGTGGTTGAGAATCTGCCTGCCAATGCAGAGGACATGGGTTCAAGCCCTGGTCCAGGAATATCCCACATGCCATGGAGAAACTAAGCCCATGTGCCACAACTACTGAGCCTGCATGCCACAACTACTGAAGACCACACACCTACAGCCCATGCTCTGCAACAAAGAGAAGCCACTGCAATGAGAACCCTGTGCACCACAACGAAGAGTAGCCCCCGCTTGCCGCAACCAGAGAAAGCCCGCGTGCAGCAAGGAAGACAGAACGCAGCCATAAATAAATAAATTTATTTAACAAACAAAGAAATGGATAATCTGAATAGCTCTTTATCTGTTAAAGAAACTGGGTCTGTAATTTAAAATCATTACCCAAAAAATCCCCAGGTCCAGACTGCTTCACTGATGAATTCAGTGGAATGTTTAGGGAAACCTAATACAAACTCTTGCCAAAAAAAAGAAGGAAAACGTCCCAACTCAGTTCAAAAGGCCTGTATTACCATGATTCCAAAACCAGATAAAACATTACAAGAAAACTACAGAAAAATATACCTTATGAACATTAACACTAAGGTCCTTAACAAGAAAACAGCAAATCACATCCAGCAATATATAAAAAGACATGATGACCAACATGCTGGATTCATTCAGCAACATAAGGTTCCTTTAATGCTAAAAAAAAAACCCAAATCAATGTAATTGATTAAAAAAGAGATTAAAAAAGAAAAGAGATTAAAAAAGAAAAAGAGATTAAAAAAGAAAAAGCTCTACAGAATTCTGACTCCAATTACAATGTGTGTGAGGGTGTTTCCCCATATCCAAGCAATTCTCCAACACAAGCTGGGTGTCCTACAATTCAACTCAATTCTGACATTGGCGATTGCATTCAGATTCCAAGGTTAAGGGCCAAGTTCTACAAGACTGAACCCCCACCCCATCCTCTGACTTCAGATGACAATTGCAAGTCCAGGTTGTTACCTGAGCTTCTGATCCAGTGGCTACAAATCAGGTTTCCACAACCCTCTCCTTGGGTTCAATTTAATTTGCTATAATGGCTCAAAGAACTCAGAGAAACATTTTAATTACTAGATTATGGGTTTATCATAAAAGGATATAACTCTACACCATACACAAAAAGTAACTCAAAATGGATTAAAAACCTGAATGTAAGACCAGAAAACATAAAAATCCTAGAAGAAAACTTAGATGGTGAGCTCATTGACCTCGGTCTTGGAAATGATATTTTGAATTTGACACTGAAAGTAAAGGCAGCAAAAGCAAAAATAAACAAGTGGGACTACATCAAACTAAAAATCTACGGCACAGAAAAGAAGACCTCGATAAAATGAATGGGAGAAAATATTTGCAAATCTTATATTTGATAAGGGATTAATATCCAAAATATATAAAGGACTCTCACAACTCAACATCAAAAAAAACTAAATAATTCAATTAAAAAATGAGCAGAGGATCTGAACATTTTCCCAAAAACATACAGATGTCCAATAGGTAAATGAAAAGTGGCTTGATATCAGTAATCATCAGGGAAATGCAAACCAAACCACAATGAAATATCACCTAACACCTGTTAGAATGACTATTATCAAAAAGACTAGAAATAACAAATGTTGGCAAAGGTGTGGAGAAAAGGGAACCCTTGCGCACTGTTGGGGGGAATCTAAATTGGTGCAGCTACTATGGACAACAGTACAGAGAAACACCATATCATCCAGCAACTCCACCACTGGGTATTTAACCGAAGGAAACAAAAACACTAACTCAAAAAGATATCTGCACTCCCATGTTGCAGCATTATTTACAATAGCCAAGACATGGAAACAACCTAAGTGTCCATCGAACGATAAATGGATAAAGAAGTTGTGGAATATGTATATCAGCCATAAAACCAGAAGGAAATCCCACAATTTGTAATAACAATGGATGAACCTTGAGGGCATTATGCTAAGGAAAATAAGTCAGACAGACAAATACTGTATGATCTCCCTTACATACAAAATCTGTTAAACAAAAATAACAACAACAAAAACCCAAACTCTTAGAAACAGAGAACAGATGGGTGGTTGCCAGAGGCAGCATGCTGGGGGCAGGCAAAATGGGTAAAGGTGGTCAAAAAGTACAAACGTCCAGTTATTATCAGTCCTGGGGATGTAATGTACAGCATGGCAATTATTATTTATATACATATTAATTGTATATTAATAATAATATATATTCTATGTTAATAACAATATGTATTCTATAATTAAAAGTTGCTAAGAGAGTAAATCTTAAAAGTTCTCATGACAAGAAAAACAATTTGTAACTATGTGTGGTGATGGATGTTAACTACACTTACTGTGGTGATCATTTCACAATACATACACATATCTAATCCTGTTGTAATCCTGTTGTACTGAAACTAATATAATGCTATATGTCAATTATATCTCGATTTTTAATGAATGAAAAATAAATAAATAAAAAGATATAACTCAGGAAAAGTCAAATGGAAGAGATACATAGGGCAAAGTATATGGGAAGGGGCAAAGAACTTCCATGCCTTCTCCTGGCATGCCATTCTCCCCAAATCTCTAGGTGTTCACCAACCTGGTAGCTCTCTAAACCCAGACTTTTGGGGTTTTCATGGAGGCGTCATTATATCAGCATGACTTATTAATCATTGGCTATGACTGAACTTAATCTCCAACCCTCTAATTACATGGCTGACTCCAACAGCAACCCATCCTTAGGTGATTTCCAAAAGTTATCTCATTAAAATAACAAAAGACACCTTTATTGCTCTCTTTACTTAGGAATTTCCATAGGTTTTAGGAGCTCCGTGCCAGAAAAGGATGAAGACCAAATATATATTTCTTATTATAAATCATAGTATCACATCCTATAATCATCTCAATGGATGGAGAAAAATTCAATATACGTTCATGGAAAAAATTCTCAGAATCTAGGAATAGAAGAGTATTTCCTCAATCTAATATAGGGCATTTATAAAAATGCTACAGTTAACATAATAGTTAATGATGAAAAAATGAATGCTTTTCCCCTATAGTTAGGAACCAGGCAAGAATTTTTACTCTCACCACTTCTATTCATTATTAAACTAGAGAAACTAGCCTTTGTCATAAGGTAAGAAAAAAAGTCATATAGATTGAAATGGACGTAAAACTGTCTTTACTCCCAGTATAAACTAGAGTTGAGTTTATCGAGTACCTTGATTCAAGGTCACAGGATACAAGGTCAATATACAAAAAAAATTGATTTTCTACATACAAGCAATAATTAACTAGAAAATAAATTGACAATACCCTTTATAATAGTATCAGAAATATGAAAAATGTAGCTGTAACTTTAACAAAATATATGCAAGTCTTGTTTACTGAAAACTATAAAACAGTGCTGAGAGAATTTACAGATCTAAATCAATGGAGAGCTATACTGTGCTCAGGAATCAGCAGATTCAATATTGTCAAGATGTCAATTCCACCCAAACTTATCTATAGATCCAATGCAATTCTCATCAAAATCACAGAGAGCATAATTATTTTTGGTAGAAATTGACAAGCTGATTTATATCAAGTTAAGTTTATACAGAAATTCAAAGAACCTAGAATAGCCAAAGCAATTTTTTTTTTTTTTTTTGCGGTACACAGGCCTCTCACAGTTGTGGCCTCTCCCGTTGTGGAGCACAGGCTCCGGACACGCAGGCTCAGCAGCCATGCCTCACGGGCCCAGCCGCTCTGCGGCATGTGGGATCTTCCCGGACCGGGGCACGAACCCACGTTCCCTGCATCGGCAGGCGGATTCTCAACCGCTGTGCCACCAGGGAAGCCCGCCAAAGAAATTTTTAAAAGAACAAAGCTGTAGGACCTAACCATATAATTTCAACATATTATAAAACTACAGTCATCAAGACAGTGTGATACTTGCAAAAAGACAGATCAATGTAGATCAGTGGACCAGAATAGAGAGAGAGACAGAGAGTCCTGAAAGAGACCTACACATAGATGAGGTCAACAGATTTTACAGAAGTGCCAAAGTAATAAGGTAGTCCAGTGAGGAAAGAGTGTTTTTCAAAAATAGTGCTGGGGATTCCCCTGGCAGTCCAGTGGTGAAGACTCCAAGCTTCCAATGCAAGAGGTGTATGCTGGATCCCTGGTTGGGGAACTAAGCTCTCACATGCCATGCCCCATGGCCAAAAATAAATAAATAAAATTAAATTTAAAAATAATAAAAAATTTAAAAATAGTGCTGGAATAATTGGCTATCCATATGCAGAAAACTTTGATCCATACCTGGTACCTTACACAAAAATTAACTTGAAATAGACCTAAGAACTAAAATCAAAATCTTATAGAATAAAACATAGAAAAATATTTTTGTGACTCTAGATTAACCAAAAATCTATTAGGTAGGCAAGAACCAAAAGAAAAAAATAAATAAATTAGATTTTGTCAAAATTAAAGACTTCCCCACAAAAGACAGGATTCAGGAAATGAAGAGGTAAGCACAGACCAAGAGAAAATATTTGCAAAACATGTCTCAATAAAGGACTTGTGGGCTTCCCTGGTGGCGCAGTGGTTGGGAGTCCGCCTGCCGACGCAGGGGACACGGGTTCGAGCCCTGGTCTGGGAGGATCCCGCATGCCGCGGAGTGGCTGGGCCCGTGGGCCATGGCCGCTGGGCCTGCGCGTCCGGAGCCTGTGCTCCGCGGCGGGAGAGGCCACGGCCATGAAAGGCCTGCGTACTGCCAAAAAAATAAAAATAAATAAAATAAAAAAAAATAACGACTTGTAACCAGCATACATAAATAACTCTTCCAAATCAATACAAAGAAAACTCGATTTTTAATAATGAGCAAAAGATATTATTAGACACTTCAAAGAAGATATACAAATGGCAAATATACTTACGAAAGGATACCCAATATTATTTATCATTAGAGAAACTTCAGTTAAAGCCATAATGAGATACTACTATACACGCACTCAAATGGCTACTGTTTTTTAAACTGATAACATCAAATGTTAACAAAGATGCAAGTGGAACTCTTATACATAGCTCATGAGAAAGTAAAACTGTACAGCCACTTTGGAAACAGTTTGGCAATTTCTTAAAAAGTTAAACTTACTGTCTGACCCAACAATCCTACTCCTAGGTATTGACCCAAGAGAAATGAAGTCAATGTTCATACAAAGTGTAAGCAAATGTTCATAGCAGCTTTATTCATAATACCCCAAACAGGAAACAAATATTATCTAATGGTGAATGGATAACAAATTGAGGTGTATCAGTACAGTGGAATGATACTCAACAAGAAAAAGGAACAAACCACTGATACATACTGGATGAATCTCAAAAGCATCCTGTTAAAGAAGCCAGACACAAAAAGCTAAGCATTAGTTAATCCCACTTATATGAAACTCTTGGAAAGTCAAAATTATACTTATAGAAAGCAGTGGTTGCCTGTAGCTGTAGTTGGGGAAAGATATCAACTACAAAGTGGCATGAAGGAACTTTGGGGAGATGATGGAAATGCTGTTTCTTGATTTTGATGGTGATTACACAACTAGATACATATGTTAAAACTCAAAGTGTACATTTTCAATGGGCAAATTTTACTATATGTAAATTATGTTACTAAAGCTAATTTTTTTAAGTTATAGAAATGAAGCACTTTTATGTCTTTAATTTCCATGTGCTTATTTGGAGCTCTACTTAGGTTGTTATCTTGCTAACATAATCAGGCTTTTGTTGGCTTTATTCTAGTAGGTTTTACTCAAAGTCCTTCAGCATCATAGTCACAGAAAAATACCAGGATTGCAGTGCTCAGGGCCAGCCATTCAGGTGAAGATATTCATGAGTTAAGTTGCAAATATGCTCCTATAACTTTGGTGAGAAGCTGCAACTAGAGATACAGATTTGGGAGTCATCTGCAGAAAACAGTTGAAACCATGGAGTTGACAAAATTGTCCTCTTTTTTCACTGCCACCTCTCACTTCTTAACTAATCCACAGAACCATAGAAAATGCTTAAGTTAAATGTGAAATAAGTGAACGACTTGAATTTTAAAAGGTCAGCTTTTCCATGAGAGCTAAGTAATAGCCACTGAATTTAAACACATTTTTGGTGTATTTATAACTCCAAAGTCGGATATCTCACCTGGTTTAATTTTTCAGTGTGATTCAGCCTTGAAGTCTCCACATTTGACCTAGAAGTATTCTCCACGTCCAGTATTTGCTTCGGTGGTTCCATGTTTGAAGTGGGTTGTGAAAAGCGTGCCATTGCTACTGGGGAGCCTGTGGGATATGACCCTTGTTGCTTCCTTCTAAAAGGCTGGGTAAAAATTTTACCTTTTGCGAATAAAAGAAGAGGAGAGAAAAATTATCACTAACAATTTCTAGTTTTCTGGTATTTATATATAGAGGCTAGGCCCTCAACTTAGAACTAAAAATTAAGTAAGCTTACATTTTTATATTAAGCCAATAAAATTTACATACAAGGGAATGATTAGTCACCTACAGAAGAAAACCAAGAGATCATAAGTGTGTTACTGAAAGGTTGGGGCTATCTAAAACTCCACTTAAGGACACCTGAATATAATTACAAAGAGGCAGGATTCAATAGGTATAAACCTAAAAAGCTGTATCCTGTTTAGGAGACCAAAAAGTCTTCAAATAAGGAATCTGCTTGAATTATGCTTTTCAAACTGGATAACCATCTAGTGGTATGGGGGGAGGGGTGGGGAATGAAAAGCTACAGAATAAAGGATATTCTTCTAGAGTATAGATTTTTTTCTTCAAGATTTGTATGGAGGGGAATACTACAGGAGAGGTATATTCTGTTATACAACATGAAAGACAGATCACCGGACCCCACCATGGCCTAGCTCTTTCTTTACCCTAAGATCAAGCTCACACACACACAAAAATTACTTCCAAGATATCCTGATGAGGAATAAGGTACCGTGTATGGGGAAAATGAACAATTCAATCACTGGGAAGGAATATCCACCCCCCACAAGTCAATAAGTTGGCAAACTGCTTTATACAACTCAATCTCACGTAAGTTTAATAGCATGAGTTACTCTCCCAAAGTTTGAGCAGTGTAAGAATACTGATACAGGGAGTTCCCAGGTGGCCTAGTGATTAGGATTCCGGGCTTTCACGGCCGGGGCCTCGGTTCAACAGCTGGGGGTCAGAGAACTGAGATCCCACAAGTCACGCAGCAGGGTCAAAAAAAAATTGTTTTTAATTTTTAAAACAAATACTGATACGGTTGAGGTTTAGACTCAAAACACTCAGTGGCCCCTACAGCCTTCCCTGACCAGAGTCTGTAAACCCCCTAGCATATTCTTGTCAAATTACACTTCCCACCACAATTTAAATATTGGTTTGTAAATTCATGATATTCTCATGGTTCACCTATATTAATCTAAATACAAATTTTGAGAAAAAAAGAAAATCATTGAAACAGGCACAGAATTCCCCAAATAGGCAGTGTATAGATTCTATACAGTCAAGGGTCTAGAGGGACACTATACAAATGATCACATCAGTTTTCTGAGCCCTTAAGGGAGACAGTGATTGGGTAGGAAAAGCTCACTGAATGAGCAGTAGTAAGAGTTCAGTATCTAACTCTAGCTGTACCACTTTTCAAGTCATGAAATTTTCAGAAAGTCATTTAACTTTCTTGAGCTTTGGCTTCCTTAACTACAAGGATAAGATTGGGTTACTCACCCAACTTGTCTATGGTATGAGAATCCAAGGTAATTTGCTATACAAATAAGGTGGTTATCATTACACTACATCAATTACTACAATGCCTGCTAGGATATCAAAGATCAGTGTTAGCAAGGATCAGATGGCAAATGCTACAAACTAGTATTATTATTATTATTTTGCGGTACGCAGGCCTCTCACTCTTGTGGTCTCTCCCATTGTGGAGCACAGGCTCCGGACGCACAGGCTCAGTGGCCATGGCTCACGGGCCTAGCCTCTCCGCGGCATGTGGGATCTTCCCAGACGGGGGCACAAACCCACGTCCCCTGCATCAGCAGGCGGACTCTCAACCACTGTGCCACCAGGGAAGCCCTAGTATTATTTTTAAAACTTTTTATTTTCCATGTTATATCTTCTTTACCTGAACACATATAACTAATGTTCTTTTTCAGTACTCTAGAGAGAGCTGATCTTGTGTCTTCATAATAATAGCTACCACTTATTATGAGCTTACTAAATGCCAGGCACTTTACAGACCCCCATCTCAGCCTGACTCCAAGAGGTATTATTATTCCTATTCTAGAGATGAGGGAACTAAGACTTAGAAATTTTAAGTAACTCGCCTGAGATCATATAGCTACCAAGTGGTAGAGCCAGGATGCAACTTCAACAAACTGTTGAAGCTTAGCCATTACGTACATACGTACATATGTACTACAACTGCTCCAAAGTCTGCTGATCTGCAATAGTTACCAGTGCTAATATGCTTACCTGCTGGCCATCCTCTCTGCTTTTCCTCAGATAGGCTCTTCTTCAGCATCAACAAAGAACCTGCTCTGGTCTGTTCTACAGAAATGACATCTGCAGCGGCATTCAGCGCCTCAAACATAGAGAAGAAGCCATACTGCACATACTGGAATGATCGTCCAAATCGCTTGGCAAATGCGTTCTCAAAATCAGAAAGGAGAATAGGAGATAACGTCAAGAGGTCTTTCAACTCACTCTTCACGACAGCTGGAAGAATAGGGGGCACCCTTCCTCGGTAAGGTACTCGCCGTTGAGATCTGGGCCCAAAGCGAACACTGGCCCTTCCCTTCTGCATGGAGTTTCGAACCTTATGGCTGCCCCTCTGTTTTGCAACTAAACTTGCTATTCCTTTGGTGGATTCATCTGGAATGGCTAAGGAGGTGTGAAAAAAGAAATTTAGATGAAAACTTACTTCCTTCTTTATTCTTTGCATCTGTGGTTATATAATTTGTAACTCTCCAAGGAGCTGTGTATATAGGTGACATGATAAACACGAACCCTTGCTTGCTCCATTTCTTGCATTTTAGACAACAGCTTGTTAGCTTCTCTACTACAGGATGAAGAATGAACAGTAAAACCCAATTTATTATCACTGCTGCTAATTAACTCCTGAAAGATCCGAAACCCTGGAGATGAACAATAAACTTCCCTACAATTATGTTTCTGTGCTTTTTGAAATTTTAAACGTGATTTCATAATTTGAAGTCCCATCGTTAAGTTTCTCCTGACTTAAGGTGCAATAATATTAAATCACATGCACAGTGTAGTTTTTGTGAATGCACAGTATTCTGGGGAAGGTTTCTTGGTTGTGCTAAAGCTCTAACTCTGTCCACAACCTCTAAGGTGCCTAGGATCCCTCTTCTCCCTCACAAAAGTAAAATCCCCTGCTGGGGATGCAGGATAATTGCAGAGCTAGAACAATTCTTTACTAAGTGATTATTATTGCAAAGTTCAAAGACCTTCAAATCTTAAACCTACCTTTCAGTATTACAGTACCGTCCCCACAGGGGTAGACACTGACAACATCAGGCATACCCAACACCAGCTCCATGGTGGACCGATACCCAAGGTTTCGGAGTGGTAAACGGTTGCCAACCATAAAAAGGTACTCCTTTTCCAGCTGCTCTGGGGTCAAACCATCTTTGGTGGAAATGAGAAGTGACCTTATTTCCTTCCTCAGGCATTCCTGTATACGCTCTTCTTCAGACATTGCGCCCTACAAGACTTAAGACAGAAACACTGCTCGTGAGGAAAAGCAGGCAAACCCAAGATGGAAAAATAAATACAATAAGAAGTCTAAAATGGCCAATAGTGGAATACAAACAACTGAGATGCGACTTCTACAGGTGATGAGGCAGAAGCAGTACCTCGAGGGTGCTCTGAAACTTCGTTTAGCAAAGTCCCCATACAATTCAGTCTTTATCCCAACCTGTGTTGATTAACCCGTGTGCATCGCAAGAAATCCCTGCCACGGCCTAGTGTGTGAGAAGTCCGACTTCCTGGCTCGTTTTTCGGTGAAGCGTTAACTCGGATTGCTCGGGGTCTCACTCTACACTGCAAACTTCGTATCAGATAAATCTTTCGTCCACTCTTTGGGAACCAGGGCTGGGAAGGAGGCAAATGCAACACCCCTTTCCCAGCGCGAGGACAGGGCTCCGCGTAAAGACGCTCGCACCGGCATACTTTCTCCACCCCAAACCTATGCGGAGGATCCCCGCGTCCCCTTCCGAGTCAACGACCTCATCGTTGCCCACCCCCTCCCTACTTCGCTCGGGCGACGGGTGGAGGTGGGGTCCCCTGCCCCGCTCCCAACGTCTCTCAAGGGCGCCGGCAAAATGGGGACTTGTCCTTGCGCCTGCCCCGGTGACTGCCCACGACCCAGGGTAAAAGAGGCAGGCCGGAGGGAAGCAGGCGAAGCGCCCCTCACCCTGGAGCTGGCGCCGGCGCTGCCGTTGTGGGCCTAGCAAAGTCAAAGGCGCTCCCTTAACTAGCGGCCACGTAAGAAGAGCTGCGAAGCGGGTTGCGCGCCTGCGCACTGGTGCCGGAGGGCCCGCGTGGCGCTCCACTGGCGCCGCGTTCCGGCCCCTCAGGGACGGACGGTCGGGCAGGTCCTGGCTGCTGCGGAGTCTAGCCTGGGTTCCGCCCCAGTCCTGGGGCCTGTTGGCCGGGCTCCCAGGCAGCGTAGGTGGCCTTCTGGGATATCCGGCGCCTGCCTCTTGCGACGTGCTTGGAAGACACGCGGTGCGGCAGCGCGCAAGAACCCCTCCAAAGACCTCCCAGCCAGGGTCAGGGAGGGTCAGTCCCGCCCTACGGACGGGCAGCCCGATAAGGAGGCTGCCAGGTTCTTATCCTCGGTGTGCCTCTCATTCACCCGTGGAGCTTATTTAAGGAAGAAAAATGATGCCCAGGTCTGATCGGCAGAAATTCTGATTCAGCAGGTCTAGGTCTATTGGGGGAAATTTTAGGCAATTCTGGTGCTTGGTGGAGAATCACTGCTGAGCTAGATAGATGCAACTTAGGCTCCCGGAAGAGCGGAATGGGTGAGGCAAGGAGGGCTTCTTTTGTTTTTTGTTTTTTTTTTGCGGTACGTGGGCCTCTCACTGTTGTGGCCTCTCCCGTTGAGGAGCACAGACTCGGACGCGCAGGCCCAGCGGCCATAAGCTCACGGGCCCAGCCGCTCCGCGGCATGCGGGATCCAACCGGACCGGGGCACGAACCCGCGTCCCCTGCATCGGCAGGCGGACCCCCCACCACTGCGCCACCAGGGAAGCCCGAGGAGGGCTTCTTGAATGACTGGAGAACATTCCAGGTGCCCCTGGAGATGAAAGAGCTGGGAAACTAAAGAAGAGGATGTATTTGAGCAAACAACCTGGGGGTATATTTATTGGATAGGTGGAAAGAGCCAGATTTATAAGGTGCTAGAAAACCAGAAAACAGTATATAAGAGGTGTAGACTAGAGAGGCATAGTATGAAGACTTTTACCTTAAAATATACAATCTAATTAAAGGAACAAGACAAACCAAAAGATAACTAAGGAATTCGAATCAAGAAGGAAATCAGAGCACACACATCTACTTTAGCTTCCATCTAAAATCCCATGACATTAAAAAAAAAAAAAACAAATCTCTAAAAACAAAATGTTCCATCAATGAACCAGGAATATTTTCTAATCTCTGAAAGACAGAAAAGATTTATGGGCTGGTTTATAGCAGAACGGACAGGGCTAAATAGCACAAATTAACAAAAAGGAAAATTATGAGACATGAAGAATGGATCCAGCCAGACGTTCCAACATCTGAATGACAGATGTTACAGAAACAACAGAGTGGTGGTGAGAGTTGGACGTTTAAAAAGAAGAAAATGTCTCAGATTTGAAGAAAAACACAAATTTTCAGATTAAATGGGCCATCTGAGTCCTTAGGATAACTAATGAAACTAAGATCCCATCCTAGACAAAACCTAGGAGAAAAAGAAGAGCTTTTATATAGAAATAGGTTACCTATAAAGCAATGGAAATTAGACTGCCATTGGATTTCTCAATGGAACAATATCTTCAAAGCTGAAACTGGAATTCTTTACCAGTCAAATCAGCATTTAAGTGGAGGAAAAGACATTTCAGACACGCAGAAATTCTGAACGTTTATCATCTCGCTAAACAACTTGAGAATGACTCCAGCAAAATGAACAATGGATTGAAAAACGACATCCCAGATTTTCATCCCCAATTATCTAAGATAATAGGTAACACCTATGGAGCACTTACTACATGCTCTTTGCATAGATTATCAAGTTTTCTTCCCGATTACTCTGAGAAAGGTACAGTTATGATCCCCACTTTAAAGAGAAGAAACTGATAGAAATGAACAAGGATATAAGAGTGATAGGCAATAAAAACAAAACTTTTGATTGAATATAGAAAGTTATTGGTGAGTAATGTAAAAAAAAAAAAAAAGGATTTTTTACAAAGATATTCTGGAGCTAAGTCCCAGATCAGTAACTGCTGAGTGTCAGGGGCTGAGTTTCTTCAATAAGGAGACCCCCTTTGGAAGAGTAGCTACAACTGGAATTATCACTTGCTTGGGTTTACAATAATGCACTGTCATTCTCTGAGACCTGTCAGACTTCTGTGATGGCTAAACTGGGAAGTAAATGGGAATGAGGTGGGAACCATCACCCTAGCATCTTTCATGCCTTTGATGGTGACAATCACCTCTGGAATTCTCCAGGTATGTGGTAATGCTTTTGATCTACTATTTTGGCACTCCACTTGGCATTTTCTTCCAGAATAGCCCTTACTCAATAAGTGAATGTGCCCATGGAGGAATTCTGTCAGTTGCTAAGATTACCTATTCCAGCTATTTACTTGGCAAGTAGGGTACTAACCACAGGATGAATTCACAGTCCCACTAGCCCTGCCCAAAGGTGAACTTGGACCAGAATTTAATTCATTTATCACCTAACCCCTATAAGCTCAGAATGCTGACAGCAAACAGTGACGTTTGTGTTTGTTTGAAATTAGTGATAGTTACTGAAAAGTTTAGTTCCTCCTTTTCTCCAGATCAGTTATCCATAAGGGACTGCAAGACCTTTGGGGAAAGGCTGGAGAAAAGGTTTGCAGTCCTTAGGTACAGTGTTTCAGCAGCATCCTTCTTTAAGAATATTTAGGCTACACGCAAGATGCTCTGGGTCTGGGATCTGATTTAGTTCTTGGAATAGGATTGACAAGTCATGTCGCTCACTCACGAGAGGCCTCTGTTCACAAAGACCAAGAATTGTTTTGTTGGTTTGTTTGCTTTTGTAGTTACACAAATCAAAAAGACTTAGTGAGTCCTTTGTTGAGTTCATTCCTTGGGATCCTACAATTAATTACCACAACCAGAGAGCTCTGTGAGTCAGGCCAATGTGTTTGCCATCCTGCAGCCTATTATGATGACCAGAGCCCACTTTTCTTCTGGTAATTAACTGTCTCCATCTGGTCTCCTCCCATCCCTGCTTGTATCTGGGAGTATATTTCCATTGCAGCTGCTCCTACCAGCATTCCTGCCTTAGAGAACAGCCAGTAACGAGTTTCTGTGTTGTGTGTTTTAAGCCTCTGAAGCTTTAATATATGCCTCATGACAAGTATGAGAGAATCTTTTGAAAACACAGCAAAGGAGTAGGTGAGTTAGAAGCTCCTGATAGAACTTATACAGCATTCCTACCTCCCACAGTTTTTTAACATTATGCCCAATTTGGGGCCATGTGATGTCACCGTTCAATTCTATTTCCCACAGCAATTACTCTAAGCCTTTGCCATCCCTATTAAACTTTTTTTTTTAATTTATTTATTTTTGGCTGCGTTGGGTTTTCGTTGCTGCACGCCGGCTTTTCTCTAGTTGTGGCCAGTGGGGGCTACTCTTCATTGCAGTGCGCGGGCTTCTCATTGCGGTGGCTTCTCTTGTTGCAGAGCACAGGCTCTAGGCATGCAGGCTCAGTAGCTGTGGCGCACGGGCTTAGTTGCTCCGCGGCCTGTGGGATCTTCCTGGACCAGGGCTCGTACCCGTGTCTCCTGCATTGGCAGGCGGATTCTTAACCACTGTGCCACCAGGGAAGTCCCCTATTAAACTTTTACACACTCCTGCCTCACCACTAGAAAGTGACTTTGCTCCGACTCCCAGAGACACACAGAAAGAGAAAGGGAGAGAGACAGAGAAATACTTTCAGCCATTCCTTCCTGGCCAAATCCTTGAATAAACTGTCCACACTCATTCTTTCCCACTTTTTCATCCACCATTCCCTACTCAATCCAAAGCAATCAGCCTACTACCCTGAACGTCTTAAGTCAGTCTTACCAAAATCATCAATGACAAATCTTCTAACTGACAAATCTTAAAGACTTTTCAGTCTTTTCATCTTAGATGATTTCTGCTGTTTACGGTGTCCCCTCCCTTTCTGAAAATCTCTCCTCTGTGGGTGTCTCGGATGCTGCTGCACTGAGCTTGGCACCTAGCTTTCTGCTCTTATTTCCTATTTCTCTTATTCCATTAAATGTCCATGCACACCAAGGTCTGTCCTTGGCCTTTCTCCTTTTTACTCTTTCCCCTCTTCCTGAGCAAGCTTTTTCACTCTCATGGCTTCAGCTTTGTCTGACGCCTTCCAAAACACGTGTTCTTTCAAGCAACAAATATCTTTTAGTTCCCACTATGTGCCAGGCACTGTTCTAAAATATGGAACTATAAGAGCAAAACAAAGTTTCTGTTCTCCTGGACCTTACTAAGGACAAACAAAAAGCAGATAAATATATATAATATCAAGTAATGATAACTGCTCTCAAGGAAAATAAACCAGGCTAAGAGGGAGTGAGAAGGGGCTGGAGTATTTAGAAAACACTTTGTTTAACTTCTATGAGAGTGATTCTCGACTTGTGGTTCCAGAGCAACAGAATAACCTAGGAACTAGTTAGAAATACCAATTATCAGACCCCATGCCAGACTTGCACAACCAGAACCTGGGAGGAAGCGGGTAGAAGGAACCCAGCAATATGTTTTAATAAGCCCTGCAGGTGATTTTGACGCCCTCTAACGTGAGAACGGAGCTCCTCCTGCTTCATCTACCATGAATAGGTTACAGGTGCGGTCTAATAGACTGATTTTTTTCTTAGCCCCAAGGGTAGCTTGAGGGTTCGGGGAAAAGGAGGTGCTGGGGACCCTCCAGCCAAAAGTAACCTCCACCCACACTTTTCAGAAGGCAGCCAAGTGGAGTCAGCTGGCATGCCCACGGGCCTCCAGCGAGCCATTTGATACTCACTGAATTTGCTGCGGGAAGCTGTGCGCTGCCAGGTATCGACTTCTGCCTCCGGGACCGCCCCTGCGAATCTTCGGGGGAAGTTCCCGTCTGGATGCGCACGGAGGCTGCGCAGCCGAAGGCGAGGCCCAGGGAGGGCGGGGCAGAGAGCCGGGTTCCTGCGCGGCGCGCTTCCGGCGCCTACAGCCGCTTCTGTACCTGAAGTTTCATCATTATTTTGAAGTACTCGTTAGGAAAAAGTTTGACTGGTTTTGAAATCCACTTGTACCATCAAGGGAAATATCAAAATCACATTTGTTGATGAAAGAAAAGATATTCAATTCTTTGTTCCACTGGTGTAAATTGTGTTGTAAAAATGGTTTTTAAAAGTTTTTAATTTCACAGTATATATATACACCTTAAATATGTACAATTCTTACTGCGATAAAGCTTGAAAATCAATGACTAAATAAATAAATTTAAAACAAAACTGTGGGGCTTCCCTGGTGGCTCAGTGGTTGAGAGTCCGCCTGCCGATGCAGGGTACACAGTTCGTGCCCCAGTCCGGGAAGATCCCACATGCCGCGGAGCGCCTGGGCCCGTGAGCCATGGCCGCTGAGCCTGCGCGTCCGGAGCCTGTGCTCTGCAACGGGAGAGGCCACAACAGTGAGAGGCCCACGTACCACAAAACAAACAAACAAACAAACTGTGAACACGTTTGTCATCCACGGTAACAAAAATATTGAAAGCTTATCAAAAAGCCTTGATTAGGAATTTCATGTAGGCGTTTGATCTGACAGAAGGCCTAGTTCTTGAAGTCCATCTGAGGATCACCTGGCTACCTCTTAATATGTCTCAAACTGGGTCTCCTCTGACTCTACCCAGGTAGAATTACTTACCCCCTCCTCTGTGTCCTCGTGGTAACATGCAGATCTGTGGTTCTCAGCCCTGAGCAGTTTTGCCCCCATGGGACACCTGGCAATGTCTGGAGACACTTTTGGTCACTGCAGCTGTTGGGGAGGTGCTCCTGGCATCCAGTAGTTGGTAGAGGCCAGGGATGCTGCTAAAGATCTTACAATACATAGGAAAGCCCCCTACAACAAAGAATTATCTGGTCCCAAATGTCAACAGTGCTGAAGTGGAGAGACCCTGCTGTAGGTCCTTCTGTCATAACATACACTTTATCACATCTATGTGTTTACATATCTGTTTCTTCCTGTTAGACTCTAAGTTCCTCAAGGGCATGTCTTACCTTTACATCCTCAGAGGTGAGCAGTGCTAAACGTATAGTAAGTGCTCACTATGTATCTGTGGAATGAATTAATGAGAGAGGAGTCAAGTCAGTTTTATCGGCACCTAACAAGTGGACAACTGCATCTCCAGGCAAAGAAGGCCAGAACATAAAACGCTTGAGAGCAGTATAATTAGGGGAAGTGGGTCTGACAGAGATGCCTGCAGTTATGACCAACTGCTCAACCTCTAAAAGTCAAAATCTCTTAAGTCTTCTATCCCCTCACCATCCTCCCCCGCCCCTTCATAACCCCACGTGGTCACCAAATTCTGCTGATATTCTACCTCAGAAATATTTCCTGAATCTAACCCATTCCCATTGCCAAAGTCAGCTCTCATCAGCATCACTTTCCTAGACTACTGCTGTGCCCTCCTGGTTGGTTTCTCTGCCATCTACAAATTGAGAAAGTCAAATATAACTCCCTGTAATCTCTTCCAGCTTTCAGATGATAAGATTTGCAATTTCATCTAGTGATAATGAATTCCAGTTTTTCCATTACATAAGTCATATAAATCAATATTCACTCTCTTCATTATGGATATAAAATTTCAAACCACTAAATGAGAATAAGTATATTAATTTAGAAAGCCTTGAAATCTATCGTGACCTTTGTTTTAGAAACAAACTCATAGCCAGCAACTTTAATTGGTCCTCCCCCTCTCCTAGTAACTCCGTTCCCACAGATGTCAGCCTCGTAACAAACCCAAACAAGGACTAAAGCGTTAAGAGTTTAAAGATGTGTACATTAATATTTTCAGCAAAGGGATGACCAACACTTTCAATTAAAAAGGAATCTAAAAGAAAACAGCAACATCATTTTAAGAGTAGATGAGGCCAGCCAGCTAGAGACTCGTGCTGCTGCCTCAGCATTCCCCAACTCCTCCACCTTCGAGATGCTGTGTTGACTTTTTTAACATGGAATGTTACACATTTTATCAGATATTGTCATTGTCATTCATAATCCCAACAGACTTGCGTTATAAGCAAGTGCTTGTGTTACTGTTATAAATGGATATAGAAAATGAAGTAGTGATGATATAACAGCAAAGGAGATGAGAACAAGTACCCAACATGGGGTCCAACACCAAGTATGGCTTTTTCTCATCAATTTTTTTCCTACAAGAAATCCCTCTATCTTATTGGGAGACAGGGTACAGCTTTTTTTTTTTTTTTTTTTTTGCAGTACGCGGGCCTCTCACTGTTGTGGTCTCTCCCGTTGAGGAGCACAGGCTCCGGATGCTCAGGCCCAGTGGCCATGGCTCACGGACCCAGCCGCTCCGCGGCATGTGGGATCTTCCCGGACCAGGGCACGAACCCACGTCCCCTGCATCGGCAGGCGGACTCTCAACCACTGCACTGCGCCACCAGGGAAGCCCCAGGGTACTGCGTTGAGAATGTCATTTGGCCAACTATTCTGCCAATTCTTGGATCAAAAATTGAGGTACAATTTTAGTTTAAGAGTTTATAGCTAGGACTCTAGATCAAATTAATTCATAACAGAATCAAAGGCTGAGAAAAAAAATCAATAAATGCTACAGTTTCATGCTTTTCCAAATAGAGAAATCTTTTCAGGATGATAAAAAGACTAATTATGTTAAATATCAACTATTAATTTTGAGTGAATACTAAATAATCATGATACTTTTCCCCCTATGGGCCAAATGCAGCTTCAGAATTTTTTTCAGTATAGTGTTCTGGGCAGGAACTATTAATTGAGTCAGGCTCTTGAGAGGAAACATTTGTTCTCCCTATAATAATAATCAGGTTTAGAGAGTAAAAAACAAATCTATTTAAGTTACTTTATTACTAATCTTTTCATTACTTTATTCCCAGTGGCCTAGCATGGCATATATGGAAGAAAGTAATGGAATGGTTTTTCCAGAGCCAACTTGAGTTACTTCAGGTCCTCATTCTTTAATAAAACTTTTTGAGAGGAGAAAAAGCTATCACTATGTGAACTCAATAAATACTGAAAAATTTAAAGTAAGTGAACAATACAATAATGTGATCTGAGCTATCTGAGTAGAGTCATAAATCTCTACTTTGAATGGTTGTCTAGACCAACCTAGCATTCGGTGAGAAATTACTAATAGAGAATAAAAA
Source organism: Stenella coeruleoalba (assembly GCF_951394435.1). NCBI lineage: Eukaryota > Metazoa > Chordata > Mammalia > Artiodactyla > Delphinidae > Stenella > Stenella coeruleoalba. The sequence continues at coordinate 177,593,375 of NC_137169.1, forward strand.
AGAAATGATCTATTCAATGTTTCAATTTCCTCAGATGCAGGTGGGGCAGCTAACCCAGTTTGCTGCTGGATGGAGCATGGCCAGTGAACCTTAAAAAAGCAACACTCCTGCCTTCATCAAAGAAGCATGGGAACAGAGCCTAGCCAAGGACAAAAGTGTTCCTTTCCTAAAACAGAAGTTAAATCAGATCCCTTCCCTTCTGATTCTTCAAGAAGTAACATCATCAACAGGCTTAAGCATTAGTAAAAATAATAATAAATTAGTAAAAATAAAGAAATATACATAAGAGAGAGAGAAGAGGTCTGGAGAGAGAGGGAGAGGGAGAGAGAGAGAGAGAGAGAGAGAGAGTGAGTTCTGGGAGAATTTTCCTCTCCTTCCCCCTTTTAAAACCTAAATGTTCCCAGGAGTAGTCAGTCAACACCTTTACCAGTGAAAATCTCAGCAGAAAGAGTAGGGCCAGGATATAAAATAAATTAGGAGAAAGAGGAAAGGTAACCTTGGGAAGATCTTAAGGGGGAAGACGGGGTTGCTTGGGGAGAAGTTTCTAATTTTACCTTAAAGTTACCCTAACTGGACGACCTTTTCTTTCCCGTAAGCTCTTTAGTCTTAAGCGAGGACCACATACCCCATTCTATACGATATTTACAAATCATAAAGCAAAATGCCATCGCACCTTCAGCGGTTTGCGGGCCTCCGTAGTATTTCAGCTCAAATTTTCGTCTCTAGAAACACATTTTAAAACGCCATAAATTGGCATATGGGTTTTCACAAAAACTCAGTGTTGAAGGTGGCACCAAGTCTCAGGGGTGGCGCGCCCCGTCCACAGCTCTCCTGAGAAACAGCTGCCGGGTTTCACCCCGAGCAGAGCCCCGCCTGCCCACCGCCCAGGTCCCGCCCCCGCCCAAGGTCATTATAGTCCCCCGGGGACGTGCCCCGCATCCCTGCCAGCGACTTTGCAGGAACTGCGCTCCTGGATTCGGTCGTTCTGAGGATGGAGAAAAGGGCTCGGAGCTCCTCCAGAGAGGCCCACGGGAGAGGCAGCGGGTCCGCCCACAAAGAGAACAAGAGGGCGAAGGCCGAGAGGGGCGGCAGAGGCCGCGGGCGCCGGGACGCCGGGCCGGAGCAGTCGGCCCTCGGGCGGGCAGGGAGCCCGGGTGAGCCCCGAGCGCCTGCAGCCACCGTGGTGGACGTGGATGAGGTCCGGGGCTCTGGCGAGGAGGGCACCGAGGTGGTGGCGCTGCTGGAGAGCGAGCGGCCCGAGGAAGGTACAGCGGTCAGGCTGAGGCCCCGGGAGGGGGTGCGGCCTTTCCAAGTGGTACCCAAGGGATGTCAATTAAGGTGCAATGAGGCACCGCACTGAGAGCTTCCGAGGCCAGAGCAGCCTGCTGGACCTGCTCAGCTTCCCAGGAAATGAAAGCCGCGAGCTAGGACCCACCGACCCCTCAGTGGTGGAGACCGAAATGCATCAGAAGAAATACAAATAACATCAGCTAAATACCACTGTTCTCAGGGGTCAGCCAAGGATGGGAGGTGGGAGGGAGTGTGATCCAGGTTGGGGACCAATCAACATGGTTCAGGGCAACTATGTAGCTTATTCTCCTCTCCTCATCAGACTTTCCTAAAAGTATTTTACACTTTGCAGTGATCATACTTTCTAAAAAGTAGAGGCAGCAGAGCCAAGTAGAGAAAAGCTAGATCTCAGTTTGAATCTTAGCTAACTATTTGATCATAGTCAGGGACTTAACCATGTATCAAATGGGGACAGCAATAGTACACACCTCAGAGGGTAATTGTGAGGATAAAATGAGATAAGACACTCAAAGCACTTATCTTGCGCAAAGCCTGGAGGGAAAGAAAAAAAAAAACACCCTTGCAAGCTAAAAGAGGCAAGTTAGACCAAAGGGAGGGAATCACAGGGAAAGGTGTCTCTTTAGCTTCTGCAGGTGAAGCAACTCTTAGGAACAAATTTATCTGCTTCCAATCCTTTCTATAATGAGTGGAAGAAAAAACTCATTACACCTTAATTTCAGGGTGAGGGAGGTTTAAAGGAAGGTAAATAAGGAATAGTGTGTTATACTACTTTCTGCTGACTATGAAATTTTAACATCTCCTGGCTACCAGCACTGCCCTATATGCTGTAGCACTGAAAGCTATGACTTGAGAAAGATTCCAGCAATTGGGATGTAGTTTATGTTGACCATGTTAATGCTGTTTTGCCTAACTGATGCCCTTTCATGGGTCAGAAACTTCTGGTCATTAAAGGGTTATTGGATTTACTGCTACAGTAGTGCTGAGGTTAGAGGTCTGTAAGTATTGTGCTTCAGACCACATCGGTGGGGTAGGGAAGGAAGGGAGCCCCATTTTTGGAGCTCCTACTGTGTGCCAGGCACATGCTAGGTGTTTTACTGAGTATTATCATTCCCGTGTCACAGATGAGAAAAAATGCTGAGAAATTAAATAACTTGCCCAAGACCTACAGGTGGGAAGTGGAGAAGCCAGCATTCCAGAATAAAACAGTCTTATTGAAAAGCCCATCCTTGCAGGGTGCTGCCCCTGCTTTCTGGTCATGGTTCCAGCACTGCCACCAACTAGCTGAGGCCTTGGGCTAGTAGCTTCACCTTGTGGGCCTCACTCAGTCTGTTCAGCTATAAAGTGACTAGAGCTTCAGGCCCCCCCAAGCAATGGATGAGCCCATTAAGGATGAGACACTCTTGCTGAGCCCTTGTCTGGGAGGTTTCTGTGGCTCCCAGAGGAAAGGGGAACAGACACATCAACATCCCCTCTCCTCCTCACTAGTACCACACTCCCACAGCCAGGCTACCTAAGATTTGGGAGAAACTAAGAGAAGCTTCATTTTACTGAAATGTTGAGGATTCTCAGACTGTCGTATCTCAAGGCGCTTCCTCCTTTAACATGTAGTGTTTCACTATTCACTTACACTAAACAAATTGGATATTCAAGGAACTCATTCTAAGAGAATAATATTTTGTGAGTAAAGCTTCAAGTTAGATTTGGGTATACATATTAGTTTTCTGTTCACATCCCTAACTATGGTATGAAGGAATTTTGAGGACTTTCTTCACTTATAAAATATAAATTTTGTTGGTATGTGCATTTATTTATTTTTACTTACCATGGTTACCACTGGCAAGTGAAATATATTTATAAGCTAGCAAACATGGCAATAACACTGTTATTGCTCTTAGGGAAGAATATTGCAAAAACTAATACGATGTTGATAGAAACACCTCTCCCAAAACTGCATCTCCCAGAGTAGGTTGCATGAGAAATAAATTCCATAGAACATGAAATTGCTTGGAGAAGACATCGCCTGGTCAAATGTTTGGGAAATACTAGGTTAAACACAGCAAAGAATGCTTCTTTGCTGCAGGGATTCTCCTAGCTTCAATATGCCAGTGACTATTGGGAAGCTCCAGGAGTGGGATACAGTACACAATATTTCCTAAACTTGTTTGCTCCAGGAACACTTGCTTTGTGGAGCACCCTGGAGGATTAGTGTTCCGTGGGACACCATTTAGGGACTGCCATACATTGGCATTTAGCACCGAATTTGGTTTTGTGCTGGTGCAGCTTGTATATCTGCCCTCTTTGAGTAATCTGCACATCAATTTGGTGATGACCTTTCCAGTTATTTTGCAAGCATGGAAATCAAATTTTCAGGCCTACTAATTAGTTATCCATTTCCTTCCTATCCCTTAAAAATAGACTTTTCACCATTTCTAATCTTTAGTCACCTTCTATTCCTCTATAAGATTTTTAAACTGACAAATAGTATCCCTTTGGCCAGTTTTCTAGTACTTGTGGATTAAAATTCTTGAGATTTCTATAACCATTACATTTAAATCATTTTCAGTATCCACTTCTCCTTCCTTCCTACATTCAACAAGTATTTATTGAGCACCTGTATGTGTCAGGCACTATTCCAGTCCTGGGACACGGTTTAAACAAGACAAGGCCCCAAGAAGCTTATGCCCTTGAGACTGAATTTTCCCTGATACCATTTCATTTATCACCCAAGCAACCTGGATGGCCTGAACTCCAGTTCCATATCACTTTTTTATAGGCACAAATGGGCTAATATCACCCCATATAGGTGATTTTCAAAGACTGTCTAAAGATCCACACCTGAAGCCAAAGGGGCTCTCATGGAGGAATTTCAGATATTGGGGCAAGTGGTAGATGGAGCTGTAATTTCAGGGAAGATGAACCTCTGGACACATGTGGTTTGAACCACTTCAAATAGAAGAAACTATGCAGAGAGGGACAAAGGGTCCTGTTTTTTCTCAAAATTATACTTCTAGAGGATACTAAGGAAATATCACCTAAGAATGGCTGTGTGTGTGTGTGTGTGTGTGTGTGTGTGTGTGTGTGTGTGTGTGTATGTGTATATGCCTTTTTGGCACATGCATATAAAAGGAGCACAGCTTCTGTCATCTAGTTGGAAATGGATAGCTCAAAAGTAAAGCCAATCGTGTCTAACAAACTTGACAGCAATCTGCTTTTCACACTGAAAAATAAAGACTTAAATGGAACCTTTGTAATGCTAAGAGCCTTTGGAACATAAATCTATTTTGTAGCAATTTTATTGATCGTGTATTTTTAAGGTACCTCTTCAAGAGGGGCTCAGATAGAAAAAGTACTTTTGTAGCAGTTACCACTAGGTAAACATGAGTTTTAAATGACAACACCAGACATGTAAAAAAACACAGTTTGGTGCTTTTATGTTTATACGTCATTTCATTCTTATGCCAGAGATGTGAGCTATTCCACGAGATAGTTATTATGAAATAGTTATGCAATAGCATTTCCTTGAAAAGACGAGGAAACTGAGAGGTTGTGTACCTTGCTTAAGATCATTTGGACAGAAAATGGTGGAGCCAGAACCAGAACCCAGACCTTCTGCCCAGATTCTGTGGTTGTTCCAGTGTACCCTCCACTGCCTTTCCAGGAGCCTGCTCCACCTTCCATCTGCCCAGAAAGCCCTTCACACAGACCGCACCCCCGGCTCTGGGAACTGACCACGCTGATATCCAGCTCGTTCCATTATTTCCAGCAAAGTTGGCAAACTGCTCTGACCCTAATACCAAGGACTGGACTAGAGGTGCTAGTCAGTGAATATGGTGAAGTTCCAATATAATTATTCTTTTGCTTTTTTTTTTTTTTAAGGTACCAAGTCTTCCAGTTTAGGGGCTTGTGAGTGGCTTCTTGTCCTCACATCCCTGCTCTTCATCATTGTGACCTTCCCTTTTTCTATCTGGTTCTGCATAAAGGTGAGATTCCATGAGGACCCAATAAGTAATTTCCTGGTGCCTCTCACTGACCGCACCATGTCCACTCTCATTTCTGTGTTTTGGTACATGCTGTCTGCTCTGCATGGAATGCCCTCACTCCCACTCACCCTCCAGGAGAGCTCTTACTCTTTATACCTGCTCAGAGATAACTGTGAAGCCTTCCTTGACTCCTCCAGACTGTCATTCCCTTCCTTGTGCTCTCGTGTCATCCTACTTTCACATCAATTCTAGCAATTACCACATGTATAATATTTGTGGATACACAATCGCTGCCATTAGACTGAGAGCCCCTTCAGGACAGGAGCTATGTCTAGTTCATCGACACTCTATAACACAAAGATCAGCCCAGAAGAGGTCATGATGCCTACTCCTGACACCTCCAGGAAACTTCTCAGGCAGCTTCTATAGACCACAGATGATAATTACCTTGGGCCCACAGGTGGTTACACACAGCTGTCCCTGAAGTAAATGAAGACCTGTGTCAGTTTGGGAAGCACATACCAAGATGGAATTAGAAGTGCAAGAGATTTATGGGGTGGCATTGTCTGTGAAAGATTAAGGGGAGAGAGAATAAGAGTAGGCAGGGAAAACCTTCAGAGGATGATGCAGATCTGACACCTGTGATATGAGAAGGGGAAGGAAGGATTGGACAGAGAGTGCCTCAGACTGTGGGATACCTCCAAGAAAGTCTTGGCCAGACTGAAAGGGAACTCCAGAGCAAAGTTTGCCTCACAGATGAGTCTCACAATGGGCAGAAATGGCCAAGCCCTTGTATCCCTGCCATTCTTAGTCATTGGCTGGAGCTGTCAGGGAAGAGCATGTCCTTGGCTGGAACGCTACAGATGCTGCCGGGGCTGTGGCCGATTTCACTCCCCACACAAGCTCTCCTTCCTCTTCTTCTCCTTCGTCTTTGTGAAAGGGTGTTGGATTTTGTCAAATGCCTTTTCTTCCCCCATTGAGATGATTACATGGTATTTGCCCTTTATTCTGTTAATATGGTGTATTACATTCATTGAATTTTGGATGTTAAATCAACTGTGTATTCCTAGAATAAGTCCCACTTGGTTATGATGTATAATCCTTTTTATATGTTACTGGAGTCAAGTTGCTGGTTGTTTGTTGAGGATTTTTGCATTTATATTCATGAGAGATACTGGTCTGTAGTTTTCTTGTCTTGTGATATCACTGTCTTGTTTTGGTATCAGGGTAATACTGGCCTCAGAGAATGAGTTGGAAAGATTTCCCTCCTCTTCTATTATTTGGGAGAATTTGTGAAGAACTGGTATTAATTCCTCTTTAAATATTTGGCAGAATTTACCAGTGAAGCCATCTGGTCCTGGACTTCTCTTTGTGGGAAATTTTTAAACTACTAATTCAATCTTTTAATTCTGGGTCTTTTTCATTTTTCTTTTTCTTCTCGAGTCAGTTTTGATAGTTTATGACTCTGTAGGAATTTGTCCATTTCACCTGTTATCTAATTGGTATATAGTTGTTCACAATATTTTCTTTTATAATCTTTTTTATTTCTGTAAGGACAGTAGTGATGTCTCTGTCATTCCTCTTTGACTCCTGATTTCAGCAATTTGAATCTCCTCTCTTTTCTCTTGGTCAGTCTCGCTAAGTATTTGTCAATTTTGTTGATCTTGTCAAAGAACCCACTTTTGGGTCAGTTGATTTTCTCTGATGCTTTTCTATTTTCTATTGCATTTATTTCCACTCTAATCTTTATTTTCTTCTTCCTGTTTACTTTGGGTTTACTTTGTGCTTCTATTTCCAGTACATTAAGGTAGAAAATTAGGGTATTATTTTGAGATATTTCTTCTCTTTTGTTATAGGCATTTACAGCTATAAATTTTCCTTTAAGCACTACTTTAGTTACATTCCATATGTTTTGGTACCTTGAGGTTTTGTTTTCATTCATCTCAAAGTGTTTTGTTTTTTTTAATAAACTTTATTTATCATTGTGTTCTGAATTTACAGCATTTTAAAAATTTATTTACTTTTTATGTATTTTTGGCTGCATTGGGTCTTTGTTGCTGTGTGCGGGCTTTCTGTAGTTGCAGTGAGCCAGGGCTACTCTTTGTTGCAGTGCACAGGCTTCTCATTGTGGTGGCTTCTCTTGTTGTGGAGCATAGGCTCTAGGCACGCAGGCTTCAATAGTTGTGGCTCGCAGGCTCTAGGGCGCAGGTTCAGTAGTTGTGGCACACAGGCTTATTTGCTCCACGGCATGTGGGATCTTCCTGGACCAGGCTCGAACCCATGTCCCCTGCATTGGCAGGCAGATTCTTGACCACTGCACCACCAGCGAAGTCCCTCAAAGTGTTTTTTAATTTCTTTTGTGATATCTTCTTTGACCTATCAGTTATTTTAGAGTGTGTGATTTGATTTCCATATATATGTGAATTTCCCAAATTTCCTTCTGTTATCAATTTCTAATTTCATTCCATTGTAATCAGAGAATATACTTAGTGTGGTTTCAATCCTTTTAAATTTATTGAGTTTTTTTTATGGCCCAGCATATGGTCTGTCCTGGAGATGTTTCATGTGTGCTTGAGAAGAATATGTATTCTCCTATTGTTGGGTGGAGTTATGCATAGCTATCTGTTAGGTTTAGTTTGTTTATAGTGTTGTTCAAGTCTTTTCTTTCCTTGTTGACCTTCTGTTTAGTTGTTTTATCCATGATTGAAAGTGGGATAGTAAAGTCTCCAACTTTTATCATTGAATTGTCTATATCTACCTTCAGTTCTTTTGGTTTTTGTTTTATATATGTTGGAAGTCTATTTTTAGGTACATATATGTTTACCATTGTTATACTTTCCTAACACATTGGCCATTTTATCGTTACACAATGTCCCTCTTTATCACTAATAACATTTTTGCGTGTTTGTTTTAAACTTCATTTTGTCTGATATCGGTATAGTCACTCCTACTCTCTTTTGGTTACTCTTTGTGTGGTATAGTTTTTTCTCTTTTTACTTTCAACCTATTTGTATATGTCAATAGAAAGTGTATCTCCTACAGACAACATATAGTTGGCTACAGGCTCTTCCTGAAGGGTGATCTGAGCACCTGCATGGCTGCCGTAAGGTCTGTAAATAGCTAATGAGTGATGCATGTAAAAGCTCATAATGCATCAGTCACAGCAATATACAAGATGAAATATGCTGTGACTACTTTGATTGGTGGAACCAATTATTTTTTAGATAACCATGACTCTCTGATCAAAATTCTGTCCACAGTCTCAAAAATTTTATACTTTTTCATTGGTTTCTGAAATTCTTCATTTACTAAGTATATATTTTAGAAATGTAAGTATTAACAGAAATTTTTTCTTGGTTCTCAAAGCCAAAGATTTCTGATACCTAGGATCACTCTCACACCAGGGTCTTCTGAAGACTTCATTTTAATCTCTTGGAGTGATTCAAAAGTATTAAATTTTCCTTTAGGTTATACAGGAGTATGAGAGAGTAATTATATTCCGACTGGGACATCTGCTTCCTGGAAGAGCCAAAGGCCCTGGTAAGAATGATCTTTTTTACCCCTCCAGAGACTTGCCAATTTCTTCAATCCATGCATGTTTGTAATACAGCCCTCAGATTACATGAAGTAACTTGATTCATGATATCTTCATTTTTCAATCTGTTACTTGTAACACAGGTTATTAAGAAATTCTTCAGAGAGCATTACTACCAGGTCACAGTGACCAAAAGAGAGAGTGGATGCAAAAAGCTGAATGCCAGGGCCAGGCTGGCTGGAGTAGCAAGTAGGCTAGGACCTAAGACCAGGCACTGGTTTGAGTAGAACATGTAAGTGGTCTGAGTCCTGTGAATTCTCAGAGCAAAACTGAGCTAGTTCAGGATCCAGGGAATCAGAACACACCAGGCTAGATAGGCAAAGTTCAGCATCCAAGTAACAAATTGGCCTTCAGTTCATGGAAATTTAAGAAACATAGATTAAGCACTTCCCGTGTTTCATTGTTTAACTACAAAGGATATGAAGATGGATGAATTAGACATGGTCTCTAGTCTCTAGGACCTTAAAGTCTTACAGAGTTTGTATCCAGAAGTCCAAGCTGATTATGGGGCACAGATAGAAGTATCGTTAGTCTGAAAAGTCTAATAGTTGGGGTTTGAAGAGCTAATCCAGGAAGACATGAGAAGAAGCAAACTCTCACTGTGCACAGATTGGAAAGGGTCCAAGTTCCAAGCCAGCTTTACAGAAACAGATAGAGAATAGACACCAGACTAGGAGACACAAATCAGTTTGAAGATTCAGAGGCAACAGATTGGTTCACACAAAAATAGAACCAGACCCTGTAGTTCCAGAACAGGGACTGCCTTGTTCTGGTTCTAGTTTTTGATATCCTTCTCGACTGGGTCTGAGAATGGCTAGTAACTGGGTGGCTCCTCAGAGAGATCATGGGTGCTTGAGGTACTGCTGATTCCAACAAAGCTTTGGCTCTTGTACAAGCCTACAGTGTCCAATGGTCTCTCAGAAAATCTCAATAAATCAATCTAAAATATTGATTGCACATTGACCCTATACATTATATTGGGTGGGTGAGGACTAACTAGCCAACCAGAAGGCTGGTATCATGATGTTGCTATTCTGATTCCTTTGGGGCTCACATTTTAAGAAATACCACATGGAGGTTGCTGGCTCTAAAATTCTTACACACATGGATTCAAGAAATAGTTTTACAGAGCGCACCTAAAAGGCACTAAGGCTAACAGGAATGCATAAGATGCTCTTGTTATAGAGTTTAAATCTAGTGAAGGAGACAGATGTGTAACCCAATATCTGGACAGGTCAGCACCATGACCAAGGTGACCATACAGCCCATTTTGCTGGGGATAATCCCTGTTTATTTATGCCTGTTGTCCTGGTGTAAGTCATAATAGTGCTCTCCTTTCACCCTCAAAAGTGTCCCAGCTTGAACAACAAATTATTTGGTAGCCTTAGTAACAACAAACACACCATGGGTGGAGGTGGGATATGGGGAGGTCTATGGGCAGTTGGAGGCTAAGAAAAGCAATGCAACATGCAACTTGACGCCAAAAGAGTGAACCCCAAATGGCCTCCATGCTAGCCATTCACCTGTCACTTCCCCTGCCCCCTCTTCTAGGCCTTTTCTTCTTTTTGCCCTGCCTGGATACCTACCACAAGGTTGACCTTCGCCTCCAAACCTTGGAGATACCCTTTCATGAGGTAAGCCAAGTGGTGGATTTTGCTTTCTTTCTACATTTTCCCTGGCCGAGCTACCACTTCTGGCCCAGAGGAAAATGACTATTTTTGCTCAAAAGTAGAAAAGAAAAAGAGATATGGGCTACATCAAAATTTAAAACTCCTTTACAACAAAGGACACAATCAACAGAATGAAAAGGCAACTTACAGAATGGGAAAAAAACTGCAAATACTATATCTGATAAGAGGTTAATATCCAGAATATATAAAATCTTATAACTCAACAACAAGAAAGCAAACAATCCAATTAAAAATGGACAAAGGCCTTTGTGATGGTTAATTTCATGTGTCAACCTGGCTAAACCATGGTACCCAAATATTTGGTCAAATACATCTAGATGTTGCTATTAAGGTATTTTTTTTAGATAAGATTAATATTTAAATCAGATGACTTTGAGTAAAGCAGATTGTCCTCCATATATGGTAGATAGTATATATACTTGACTTGAATAGACATTTCAATACAGACTTGAATAGACATTTCTCCAAAGCAGATATACAAATGGCCAAAAAACACATGAAAAGATGCTCCACATCACTAATCATCAGAGAAATGCAAATCAAAAACACAATGAGATACCACCTCACATCTATCAGGATGGCTCTTATTAAGAAAAAAACAGAAAATAATAAGTGTTGGCAAAGATGTAGAGAAATTGGAACCCTTGTATACTGTAGGTGGGAAGGTAAAATGGTGCAGCTACTGTAGAAACAGTATGACAGTTCCTCAAAAAATTAAAAATACAATTACCATATAATCCACCAATTCTACTTTTGGGTATAAATGCCAAAGAATTGAAAGCAGGGTACTGAAGAGATGTTTGTATACCTATGCTCATAGCATCATTTTTTTTCACAATGGCCAAAAGGTGGAAGCAATCCACATGCCCATTGATGGCTGAATAGATAAACAAAATGTATATGCCGACAATGGAATAATAATCAGCCTTAAAAAGGAAAGAAATTCTGGCATATACTACAACATGGCTGAACCTTGAGAAAAGTATGCCAAGTGAAATAAGCCAGTCACAAAAAGACAAATACTGTATGATTCCATTTATATGAGGAACATAGAGTAGTGAAATTCAGAGCAACAGAAAGTGAATGATGGTTGAGGGGACTGCCGGGAGGAGAGAATGGGGAATTGTTCACCAGTTTTCAGTTTTGCAAGATGTAAAGAGTTCTGGACACTGGTTGCCCAACAATGTGAATGTACTTAACACTACTGAATTGGCACTTAAAAATGGTTAAGATGGTGAATTTGATGTTTTGTGTATTTTACCACAATTAAAAGTTAAATGTAGAGATAACATCTAGACTTTCCTGTTACTGATTCAGATTTATAAGCCTTTCCTAAACTGTCTCCCACTTTCAGTCTGAGGTTCTTTCTCATTCTTTCTTTTGGTAAATGGAAATGTGAATAAAAATAATATACTTTTAAAAGGCTTATTTTATATAATAAAATATAAAAAGGAGTAAAACTTATACCAAACCCTATCACCCATAGAGTTGATATTTTAGAATGTATCCTTTCAGAGTTTTCTATATATGTGGTTGTAGTTTCAGACATATATATGTGTGTGCATTTGTTTGTATATATATATATCACACCATACATACTATTTTGCAACATGTCTTTTTTCACAATCTATTGTTATCACCTTTTCATATATTACCTATGTTTCTACCTCTTTGTTTTAAACAGACACACAGCATTTCATTGTATGGATTTTACTCAACTAATTGAGTAACTGGAATTTACTTAACTAATTCCCTATTGTTGATATTACTTCTACTTTTTTTTTATTACAATAAGCAATACTATGAATCATATCCTTGCAGCTAAACCCTTGAAATATATCCTTGTGATTAATGTCTAAAAATGGAAATGTTGTGCACATCTTTTAGGGCTTTTGATATGTATCACCAAACTGCCCTCTAGATGCACACTCAATACATTTGAGCGCTTGTTTCCCAGAACATGTTGCTCTTTTAGGAGATTTTTTTGGCATCGGTTTTAAAAGACCTGATATACAATCAACTGAATGTTTTCATGTAAGAAAATTATTCCTGATTTTTTTTTTTACAAAAGGATTGATAAGATTCCTTGAAATTGTGAGTTCTTTAGTGTATTTAATACAAACTCCATAATTTAAAAAAAAAAACACGTCTATTTTGATTAAAGGGCGAGCCAACTACTCTTTCTTCTTACCATCATCTTATGCTGAGAAAATACCCTTTGAACATATTTAGCTCCTCTATCCTCATGTGGGAAAGGAACCCAAGAATCAGGGTTGTCATCCAAATTTTTTTTCTGCCTAGGTTGTAACCAAAGACATGTTTGTAATGGAGATAGACGCCATCTGCTACTACCGAATGGAAAATGCCTCTCTTCTCCTAAGCAGTCTTGCTCATGTGTCCAAAGCGGTCCAATTCCTTGTGCAAACCACCATGAAGCGTCTCCTAGCACATCGATCCCTCACTGAAATTCTTCTAGAGAGGAAGAGCATTGCACAAGATGTAAAGGTACTTAGATGAATTTAACACCAAGTATGCTGAAGTATCCCTTTATCTTTTATTCCTTTCTTCATTGGCCATTTACTGAATCTTCCATGTGCCATGCATTCAAAGGTACCGTTCTGTAAGGAGCTGACAGTTAAGAGGTTGCCAAATTGACCCTGAGCCAATCATAGGCACCAATCTGTGCTGATTAGTCAGTCATTGCCACAGTTTTTGTTCTCAAAACAAAAAGTGGCTTTAGACTCATTGTAAAGTGCCCACATAGCACAAGGTGGTGGGGGTGGCAGCTGGCAGGGGTGGTGGGGCTGGACAGGGTGGGTTGCTGGGACACAGAGATGATAAGGAATGCATCTTGGGACCTTACAGTCTAGTTGGGGAAACAAGCAAAGTTAGATAATGATAAGTTCAAATAAGACTTTCAGATGAAAAGAGGTAAGATGTCACAGACCCTTATGTGATTCATTACCCAATCCATCACCTAGATTTGATTGAGTTGGAATGATAGGAGGGAGAGAAAAGCAAGAGCTGCCTCACAAGCAGCAGCGTCTAGGCTGCAGGCAGCAAGCTCAGCGACCTTGCCCACAACCAGGGTAGGCATCTTCACTTCTTACCAAGACAAGCTGGCAAAGGTATTCAGAAGAGAGATGAGAACAAAGCAGCATTCTAGGCAGCTGGCCAGTTGGGTGGCAATTACCACCAGTGACGGAGCCTGTCATTGAGGCCATGAGGCACCCAAGCCCAGAACTGAGTTCAGAGGCTATGACTCGAGTCTAGCTGAAGGAAGACCTCAATAGAAGGAACTAAGGATCGAAGGCATTGATAATGATTGTGCCTGATGGGGCCTGAGCAGACACAGCTGAGAAAATGAAGTATCCAAATGTTCGTGACATCTCCAATTCATCACTGATAAAACTGGGACTAGCATCCTTAGTGGAAAAAGGAAGAATTCAGGAAATAAGAGAAGCTGAAAGGAGAAGAAGTTAGAACAAGAAGACACAGGGGAGTTGCTGCTCTGGAATTTAAAAACCACTCACGTTGGGCTTCCCTGGTGGCACAGTGGTTGGGAGTCCGCCTGCCGATGCAGGGGACACGGGTTCGTGCCCCGGTCTGGGAGGATCCCACGTGCCGCGGAGCGGCTGGGCCCGTGAGCCATGGCTGCTGGGCCTGCGCGTCCAGAGCCTGTGCTCCGCAATGGGGGAGGCCGCAGCGGTGAGAGGCCCGCGTACAGAAAAAAAAAAAAAAAACCACTCACGTTGCTCCCCTCTGCCTTCCCTTCAGCCTCTCTTCCTGTTCATCCCTCCCCTCCAAAGGATAAAGGATAAGGTCCAGACACTTGACATTCAAGCTTGCCCTTGTTATGTTGAATTATAATTTATGTATTTACACATTTTTCTTCCCATGCCATGAACTCCATAAGGTCAGGGGTCATATTTTATTCATCTTTTGTCCTCAGTACCTGGCATGGGGCTGTTACACAGCAGCCAGATACTGGGTTTTTGGATGAGCGGATAAATGACCCAACTGTTGTAGCCTCACCTCTTGCTGTCCTTCCCCCAGTGTATCTAATCCTCCAGCGGACTTAGTGTTTCTCCAGTGTTCAGTGAGTCTATGCTTCCATGCCTGCTCTTAGGCTGTTCCTCTGTACCAAATATTTCCCTTTTCCCTACAGGCAAAATCATATTGTTCTTTAAGATGTCACCTCCTCTATGAAGTCTTTTTCAACATTCCTTCCTCCCATCAACCCCCTAAATTAGTCTTATCAGAAAGATAAGACTAATTAGACTTATTAGTCTTATCATGCACTATTTATCTAGCCACCAAGAAATCATCAGAAATAAGTTAAAAAGGAAAGAGTATGGCCCGCATATTGCTCCATGCCCTGCCCCCCTTTCCAGAACACACAATTCATTTTCTTCCCACTCCTGGGATGGGGAGGTGGGGAAGATGCGTGCCACCAACAGGAAGTGAAAGCACCTGTAAATGAATATCATATGGAAGAGAATATCATATGAGAGAGAGACTAAAGATTTTGGTTCTCTAATAAATGCATTTTAGAACAAATTTAACAAATATACCATCTCTATTATTTCCCATTGCTTCTGTAACAAATTACCACAAACTTGACGGCTTAAACCACCACCAATTTAACCTTACAGCTTTTTAAAAAAAATATCTATTTATTTATTGGCTGCATCGGGTCTTAGTAGCGGTGCGCAGGCTCTTGGTTGTGGCGCACGGGCTTAGTTGCCCTGCGGCACATGGGATCCTAGTACTCTGAACCCGCGTCCCCTGCATTGGAAGGCGGATTCTTTACCACTGGACCACCAGGGAAGTCCCAACCTTACAGCTTTGAAGGCCAGAAGTCCAAAAGAAGTTTTACTGGGCCAGAGTCAAGGTGTCAGTCAGCAGGACTGGTTCCTTCTGGAGGTTTTGAGAGGAGAATTCATTTCCTTGCCTTTTTCAGCTTCAGGTGACCACCTGCATTCTTTAGATCATGGTCCCTTCCTCCATCTTAAAAGGACAGCACTCCAACCTCTGCTTCCATCATCACACCACCTTCTCCTCTTCTGTAGCCAGATGTCCCTCCACTTCCCTCTTATAAGGACACTTGCAGTTGCTTTTAGGGCCCACCAGCAAGATCCAGGATAAACTCCCCATTTTAACAGCCTGGAACTTAATTGCATCTGCAAAGTCTCTTTTGGGGTAACACTCACAGGTTCCAGGGATTAGGGCATGGATGTCTTTAGGAGCCATTAGTCAGCCTACCACACCATCTTTAATTCCACAAATATTTGTTGAGTGGCACTGTGCAAATTAAACAACTTTTGCAAGGCCCTATAATGTTAAAACAAAACAGGGAAGTACATAATGAGAAATGTGCTTTCTCAGTGCAATGGCCATCGGTGCATAGGGGTGCTATCCTCCCACCTGGAGGTTCTTACTGACATCTAAACTCTTCCCTCCACAGGTTGCCTTGGATGCAGTGACCTGTATTTGGGGAATCAAAGTGGAGAGAACAGAAATGTGGGTAGGAAATTAACCAGGAAGAACAATATGATAAAGGGAGATATTTAGGTTTTATTCAAAACTTCTATTTGAAAAATTACTTTCATTGAATGAGTACTGTAGCCATATTAGCATAAATTTGGAGGAAAGAAAAAAATTTACCTATTATCTCATAGCCATAACATAACCACTGTAACATCTGGGCAAATTACTTTCATATTTCTATGGATTTAAACATTTTTAAAAGATAAGATTCACATAACATAAAACTCACCATTTTTAACCATTTTAAATTACAACTCAGTGGTTTTTAGTATATTCACAGAGTGATGCAACCACCACTACCATCTAATTTCAGAATATTTTTACCATCTACAAAAGAAAGTCTGCATCCACTAGGCAGGAATTCTTCATTGCCTCCTCAACCCCTAGCCCCTGACAACCACTAATCTACTCTCTGTCTCTCTGGATTTGGCTATTCCAGGAATTTAATATAAATATTATAATCACACAATCTGTGGCCTTCTGAGTCTGGCTTCCTTCACTTACCTTAATGTTTTCAGCATCCAACCATGGTGTAGCATGAATCAGTACTTCATTCCTTTCTATGGTCGAATACTATTCTATTGTGCAGCTGGCTATACCACATTTTGTTTATCTACTCATCAGTTGATGGACATTTGGGTTGTTTCCACTTTGGGACCATTATGAATCATGCTGCAATGAACATTCATGTGCAAGTTTTTGTGTGAACGTGTTTTCACTTCCCTTGGGTATATACCCAGGGGTGGAATTACTGGATCATATGGTAACTCCATATTTAACTTTCTGAGGAACTGCCCATTTTTCTGTCTATGTATTTTTTAATAGTTACAATCAGGGGGAAAATACAATTTTGTATCTTTCATGCAATACATTAAGTATTGTTCTCATTTGGTCAGTTCTACCCTTTTCAAAATCAGTTCCCTTTTATAAACTTAGATGACTTCCCTCATTATTAATAGTACGGCTCTTCGAGGCTGTTCTTCATTATTGAAATTTAACAGCCGGGATTTAGATTAAACTTTAAGTGGGAAAATGTTCGTAGTATATCAACACAAAATTTGTTTCACTTGTAAAGAGAAAACCATAACTCTACTATAGCGTCAGTGATAAGAAAAATCAGCCTTTGAGGCACTGCCCTGAAGCTGCTCTTCCCTGCCCACTGTCTGCGCAGAGGTCGGGGGCCACACACGCTGCTAAATCAGGATTCGCTGTGCGTCATGAAATGACAGCAGAGAAGGTGGCAGGTCTGTACGAAAGCTCCGGCTGCTAAAAGCAGTGCTGCACACCTACCTACCCATGCCCTTTCTCTTTCAGTAAGGATGTGAGGCTGCCAGCCGGGCTGCAGCACTCGCTGGCGGTGGAGGCCGAAGCACAGAGACAGGCCAGAGTGCGGGTGAGCCAGCCCTGAGCAGGCCGTCCTCCTGCATGGCTGTTCCTTGAGGATCCCCAGAGAATCCAAAAGAAGGCCTCCTCGTGGAGAACATTTCCCCTTCGCTCCTCACCTATTCATCCAGGCGCTGGGGGGAATCTGGCTCGTACCCACACCACTCTATTAAAATTGCTCTCCTCAAGTGTGTTAACAGCCTCCTAACTGACCAACGTAAGGTCTCTTTTCCTGTTACTCCCTCTCTCTGAAGTTATTGATGACAGTGACCTGCTCCTTGAATCTTGCCTTCTCCCTCTCTCCCTAAAGGCATCTCCCCGTGCTCCATCCCTCTTCTCTAGCACTGGCATTTTTCCCTGGGTAATATCAGTCACCTGTCACCTCTAGGTTAATGACACCCCGACCTGTATCCCTAGCCCTGCACAAGCTCTGGAGGGACAACCACGATCAGGGCCCAATTCCCTCAACGCCAGAGCTGAGAGAAGGCTGTGCTACTCATAGCCTCTACTCAGGCATGCCAGGGAGAAGGTGTGGCTGCCGGCAGCTCCTGAGGATTGAGGTGTGGGCGGGAAGGGTGTTGGGAAGAGAAAATGAGGACTGGAGGGGAGGTGGATTTCCCTTAAAGAACAGAACGTAGGTAAAGAAAAACCCCTAACTATGTAAGAGGGTGGATAACTTTGGAGCTTTGGTGGAGGAGGAAGGCAGTCCTCTGGACAGAGTTGCTTCTGGATCTCTGAGTCCCGTGCCCTTTGCCCACTTTAAGGCGACACCTTTCCTCTAAATGGCAAAATCCTACTACTCTTCCAAGGCCCACCAGACATAGTAACTCCCCTAACACTTCCTCTATACTTGTCATGGCCCTTAAAAACTTCTACCCTAAATTACAATTAACAGTGTAATCTCTCTGCCTAAATCAAGATCCTTAAGAACAAAAGATAGTCTGCTCACCTGTCACACAGTAGATACTAGTGCTTGTTTGTTGAGTCACGCTAAGTAGGATTAAAACCTTCATGGAGCGAAGAAGAAAAATCACTTTGCTTTTCTTCACATCCCTTGTCTAGATGATCGCTGCGGAAGGGGAGAAGGCTGCATCCGAGTCCCTGAGGATGGCAGCCGAGATTCTATCAGGCACTCCAGCTGCTGTTCAGCTTCGGTACCTCCACACCCTGCAATCCTTGTCCACAGAGAAACCTTCCACAGTGGTTTTACCTTTGCCATTTGACTTGCTAAATTTCCTGTCTTCTCCAAGCAGTAGAACTCAAGGAAGCATCCCTTTACCAAATCCTTCCAAACCTGTTGAGCCACTGAACCCTAAAAAGAAAGACTCTCCCATGTTATAGGAGGAAACAAGGATAATGTGACTGCAAAGAGGGCTGCCATATAACAGCTACAGCCCTAAGCAAGGCCCTCTGCCCTCACTTCCTGCCCTTTGGTTGCCATGTGGAATGCCCTTGGAATGTATGAAGTCACAATGCAGCAACACACGAGAAGACAGTGAAATCATGTAATGACAGAGAAGCCATATAACATGCTTAGGTGGATCATCTAATCAGAGTAATTATGGGAAAGACCTTTAGCCAGCATTCTACTTTGGAAAGAATTTTGAGTCTATATGTGGCTAAATTTTGACTTCTGAAGATGTAGTTCAAACGTCCTTTTCTCTGTATGCCCTCTGGCCCCTTTGGCAAGGTCTTTGTTGCTCCCACAGCCCTTTCTACATGTCCCTATCATTATGCTTATCACACTCTGTTGTAATCTTGAGATGCAGGCTTCTCTCCAACTCTCCATGCAAGTGACACTTCCGTGTTTCTGAGTGAATGAAAGAAAAAGAGATGTATTTGGGCTGGATATAAAATTTACACCTAATTAAAGAATTTAAAAGGAATTATTTTTATAGAGACTCTTTTTTTTAAATAGACAAATAAAAGGACAAAAACATTTATCTGGTATATGTGGCTTAAAATCTGAGGAAGCATCACTATAAATATGGGGCTGATGTATTTTCAGGGTTGGCCCATACCCATCCCAGTGTACTGGTTTATTGGAGTTAAGGTGGCATCAAGGGTTGCTGGTCACTTTTCACCCCCACATGGATGGTTCCTGATTTCAGGTTGGCAAATGTTGGCAAGAGCAATGAAGGAGGAGGTAGGGCCATGCTGGTTCAGGCATAACCAGAGGCAGGAACAGAACAATAAGTGAATGCCAGGGTAGTAATGCAACAAGGGCCTTTATGACCCTTAATAATTCCTTTTAGCAAGGTTCTTTTTGTCAAAGGCAGATTTGCCTATATATCTGAGTGTCTGTGGTATCACCCATTGGTTGGTCTCCTCTGATGTCTGTCTCTAGTCAACATTTAAATTGCTCATTACCTTGCAGAGGCACCTTCCAGATCTGCTTGAGTAGTCTACAGTAGCTTTAGGTACTTCCCAGCTGTTAAGGTAGGAGGGCTTAATGGGAAAGAATAATGGGGATAAGCTGCTATGAAACTGTGTGCTAGGTGAAAGGGTATAATGAATAGTCAAAGGCAAATTCTTCAGAGACCAGTTAGGTGAGTTGATAGTGTTGTCCACAAGGTCCTAGCAGCAGAAATCTTCTCTTGAGAACCAGGTGCTGTATTCCAACTGGTTACTGATCTTGAAATGATAGGTAGAGGACAAACTGAACAGTATTATCCAAATCTAGGATACATACTAGGGATACATACAGTTTTTCGCTGGAAATTTACAGAGTGGCAGTGTCTGAGTCAGTTCAGGCTGCTATAACAGAATTCCATAGACTGGGTGGTTTATAAACCACAGAAATTTTTTTCTTACAGCTCTGGAGCCTGGAAAGTATAAGATCAAGATGCCAGCAGATTTGGCATCTTGTGAGGGCTCACTTCCTGGTTCATAGCCAGCCGTCTTCTCACTATATCCTCACATGGCATAAAGGGGAAGAGAGTCCTTGGGGGTCTCTTTTATAAAGGCACTAGTCCCATTCACGAGGGCTCCACCATCATGACCTAATCACCTACCAAACACTAATACCATCACCTCCTAATACCATCACACTGAAAGTTAGGATTTCAACATATGAATTTGGGGGGTGGGTGGGGGGAGGACACAAACATCCAGTCTATTGCAGGCTGTAAGCTGATAAAAAGGATAACATATTCTAACTTGGTATTGGAGTACACCACAACCAAACAACATGGTTGTAAGAGTGGAACAAGTCTATGACAATGGTATTCCAGGGCATTTGGGGATTGACAGTGACTCTGGTCTAGACCTGCATTTATTGCGCAGGCATGTGACTTAAGGGCTGGTGTACTGCAGGTTGTTGGACTCCAAATCACCAGAAAGAGGTCATCCTTTTTGACAGGACTAGAACAAATAATCCTAAAATTTACATGGAACCACAAAAGACCCAGAATTGCCAAAGCAACCCTGAGAAAAAAGAACAACGCTGGTGGCATAACCCTCCCAGACTTCAGACTATACTATCAAGCTCCAGTAATCAAAACAGTGTGGTACTGACACAAAAATAGACACATAGATCAATGGAACAGGATAGAAAGCCCAGAAATAAACCCATGCACCTATGGTCAATTAACCTTCAACAAGAGAGGCAAGAATATACAATGGGGAAAAGACAGTCTCTTCAACAAGCGGTGTTGGGAAAGCTGGACAGCTACATGTAAATCAATGAAATTAGAATACTCCCTCACACCACATACAAAAATAAACTCAAAATGGTTTAAAGACCTAAACGTAAGACATGACACCATAAAACTCCTATAAGAGAATATAGGCAAAAAGTTATTTGACATAAATCATAGCAATATTTTCTTAGATCAGTCTCCCAAGGCAAAAGAAATAAAAGCAAAAATAAACAAATGGGACCTAATCGAATTTAAAAGCTTTTGCATAGCCAATGAAACCATCAACAAACTGAAGAGACAACCTATGGAATGGGAGAAAATATCTACAAATGATGAGACCAACAAGGGGTTAATAACCAAAACATTGAAACAGCTCATACAACTCAAAAAAACAGAGAGGGTCATCCTAAGGGGGCTTAGCAGGCCTACCTTAGAACTTCAAGGGCAACCCCAGCTCACCAGCATATCAGGGTAATGCTGGAGCTCTGCAGTTTGGACTCCCCTATATCTGGGAGGCCTAGCAGGTCATTCTGCCAATGCCTCTGTGTTCCATATTCTTGGAGATCATGTCTGGATGATAAAGTATGTTCCTCCTTATTAGATTGCTCCTGGCTGCTACAATGTTCTTTGGCAGAGTCTATCAGGACTGTGCAGGTTCTGATGTCCTCTAGAATTTTGGCTTGTGTGTCAATGCCATTGCTGAGTATTTGAGCTGAGCAATAAGTAGAGAATGTAGAAGTCAAATTCCTTCAAAGAGGGTTCATCAACTGCGCTTCTAGCTTTTCCTGAACTTGGGGAGGAAAAGTAGCACTGTAACTGAGAGCTTGGACTCTGCTGTCAGATATACCAGATTTGATCCAGACTCTGTAACTTATTAGATGTTTAACCTTGGACATGCAACTTATCCTGACATAAATGGGGATAAAAGTAGAACCCACCTCACAGAGTTGTTGTGACTAAATGCGATAATACACGTGAAGTGCTTAGCACAGTGCTTACATGAGGTAAATGCTCAATAAACCATGACTATTACTATATTTCTGGTTTTAGCCCAGTAGCTCTAAATGACAGTAATTGGGCTCATCCAAATGGGAGCCTGGCCTCGTATACAGGTTGTTGTCCCCATGCTTCAAAGGTAGCCCCAATGGCTAGGAGCTCCTGTCCCCAGGGTTGTTGTTCTTGGACAGAACCAGCTTAAGAGTTTGTATATGAGGTCTCCTGTATTAGAATCCTCCCCACAATATTTCAAGCATTTGTTTCAAAGGTGTAGAGCTCTTTAGCATGATAGTAAAGCAAAATCTAGACAGAAGAGAAGAGTTTCTTCTCTTGATGAGCAATAGTTCCGGCCAGAAATCAGATACACTCTTCTTTCTTACCTGGGTTTGACTATTTGGGTGGCCAGAGTGGAAAATGGGAATGGATTACCAGCTGTACCTTGTGAACTTCAGGATCTGCTGGACATCTGGGATGGAAATATCTTGTCTGCCAAAGAGCAGTTTGCCTTGGTGAGACAGATGATGGGAACTGTTAATCTTATCTTCAGACTTTCAAAATTGTTTCTCACAGCTGGCCTAGAGATAGCCTGAAGTATGCCTCTGTCAGATCAGGGGCTCATGGAACCCAACCCCTGCGAGTACAAGAGGATGCCCTCCAAACAAAAGCCACTGCAATCCAGAAAGGCATGCAGGAGCCCTTTCATCAGCCATTCCAGAACAACAGGAACACTGCCCAGGCCAAATGACATTGCTGTGTACTGGGATTGTCTAGGGAGCGTCTGGAAGGCTGCCTTCACTGGTCTTGCTCTCAGATGCACCACAGCTTTCTGAAAAGCTGTACGTGGCAGAGCCCATCTTTGAGGTCAGGGGGATTGGTGGACTTGCTCAACAGTCCTGAATAGGAGATTGTCTTGAGGCTGTGGCAGACCTGGCTGGAATGAACTCTCCATTCTCCTGAGGCAGAGGTAGAAGTCCTGATGAATTCTAGACACTGCTTCCCATCAATATGGCTACAGAGGACCTCAGCCTCAGGCACAGATAGCAAGCACTCCTGTTTTGGAGGTAGGCAGGCCCTAGGCAACAGGGCTACAGCAGTTAGACTCCTAATTTTAGAGCAGCTCCTCTGCTTCCTGTGGGGAAATGTTTGCTGGTAGGTGGCACACTTATTTAAAATTCCAGAAGTGGGCAAATAGTGCTCTAGAGATTTGGGGCCTACAAGCAGAATTCTCAGCAGTCTTTGAAAGTGAAATGCAAAATGTAGGTTCCCCAGGCAATATCAGAGTCACTGATCTCCAGCTAGGAAAGGCCAAGAACAAGAGGAAAGCCCAGTCAATGTGTGCCAGAAAGCACCTGACAAGTGACCTGACCACAGTCAAGTCAGTAGGACCATAGCAGAGGACCAGAACTCTTGGGAGAGAATCACACAGTGCCCACATGCATGGAGTTGGTCTGGGTGTGTGATGAAGAACCAGGCCTGGTGGACTGGGGACTTGCTCCAAGTTCTAGGATTCCTAAGACACTACCACCTTGGCTTCCCAGGGACGTGGACCACATCACCACTGAGACTGGGGACTGGGACCCAGTGGAGTGTGATGAGGCACCTCCAGTCAGCACGGCTGTCTGGACATCTGAACACAGGGTGGCTGCTCTCCTTCAACACAAGCACAACAGCCTCACCTGGCAGCCTCACG
This sequence comes from Stenella coeruleoalba, assembly GCF_951394435.1. Classification (NCBI taxonomy): domain Eukaryota; kingdom Metazoa; phylum Chordata; class Mammalia; order Artiodactyla; family Delphinidae; genus Stenella; species Stenella coeruleoalba. The sequence goes on from NC_137169.1 coordinate 177,617,212, forward strand.
GACAGAGAAGTGTAGCAAGAGCTCCTCTCTCCACTCTGCTCAGGAGACCACCTCAGGGTGACCTTGAGATGTGGCAGGACTCAAGGACTGTCTAAAACTTCCCACACATCAGCTACTTGGGAAAGTGGAGGCTGCCCATGATAACTTTCAGGGAGCAGCAGTGCAGAGGTCTTCTCTGTAGCATACTTTTTTTTTTTTTTAACCACCTAACATTCATGATGCCTTCCTACCAGCCTCCTGATTCTCTTTGGGCATTTCCTTCCCCCAGACTGTGTTCTATCTTGGTGGAACAGCAGAGCAAGGTGTCCTTGCTTCCCTTTAAGGAAGCTAAAGAGATCCCTGAAGTCTTCTCACCATCCCTGGTACATCCATGGGGTGGTCTGTGACTACGAGGTAGCCTTTCTCCCTCATGGGACTTTAAGAATAATGTAAGGATGGAAGAGATGACTGGTGTTCATTTGGTGGTAGCAACTGGGTGAGATGGTGAAGCAGTTCTTGCTTCTGAAATCTAAAACTACCTCATCCTATCTGTTCCTAGCCTGATTCTTTAAGACTTTCCTTCAATCTCCTGAGCTCCCCAACGTGCTTTCAATAAATTATCCTTTCGCTTGTGGTAAGAATGGCTTTTTGTGGCTCACAACCAAACCACCCCAACTAGGTCTATGGTACCAAACATCTCATTCTAATCGTAGTGGCACCAGGCATAACTCTGACCTTTAAGACAGACTTCCACCCGATGGAGCGGACACATTCTGAGGGGCAAGACGCTCATGTTCAGGGATGGGGGCTGCTGGTTTGTATGGAAATGATGACTCATTCCTACAAAGTAGGAAATTAATTTTTTAAAAAGTAGGCTGAAATCCCACTAAAAAGCCCCAAATTTGCTAGAATCATTCAAGAATCTCTTCAGGAAAGTGAAAAGGGTAGGGCTGGCTCTGCCCCAGCAAGTGGTAACTGGAAGCACGAGCCAGTAGCCTGAGCTGTGGCTTTCAGCTGGGCCATGAGCCTAGTCAGCTGTCTGAAGAATTTCATGTTTTCTTTCCCCAGAATTAAGAAGTCATCCAGTAGGCTTAGACTGACCCCAAACATTTTTGAGACCCACCTCACAAACACTTTGATATGTGTGGGCAAAGGCAGGCCTGACCAGTGGTTGGGCTTCAACAGGGCTGAGGACTCTGGAGTCAGAGGGTTTCTGAGGTTCAAGGAGCAGGCAAAGGCCTACAGTTCCAGGAGATAAATCCAAAGGAACACCAAGTATGCAGAGCCAAAGCAGGTGCAGAAAGCTCGGAGGTGTTTGGAGCCAGGGGGAGATAAAGCAAATGCAAGTGAGCCAGGAGCAGTGAAGTAGGACGGGCCCCTGCTGAGCGACTGCCCAGATGTCCATTTGTCATTTGCAACATATTTTTGCAGCTTAGTCCATCTCTAAGCCTAGATGCATCCAGGGTCACGAACAGAGCAGACAAATGAGGCAACAAAAGTTAAAAATGGAGATTCTGGGTGAATCTTCAGCAACACTTAGCCCCTGTGAAGGAAGCCGTCTGAGCAATGGCCTGGTGGCCCATCGCCATTGTCAAACAATCCAGACACAGGTCCAGCAAGCTGGGGGCTCTGGCACCAATCAGCTCTGTGACCCTGGGGAGTCTTATACCCATTTGGGGCCTCTATTTCATTCTGAGAAATGGGGATAACAGTGTCTCCTCCACCTACTTTGCAGGGTTATTGTGAAGACCAGATAAATCTTAAGAATGCCTGAAATAAGAAATCTGAAAATGCTGCAGAAACCTAAGGGCATTATCAGGATCCTCTCTCTCTCCCTTTTTTTTTAGTTTATTTATTTTATCTATTTATTTTTGGCTGCATTAGGTCTGCGTTGCTGCACATGGGCTTTCTCTAGTTGCAGCAGGTGGGGGCTACTCTCTTCATTGTGGAGCACGGGCTCTAAGCACGCGGGCTTCAGTAATTGTAGAACGTGGGCTCAGTAGTTGTGCCTCGCCGGCTCTAGAGCATAGGCTCAGTAGTTGTGGCGCACGGGCCCAGCTGCTCCGTGGCATGTGGGATCTTCCTGGACCAGACCTCGAACCCATGTCTCCGGCATTGGGCAGGCAGACTCCTAACCACTGCACCAACAGGGAAGCCCAGGATCCTCTCTTTAAATTGAAAAAATAATGCTTTTTATTTGCCACTCTTCTCTGCAGAGTTCAAAGTCCTCAAAAAGCATTATTTTCTTGACAGAAACTGACACTTTTCATAGACTTCTGCTGGGAAATCAATTGAAGAGGCTAGAAAACCTTTGCACAGCCTATTTTTAATCTTGGAAATAAGCTAATACACCGATTCCTTACAGCCATCACTGTGACTTTTAAAGAGAAGATGTCCCTGAGTTGTCTGTCAAGGCTTTTCTGGTAGCTGTTGCAAAGGGAGTCCCTTCAATCAAGCCACAATGTCCACTCAAAAGTGCAGAGATATCTGGGGTGGGTACAGTGACAGAAGCCATGGTGAAGCCTAGTGTCCTATGTTTGCTATTTGGATTTCATCCTGTAAGTGGTTTTAGTCCGAGTTCTGGATTTAGAACTCTCCTTGCGCTGTACCTCTGAAAAGACAAAAACAATTATTGTAGTAACAATATATTTACTGAGGACTTTTAACTTTATAAAGCATTTAAAAAATTCTGTTCTGCATGAGTAAGCCCCAAGCTACAAACTATTTGCCCAAAACTTGACTCTACATTGGTTATTGGGATTGAGAATGCATTTTCTCAAAGTTTCAATGTAGTCAGTTAGTGGGTCCTGGAAAAGAGCAGTATGTGGTCAAGGAGAGAAGAGAAAGAAGAAGAATATTTCTTCCTTCCAGTACATACCCCAAGCTTGGTGGGAAAAAAAAAAATTCAAATAGAGCTAGTATCCAGAATCCTCCCAAATCCATCACTGTAGCCCTTTTGTATCTCCTGGTCCCTCCCTCCAGTGTCCCGTGCACAGACCCTACACAAGCCCCACCCTTGGGATGGGTGCAGGAGGACTTCTGCTGTCAAGCCTGCTCTCCCTGGCTGCTCCATGACACCAAGGTTCTCAACTGGAATCCTTCCAACTGGTGCTGCCACCTTCATCCCACATTTGACAGTCACCTTGTTCATACCCTGTCTTGCCCCCATTCCTAAATCATAAGCCTCACTTTGATCAGAGACTAAGCCATATTCATCTGTGTAAACTTCCCTCTCGATTCGTTTCTTCATTAATAACTCAGAACACAGTGATTTACTAATTGTTAAAAATGACATAAAACAAAAATAAACGTCTTCCTACTCTATCCAAATCTCTTTACTCAGCATTCACAAGGCTCCTACCTTTGCCATATGATTTTCCATTCCTTCACTGCACAACTATCAGGAGAGAAGTGATCTCCCCGCACTAACTCATATAAATATGACCCAGTATATGCCATATGCATGTCAGATTGCTCCAGGGGTGTCTGCATTTTTTAAAGGAGCTGCCTGCTAATTCTAAGAAATGTCTAACTTGTGGGTTTTTCGGAGAAATGTTCAGGTCACCGCATGGCATGGGGACTGCCTTGCTTAGCAGCCAGTTTCCCTAAGCTTTGGAAGGCTTCTCATCCTCTACTTTTGAGCCCCTGGCAATGACTTTGATGAAGGTGTGGAGGAGGGGAAGAGTGGCAGTAACCTAACCTTGTGTAGGTTATTGTTTGCAGGTTGGGGCCTAACTGTATATCGTTATCCTCTACTTAAAATTATTAAAACCTTTAAATTCTGGATTTAAACTAATCCCCAAGACTTTTATGGAAATGGACAAAACTAAAGTCACTCATTCCATGTTGAGGTAACCGCTCTAGTTTAACACATAGACCTTTTGTGTGGTTTGCATACAGTATTTAGTTTTCTGTAAACTGGAAAAAGTCTAGTCTCCAGATTATCAGGATAAAATTACACCACAATAGGAGAAGATACAATTTTTTTTTTTAATTCATGAAAACTCCCTCACATATATTCAGACGTAAAGCTAAAGGATTTTCACACCTGTAATGATTAACATTTTACCAGTTCAGAGTTAACAGAAGGGGAGAAAATGGGCTCACACTCCTCCTCCAACACTGATATGATATACCATAGCTGGGCCAGAGACTGTGAGGGGTTGGCTAACTTACTGCTTTTGCTGGGGGGGCATAGGTAGAGACAGGGGTGACAGAGAAAACAGAAAGTAGATATCTGCCCAGTACTACCCCTGGCACCAGGACTTGTCCTAGGAACTGACGCAGGTTGAAGATGAAAGCAAAAATCAAAAAATAGCCTCCAATATTGGGGATATTAAGAACTGCTTCAGGGCAGATTATAGATTAATTATAGGTAAGAAAATGAAGAGTTAAATTCCTTTTCCTATAGAATAAAGAAGATTATTTTCATCATAGACAATCCACTAAGTACTAAAAACTAAAGACAAAATTCCCCACAAACCTCTATCAACCAGAGACAATATATACCAATGTTTGGGCATATTTTGTTCTGGTTTTTTTTCTAGCTTTAAAATATTGTATCATATCCTGTTTCCTGCATTTGATATTTTAACATAAGAATTTCTCATGTCATTACAAATTCCTTGTAAATACCATTTTAATGGTTGTATAATATTCAGGTATTTTAACGTAGCATAATTTATTTAATCTTTCTTCCATGATTGGAAAGGTAGGTTGTTTTCATTTTTTCTTCTTAGATACAATGATACACTGAACATCTTTGTGCATTAATTTTTGTTTCTGTATTTAGGATTATTTCCTTAGACTAGATTCTCAAGAGTGAAATTATTAAGTCAAAGTATATGTGTATTTTTAAGGCATATCCATACATACACTCAAATTATTTTCTGAAAGAGCTATATCTGTCTGTCCACCCACAAGTATTATTTGTAAAACTAATTACTTTGCCCCCTCTGGCCAGCATTGTATTCTTTGCTTTTAAAAAGCTTTGCCAGGGCTTCCCTGGCGGCGCAGTGGTTGAGAGTCCACCTGCCGATGCAGGGAACGCGGGTTCATGCCCCGGTCCGGGAAGATCCCACATGCCGCAGAGCGGCTGGGCCCGTGAGCCATGGCCGCTGAGCCTGCGCGTCCGAAGCCTGTGCTCTGCAACGGGAGAGGCCACAACAGCGAGAGGCCCGCATAACGCAAAAAAAAAAAAAAAATCTTTGCCAGTTTTATAAATAAAAATTGTATCTCATGTTAGTTTATTAGTTACCATTGTTAGTCATTTGGTTTTCCTTTTTGTGACTTGTCTGAACAAGATAATTACATAATTATATGTGTGTGCATTCCTAGGAGAAGTACGAACTAGTAGATCATCACTAAAGATATTGATACTCTTCTAAAATATTTATGACCCAATCAAATTTTTGCTCATAAATACAACCTAAATAAAGCAAAATGAGAAAGCAATCCTCACCTTTCTTTGGAGATTTTGAGGCTCTTTCTACTGGCCTGATTTCTTCTTCTTCATTTTCTTCTTCTTCAGATTCCTTCTCTTTATACTTCATCAGTATTTCCTCTAGTTCTTTCTCCAGTTCTTTATTTCTTATAAGGGTATAATGAAGTTTTTCATTCACATCATCAAACTTCTCCTCTGCTTGTCTGGCTCTGCTTTCAACCTCTCTGATGTGGACAAAATCCAGAGAAACATAATAAAATGGAAAGGTTTGGAAAAGTGCCTTTCATATCTAGAAACTCATTATCCAAAAAAGGCAGTGGGATTAGAAGAATATATCTGAACAGTACAAATAAGGGAAGCAGCAGCATCAATGTTTAGCCAAGAATTGGGGGCCTAGGGGCTACTCTGGATGGTAATGTCAGAGTGCAGACATGGTGTGATTTAAGAATACAATATATTTATCATTTCTTAGTGAAATCTGACTTTTGGGTATTTGGAATTCTCCATCAATAGCCAAGGAACCCCTTTTCAGTGGTTAATCTTGGCTTCTCTTTATTGATGTGATCCAACAAACAAATAAAATAGTGTCCCTTCTTTTCCAGCACCTTTAAAACCAGATCTTACAATCAAGAAAACCAGTTTGAAGTGTGTTTCTTAATTACTAGGGCACAAGTTATATGTCTATATTCTCTTCTCGTAGCTTTCTTAGCTATTTAACTCTGTTGTCATTCCTACAATTTGGGTTATGTAACCTTCTTTCCTGCACACAATAGCTTCTCCCAGTTTCATATATTTCTCTAGTTCATCTCTTAGAAACATACTGAGTTGGATCCCTCCTAACACTCTACTCCCACCCCAGATATACACATACACACTTGACTTCCTCCATCTTCACGGTGGCTGAGGACAGATGTCCCTCCTGGAGCAGTGTAGTTCACTGTCTCTAGCAGAAGATTTGAAGATACCCATCCCACTTGTAAGGAAAAAGGAAGCAGGAGAACCAAAGGTAAGCCAAGAAGCGTGCATTTCTCAGCTAGACCTCCTGGTCAGCAATCTTTGTCTTCTTACCATTGTGGTGTCTCATACTTACATTAACTTCTCCTGCATGCGTTCAATTACAGCCATTGTTTCAAGATACCTTGGGGCCAATGTACCTTCATTAGCTGATTCTCTCTGACAAAGAAAGTAGTGCTATGAATGAACTGAGGGTCCCAAAGATAAATAGCCTCTTTCTTCAGTATGTTCTGGACCAAGCCTTCTTTTTCTACTATTCATGTTTATATAGCACATGATTAAGCACACTCTTTTTTTTTCTTTTTTGCGGTATGTGGGCCTCTCACTGTTGTGGCCTCTCCCGTTGTGGAGCACAGGCTCCGGACGTGCAGGCTCAGCGGCCATGGCTCACGGGCCCAGCCGCTCCGCGGCATGTGGGATCTTCCCGGACCGGGGCACGAACCCGTGTCCCTTGCATCGGCAGGCGGACTCTCAACCACTGCGCCACCAGGGAAGCCCTAAGCACACTCTTAATACCAAAGAAGAATAGGGATTTCCTGTGGCCAAATACCATACCAGCTTGCAAATTATTCACACTCTGGTGGACATAAATTTGATTAGAGTTGTAAAGAAGAAGCAGGGAGAACAACATCAACAGAAAGAAGCAGGGAAAGAAGAAAAGGTTTAAAAAATAAAGAGAAGGGTAAACATGTTTCTTTAAGTTAAAGATCAAGGAAAATAACTATATTTATCTTATTAATAATTTACTTCATTAAGCACATAACAAATTGCAAATTGCAAAATTCAATAAGATCTTTCAGTTCCTTAGGGAACTTCATAAATATCAAGGCAGAGAAAATATGAAAAAAATAAAACAAAACCTCTTTTACTTATTTTGACTCTATATTCCAGAAAACAAAATAAGAGGAAGACAAAAGAGAAAATTTAGAAGACAAAAACTATAAGCATATTTTAAAATGAATATTATGAGATATTTTCCTAGAACCGTGTACTTTTAAAAATCTCATTTATTCATGTTTCCCAAACAGAGGCAAGTAAAAGTTAAACCCCACCTTACAGATGGAAAGGGAGATCTAAGAGGATAGGCAGCCTGCCATAATCACAGAATGATCTAGCTGATTAAAGCAAAACCCTCATCTAGGCCTCTCCATCCTCAATCACACATTCCGTTGCACTATGCTCGCTGTTTCTAAAAGCGAACCAGCGAAAAGAAACTGTATCAAACATTTTCACTTTTACTCTAGCTCTTTTACTCTCTTCTTATTTTCCCAGTCACATATTTTCCTCTTTCTGTTTTGCTTCCCCTTTGGGCAGTTTGTTTGGGAAGTAAATGCTGTCATTGTTCAGCCTGGACCAGCAACCTGTGATGTGGCTGTGCCTATACAGCACATACTACTAATTTATTTGTTCTTTGAATCCAAAAGAAAGGCTTTCAGAGCAGAGGCATCTGGAAATGCAGTTCCACACATGATTTATATAGCTGCATGAAACAGTTTTAACTGTAGGTGGAAACCAAAGTAAACCAGGACTGTACTCTGCTAACTGTATACATTTGAGCCTTCCGACTCTCTACTAATTCAACAGATAGATATTTAGTTACAGTGTGCGAGGAAAACATCCCTCTGTTTTGACACCAGCAAGTACAGATTAATGTTCTGTGGTCCATTTCAAACCCTCCAGCAGGAAATTCCCATGGTCCAAAATGCTGGACGTTGGGTTTCTAGAATTATGGCCTCCTCTATGTATGCCAGGTGACAACCTTCCCTGCATCATCCATGTACCGACACAGATGCCTCAAGGCTTATCACAGATACTGCCTTGGGCCCTCTTCTCATATTTTGAAGCTTCCTCTGGCTTTTATGCTCTTTTACCTGCTGTATAATAGAGACAAACGTGGGCCGCACGGCTCTTGGAAGCAATCGCATTAGACCTTTCTTGTTTGTGCCAACCTGCTGTAGCTTGGAGCTAGTCTCTCTCTCTGACTCTAATTATGCCTTTGGCCTTTTTGGCTTGGTCTTCCTGAGGTTTGACTCTATTAATGGACTTTAGATTGGACTAATAGCTCTGGCTTGAGCCTATCGCAGGGAGGATCTGGCTGTAGACCCAGTTGCTTGGAATCCAACACTCAGTACTGAACTCCTAGCCAGCCACAGTGGCCCTGTCACCTTTGGACATATTTTCTGGAACCACCAATTCCAAGGACTCTTCCCTGTTGCTGTTATAAGATGGGTAAGTTAGTTACTGCTCTTAATACCTATGCCTGGGGTACATGGTATTGTGGGAGGAAAACACAGGCTTCTAAGGGCCTCCTTCAGCTTGGTGAAAAAATACTGCTGATCCCCCAAGTCTGGCCCCTACTCTCCCTTCCAAAGGAGTTCATAGGTGATCCAGCAAAATCTCCCATTTTCCTCATACTTACAACTCTTTACAGACAGCCAGGACCTATGGTTTGAAGACAGGCCTAAAAGAGATGGTTTCTAACATCTTGCTTGTTCAAGTAGCTGAGCTGTAGGCAACCCAACTCATGCAGCCAGGCGGCAGTGCTTAGGGTCCACGGTAGCTCTGAGCACTTTGGGTAGCCTCAGGGAGAGCCTGGTGAATTTAGTCACCCCATACCTCCACCATTCGGTTGCAGTGTTAGAGCTCAGCTGCTTCTCCTCCAGGGACAACTTTGGAATGAGTCCAGTTCAGAGAGGGCCACAAGGGGTGCCCTGCAACAGGATCTCAGACCTGATTAAACTGGGCTGCACCTGAAGGCAGAGCGGCCTTTCCCCAGGATGAGCAGAGGCAGAGTCAATGCTGCTTACTGGGGTCACTTGATTCACCAGTGAATCAGGCAAGTGTCAAATTGGGTATTGCCTGAAACAGGCACAGCAGGCCAAGCTTTGTACACGGTTCCTGCTTTAAGTATGGTCTTCAGGAATTCCCACAAAGTCCTAATTTCCAGCGAATTGAGGAGAGTTTGGAATAATTGATAGTTCACCCCTTCTCCTCCTAGTTATGGGGGACACTAGGGCATCAGGTAACGATATGAATGAGGCCCTGGTTTAGCAGGCCAAGCAATTAGCCTGTCCAAGGTGGTGGTGACTTACCACCACTACTCCTGTTATCACTCATATCTCAACTCCCAGAAAATCCTGTGCTGGAGTCATTTGAAGGAGGAGATACGAGGAGCAACTGGAATTCTCCATGCTCAGGTCCCTAGCCTCCCAGTGGTCTGGAGCTACTTCTCACTAGAAACCCAGGACCCAGCTATCTCTTGGCGCTCTCCTGCTCTATAACTCAGCTCCCAGAGACAAGACAAGTTATACCTGCAAACCACAAGGTTTCTGCTTCCCTATCCCTTCCTTCCTTTTCTCTTTCCTCCCCCAGTGTCAATCAAACATACTGCCTCTTGGGAGTTGTTTTCAGACCAGAAAGAGAGAGTGCCACTGCCCAGTAGGACTGGTGCCTTGGATCTGTATCCTTGCTAAATGGTTGCTTATGTTCTTAGGGCCAGAGGCTAAGTGTCTGTCAAAAAAATAAATAATTTTTTTTTTTAAATAAAGGAAAAACAAACAAGCAAACAAAAGCAAAAGAAAATTTTACAGTGAAACTTTAAACTGCCCTCAGGGAGCCCCAATGTCTTTGTGAATGGAAGAAGCACAGAGCCAAGGCCCTTCCTGCCCCATGAAGCCTGCAGTACAGTCCAAATCAAGATAGCACTTCCCCCAGCTCCGCTTCCTGCCCCGAATCTATGACCTCACAAGCCAGGTCAAGGACTCTCCATTCTCTGGGTACCAACATCTCCAAAGATCAACCTTGTCTTCACTTGCCTAGCACAATTAGGGGCCCTCTGTTTGAGTACCTCGTGATCCCTTTCTACCTGTCCAGTGGTCCGGCCACCATCCCATAGGATGAATGTGATTCTTCTTTACCTCCAGGAACTTGCAAGTACATCTGGATGGCATCTTAGTCTACTCCCCAGGTCTTATGGTCAATGAGAACCTGGACAGTTTGGTCTTCAGTGATCTATAGTAGAACATTAGCAACTTTTCAAAGCCTAGAGATAGACTTTCTGGGCCCCATCGTCCTCAGGTGAGCTAGCCACATAGCACCACACTGTTCCAGATGGAATTCTGGCATCCTGGAGCAGAAGTCCCACACCACCAAAGACAAGCACCACACCCTCCGTTTTGCCCCAGGCTACAGGTTCCTATTTTCCTGTCAGCTTCCTGACTCACTCTGGACCTGACCCTGATGCCTTGCCAGGATAGCATAGCAGGGTTTTCACCTCAGGGGAGCAAATCTGGGGCAGGAGGGCTTTGGGTGGGACTCCTGGGGGGTTCTCAAATAGTAAAGTGCTACCCTTTACCTGCCTTTTTTTAATATGTCTCATGACATTGCATTTGCATTGCTTACCCTTACCTCTTTGCCTCAGAGTCTTAACGACTGACATATTAACATATCATTTTAGAAACTTGTTGAAAACGCATTATTTTGGGAGAATGTGATCGTAGCCTCCCCCCACCCCCATGTACCACTCTAACTCCAATGTTGGCAGCTCCTGCCTGACTCTCCACATGGTATCTCCCAGTTCTTCCTCCCAGAGTTGGAGTCTATTTCCTACAACCTCCCTGGACATACATCCCTGCAATCTGCCTCTACTTTGGACCATGCTGCCACTTTAGTGATCTAGCTGCCATCCACCAGGACCCTCACCACAGCTCCTCACCCCGACATGCACCAGTGCCTATTCAGATGCGTCAGACTCCTAGCAATGAAATGGTTCTTAACTTTGGGGTTGAGAAATTTGATGATGTCTATGGATTTCTGGCACATACCCCTCTTCCCCAAGAAAATGCACAGTATGAAAACACATACAAAATGGTGCATACCATTTCAGGGGATTAGTGGGATGAAGCCCACCAGAGACTCCTAAAGTCATGGCATCCTGTACAGAGAGATACCAATCTAGAGCTGACTTCAGTGTGAATGGTCTTAGAACATTTGTGAAGGAATTTTAAATCTGCTTTCCTACTGAGTTTCCATAGCTACTGTCTAAAGGTTTCCAATTTCCCAATAATTCTTGTGGTATCCTCTCATCACAGTTATCAACAGAGCCTGCTGAATGAATATATTTAAAACTTGGTCAAATACTGACCAAGACATTGTTAAGTTAAGGAAAGGGATGAAATGCTGATTTTAAAGTGAGGTTTAGGACTTCCCTGGTGGCACAGTGGTTAAGAATCCGCCTGCCAATGCAGGGGACACGGGTTCAAGCCCTGGTCCAAGAAGATCCCACATGCCACAGAGCAACTAAGCCCGAGCGTCACAACTACTGAGCCTGTGCTCTAGGGCCCACGAGCCACAACTACTGAAGCCCGAGCACCTAGAACCTGTGCTCTGCAACAAGAGAAGCCACCGCAATGAGAATCCCACACACCGCAAGGAAGAGTTGGCCCTGCTCACCGCAACTAGAGAAAGTCTGAGAGCAGCAACGAAGACCCAACACAGCAAAAAATAAAATAAATAATTAATTAATTTAAAAAATAAAATAAAATGAGGTTTAAAGAAGAGAATGAAAAGTTTTTATAAAGTTAAGGTGAACAAATGAGTTTTTCCAAGGATGATGCTGGGAGAAAAAAATATCTGGAAAATATATTATTCAGGAGTTCCCTTGGAAAAGCTAAAAGTTATGTTAGATCCGTATCATTTTTACAAATGTTAAATTTCCTAGTTTTTTTTTTTTTTTTTTTTTTTTTTTTTTGCACTATGCGGGCCTCTCACCGCTGTGGCCTCTCCCGCCGCGGAGCACAGGCTCCGGACGCGCAGGCCCAGCGGCCACGGCCCACGGGCCCAGCCACTCCGCGGCACGCGGGATCCTCCCGGACCGGGGCGCGAACCCGCATCCCCCGCATCGGCAGGCGGACTCCCAACCACTGCACCACCAGGGAAGCCCTCCTAGTTATTTTTTTCTCTAGTTTTGAATTTCCTAGTTGAGTTTCAGCTACATACCCAAGAAGGCAATACATCTGTTCCAAACAGAGGTTGGGAATGGACATTTCCGTCTACTCCAATGACTCGAATGAGTTTTTCCTTCTCTGTAGATGTTGAAGGTTTCTAGGGCACAGAAATACCACAGACGTGTTAGTGAGCTGGTGTGTGACACAGTGGCCTGGCAAGTTGCCTGGCACCATGTCTGAAGCTTTCGTTTTCCATTTGCTTTAATCATTCAACAAGCATTTTTGAAGACTTACAGGAAACACTGTGGGAGAAATTAGTGGGGATGGGGAAATGGGGACAAGGAGAGATAACAGAAAAACAAAAAGGATTTCTTCCGGATCTCAGGAACTCACAGAACAGTGGGAGAGATAAGCAATAAAATAATTATGGTCTACATGATTACTTTTAGCATAGCATATTCCGAGAGCTATGTGCACCCAGAAAAGGGCCCTGCATTGTCTAGACACTCAGGGATTTTTTTACAGAGAAAATGATATTTGAATAGGAGTTTGTAAAATAGAGAGAAAAGGGCCTGAACTAAGGCCACAGAAGAAGGGAAGGAGGGGATTTGAAAGGTATGACAGATTTAGTGGCCAAAAAATAATGTTTTCCATTTATTTTGCCTTTTATATGCCAAGCACTGTACCAGAAGTAAAACAGAAGATGCTGGTGAAAAGAGGCTTCGGTGTTATAGAATATTTTTGTTCTGTTGTACTGCATGTAGAGTGAGTAGAGGATCTATGTCACAGCCTGGGGTCATGCCAACATTTAAACTACTCACAGAAGAAACACCCCAGGGAAGTAAGTTAAGACAAAATGGAGAGTGATCATGAGTTCTGAAAGCTAAAGACAATAGTAGTCCACCCAGGAATTAGCAAGGGCTCTTATGCCAGACTGAACTAGGTTTGAATGCTGGTTCTGCAATTTATAGCTATATGATTTTCAGTAAGTCAGTCAACCTTTCTGAGCTTCAGTTTTCTTATCTGTAAAATGGGGGCAATAATATTTACCTTGAGGTTGTGTTGTATAGATAAGAGTTAACATGTGCAAAGCATATAGGTCATGGTAGGCACACCATTAACAGTAGTTACCATTGTATTTTCATTACTATTATTATTACAGATGCCCCAAGAAGGGTTGTTTTTACTACTAATGCCACAGCAGGGGTGGAGACAGGATAAGGAGAAGAGAGGTGTGGATGGCCTGGGGGGAGTGAGAAAAGGCAGCTCAGAATGGGAGCTGAAGAAGTGGAGACAAGGAGTTTAAACAACTATTTGAAAAATATGGCAATGAAGGGATAAAGAAACAGCATCAGGGTGAGAGGTAGACTGTGTAGTTAACAGTACTATAGGTGAATGAGGCTAGTGAGAAATGGCTGAATTTAGAAAGGAAGAGGAACACCCTATCCTTGGAAAATAAAGAGATAAGTGTGTCTGCAGGTATGATTAAACCTATATGAGGAAAGGAAAGAAGTTGAAGAGTTCACTCCAGATGCGCTATTTCTATTTTCAATGGTATATATATATATATATATATTCATTCTTTAAAAATATAAAGGAAAAGGAAAAAAATACTAATCTTACCTCTTCTGCTTTCTCTTCTTTCTTTTCCTCCTCAAGTTTCTTATCCTCCATATTTTCTTCATCCTTTTTAAGAAGCTTGCCTGTTTCAGGCATAGTTACTTCTTTTACAGTATCCTGTGAGACAAAACAATATTATATTATAGCTTAGTGGATATAAATATTTTAGCAGAATACTAGCAATGTTTCCATTCAAAAGTATTTAATGAGCATTAATTTTGCAACTGGGCACTGTGCTAGTGATAAGGATACAAAGGTTAATAATAATCCGTGCCCTTAAGCAGCTTAGAATTCAGTGGACAAGAAAATGCTATGGCTACATATAGTCACAGAGTAGGAGCACTTAATCCAGATCTGGTTTTGGGCAGGGGTGAAAGAGAGGGTTAATCAGGAAGGTTTCCTGGAGGACATAATGTCTGAGTTTCTTCTTGAAGGATGAGTGAGGAGAAAAAAGATGGCACAAGGGAGTTCCAGGCAGAGAATGTTATTTGTACATGATTGGCTCTGAGAACAAAAGCAGTTCAAGAGGACAGAAACTTAGAGGCAGATGGGCAGGGGCACAATCACAGAGGAAGGGCTAGAATATTATGCCAGGGAGATTGGATTTTATCCTGAAGGCAGTGAGATACCTATAAATCGATTGACCTGTTTTGCATTTTAAAACAATCACTCTAGCAACAGGCGAGTAGCTTTAAAGAGGAGGAAGGAAGGGAAGGTGGGGTGATTGATTGAATGGATATGGAATGGTTAGGGAAAGGAAGCATCTTGAATGTCACCTGGTATATACACTATATACCACTACATAGGCCACTGCATAGATGATAATGCCATTCACAGAGATAGTGAACAAAGTTAGATAAGCAAGTTTGGGAACATAGATGAATTCAGATTAGGCTGTGTGAGTTTGAGGCACCACTAGGATAGCCAAGTGGAAATAAGTAAGTAGCTGAATTTGTGGATCTGAAGTTTAGATTGGAGGGATTTTGGCTAAAGGTAAAGATTTAACAGTTATCTACATTTAAAGTTAAAGCCAAGAAAAGAAGCCTTTATAAAGGGTTTATCTACAGTTAAAGAAGGCTTTATAAAGGCTTTATCTACAGTTAAAGCCAAGAAAAGAAATTATATCGCCAAAGAAGAACTTGTGAAATGACTAGAGGATGAGGCCTTAGGACAGGAACCTAGTCACATAAAGGGTCAGGGAAGAAAGAGGAGCCTGCAAAGGAGGGTAAAAGTTGCCTCAGAAATGTGAGAGGGCCACCAAGAAAGCCAAAAGAGAAGAGAGAAGGAGTAAACAGTGTTGAATATCTCAATGGAGTCTGCACAAATATTGACTGAAGACCATCCTACAGAAGTTTATTGCAGCAGTGTTTATAAAGCAAAGCTAGATATAAGCTCAATGCCCAAGATAGGAAAATGCACTTAAAAATTATGGTATAAACCATACAACAAGTTATTTTATAGCAATTTAAAAATATGCTGTAGAAATTATATACATGGTATAGAAAAATATTCACAATATATTAGGATATTTTTCCAAAGTGAAAATACCTTGTTTTCATGATAACATACTACTGATGTAAAATATTTGAAAGCTACAGAGAAATTAATAATCTGAACCCTCACAGGTAACAACTTCTATCACTTTGCTGAATATTCTTCTACTCTGCTTTATATACATATAAACGTGTTCATACAAATGAAATAATAATATACGTTATGTTCCCTAATCTACTTTTCTCAATAACATATCATGGGTGATTCTTATTTCACTACATAATCATCTATTTTATCTGTACAGAATCCTATTATTTGAATGTACCATAATTTATGAAACCAATTCCCTATTGATCAATATTTATATTGTTTCTGTATTGTATTTTGTATTGTATATTGTATTTGTATTGTATATTGTATTTTGCAATTATAAATAATGTTGTAATTAATATTCTTATACAGATATATGTTAGAATTATCAGATAGACTACATAGTTATACTTACACTTTTAAAGAAATAAGAGATCGAAACTGTGAAAGATTACAAAAATAATCAGACTTGAAAAAGAACCAAACAGAACTTCAACAATTAAATTTAAAACTCAACAGAAAGCTTTAATAGCAGATTAAACTCAGCTGAAGAGCAAATTAGTAAATTGGAAAGTAAGTCAGAAGAAATCATCCAGGATGCAATGCAGAGAGACAAGGAGATAGAAAATATGAAAGAAGGTTAAAAGACATGGGGGACAGATTCCAATATATATCCATTCAAAGTTCCAGAAAGAAAGGAGAGAGCAAATATAGTAGAGACAATAATTGAAGAGATGATGACTGAAAATTTTCTAAATCTAATGAAAGATACCCAGCCAAAGAGTTAGAAAACCAAGAGAATCCCAAGCAAACTTTGAAAAGAAAATCTTCACCCACATGTATCATAGTGAAACTACAAAATGCCAAAGACAAAAAGAATATCTTAAAAGTAGCCAGAGGGAAGAGATGGATTAACTTCAAAAGAACTGACAGGGCTTCCCTGGTGGCGAAGTGGTTGAGAGTCCTCCTGCCGATGCAGGGGACACGGGTTCGTGCCCCGGTCCGGGAAGATCCCACATGCCACGGAGCGGCTGGGTCTGTGAGCCATGGTCGCTGAGCCTGTGCTCCGAGGCCACAACAGTGAGAGGCCTGCGTACCACAAAAAAAAAAAAGGAACTGACAGCTGGATTTTCAGTTGTCAATTTGGTAACAATACAATCCAGAAAACAGTGGAAATAGTATCATAATACGTGCTGAGAGAAAAATCATCCTAGAATTGTATACCCAGAAAAAAAAAATTTAAGAATGAGGGTGAAATAAAGATATTTTCAGACAAACAAAAATTGAGTTTACCTCCAACAGATGCTCACTCATGAAAACTCTAAAGGTTAAGGCAGAATGAAAGAGGAGAAGAATTATTCAATGCAATCAGACAAGAAAAAGCAATTAAAGACATAATAATTGAAAGAAAGAGGTAAAACTATCTCTATTTATAGGTGATTTGATTGAATATCTGGAGAACCTGAAAGAATCTATTGAAAAACTACTGAAACAATAAAATAATTTAGTAGAGTCACCATACATAAAATTAAAATACAGGAATCAGTAATACATACACAGTTACCAATTAGAAGATATAATGGAAAAGAAGATCTTATTTAAAATACCAAAAAATAAAATAAAATACTCAGGCCTACCTTATAAGCAAAATGAGCAAACTATAAAACAGTACTGAAAGGCATAAAAGTAGACATCCTATATCTCATATACTTCATAGAACAGCTCAACAGCATAAACATGTCTGTTCTAAGTTAATATATAAATTTAATATCATCCCAGTTTAAGAATCATATATTTTCTAGAGGTAGATTATATAGAAGAATAAGTAAGAGAGAATAGCCATAAAACACCTGAAAAAGATCAGTGAGGAAGGGCTGGCCCTACCAGATCTAAAAATGTATCATAAAGCCTCAATAATTAAAAGATTGTGGTGATGACTTGTGAATAGACAGATTAAATATAAAATAATAGAAAACCCAGAAATAGACTTAGGTTGAATATAGCTATTTTCAAATATTAAAAAAAAATATTTCCATCTATTCTGTAACAGAATAGATGGAAATACTATAACGTGGGAGACAAATCAGCCCTTTCATATCAACCCAGAAGACTGAACTAGGACCAGTAGGTAGAAAAAAAGCTACAGGGAAACAGGTATCATTTAGTTCAATAAAAGAATAATGTTCTAATAGTCACTGTTCACCAAAAACGAAGGGACTAACTCTGAAAGTAGATCTCCATCACTTCAGATACTCAAACATAGGCATAATGATCAAGCATAGGTGTTATACTAAGACTGACGCATCAGATGGCTGGTTGAATTCAAATCAACCACCTTTAAAATCCTTTTTGTTCTTAAGTCTCTGTGATTCCGTATAGGTTTTGAATTTTTTCCTAGATCTGATGTGCAGCCAAGATCATGTCTATGGTACTTCACTAAGTTTCTAAAACTGTACTGTAATTAAGATGTATAATGTTGTTGAGATGATTCAGTGGTTAATTCAAAATAATTCTGGCCAAGACGTGGGCAGCAAAGAAAAATGAGAATTTGTTAAAGGTGTATAATTTAGAAAGGTGGTGTTTCTCCAGTGTTTAAATGTAAAATAAGGGAGTTCCCTGGTGGTCTAGTGGTTTGGATACGGAGCTTTCACTGCTATGGCCCAGGTTCAATCCCTGGTTGGGGAACTCTCACAAGCCATGCAGTGCAGCCAAAATTCAAAAAAAAATTTTTTTTAAATAAATCAATTAAATAAAGGTAAAATAAAAGTACTGCAAGTGTGTAGATAGAACCTTCCTTCTTAGACCCAGGAGCATTGACATATATGCCATCAGATCATACCTGTATAGTTTATGTCTCTGATAGCAACGGGAGCTTCTTCAGACTTTGCTGGAGGTGAACTTCCTCAAAGAGACTGAAGTAAAAATAAAGATTTGTGACTGCCATTAAGTACATGATATTCATTGACTTGGGATCCTCAGTAAACAGGTAGTTAAAACTACAGGATTAACATAGTAATATGAAGAGTGTAGAATGAGAAGGGAAAACAAGCCAAGGACAGAATATCAACATTTAAGAGGCAGGCAGAGGTCAAAGACTAAAAGAAGGAGTGTGAAAAGGAATAAAGAAGTAGGAGAAAGACGGAATTTTGGTCTTGCAAGGAGAGATTACCAAAAAAGTGAATGGTTAACAGGATCAAATGCTATAGAGAAGTCACGTTAAATATGGGATTGGAGATACTTAGATCTGGCAATAAGGTCATTAGGGACCTTATAGTAGTTTTAGAGTTTTAAGAAAAGTGATTGTGATAGGAAGGAGGGAAAGTAGTAGTAAAGAAGAAGACAATATCAAGGGGCATATTTTTTCAGATGGGAGAGAGACCATGTTTATAGAGAGGAAGGCATTAAAGATACAAAAGAAAGAAGACAATGTGCATGGGATTAAGTACTCAAAGGAAGAAATAACCTTGGATGGGAAGACTGAGACTTCAGTGTGAAGGGAGGAGGGAGGGTGCGTGCAGAAGCAGAGAAGTCTGAGGCTATGACTCAGGAAGTGGCAGGTAACTCCCCTCTGAAAGCCATCCTTTCCTCAGTAAAGTAGGAGGCAAAGTCACCCTCCAAGAAAGTGAGCAGAGACGTTTGGGTGATGATTCTCTCCTTTAGAAGGGAAAAGAGTTGCCAATGCTCTTGGTCACAACCAAAATTCTCTTCTCATAGAGCAAATGAATGAGGATTCAAAACATTGACTGGAAAAAGTCGCAGTACCCTTATCTATTGAAATACAGAAAGAGCATGAATAATGACCAGTGCTAACACATGGCAAATACCTCTTCTCCAAGTAGGTGCCATTTTTCTTCACGTGTCAGTAACTTTATTTTCCTGCCTTTGAGACCAGAAAGGAGGTGAGAGCATGTGGTGATCCACTCATAACATTCTCTCTGAAAAGAGATAAAAGATAATCACTAAGCAGAAAAAATCAGATTACACCAACTCATTTATTCACTCACTCCTACTAAGGAACTGCTAAGAACAATTCCTCTAAATATAACTCCATTCAATTAACTTTGTATCAGTTCAGTTCAAAGATTTGTGCAGAAGTGATTTTCTATTAATATAGACCTAAATCATATCATCTCTTATTGACAGCGTTTGGGATCTGGGTTGAAATGGGACAAGTAGTGAAGTGCTATAAAACTAGATGCAGGAAAAAAAAAAAAAAAAAAAAAAAACTAGATGCAGAAAGATTGTTGGATTTACTAAGGCCTAACGGTTTGCCTCAATAAATGTTATGCAACTGACCAGGGTCAACTATAATTGTATAACAACAGCAAACACTTACATGGCACTTTATTATATGCCAGACTCTGGTCTAAGTATTGTGCATTACCAACTCATTTGATCCTCATTATGAGACTATTACTATCCTCATTTTTTTTTTTTTGCGGTACACGGGCCTCTCACTGTTGTGGCCTCTCCCGTTGCGGAGCACAGGCTCCGGACGCGCAGGCTCAGCGGCCATGGCTCACGGGCCCAGCCGCTCCGCGGCATGTGGGATCTTCCCAGACCGGGGCACGAACCCGTGTCCCCTGCATTGGCAGGCGGACTCTCAAACACTGCGCCACCAGGGAAGCCCTCCTCATTTTTTAAGATGAGGAAACTGAGGAATAGAGCAATTAAATATCTCGCTCAAGGTCACATATATTACATTTATGCGCTGTGCTTCAATTCTAATCCAGGTGGCCAGGGCTCTTAACCACAACAAAAATATTATTTCCCCTGCCCCAATAAAGTGAATGAGTAAAGAGCTGAAGCACGTTTTTGGAAAAGGTGCTCACCCCTTATCTATTGAGATACAGGATTTCACCATAACAGGTCTCATCCCTGCAAAGAGAATAGAAAAACTACATTTACTTTACCAAGATCTTCTAACAGCTAAGATCTGGTTTCAATGTTTAAAAGATGCATTATTCCTTATTAGTGAGAAAAAGCAGAGGGAACTAGGAAACATTATTTCCTCTGGGGAAGGTGATCTGTTCACTCACACCATCAAAAAAACTGTACCATGTGGTGAAATAATCACCCACTTTAGGTCCTTGAAATAACCCATAAAAAGCAGTAGTACGTCACATTTTTCCCATGATTAGACGTATTTATTTATTTATTTATTTTATTGATTTATTTTTGGCTGTGTTTGGGTCTTTGTTGCTGCGCGTCGGCTTTCTTTAGTTGCGGAGAGCGGAGGCTACTCCTTATTGCGGTGCGCGGGCCTCTCATTGCAGCAGCCTCCCTTGTTGCGGAGCACAGGCTCTAGGCACACGGGCTTCAGTAGTTGTGGCACGCGGGCTCAGAATTTGTGGCTCGTGGGCTCCAGAGCGCAGGCTCAGCAGCCATGGCTCACGGGCCTAGTTGCTCCGCGGCATGTGGATCCTCCCAGGCCAGGGCCCGAACCCGTGTCCCCTGCATTGGCAGGCGGACTCCCAACCACTGCGCCACCAGGGAAACCCTAGACTTATTTTTAATTGTGGAATTATTGTGAAATGTCAGAGCCAAAAAATTTTAAAAATCAAATCCAAACCCTTGTGTTATGGATAAGGAATGGAAGCCTCTATAGGTAAAATAAGTTTACCACAGCTCTGTTAATGTCACTGATAAGTTTAAATTCTGCATTCAAAGGGTTAGGTTGATGTCTTACTGCATATCAGAAAAGAGGGTCAAACAAGGGAGATGAAAGTGTTAGGTTCTAGTCCTAAGTTCAACTAATTGGTTGTGACTTCTTGAGTAAACTCTTAATAGTCTTCATCTATTAAAAACAAATGAGGTTGTTGGTTTACTCTAGATGACCCCTATGCACTGGGTAGCTGGTTAAAACATTCACTGGCAGTGGGGGGGGATTCCCTAATTTGTAGCATTTGTTGATTTCTATAGTATATACTCCCACTATGGCAATCTCAATGGTATTCATTAATTCAGTATGTTATCACTGAATGTGGAATTGGGAAGAGGTCTGCACGGTCAGCTCTTGTGAGCCAGCATGCGCCTGCATCATACCACTGCTCCTAAAGATCCTTCCAACTACAAAATCTGATGCATATTTTAACTTTATCGTGTGTAGAACAAAAGCATTTGTTAATTTTGCAAATAGTAATTATATTTTAAAAATCTTAGTTCTTCAAACTTGGTCAAACTTGAAAAAGAACAAATTTGGAGGATTTACATTACCTAATCTCAAAACTTATTTTAAAACTACAGTAATCAAGACAGTTTGATAATGGTGACAATGTTGACACAAAGATCAACAGAACATAACAGAATGTCCAGAATAATATGCACATGTATACGGTCAATAGATTTTCAACAAAGATGAAAAGACATCTTAATAGAGAAAGGATAGTCTTTTCAACAAACGGTGCTAAAACAATTGGATATCCAAATGCCCAAAACTGAACTTCAACCCATACCTGTCACCAGATAAGAAAAAAAATGGGTCACTCAAAATGGGTCACAGATCTGAATATACAAAACCTAAAACTGTAATATTTCTAGGAGAAAATCTTCATGGTGTTACTATACAAAATTTTTCTTATCTACAACATCAAAAGCAAGACCCATAAAAGAAAAAAAATGATAGATTGAACTTCATCAGAGTTAAGAAGTTCCCCTCTTTGAAAGATGTTAAGAGAAGAAAAGGCAAGTCACAGACTGAGAGAAAATATTTCTAAATCACATATCTGATAAAGGACTTGTATCAAGAATATATAAAGAACTCTTAAATTCAATAATAAGAAAACAAGCAAACCAATAATAAATGGCCAAAGATTTGAGCAGACATTTCACCTTCTTTCCATAAATAGTTTGTTAATTTTATTTCACTTGTAATGGTTTAAATATCTCAATTATCCACTACCCAAATTATAAAACAATTGCATTTCTTTTTCTAGCATTTTTCCAGTTTTATTGCGATATTATTGATGTATAACATTGCATAAGTTTAAGATGTACAACATAATGATTTGATATATGTACATATTGCAAAATGATTACTACAACAAATTCAGTTGTTGTGGTAACATCCATTACCTCACATAGTTACATCCATTACCTCACATAGTTATAATTTTTTTTCTTGTGATGAGAACTTTTAAGATCTACCCTCTTAGCAACTTTCAAATATAACTTTCACCACAGGAGATGTAATGACAAATAAGCCCATGAAAAGATGTTTAACATCATTGATCATGAAGGAAATGCAAATTAAAACCACAATGGCATATTGCTACCCACTTATTGGAATGTCTACAATTGAAATCACTGACCATATCAAGTGTTGGTGAGGATGTGAAGCAACTGGAACTCTCATACACTCCTGGCAGGAATGTAAAATGGTTTAACCACTTTGGAAGACAGTTTGAGTTTCTTAAGAAGCTAAAAATACATGCCATATGACTTAGCCATTCCATTTCTAGATACTTACTTAAGACAAATGAAAGCAATGCACATGTACAAGGATAAGCATTGAAGTTTTGCTTGTAATAATAAAAAAATTGAAACAATTCAAACGTTCATCAACAGAGAATGGTTGATAAATAAACTGTGTATATCCATAGAATGAAATACTGCTCAGCACTGAAAAGCATGAACTTTTGATAAAAGCAACAATATGTGTGAATCTCAAAATAATTATGCTTAGTCAAAGAAGTCAGACAAATAAAGTTTACATTCCATATGATTCCATTTATAAAATGAAAACTAATCTTTGGTGTTAGAAAGTGGATCAGACATTGCCTCGGGACAGGACGAGGCTGCAAGGAGAGATTAAAAAGGGGTACAAGGAAACTTTGAGTTTGTTGGATATGTACTTTTTTTAATCATAGTGATTATTTTACAGGTGTACGCGCAGTTTGTTGCAAATCAATTAAACCTAAAAAGTCTACTTAAAACAAACAAAACAAAAGTAAGGGGAATACAGAGTTATTACCTTCATCTTATCCAGTTCATTAAGTTCCTTAGTAGGATTTTTTCCTAAGTGATCTGCTTTACTCAGAGCCATAGCTGTTACCATCTCTTTGCAACAACTGGAAAAAAAAAAAAGAGCACACATACATTTTATTGTTGGTTCCTCTCCTAAGTCCAGATACAGTGGAAGTTTACCATAATAATTAAGCTACTGACTGACCAGAGAATAATTTGTTTCTTGCTCGGTTTCTCACTCTTGTCCTCTTCCTCCCCTCCCTTCCCGTCACTCTTGACCACTGGTAACACTGAATGGAAATGAAGGGGAAACTGGCTAGATTGTAAAAGCTACTTCCCAAATTTGAAGTAATCATAGTGACAGTATGCTTCCTAGTTAATGAATTACAATTTTTATAGACATCTTTATTTGACAGGAATCTTCTAGCTTTTCAGATATAAGACTTTTTTCAGTTTTTGTTTTTTTAAGAGATGTTTTGGTTGGTGTTTAGTGAAATATGTAAAAGTATACCTTTAACTTTGCATGGAATTACACATGCAAGTTATACCTACTCCCCCACCGTAGGTGCAAAAACGCAAGATGCAACTTATTTATGCAAGTAAGTGATTTGTTTTGTTTTGTTTACTAATTCTCACTCCCACATACATATACACTTCCCATCCTGCCTATGCTAACATTGTTTTCAAAGGAATTCTAAAGCCATTAAGAAAACACCAAAATCTCATATTCCAACATGGCAGTGTTGAAGCTAGTTTAAAAACCGAACTAGCATTTCTTTCAAGGTTTTAAAACAATCTTTTATTGCTGCTACTTAACTGACCTTCTTTCCTCTGCTTTTTTTTTCCTTAATTTTTATTATAGTTGATTTACAATGTTGCTTTAGTTTCTCCTCCGTTTTATGTCACATTTAATCTTCAAAAGGAAAGTAATAAAATAACCAGATAGTTTCACCTGCTCAAATAGATGGAATATCGGGACAACATTTTTGCCAGGGCAATCGCATCTAGCTCCAACTTGGCAATTCCTAGGTCACGTTTTTCAGCACTTTCCTCCTCCAACTTTATGAGAGTATCTGGATCAGGAAAGTCAGGTACCATTAAAATCAGAAAATTTACCATCCATTGAACCATGGGTATATGCAATTCATCCATCTGTTTAAAAAAATGATTATAATACAAATGACCCATTTAAAATAAATCGAACAGTAAAAACCATATAAAAACAGAACTGATCATACCTGTGTCCAATTTTCAACAACACTATTATTCTTAATGAAATCAAATCATCACTACTCAACTACTGTAACCTTACTTTCTTTTGCTCACTATACTACATTAAACTACCCTCTTCTTTAGCTTGGTGAAGCATATTAACCAGTTAAGGCCACAGTTCCCACCAGTGTGCACCAAGGCATCCCAGGGCTTCACAGTGAGCTCTCAAGGATGCCATGGGATTTTAAATTCTTGAGGGAGATAATAATGATATGTGACACCTGTCAGACATAGCATGAATTTGACATGATTCAGTTTCAACCTTAGATACACTATATCACTTTTGATGACACCGTATCTTTGAAAGCTGGTTTTATTGGTGGTTGTGTGATTAAAAACAATTACTGTGTGAAAATCAAGGTGGGACAGGAAGTGAGGATGGCAATGTCCAATCTGATTTCAAGGTTAGAGAGGTTTTACAGTGCAAAAGTATATACATTCCATTAGTAAGTAATTTTGATTAAATAAGAATAAAAGGATTTTTTAAGTGGAGGCGGGGAGATGAGTGAAATACATGAGGAAGATTAAGAAGTAAAAACTTCCAGTCATGAAATAAATAAGTCACGGGGATATAATGTGTAGCATAGAGAATATAGTCAATAATATTGTAATACTTTGTATTTTGACAAATGGTAACTGAATTTATCATGGTGATCATTTTGTAATGTATAAAAATATCAGGGCTTCCCTGGTGGCGCAGTGGTTGAGGGTCCGCCTGCCGATGCAGAGGACACGGGTTCGTGCCCCGGTCTGGGAAGATCCCATATGCCGTGGAGCGGCTGGGCCTGTGGGGCATGGCCGCTGGGCCTGCGCGTCCGGAGCCCGTGCTCCACAGGGGGAGAGGCCATAGCGATGAGAGGCCCGCGTACCGCAAAAAAAAAAAAAACCCCCAAAAAAAAATATCAAATCACTATGTTGTACACCTGAAACTAATATTTTAAGTCAATATACCTCAATTAAAGTTTAATTAATTAATAAAAGGGTTTTTTATTTCAATAAAGTTAAACTGAGACACATTAAATTTTACAAAGTATCTTTGGGCAAACAACAATTCCAATTAGGCAGTGCCAAACCCCAAAAATGGTTAGAGGCACTCTGTAGGTAGGAGCTAGGACAGAGATTTCTACAGAGAAGACACTAAGCAAAGCAAAGCAATTATTTAATTGGCTGTAACTTCAATGTTTGCCTTATTTAGGAAAATTTAGTTATCTGGCTGTTATGAGAGTTGTTCTTGAGTTTCATTTTTTCATATTCGAGAGGATCTAGCTGACTGTTTTAGAATTAGTTTTCCTTGAGTTTCGTTTTCTTGGATTCGAGTGCATCGACTCTGGCTTTGGTTTGTTTACACAGGCTACTAAAAGCACTAAAGCCATGTCCAATGGTCTCCTTGTTTACCTATTTTAACACGTATTATAATATTTTTCCAAAAGTTATACTCATATTTAGGACATAACTATTTAGTAAGCTGTTTGAACCTCCCTATGTAATAATAAATTGGACTGTGTGGTAATTTTTTTGGCTTAGGAGTGTGAAAATACTGGGGCACCCTTAGGCACTGAGAAGAGAGAAAGTTTGGGAACCTTCGCAAACGGCTTTTGCTGAGGCTGGGTCCCAGAAATAAGATGTAAAAAACTTTATGAAATGCAAACGTCAACCATTCTCTTCAATGCCCTATGTAGTCCCTTTCTCTGGTGAGTTTCTAAGTGTTCTTCTTGGCTTAAATATAATCTACTTTGAGAAGAATTTTTAACTTTCACCGGACTTAATTTGCTCCTTATCCTATGTTGCTATAGTACTTTGTACATATCTCTATTATAATTGTTTGCATATCTGTCTCCTTATTTAGTCTGTGAGTCTTTTTAAGGCATGGACCATCATTTTATCCCTCAATACCACACACAGTACTTAGCAGGGAGAAAGTGCTTAATAAATGTTTGTTAAATTAATGAATAAAAATGAAGCTTGGTAGTCTATCCTTGTACTAAAACCCAAACTTCCTGCCTCAAAAGAAAAGGCCATAAACGACCTAAAGCAATCTTTTTATAAAAATAAATTTATTTTATTTATTAATTTTTGGCTGCGTTGGGTCTTCATTGCTGTGCACGGGCTTTCTCCAGTTGCAGCGAGTGGGGGCTACTCTTTGCTACGTTGCACGGGCTTCTCATTGCGGTGGCTTCTCTTGTTGAGAAGCACGGGCTCTAGGCGTGCAAGTTTCAGTAGTTGTGACTCATGGGCTTAGCTGCTCTGTGGCATGTGGGATCTTCCCGGCCCAGGGATTGAACTCGTGTCCGCTGCATTGGCAGGTAGATTCTTAACCACTGTGCCACCAGGGAAGTCCCTAAGTAATCTTGATTAGTGTATTTTTACACCTGAATTAACACATCAGGAAAAGGGCAACTCTTCCTGAGAAAGAGTTTAAAAAACCACTACCTTCTTTCCACAAGCCAAAGATATTTTCCCCACTAAGCCCCTGCTGCTACTCAATTACATTTATTCTTCTTAGAGAATTAATTAATTCTCTAAACTGTTCTTTCATATACCAATGGCCTGGATGATACTGTCATTGAAATAACTCTCATTTTCGCTTACAAAAAATATTAATAAATCCTTAAACCACCCCTGTGAAATAAACACAAATATGTGTTATCTTCATTTCATAGTTATATTAGAGATTAAATGGTAGAGTCAAGGTCATGCAACAGGTCATAGGTGAATTTAAAATTAGAATCAAAATAAACACACTTTCACTAAGATATGGAATCATTCTCTTTAATTAGATGGAGAGTGAAAATGATAATTTATAAACCAGAGATTTACTGTGATTCTGATATAAAATTCTTAAGAGAAACTTTAAGATTAAGTGTTTTTTTATAAAACGGCTTGTTTCAAATTTACTAATCTTTTCAGGGATGGCAAGTGGCAACACAGCCATCTCCTAGCTGATATAAAAAAAAAATCACACTTAATTTTTCCCTTCAAAATACAATTGATGTTTAACAATGAGTAAAAGAAATTTACATTATGGAGCAGTCATTTTGAAAATGGAGAGTTGGAAGGATTTCCATCTTGGTATGATTTTGTTGCTGAAAATGATATATAGCTCACTTTTAAAAACTCTCAAATTTATATACTTGAAAATCTGGAAATATGTTTCTAATTCTTTTAAAATCTTACAAATAAAGTGTATCAACTGGTTGGGGATCTTTTGTTAGAAAAAAGAAATGCTACATTGCCTAATGTTTATAAGAACAACTGATTGACATTATGGTAGATGGAAAATTTTACTAAACAATTTGTTTTAAATCTTTACATAACTGATTGATGGAATTGAAAAATGAGCATTATTTAATAAATACAGCCAATAATAAACTTCTTCAATTTGCATTGTTCTTTTGTGAGCTATTATTTCAGCAATGACAGTCCTTAAAAACAAGTAACAAAGTAAACTGAACTTAGGAGCAGAACTTCAAATGGCTTTATCACTAAGTATTAACCTGTGATTGTAAAACAATTATGAAGCCTGTTCAATCACATCAGTTTTTTTAAAACCATTACTAAAAATTATTTTAAATATTATTCATTTCATCTCTTTTGACTATTTGTTTTTATTTTATCATGTACCAAAAAGGTTAACAGAGAAATTCTCATAAGTAATTTAGAAATAACTTGTTCAAAGATTTTTTGCTGATAGAGATACATGATAAAAAAAATATTTGAAGATCACTATTTCAGACTGCCAAGCAGCACAGATTAGATGGAGTAAAGGTATAAAGAAAAAAACAAAACAAAACCAAAAAATCTGGAAGAAAATGGATCAGACAGGAAAATGAATGGTGGGTTAAAAAAAGATAAACTTTTCCATTTTTAAATACTTATACCAGTTAATATGGATACACACAGTTCCTCAAGGAATGTATAATCTTGCAAGTTTTCTAGGCAGTTTAACTATATTATAATGCTGTAGTGTTAAAATACGGAAGTATATAAAATATAAAAATGAGAAGTATATAAAGGTACTTTCTAAATAATTCTATATTATAAAAATTGAATTCCACAATATTAAAAATTGAGAATATGATTCCCCGGAGATAATCCCCAATGGTTAGCTGAGTATCCAATGGTAAACTTACCAAAGAAGGGGTTAATGTAGCAACACCATAAAACATCAACAATGCTGGAATGTTCTTTGTTACTTCATTCGAGAAATATTTATTGAGTTCCACTATGTGAGAGGCACTCTCCTACCCTTTTTCTTCTTAATTTTGGTTGTGTTCTAAGTCATAGAAATTTCTCCCAAGCCTGGGGATCCCCTGGATCCATACTTCAGTCTTAACATATTTGCTCCTCAACTCTTGATGTCTCTATGTTCACAACGTGCTCATAGACTGTGATATAATGCTTCATAAGTAGTATTCCCATACAACATGCTGATCTCTGCCTTTCAAATTCCCAATTTAAGCAATATTAAAATTAATTAAATTCATTTTATCAATTTTGTAAGGTCAAATATTTGCATATTAAGTTTACTTATAATAAGAGATTCCTGTATAAATTTAGATTATAATTAAGACTAGGAAGTGGAAGTAAACGTAAAAAACTAAGACATCCTTTGCAAATTATTATTTCATGATGTGCTAGTTAAGAATTCCACAGGTTTAGTTCTTCAGAATTGCAGGACAATTCCCTATTTGTTCAAATAACTGTAGACCAGTAGTATTGTAGCATCTTGTCTTTCTTCTTAGAAACATGTTTCTGTCATTCCTTCAGCCAGTCAAGGGCACCAACATAAATTCTTAAAATGATTAATGCTATTGAGGGAAAATTTTTTTGGTATACCGAGTAAAGAGTAAAGATAATAATTAGATCTCAAAAACTTTTGATCATCTGTGAAGCTTCATTCCAAAGGCAGGAACATACTGCAGTTAAAAATCCACTGAGGTTTCCCTGGTGGTGCAGTGGTTGAGAATCTGCCTGCCAATGTAGGAGACACAGGTTCGAGCCCTGGTCCGGGAAGATCCCACGTACTGCGGAGCGACTGGGCCCATGTGCCACAACTAGTGAGCCTGCGTGCCACAACTGCTGAAGCCTGCATGCCTGGAGCCTGTGCTCCACAGCAGGAGAGGCCACGGCAGTGAGAAGCCCACACAGGGGAGAGTAGCCCCCGCTCACCACAACTAGAGAAAGCCTGCGCATAGCAACAAAGACCCAACGCAGCCAAAAATAAATAAATAAAATGAATAAATTCATTAAAAAAATCCACTGAAAATCATTTCAGTAATTATATTATATAAGTTCCCATTTTTCCCTCCCAACCTCCTGCTTCAATTGGATAGGCATGACTTGGTTTTTCCTTGAAGAAAACTCCCAGCCAAGGCAAAAAATAATCTAACAAATTCCTACAAGTACATACTTGGCGCTGAAGTTCCATGTTACCATTGTTAACTTCATTGCCTATCTTCAAAAGCCATTGCTGAATCATGTTAAATATATGTGCTTGGAGTACCCTGAAGGAAAAAGCAAGTAAAATAAAGATAAGTGACTTACTTAAGAGTATGAAAGTAACTATTGGATAAAAGAAAGGGTTTTATTTGGCTGGGGCTAGTAAACTTCAGTGTGTACAACTGTTTGAGAGCTCAGAGAAAGGTGAATCAAATCCCTGAATTATCTTGTAGAATGGCTACTCACTGACAGCCTTCCTAACCTCACGAGGGTTAGGTGTAATGCACTCTGGACAATGCAGACCTTACTTTCAGTGTTAGACCTCTACTGTAAAGACTTATTACACTCACTCCCTTTACATTTACTTCTAGACCACTGAGGCCACAAAATGAGAAGAATGAGTTTTAAAATCCTCTCAAGAGATCAACTTCCAACATGACAGTGGGAGGAGAAAAGGTGACCCGCTCTCCAGTGAAATTAGTGAAAATTACTAAAACAAAACAAAAACCATTGAAAGCTTCTGGAAATGGTTCTAAGGACAAACAGCAACTGAAGAAACTTATATTCAAGACAATTTATGAAGATTCAGTAGGAAAGGCAAGAGTCTATGGTATTTGAACCGAAACTACTCTCGCTCTTCCCCTTTTCAGCTCAGGGAGGCAGAAACTCCACCCTAGACTGCTGTAGTTAAGAACCCAGGACTCCCTCACCCTCCAGCTCCCAGTCAGATAGCTTTCTTACTTGGAGGAAGAGGATGTCAGAGTTTTTTATCTGACCCCAAATACCCATTGCTGAGGCGAAGTACTGAGAAAATGCAGTTGAGACGTGGGGATTCCCTTCTACCCAGCAGAGAGCTATGGGAACTTACGAGCCAGAATCCACATCTCTGTACTGCGGAACAGTACCAATAACGTTTAACGATGCATCCAACTGAGATTTCATTTCATTAATTTTTTCATTAAGTCCCTCCCATTCTTCAAGAAGCAGTTCAGGAAACTCCAGCAGCCTTTTCAACTTGAAAGAACAGAATTCAAGAGAACTAACCAAACTTGGAAGAATTTTAGAGATACCTGGAAAAGTGAGAAAAGCATTAACTTTTAGAAGTATTTGTAAGTCTACTATCAATAATAAATTATGAAATACTCATGGGCAGGGGCATATCTTTTTCCATTTTCTTATTATCCTACAGCTTGCCTAGCAGAGAATCTTGCAAAGAGTAGTTCCTAAATAAATATTTAGTGAATAAAAACTATGTAATCAGTGCTTTTCTGACTGATGGACTATTTCGTTGATAACAGTTTTTACTCTGTCTTCTCCTCTCAGCTGAGAATGAAATGCATTAAACCCAGAAACCATGAACTGCAGTTTCTGTTAAAGGTATTAATTCACTGAGTTATCCTGTTAAGAAGACAATGATGAAAAACAGCTTCTTCATGATTATAAGATAGTTAATAACAGAAACTAGAACAGATATAGTTCTTGAGTCATTTTTTCGGTCATTGTTCAGGTTTACATGAAGTTTATAGTTTTGGTCTGAATAACTATCAAGTTTGGATTCTAATTTTTGACTGATTCACTGTGAGATCATGGCAAAATACCCTCTCTATACTTTTGTCTAAACTCATTTGCAAAGTAAGAAATGAAAATGCTCCCATCTCAGAGATATATAAAGAGAAATAATTTAAAAACAAACTTTTTCTTGTCCTTGATGAAAATATTCTCACTACCTTCATCAGTAAACTTCAGTCTTTCAGGAGTATTCAAAATGATTTGTTAATTTCACTCTCATTCATCATTTTGACCTCCTCTTTTATTTTAAATCATTTACCACCTGGTTGCATATGTCTGTGAATATACTAAAAATCATCGAATTGTATAAATAGATGAATTGTACTGTATATGACTTATATCTCAATAAAGTGATGCTCCATGCTTTATTTTCCTTGATTTTAAAAACTATATGTATTATTTTGTTTTTAATATTAATTGTATTGAAAATAATAATTACTATTAAAATGCTTTCTATTGTCAAGCCATCTCATTATCATTATCATTGTTTTTTTTTCCTTACCATTATCCCCATTTATTCTTATTTCAAATTCTCTGTAGAGTCTTCCTGTACTTTTCACAATTTCCTCCATGTGCTTCTGCTCTGGTGGTAACTTTCCCTCCATACTTTTATGGCGACTAAATATCCCAAGCCCAATATCTGCCCAGCTTTCCTGTAAATGTTTAATTATCTTGAGACAATCATATTTTGACATTAGAAGATCCCCAGAAAATTTGTCTTTTTCTTCAGTCAACACCTAGAGAGTGAAAGGGGGATGAAGAAATAAGCACATTATTCACTGATTTCATCAAAGTCTACTCAGGTGACTCCTAAATATTTTGGAATTACATATCTTATTATTATTTGTCATACCATTTCTTCATATGACATATATTTTATTTTCAAAGTTAAATTTAATCAATTTTGATACTCTGTAAGATAACCCATAGTTTACCAGGGATGAAAATAATTATATTAAATCCTATATAGGTAAAAAAATTAGTGATAGGCAATTAAGTCTCACAGAGCTGAGCATTTTAAATTACTATTTGCTTTGGTAAGGATGTAATATTTCTGTTTACATGATCCCCACTAAACTGGGAAAGTTCATAGAATGTATAGGTTTTCATTTATCTTTTTAATCCCAAGCCCAAGTGCTATATCTGACATATCAATAAATATTTGTGGAAAAAATAAAGGGCAACCTATATATAAAGCCTGCCATTATTTATGACTCAGATAATGGAAACAAATCACCCACACTTATCAGTAATCAGTATAGGGAAGCACCTGTAGCAGAGCAATTAAGGGTAAGAATTTTGGAATTGGAGAGACATGGACTCAAATTCTGACTCAGCCATTTACCATTTACAGATAACTAAGGCAAGTTAACACTTCTAACCTTCAATTTCCACATCTGTGAGATGGGGACTATAAAACCTGCCTCATGTGGATGCTATGAAGAATATGTAAAGCAACATGTGGAAAGCACCTTCAGCCTGACAAGTTAATGAATGAGAATTATTATTATTCCTACTAAAAAAAGAAGCATGATTTTTTTCAATTTTATCTATGCAATGTCAAACAGATAAACAGTAAAAAAAAAAAGTCACTAAACTAGCTATGTTTTATATATGACAACAAACATCTTCAATTTAGAATATTCTGCTCAAATCATTCCAAAAGAAAAGAAAATGGTTTCCTGGGATCTGGATGTGATTTCATTAGGTCATGAGTTTGATGTTCACATTGGAGGATTTCAGTATCATATATGTTCCCTTGTCAGACTACTATAACATGATAGTAATTTGATTAATGAAACCTATTTTCAAAGTTTGAACCCTTTTAAAAAGATGTTATTAATAAACAAAGTGTGATATATACATACAATGGGATATGATTCTACCTTAAGAAGGAAGGAAATTCCGATATATGCTGCAACATGGATGAACCTTATGGATATTATGCTGAAGGGAATAAGTCAGTCACAAAAGGACTAATTCTGTATGATTTCATTCATATGAGGTTGCCTGGAGTAGTCAAATTTATAAAGACAGAAAGTAGAATCGTGGTTGCCAGGGGCTGGGAGGAGGAGGAAATGGGGAGTTATTGTTTGTTTAATGGGTAGAGTTTCAGTTCAGGAAGATAAAAAAGTTCTGGACATGAATGGTGGTGATGGTTGCACAACAATGTGAATGTACTTAATGCCACTGAACTGTACTCTTAAAAATGATTAAAATGATAAATTTTATGTTATGTATATTTTACCACAATTTTTTTAAAAGATGTTATTAATTTTAAAAGTCCAATTTGTCCTAAAGAAAAAAGCCAGGTAGGGACTTCCCTGATGGCTGGGAATCTGCCTGCCAATGCATGGGTCACGGGTTCGATCCCTGGTCCGGGAAGATCCCACATGCCACGGAGCAACTAAGCCCATGTGCCACAACTCCTGAGCCTGTGCTCTAGAGCCCGCGGGCCACTACTACTTAAGCCCTTGTGCCTAGAGCCCGTGCTCCACAACAAGTGAAGCCACCGCAATGAGAAGCCCATGCACCACAATGAAGAGTAACCCCCGCTCGCCACAACTAGAGAAAGCCTGCATGCAGCAACGAAGACCCAAAGCAGCCAAAAATAAATAAATAAATAAATAAATTTATTTAAAAAAAAGAAAGAAAAAAGCCAGGTACATGAGAGGCACAGATGTTACTTATGTCTGACAATTAGATGAGAGAATCAGAACTACCCTAACTGCCACCCAAGTGTCTTTTCCCAATTTTTTTCTGGCAGCCTAACTTTGACTCGAAAATCTAAAATAGAACAGAAAATAGAATCTTTAAGAGTATTTTTAAAAGCCCCTGTAGTCTTGATGCTTTCCTTATCTTTCGTAAAACCTAGTACGGCATTTTTAAAGGATGAGATGTGACCCAGTTGTAGGTGAAGAGTGACAAGTTTACAAACAGCATTTTGATTACCAAGCTGTTTACTAGAAAGTCTTACCTTTTGCCACTGCTTGAAGTCTTGAACAACTGATTCAAATCTATTTTCTTTACTAGGGGATAGAATGCCTTTTCCACTGAAAGAAGGAAAAAGAGCAAGAGCATGGTCTCATAACAATATATAAACAAAGAAAATCATGAACCCACACATTTATAACAATTAATAATGTTTCTCCCTGATGATTTTCCCAAATGCCTTTCAGGTTCAGCCTCTCCCTCATAGGCATTTATTTTTAAATTTACAAATATAAATATAAATTCAGACACTAATCAGACCTGAGTAAGCAACTTACAGGGTCAGAGGCCATGACAGTATTAAAGAGTGGTCTCTGGGTCCTCAGCACCCAAAATTAGGTCATCATAAGAATGATTCCTGCTGAACACAGCAGCCAAAACAATATATAAATAGAAAGGAAGCCTAAAGAACAATTAAAACTCAACATTTAGGTCAGGAGCCCCAACTTCTGTTAAGAGTTTCCTTTAATATCTTTTGAAGCCTCACAAGGAGAAAGCTCTTGATAAAGAAGTTCCTGAGGAGAAAGGGAGAAGGGAACCACTGCCACCTGTGCTCCTCTCCCAGCTGAACGTCAACACACAGTAGAAGCGGACAATGGCAGCAGCAACCAGCTTGGATATGTACCAGCTTCAGCTTCCACAACTTCCAAATCTACTCACTGGGAAACCTCTTAGAGCAGGTTTCGATCCAGGCAGGTTGGGTTTAAATCCCAGCCTCCAGGATCTAATACCTGATGATCTCAGCTGGAGCGGATGTAATAATAATAGAAATAAAGTGCACAATAAATGTAATGCTCTTGAATCATCCCGAAATCATCCCTCCCAACCAGTCCGTGGAAAAACTGTCTTCCACGAAACTGGTCCCTGGTGCCAAAAAGGTTGCAGACAGCTGTCTTAGAGGATATGAAAAACTGAAACCGCTCTTCTCAATTCGAAATGGAAATGGTACCTAAATGTGTTTCCTCAACAGACAAAGCATCTTAAAGTTAAAAAAAAAAAAAAAACTTTAGAAATCACTGAGTCCAGCCTGCATTCAAAGTACGGATTCCCACTAACCTTGGCTGTGATGTAGTCATCCAGCCTCCAATAAACTACTTTGTTAATTAACAAAGGAAGGCAGCTTCTTCCATTATCAAATTTCTCTAATTGTTACAAGATATGATATCCAATCAGAATCACCCTCCTTATAACTGCCAGTCATTGATTCCACTTCTCGGCACATACACTATGCTACAGAATTTGCAGATGGATCCAGATATTCAAGTCTGCCAAGAGTAATGACATAAGTTGACTTGATTTTAAAAAGAGAGTAAAGAGAAGAAAAGAAGAGTTGGACTTAAGTGGAAGCAGCAGCAGTTGGGTACAGGGATCAAGATGATCAGAGATGATTTGCACCAGAAACTGCAAGACCATTCAAGCTCCTAGCAGGATTGTGCCCGTGTAAGGGCAGCTGGTTACCTCACCAAAATCAATGTTAGAGTAATTACAAGGTAAAAGAGAAACAAGATAAAAAGAGAGGAAGAATTGGACTGAGTTATCAAACATGACGTCATATAATCAGAAAAACAAGATTCTTGGAGACCCACGTATTATTTCTGAAGAACTGCTGCCATTTGACAAGGCCATCCTTAACACTTTGCAATTTTTCTCTTGTAGACTCTTCATTTTCTTCCACTTCCTGTTTAAATTTATTCACTAAGTTTCTCCATTTCTCCGTCAACTTCTGCAACAGTGCAACGTCTGCAGTGTCCTAGATAAAATGCATGGAATTAAACCACTTATTCATTTATTCATGTAACAAATACTTATTAGCATACACCAGGCCATTATTAATATTGCAATACTAGAGTCATATGTAGGAAATGGATCCAAAAATTGAAAAGATATTCCTTTTTCAAAATATCAGTGACACTATTACACAGTCCCTTTGGTGGTGAATTTTTCCACAATAAAAAAAGCATTAGGAACAAGATTTTTTCCTTTGCAACATGAGCCCAGTTTCCTCATAGGATTTGGCAGGCAGTGCAGTACATTGGAAAGAACAGGAATTTCAAAGCCAGACAGAACCAAATGTAAATCCTAGCCATTGACTGGCTGTATAATGTTGGGGGATATTATTTAACTTGAAATTAATTTTTCTTATCTATAAAATAAAGACTCTAATATATATCTCACAGGACTGTTACAAGAATTAAATGAAATGAGTAGTGTAAATGGTTTGGCTCTAGAAACATACTAAATGCCACTTCCTTCCTTTTCAACCTAGTGTGCTCATTGAATTGTCCCATAATATTGCACAGAATGCATCAATAATGCAATTATTTCAATGAACACAGTTACATTTTTGCTTAAGCACTATAACTCTATAAGTAACATCTGCAGTGTTATTAACTTAGACAAATTGCTTAAATTGCTCTAATTATTACAGACAAATGTAAAGAAGGGCCTTTATTCACTTTTCCTTAGATTTTTCATTTTGCCCCCAATAAAGTACAAATATAAAACTATATGTAAAATTTAGTCTATAAATTAGGGACTTCCCTGGTGGCGCAGTGGTTAAGAATCCACCTGTCAATGCAGGGGACACGGGTTCGGCGGGGGGGAAGATCCCACATGCCGCAGAGCAACTAAGCCCGTGCGCCACAACTACTGAGCCTGTGCTCCAGAGCCCATGCTCCACAACAAGAGAAGCCACCGCAGTGAGAAGTCCACACACGGCAAAGAAGAGTAGCCCCTGCTGGCCACAGCTAGAGAAAGCCTGTGCACAGCAATGAAGACCCAACACAGCCAAAAGTAAATAAATTAATTAAAATTTTTAAAAATCTATAAATTAACAAAGGCTTCTTGTAGTTTCAACCCTCAACAGTTGAAGTCTCTTTTCCCATGACTTAAGTGAATTGAGCTTTACCTTAGTTGACAGCAGTATGATGAAATGCTTAGTATATTTATTCCAGCCTTTTTCATTGAGGTAAAGTCTTTTAGCCAACATGACTTTATTTCTTTCAATTACCTATTTTTAGAAAGTACTAAAATTAGGAATCTAAAACATTAACAAACCATTGTAATTTATTAAACCCAAACCAATATCACACACCAATTTTTCACTGAATCATTAATTCAATAACAATTTCTTATTTAAATCATGAACTAGGGGCTTCCCTGGTGGCGCAGTGGTTGAGAGTCCGCCTGCCGATGCAGGGGACACGGGTTCGTATCCCAGTCTGGGAAGATCCCACATGCTGCAGAGCGGCTGGGCCCGTGAGCCATGGCCGCTGAGCCTGCGCATCCGGAGCCTGTGCTCCGCAATGGGAGGGGCCACAACAGTGAGAGGCCCACGTACCACAAAAAAACAAAAAACAAAACAAAACAAAAAAATCATGAACTAACTTGAATCATAAATTCATGTTTTCTAAAACTACTGAACTGGAACCAAATTGAACAAAGTATATAGCAGAGGTTCTCAATTTTATCTCAAAACCCCTTTATACTCTTAGAAATTATTGAGAACTCCGAAGAGCTTTTGTTTATATGGATTATATCTATTGTTATTTATTGCATTGGAAAACTGAAATTATTTAAAATATGTATTTGTTAATTCACTTAAACATTAATAAGCTCATTATATATTTAACATAGTTTTTCTGAAAAATAACTACATTTTCTAAAACAAAAAAAATAGTGAAAAGTACACGCAGTTTCACATTTTTACAAATCTCTTTAATGTTTGCTTTAATAGAATAGAGCTGGATTTTCATTTGCTTTTGAATTCAATCTGTTGCAATATCCCATACCATGTAGCTTCAAGAAAAATCATATCAGAATGAGAATGAAAAAGGCAGAAGATAACTCAGTGTTACAATGACACTAGTTTTCACCTCATGAAGGGTTTTATGGACCTTCAAGGAGGTCTATGGACCATACTTTGAGAACCACTGATATACTGAATCAATTATATAGTCATTCAGTGAATGACTGACTGTTCAAGACACTGTGCACATATTGGTGAACAAAGTCCTTATTTTCAGGGAGTTGACATTATAGCTGTTATTTCCTATTAGGGATGATCCAACACAAAGCCCCATTAATTCAAGGTATTCTTCTACAGAAATCTCTTACCACTGGTCAGTTAGTTCTCTACTGTTTGAATACTTCTAGAGTGAGGGAACTCACTTGTCATCTTTTTTTCTCCTACTGAACATGCTAGCTCCCAGATTTGTTTCTTTTTTCTTTTAAACTGAGGTATAGTTGATGTACAATATTATATAAGTTTCAGGTGTACAACATAGTGACAGTTTTTAAAGGTTATATTCCACTTATAGTTATTATAAAATATTGGCTATATTCTCTGTACTGTACAATGTATCCTTGTAGCTTATTTATTTTATACATAGTAGTTTGTACCTCAATCCTCTACCCTATCTTGCCCCGCCCCCTTCCCCTCTCCCCACTGGTAACTACTAGTTCGTTTTCTGTATCTGTGAGTCTGTTTCTTTTCCAGGTTTGTTTCTTATGTTATATATTTACTTTCACAGTTGTTTTCTCTGGACATGTCAATGTCCCTTTTAAAGTTCTGCATCAGAATGGAACATCTGTGTCGTAGATGAGGTCTGACTATTAAAGAGGAAAATGGTATAAAAATTTGAATCTGTTGAGGGTCATAATTTATTGTTAATATTATAATTTCCAGATGTGAAATTAGGCAACCAACCAGCAAACATTTTAGAAAAATAGAACACTGTATTGTGGGACATTACTACTTTCCTAAAGCATCACTATAATTGTCCACAGGCTGCCATATTTCAAGTCAGTTGTCATCTTGGGTACCAAGGTAATAGAACCAAAGCGAGTTATCAAGTGATCGTAATACAGTTACATTATGTAAAAAAAATAAGAACCACTTTCCCTAGTTTATTAGTGTATAATTAAAGCTGAAAGTTTTAACATGTTCACAAACAACAGAAATAGAATTCTGGCTCATACTCATAGGTTCTGGTGGAAAAAAGAGCCCTTAATTGGACAATAGCCAGCTATCCAATAGAGAATAAACAAAAGAAAACAATGTAACTTTTCCTTTTCAAGGCCCATAATAGAATAGCTGCATTATTCATCAATTAAATATACATCTTTGGGCTTCCCTGGTGGCGCAGTGGTTGAGAGTCCGCCTGCCGATGCAGGGGACACGGGTTCGTGCCCCGGTCTGGGAAGATGCCACATGCTGTGGAGCGGCTGGGCTCGTGAGCCATGGCCACTGAGCCTGTGTGTCCGGAGCCTGTGCTCCGCAACGGGAGACGCCGTAACAGTGAGAGGCCCGCGTACCGCAAAAAAAAAAAAAAAAAAAAAAAAAAAAAAAAAAAAATATATATATATATATATATATATATATACATATACTTCATTTTTTTAAATTTTGTCTACACGGAAACAACCTAAATGTCCATAAGCAGATGAATGGATACAGAAGGTGTGGTACACACACACACACACACACACAC
The DNA here is from genome assembly GCF_951394435.1 of Stenella coeruleoalba. Taxonomy (NCBI): domain Eukaryota; kingdom Metazoa; phylum Chordata; class Mammalia; order Artiodactyla; family Delphinidae; genus Stenella; species Stenella coeruleoalba. The sequence continues at coordinate 177,657,525 of NC_137169.1, forward strand.
ACACACACACACACACACACAGTGGAATATTACTCAGCCATTAAAAAGAACAAAATAATGCCATTTGCAGCAACATGGATGGACCTAGAGACCATGTGAAGTAAGTCAGACAGAGAAAGACAAACATCATATGACATCACTTACATGTGGAATCTAAAAAAAAAAGTACAAATGAACCTATTTACAAAACAGAAATAGAGTCAAAGATGTAGAAAACAAACATGGTTACCAAGCGGGAAAGAAGGGGTGGGAAGGACAAATTGGGGGATTGGGATTGACATATACACACTACTATATATAAAACAGATAATGAATAAGAACCTACTATATAGCACAGGAAACTCTACTCAGTACTCTGTAATGACCTATATGGGAACAGAATCTAAAAAAGAGTGGATATATGTATAACTGATTCACTTTGCTGTACAGCAGAAACTAATACAACATTGTAAATCAACTATATGCTAATAAAAAATTAATTAAAAAAATTAAAAAAAAATTTTTAAGATAGATATATATATATACACACATACAATGAAATATTACTCAGCCATTAAAAAGAATGAAATAATGCCATTTGCAGCAACATGGATGGACCTAGAGATTATCATACTAAGTGAAGTAAGTCAGAAACAAAGACAAATACCACATGATATCACTTACATGTGGAATCTAAAACATGACAAAAATGAACATATCTACAAAACAAAAACAGACTCACAGATATAGAGAACAGACTTGTGGTTGCCAAAGGGTAAGGGGGGTTGGGGAGGGAATGATTGGGAGTTTGGGATTAGCAGATGCAAGCTATTATATATAGGACAAATAAACAACAAGGTCCTACTGTATAGCACAGGGAACTATATTCAATATCCTCTGATGAACCACAATGGAAAATATGAAAAACAATGTATATATATGTATAACTAAGTCACTTTTCTGTACAGCAGATATTAAACACAACATTGTAAATCAACTGTACTTCAATAAAAATTTAAAAATAAAATAAAATTTTGGGAACTTCCCTGGTGGCGCAGTGGTAAAGAATCTGCCTGCCAATGGAGGAGACATGGGTTCAAGCCCTGGTCCGGGAAGACCCCACATGCTGCAAAGCAATTAAGCCCATGCACCACAACTACTGAAGCCTATGCACTCTAGGGTCCGCATGATGCAACTACTGAGCCCACGTGCTGCAACTACTGAAGCCCACACACCTAGAGCCCATGCTCCACAACAAGAGAAGCCACCACAATGAGAAGCCCGCACACTGCAACGAAGAGTAGCCCCCACTCACTGCAACTAGAGAAAGCCCACATGCAGCATTGAAGATCCAATGCAACCAAAAAAAAAGTAAAAAAAAAAATTAAAATAAATAAATAAAAATTTTGTCTAGATTATTGAAACTGTAAAATGAAACTTTATCCAGCCAAAAAATAAGTTACGATTTCAGATGAACCAACCTTTACGGACAATTCATATGTGGCTGAGCTCCAGATATCTCTTTCTGCCATTAACTGTTTAATATCACTCTCCATCCTTCCTCTTTGTAACGTATATAAGTCATGATATTCTTCTACAATTCTAAAAGAAAAATTTAAAAACAGCTATATAAATACATATTTAAAAAATAATTTTGTTCTAAAGTAGGCAGTTTGTGCCTTTAAAACTCATCACAAGGTAATTATGGTATAACTTCTGGATATATTAGTAACACTAATATACACTGAAATAGAAGAAAAAATACTCACATTTCATGAATAAATCTTACAAAGGTCCTAAAGTAAAATGTTCAATGTATTGTTCCCTGCTCTAAACACTTTTCATCATATTCTTCTTGATTCACTAGAATTTTCACACCATGGTACTCCAGTGGTATAACAACACTATATCTAATGAAAAATTCTGAATACAAGTAGTAGTAATATAGCTGTTTTTCTTTTTTTTTTCTCACAGAATTTAGGATTCTTTATTAAGAAGAGACAAGTGCACAAAGCCCAATAATTGTGAGCTACATTTTAAAATTATATATAATTAGTATAAGATTTAAAGAAATTCTCCACCAATCAACCAAAAGCTTAAGTATAATTAAGTACATTTTTCTTAAATCTTTTTTCTTCTTGTTTACCAGAACATACCTTTTCCTTCTAACTTACACTGAAGCTTCTTTTAGAATTAAAATCCCTTCTGAGGTTAAATACAAACACAGAAGTTAGAAAGTGACTGGTAGCCTTTCACAAACCTTTTGAAAACACTTCCTCCTAAGGAACATTAATTTTTCTGTAAGAATAAAAGGTCAGTGACACAAAATTCTTCTAATTTTGTTGAAAGCCATTAATCGCCAACATCAGTTCCTAAAGCCTCCTTCTATTTGGAGGCATCCACTTGTTCAAACTGAGAAAAAATTAATCACTGTAGGTGGCACACAGATGAATGTACATATAAAAATTCAACAAGCAATAACCTTAAGAGTTATGCACTTTACTATCTAAAAGACCTCAATTTTAAAAAGGGAATTAATGACCCTTATTTATCTTTTTTTAAAATATCTTTATTGGCGTATAATTGCTTTACAATGTTAGTTTCTGCTGTACAACAAACTAAATCAGCTATATGTATACATATATCCCCATAGCCCTCCCTCTTGAGCCTCCCTCCCACCCTCCCTATCCCACCCCTCTAGGTTGTCACAAAGCATCAAGCTGATCTCCCTGTGCTATGCAGCAGCTTCCCACTAGCCACCCATTTTACATTTGGTAGTGTATATGTGAATGAGTCTTATTTATAACAGTCAAAGAAAAAATTCAGAAACAACCTTAATGTCCAACAACAAGGGACTGGCCAAATAAAATATATAATGCAGCTCTATGATGAAAATACTCTGTAGCTAATTAAAGATCATGTTCTTAGGACTTCCCTGGTGGCGCAGTGGTTAAGAATCTGCCTGCCAATGCAGGGAACATGGGTTCGAGCCCTGGTCCAGGAAGATCCCACATGCCACGGAGCAACTAAGCCCATGAGCCACAACTACTGAGCATACGCTCTAGAGCCCACGTGCCACAACTACTGAAGCCTGCACTCCTAGAGCCCATGCTCCACAACAAGAAAAGCCACCGCAGTGAGAAGCCTGCGCATCTCAACAAAGAGTAGCCCCGGCTCACCGCAACTAGAGAAAGCCCGTGCGCAGCAATGAAGACCCAACGCAGCCAAAAATAATTAATTAATTAATTTAAAAAATAAATAAAAAATAAAGGTCATGTTCTTAATACTCTGGTACATAGGAAAAATTTTTGTGTACAACATAAAACAAGAAAACCCAAATGACAATAGTACATATTCAGTTTATATCATTTTTATAAAAAATATATAGAAAAAAGAAAAATATATTGAAATATTAATAGTAGTTAACTTTAAGAGAATTGTGAATGTTTTTAATTTTCTTATTTATGTGTTTCTGTATTTTCCAAATTTTCAACAAAATAATTAGTCACTATAAGAAAAAAATATTACCTACAATATCTAATCACACACACACAAAATGAACCATCCTACTTCAGAACCATCAATGTTTAAAGAAAATGAGATTTTTTTTTCTCTCTTTTCTTCCCCTTCTCTCTGATTTTAGATGTTTTGTTCTGATAATCGACATTAGCACAAAAGAAATTCTAATTTATTTATTTTTTAAAGATTTATTTTTTTTAATTTTTTTATTTTATTTTATTTTTAGCTGCATCGGGTCTCAGTTGTGGCACATGGGATCTTCATTGTCGCGTGTGGGATCTTCATTGAGGCATGCAGGATCTTTAGTTGCAGCATGCAGCATCTAGTTCCCTCACTAGGGATTGAACTCAGGTCCCCTGCATTGGGAGAGTGAAGTCTTAACCACTGGACCACCAGGGAAGTCCCGAAATTGTGATTTTTTTTAATTTATTTTTGCTTGTCTGTGTTTTCTAATTTTCTTATAAGGCACATGTACTGCTTCTATGATAATATAATAATATTTTAAATCAACTAAATAAAAATTAAATGCAATCATATATATCTTTTGATACATACCCAAGAGCTTCCTAGTAATCAGAACTCTAACAGAAAACGAAATAGAATATGAAAATGAAATAGAATAGAGGTTAGCAAACTACAGCCTGTGGGTCAAACCTGGCCCACCACTTGTTTTTATATAGAACATGAGCTAAGAATTTTACTTTTTTTATTTTTTATATATTTGATTTATATTTTTAATGGTTAAAAAACAATAGGAGAATAATATTCTGTAACACAAGGAAATATTATAAATTCAGATTTCAGTGTCAATAAATAAAGTTTTATTGGAACACAATCATGTTCTGGTATTGTCCTTGGCTGCTTTTGCACTACAGTGGCACACATTACAAAGGAACAGTTGATTGAGTAGTTGCATCAGAAACCATATCTCACCATCTGGCCCTTTACAGAAAAAGTCTGCTAACCCCTGAAATAGAATAAAAACATTAGGACCACAGCAGAGTCACTAAAATCTAAAAAAGAACTACACTCACACTACTAACTAGGAAAATGCAAACAAAAACCAGGTACCTTTCATATCTATCAGACTAATAAAAGATATGAGCAAAAGGGAAATCTCATACACTGATTAGAGGATATACTGGTACAACCACTTTGTGGAGTATCTGGTAACATCCAGCAAGACAAGGCTATGCATATCCTATGACCCGGTAATTCCACTTCTAGGTTTACCCCCCTGGAAAATTCGCACACAAGGAGACACAAGATGTGTATTACAACAGTGTGTGGAAGAGTTAATATATACAATGAACTTTAACATATATTAACTCCTTTAAGCACTGTTGTAATTCAAAAAACTTCAAATGCTTCTAAACATTTTTATTTCTTGAAATAAGGTGTGAAGCAAGTATGACATAATGGCTAACATTCGGTAACTCACCTGGCATTCTTTTCAGCGTCTAAAAGAGCTTGTGCCAAAGCTCTGTGGGCCTTCTCTGCTTCCTTTGTTAATTTCATATCATGTGCCTGAACCAAACACAGCTCCCTGAAATAAAGGAAGCAAATTTTGTATTCATAGTTGAAGATTTTGAAAACGTTTCTACCTAGGAAATCAGATTTATACTCAGGAATCTTCTCAGTTATCATGTGTACATCTCTTCCTAGTTTTTCTACCTTATAAACCAAATCAAGAAATCTAGTGTTCATTCAGGTGGACTCTTACCAGGTTTGGCAATGGAATCAGACTGGCTAGAAAAGGCAGAAAGAAGATGGGGAGGAATCTCTAGAATGGAGTGAAGGCAGATGCTGGCAGGCAAGGCCTTAAGGCTGCTCTGTCCTACCCTCTGACATGCCTATCCTATCCTCTTCATTCTTGTCACTAATCATCTGGCCACAAGGTTGGTTGATCACTAAATGTGATTGCTATTATATATAATGCTTATTCTCTTTGGGATTTGAACCTTAACATCCATAATCATGGTGCTGCTCTGTAAACCAAGCTAAGATAAGCATCTCTATTTTGGAAGGAAGAACAAGAGTCTTTTCCCTATCAAACATACAACAGACCGCTAGTTTTGTGTTAACCTGTGTAACCCATGTCTCTACAGTTATATCCAGGTCTTTCTGTTCTCTTGCAAAACACGAAAAGAGAATCAGAGAGTCCTCACCTTTAATCATTCTACTTTCCCTGAGTATTTTTTACTCTCTTTAGAGACAGGGCTTTGATAACCACAGTTTTTACCTGATCAGTTCCTCAATAACATTATTAAAATTGTACAGTTCTTCTAAAATGCGCTGGTCCATCACTCGCTGAGTTACCATGTCTTTGTAGAAGTCAGTCATATGCCAGGCAATTTGATCAAGCATTCGTACATACCGCTCTCTGTATGAGAAAGAAGGAAAACAAGACATCATGCAGAAGAAAAGGAAAAACAAGCCAGAAAATATGTGAGAGAGAAAGTAATGTTAGGGAAAGAAATAGCGAACAGATACTCACAAAAGATATGTGGGGAGAAAAAGACAGAAAAAGAAAAGGATCTAGGCTGTGAATTCCTGCCATGCTCATGAATGAATGCGCATTCCAAGTGAATGAACTGTGGAGAATTTTAATCAGAGTCATAAATATTTGGAATATAATGTCTGAGATGTAAAACAAAATAAGGACTTTTTTTATTTCTTCTTCTAAATTATAAACTCTATCAGGATAAAAACTATGTCTTACGTATTTACAAATTTACAACATCTAACGGAGTGCCTTGAATATAGTGGAATTTTTCTAAATAGTTTTTTTTGTAAATAGTTGAATTCATGAATAAAACCACTTTCTCAAACTGACTCAAATGTAAAAAGACACCAACTGTTTAAAAATAAACAAAGACAAAGAAGTCTTTAAGTGCTAAGAAGTAATTTCTCTTGCTTCTGAATAAAACCAAACAAAATATTTGGAAATGATCACAGATGATAAATTATAAATACTATAACTAAGCAGTCTTCATTTATTTTAAAGGTGATCTAGGTATTGTATTCTAAGCCTGAGACCCTAGAATTTTAATATCTTTGAGTTGAAATAATCATTTAGCTTGATCTCTCACCCACTGTCAGAAAGAATTATCCAGCCCTTGCTTAAACACTTAAAGTGACAGGGAGTTTATCAGCTCAATGTGCAGCTCATACATTGGGACGTATCAATTTTTAAAACACCTTCTTTAAGACCCTCCCTCATGGCAATATAGAGACAAAATATTCTGAAGGGCCCTCCCATTACAACACAACTATATCCATGATAAAGCATACTTCTTGAAGCATTACTGGGCTCACAGAAAGAAATAGAAGTCTCTAGGGATGAAAAAACAACAACAAACTAAATACGGTAAGCTAACAATGGAGTGTGAAGTGGTAACCAGTATTCACTAGGAAAACCCAAGGTCAGAGGTGGCCCAGTAAAAATACCAACATTGGGTCCCAGAGGCTAAGTCTTGGGCTTTCTTCAAAGTGGGCAACCTGGGAGTAGGGCTATTGGATGGAGCCAGGATTCCAGAAAAGAAAAAATACAAATCATCTCTTCAGGAAGCATCCATGATTTATACCCTGAGGATTTCATGATTAAGATTAGCCAAATATTAGTCACACAAGCAAAGACTGGAAAATACTCATGTAAATAAACCATCATGAATGAGACGCAGAAGAAACAACACACAGTAGATTTAGATACCAATGGTCTTCATATATTAGAATTATCAGATTTAGAATACAATACTATGTATGAAATGTCTAAGAAATAAAAGATGGAATTTAAACATGAATAAGCAACAAAAAACTTATCAAATATGATGAGACAGATATGGACACAAAACAACAGAACTCTCAGGGGAAAAATGTAATTATCAAACTGTAAAACTCAATAGATGAGTTACAGCAGAATAGATGTAGCTAAAGAGAGTATTAATGTCCTGGAAAAAATACCCAGAATGCAGCACAGAGACAAGGAGGTGGAAATTATGAAATAGAGATAAAGAGACGAAGAGCATAGAATGAGAAGATCTAATATAAGTCTAATCAGAGTTCCAGAAAGAGAAAACAGAGAATAGAGAACAGACATTCATCAAAGAGATCATCACTGGTACTTCTCCAAAACTTATGAAGGACATTAATTTATACATAGGATTGTGGTACAGATATAGGTGCAAGAAATAAAAAAAGAAATCCAGAGGAACCAAATACACTCTCCTTCCTAAAATAACAATGACAACAACAAAAAAAGACACAGTATGTGAAACAATTTTTGAGACACTGGGTATCAAGCAATGAAAGAAAGTGATTCCTGAGACACCAGAAATAAATAAGGTAAGCACTATGATTGCTCCAACTTGCTGGCCTGAGAGAGTTTTCAGGCCATGCAATAAGGAGATGGAACCCATGAGGACCCCACTGGACTCCCTAATTTAAGGAGACAGAGCTAAGAGTCTAGAAAGATGAAAGTGGCTAGAGTTCAGAGGACAAGCTACCAGGGAGAAAAGAGCTGCACAGAGAGCTCTGGAGGTCTACAGAGGGTCCCCCTCAAGTATTCAGCTAAGTAATGATCAGGGCATAAATGTGAAGAAACTTTCTGAGACCAGGGAAAGAACCATCTGAAAGGATCAAAGGTAAGAGTGCCTGGCACTCACACATGGCTCAAAATCATGCCTGTTCCACCTAGCCAAACTGGAAAAATTCATGATTCATGGGGCAGTGGATAGAATACAAAGAAAAGTCTAGTCTCAGTATTCAGGAATAATTAGCCCTAAATTGAGCACTGTTCTGGTCCTGCCCAAAGGTCCCAAAAGGTCAAACTGTTTTCAAGTAACAGTTGTGCCCCAGAATAAAGCTCAAGAATATTTTTAAGAGTACAAAAGTACATAGTATCCAATAAGGTAAAATTCACAATGTCTGCCGTTCAATCAAAATTACCAAGCATGCAAAGAAGTAGGAAAACACAACCATGAAGTAAAAAATCAATCAATCAAAACTGACCCAGAAATGGCATAAGTGTTAGAATTAACAGATAAGGACATTAAAAGTTATCATAACTATATTCCATATGTTCAAAAAGTTAAGGAGCATAACTGATTCACTTTATTATAAAGCAGAAACTAACACACCATTGTAAAGCAATTATACTCTAATAAAGATGTAAAAAAAAAAAAAAGTTAAGGAGACATGGATAATATTTTTTAAAAGACCCTAACTGAGCTTCTAGAAATGAAAACTACAGTGTCTCAGATGAAAATACCACTGGATGGGATTAAAAGCAGATTAGATACTGCAGAAGAAAAGATTAGTGAAATTGAAGATACAGCAATAGAAGCTATCCAAAATGAACAGTAAAAGAGAAAAAAATAAAGATTTCAAAACATCAGTGACCTGTGGGATAATTTCATTATTAGTGGCCTAATATATGTGTAAATAGACTCCCCTGAAGAGGGGAAGGGCAGAAAAAATACTTGAAGAAAAATGAGCCAAAAAATTTCCATATTTGATGAAAAATATAAATTCACAGATCCAAAAATCTCAATGAATACCAAGCATAAGAAACATGAAGAAAACTACACCAAAACACATCATAGTCAAATTGTTCCAAAGCATATCATTGTTCCAAAGCAATGATATTCTGGCATTAAATGCCCAGAATTTAATGAATTCCACAAAATAATGGTCAGGAAATTTTTCATCAGATTAAAATTCAAGTAAGAGTAAAGAAACCAGTCTGGAAAGACCACATAACATATTACCTCAACTGTATGATGTTCTAGAAAAGAGAAAAAGGATAGAGACAGTAGAAAGACCAGTGGTTACTGAGGGTTCAGGGTGAGGGGGGATGGGAAGGGAGGAGGGATAAATAGGTGATGCACAAGGGTTTTTAGGACCATGAAACTATTCTGTATGATACTGTAATGTTGTGATACCGACTGATACCATATTTTGAAATCAACATGGACAAATTAGTGTGCTTTCCATGTGTAGTATATTTCACTAAGAAAACTTGAAAGAACTGGGGATGTTTAGCTTAACAGAATGCATAAGAGGAAGACAAAATGCCTGTTTTCAAATATTTAAAGAGCTATAAGATGAAAGGAAGAATGGACTTCTTTTGAGGATTTTTAGAGTACAAAATTAGGATTAGCAGGTAGAAGTTATAGGAAGGTAGATAACACTTATATAAAAGAGGTGTTTAAATTTTTTCTTATGTGAAATTTGATACACAAAGTAATATCGGCAATGTAAATGAGGAATCACAATGATGAGATGACTACTAAGGAACACTTCGTAATTTTGATTAAGATATAATTTACATGCCATAAAATTCACCCTTTAAAAGTGTATGATAATGTGTTTAGTATATTCACAAAGTTGTGAAACCCTCAACCTATCTAATTCTGGAGTATTTTCATCATCCTCAAACACCTCTTAACGGTACCCGTTAGCAGTCACTCTCCATTCTTCTTTCTCTCATTTCCTGGCAACTACTAATCTACTTTCTGTCTAGATTCGCCTCTTCCGGACATTTCATATAAACTGAATCATACAGTATGTGATCTTTTGTGACTAGCTTCTTTCACTTAGCATAATGTTTTCAAGGTTCATCCATGGTAAATCATGTATCAGTACTTCATTCCTTTCTATGGTTGAAAAATATGCATTTGTCAAAACCCATAGAACTGTATAACAAAAGAATAAACCTTAATGTAAACTATGAACTTCAGTCAATAATATTGATATATTGTTTCATTACTTATAACAAATATACTACATTAACACAAGATGTTAATAATGAGAGAAACTGTATACAGAGGACAGAGGGGTATAGGGACACTCTCTGTATTATCTGTTCAGTTCTTCTGTACATCTAAAACTATGTTTTTTATAAATTTATTTTATTTATTTATTTATTTTTGGCTGCGTTGGGTCTTCATTGCTGCAGGTGGGCTTTCTCTAGTTGCGGCGAGCGGGGGCTACTCTTGGTTGCGGTGCATGGGCTCCTCATTATGGTGGCATCTCTTGTTGAGGAGCACGGGCTCTAGGTGTGCAGGCTTCAGTAGTTGTGGTGCATGGGCTTAGCTGCTCCATGGCATGTGGGATATTCCCGGACCAGGGCTCAAACCCGTGTTCCCTGCATTGGCAGGTGGATTCTTAACCACTGCACCACCAGGGAAGTCCTAAAACTATTTTTTTTTAAACTTTTTATTTTTTAAAAGAAAGTAAGGTGAACACATTTTTTAAAAAATGAATAGGTAAGTAACAAGCTGGGTGAAAATATTAAGTATAGTCAATCCTTGAACACTGCAGGGGTTGGGGTGCCCACTCCACTGCAGTTAAAAATCTGTGGACAGTCATCCCTTGGTATCTGTGGGGGATTGGTTCCAGGATCCACTGTGGACACCAAAATCCAATGATGCTCAAGTCCCATAGTCAGCCCTCTGTATCTAAGGTTTCAAATCCACAGATTTAACCAACCATGGATCATGTAGTACTGTATTTATTAGAAAAAAAAAAAAATCCATGCTTAAGTAGGCCCATGCAGTTTAAACTCACATTGTTCAAGGGTCAAATGTATGTATGTTTTAAAATACATTAAAATATATGTAAATATAAAATAAAATTATATATATAACAAAAGACTAGTTTCTGAGATGTATAAAGAACTCCTAAAGCTCAATAATAAAAAGACAAACAACCTGATTTAAAACTAGGCAAAAGATTTGAACAGACATTTCACGAAAAGAATATATGGTCAAGAAGCTCATGAAAAAGTGTTCAACATCAAAAGTTGGCAGGGAGGGACTTCTCTGATGGTCCAGTGGTAAAGAATCCGCCTTGCAATGCAGGGGAGGTGGGTTCGATCCCTGGTCAGGGAACTAAGATGCCATATGCCATGGGGCAACTAAGCCTGTGTGCCACAACTACTGAGCTTGCGTGCCTCAACTAGAGAGCCTGCATGCCACAAATTACAGAGTCCATGCGTTCTGGAACAAGCACCACAACTAAAGAGCCCACCCACCCTGGAGCCTGCACACCACAACTAAAGAAGAGAAGAAAAAAAAACCCGCATGTCACAACTAGAGAGAAGCCCACGCATCACAGCAAAGAGCCCACGTGCTGCAAAAAAAGATCCACATGCCTCAACAAAAAGATCCCACGTGCTGCAACTAAGACCTGACACAGCCAAAAATAAATAAATCTTAAAAGAAAAAAAAAAAGAGTTGGCAGGGAAATGTAGGTTAAAAGCATAATAACATACTATTATACATCCACCATAATGTCCAAAATTAAAAAGAACTACATAACTAAATGTTGGCAAAAATATGGAGCAACCAGAACTCTCACACACTGTTAGCAGGAGTATATAATGGTATATACTGTATATAATGGTACAAACACTTTCGGGAAAAGTATGATTATCCTCCTGCATGCCGTGAGGCATGGCCAATAAATAAATAAATAGATAAACTTAAACTTACTTTATCATGTTTTGTACAACATGCGGAATATAGCCAATATTTTTGAATAAGTGTAAATAGAAAGTAATCTTTAAAATTTGTGTAAAAATAAACAAGCTTTGAAAAAAATTAAAAAAAACAAACTTATGAACTAGCAATCCCATTTCTACATATTTACCCAAGAAATGAAAGCACATGTTCACAGAAAGATTCTTACAAGAATGTTCACAGTAGCTTTATTCATAATAGCCCCAAACTGGAAACAGTGCCCATCAATAGGAAAACAGATAAACTGCGTTTTGTTCCATTCATACAATGGAATGCCACTCAGCAATAAAAAAGAACAAATTGCCCATACATGCACAATGTGGATGAATTTCAAAAACATGCTATGTGAAAGAAGCCTTACATAAAAGAGTATATACTGTATGATCCCATTTGTATGAAGTTCCTAAATAGGCAAAACTAATCTAAGATTCAAAGAAGTCAGAACTTCTGGAGAAGGAGGGGTGGGGATTTCCAGGGAAAAAGCATTAAGGAACTTTGTGAGGTGGCCGTTATACCCTATATCTTGATAAGCGTTTGGGTTATTTAAGTGTATGTATCTGTCAAAAGTCAACAAATGCAGACAAGATTTGTTCATTTTATTATATGTAAATTTTACTTAAAAAGGAAAAAAAGGCAAATAAATAATGCACTCTGATTAATGACAGACATGCTGAAGTATCTGAGGGAAATACACTGATGTCTGCATTTTACTTTGAAGTACATGAAGTTGGTGGATAAACAGAAGCATGGCTAGATGGATAGACAAGCAATAAAGTGAGAACAGTATAATGTTAACGGCAGAATCTAGATATATGTGTGCTTACAGTAAAATTCTTTCAAATTTTATATGGGTATTTGGAAATTCCCTTAATAAAATATTGGAAAAAATGAAAATAACAATAACTGAAAAATGTCAGATGCCTGCATCCAAAGATATTTATAGTGTCAACCAAAAATAATTACTGCAGTAGCCCTATTTCTGTGTAATCTGAGTCTTATTCGGCTTATAACCAATCTGTCATTCTTCCCTCTATAAAAAATGGTTATTATGAACCTCTGTTTCATATGAAACCCTCCTTCTACAGTAACAGGCCTAAGAGACAGTCGCATGAAAAGCAGAGACACACACAAGCTGATCAGAAAGACACAGAGCAGGGACTTCCCTAGTGGTGCAGTGGATAAGAATCTGCCTGCCAATGCAGGGGACATGTGTTCAATCCCTGGTCCGGGAAGATCCCACATGCCATGGAGCAACTAAGCCCATGTGCCACAACTACTGAGCCTGCGCTCTAGAGCATGAGAGTCACAACTACTGAAGCCTGCGTGCCTAGAGCCCGTGCTCTGCAACAAGAGAAGCCACTGCAATGAAAAGTCTGTGCACCACAACAAAGAGTAGCCCCTGCTCTCCTCAACTAGAGAAAGCCTGGGCACAGCAACAAAGACCCAATGCAGCCAGAAAAAAAAAAAAAGACAGAGCAGAAAACTATAGTGACAAGCAAATGGGGCTGATATAGAGTATTTCCAGGGCATGCATGGCGTTACCATTTATTGGGGACAGCTACTGGATCCTCACAACAATCCTGTGAAACAGGGAGGACTTTAGAAGATACCAGGCTCAGGACAACAGAAGTCTTCCTCATTGAAGGTAGGCCCTAGACCTTCAAAGAGCTCCTAACACAACAAAATGCCGGACAATAGATCATTCTGGACCTACTGAATGTTTCACCATTTCACAAACACATCATGAATGTTTGCAGCAACCACCCTGAAACCTCATTGCTTATCCCCACGTACTGTGTATTCTTAAACTCCAACTCTACCCCATTCTAAAACCTTACCTTTGAAACCCTATTCTGATCCTAACTCTGGCACTTTAGAGTTAGTATTTTTGTCTCCCTAGTGTCTGGCTCAATTTTTCTTAAAGAAATTTGGCTTTGACTTGCCTGCCTATCTCTTTCTGTCTAGACTTCCTGGAATAGGGCCCCACCCTATTTTGGCCCCTAGAAGCTAACTCCTGAAATCAGCTGGAAGAGTCCCACTCACACCAATTCCTCATTAAAGGAAGGTTTGGATACACAGTTAGTTATCTACTTCCTCTGCAATGATTCCTCATCTATCTCTCCTGGCTTTGTTCTTAGAGTGACAACTGAGCCTTTAGTTGCCCCTATCCTCATTCTAATTGGGCATTCTGAAGCTCTTGATGGTGTTCCAACAACTTACCCCTTAGTATCTATTCTTGACCAGTCTCCTATTAATGGCTTTGCTCCTAGTTTCTCAGCACTGTCAGATAGGCAGACTCTGTTTCCACAAATCAGATAGTGGCTAATAGGGCAAGTTCATATTATTAATTCCCATTCAGGAGAAACAGATATTCAGAGAAATCTAATAATTTGCCTATGGTTTCATGGCAAGGAAGCTACAGATGTGTAATTTGAACCCAGTATTCTAATTCTACTATTCCTTTCTGCTTTTGGAAAGTGCCATAGTCATAAGGAAAAGAATTATAGTAATAATAGTTATCATCATCATCTATAATAATTATCATATTGAGCGCCTACTTCTGTGCTTGCATTATTCTATGAAGCATCTTAATGCCTGACACAGAGTAGAAACTCAGTAAATATCATTTAAGAATGGAAAATTTTCACATAGTGGGACTTCCCTGGTGGCACAGTGGTTAAGAATCCACCTGTCAATGCAGGGGACGTGGGTTCGACCCCTGGTCCAGGAAGATGTCACATGCCACCGAGCAGCTAAGCCCGTGCGCCACAACTACTGAGCCTGTGCTCTAGAGCCCACGAGCCACAACTACTGAGCCCACGTGCCACAACTACTGAAGCCTGTGTGCCTAGAGCCTGTGCTCCACAACAAGGGAAGCCACCGCAGTGAGAAGCCCACACACCACAATGACGAGTAGGCCCCGCTCACCACAACTAGAGAAAAAGCCCGTGCATAGCAATGAAGACCCGATGCAGCCAAAAATTAACTAAGTAATTAAATTAATTTTTTTTAAAAAAGAAAAATTTTTACATAGTTATTGTCTTCATTTACAAATAAGCAAACTAAGGGGTAGACTTTTACCAAGGTCACACACCTAGATGATGATTTAAAATCAGACTGGTCTGTCTCCAGAATCTATACTGTTTCTACTTTTCCATGTAGCACTTCACTCCCAATCATAAAAGAATATGGTGCCAAACATCCCAACAGAAATCACCTTAAGGAAGTTCTCAACTAATATATTTTTACTATAGAAAATATAATAGAAATGCACTTAGGTCCCTTATTATCAATAGAGAAATTACTTTTGTGATTTTCTTTTTTTTTTTTTTTTTTTTTTTGCGGTATGTGGGCCTCTCACTGTTGTGGCCTCTCCCTTTGCGGAGCACAGGCTCCGGACGCGCAGGCTCAGTGGCCATGGCTCACGGGCCCAGCCGCTCTGCGGCATGTGGGATCCTCCCGGACTGGGACACGAACCCGTGTCCCCTGCATTGGCAGGCGGACTCTCAACCACTGCGCCACCAGGGAAGCCCTGTGATTTTCTTAAAAGCAGATATAAATATAATTCTAATATAAAATTCAGGAGGAAACTGGGGTACTCCAATAACAGCTCTAACCTGATTTTGGATAGTAGTTCTCCTCTATCTGCACAGTCCACACTGACTTGTCGAATAAGTTCATGAAATACTATATTATAAATGGTCTGTTCCTTCTTCAAGATATGAAATAGTTTGTGCATCTGGCAAAAGATAAGTAAGATAATCAGTATTTATTACAGTCTTGCCAGTAAAAAACATCTTAGGAGGTAAGCACTCAATGTGAATAAGTTTTAGAAACACCTTGATTAATTTGTTCACTTACAGGTTCCTTTATAAACATATATAAAAAATGATATATTAAAAAAAAATCTATGTCTAATCATGCACCTTTTTATATGATGCACTGAGAAAGTCACAATATCACCACTATGTTATACCTGCCAAAAATACAAAACCTGAATTGAATAAGTACACATCAGACAAACCAAAATTAAGGAACATTCTATAGATATTGAGGTCAAGAAAAACAAAGAACGGTTTCAGATTATAGCTGTCTAAAGGAACATGACCACTAAAAGCACTGTGTGATCCTAGGATCCCAAAATGGAGGGGAAAATAGCTATAAAAGCCATTACAGGGACAATTAATAAAATTTGAACCTTGAATATGAACTATATTAGATAATACTATCATATCAATGTTAAATTTCCTGATTTTGATAACTATATTATGGATATATGAGATTGTCCTTATTTATAGGAAACATACCCTAAAATGTTTGGTGATAAAGAGGCATGATGTTGCCAGCTTACTCTAAAATGGTTCAGAAAAAAACCATACACATAGAGATACACAGAGAGGGAAAGAGAATGACAAAGCCAATAGGGCACAGTGTAAACAATTACCAAACCTGGGTAAAGGTTACAGGAGTGCCTTATATTGACCTTGTCTATAAGTTTCAAATTCTATAAAAATAAAAACTTATAAAACAAAAGAGAAATAGCCCCATAAAGAAAAACATCTGTATCTATGTAAGACTGAAAGAGCTCTTTCATTAGGTGCAAAATAAAAATTATAAGTGATAAGAAAGCATGGTTTAATTGGCAATGTTTTTAGTGGTACATAAAGTAATAAGGGTCTTATAATCAGTGGTGCCTTATATTCAATTAAATACAATAATAATGACTAAAAATTAATTATACAATGTTTACCACATGCCAAGCACTGTCCTAAGCAATCTACATTCATTATGTCATTTAATCTCTACAACAACCCTATGAGGTAAATAATATTATTATCTGTAATTTACAGATGAGGAAATCAAGGTACAAATACATTAAATGACCTGCCCAAGGTCGTCAGCTAATAAACGGCAGGGTCAGGAGTCCAATCCAGGCATTCTACCTCCAGAGTGCATGCTCTTAACCACTGGTTTACATTGATCTTTGTAATTACCTTGGTTGGCCCTGTATATGCCTGATTTTCCACACCAGCCCTCTCTAGCATAGCATCCATCACATCATTCAGCTGGACCACTTCTACTCTTTTATTAGGTTTCCTAAAAGATTAAGATGGCAGACATATATAATTAATGTTACAATAGGTCATGCTCAGATGGCAAAAGGAACATAATATGTATAAAGAAAATGTACATACTATGGAATATTAATGGTATTTTAAAGCGTTATACCTATATGTACAATACTAATCTAGTGGGATATCAATAATACAGTAAAACAAAATACAAAAACAAAACAAAACAAAAACCAACAAAAATGCAAATAGTATGATCCTCTTTTTCATAAAAGAAAATAATGTTCCACCTCCCAAAAAAACTCTATACCCCTATTGTGTAAGATTGTAAGAACACAGAAAAATGTGGAGTAATAAACACCAAGCTGCTAAGATCCGCTACTTCACAATATAAAAGAAAAGGGACAAGGGATAGATAAGAAAAGAAGCCTAAAAAAAAAAAAAAAGAAAAAAAAAGAAAAGAAGCTTATAGCAAAATGGAGAAACACTAATGGTTATATTTAGAATATAAAAGTATTTAAAATATGATCCAGCAATCCCACTTGAAATCAGGATCTTGAAGAGAGGGACTTCCCCGGATATCCAGGGGTTAAGAATCCATGCTTCCACTGCAGGGGGCACGGATTTGATCCCTGCAGGGGACTATGATACTGCATGCCGCATGGTGTGGCCAAAAGAAAAAAAAAAAAAAAGGATCTTGAAGAGACATTAACACTCCCAAGTTCACTGAAGCACTATTCACAACAGCCAAGATGTGGAAACAACCCTTGATCCATTGATGAATGGATAAAGGAAATGTGGTGTGTGTGTATACATATATATATATGTATACACACACACACATACATACATACATACATACTGGAATATTGTTCAGCCTTAAAAAAAGAAGGAAATTCTGCAATATGCAACAACATGAATGTCCCTAGAGGACATTATGCTAAGTGAAATAAGCCAGTCACAGAAAAACAAATACTGTGTGATTCCACTTACATGGGGTATCTAAAATAGTCAAACTCATAGAATCAGAAAGTGGAATGGTGGTTTGCAGGGGCTGAGGGGAGAAGGAAATGGAAAGCTGCTCATCAATGGGCATAATATTTCAGTTATGCAAGGTTCTACAGTTCTGCTGTACAATACTGTGCCTATAATTACAATATTGTATTGCACACTTAAAATTTTATTAAGAGGATAGATCTCATGTTAAGTATTCTTACCACAATAAAATAAAATTTAAAAACAAACCCCAAAAAAACCATTTAAAATGGTAAAAAAAAAAGTGTTTTTAGCACTTTGATATTATTATAAATATGTAAAAAAACAATATGCAGGGCTTCCCTGGTGGCGCAGTGGTTGAGAGTCCACCTGCCGATGCAGGGGACGTGGGTTTGTGCCCCCGTCCAGGAGGATCCCACATGCTGCGGAGCAGCTGGGCCCGTGAGCCATGGTCACTGGGCCTGCGCGTCCGGAGCCTGTGCTCCACAACGGGAGAGGCCACAACAGTGAGAGGCCCGCGTACCACAAAAAAAAAAAAAAAAAAAAAAATCAATATGCAGTTGGACAAATGAAAACACTGATCAAATGATAGAATTGTAGGCAATTATTGTCTTGGCTTTCTGCAGTAATTTTAATATTTTTGTGTAATAAAGTACCAATAAAAAGAAGAATATGTGTATATAGTTATTCCTTCTTAGAAACACTCTCAAAAATAAACAATACTTACATGGATGGGAAGAGCAATAGTCTATTTTCACTATCTGTGAGGAGAGTAGTATATTTGCTGCAATAAATAAGACAGGTAAATATTATTGTAAGAAAACTGTCTGGCCTATTTATCACATAACAAGACATGAAAAACTTAAGACCTCACAGAATTGAGAAGCTTGGAGACAATCAGAAAGGTCCATCGTTTTACACACAAGAGGATACTTAAATAGCCTTAGACATCTACAGACACAGATATAATGATACTTATCACATTTTAAAAAATTTTAAGTAAAAGAGCTTTAATCACATTCCTCAGTGTATCACAATACAAAAATTTCTTTGATTCATTAAGAAAAATGACATTTTAAAGGTGGAGGAATGTTTTAAGACCACTGAAGTCAACAAAGTTAAGTGACTAAACAGGTTATAAAATTAATAAGCAGAGCTGAAACTAGAAGCCAAGCTTCCTGATGCCCAGCATATTTATCTGTCCTCTGGAAGTACTTGCTTATACCTAAATGGGTATCACAATGAGAATCTCATGGTAATTCTTCAAATTCATTATTACTTATATATCTTTTTTCTTCCCCTAGTTAAAAAACACTTCCTTTGGTTCTGCCCCCTACTGGAACACAGTTGGTTAATAAGGTCCACTTTCAGAATTTAGATTAGTGAAAAATATTCAGGGAATATAAAGACTCAAAAACGTTTCAAAAATGAGTATGTGAGAGGGACTAGAAGCAATGATACCCCAGGAGCAATGAGTACATCTAGCACCCAGATCTTGGTTTCTAAGAATGCTTCTACACTAAAAGGCAAACAGTACTCCGTGGAGAAGTGACTCATAGCTCACTCCAAAGCTGGAGCTGGGAAATACAAGATGAACCTGAAAATCTTATTGAGCCAGAAAATAAGAGAACATTCAAAGAATGATGGGGACATGCCTAAAGAACACAAGAGCCAGCTCAAAGGATCTGGCATTAGCAAAATCAGGAAAAATTTGAACATCAATGATAGCAAAGAATTATAACTCACTGAAAAAAACAGAAATCTATGAGTCTATATTGTAAAATGGCAACTAATATATACAAGAATGATGGAGCTAAAAAAGTCATCAAAAAGATCTATAAATAGTGGGTTACAAGGAAATACACACTAAAGTATTTGGTGGCAAAGGGTCATGAGGGACTCCAACTTACTCTTGAATAGTTTAAGTGTGTGTGTGTGTGTGTGTGTGTATTAAAGCAAATAAGGCAAAATGTAAACACTCAGTGAGTCAGGATAGAGGGTATACAGGAGTTCCCTGTCCCATTTTTGTAACTTTTTTATAATTTTGAAATTATATAAGAATTAAAAGTTACCCAAAAAATGAGTTCCGTTTAGTTCCCTTTGGCAAAATATTGTTCTGAAACCCACCATCATAAGGAAATGCCATTTAACATACGTATTGGATAAGGTAAAAAGAGTGACAGCTTCTGAGTATTTTACTATAAAACCTAATCCAAAGTTCTAGTTTTTTAAACTATGAAACATTCAAGTGTTGTTTCAGAAAATAAAAGCAAGATCCCATTTTCAATTCCATTAGCAGACATCAAAGAAAACTTGAAATGACTAGTCTGAAGTCTGGAGCTAAGCCCTAGAGTGTGCATTATAGATTCCAACTTAGAGGGCTACTTTCCTTTGTCATTGCTCAAAACCATTCCCAAAGAGGCACAGCAAGCGTTCAGAACAAAGATCTATTTTTTTTTTAATTCAAAATTAAACAGTAGGAAAAGACAGAGAACGATTTAATCTAAACTAAAATCTCAAACTCTCTTTTTAAATTGAAATATAACTGATCTACAATATTATGTTAGTTTTAGGTATACAGCAAAATGATTCAGTTATATATTTTTTCAGATTTTTTTCCATTATAGGTTATTACAAGATATTCAATATCTTGTAATAGCACAGTTCCCTGTGCTATACAGTAAATTCTTGTTGCTTCAAACTCTTTTAAGTAAGACTTTTTTCATTAGTTTTTGATACCTTTCTTAAATTGTATTAGGATGGTAAGCCAGATGTTTACTCACTTCAGTGTAGATATTGCTTGGGAACATGAGTGAACTGCTCAGGTTCCTCTATGTCTGGGAAGTAGGAAACAGTTCAACTTGTCAGATATTCAGTATATACCACAGTACTCACTCATCATAACACTCCAAACCTGAAACTCCTGTATTTGACACAATATGAAATTCTTCAGGAATCAAAGTATCTGTTAGTTTCTTTGGCTTAAAAAGAAAGAAAGAACAACAAGAATGAAAACAAGCAGATGAAAAAAATTGAGTTTCACAAATCCTAATTTCTATACCAAAGGGATACTATTTATTAAGAGATTTTGATCAGAGAAATAACAATATTAGTAATATGGGTCATGGCAAGGAGTAATAAACTTTTAGCAGAGCACAAATTAAAAAATTAGCCAAGGGGTTTCCCCTGTGGCTCAGTGGTTAAGAATCCGCCTGCCAATGCAGGGGACGTGGGTTCGACCCCTGGTCCAGGAAGATGTCACATGCCACCGAGCAGCTAAGCCCGTGCGCCACAACTACTGAGCCTGTGCTCTAGAGCCCACAAGCCACAAATACTGAGCCCATGTGCCATGAAGACTGAAGCCCGCGCACCTAGAGTCCGTGCTCCACAACAAGAGAAGCTACCGCAATAAGAAGCCCATGCACCACAACAAAGAGTGGCCCCCGCTCACTGCAACTAGAGAAAGCCCACGCACAGCAACGAAGACCCAACGCAGCCAAAAATAAATGTTAAAAATAAATAAAATTAAAAATTAGCCATGAATTAAAGAACAATCTTGGTTTTAGTATTAATTACACAAAAATCTATTGACTTTAAAATTCAATAGGAATGTAAAATTTACCTTAGCAACAAGCCAAAAATAAGAATTCTACAATTCTTTTTTCTGCCTTTTTTAAAATTGAAGTACAGTTGATTTACAATGTTGTGTTACTTTCAAGAATTCTACAACTTTAAACTGTTGGTTTCTTTTAAAAAAAATCTAGTCTCCTACACTGTATTATCCAGATTAAAGTAAATAACTGTAGTTTGGAAAATGGCTTAAAATAAGATATGTTTGATCATCTCCCACTAAATGCCCTTTTCTAGAAATAATTAGAAAGTGCTATGAAAACATAAACAATGCAGGTTGTTATAGTATGACATGGCTTTATATTTGGGGGAAATTTTTTTTTTAAGTAGAGAGAGGGAGAGGAAATTATTTGTCAAATACTTTATTTACCTTATGAGGCACAAGGACACCATCACGTGACTGTAATGAACGGTCCATTTGTGGGGGACAAACTGTGCTCTCCCTAGTCTCTCCTTTAACATATTTAACATCGTACAGAAAAGAAATATCCCTAAAAGATAAGAAAAATATATTTACAAAATAAATTTTGTCTGGCTACTGGATAAGAGTGGGTAAAGTCCACACACATCCTTCTAGTGGATACAAAGGGACACAAAACTGGTCTCCTTACCTCATACTTTACTAAGAAGGCTGAGGCATTAGGGTTTTCCCCCCCCGCACTCTTCCTCTTCTCCAGGTCAAATTTCTCATTCGCCTTTCCTTCAGCCTCATGTTAAGATATATTCTCTTCCCCAGGATTATTTCCTCCACTTAAGTCCTTCATTTCATCTTTGCCCACATCCTTGGGGACCTCATTCCATCAATCCTAATTTCTGTGTATTTCCTTCTCTCTTGGAACATTCCCCCTGGTCTATAACTCAAGTCTTCTCCCCTTCTAAAAATCTTCCCTTGACCATACATTGTTGTCAAGTTACCTTGATCTATCTATCTCTCACTTTCTGCTAAACATCAGACTTCTTAAAATTTCCCTGCAGTTGGGAAATCATTCTCCAGAAAGCTGAGGATGACTTTCTACAGCTAAGTCATCAGTTCTCATCTTCCACTATTTTCCTGGAATATTTTCCAGGGTTGATCACCTCTCTTCTTAAAAACACTCTCCTCTCCTCTGTCCTCTGTATGACTGGACTCTCCTGGTTCTCTCATCCTACCTACCCCTTCTTGAACATCTCTGTGACCTCCTGCCTACCAAATGGAAATGCTCCACAACGTCCTGTCCTCATCCTTCTGTGCTCTCCCTATACTTTCTCCCTTGGCAATGCTATCAAATCTCACCTTATCATATTTGTTACCTCTAGATATGACTGAATAATTCTCCTTCATTCTCACTTTTCACCCTTCTATATTCACTAATTCTGTCAGTTAGCAGCACCACTCTACTCATCAAAAATCTCAGCATCCATAATTGATTCCATCCCATCCTTTGTCCTCAATATCTGTCACTAACACTTATTAATTTTACAGTCACCCTCCTCTTGTCTCTTGCCAATGCCAAATCAAGGTAACTTTTGCCATGTAAGGTACCTTTTGCCATGTAAGGTACGTATCCACAGGTTCCAAGGACTGCAGTGAGGACATTTCAGGGAGGTCATTATCCTGTCTATCACACTACAGATCTTCACATTTTAAAAAGTTCCAACTCAGATGTCATTTGACATTAAAACTTTAATGTCAGTTTATTGCTGCATTCAGATATAGCTAATTGTTTTTTCAAAGTACTTCAAACATCTCATAACTACTAATTATTATATAGTAATAATTATAGCCATGGTCTGATGGCATAAAATAAAGTACCAATACTTATGACACCAAAGCCCCAGGACACAGGAATGAAGAGCCTAAATTTCTACCACTTTTTCTAGCACTGAGACATAGCTGAGTAATAACACCTTATATTTACATAGCAGTGTATAGTTTTACAAGTGCTCTTGCATTCATTATCTCATTTGTGCTTTCTATATCCCTGGAAGGTACACAAAATGGAGCAAGTCTATTATTCCCTTTTTACAAGTGAGAAAATGGAACTCAGAAAGACTAAATAACCTACCCAAGTATTAGTAACTGTAAACTTACTATTAAGTGATATTTCAGTAAGGAGCATGGAGGGAGTAAATTTTTTTTTGGAGGGAGTAAATTGATAAATTAACCATACACAGAAAATTAGCAGATTACAATCTTCACAGGGAAAATGTTGTAATTTTGGATATTTTTAGGAATGATATAAAAACAACAAATATAATTTGCTGATTTGATCTAAAACAGTGTAAAGGTTAAGGGTTTGCTTTGAGGAAAAGCAGGGATTAAGCACTTGTTTTTCAAGGTTTTGCAGGTCATGAAGCTATGTTACCTAGCTCTTCTCAGATGTGCAAATAAAAGAGGCCCTAAAGGTCTTCTGCCTGATATTTTCCCTTCTACTAGGGTACAACAAAGAATAGGAGAGTAAGGGGACAAGTACATGAAGGCATGCAAAAGCAAATTTAAAACAAGTGAAAAGTCAACAGAGCCAGCACGTATTGCCATCCTCTTGATAATCATCATACACAAAAAGGTAGACCCATGTCCTCTTCAGATTGTATTCTGGTTCATTAAAGATACTTCAAGCGGGCTTCCCTGGTGGCACAGTGGTTAAGAATCTGCTTGCCAAAGCAGAGGACACCATTTCAAGCCCTGGTCTGGGAAGATCCCACATGCCGCGGAGCAACTAAGCCTGTGCGCCACAAGTACTGAGCCTGCGCTCTAGAGCCCACAAGCCACAACTACTGAGCCCGTGTGCCACAGCTACTGAAGCCCGTGCGCCTAGAGCCCACAACAAGAGAAGCCACCGCAATGAGAAGCCTACGTACCGCAACGAAGAGTAGCCCCCGCTCGCCACAACTAGAGAAAGCCCGCGCACAGCAACAGAGACCCAATGCAGCCAAAAATAAATAAATGTATTTTTCTAAAAAAAGATACTTCAAGCTTTGAAATCTTGATTCTATGATTTTATTCTCTGATTTAAAATCGATGATTCTATGATTTTACAATTTTTCCGATTCTGCTCCTCCCAAGGAAATCATACAAAATGAGATAATGATTCTATTCATCTGCATCTACCCAACTATCTTCCTTCTTTACCTTCCAGCTCCCGTTAGGGAAACGGGATGGTCAATCAGATATTTGAACTTATTTCTTCGAATAGGGTTATGCCAAACGTGGTCAACAGGGCGTGGAAGAGTACCCTGGGAAAAAGAAAAACATGAATACACAGCAGAGGGCGCTCTAGTCAAGTGAAATCTATTCTTAATCATTTTTGAGTATTTACATTAAAGGCATTTGAATATTCTATGGAAAAAGAGAGAGCAGAATTCTTATTTAATACCAAGGAGAAAGACTGAAACTAGGACAATTCAATAGTGAAAGAAAAATATCAAGACTAAGAGTAGTAATGATCATTTAGGTAAATCACATAAAAACAGGTTAATGGAAATACTCAAGTATTTCCTTGAAAATATGCAAAAGAGTTTAGTTTTCAATCTAGGAAATTAATTTTAAAATATTCTTAAGACAATCTGGATTACATAACATATGCTAAATAAATACTTAATGAACCGGATACCAAAAGATAAATGTTCCCAAGTACTTTATATATGTATATACACACCTTTGGGGTTTTAATTTTCTTAGGAGGCAGTAAGTTTTCAGGACAAGGACCAGCATTGGCTGTATAGGTCAGAGAAAGTAGAACTTCCTGAGGGATGAACTCATTCTGAAGGGAAGTAGGAAGGGGTTTCGACGGATCCACCAGACTTTTTTTCTCCCTTAGTTTAGGAAGTCCTAAGAAAATAATGGGAAAGAAAAGCTTACTGTAGTTTTTTTGAGAGTTAATTAGAGATTCCCAGGCTACCTCATCAATCCCATATATATGTTGCTAACAGAGAGAAACATTGCTTCCGGTTGCCAAGAATAACAGCAATATTTAAAACACTGAAAGTCAACTGGTCAAGAAAAAGGAACTCATATTGTCTGCCCTACTCACACTTACATCAGACATGAGTTCAAAAACTCAGGTACAAAGATGAACCTCCATTATTCCAAATTCAAAGTTGAAAATTAAACTCACTTCGCTTGATCAACTAACAGAGATAGCATGAAGATGATGGGAATGTCTATTTTCCCTTTGATGTGAAAACGACAAAAGAAATCTCCTCTCCTCAAAACTGTCAAATTATTTAGTAATTTTTTCTATATAAGTTCAAAGGTGAAAATTAAATTGGAATATTTATAGAGTGAAAGCTATCTGAGTTGGATTTAAATGTAGAATTGGGATCCTTAGAAATGAAGAGAGTAGAATAATCTGAGCAAATTAGTGCAGTAAAACTCAGTATAAAGAGTGTTCTACTCAGTTTGACTAGGGCAGAGGAATTATAAAGGTAGGGGAGTAGGCCTAATATAGGAAAAGGTCTCCTATACAGTCAGCAAGGAGGGGTAGGTTGTCAATCTTCTTAAAGAACTCTCAACTAATCTATGCCCCTCACATAGAATGGTTTGTTAATTTCTGTAAGGATGTATCATGCTTTGATCACCATCAAAACCTCTGAAGTTCACATTACCAAAAGTCTATCTTTTGAAAGTTTGGGATGGAGTCAGAATATCGGAGGAAATAAGGAAAAAAAAAAAGTTAGGTGGGACTTTAGCAGAATATCCCCTAAAAACAAGATGTAGGTGAGTTGGAGGAAGCTTTAACATAATGAGGGGTAGGAATGAGTCTAGCAGATTCTTTTTTTTTTTTTTTTTGGCATGCAGGATCTTAGTTCCCAGACCAGGGATCGAACCCGAGCCCCCTGAAATGGAAGCGCGGAGTCTTAACCACTGGACCGCCAGGGAAGTGACTAGCAGATTCTTATTCCAGTACAGATCTGCATTTAGCTATATATGAATGAAAATCTTATACAAATAATTACTTTCATTCAGAATAATTACTAAAACCTGACACAAATACCCCAAAAAAGTACTGTTTCATACAACCATTGGTATTTAAAATAGGTTGAATTCAGAACAATATAAAACTCATTAGCATTTGAAAAAAATTACAAACACAGTCCTTACGCAGAGCAGTGAAAAATATTATAAAAGGAATGGCTTTTGATTTTATTGAAACAAATGTATTGGAAAAACGAAACTAATTAAAGTATCCTGAAATCTCAAATTAAGGAAAATAGTGAACGTATTGTGATTTCTCACTATGGCCATGATTATTTATGCCTTGAAGAACTTTACCTGTCTCTTCCTTGGATGCAGAGATTTTCACATTTTTGCCCTCAGGTGTTGACGTTGAGGGCGTTTTCGGGAGCGACATAGTAAGCAATGCCTCCTATCACTCTCTAGTAATTTGAAATAGCCCTCCAGAAAGCTAACCTAGAAACAAATCAGCGGCATTACTGGGATTTGGCAGGGCTGCCACATTGACCTGCAGGAAAGAGAGAGAAAGAGAGAGAGAATGAGAGAGAGAGACCCGTTAACTGTTTATGTTAAAATTGGAGTTTACAATTCATCTAGCATGGGTTTTCTTTGAGGAGACTTCCGGGCTCTAAAGTCCTCTGATGCGACTAAGAAGCCTGTGGGTGGATCAGAGTCTGGGCCCAGGTCGGGAAGTACACGCTCGGCCCACCCCTCCGACCACCGGCACCACCTGAAGGCGCCCCTCGCTCGAGGTCCCGGCCTCCCCACAGGCAGCGCCTGGCGCACGCAGCCCCACCGACTCGCGGTCGGGCAGAGTTCGCACCGTTTCTGCATCAGGAGTGATGGGAAACCGACACTTGCAGCCCATACCTGTAAACTGTGCTTCTCGCCAGACGTCTTGTAGCCGCACCTTTTCCCAAACGCCTGCCTGTCGTCATAGAAACCGAGGACCCCGGGCCTTAGCAACCCTCAATGGCGGCTGCCTTCGGCGGTGCCTGCGGAGGACTGAAATGGCTAAGAAACAGTCTCTCGGGGATCCCATGTGTTTTAAATCTCAACATAGATTCAACAGCAATGAAAAATAAAAATGTTTAATCGGGCCGTTCTCACGGAGTCAGAAAGTGTCTGGATCCAGGCGCTTCCGCGGCAGGCGGTCGCTCTCCCCCTGCCCCGGGAAGACTTCTTAGGCTTGTGACCAAAGGCGAGGTAGGACTTGAGCAAGTTTCTCGCATCACTCTGTCCCACTTTTTTGTTGTTTCCTCTGTTATTCTAAAAGCCACATTCAGGGGGAAATTGGGTAAACAAAAACTCTGTGTTCCCATCAGTTGAGGCATTATTGCAGAAGCTGCTCCTGTCCTTGGCATTTCCATCGAGTCTTCCTTGGATTATTAAGCACCGCCCGCGCCCCTCTCCCCATCCTACTCTTAACTTTCCGTGCAGGGGGAAGGCATTCCTAGGTCTAGACTTTTTTTGGCTGGAGGCAGGTAAGGAGACTGCACTTCAGGCAGAGCCAACCCAAGTCAAATCGTTGGGTCTTACTGCTTAAAAACCTGTTCTCAGGAAGTAATGGGATAAACACATTAGAACGGAGGAGCTGAGAGCCCGCCTCTTACCACCACCAGGATTAGCCAACCAAACTTGGGTCTGCTCGCCCAAAGCATAGCCTGGTTGTGATGAAGGAAAATAGAGTTTATTGCAAGGTGCTAAGCAAGGAGTATAGGCTCAAAAGACCTGAACTCCCCAGTGGCTTTCAGGGAAGGGTTTTTAAAGGCAGGGTTTTTAAAGGGTTTTTAAAGGAGAGAGTCGCAGGTGCCTGATCAGCTTGTGGACATTTTTCTGATTGATTTCTGGTTGTTGGGGAGATAGCCAGGTGGTATTTCGGGAGGCAACATCATCAGCCTTATGGTTCCAAACGGTCTGGGGTCTGTGTGCTTTTGTTAGCATGCAGTCAACTTCTTCCATTTGGTGGGGGAGTTAGTATATGTAAAAAACTCAAGGATATGGCTCAGAATATTATCTATAGCCTTTGGGTAGGAACTAAGGGCCATTGACTTTTGCTTTATAGCTAAACTATTATTTTACTTGACTGTTTTCCTTTCTTTCTGCATTTTCTCACTTCTCTGAATTTGCTCTTTGGAACTTGGGGAAGGCCTAGGAGGCTGACGCTTTTCTGCAAACAAGAGGCAGGGGATGGGGGTGTGGAGCAGTGTCTTTCCCCCGGAAGGCTTCACAGGGTCCTACTGCTTGGTTTCAGGATCATTTTGTATTAGGATGAAACCTTAATGCCAAGTAATGCTGGTGGATTCCCAGCATCTAGATGCCTCTAGTCTGAAAAATAAATTTCAGGAGGGAAGAAAACTTCTCTTGTTCAGTCATCATATTCCTTAGTACCAAGCATAGTGCCTGGCACAAACACCTTCAATACATGATGTTTGAAAATCAGCTGGACAGTTCTAATGCTTCTGTGTTTATATGCTTAAGTCTCTGGGTTTTGGGAGACTCATAATAGCTCACAGAAATATGAGCAAAGTGTTGAAAACAAAAACAGTACAATCTCTATGCCCCTTTTAATTCTTCTAAACACCTTGGGTATCTAAACATTTTAGCCTTTAGCCCTATATCCCATCATCCTAGGTTTTTTCTAGATTTTCCAAGAATTAAAATACACATAGCACACACATATTTCACCTTAAGGACTGGCAACCATCAAAACAGGTGAGGGGGCAGAAGCAAGGCACAAGCAGGTGGAAGGTAATTTTCCTCCAAAGTTTGTCTTCCTCCCTCCTCACTGGTGTCCTGACTCTACATTAGAGTTTGGAACCATAACCAGGATACTGAACTTCAGAGGTCCCAAAACTCCAGCATCAGTTTATACATGGTTTATCAAGCTTTTACATATTAGAAGAACAAAGTAATTCATCTTTCACATTCTTAAGTTTTAAAAAATCTAAAGTAGGGCATTGATAAGATGGGGATAAGTGAACAGATTCAAGAGATACATAGAAAGTAAAATCTAGGGACTTCCCAGGTGGCGCAGTGCTTAGGAATCCACCTGCCAATGCAGGGGACACGGGTTCGAGCCCCGTCCGGGAAGATCCCACATGCCACCGAGCAACTGAGCCCGTGCGCCACAACTACTGAGCCTGTGCTCTAGAGCCTTTGTGCCACCACTACTGAGGCCCGCGCGCCTGAAGCCTGTGCTCCGCAACAAGAGAAGCCACCGCAATGAGAAGCCCTTGCACTGCAACAAACAGTAGCCCCCGTTCACTGCAACTAGAGAAAGCACGCATGCGGCAACGAAGCCCCAAACACAGCCAAAAAAGAAAGTAAAATCTATAGGATTTGGGAAGTGATTGGATCTATGATGTGAAGAAAAAGACATCAAATGTTACTTCTCATTTTCTATCCTGTGCAATGGTGTGGTGATTACACATACCAGTTCCTGACCAAAGGTCTGGGTTAAAGTTGTAGAAGTATATGAAATATAACTACAAGAAAAGATAACATAAGAACATTACAATAAGACCATAACTATTGAAGAATACAACTGCTACTCTTGGGAAACTCCTCTCATCATTGTGAATTATACACAATGATGAACGCTAAAATGTTGTTAAGATAAAGTATTACTGAGGTCTTTGATGGAAAATACCATAGCAAAATGCAAGCAGATAATAATTTTCCTAAATAGAAAATTTCAAGACATAGTAAAAGTGACACAGTTATAAACAGGGCTAACTGTGCTTCTTGATGTTGGCTGACTTCTGTGGCAGCTTTATACCACTCAGCAGTAGGGTCTTCCAGGGCTTCAGGTGGACAAAACAATATCTCGGAAGAGAGCCAGTCAGTGAAATCACCAAACATACCCTGAACTAGGACCAAACAAACACAGCGTGTGCTTATGCACCAATCTTTACCAACTCATTTCCTAAGTGTGAACAAGGGTGATACACACATCCATGTGTGCTTAAATACAGCACGCAAAGCTCCCTGGAGTCTGAGTGGGAAGTAGGCCAGTATCTGTATTTAACATAACAGAAAAATGAAGGTATCAATCACAAATGTTTAAAAGGAGACGGTGAGAAAGAAACCTGGACACTGCTCAGCAAACACTACCCAGGGGAAGAGTAGTATGGAAGAGTATTGCTTCCATAAAACAATGGCATCTGTAAAACTGAAATGATGCTTCAGTCTGTATTAGTTTTTATGTCTTGCAATTCACCGAAGTACCCTCCTTCGGATTTCACCTTATAATAGAGAGACCATTAAGGCGGGAGGGTTAGACCCGCGATAGAGGTTCCTGCTCAGCCATTGGTCGGCGCCACAGGGGGCCCCCTTCAGCCATTGGTCGGTGCCACAGTGGGCCCCTCCCCCAAGCGAGCCAGCGTCAATGGGCGACCCTTAGAGGGGCTGCTAGAGTGGTGGTCGTCGGGTGGAGAGTAAGAGGCAGATTCCAGCCTTCTCCCTGGGGCCCTCCAGCTCCAGCTTCGGGCTCCACAGAGGCCTCACCAGGACCGCCCACTGGCCGGGCCCAGGCCCTGAGGCGGCAGTGAACCTCTCCCCCATCTGTGCCTCTGCAGCCTAATGGCAGCGGCCATCTGCATGGGACACAGCCTGGGGCATCTGGGCCCCACCGTTTGGGCAGCCTGAGGAGCCTGAGGGCCAGCTGGGTCCTGGGCGCCTGGCTCCCTCAGCCATGACAGCTGGGCAGTGTCTGGGGACCTGGCCCTGAGGGAGCCACCAACTGAGATCTGCCTCTTCAGCCAGGCCTGGGCACTGGGAGGACCCAGACTGGGTGCTAGACGAATGCTCCGGGGCACGGTAACCACCCACCCTCCCCGCGCCCCACCTCGCAGGGACTCCCTTCTCTTAGCCAGGCCTAGACCTCGGAGGGCGAAAGTTGAGCCTTGGAACCTTGCCCTTTCCTGTCAGAACAAAGGATAACGTTTATTTGTTATGTCCCTGTAAACCTGTCCCTGTTAAGTCCCACGATGTTACAGGAACATGGTGACCTGACCATGACCGGACCTCAAGAACAAAGGATCTGACACCAAGAAGTTTGCAACAACTAACCATGCCCCTCCCTCATCTTCCCTGTAAAAGGGCTTTGCTGAAAGACTTCAGGGAATTTGGGTTTTTTTTTAAGGCATGAGCCACCCATCTCCCTGCATGGCCCTGCAATAAACCTTTCTCTGTCCCAAACTCCAGCGTTTTGGTGGTGTTTGGCCTCACTGTGCGTCAGGAACACAGTTGCGTTTCGGTAACAACATGGCTGTGCCTTGAGGAAGAAATAGGCTTTTTGTCTGGTTCACAGCCTATCTTCAGTGCGCATCACATGGTGTTGATGCCATCTAGGCAAAAAAAAATCATCTTTCTCATTGTACAGTAAGCTGGGCTTCTGCAAGAGAGTAAATTTAGTGACCATGGCCAACCTGAGTATGCCACCCCAAGTGCAGTTTCTCATGCTACATTTACAAACTGGTGTTCCAGTTCTATAAGTCAGATTCATGAATGCAGTTAACTTGGGTCCAAACACAAGCTCAGCCTAAAAGGACAAGATCCTAAACTTTAGTAAATTCATCAAGGAAAATTGCCACACTGTGGCTTCACCCCCAGTGGCAAAGAACAGTCACTTGGTCCAAGAATCAGGGGCACATCTAATTTCCGAAGGGACTCCCCCCTTCCCACTCCTCTGGCACTGCAGAGGCAGGTGGGTAGAGCCAGACCATGGAGGCTAACTCAGTACTTCTTGGCTGTTATACTATGATATATGCTTCTATGTATAGAATGTTGTGATGTCAAATCCTACTCATAGTAGTTTCCTATTATAAGGAGATTCTTTGGAGGGAACAGAAGCAACGTATCTTGCTTCAAAATTAGTTTTCCCAAGTCTTGTTTGAAAAGGCACACTTCCCAGTCAACAGATTTTCTCTTTTCATTAGAAACCTAAATCCATTTCTACCCACTGGGGAGCGGGGTGGGCAGTACACTTTTAGAAATACCCATTCACAAGTTTTAAAAGGCCAACAGGAAAAGAAGTCAAGCAACAAATAATGACCACAGAAAGAAAGGAGGCTCAAGAACCAGGGTCACTGCTTTTCTTGATGCAAATACAAAATCACAACTGGGCCCCATTATTTCTTTGTAATCTGTAACGTGGCTCCCTCCATTATCCTGAAAAAGAAAATTCTAACAACATTGTAAATCAACTATACTCCAATAAAAATTATTGGCTATATTCAGCATATAAAGCTGTGTGCTATTAAGGTGAAAACCATTTATGAACATGAAACACATAGTTAATATAAGGTTAATATCAAACTTGAGTTACTTTTAAAATGAGACATGGTGTTTTTCCAAATTTATTTACCACATTCTTCACATATGCAATTATTTTGCCCTTTTGTATGTATTCTTTTTAAAGTTTAAAAAATGTTAATGCTAATACAATGTGTGCTAAACAAAGTGATGATACCAGTGATTAGACAAAGATATAGGGGGTGGGGGAGGAGGAATTGTAATTCAGGAAAAGAGCAAACAAGAACGAATTAGAAAAAACATCGTTAATTACAGGATAACCCTTATAACAACTTCAGATTCCCGGGACTTTTCTGCAGCTCTTAAAACACTATGGGTTTAATGCACATGCTGGAAAGGTACCAACACATGAAGGAAGCTGCCTTACTGGCCCCAATGGCAGAGCCTTGGCTAGGGCTTCAGCTCTCTTCCCACCCAAGTGGCATGTTTGCACATGGGAATTCAAACTGTATCCCTAAGAGAAGAGAAATACACCTACCATCTCATTAAGACAAACTAAAAGAACACCACAAAGCATGGTGAAGTATCTGCTAGCATAAAGGCTAGAAGAAAGCATTTAGAAAAAGAGTACGGAGACAGTTTTAGATTTTTTAAAAAACTGCATAACTTCTGAAATTAAGCCTTTATTTTTCTCAAATCCAAATTAGCTATTTAAAAGTCTTTATACTTAACAAGAAAAGAAGGAAACTTTATTAAGGGTTTTACAGATTGTACAGCTTTCCTACTAACCTAAAGCTTATGAATTTTATCAGTATCTACCGATTTTCACACTGGACATTAAATTCAGGGTGGGGAAAAGCACGGGTGGACCAAGTAAGGACTCCTCTCCACTGCAACCAGAGTAGCTGTATTCTACCTCCTTCATAAACTGGCTTCCAACACTCTGTGACCTGATAGAGACTTTAGTGATGTTAGAAACTAATCAAATACTTACATAAGCTTCACTAACAATATTCATTTTATTCCTCAAAACATTTACGTCCCAGTTCCCTCCATTTCTGAGCCATAATCATAAAGCCTAGAGATAAGATATGTGAAAGAATGTCCAAGGCAGGTCTTTCTTTGATAGTAAATATATATACACACACACATATATAACTATTATATAAATTACATGAAATTTTGCATCAGCAAGCAAGTCATTGAACTATCTTCCATTAAGAAATTCATTCTGCCTTCCAAGACTAGAAGCATCCTTACACTGGCAGAAGTAAGGCCTCATTAGCTTCCGTCCTCTCCATAATTTCTAAAACTTAAGTATAAAGTATACACACTAGTTCTAAACACGATTTAATACTTAGGTAAAAGCATCTCTTTTCAGAAGCTTGCCACTCTACCCTAATGCTAAACAGATAAATCTGAAAGTATCAATAATTTTGGAGAGCTGGAAACAAGAATGCTTTTAGCAATCCTGTTAAATTCTTACCAATTCTATTATGTGAGAGCCTGTATCTATCAAGGTGCAAAGCCAATTCACCATCAGCCTGAGAGTCTATTTAAAAGTATATATTCTTGGGAGTGTGCAGCATTTGAAACACCCTCCCGCCATCCCAGGTCTTTTTTTAAGGATTCCAATGAAATAATAGTAACGATTTAGGTTTGGAATTTATGGAGAGTAAGAAAATAACGAGGCCCTATTTCTGCCTGGGCTAGTGGTTTGCAGCAACCGAATGAGGTAGTTATTAATCCCCATTTTACAGATGAGGAAAACTGTGGCTCTGATAAATTAAGCAACTTTGGGTGCCACTGCTAGTAAGTATGGGGCTATCTTAATCACAAGGCTGTGCATGGACTTTTTTCACCACACCAGTGGTTTTCAAACTGGGTATTTGGGGGTAAGAGGAAATGGATATAACCAAACAAGGGCTCCAGCCCTGCATCCCTGTCTCAACCAGAAGCAGCATGATTTACACGCTGGGCTTAAGCCTAACAATTTTTTTTTAAAGGTTTCGAAAGTAACATGTATAAATTACTATACCACACCAGGCCACCTGCTTACTACAGCTATGTTAGTTCATCTCCGTTATTTTCCTCCAAAGAAAACAATGAACTTTACTCAAAATTACTTATGACCGCACAAAACAAAAATATTTTTGCATAAAAGACTTCAACAATTCATGCTATGTAGCCCACATGACCAACTTCTAAAACATAAATGTTGTTAGGTTTCCTATAAAGACTTCAGGATTCAATTTTTCAGGTAAGTATAATTTTTAAACTATGATAAAAACTGCCTATACTAAATGAATTACTTCTACAACATAATCTGTGTATGCAAATATAGAATACTTACTTTACACACTTGTACTTTCTTAACCTGCAAATATCATCCACTTTCACCCTGTAACTATGGAAAATGGAAAAAACATTTCCACTACTCCTTTTGCTTCCAAATGTTGTGGTTACCGAGAGGGGTAAAAGCAGCCTCAATTTTCTAATTAAGCTCTAACATGAGGAAGCAACTTTACCTAGGCAATTGCAGTAATTAATCCACCAAAAACAAACAAAAAACCCCTCCATTTTTCCTCACTACCCAGAATTGAGAATAAGAGCTTCTAACAAATTTATGACAAAGTTAGAGATATTAGTTGTTCTCTTAGATAACACACCCAAACTAATGATTACTATCATTAATACTTTATAGGAAAGAAATTTTAAACTCATTACTTTTCTTTTTTTTAAAAAAATTATTTATTTATTATTTTATTTTGGGCTGCATTGGGTCTTTGTTGCCGTGTGCGGGCTTTCTCTAGTTGCGGCAAGCGGGGGCTCCTCTTGGTTGTGGTGTGCAGGCTTCTCACTGTGGTGGCTTTTCTTGTTGTGGAGCACAGGCTCTAGGTGTGCGTAGTTGTGGCACACGGGCTTCAGTAGTTGTGGCACGCGGACTCAGTAGTTGTGGCTCTGGGCTCTAGAGAGCAGGCTCAGTAGTTGTGGTGCATGGGCTTAGTTGCTCCGCAGCATGTGGGATCTTCCTGGACAAGGGCTCGAACCCGTGTCCCCTGCATTGGCAGGTGGAGTCTTAACCACTGCGCCACGAGGGAAGTCCTGGAATATCCTTTTAAAAATAACCTTCTTTGAGGTACACTTTTGTCTGTTGAGGTTGGATTTGCCCAAACTCAACTGGACCAAAGGTATGGGAAACTTAGCTGAGACCTTGCGGTATAAATTAAGTTGTGACTATTAAGAAACTTTACTTACCTTCTTGTGAGATTCAAACTAACTTTTTGAAAACAATTTGAAAAAGATTTCTCAAAACTTTCTGGATAGCAGTAGGGCTGCTAGAATACCAAGATAGTTTCTCAAGTTGGCTGCTTCTCAAATTTTGGGTAATTCATAAGCCTCCCTTCTTTGGGTTGAACCTACATGGTCTTCAAAAACCCTTCCAGGGTGGGAGGGAGGGAGACGCAACAGGGAAGACATATGGGAACATATGTTTATGTATGACTGATTCACTTTGTTATAAAGCAGAAACTAACACACCATTGTAAAGCAATTATACCCCAATAAAGATGTTAAAAAAAAAAAAAAAAAAAAAAAAAAAAAAAAAACCCTTCCAAAGCTCAGTCTTTACCAACATAATCATGTGTCATTCAAACAACCAAAATAATTCCTACACACCACACTGTATTAGCTATAGGCATCTGATAACATGGAGCATCACATAATAAAGTACATTTTCTTGAAAGTGATCACCTATTAATTTATTGCAACTAAAGTACACTACCATTAGAAGTATAATAATTGAAAAAAAAGTATAATAATTGAGCAAATGCAGAAGCCAGCTTCTGTATCTTTAATATTCCCTTTAATATTAATGGTGGTGATTAATACTTATGTAACAGACTTACTAGTCTGAAAAATAATTCATGTCAGTATTTATTAGATAAAATAACTGTACCAAAGGTTACTTCTAAATAACTTCAAAGAAGTTATTACCTGAAAGTTTAAACAACAAAAGTTATCTTCCACGTAAGTTCCACAATAAAATAATTTAAACACATTATTGACTCTGCAAGTTCTTTTAAAAATTACTTTAGAAATTAAAAGAGGAAATATTTTTCTTTGTCCTGTGCCACTTCTTTTTCCCTTCCTACTTCTGTCCCCTTCAATATATAATATTATGGATGCAAACTCAAGAATTCAAGGTGAAAGGGATAATTTTGCTTCACAGATATCACGACCTACACTGTATAGCAAAAACAAGATAAAAATAGAACTGAACTTTAAAAAAAAAATACAAATTAGGATATATAACAAGATTATCTTTGGAAAAATAGATATTTTCTCTTTACTAGAAATAGCAAAACATTCCACATTATTTTCTTTCCCAATTGCATGGTTAATGAGCATACATTCCAACAATGCACATGAAAAAATTTCTAAGCCAGGGGTACTTAAATGATTTCTTCATCAATGTTTTGGCTAATTCAGTGGCCAAGAAAGCATGATGTTTAGTCTCAAATTAGATGCAATCAAGAAACAAAACAGAATTTCTGATGTTTAAGCTGATATGACCCAGCAAAAATCTGTCATTATATCAGCTACAAGTCTCCCTTCTCCCAAAAAGGAAAAAATTAAGAACTGCTTAAAAGTGTACAAGCTTCCAGGAAACTTCTAACAGCTCAGCTTCAGGTGACCTAGTAATGGAGTGAGCCATCTGTAAAGCCTGGAGTGGTCCAAATAACACAGATAACTTCAGTAACGGCTGGAAACAGATGCTGGCCCCAAATCAGGTAGAATACCCAATCTTCAGTCAAGGAAGGAAACAAAGTCCAAGCTTCTAAAACACATAACGACAAGTCCAGGAACGTGGCCGGATGTAATCCAGAAATGTGGGCTTTAAGGGGAAAAAAAAGAATGGAAGAGTAGTTTATTTGTGTGCACTGTACGTATGAGATATGGGGTAGATAGGGGGTGTTGATGTTACACATGGCACGTCTCTAAAATGCCTCCCAGCATTTCAGTAACCTTCAAGCTATAAGCAGCTCACTAATTCAAAAGATGTTCATCATTTTTATCTATAGCACAGATTTACTTGATTTAGAAGCTTTACATGAAGCTAAGTCCAGTAAACTCTACACAACTGCATGGACTCCTGACCAAATTCTAAAGAGGCACTACCTTTTTTCTGTATCTTGCATTTTGTTTTAGCACAGTCCTATTTTTAGTAGCCCTAAATCTAAATGGTGGTAGGTTAAGGATGATAATATACACAAATTACTATAATACAAAGCTTAAATTACTGAATTATCTAAACGAGGAACAGATGAAATACTATGAAAGTTCAGAAATAGAAAAGAGACTAGAGCAGGAATTTTAAAAAGCTTCATGGGGACTTCCCTGGTGGTGCAGTGGTTAAGACTCCACGCAGGAGGCCTGGGTTCGATCCCTGGTCAGGGAACTAGATCCCACATGCATGCCGCAACTAAGAGTTCGCATGCCACAAGCAAGGAGCCCATGTGCCACAACTAAGGAGCCGGCGAGCCGCAACTAAGACCCAGCGCAACCAAGCAACCAACCAACCAAATAAATAAATAAATAAGCTTCATGGACGACACTGCATCCTAATCAGATCTTGATAAAATCTGACAGGTGAAATCTGAGTGCAAAGAGCAGAGTGACCAGAGACAGAGTCCAGAGTCCAGAGCAGTTAGTTCAAATGCACAAAGGGGACTCATAGGAAATAAGGAGGGGATGCGAGGGCAGCATAGCAAAATCAGGGTGGACAGAAGCTTTGGGAGAGAAACTGATTAATTTGATTTTAAACATCTTCAGTTATAGGTATCCGTGAGAAATACCCAAGCAGATGTATCAAGAAGCCCCCCACCCCAAATATTTGGGAGTTTTCTACAAGCAGCCGAAAACTAAAGCTCTAAGAATGAGACTCTTACAAAATTACAAACAAGAAAAATACAACAAAAAAAGGGAAATGGGCTCCTAGGCATATGAGTCTAGCTGGACATTTTTATAGAGTTTATTACTTCGGGAAGGAAGAGGTAAAAGATGCATATTTGGGGGTGGGGGTGGATACACATGCCACTGGGAAAACCTTGGAGAAGACCTACATTTTCAGGGCACAGGAAGAATATTAGAAGGAGCTAAAGAAAAATCAGATAAAGAGAAAAAAAAAGAGAGAGAGAACCAAGAACTAGGAGAGTTCAATGGGAAGAAAACCAAAGAAAAGAAAAAGTTCAAGGACAGTGCAGTAAGATAAGTTACTGCTTTTACTCCACATTTCCCTCCCCTTAACATTAATTTATCACCATCTCCACTACTCCCTTCCCCTTAACACTGCCCACCAACCCTCACAATCAGGGGACAAATAGGTTACTTCACCACTCCAGCCTGATCGATGACTCACATTTTTCAAGGGGCAGTGCTGACGTGCATACCACTCTTGAGAATAAAAGCACAGGAGGACTCCATTGCCCGCGAAAAGGGAAGTCCACATCAGAACATTCCAAATTGGCCTTTTCCGACTATCATTGGCAATGAAGTTGAAAGCCACTGAAGTTAGGAAAACAACAAAAAATATATATAGTCATCAAAACAAAATCTACCAGGAGATGAGGGGCCTCAGATATCTGCTACAATCATTTAGTTATCATAAACAGCATCAACTGTGTATATACACGTTCTATGCTGGCCATTGGTCCCATAAGTACAAATGAAGCTTCACTGTTTAAATTTATTAATCAGTGATTATCTGGAAAGCAATCAGTATTCAGAACAGGTGAAAACATATTTCATGGACGCATTCCTATTCTAACTTGTCCCTCTCCACCGCACCCAAAAAAGGGTTAGTTTTTTTTCAGAGAGTGAACACTGAACAGAGTTTAAGAATGGCGAGGTTGTTTATAGTTTTTATGAGCTACCAAGTCAGTGTTATCAACAGTCTTCAAGAGCTTATTTAGTTCATTTCTCTACATCAAAGTGTAAGCATCCTGCAACAGAGTTGTACATAATTACTCAAAATTAATGTTCTTACCATCTGATAAACAAACATTGCCTTGAAATGGTATTACTATCTAGTTTTCTACTTTGATTTTATATTTTATTTTCTAAATTTCTTTTAGCATAATACTCAGTACTCAGGAGATGCCAAGATACTTACTTCCAAAGAACATGAAGAGCACGAAAAGCACTGGATAGAAAAAGTTCAAGCAAACAGCCAAGGCATATTCGTGCACTACAGCAGATACAGCAAAGACAGCTAACATGGCAGCTGACTTGAACTTCTTTGTGAAAAACTAGGGTAAAAGGAAAATATTAGAGGCAATTTTCAGAAAGTAAGTAATTAAACATGAAGTACATAAGACTTATAATTAACACACACTAAAGGCACCTATTATATTCATATTTGATTTTCTAAGTCTACTTGGAGTAATCCAATGTACTAAAATAATGACAAAAACATCTATGCTTAAAAATCCTTACTTTACTAAATGACATATTTTCAAAACCATTAATGTTGAAAGATCGAGCATATTTTCAAAAACATTAATAACTTATATTTGTAACTCACTATGGTTGACAAAACATAGTTTTCATTGCTAAATGGACACATCAAATCTAGAGTAGCATTGTACGGTAGATTGGGCAGGTACCATTTTTACAGGTAACAAAACTAAGATTTAGAAACAAGGGACTTGCCTCCATAAGTCAAATTACGTTTATAAATGAAAGAACATTCAAATACTGTGCTATTTGCACCACAACACACTGTCATTTAACCAAATAGTGCCCTTATTTAACAATTCAAACCTGCAATCCAGAGATACCAACGTTAATCAACCATGAGACTCAAGACTACGTTTCTTCAGTCTAAATAAAGTGATGCTCTAAAGAATGTCTCAAAGACATATATTAATAATCTATATCGGAGAGCTGTAAATCCGAACATAGGTGGTTTCTCCACTTCTAACAAAGGAAGAAAAACAAAAAAACAAATGGAAAAAGCTAGGGGAGATTATTTGCTGGCAATGAGACTCCAACAAAATGATCCATTACTGGTGGATCATTTCAACTTCTCCAAATGCCTGCACGCATTCTTACTTTGTAGTCATGTAAAATCAAAATCCAGAGCAAAAACATGGTCTTAGTCCTAGTAACTGTAGATACTGGTCTCTAAGCAGTGCTATTCAAAGCAGAAGGTTTCTTAAGACATTAACGGCTCACAAGAGCATTGAAGACAACTAAGTATAACTTCCTCCAGCTGCACAATAGTAATACTTTCTGGAAAAGAATCTCCATTTCTTAAACAACATTAACTAAATCTCGCTGCTTACCCAGAGAAAGTCCTTGTAAGCATAGTAATATAGCCAGTCATGGACCACCACATTCCAGGTCCTGTAATAGTTAGAGTATGATGTGGAGTTCCACCAGTCCTAAGGAAAAAAGCAAAGGTATACATATACACAGAACCAAAGCAAAACCTACTCCCAGGGAATATACACACATAATATAACACCTAGAGTGTGTTATGATAAATTGTTAGTCCATACACTGATGTCAGAAAAATCTTCAAAGGCATTTTGGTTATTAGTGTTCAATGTGACATTAATCCTAGTTCTATGGATGATTAAGTTCCCAGGTTCACTATCTCTTTATCACACAAGTTATGATGGAAGATACACAACATAATCATTAAATCTAATGTTCATCTAAATAACAATCAGTAAATCCCCCTTACCTTGCTAAAACACAATGAGAGAATTCTAAGGTCACACAGACTTAGATAGGGTGATAACCCTCAGAGCAGTTTGCTGGTATCATAGACAGCAAAATTTAAGTTGTACCACGAGTGAGATGGGGGCTACCTCCAACTCCTTGGTGCTCCTTTATATATATCCTGTTTCTTACTCTAAGATCAGACCAATGGAATAAGACATAAAATTTGCAACACACACTCGCTGCTTCTTTGAGAAAGGAGGGGTAGGCTTGGAGTGTTGCCAAAACATGAACAGACAAAATTCTAGAGGGCTTCAGGTGGGATTACAGAACACTGTGAACCACTCTGCCTCTACTCTACAACTTAATTCCAACTTTGGAAGTGTAAGAATACTATCTGAAGCAGAATTAA
Organism: Stenella coeruleoalba; assembly: GCF_951394435.1. NCBI lineage: Eukaryota > Metazoa > Chordata > Mammalia > Artiodactyla > Delphinidae > Stenella > Stenella coeruleoalba. The sequence goes on from NC_137169.1 coordinate 177,699,579, forward strand.
TGCCTTTCAAAGTAAAGGAGGGAAAAGTTACTTCCTTCATGAACTGTTCAACAATCTTAAATAGAATAATTTGCTGAGATCACTCCTACAGCACCAGACAGCCGATTTCAAATGAATAAAAAGTCAGCAAAGTCTCAGAATGCCCTCTGGACACCTGCTTTCCCACTATAATCACCAATACAGGATCCAGCAGGAACCAAATGCAGTACTAAGGGAGATTTAGAGGTAGAAGAAAAGACAAGACTACGTCACTTAAATCAGTAATAGAATTTCAGACTTAATATTGGTAAAACCTGTGGAAGAAAACGATTTCACAACATTTATGTTAAAAAGCTAGTAGCTAACAATGCTCAAATACTTAACAACGAGTACACAAATAAAATGTGAGAAGGAAGATGAGTGCAAGTACACATTACCTTATAAAACATCCTGTCACCAAAGCGTAACATCTCAGCAAAGGCATTGAGCCAGCAGTGCAAAAAGGCAAAAAAACTAAGGAACAGTATCAGCACAGCTAAAAATAAGATGAACAATATTAAGACTCTTTCCAAACAGCTCACATACCAATCAGTTAATTATATGTCGTCATTTGCTTAGCTGGAATTATTTTGTAAAATAAAAGCTATTACTCCAGCTTACCCATTCCAGAAATGATACAGTGTATTTTGAAAGTTAATTATTTTAACCTAATAAAGAAATAACTTTCTTCCAAGTGGGTTTTATAGACAAAAATGACCCAGCCTGTTTTTAATGGAAATGCCTAGATGTATGGCTTAACTTGGTGGTAAAAGCCCTTTAAAATCTGGCTGTGTATTCCTCTAAACCAGCTGTGTAAAACTGGGAGAGATTTTGCCCCCAGGAGATGGCTGGCAATTCTGGAGACATTTTTGGTTATCACAATTCAAGAAGCGGGGCTTGTGCTATGATATCCAGTTGTTAGAGGCCAGGATGTGGCTAATATCCTACAATGCACGTGACAGCCCCCCAAAGAAAGAATTATCCAACCCAAAATGTCAATAGTGACAAGGTTAACTTATCTCTGCCTCTACTCCCAATGTAGCAAACATCGTCCGCAACTGAACTTCTGCCATTCCAAAATACTCCATGCCTTTGAATCCACCCCACTACCTGGAAGCAACTTTCCACCACCCCTCTGCCCGGCAAATGCCTATTTATTTTTCAATACCCAATGTTAAATGTCATCTCCACTATGAGACAAAGTTCAACAGCACCTTAGTATATTATATATTACACTATATTTTGAAATACCCATTTACATGCCCATCCTTTTCATTCACTTGTTTTTTCAAAAAATATTAGCCTACTATGTATAAGACAATGTAGGAGAGACTATGACTGGCTATAAGATACAATGCTTAAGCTTATGGAATTTGCAGCTTAGTGAGGAAGACACACATATGTAACACATATCCCATCAGAGGGACAGATAAAATAATTTATTGGAGTAAATCTTGAGGGGCAATCAGGGAGGATTACTAGCAGATGTCTGGGAGGGAGGGAGAGGAAGAAAGAACGTGATGGCAGAAAACAATACCAACATATAATGGGTAGAGGAAAGAGAAAAGAGTAAGTAAAGGAAACTGTAAATATAACTAAACTGCAAGCTTCCAGAGAATAAAGAGTATGTATGTCTGGTTCACTGCTATGTATGGTATGGCCAGAAAGACAGGAGCATAAGTGGCAAGACAGACTTCAAAATGTGGTCAACAGCACCCAATGCTTCATGGAGATCAAACGGAATAAGGGCTAAGCCAACTACTGGAGGAGATTAGAGATTTTAATAAAGGCCATTTCAATGGCCTGGTCAGATTAGGAGCAAGATTACAGTGAATAGTGAACGGGAAGATAAAGCATGAATACAGACTATCCACAGTCAGAGAAAGCAAAACTTGAGTGAAAGAAGACAAATGGAAAGATTGGCCAGGGACTGGAAGGATGCTTCACCTGTCAGATAGATGGAAAGAGGTTAAAGATGGGTATAGATGCATAGATGGGTTTATAGCGAAAAGCAGGTAAATCAAAGGTGCTCACACGCAATGGCTTTCTATTTTCCTTGCAACTTTATGAACAGCCAAATTAACCAGTACCCATGTTACCTGGCAAGATGGAGTTAAATATACATAAGACCAGAACACGAGCGCTGAAGGGCTCCTGTTTGATATTCCGAAACAAGGGGGTGCAGAGCCTTTCAAAGACGTAGTACACATAAAAAAAGCAACCAAAAACCTGGAACACAACAAAGATAATTATAATAAAGACAGCTTGATCAGGAACGATAAAAAGTGATTTTTTTCCTTCAAAAGAACATATAGACGTGACCTGTAAACTAACGTTTACACATATATTCCATTTAACACTAGTATATAAGATTGCCGAACTGTAATCCTTCAGAGATAGTACTCAAGCCTAATTTCTACCATACCTATTCCCAACCCTTTACCAGATGGCATTTTTAAAAGATCAGACTCTGGAATCTCTTTTTCCTGCTACATGAAACTCATAACAAAAGAACCTATTTCATAAATGGGTATTTGATTGACACAAGATTTTAAAATGGGATCTTCTGGGATTTATGATTCTGATAAGGGGTTGAGGGAGTGTCATACCACATCCACACAGATATACATCCAAAAATAAAATAAAAAACAGAACGGGAGGGGGAATTTAATGTAGATGCATACTGAAGTAACCAGATGGAATTATTTTACTTAAAAAAATTTTTTTTTTAATTGTAGAAAATTAGTTTTGATGTATTGGCAAAGCAAACACCATTTACTGAACTGGGAATAGTTTAAAGACTTCAGTAAGAGTTCTAGGGCTTCCCTGGTGGTGCAGTGGTTGAGGATCTGCCTGCCAATGAAGGGGACACGGGTTCGAGCCCTGGTCTGGGAAGATCCCACATGCTGCGATCCCACTACATCCCTAGTAGCAACTAGGCCCATGAGCCACAACTACTGAGCCTGCGCGTCTGGAGCCTGTGCTCCGCAACAAGAGAGGCCGCGATAGTGAGACACCCGCACATCGGGATGAAAAAGCGGCCCCCGCTCGCCGCAACTAGAGAAAGCCCTCGCACAGAAACGAAGACCCAACACAGCCAAAAATAAATAATAAATAAATTTTTTAAAAAAAGAGTTCTAGAGCTCCCAGGAGACATGAATTAAACAACACTTTAAATATATTTATTATTATATTCAAATCCCCATCTCCCACCAGCCAACAAACCATAAGCACACAAAAAAATTTACCTGTGCAAACTGCATAGCCACATAACCCCATCTTACAGTGGGAGTCCTAAAACGGAAGAAACAAAATTACTTTCTAAATAAAGTAAATAAATGAACTTTTAAAAAGGTCCTCACAGTATCTTCCCACACAGAATATCTTTTTTTTTTTTTCTGTTATTTTTTTGCGGTACGCGGGCCTCTCACTGCTGTGGCCTCTCCCGTTGGGGAGCACAGGCTCCGGACGCGCAGGCTCAGCGGCCATGGCTCACGGGCCTAGCCGCTCCGCGGCATGTGGGATCTTTCCAGACCGGGGCACGAACCCATGTCCCCTGCATCAGCAGGTGGACTCTCAACCACTGCGCCACCAGGGAAGCCCCCAGAACATCATTTTTGACATAGGAAATACTTGTACAATTCTGTCAAGAATGACTGAAATAAAATCAGATTGCTAGAATCACGATTTGGGGTTTCCCATGCCAGCAAGAAAATTAAAACCCATTCCAACTGCTCTGTAGCCCTACATGAACTGGTCTACCTACCCCACCTCCTTCCTGGCACACTCCTGGTGCTACCCCATTTCTGCTTCATAATGCCATTACCTGGGATAGTTGTCACGGTAGATGAGGGTAGGAGCAAATAAGAAGTACAAGTACTGGTTGACTGTGGGTACTGGAACAGTGCCTGGAAAAGGAAAACTATGCTTAGACTGGAGGCTCTTCAATTTCTTTCAGCAAAACTGAAAGAGGAAAATAAGCACAGAATAGGGAAGACAAAAAGCTACCTCTCCTTAGCTCATGTTGTTTCTTCCTGCTCTCCCAAAATGATGACTTCTTATTCCTAAATTAATTGAATATTACCAATCCCTCTAAACTAAGTTACTCCTGTGACTTAGACATAACTTCTAGAGTTTGAAGCAGCAATTCAAGAAAAGTAAGCACATGGGGTGTAATGACTCTATTAACATTCTATACAAATAACGCAGAAGTTGCAAGAGTCTAATGATCAATGTTTTAAATTTGGGGAACCAAAGGTAAAACAGGGACAATCAGGAAACAGTGAGAAGGTCTTTCAGATCATATATACATTTTTTTCCTCCCTTCCCAACAGGTTTCTTTTTTTTTTTGGATCCTTGTATTTAAAATCAAACATAAATGTCTACAGAATGTAATATGCCATCCCAGTAAACACCAAAGGTTGAAATACCCTGTGAATAATCCTTTGACTTATGGAATTACATACTTGATTTCTCCTTGGCTGAATTGAGTACCCGAGGCACATTCTCTCTGACAAATGAGTGGGCCTTCATTATCAAACGAATCTACAAAGCAGGGGGGGGGAAAAGATGAATTTTCTTTCACTGTCTTGTCTCTTATAAGCAACCACAGAACAGCACTAGATTATAAACAAAGAACTTAATTTTGTATATACCAACTCAAACTCACTTTTATGGACTAAAACAAATGAAAAACAAACTCTAAAGAGAGACATGTTATTACTCAAATTATTTTGCAACTAACAGCACCATCTGTTACAGGTATATTACAAATTAAGAAATTAAAAGCCTGTTCAAAGAAAGTCTCCTGAAAGGGTCCTTGCCATCAGTCAAAAAGAGCATTACAGACAGCCAAACCGAGCATTACAGATAGCCAATAAAAGTCAGAAAATTCTGAAGGGCGTACAAACAAAATAAATCTTTTAGATGGCTATATGACAAAACAATGAATCTGACACTTCAAAAGTAGAGTTTTTAATTACAAAAATATTTTATACTTTAGATGGCTTCTACAAAAAGTGTTCAAGAACAAAATTTGAATTCATCCAGAACAGTTCAGTGTAATTTATTTCAATTATCAAGAATCAGAGAACACTGAAGGTAGAACGAATTTTAAAAGACAAGGTGATGGAGCTTCCCTAGTGGCGCAGTGGTTGAGAGTCTGCCTGCCGATGCAGGGGACACGGATTCATGCCCTGGTCCGGGAAGATCCCACATGCCATGGAGTGGCTGGGCCCGTGAGCCATGGCCACTGAGCCTGCGCGTCCAGAGCCTGTGCTCCGCAACGGGAGAGGCCACAACAGTGAGAGGCCCGCATACCGCAAAAAAAAAAAAAAAAAAAAAAAGACAAGATGATGTAGTTTAACACTTTAATTTTATAGATAATAGCACAAAGAACCAGATATGAAAATTTATCCAACTAATACAACAAAAAATAACAATTATTATTATTATTAACTAAGCATAGCATTGTACTGAGCAACACTCAAAACCTTACCTGTTCGAGTATAACAATGAATCGGGAAGCTGGTGGTAGTGTATACACTAATACAACATAAAGTGGTCCCAAACCTAGAACTCCAATCTGGAAGACCACAAAAAGGAAGCAATGCAAGACAGAATGGACTACTGGATGAGAACTCCTGTGATAGCCTCTGGCCCAGCGTTGAAACAGGAAATAGGGAACTGTAAGTGTACATAAGAACATGGTGCACCACGTCCACATAGCAACAGTAAGTTTGCCAAAAGCGTAAGACATGAGATTGAACTCAAGCACTAGCCTGGGGGAAAAAAGCACAGAGAAAGAACACATAAGTGGATTTTTAATAAGCACTGACTTATAAAATTAAAAACTTTCAGACCCAAAACTTTCAACTTTAGGAGACACAACAACGCTAATACACAGAAGTCATGGATGTAACACATGTGCTCCTAAGTCTCAGCTTCACAACTTATTTATCTATTTTCTAAAAGCTCTAGGATAATATGGTCTTTGAACATAAGATACCTAAACTACTAACCTAAGGTAACAAGACTCTGAATTTCTCAAAGATTAGATTCTCACATTAATACATTTTAAACTCTAAAATACGCTATGGCAAAGTAAATACCTAAAATATTTAAATAGCAATAATTTATGTACAAAAGATGATTTTGCAGAATGAAATAGTACAATTCGAAAATCCAATATACTATTATGTTTATCTCAAATTTTAATTTACTAATAAAGCACATAATTCAATGTATGATTATCACACTGTCATTTTTAGTTATAATTTGATTTTTATATTAAAAAAATCATGTTTTTCAAACGTTAAATTCCAATAACTACCTATTTTTAGAAACAACCTAAAATGCATACCATAGCAGAAAAATTGGTAAGTCGTATATACAATATTCTCTCATTTAGGAAAACTACCTAGAAACTACTAAGATGGTCTATTAAAATAGACCATTTTAAAAATAAAAGTCATAAAACTTCTAATATTCTTTATAGTTGTACTTTTCAGGAGGGAGAACTCTCACCCTCAAATCAGCTGCTTTGGGATTTTCTGAAGCAATTTAACCAAATCATCTTTTTTCAAAATTTAAATATAGTGAAAACTCCCAACACCCCATGCATCAACTAAGCAAACAGATATACTGTCTTACCTTCCTTCATCAATGTAATCTACTACAAGTGTGCTGAGAATGAAGAGAATGAGGAGGGCAATGAACATGTGATATATCGTTCTGATGTGGTCCACCTCAAACAGCTCACTGTAAATGTAGTTCCAATAAAATTAATCGATATTTAATTTTAAAACACCATATATTAAAGACTTTACTTCAAAGCAGTTCAGAAGATGCTTAATCCACACTCCAAAAACATCTCAAACAGTAATCACAGAACATTACTCATGAATATCAGTATTCTAATGAAGAAATCAATGATAAATAATCAATTCAGACAACATTTCAAAAGACACATTCATTACCTACTCAAAATGCACCTTTAATTTTCAATTCACAAATGAAGTTGCCACAATTAATTTACACTTCCTATTTTTTCCCCCATAAAATCTACACAATCGGGGTTCTAAAATAAGTAAATCTGAGAAAACTATCAAGTCTCAAAAGTTGGCTAGCCAAAGAAGAGATGAAAAAAATTTATGTATCAAGAAGACAGCACCACCGAAACTCTCTTGAAGTGGTTTACCTAATTAGAAAATTTCTGTTCTAGCAGCACAACTTCAAGGAATTTATCAGAGGACCAATAACCATTCTTACCTCCAACTCCTCCTTTGAAACTAGTTACAGAACCAAAACTTCAGAAAGGAGGAGCAAGAGATGGCAAATGTACAAGAAGAAGTATCAAAACCAATGTATTACATGAATACAGAACAAACCTATTAAACATTCATAGAGTACTCAGTGATTCTAACCATCAGAATAGTTTGATTTTTTTAAATGCAAATAATTAAAAAAAGCAGCTAAAAATACTCACTCTAAGAGAGATCGCCTTATAACAAAAATCTTTCCATGTTCTGGAGGTGCTCTCAGATCTCTGGGAAGAGCAAAAAATTAAAATATGAGTACTTCAAGTATTACAAGAAATTTAAACCTATGGATAAGAAAAGCAATATTACCAACTACAGCTTAAAATATTAACTGCCTTCTCACTATGACCCAGGTACTGTGTTAGGGTTTTATGCATGTTTTGTCATTTGCTTCTTCTGAACAATGCTGTGAGGTAGGTGCAGACATATCTGATTAGGAAGGAAGAGATGTTAGACAAACCTAACTAGAGCAGCACTCAAAAGGCCCCACAGCCCAGCCCCTATGGAGATGCATTCCTGGAATCACAGGCTGACAACCACTCTTCCTTCTCCTAAACACCCCTTAGGACAAGCCTCCAGCCATACTTTCCTCAGTTCACATACTATTTTGGTCTGTCCTCCAAAACTGCACTGATGTTTATGATACCCTCCCCTAAGGTCTTCCAACAATCCCTAACAGCCTCCTGATCTAAAAGGTTACCTCCAGTTACTAAAACCTCACATTTTAACATCTAACATTATCACCTTCTTTAGGGCTTCTTGCAGTACCATTAGCACTTCTGCTATGGTTAGCTATTCTGGTCAAAACAGGTCTCCAGAACAGGAGACTGACAGAGACCAAAGAGGCATAAAACCAAGGAAAGTACAAAATGGCAAATTAGCACACACTGGCCTTTGATAGCCTTCCCTCTACTGCTCTGGATGACTGACCAATTAAAATAACGTATACTAATTGCACTGTACTTTATTACAAGTACTGTATAGGGTACAATAGAGAGGCAGTATGAGACATAGTGAAGAGCACAGACACTGGGTTCAAATCCCCACTGTGTAATCTTGGACAACATTTAACTGCTTCGTGCTTCAGTTTCCTAACCTGTAATATGCAGTTATATTATGTGCCTCACAGGGTCATTGTTTGGTTTAAATGTAAAGCATTCAACAAGCGTTAGCTATGTTATTTTATAAGTCAGCATGGTCTTAAATGAGGTATGCATGTTTGTTATAATCCACGTATTAAGATGAAGAAACCCAGCCTTCAACTGTTTAAAACAGCAATACATGGCTAATACAAGGTAGTGCGGTGTGAATCCAGGCTTTTTTAGTGCAATCCACATTGAGACCACTGAGCTGTGCTAGAGTAGACTTGTGCATTAAAAGAAACTATTACTCATACTTACTTAGCTCTGTGGCTGTTCTCTCCTTCAAGAACAGAAAAGGATGTGAGGGTACAACCACCATTGTCTAATGATGCGGATTTTTCAATGAGATTGGTCACAAAATCATCAAAGTGACTGCCAACTTCCTTCATAAAAAAGGGCTTCAATTCCTAGAATTTTAAGACAAATAAAGGAAAGCATTAGGAGCTAACTAGCTTATGAGTTGTTGACATTTTTTAAAGGGTTCTCCTAAATAGAGCTGGATCAAAAGGAATCCATGATAAGTGAATTCACAGGAATAAAAACAGAAAAGTGATTTCTACAGCTGACCTGTAGTTTCAGAAACTGCTACTGAAAAAGCAACATGATGATTTGTCTTTTTAAGAATGTATACCCTTTGGACTTCCCTGGTGGCACAGTGGTTAAGAATCTGCCTGCCAATACAGGGGACACGGATTCGAACCCTGGTGCGGGAAGATCCCACGTGCCATGGAGCAACTAAGCCCGTGTGCCACAGCTGCTGAGCCTGCACTCTAGAGCCCACGAGCCACAACTACTGAAGCCCATGCACCTGAAGCCCATGCTCCGCAACAAGAGAAGCCACTATAATGAGAAGCCCACGCACCGCAACAAAGAGTAGCCCCCACTTGCCACAACTAGAGAAAGCCCACACGCAGCAACGAAGACCCAACTCAGCCACAAAAATTAAAATAAATAAAATAAAAATTTTTAAAAAGCATGTATACCCTTTTAGGCATAAAACAAAGTAATCACCTACTAAATGAACTCCTACGAATGATATACCAAAACAAAATAACAGAAATGCTAAAAATGACAGTATTTTTCTCTCTTCAAATTTTTATATGGAAAACAAAAATCAATATTATGTCACCATTATATAATCTTAAGTCCCCTTTCTTCTCAAGCAACCCCTTCAGTGCCAAGTGTCCAGTGTTTATATTGAATATTTTAAGTCATGCCATTTCTCTGTGATACCAACATTTATACAATAATGTATACTCCTACCTCCACAGCTACATATTTATCTAACTATAACACACACTTTTATAACACAGATTATACATTTTAACACTTTAAAACTTAGTTTTTGAAAAGTATGAGGCAAAAAAAAATTTTTCTTCGAATTATAATGGGCCACCTACTGTGGATGCTCAAATTGTAAATTGTGGTATTTTAAAATTGGCAGGGGCTTCCCTGGTGGTGCAGTGGTTGAGAGTCCTCCTGCTGATGCAGGGGACACGGGTTCGTGCCCCGGTCCGGGAAGAGCCCACATGCCGCGGAGCGGCTGGGCCCATGAGCCAAGGCCGCTCCGCAACGGGAGAGGCCACAACAGTGAGAGGCCCGTGTACCGCAAAAAAAAAAAAAAACGGCAGGACTCATCTACACAAAGGAAAACAAAGTGTTACTTACTAATTTTTCAAGAAAAAAAAATGCTCTCTCCTCTAACTATATTATTTAGGTTGAACCTAAAATATCTGAAGTAGCCTTTTTTCTGGATTCTGTTTTTGTTTTTGTTTTTCTGGACTGTTTTAACAAGAGCTTGGCCAAGTCTTTTAAAAGTAAAGCCTGAAAATATTAATGTATCTAATGGAACTATATGAAGGCTTTTCAAACTACTTCCTTCCAGAGTTCCCAAATGTTTTTGGGGTCCCGGGCAGTGAGAACTGGGCACAAAAGGCTTTCTGTGTTCCCCATTTTTTGTTTGTAGGAAATAGGCTTCATTCAGCCTCCTTGACCTTCCCTGAGTTCCAAAGAGAAGGTTCAAACAGCTGCTTATCAGGGAAGGGAGGGGATGCAGAAACAAGGGCTGAGCAGTCAAGGAACAATAGTGCAAGCCTTGGGACAGGGTCCTGGCTCCTCCTCAAGGAATATACTATATCTTTGAGCTCTTCTGCAGAACAAAGGCCCCCACCCAGATGGAGGATGGCAACCTTAGGCTGAGTGCAAGATTCCTGGAGCACTGCCCTGTTACCTCACCACCAACCAATCAGAAGGAAGCCATACACCCTACAGCCCTCACCCCAAATTTTGCTTATAAAAACTTCTACCTCCAAACTGTAACAAGGAAGAGCCAATTCTGACTCCAAGTTGGATCTGTTTCTTTTACTTTAACCTTTGCGTTTCGTTGCTTCTGTTATTATAATCACTGTCTATAGCTGTAAGCATACGTAATGGCCTGCCACAGGGAACCCTGTCCCTCTGTCTGTTAAACTAAAAGGCCTTCGTTCAGCTCACAGAGAGACATTCTGACCCTGCCCACCTTCATTCTGAAATTTTTCAATAGGCATGATGCTGTTACCGAGTCCAAGCTCGCTCTGCTCGCCGCACAACAGGCCAATAAATCGGGAGATGAGGTGTTGAGGCAAAGAATATGACTTTATTCGGAAAGCCGGCAGACCGAGAAGATGGAGGACTGGGGTCTCCAAAGAACCATCTTATCGGGGTCTGGATGCCAGTTTCTTTTATAGAAGAGATGGGGAAGAGGTGAGGAAGTAAAGTAAAAAGGCCATTCATCTTGCAAAATATGAGGGGTTGTGTTAATTTCTTCTTTTCTGTAGCCATTCACAGGTGGGCAGGGTCAGATTGTCTCCCTATGAACTGAACAGAGGAACTTTAGTTTAACATTCAGGCAGAGGGGCAGGGTTCCCTGAGTCAGTCCATTATGTATAATAACAAAAGCAACGAAAAGCAAAAGTTAAAGTAAAAGAAACAGATCCAATGAGGAGTTAAAATTGGCTCTTCCCTGTTACAATGCTTCCCTAACCAAAAACAAAACAAACACCCAAAAAAGGTGGCACTCGGAAAAAAAAGGAGCGGGAGGTGGTGGTGGTGGTTATTTTCTCATTAAGCTCTAGCACTGGACTGCTTAATAGATGAAGGTTTTTTTCAGGTACAAAAATGCTGTCTCGCGTAGAAATATACTAAAAGAGAAGAAGGGAAAGAATTTGTTCATTCCACTAAGTGCTAGGTGTAGTTCAGGGCACTGCTGCAGGCACTGGAAATACAACAATGAACAAAACCTAGTGCCTGTCCTCATGGAACTTAAAATTCCAGTCGGGCTAAACAGGACATACAGTATGCCAGATGGTGTTAGGGAAAGAAATAAAGAGAAGGATCTGGGGGAAAGAGGGTGCTATTTTTCATAGAGAGGTCAGAGAAAGCCTCAAAAATAAGATGACATTTGATAAGATGTGAAGAAAGTAAGAGGGCAAGTTAGTCGATAACTGTGGGAAAAGTACCAGAAGCATAAGGGTAAAAAGTCCTGAGGCAGGAACACCCTTGATGTGTTTGAGTAATAGCAAGGAAATAGGACATTATAGTTGAAGCAAAAGAGTGGTAAGAGTTGAGGTCAGAAAAGATGGGGGAGGGTGGCAGGAGAGGGGCTAAACCATGTAAGGTCTTAACACTTTACCCCCTATTCACATTAGTCCACTGAAATTTTATTCAACACTAAAAAAGGAGCCTGGAATCTTTTAACTAGGATTCCTCATACTCTGGATCTAGCACCCTTCCCAATTAAGTATCAGGTCAAGTAGACCAGAAGCATGGGGAAAAAAAACAAGCCATAATGATTGTTATAAAAAAATCAGTAAAAGCTGATACTTATCTACCCAACTCAAATTAAAAATACTCAACTTCTCACGGCACAACTTCTTGTGCCTTACTCACTACTCGCCCACAGATGAGCCGCTGCCATACATGCCCCAACACTTGCAATTTCCAAAGCCTACAGCAACCTCCTTATCCTCACCCTCCTCATCAATTGAACCATTCTCTTTTCCCCTTCTTTTTCTCCCCATATTCCAAAACTCCTACTGTAAGCAAAGAATGTTGCCCACCATTCCAGTTCTACAAGGATCAAGCCACTGCTACTGCAGTCACCCACCCTTGAGGGGAATTCAGGATGGAGAAAACAAGGAAGCATTCTGTGCTTTGGATATACTGACCCCTAGACAGTAAATTGCACACTAAGGAAAATTTTCAAATGGCCCCAGATTCTTGCATCTTCCTATACATAGAAAAGCACTAAAATCATTAATTTGAGATGTCTATTCTTTGTGATTAGCAGTAATCCTTCTATGCTTGACTACATGTTTTTCCCAGGCAAAAATCTCATATATATCCTGGCTCCTCTCCTGCCTCTTTTGAACAGTCTCCTCAGAGCCACTAAGAGGCTATTTCTTGGGCTATGAGGTTCCTGAATAAAACTTGACTCACAACTTTTCCCTTTTGAGTTGTTCTTTCAGTGGACAGTGAAACTGAGCAGGAACCTGCGGGGCCCTTCCAGGTATAAAAGTCTTCGTGTTTCCTGTTTCTTGTTTGTAGGAAAAAAGCTTGAGCCTCCTAGACCTTCCCAGAGTTCTAAAGGGCAGATTCATAGAGTTACTAATTAGGGAATGCAGAAACAAAGGAAAAGCAGTCAAGAAAGATAGTTCAACAATAAAACAGAGTCCTAGATCCTCCTCAAGGGATATACATGACAATCTGATACATATCTTCAAATTGTTCTAAAGGAACAATTCCAGGTGGAAGATGGTAACTGCAGGCTCAGACCCCAGACTGATCTCAACCAGAAGGGTGATTTGAGATTCCTGGAACAGCACCCTGTTACCTCACCACCAACCAATCAGAAGAAAGTCATACACCCTACAGCCGCCACCCCAAATGTTGCCTTTAAAAACTCTTCCCTGAAAACCATCCGGAGTTCATGTCTTCTGAGCATGAGCCACCCATTCTCCTTGTGTAAGCAGATAGGGTAGGGGGTCCCCGGAGAAAGAAAACTAGGCATGGCTTTCTTGACATATGAGAAGCCATTTTTGGCCTGAGTAATATTGTGATCTAAGCCTGGTCACGATGCTTGCCCTTGAACAGATCTCATAATTCATGATCTTAAGGGAAGTAAGGGAATGCAGAACAAAGGAAAAGGAGTCAAGAAACAATAGTCCTAGTTCCTCCTCAAGGGATATACATAGTATCTTTGAGTTCAGCAGAAACTAAGGCCCTCACTCGGGTGGAGGATGGAATAATGACGTTGACCCTCATGACTTCAACTAAAGCTTAGACTCTGTGGACCTTTGGCCCAATTCTATGCTTCTCAGCTCAAGCCCCTTCATGAATATGCATGTACCCTTAGCTTAAAGCTTCCCCAATTTTGCTGTTGGGGAGACACTGCTTTGGGAAAGATCCCCAGTGTTCTCAAAGGAATAAATCCTTCTCCCACTGTCTGCCTTGGTTGTGTCTTTTGGCTTGACACCCACCAAGCAGTGAACCCAGTTTTTCGCGTAACACTTGCTTGGTCCTTGCAATAAACTTTTCTCTGCTCCAAACTCTGATGTTTTGGTTGTTTGGTTTCACACTGCACCAGGCACACAAAGTTGGGTTTGACGACAACAGCATGAAGGCATTTCTTAATGCTGATGATATAAAATTCACATTTTATGGCAAGACGAGAAAGATTTAAACATAATATTTTTCTTTGCCTGTTTGGACCTCCTCCCTCCCCTTTACTGTGTATTGTGCATGTGCATTAACCAGACCTCCTTAGGAGATAACATTCCTTCTTAATCTCATCAAGGGTCACAACTCCTTAGGAGATAACCTTCCTTCTTAATCTTGTAAGGGGCCCCAAAGACCATGACCTACTACCTGCTTTTTACCTCTAGATCTGGATTGCGTAAACTGTCAATAATCTGTCATTTAAAGTACAGCCCTCTATCTCATAAACTTAATATAACTGTCTATGACCTCTCACGGGCAGACAGTTCTTGGAGCTTTCTGAGAGGCTGTTCCCAGGTTATAATCCTCAATTTGGTGCGAATAAAATTTTCCACTTCTTTCTTAGAAGGACTTACTAATTTTTTTCATCAACGATGCCTTTGTCTTCTTTCTCTATTAGGAATTAAAGTTGATTGAAGCTGCTGCCACTGGGACGCAAGGAAGAAATCTATTGTGGACACTATTAAGTTTCCTTAGCCTCCTCCTTTCATGTATCCAAGTACTGATAGAAATAAAGAGTGACTGCTTATTACTGTCATTCCCTTTGTAAGAGGGAAACACAGTACAAGAAGTGGTCCACTTCTGCCTTCTAATGAGTTCTTCTATTGCATGAAACTCGTGTTAATTAGAACTTCAAAACGTGACAATAAATCTGTCTAAAAATTTCTATCAGTAACCTGAAAAGGAGACAAGCTTATAGGCTTTCTAATTTACTTATCTTCTCAATCTCATCTCTAATAACATTAATTTCATCCAGCCCATGGACTATATGATTGTCCCAGCACAACAGATAGACAGAAGGACAACAGAAGAAAGGAGGCAGGCAGTTAACTAGAACCTAGAAAAGCAAGGTGCTTAGATAATCTATCAAAGAACCTCATTTTTAAAACAAGCAGCTAAAGGAGACAACCTCTAAGATTCTAAGAATGGGGAACAACCACCAAGAAGCAAAGATTCTACGGGTAGAACGCAGTGAAGGCACCACGAGTGATCGGAGACGAGGCTGGAGAAGCAAATAGGGTCTACAGTTCATGCAGGTCTTTTAAGGTTTTTTTGTTGTTTTTTTTTTTGCCATGTCACTTGGCTTGTGGGATCTTAGTTCCCCAATCGGGGATTGACTGATTAATTGATTGATTGATTTAGGCCGCACCGTGCCTTAGTTGCGGCACACGGGATCTTCAATTGCAGCATGCGGACTCCTTAGCTATGGCATGCATGTGGGATCTAGTTCCCCGACCAGGGATTGAACCCGGGACCCCTGCATTGGGAGCATGGAGTGTTACCCATCTGACCACCAGGGAAGTTCCCCCAACCGGGGATTGAACCTGGGCCCTCGGCAGTGAAAGCAAGGAGGAGTCCTAACCACTGGACCGCCAGGGAATTCCCCCATTTTAAGAATTTTTCATTTTATCCTAAGGGCAACTGAAAACCAATAATGTTTTAAGCACAAGGTTTATAAACATATTCAGATTTGCACTTCAGAAAGAGAAACACTTCTAAAAAGCCTTCCAAACAGAGGTTGCTTTGGACTGAGTCTTAAAATGTGAAAAGAGCAGGGTCGTTTATGGATAAAGTAACCCTTACAGAGGCATGAAAAAATTATAAAGTAGGCTGAGAGAAAGAAACACAAAATAAACATGTATACTCTGAGTAGAGTATAAAATATTATACTCTGGAACTTCTGGGTTGGTGAACCCATGGTGACGCAGGGAGAATGGCTCACTCAGAGAGCATGGAACCTCCGCACCCTTTCCCCATACTTCCCCTGTGCATCTCTTCCACCTGGCTGTTCCTGAGCTATTATATCCTTTTATAATAAACTGGTGATCTAGTAAGTAAACAAAAATTAAAAAACAAAATATTATACTCTGGGCTTCCCTTGTGGCACAGTGGTTAAGAATCCGCCTGCCGGGGCTTCCCTGGTGGTGCAGTGGTTGAGAGTGCGCCTGCCAATGCAGGGGACACGGGTTCGTGCCCCGGTCCGGGAAGATCCCACATGCCACGGAGCGGCTGGGCCCGTGAGCCATGGCTGCTGAGCCTGTGCGTCCAGAGCCTGTGCTCCGCAACGGGAGAGGCCACAACAGTGAGAGGCCCACGTACCGCAAAAAAAAAAAAAAAAAAAAAAATAATCTGCCTGCCAATGCAGGGCGACACGGGTTTGAGCCCTGGTCTGGGAAGATCCCATATGCCGCGGAGCAACTAAGCCCGTAAGCCACAACTACTGAAGCCCGCGTGCCTAGAGCCTGTGCTCCACAACAAGAGAAGCCACCGCAATGAGAAGCCCGAGCACTGCAACGAAGAGTAGCCCCCGCTTGCCGCAACTTGAGAAAGCCCACGTGCAGCAACGAAGACCCAACGCAGCCAAAAATAAATAAATAAAATAAATTTAAAATATATATATATACTATACTCTGACTCCACAAGGTCATATCACTAGTTCATGAATTACTTGTTTCTCTGATTTACCGTCTGGCTTTGCACAGAGAATCTTTTAACCTCACAGTGGCATGGAACCAGAAACCTGACCTTTTCGGGCAAAGCAAGTAACACAACAGAACAGGTAATACAGTGTTTAAATTGAATCCCCAAGAGAGGGCTCCCCTAACAATTCACTCTAACGTATACTGCATCTTATTCTTTTCCATCATTGTACTTAATACAATCTAAAATGCTTTATATTTCTATTTTTTGGTGTCTTAATGTCTATCTCCCCCACCTGACTTTAAAACCATGTCTATTTGTTAACCACTCTACAGTCACCTCTCAGCAAAACAACTGCCAAGACTGTAGGTGTTAAATATATTTCCAAACAGCTTTTGATATCAACTCCTGCCCCCGAAACCCCTACTCATACCACTGCTTGCTTTATTCAGTATCTATTATAGAGCAGAAAGTAGGTATCTAAAACAAAACAAAACTACATAGCCCTGATTTCTCTGTGGAAAATATAAAGGGAAAGGGACTAAAAATCACTACTGTTCTTATTGTTGATAATGGCTGTTAATAATTGAATGACTGCTTTATGCTAGATACTCTCTTAGGGCCTTTTAAATATTATTTCTAGTCTTAAAACAGTCTTTGAAGTAGGCAATAGAATTCCTATTTTACATATGAGAGATCTAAGCGTGAACAAGTCAAGTGATGTGACTTACCCAAGGTCACCACTTGTAGGCTATAGAACTAGGATCAGAACTCCAGTCTATCTGACCTCAGAGTTCGCATTACATTATATTGCTTTCCACTGTACTTTATATAAAATAGTTTCTATATGATTAGCACCATAAGCCAAAAAAGTAAAACCTAAAAAGTCAATGATGTACATACATGTAGCCTGAAAATGGTAGGTAATCTAGTAAAAAGGTGTT
Organism: Stenella coeruleoalba; assembly: GCF_951394435.1. Classification (NCBI taxonomy): domain Eukaryota; kingdom Metazoa; phylum Chordata; class Mammalia; order Artiodactyla; family Delphinidae; genus Stenella; species Stenella coeruleoalba. The sequence continues at coordinate 177,717,177 of NC_137169.1, forward strand.
GTTTGGCTTAGTTCTATTACAAACATTTCATTTGCAGGCATCAATGTAGAAGAGGTTTAAAGTCCTAAACAGTGCACTGTAATAAATTCCCCCTACATAGTCAAAAAAAGTCTTGAGTATAACTGTTACATAATCCTTAATACAGGAAGCCAAAGGTTCAAGATAAACCAGGAACTAATCAGATTAGAGCTCTGAATTTTAATCCCTTTTTATTTAAAATAAAATTCATCCTGGGCTATTTCCCAATTTAAGTTAGACTACAATATTCTTGATATCATATTGTTATCAGTCTAAACTGAGCTGAAACACATTTATTTACCTTAATCTACTTAGGTAGCTCCTGCATCTTAACTATCCAAATGGTATACATTACAGTTTCTCATCATCACTGCCTACCTCCTTCACTTCATTAGCCATTATTAAATACTAGAAAACCAGAAAGGAGTAAAAATATTACATTCCCAGTAGTTACCATATGATACATCTGTACAAATGACTATCATGAAATAATTTTTTAAAAATCACATTTTCAAAGAATATTTTAACACAAAAAAAGCCACAAAATGATGTTAAGAAAAATATACAACTGAATATATAAATGGATGCTGATTTTGCTAATGTATCTGACACACATGCCTGCATGTGTCTACTTGGATCTGTGCATACGATATAAGAAGGAAAACAAATTACGGGAGAAAATAAACCAAAATATTATCTCCAAGTGGTGGGCATATGGGTGGTGAGTGTTTCCTTTTTATACTTTGTCTCATAAATTTTCTGCAATGAGCCTATATTACTCCTATAATCAGAAAAAAAAACTACATTAATTAAGAAAATATATTCCTCCTGTTCTTGAAACAATCCTCCTGTTGTGATATGGTATCATAACATTAAAATAAAATCTTTTAAACCTTGCACTTTTTTCCTAAAAGAAAGTACCTTATCTAAGATGCCACTGATCTTTGTTTGGCACTATGGGAAAAAAAAGCTGCCAAGTGAATTACACTACACAGCACAGTGTTTTCTTGTTTCCAGAGACATTACAAAAGAGAGTAACCATCACCTGTAAGATCTTCAACAGAGCTCTAAAATCATGTAATTTCTTACCAAGAATACCAACTTACAGTGACATCACCTTATAGCTTTCAATGAACCTTTTAAAGGTATCTAACTCAACTGCTGTTCCTCTTGCTTATCCATTTTATACATAGTATTCTCGGCTAGCACGAGAACAGAAACGACGTCTTCAAAATCTCAGCACCTAATGTAGTGCCTGACAGACAAAGGAACCAAGTGTTGTTCGTGCAACTAAATTACTGAACGTTCCTAGGGAGCAATGAGGCAGGTACATTTCTTCATTTTGTAAATAAGTGATGAAATCATAAAGAACAATGAACTGACTTTCCCAAGGTTCATCAAAGCAGACTAGAGACTAATACATTTATTTATGTATTTAAGTAAAATGAGAAAACGCAGAAAGGGAAATAGAAGAATGCAGTCACACTTACAAAAGAAGGTAAGCCAAAAGAAGGTAAGATTTGACCAGAAGATCAGGGGTAGTAAACTACAATGGATAGTTATTATAGTGACTGTTAATTGTCAACCTATCGTTTCTCACCCCCTTCCTTAGTACTAGAACCCCTAATTTTTACCTGGGCACCTAAATGCCCAGAATCAATAAATTTCCCAGTCTCCCTTTGCACCTAGGTGTGGCCAGGTGACTAAGTTCTTGCCAATGAGGTACAAGCAGAATCGGTTTGACAAAACCTCCAGAAAAACTTCCTTAAAAGACAGCTGGGGGGCTTCCCTGGTGGCGCAGTGGTTGAGAGTCCGCCTGCCGATGCAGGGGACATGGGTTCGTGCCCCAGTCCGGGAAGATCCCACATGCCGCGGAGCGGCTGGGCCCGTGAGCCATGGCCGCTGAGCCTGCGTGTCCGGAGCCTGTTCTCCGCAACGGGAGAGGCCATAACAGTGAGAGGCCCGCACACCGCAAAAAAAAAAAAAGACAGCTGGTACCTGTTCCTTGCCCCCTTTCTTCCCCTACATCAATTCTGCTCTTTGAAACTCAGATGAAATGGCTGAAGCCACTTGGACAATGAGAAGACAAATCACAGCCTACAAATGGTGAGGCAGGGAGGTAGAAGGAGGAGTCGCTGAGGACCAGAGTCACCATACCAGCTGCGGACCTCTCACCTCTGGATCATTTATACAAGAGGAAAATGCACTTCTATCTTGTTTAAGCCACAATTACTTGTGTTCATCTTGTGTTGCTATTACGGCACAAGCTAATCTCAACTTATACAAATGATCAAAGAATTTCTGGGCAGAAAACCCTTCGACTTGTCTTTCCAGCAGTCTGCCAACAAATCAAATAAGTTGGCACTATCCAAAAACTTCTTACTTTAGTTGAACAAGTGATAAGCCATGAAGAGGAGGCCTCGTTTGCAGACATGCCATTTGAGTCGTACTCATTACAGATTGCTCATTTAATGGTCAGGCAGCTGCACTAGATACTAATATGAAAAACAACACTAGAAATGCTATATAAGAAGCAAGCGAAATATAAATATTTATTTTTAAGAAGAATAGAAAGTAATTTTTCATCCCTTCAATTTTCACACTAGACCTAACATTTCCTCTATAAAATTGTGTACATTAATAAAAGTTCTACAAACATCGATAGTAAAGATATCCTCTTTTCTCTTCTCAACATACTCACTTTCCTCTGGAAACTGTCCTCAAAGGTGAGGACAGGCACCCCATGTCCAGGTTGGGGCTGTACTATATGGCCCTGCCCTTCTGAACAAAATTCAATTCTCTCTCTCATAGACCTGAAACTCTGAGCTTAGAAAGCATGACTGGAAACCTTATTAACTGAAAAATTCAGAAATAGCTGAACTCTTGCCATTAAAATAAATATCCTTTCCAAAGCCTGAGTGTGTTCGACTTCTCCTAGGATTCTATGAGATACATTAATCTTTCAAATACACTTCCTTTTATGCTTAAATAAGGCAAAGTAGGTTCCTGTTATCTGCAACCAACAGAAAAAATATAAAACAATGTTAAACAAAGCTAATTTCTCTACTAATGTAGAGAATGTAGCTCTGATGTAGCTGGTTGGAACCTAATCATTTGAATCTCCCTTGGACTGTTCCAAGATCTTTAAAGGCTTGTTACAACACAATTCTAAGGATTTCAAAAGGTCATGATTCAGAGTTACACAGTGCTCTATGACCCCACTAGCACCATATTTTTTTTTTTTTTTTTTTTTTTGCGGTACGCAGGACTCTCACTGTTGTGGCCTCTCCCGTTGCGGAGCACAGGCTCCGGATGCGCAGGCTCAGCGGCCATGGCTCACAGGCCCAGCCGCTCCGCGGCATGTGGGATCTTCCCGGACCGGGGCACGAACCCGCATCCGCTGCATCGGCAGGCGGACTCCCAACCACTGCGCCACCAGGGAAGCCCCATATTTTTTTTTAATTAAGTACTTCAAAGTTTTTTTATGACAGCATTTAGACCTAGAAGTGACCTTAAAAAATTCAATCAGTTCAACCCACTAATGTCATCACCTCTCTCATTTCTCTTCCCTTAGGACTAAAGAGCTTGCTCAGTACTTGACAACCTTCTTCACACCTTTCCTTAATAGGAGCTCCTCTATCTGTACATATAAATTTTCACTGAATTCTTTGTAAGTTGCCATATTTAGCAAATAAAAATATAGGAGACACCCCCCCCAATATATATATTTAGGACAGTTGGTTAAATTTGAATTTGATAAACAACTAACTTTTTTAGTCTAGGTATGTCCCGAATATTGCATGATGACCAACAAACTATTTGTGGTTTGCCTGAAATTCAAATTTAACTAGGCATACTGTATTTTATCTAACAACTCTAGTGCCATGGAGCCGGAAGAGTTGCCCAGTAAGAGCTATAGGCTATCTATTCCCTTTACAACAGGAAGTAGAGAATTAGGAGCAAAAGTTTAAGTTAGCTACACAATGATGACACAGATTGTTAGAGCTGAAGGGGACCCCGGAGATAACTAGTCCAGTGTTCTTACTTTAAACATTAGGGTAAGAGTGGTCAGCTGGGTTGGAACATGACACCAAATTACAAATGACTAGAAAGATTGTTCATTTTCATTTGTCTCTAAAATTATTTCTAAAAACCCACAAGGGAAAAGAACAAGTAAATTTCATGGCTCTGAACAATATTCACATACCTGCCACCTCAATGGTCATTGCATATTAATAAATGTTACTAACAAAGCAAAACAACAAAAGAACATAACCAGTTAGACATCACTGTTATGAATGGGATAATTTAAGTAAATAAGATTACATACATAAAGCACCTACCTAATATAAGGCCTAGCCCATAACAGGACTTCTAAATGCAGTTCCCTTCTCCTCCCTGTCCCTATTTACTCAGTCTAGAATACTAAAATATTACAGTAGCTTCCAATCTGGTCTCAGTGTTTCCAAACTCTATAGAGTATCTTCAACTTTGATATCAGTATAGCATTCCTAATGTATCTCCCTCAAAAACGCTGCAATTAATAATGGCAAGATGTTCAATCTCTTCAGATACCAAATTGCCAATTAAAACACTCCTAAGTCAAATCGTCCATAAGTTCCCCAAAGGAATTTTGGTGATTCACTCAGAACAAGCAGTGTATAACAAATAGAGTATATGCTAAGACCTTAGAAGTATAAAAGGGAGGACATCATTTCAAGCTGGGGTATTTAGAAAACTTTAAATTTTTTTTAATTTAATTAATTAATTTATTTATTTATAGCTGTGTTGGGTCTTTGTTTCTGTGCGAGGGCTTTCTCTAGTTGCGGCGAGCGGGGGCCACTCTTCATCCCGGTGCGCGGGCCTCTCACTATCATGGTCTCTCTTGTTGCAGAGCACAGGCTCCAGACGTGCAGGCTCAGTAGTTGTGGCCCACGGGCCCAGCCGCTCCGCGGCATGTGGGATCTTCTCAGACCAGGGCTCGAACCCGTGTCCCCTGCATTGGCAGGCAGATTCTCAACCACTGCACCACCAGGGAAGCCCTAGAAAACTTTAGAAGCAGCAGCATTTGAGTGAGAATTTGAAGGATATACAGTATTTTGATTGGTGAAGGTAGGAAGTTAAAGGAAATTTCAAGTAGGAAGAGCTTCATGAACAAGGGCATGAAGATAGGAAAAAAAAGGCTTACAATCTAGCCCAAATTTTATTTTTCTTTCTGTCATGCTCCACCAGGGGCACAGATGCTAATCAAGTGTAATTTCCAAGACACAGTTTAAGTTTCTTTGCTCCATACCTCTGTTCAAGCCATTCCCTCCTTCAATGACTGGGAACAAGTCTTGCACAACACAGAGTAATAAATAATACTAGCTAAACCAACCTCTACCTTTCCCTCCGCTTCTATTCCCTTACTTCATCCATGTTTTTCTCTCTCCTTCAAATCTTTCCAACTGACCAAACTAAAGAATAATATTATTCACTGATTCATATATAAAGTAGAGAAGTAGAATATTCTCTTTAAAAACAAAGTTTCAACTTAAATCCTTGAAACATTCCCTCCATTCCCCCTCTCCCCTCCCCTTTTTCTTCTCACTCTACATTCCCTTTCCTCTTTGGGTTACTGATGCTATATTTTTTTTAAATTCCCCTCCCACCTCAGATTTTTAAAATAAATAGCAATGACAGCAGGGATGGACTGCGCTTTCACGAATGTGAAAACGTTCCCTCACAAGCAGAGCACAATAAGGGCTTTGTGTTCTTTCTGGGAAGGGGACAAGGAGCAGAAGAGGAACAGAAGGGGAATCTGAAAAGGAATGGAAGGTGTCCAGCCCGTCTAGAGGAATAAAGGTCAGGAATACTCTGGTAAGCCATAAAAACAAAATTTCTTCATTGTAATGACTAAATTTGCAAGAATGGGCCCTTAAAAATAGCACATATGCCTACAAACTAAAGAGTTTTCTTTTGTTAGCCAAAATTATAAATTAGCCCTCAGAGAAGTGCAAGTGACCAAATCATCAAGCCTTCAATCTCTTATAATGGGATAACAAATTTTTAACTGGAAAAGGCATTCACCAGAAATGGCCTTGATCACTGTAGTTTTAAAGGCTTACACAGGTAACCTAATGGAATCAGGAAAAATAAAATGTAACACACTATTAACTAGAAGTCTAGACTCTCAGTTTCAAGTATAGTCAATATACCTTTTGAATACCACTTTATAAAGCAATGTAAAGTGCTTATATTGTAGAAAACACATATATACCTCCGGAATTGGGGGGGGGGGGCAGGGAGATATCACAATGTTAAGCAAATAGGTACTTGTAGTAAAATGTCTAGTGAGAGCACCATCCCTGGACTCAAAAAGTGCTGGATCTCCAACAAACGAGATGACAGTGAAAATACCCCAGGACTGGAAATAACTGAAAAACTAGCTCTCACAATTACAAAGACACTAATATCAAAGTGAATGCAAACAATCTTGCATATAGTGTTTTATGAAACAGGATAAAAATATCTAAATTTACAGTATTCTATATAAATGCATGCATACGTAACTAAATTAATAAAAACAGGGCTATTTCATCCACATCATTGGATGTTTATATATTCAAGTTGGCCAATAATTTTTTTCTTTTGCTGAGCACTTATGTATTTTTGTACCATATAAGTCATTTGCTTTTCAGGTTTATTATTTATTGACTAATCTCCTGTGTTAGAACGTGAGCTTCCTGAAGAAAGGGCCCTTTATTTTGATTAGTTATGTATCCCAGGGCTAATAACAGAGCCTGACATGTAGAAGGTGTTCAAAACAGTGTCAGGGAATGAATAAACTGATAAGCAAATTGCCTAAGTTCACAAGGTAGGTTATAGAGGTGGGTCTGTCTGACTCCAAAACCCAAGCATTTCCACTAAGCCTATGTTAGTACAAGTTATTCACATGCTTGGAGGAAACCATTCACTGAAATAAATTCTTAAAAAGAATAACATACATGTTGTATTTCAAAGGACTCTTAAAAACCTTAGAAATTTTGGAAGTGATCTTATTGGGAAAACGAGAGGCTGCCTTGGATTTGAAGTCAACTTACATTTGGCACACAGAGTATTAGATTGTTTTTATATAAAATTATTTATTTTTTAAATTTATTTTTGGCTGCATTGGGTCCTCGTCACTGCGTGCGGGCTCTCTCTAGTTGCGGCAAGTGGGGGTCACTCCTCACTGCAGCATGCGGGCCTCTCACTGTGGTGGCCTCTCCCACTGCAGAGCACGGGCTCTAGGCGTGCAGGCTCAGTAGTTGTGGCTCGCGGGCTGTAGAGCGCAGGCTCAGTAGCTGAGGGGCATGGGCTTAGTTGCTCCATGGCATGTGGGACCTTCCAGATGAGGGCGCGAACCCGGGTCCCCTGCATTGGCAGGAGGACTCCTAACCACTGTGCCACCAGGGAAGTCCCAGTTTTTTTTGCTGTTTTTTTTTTAAGTGTTCTTTGTCCTCCAGAATTTCCTGAGGTCACTGCTGAATTCTAACTTGTAGAACTGTTTGCCCTGCTTGAAACGTCTGTTATTTAGTTATTTTTTGGCTGTGCTGTACAGCTTCCAGGATCTTAGTTTCCCAACCAGGGACTGGACTCGGGCCACCACAGTGAAAGCGTCAAGTCCTAACTGCTGGACCGCCAGGAATTCCCTGAAATGTCTTGATGTTGTTTGTGAGTTGATATTTCTATTTCTTCTACATCCATAACAGGGAATCTACTTCTAAATTCAGATTCAATGTTTATTGAAGGCCTATTATTTACTATGAAACATGACAGATACTTTCATAAAGCACCTACACAAGCACTTACGCAAGCATTCAACTGTATCATGTTTGCTAAAATTGAGTTTTACTGGTAAAAGCCAGAAAATGAGAGTGACGGATGATAGTACAGAAAAAAAACAAAAAACAGTCTGGTTCTTATGTAGGAAGACGAGATGGCAGACCTTATTTTCCTGTTTCATGTCGACTGCTAAGAAAGGTAAATAACTCTTTACACAGTTTAGCATTAAAAATTGTACTGAATAAAACTCTTTACCCTAAAACTCTACATTTTTGTTTCTGGAAGAGGGAGTTACTTACCTCTGCCTCTGCTGTCAACTGTATCTTCTTTGCTATCAGCTGTTTTAAATCAATCCGACCTAAGGAAAGAAAAAAATATAACTTTTAAGTTGATGGAGATAGTTACCTATCAGCATTATTTAAATCGTGAAGTTGAAAAACAAGCAAAAAATGACGACTATGTAAACTATGGTACAACCACAAAACATGACACAACTCTTAAAAATGAAGCATGGGCAATATAAATAGAAGGAAATTTATACATAAAAATGCTAAGTTGAAAAAAAACAAAACTACTATATGTACACACAGTACTTACAACTATATTAATCATAGGATGCTGACAGTATAGGAAATTCTGACAGTAGAGGAAATTAGTTTCTGTGAATGGATCCTGCAACTATGAGTAGTAAAATGTACAAGCAACAATAGAAAAACTAAATAAATCGGACTTGGTCAAAAATTAAAAAAAAAAAAACTTTCTGCTCCAAAGAAGTAAAAAGACGCAAAACGGGGAAAAACACTTGCAAATCTGATCCGGAACCTGCATCCAGAATATGTAAAGAACTCCTACAACTCAATGGTAAAGACGAATAGTCCAACTTAAGCATCTGAAAAGATATGTCTCCAAAAAAGATATACAAATGGTCAATACCATCTGAAAAGATGCTCAATATCACTGGCCATCAGGGAAATGCAAATCAAAACCACAAAGAAATATCATTTCATACCCACCAGGATGGTTATAATCAAAACACACAAGTGTTGGCCATTGTACACCTGAAGCTAATACAATGTTATGTGTCAATTATCTCAATAAAGCTAGAAAAAGAGTTGTACAAGCAGGAAATTTTGAGAAGAGCATTATTTCAGGGATTGGATGTGATAGCTTTTCTGTAATACAATTAGAGAGTGTTAATAAACACTTGTAACAATGATGTTTATAAGCTTGGTACAAATAAAACAGAGTTTATTATTTACTATTTAAAAAATTTTTTTGTTTGTGTTGGGTCTTCGTTGCTGTGTGTGGGCTTTCTCCAGTTGTGGTGAGTAGGAGGTACCCTTCGTTGTGGTGCACGGGCTTCTCATTGCGGTGGCTCCTCTTGCTGCGGAGCATAGGCTGTAGGCGCACGGGCTTCAGTAGTTGCGGCACGCGGGCCCTAGAGTGCGCAGGCTTCAGTAGTTGCAGCACATGGGCTCAGTAGTTGTGGCTCATAGGCTCTAGAGCACAGTCTCAGTAGTTGTGGCCCACGGGCTCAGTTGCTCCAGAGACCTGGAAGCAACTGAGAAGTTGTGGGATCTTCCTGGACCAGGGATCGAACCCACGTCCCCTGCATTGGCAGGAGGATTCTTAACCACTGCGCCACCAGGGAAGTCCCAAAACAGTTTTTTAAGTGAGGAGAAAAAAGCTTTGACCAGAACATGGAGAAATTAAAACCCTCCTACATTGCTGGTGAGAATGTAAAATGACACAATGCTTTTGAAAAAGTCTGGAAGTTCCTCAAAAGGTAAACACAGAGGTACCATTTAACCCAGAAATTCCACCCCTAGGTAAATACACAAGAGAAATGAAAACCCCCCTCCCATTTATAGAAAATTAAAAATCCAAGCCTCCAAAAAACGATCTAATAAGATCGCTCATTATCCTATGATATTCAAGCAACTAATTTTAACATTTTGGTAAATATTATTTGTCCTTTTACTTTGGCAAAAATTAAATAATAATATTAAATATAATATTATAAATATACATACTATAAAAACAGAGTCATTATGAATACTGTTTGGTAACCTGCTTTCATTTAACATATTGTTAGTATCTTTGCATATCATTATATATTCTTCCACATCATTTTTATTGGTCTACTGTTCTATTTTTATGGCTGAAATAGAATTTATTTAATCCTCTATTGGACATTTTGATTCTTTATATCGTTTCACAATATTCCACTTGGAAAAAAGGCATGGAGAAGGTCCAAAATGCACCTAATGAAAGCTCTATAAGGAGAGGAAAAATTTGAAGTAATAATGGCCGAGAACTTCCTGGAAGTGTTAAAAAAGAGCCAATCGTCAAAGGAAGATCAAAGAATCCCAAGCAGGGTAAAGAATCATCATAGTGAAACTGTGTAACACAGAGGTTTATTTAAAAACAAAACACAAAAGGACTCTTAAAAGCACCCAGGAAGAAAATATCACCTTCAAGAGAATTGCCATTATGCTGAGTGTCTGACTCATCAACACCAACAACAGAAGCCGGCAAACAGTGAAATAATATCTTCAACTGTTGATAATAGTGAAGTTTATGACTGGGAAGGAGGCTAGAGGTCATATCGCAGAGAGCCTGTGCGTATCACAACAAAGGCTTTGAGGAAACTAAGAATTTTAAACAGAATAGTAACTGATCTGATATTGGAAAACCCCACTCTCTGGCAGGAGAGGAAGAAAGGACCACATAAGAGAAATGCAATAAATCCTGACAAGAAATGATGTCGCCATAAGCCAAAACAATAGCGCTGAGAATGGACAGGAGAGGATAAATTTTGAAAATATTCCCAAATTGGTAACTTATTAGGTAAGAAATATGAAGGTAAAACAAATATCCATTTGATTTTTCCATCAACTGTAAAAATACTTTTATTTAGTTCTCTACCGTCTATGATCAGACCATGGATTCATAAATAAGCTATTTACTTCATAAATAAATGAATACAGAAACTTCTTTCCTTCAACTAATTACCATAGGGGGATGGGGAAGAAGACGCCAAAGATTAATTCTCACTACCTGTGCATCATTCCCAAAAGTAATCTGTCTATCCATAAATAACCTAACCACCAGTCAAACTGGCTTTGAGGAGTCAGGGTCTGGAAAGCAGGGAAAGAGTTTTTTCTCACTTAGACTAGAATCTCTAAAGGCCCCGCTCCAAGTGACAGTAAAGTTATATAAAGTCAAAGAAAAATATATTAAAAATCCAATTCAATTCATTTTCTTTCACCTTAAAACTAACCTCACACAATATTCAAAATTACTTTCTTGCTACCCACCCAAACTTAAATGTCATAAAAATCAAAAGAATAATACTCTAAAAGCTAACATCCAGTGATTTAAAGAACTATATACAGGGACTTCCCTGGTGGCACAATGGTTAAGAATCCACCTGCCAATGCAGGGGACGTGGGTTCCATCCCTGGTCTGGGAAGATCCCACAAGCCGCAGAGCAACTAAGCCCCTGCGCCACAACTACTGAGCCCGCGTGCCACAAATACTGAAGCCCGTGCACCTAGAGCCCATGCTCCACAACAAGAGAAGCCACTGCAATGAGAAGCCCGTGCACCGCAACGAAGAGTAGCCCCCACTGGCCGCAACTAGAGAAAGCCCGCACACAGCAACAAAGACCCAACACAGCCATAAATAAATAAATAAATAAATGTTTAAAATATATAAAATTAAAATTAAAAAATAAAGAACTATGTACAGACACCCAACCACATAAGTCAACTCAAGGTTTCTAAATTTCTAAAACATTGACCATGAAATAGGGATAAGCCAGGACTGAGGGTCATGCAATTTCTGAAATACCTGCCTAGATCTATTAATATCACTAACTGATAACTGATCATTAACTGATAATACCTATTAGTAGACCCAAAGATAAATCCTTAAAGAAAGCTCCTCTAGATTTTGTTTTTTCCTAACCCTCTTATCTCTAAGAAGTCAGGCTTGCGACATTTATCTTCATGAACACTACCTCACCCTTGTAAAGTCTACAACATTGAATTGAGTATTTAAAAATTTACTCCTTGAAGTATCAAAAATCTAATTTGAACCAGTTTTGACAAAGACCTTCCTAAAATTATTACATGCTTTACCACCTTAAAAAAAAAAAAGAGAGACTGTACATAATCTTTATGTCAAATAAAAGATCATTTATTGCACTGTGCTATTATAGTGACACCTTTAGTAGGACTGAAATGAGAGCAACGGAGCCCACACTAAACAGCTCCAGAAAGTTGTGCCTTTCTACTAGGGTTGCTTCTTCACGGCTCTTCACCAAATCTGATTCCTGTAACAATCCTATACTTATGCTACTATGCCAAATTTACTGCCAATGTTACCCAGAAGGAAAAGATAAATAACCAAGCTTATTAAATTAGTAACGCACTTATTCATTCAATTATATACTCACTCACTAAATAAAAACCCTCTGAGAACCCAATACATACGGGGTACTAGGCATGTATTCCAAACCCCTCCTTTAGGATCGCAATAGAAGTATGCAAACATAGATAATTACAATACACAGAAGGGCTGTGGGATCATCAGGGTGGAGAGAGCTTTTGCAGAGCAAGTCAATATTTGAGCTGACTCAACTGATAAAGAAAAATCACAGTGCACAAGGTATTAGAAAGATTATTTCAGGCAATGGAAACAGCATGAAGACTTGTAAGGACTTGGGTTTTCTGGGACTTGACCCTGAGTCAAATGCCTCTAAGTGCCAAGCTCTCTTTGCTTTACAATACTGTACTTAATATAGGCTTTTGCCTAAGGGCAGCTTTTAACTCCTTACCTTCTAGGTTACCAGTTACTTTCTAGATCAGTGCTGCCCAACAGAAACATAATGTGAACCACATTATGTAATTTAAAATTTCCTGGGAACCACATGAAAAACTAAAAACAGGTGCAAAGTGAGTCTTTGAAATGTGGTATGTATTTTACAACTTTGTTGTTATCTCAATTCAGACTAGTCACAGTTCAAGTGCTCAACCGGACCAGACTGAACAGTGTAGTTCTAAATCAGGGGTCAGCAATTTTTTTCTGTAATGGGCCAGAGAGTAAGTATTTCAGGCTTTGGGGGCCATATGGTCCAAAAGCACTATACAGCCATAAATGAATGAAAGTGGCTGTGTATGACAACTCCTGTTCTAGATGGCTGAATTTACTGTGAGTCTGGCTGACAAAACTGACAGGTATGCACAGTTATTTTTTTATAATCTCACCTGACTGTGGTGAACAACGCTGGTTGCTTCCGCCACAAGGGCATGTGTTTCATTCCCCTTGCCAGAGACTGATTTAAGAATGGGCACGAGCACCAGTCAGATATGGCCCACTCAGGTTTAACTGAGAAGAGTGTAAAGGAACTATTTTATAAATGTGTGGGCAAATTTAAGAAAAGCAACAAAGGATGGTGTAGCATTCTAGGGCTAGTAACAAGCAACAGGAAAGCTGTTACTATCCTGAAAGGGCAAAGGAGGGAAATGGTTTAGGAAACCCAAAGAGAACTCCCTGGAGAGAACTATTAGATAGGAGAGATGGTTACTCAGCCCAGAGGGAACCTATGTTATAAACACACACCTTACTCTCTGCCCTTGGACCTCCTATCAATGCCACCCACCCCAACCATGACCGAACCCTACCAGAAACCAGAGGGCATGGAAGCCATTTGATTGTGCCCGGGGAGGCTGATGCTCTGGACTCTAAGTAGGGTAGAAAAGAGTAAAGAGGTAAAAGGAAGACAGCATAACTTGTAATCTAGTTCTGGCCAGTGAGACATGAGAAGTCTGTTGGGCAATTTCTAGGAAAGATTTTATTGCTCTAAAGAGAGGCACAGGGAAACGGGGTTCCTTCTGATGGAAATTATTCTTTTGCTTTCCCAGTTTTCTTACCCAGCCTACAGTCACTAACCCTCTGTCATTATTTCTATCCTTCCCTCATCAACGCCACTAATTTCTTGGACCCACCTAGCCACATCCCAATCCCAGATATTGCCTGCTATCTGCTTTCTCTGATTTCAAACTGCCATGCACTGCAGAAATATAATACAGAAAATGGGCCCACTATAAACTGTTGCTGTCTAGCGTTAACCAGGCCTGCAATAAAAATGAAATCTTTGTCTCTGCCTCTTGATGAATTTCTATAACATTCCTCCCAAGCGTAGTTCCAAACATTTTCCACCTTCAACTCCCAGCCTTACAAAGCAAACTTCAGTTGATCATTTTGGGGACCAACTACTGAAATGTCTTCTATCTTAATTTTCACTATCTTTAATCCTCTTCTCCACTGTTCCTTTGTCAGAGGAAGGGGTAGCCCATCTCTTTTTCAAGACTACCCCTTTAAACTATATTGCCTTGATCCTTTATATGTCCTTTGAGAAACTGTTCAAATCATTCAACACACTGAGCCATTTATTTTGTCCACATTACATTCAGCACCAAAGTAGTCTTTAAAAATTTTCTGAAATTATGATATTGATGTCATAAGTGGTACTCAAAATTTATCTGTGAAGTATTACATATTTACTTAACGTTTTGGAAACAAATATGTAACTGAAACAAACTATCACTTCATAGAATTTACTGCTTAGGATGAAGATTCTTCTTTTTAGTGAAATTTTCTTTAAATTACATAATAATAAATATGGTACAGAGATAATGGCAAAATTATAAATAACTGAAATTTTGGAAACAATGTCCTTTGGAAACAAACAACAGCCCTTTCCAATGAACCTCTTATCTTTCAAGACCCAACTCATGCTGTCTTTTCCTTTTAATATAAAATGTCCTGGAAAAGTGGTTTGTACTTCCTATCTTCACTGTCTCACTAGCAATTCATCCCCAACATGTTTCTGCAACTCTTCCTTTTCTGGAGTCACTATGGCCTCCAAATTTCTAAATTCTCATCCTCATTAAACTTGCTGCAAGGAGTTCCCTTGGTGGCCTAGTGGTTAGGATTCCAGGCTTTCAATGACAGGCCCCCAGTTCAATCCCTGGTCAGGGAACTGAGATCCCTCAAGCTGTGTGGGATGATATCATATATCGCTTATATGTAGAATCTAAAATGTGATACAAATGAACTTATTTACAAAACAGAAACAGACTCACAGACATAGAGAACAAACTTCTGGTTACCAAAGGGAAAAGGGGGTTAGGGAGGGATAAATCAGGAGTTTGGGATTAGCAGATACAAACAATTATATATAAAATAGATAGGGAATTCCCTGGAGGTCCAGTGGTTAGGACTCGGGGCTTTCACTGGTGTAGGCCCAGGTTCGATCAGTGGTTGGGGAACTATGATTCTGCAAGCTGTGCAGTGCAGCCAACAATTTTTTAAAAATAAGAAAAAAAAAAAAAAGATAAACAAGGTCCTACTGTATACCAAAGGGAACTATATTCAATATCCTGTAATAAATCATAATAGAAAAGAATATGAAAAAGAATATACATATATATAACTGAACCACTTTGCTGTACAACAGAAACACAACATTGTAAATCAACTGTACTTCAATAAAAGATTTAAAAATTAATTAATTTATTAAATTTTAAAAATCAAGGCCTACTTATAGTGACTAAATTCCTAACGATGACTAAGGCCTACTAGGCAGTGATGAATCACCATTTTTCAAGTTCCATTTCTTTTAGTTTCACTTCTTTTAACTAGCATTTTCTTTGTCTCCTTGTGGTAAGTACAGAATTAGCTAATGTGTAGGCACTGACTAGCAGGTTTTTACTGCCTAGAGAAGTTCAAACTCATTTTAAAATCCTGATAATTTTCTAAAAAACTCTCATTGACCATGCCTTAGAAGATCTTCACCCCAGCTTCACCTTGCTCTCCATAGAGATATAAGTAATCTAAAAGAGTCATGTGAAAGCCATCTTTATGTCTAAGGATGGTTGGGTTTAGGAGTAGTCCTTTAAAGAACCAATCATTTATCAATCTTAGAAGCAAAAGCGGAGATACCAAAAAAAAAAAAGTATAATCCATCTATAGGGACTTCCCTAGGGGTGCAGTGGTTAAGAATCCGCCTGCCGGGCTTCCCTGGTGGTGCAGTGGTTGAGAGTCTGCCTGCCGATGCAGGGGACATGGGTTCGTGCCCCGGTCTGGGAAGATCCCACATGCCGCGGAGCCGCTGGGCCCGTGAGCCATGGCCGCTGAGCCTGCGCGTCCGGAGCCTGTGCTCCGCAACGGGAGAGGCCGCAACAGAGAGAGGCCCGTGTACCGCAAAAAAAAAAAAAAAAAAAAGAATCCGCCTGCCAATGCAGGGGACACAGGTTCGATCCCTGGTCCAGGAAGATCCCATGTGTCACTGAGCAACTATGCCCATGCGCCACAGCTACTGAAGCCCGCGCGCCTAGAGCTCATGCTCCGCAACAAGAGAAGCCACTGCAATGTGAAGCCTGTGCACAGCAACGAGGAGTAGCCCCCGCTCGCCGCAACTAGAGGAAGCCCGTGCACAGCAACGAAGACCTGACACCGTCAAAAATAAATTTTTTTTAAAAAGGTATAATACATCTAAATCCTCTATTGCTCCGTCGACCTCAAAAACCTTTCAAAATTGTCTACTAATCATATGTCTACACTGCTACAGAGAAAGGAACCTGAACTAGAAATGAGGGTCAGTATATAAATATCATACAGAAAATGAGATTTAATAGATAATGTTGAAACAACTGGCTGGCCATTTTGAAAACCTGTCAAATTAGATCCCTAGCTCACTTATTATTCAAAATAAATTTCAGATGGATCAAATATTTGAATCTTAAAAAACCCAGGGCTTCCCTGGTGGCGCAGTGGTTAAGAATCCACCTGCCAATGCAGGCGACATGGGTTCGATCCCTGGTCCAGGAAGATCTCACATGCCGCAGAGCAACTAAGCCCGTGCGCCACAACTACTGAGCCTGAGCTCTAGAGCCCATGTGCCACAACTACTCAAGCTCACGAGCCACAACTACTGAAGCCCACGCACCTAGATCCCATGCACCGCAACAAGAGAAGCCACTGCAATGAGAAGCATGTGCATTGCAAGGAAGAGTAGCTCCCGCTCGCCACAACTAGAGAAAGCCTGCGTGCAGCAACAAGGACCCAACACAGCCAAAAATAAAATAAATAAAATAAAATAAATTAATTAAAAAAAAAATTTTTAAGTTATCAAATTATCAGCTAGTAACTCCCATTTCTTTTAACTAATCTTCCTAAAATGAACCAAGATATCCAAACTCATTCTTTTGACCTTAAAAAGTACAAAAGGTACTAATTAATATTCAATAACTTTACTGCTGCTTTTAACTATGTCTCATTGTACAAAACCTTTTTCAAGCAAAGTGGAATCTGTCATCTCTCAAAATGCCATAGAGTTTATTCAAAAGGTCACATCATCCATGACTGAAGAAGGTTGAAGAAACAGGCACTCTCATATGGCTACTGGGAGTGCAATATTTCCAGAGAGCAATTTGGCAATACCCACCCAATAAATCTTATGACCTAAAAACAATTTCTTGGAATGTAGCCAAGGAAAAATCATAAACACTTGAACGTTTGCTTATCTGCACTTTCTAAAACAAATATGTTTTGCTTTTATTCTAAGGGGAAAAAAAATGTGTTCTCAACCTACTCAGTTGATCAAAGCTCTATGTGGACTGGCCAGTTTTATGATTAGATGCATAAATTGGATGAAGGGGCTAAATTACAGAATAACAATGATATTAACTTTTTTTCATATATTTTTGCCAAGGGACTCTCAATCTTTACAAAAGGCAGGTTGTTCTCTCTGTTCAAATACTTATGTACATATCTCAAAGAACACTGAAATTGAATAGAATTAGAAGTATATTAACCAAGTTAATATTTGTTAAACACTTAAAACAGTGCCTGGCACATGATAAACTGTTAGCGGTCATTATCATATTTACTCATTAATTAGCTATCAAATGAACAATGCAGCAAAATAAATGGTAGTCAAGAATAGGCATTACCTGTAAATTAAGAGAAAGGTAGAGAATGTCCCCAACCTGATAAAGGGCACCTACAAAAATCCACAGCTAACATAATTAACAGAAAAACTGAAAATTTTCTCCCTAAGATCAGAAACAACACAAGAATGCCTAATGTCCACTCTTGCCAATTCTGTTCAACATTTTACTGGAAATTCTAGCAAGGGCAATGAGGCAAGACAATGAAATAAAAGGCATGTTGATTGAAAATGAAGAAATAAAACGAATTCTTATGTGCAGATGGCATGATTTTGTATATAGAAAATACTACAAAACACACACACACAAAACTCTTAGAGCTAATAAATGAGCTCAGCAAGGTTGCAGGATACAATATCAATATACAAAAACCAGCTACATTTCTACACATTAGCAACAAATGATTGGAAAATGAAATTAAGAAAATTCCACTTACGACAGCAGCAAAAGGAACAAAATATTTAGAAATAAATTTAACAAAAAAAGTGTAAAACTTATCAACTTAAAACTATAAAACATTGTTGAAAGAAATCAAAGACCTAAATACAGGCATACCTCGTTTTATTGCACTTTGAAGATATTGCAGGATTTTTTGGTTTTTGTTTTTACAAATTGAAGGTTTGTAGCAACCGTGCACTGAGCAAGGCTATCGACACCATTTTTCAAACAGCATCTGCTCACTTCATGTCTCTGTCATATTTTGGTAATTCTCACAGTAGTTCAAACTTTTCATTAATATATTTGTTATGGTGATCTGTGATCAGTGATCTCTGATGTTACTATTGCAAAAAGATTACAACTTGAGGAAGACTCAGATGATGGTCAGCACTCTTTTAACAATAAAGTATTTTTTAATTAAGGTATGTACACTGTCTTTTTTTAGACATAATGCACACTTAATAGTTTACAGTAGTAGCATAAACATAATTTTTATATGCACTGGGAGACCAAAAAATTCATGTGGACTCACTTTACCGTGATACTCATTTTATTGCGGTGGTCTCGAACCGAACCTACAATATCTCCGAGGTATGTCTGTAAATAGAAAGACATCCCATGTTCATGGGTTGAAAGACTTAATATTGTTAAGATAGTGTATTAGTTTCTTGCACCTGCTGTAACAAATTACCACGAACTTGGTGGATTAAAACAACCGAAATTCTCTCTCAGTTCTGGAGGCCAAGCTGAAATCAAGGTGTCACGGCAGGGCCCCACTCCCTTTGGAGGCTCTAGAATCCAGTCCTGGCTCTGCAGCTTGTGGTAGCTAGCAGCATTCCTTGGCTTTTGGCCATTGCACTCCAATCTTCAAAGCCAGCATCTACAAATCTCTCTCTGCTCCATCTTCAAATCACCTTCTCCTCTGTGTGTCATCAAATCTCCCTCTGCCTCCCACTTATAATATACAGGACTGCATTCAGGGCCCAGGTGGCTATTCAAGATAATCTCAAGATTCCCAACTTAATTATATCAAAGACCCCTCTGCCCCCTTTTCCTGCCATATAAAGCAGCATTCACAGGTTCCAGGTTTTAGGACCTTTTGGGAGAGGGGGCATTTTCCAGCCTACCACATATGGCAATACTCCCGAAACTGATGTGGATATCCACATGCCCAAGAAAGAAGTTGAACCCTTAACTTATACAATATAAAAAATAACTCGAAATGGATTATTGACCTAAATGTAAGACCCAAAACTCTAAAACTAGAAGAAAACATAGGACAAAACCTTCATGACACTGCGCTTAGCAAAGATTCCTGGATATGATACCAGAAGCACAGGCAATAAACACAAAAATAGACAAATGGAATCATATCAAACTTAAAAACTTCTGTGCAAAGAACACAGTCAACAAAGTGAAAAAACAACCTATGGAACAGCAGAAAATATCTGCAAATCATATCTGATGAAGGGTTAATATTCAGAATATTATAATATTATAAAACTCCTACAACTCAACAACAAAAAAGCATATAACCCAACAAAACAAAATGGCCGAAGGATATGAATAGATATTTCTCCAAGGAAGATATACAAATGGCCAACAGGTATGTGAAAAAGTGCTCAACACCACTAATCATTAGGGAAACGCAAATCAAAACCACAGTGAGGTATCACCCTACACCCATTAGGATGGCTACTATTAAAAAGACAAACCAGGGGCTTCCCTGGTGGCGCAGTGGTTGAGCGTCTGCCTGCCGATGCAGGGGACACAGGTTCGTGTCCCGGTCCGGGAAGATCCCACATGCCGCAGAGTGGCTGGGCCCGTGAGCCATGACCGCTGAGCCTGCGTGTCCAGAGCCTGTGTTCCACAACGGGAGAGGCCACAATGGTGAGAGGCCCACATACCAAAAAAAAAAAGACAAACCAACCACCAACAACAAAAACAGAAAATAACAAGCACTGGTGAGGATGTGGTTAAATTGGAACCCTTGTGTGCCACTGGTGAAACTGTAAAATGGTGCAGCCGCAATCAAAAACATTATGTCAGTTCCTCAAAAAATTAAAAATAGAACTACCACAGAATCCAGCAATCCTACTTCTGCGTATAGATCCAGAAAAATGGAAGGCAGAGTCTTGAAGAGATATTTGAATACCTGTGTTCATAGCAGCAGCAGTATTCACAGTAGCCAAGAGCTGAAAGCCAAGGTACTCAGAAGTACGTGGGCCTCCAGCAGAGAAACAGTAAAACTGTGGGACTTCTCGGCCTCCATCTGAGCCAACCCTTCATAACAAATCTTTTTATATATCTATATATATATATCCTATTGGTTCTGCTTCTCTGGAGAACTCTGACTAATACACATCCCAAATGAGAACTGTCACTCTAAGAGCTGTGTCTCAAACTTTAACCTGCATATGAATCCCCCGAGAACTTATTAAAATGAAATTTTTATTCAATTAAGTGTGAGGTGGGGCATTTCACAGGCCCCCAGGTGGTGCAGATGCCCCTGGGCCTGGCTGGTAGGCCACGATGACTGGCATGGCGTGGTGTCCTTTAAGCCCTCACTACTCAAAGGTCACATTTTACCCATCTGCTTACTCCCCCAAAGTGAACCAATGTTAAAGTAAGTGGAGAAACACATGCAATTTTCAGATCAGTGTTAGTTACATTAAACCAAGGAGGAGGTCAGACTTCTTGTTTTAGGCTAAACAATTCAATTTTTATTATCTGCATTAAAACCTGGAATGATTAAAACTTAATAAACTGAGGCTATAAGGAGTACTGAAAACATGTAGAAATTAGAATAGTCTAAAAGCTTTTCTTTAAAAAATGGGACATAGTGAGAAAATCATACTGGTAACAGAAAGTTTCAATAAAAAGACAATGTGAATTAGCACCCAGTCCCTAAATCAAGGAAGGGGAAAGTTTCTACCCAATGTTGGCTTACCCTTTTGTACAAATTTCACATTTTATATCACACTGAAACTAGTCCATATGACAATATAAATATTTCATAAATAGCTAATTAAGAGTCCAACAATCAATAAACTACATTATGCAAACTTAAGCAGCAACATTTATATTCCTGGATCCAGCTGCTGTATTTAATTTACAATTAAATTTAAGTAGGAAAAGCAAAAGCTTTTCTTTATGAAAGAAATCTCAGGATGCCAAAGACAACCTGTCTCAGAAAGTTCCACACCTATTTGTTAACCAAACAAGCCTCAAATTTCAAATCCTCATTGAAATCAAACCTATACAAATGTCACCACAAAAATAAATAGCCTGATTCAATAGATGACATCAGTTGAAGTTGTGTTTACAGGTCTATCAATCTTAAGCACAAACCTTGACCTTAACAAGTACTGTGTCATAGTCTTCTTTGTATTCATGTTAAGCAAACTTGGACATGAGAACTAACAAAAATCCCCCAAGATTTATAACGTAGTATTGAACTAACTAAGTTAGGTACCCTGCTAATTACTCTCATTATGCTCATTACACCTATTAAAAGAGTAATTAGTAGCACTTATTTATAATAATCTAATTATGCTAACGGCAGGAGAGGGGTTCTCATTCACTTAACTTGGAGCTCCATGAGGGCAAACACATCTGTATCAATCACTGCTGTAGCCCCAACACCTAGCAGGACACCAATAATTATTGACAGGTTAGGTAGTTGAAGGAATGAATAAATGAATGAATGATGTCTAAAACATAGTAGATACCCCAAAAATGTTCAATGAGTTAATTTAAAAGGGCTTAGTTTCTTCGTTACCAGATATATAAAACTAAATTAAAGCATACATTGCAAACTCCACTTACATCAATAAAGCTCACCTCTATGAGAGGTGCAGCAATTTACACACCAGTGTCACCAGCAGTACCTAAAGCAGCTGTGACTGGCAACTAAACCAATGTGTTCCTTTCTATTCTTTCAATCAATTTATTTTTCTCCCCTGCACTTTACAGTGCCTACCAGCATATCCATTTATAAGAGAGCTAAAGAGATGGCAATCCTTGCTCTAGAACACTGAATTTGTTGCCTATTTCATCAATTCACCTCAGAAACAGTAAAAGCCTCACCGTTACTAGGTGTCTCTTGGCACTCCTCTGTACAGTCTCTCTGGCCTTCTTCCTTTTCCTCAGCATGTTTACTGGACTTCGACAGCCGTTTTCTTACAGACGTCTTCTCTTCGCCCAACATCGTGTTGTCTAGGAAAGAAGATATAAAAAGCTTTAAGTATCCGGCTTAGGCAAATTTCACAATATCACCATATTTTTAGGGGAGGCAACAAATGATATATTCTCTTCCTTTTGTTTTACTTTAATCACATTTAAGCATTTTCCGAGTACCAGATACTATAACAAATACGAAGAAATTGGTCTTTATAAAGTAATTGGCTGGTTTCAAAACACAGCCCCCATTCTTAAAGAAAATTTAGTTGAACAAACAAGGCGTAAGTACATGAAAAATTAAGAATTAAATAAAAGTTAAGTACAAAGATGCCACAAGGTAGAGCACAATCAATAGTCAAGTCAATGGTAAAAACAATACATACCTGAAGTGCAGAGACAGAAGAGATCATTAAGAGGTGCAAAGGTTTCACAGAACAGAAGGTATGTGACCTGAGTCTTGAAGGACGAGAATGGAGCACTTCACGGGTGAGAAAGGATGAAAACAAGGTCCTTGTAAGCCCTGTTCAGGGGACCATGACTGATCAGACTACTTCACTAGAGGACAAGAAACAAGCTTTCGTCGAGTAATTACTAACTACCAGGACTCTGCTAGGTGCTTTAAGTTTTTCTCCTCTAATCTTCAAAACTCTGCAGAAAACTTGTTATTACTCCTGGTTCCTATATGAGGAAAAATAAGGTTCCAGGTAGTTACTGCCAATGCCTTCCACCCACACACCAGGAGCATACCAATGGCTGAACAAGCTGAGTTTGAACAAGCACATCATGGGAAACTGCGGGGCATCTTGGTAAGAGAATATTAGAAAGGACTTATTTAGGATTTGGATTTGACTACGTGATTTTGGGGGAGAGCCCAAAGAAGCGGGGGTTCACTCTGGCTTGAGTGCTGGCCGAAAGTGAGGACAATGTGATGATGGGGTATACCAACAAATCTCTGTAGGGAGGCAGACCAGAGGGAGGCTAAAGCTGTAATTGGTAAAGCATCAACAATCATTCCCAGTAGCCTGAAGAGGGGAATGTTGGATATTTTGTGACTTGGGCAACATGCATGTCTTTACCTGTGTTAAGACATGATTATAACATGGTCTTCTGCTTGTCTTGACCCATCATATTCAAAGAATGGCTTTGTGTGATACTGATGTTCAGTAAAACCGTTTGTGTTCAACAGGACACCCAGAAGGCCTAGCTCTCAAGTTCCAAGCTAGGTCACAGCAACACCACGGCCTAGCTGACTGCACCAGGGCAGCTCCAGGACACCAAGGGCTGTTTGCTTCTTCTCATTACAGTAACTTGCCCAAGTCCACAAAGCTATCCAAACTACAAACACCACCCACTATTTGGATTTTCTTTTTTTTTTTAAGTTGGTAACAGAAAAGTGGTGAGGGAAAAAGACTTGAAAAAAAGAACTGGGGTCAAACTGTAAAGGCCTAAAAATTAGGACTTTTTTTCAGTTAGGCAGTAGTGAGACATTTTAAAGCCCTGAAAAATATGATCAAAATCAAATTTTAGGCAGATCAGTATCGGGACAGTACAAGGTTTACTCCAAAGCAGTGTTTTACTATGTAGAAGTTTTCAGCCGTCTGAAAGCAAAACACAATGAAGTACTCACTACATTACTTTTAAAATTCTAAGATTATGGTCTTTTTAAATGGTTATGTTTAAATGTCCTCTTCTGTATGCAATGGAGTACATGGTGAGCTTGATTGTTTTCTTAAATATCACTGCTTGGCAAATTAAAAATCTGACAAATCTAGATCAGTTTCCTTCTATTTTTTTCCGAACTCAAATGAAACAGAATTATGGAAGAGTAAATGAATATATCAAGTAGAAATTTTAGGAGACCAATAAGATCCAGTTAAAAAGAGGAACCTAGGAAAGAGGTCAGGGCAACTGGTAAATTTTAAAATCATTTGTGTAACAGTGACAGAGGAAGCCAGAAGAACATCTAATTCTCCAACAGAAAAGATTAGAGAAGTGAGAACTGACAACTAAACTCTAAGGGACGCCCTCAAGTAAGACAAAAAGAAGTAGACATCAGGGACAAAAACAGAAAAATAAAAGATGCAAAAAGAGCAAAGATGTTTCAAAAAGGAGTTATACAGGAGTTAATAGTGTGGAATTAATAATAGGGACTCTACTTCTGAGCGCTTATGTGCTTTACGTGTATGATTATTTTAATCTCTACATAATCTTTAAAGTAGGTACTACTACTTTATTCCCCCAATGTTGTCTTTGGTCACCATGTCTTCCCATACACTCTTTCCTGTCTCTAGAAAGCTGTTTCTCCTCTGCCCTTTCTAGCTAATCTTACTCACCATTCAAAGTAACAGTCCCAGCAGCAGCAGTAACAACAACAGTTTTGACTTAATGAGCAGGCACTGTGCTGCTAAATCCTTTAAATTTTCTTATTCAACCTTTACAATTTCAGAGGTAGGCATTAGCTCATTTTACAAGTGAGAAAAATATAGGTTAGGGAGGTGATTTAATTTGCTCCAAATCATATAATTCTCCAACTGCAGAACAGGGATTCAGAACCAGAACTACTGGATTCCACAGCCTACACTGTAATCACCAGATGGCCCTGACTCACCTCATCTGCTAAGGTTTCTTTGACCACCATCTCTCACCTCACCGTCCTCTGTGGTCCAGTTGCACCCAGTACATCCTGTCACACTAAGATACTCAGTGAGCAATACTATCTGCCTCTTACACTCAGCATAAGCTTCTTAAAGACAGGGACTAAATGGTATCTTCTCTTTGAATTCCCAAAATCTAGTGGGGCGTATCTGGAATATGATAGGTATGTATTAGTACAGAAAGTGATGTACCAGTTAATACCACAACCAATTATTCTGAGTAATAAGTTCTCTAAACTCAGAGGAAAATGTATGCTGGCAGAATGCCAATGAGCATCATCTTCTCTGTTAACAGCTTTATACTTTCTACTCAACAATAAGACCTACAACAATCGTTCTTAATTGGGGGTGCGGGGGCCCCCTAGACTAAGGGTATGCAAAACCTACTTTGAATATTTCAGTAACTGAAATAAACAGTTATACATTTATCACATAAAGCAAGCAATACAGGCTAACTAAAATAATGTTACTTTGCTTTTGGCTGAGACCGTATCAACTCAGTGAGAAATCAGTTCTCTCTTGCTGATTAGAAAGTGAAAAAAGGGCTTCCCTGGTGGCGCAGTGGTTGAGAGTCCACCTGCCGATGCAGGGGACACGGGTTCATGCCCCGGTCCGGGAAGATCCCACATGCCATGGAGCCGCTGGGCCCATGAGCCATGGCCACTGAGCCCGCGCTCCACAACGGGAGAGGCCACAACAGTGAGAGGCCCGCGTACCTCAAAAAAAAAAAAAAAAAGCTAAAGCACAGGTACTGAGTTTGCGCAATTACACTGCCATAGATCCATTGACATTTTAGAAGTGAGCCAAAGAAGAAAACACTAACTCTTCATAAAAAGCTTTATGTCATAGTCTATGGTATTTGGCCTCAATTTCCTCCGTTAGCAGGAAGAGAGAACCATAACACAGTGGCGAAAGCACAAGATTTGGTATCACAACACCGAGAGGTAAGTTAACATCTCTGCTCCATCATATTGCATCCTCAGGTAAATCCTCCAACCTCTCAATCTGTTTCTTCATCTAGAAAGTTTAAAATACTACTGCATACACACACACACAAAGATAACACACATTAGAGTGCCAATATTCTATTAACAACCTAGCTTAAAAAATTAAGTGGATCTGATCCCTACATATCTATGCCCTGTACGCTAAATGACACAAAGTCATATCATCCCTCAAATTCTACTTGTGTTTGCTCTTAATATGTGCTAGATGAGGGTAAATAAAGTTCCATAATTACACACTTTCTCAAATGCAGCTCAAACACCACGTGGCTTCCAAGAAAGCATTAACAAATTTTGTTATTGTCACACATACAGATGTTAGGAAGGATAACTATTACTTACGCCTCACCTCAATTTTAACCAAATCCTCATATCATGTAAATCATAAGATTACGAGATGATGTCTGAATTGAGCTCCTCCTGCCATGCATGTCAGTAACAGTACATGGCTGTTGTGGCAGAAAATGGAGGGACATTACAGTAATGCTCAGTTCAACTGTTCCTTCTCTACACAAATGGATCGCTTTGGCCTCTGTGTGGAGAGCAGACCACAAGGAGGGCAAGAGCGTAAAAAAGGAACACCCTGGCAATCATCCTCCTAGCAGACTCCTGCAATCATCCAGGTGAGATGAAGGAGAGCTGAACGTTCTGACCACTCATTCAGGACTGTGAATCCACCCCCTTACCAATCTAGACACTAGCTAGCCAGACTATTTTAGCTGTTGCAAAGTCAAAAATTCAAACTGTAATTAATTCTAAGTGGTTTCTAGGTGCTGACATGGATCACTGCCCTTATATGTGAGGTATACCATAGTTTTTTCTTGCCCTCCTATTAACACAGGAGGGGAAGTTATCCTCCTTGTTTCCTCTTACTTCCAGGTCGCCGTTCCTCGTTCCCTTCCTTAAATACCTCAGCCAGATTATTACACCTGATACTTCTCTTTGTTGTATGTTCTGTCTTCCTGATCACTCCCCTCCTTTACTGAGGATGTGAACACCTCACTCACTCCCCCTTTCTCCCTTCCACCAATTCTTCCACACTTCTTTCACTTCAACATTTATGTACTAGATCCAAGCTCCTGGCCTCCAAGCTCCTTGACTTCTTCCTTTCTCCACAAAGCTGTTCTTATGTCCCAGTCACATCTTCCCCTAGAACTTACTGTTACCAACAACTGCACCATGTCCATAATTTTCATTTCTAGCGTCTAACGCTCTGATCACCACCAGTTCACTTACTGTGATGCCCTCCTTTCCTCAGCAGGTCCAGACCTCCCTGAGCTCCAGACTCCTATCCAAAGGCCCACCAGACACCTTTAGGTAGGTAGATGTCTTACAGGCATCTCAAACTTTAACATGACCAAAACTGAACTACTGATGTTCCCTCCAATTCCATTCTTCTGTCTTTCCTAATTCCGTTAATGGAACTACCAGTCAGTCTTTGCCCAGATTAAAAACAAAAAACCCAAAGTTATCCTTGATTCTTTACTTTCCCTTAATCAATCCAACAGCAAGTCCATTTTACTCTGTCTTCAAAATATATATCACATTCTAAACTTTTCACCACATCCATCACCACATCCATCACAGTCTAAGCCACCGCCACCTCTCACTGTAGTAGCCTAACTGGTCTCTCCTCATCTTCTCCCTTCTGGTCACACAGGGCCCAGAGTACCCTTTTTTTTTTTTTTTTTTTTTTTTTTTTGCGGTACGCAGGCCTCTCACTGTTGTGGTCTCTCCCGTTGCGGAGCACGGGCTCCGTACGCGCAGGCTCAGCGGCCATGGCTCACGGGCCCAGCCGCTCCGCGGCATGTGGGATCTTCCCGGACCGGGGCACAAACCCGTGTCACCTGCATCGGCAGGCGGACTCTCAACCACTGCGCCGCCAGGGCAGCCCCAGAGTACCCTTTTAAAAGGTAAATCTGAGCAGGTCATTCCCCTGGCTCAAAATCCTTCAGGCACTGAATTCTGTTCCAAGCCCTCACCATTGTCTAGTAACTCCTCCATGATCTGCCATTCACCTCCCGACCCTCCACTTCCGACTACAATTCGACACACTCCCTCAAGGATTTCCCCCTCACTTCATTCAAGTTCTCAAATGTCCCCTCCCCAGGGACTCCCCTATCTACCCCAACTAAAATAAACACTCTCACACCCTGTTAGTCTTATCCCTTACCCTGCTTTATTTTTCTTCAGTGCACTTATTTCCCAATACATTATCGTTTTAATTGTCTACCCCACAAGACTAATCCCCATGAAAAGCAGAATTTTGACTTGTTCACCATTTTATCCAACTATCTAGAACTTTGCCTGGAACAGTCTGTACTTAATACATGAATGAATGAATAGTTATCAAGCATTTTCATACACAGTAAGGAAATAAAACAACTTCCCTTCACATGTTCATGCAACAATCATCAAGAGGATAGTATGAGAGTTGGAACTCATGTTCATTTCTAACTTTACCTGTTAACACTAAAAGATAAACATAGACCCCAGTTTGGGGTTTAAGTTGTATGGATGTACATAAAAATGATCCGCTCTAGAGCTTAAGACTTTTCATCAGCATCTGCCATTCTGGACCCAATTATAAACTCAGGCTGTCTAACAGACTTTGAAAAACAGTTTGCTAACAAATGCCATGACTTTTACTTCCCTGGAAAATCTCTCAAACTTGAGAGATTTTTCTCCTGAAACAATTCAAATAATTAGAACAAACATTATTAGAATTGCTGGTAAGTTCCTTTTAATGTGTACTTACCACTGGCTACAATTTCTGATAAGATCTTTGTATACATTACCTCCTTTAAACTTAACAATAACCCTGTGAGGTAGGTAATCCTGTACCCAATTCACACAGAAAAAAGTAGTGACAACCAGAAGCATAATTATAGACAACCGTAAAGAAAGAAAACTTTAAAAGTAGGAATCAACTTTAAAAAAGAGAAAGCAACCATAGGTCTTTTCACGTAGGGTTAAAGGGCTTATGTTTCTTATAAGTCCCCCAACACATTATTGTATCAAAGCAGACCTGCAGGGACTTCCTTGGTGGTCCAGTGGTTAAGAATCTGCCCCCCCAATGCAGGGGAGATGGGTTCGATCCATGGGTGGGGAACTAAGATCCCACATGCTGCACGGCAACTAAACCCACGCCTCCAGAACTAGAGAGCCCATGCGCTCTGGAGCCCGTGGGCCACAACTAGAGATAAGCCCGAGCACAGCAATGAAAGAGCCCCCCTGCTGCAACTAAGACCCGACGCAGACAAAAAGAAAAAAGAAAAAAAAAAAAAGCAGACCTGCTGAATTCATGCTGTTTTTTTTGTTTTTCGGTTTTCGGTTTTTTGGGCCGTGCCACGTGGCTTGCAGGATCTTAGTTCCCCTACCAGGGATTGAACCTGGGCCAAGCAGTGAAAGCCTGGAATCCTAACCACTAGACTACCATGGAACTCCCCTGAAGTTCATGCTTTAATGACCCTGGCACATCTTGTAAAACGCTACGGTACTTTAAACATAGAAGGCAAGGACAAAAATTTTAATTTGCCTTGAAAAACAATTTTTTTAAGTTTTGACACTTAAAAGGTACGTGTCAATTATCTGAAAATCCATGTATTTTAAGCACCTCTTTCTACAATGATGTTAGATGTATTGTAAATAATACAGAGGTCTACCCCATTAACTGTTCTCACACACTTACGCACACACGGTGTCAAGAGAAGGCACAACCAACCACTTAGAGAAGTTGCATAAGTCCTCATGGAGGTGACATTAGAGCCAGAGTTCAAAGAAGACATAGAGGTTTGCCAGGCATCAAAACAGAACCAGATGAAGAGCACTCTGAAAACATGAACATGTACAGACCTTGGTGACAGATCCATTATTTCAAACATTTTATTGACATCTACTACATGCCAGGCCCTGGGATACAAAGATGATTAAACAGTCTGAGCCCTCAAGGAATGAAAAACTAAGAGAAAGATATAAAAACATAATTATAGGAGTATTACGGAACAGTAATTTAGATGTATGTACATGAAGGGAATACAGGCCTGATGCCCAATAGAGCTTAGGGGCAATTAGGAAAGGTTTCGAGAAGTAGGTAAAATCTAGGTTAAATCTTAAAGGAAGAGAAGGAAAGGCTGGAGCACAGGGTAAATGGAAGGGCAAGGACAAAAGGTCAAGGGTCCTTAGGGGCAATTCTAAGGAGTTTGGAACTTAACACACAAAACAAGGAGCTGATAGAGGCTTTTAAACAGAGGGTGACTTATATCTGTCTGACTTGATATTTGTCTTTTAGTAAGAACTCAGGCAGCAATGTGGAGGATGTGCTATTGGCAGTGATGGGGCCCAGGGCGGGCTGCCCCAAAATATGCCTCAGTGGCATACTGACTATTTTGAAGAAACAGCGGTTGCAAGGGGGAGACTGTGACCCTCCTCTCTGTCTCCCTGAAAACAGGAAATAAATCTCCCACATAAAAGGTGCCCTTCCTGTAATGGAAGGTAGAAAGACACCCTTATCACCAGAGATGGGGAGTTCAGGGCCCAGAGACCTGTATAAGGAAACACCTGCCACTTCTTTGCTAATTTACTAACCAAGCCCAAACTTTGCTTAAGTTCCTTACTAATTAAGCACCCAAACCTAAGCTTCTTTGTCCTGTCAATTCCTCTCTAATTTATTGTTGGTCTAAAACATATAAAAGCTGCCTACTTTGGCCACTTCTTAGGTCTTGTTTCTATGAGACCTCCATGCACACGAATCAAAGATTCTTTTTTCTCCTGTTAATCTACCTCCTGTCAAGAATTCAAGAGGGGTTAAATCAACTATACTCCAGTATAAAATAAAATTGTTTTTAAAAAGGTTAATTTTATGATATGTATATTTTATCAGAATAAAAAAGCAAATACTGGGGGGGAAAAAAGAGAACTCAAGAGGGGTAAAGGGGGAAATTTTGCCCTCCTGGATAACAGGGAGAACAATGAGCTCTCGCAATTGATAAGGGCCTAAAGTAACGCTCAAATGACATGTATTTCTTAAATGGACAAATGATTTCATGAAGAAGAGATAAGAGAGATCGGATAAATTTACAAACATTAAGCTGAGGCATCTATGAGATATCCAGGTGCCTACATCCAGAAGGCAGTTGGAAATACAGATCCCAAGTGAGTTTCCTAACTAAGCCTACGGGTGTGCCATTAAGCTAAGTAACTACAGGAGAAGAGAAATGAGTAGATAAGTTCGATATGATATACCGGTGAGTCAGCCAAGTGATTATCGCCAACAGTCAAATGAATATACAAATCTGGACTAAAGAGAGAGATGTGGGATTCATTGGTGTATAGGCAGCAGCTAAGGCCAAGCACAGGAAGGAAGTCTCAGGGAGAGGCCATAAGTCAAGAAAAGAGATTACTTAGGAAATAACAAAGCTAACATTTGCCTAGTACTTACTTTGGCTCATTTAATCCTCACAACAATCTATGTGGCAGATACTATTAACCCTTTTTTCTTTTGGCCACGCCACATGGCTTGAGGGATCCCTGACCAGGGATTGAACCCAGGCCACAGCAGTGAAAGAGTCCTAACCACTGAACCGCCAGGGAATTCCCACTATTATCTCATTTTAGAAGTGGTTAACATTTTCCAATATTACAAGGCAATTAAAGAACTGCAAAAAAAAAAAAAAAAAAAAACAAGGCCTAGGAAAGATTAGAGGAGAACCAGGAGCAAGCAATGTT
Organism: Stenella coeruleoalba; assembly: GCF_951394435.1. Lineage (NCBI taxonomy): Eukaryota > Metazoa > Chordata > Mammalia > Artiodactyla > Delphinidae > Stenella > Stenella coeruleoalba. The sequence goes on from NC_137169.1 coordinate 177,749,028, forward strand.
CCAAATCAAGTTAGAAGATACAAGAGGTAACCTACGGTCAATACCATGGAAAATTCAGGTAGGACCAAAAAAATACAGGAAGAAAAAAAAAAAAGAGCATGGGGCACTGAATATTTCACAATCTGGGGACATTAGTAGCTACAATTTACATGCATAATTAGTTTCAGGAAGAAGGAAGTTTCAGGAAGAGAGAGAAAGAAACATATTGAATTGGGTTGCAAAATGAGTTGAGGAAGTGAAAATCATGATCATAAGACTAGTCTCACAAGAGGTGCAGCAATAAAGGAAATAGGCACTCATGTTTATCATGTCAGTAACATTTAAAGTGCTGGGTGCCAGGGTCAGTGCATCACATACCTCACTTAAAATTTCCATTTAAAAAGGTGCAAAAGATTCGGAAACACTACTAAACTCAGTCACATGACAGTAAGTGGCAGCAGAAACATTTACACCCAAAGTGGCATAAAGTTGACTAGCTATTTTAAAAATACAACACACTGAACAATTATTTCTTAAGAATCCAACCAGTTCACTGGTTTTGGAATGTTCAGTGTGGTAGTATCTAACTTGCCTTAAGAAAGCGAAACAAAAAGAATTGGATTGAACCACTAAAATGAATCACGTTGGAAAGAAGTGTTCACTTCAGCCTGCCTGCAGTGTTCCTTATTAATAAAGCTTTCAAAAGCACATTTAAATCTATTAAAAAAAAAAGAAACATTGAACAGGAACACCTACTCTAGGTGACGACTTTGTTACATCACTCCCAGGTTCAGTAGGGGTAAAGAGAAACACTTTACAGATACAATTCAAAACAAAAGAATTCAAAACAGATACAATTCAAATTCAAAAGAAGAAAGGTTCCCTTTCTTCTTTCCAAATAAAGGTTTGCCCTAGTACAACCCTATATTTACATATCAAAGAACTGGCTTATCAATTAGCAAAACTAAAGAACACAAATTCTCATTTACACCTGTATGGTCACTATAATCATTTATCCTATGTGATAAATTCCATAAATAAATTTTGTTAACTGGCCTTTGTTAAAAACTTTTTCCTTTTCCTTCCCAAAGGAAACAGGTAATCTCTAGTTAATATTTTTCATTCAAAAGTTCCCTCCTTGAGACTTCCCTGGTGGTGCAGTGGTTAAGAATCCGCCTGCCAATGCAGGAGACACAGGTTCGATCCCTGGTTCGGGAAGATCCCACATGCCGAGGAGCAACTAAGCCCGTGCGCCACAACTACTGAGCCTGCGTGCCACAACTACTGAAGCTCGCGTGCGTAAACCCCATGCTCCGCAACGAGAAGCCACCGCAATGAGAAGCCCGCGCACCGCAACGAAGAGTAGCCCCCGCTCGACGCAACTAGGGAAAGCCCACGCACAGCAACGAAGAGCCAATGCAGCCAAAAATAAAATAAATAAAAGCAATCATTAAAAAAAAAAAAAGAAGTTCCCTCCTCTGTCCTCCAACTCATTCATTCTCATTGCGCCAGGTGCTGGGCCAGACTGCGAACTAAGACCTAAATAAGATGGACTAGCCCAGCCTTCATGAAATTTACATGCTAGTAGAAGAAACAAAGCATCTAAGTAACTAACGCAGCTCATTACAATTGATGATTAACTGCAGCTAAGAAAAATAGAGCGCTAGGAGGGTTTAACCCCCCACAGGATGGATTTCCTGAAAAAGTGATATTAGGGCTGATATTAGAGGAAATGAGCCAATTAGAGGTGAAGGAAACCCCTAAAGACCAGGAGATAGTAAAGAGAAAGAGGCTTTCTTAGAAGAACAAAAATAAAACCGGTGTGGCTGGAGCCCAGATAGCTCAAACTGAACTGGAGATAAGAGTGGCAGCAGTGTTTTGATCTTTATCCTAAGAATGTGAAATCTTGAGAGTTAGCAGCACATGATGCAATGAGACACGTGCATTTTTAAAGGAATAGTCTTGAATGCATCAGAGCTCCTTCCAAAATCCATCCTTATGCCTAAACAACACACAACTTCCCTAACACCAATACCGCCCAACTTAAAGCAAGGGGAAAAAAAGAAGAATGCTTCGAGTTGAATTCGACTCGAATTCAAGGGACTCTGGAAAAAAATTAGTTTAAACAGCACCCACCTGAGAGCTTATAGGTGTTTCTCGCTTACAAATAACTTCTAAACATACATATCATTTAAACTGCATGGCTATTAACATTTAAGAATGACAGAAACTTAATCACATCCTAATACTTCAAAATAAAATGAGTTGATTAAAGGTTTTGGTATCCAGATTTCGATGTCTTGAAGTACCACCTATCCCTTCACACTTTTTTCCCCTAAAATCAGTCAGAAGCTGACACTCTGAGTGCGTTTTTGGTTTCGCTTTTTAAGGAATAAAATGTATTCTAATTCATAACTTTCTTTATTACTGGCTTGAGAGATGTCACAGGATTTGGGGGGACACCAAACAAACCTCCAAGGTTTAAAAGGCTGCCAGCCATACCGGCGCCCGAAGGTAACTTTCCCGCCCGCCCCATCCCCCAAACTGCCCAGGACTCGCGGAGCCTCCCCCTCCCCTCAGCCCAGGACAAGGCCAGGCCCCCGGGCCAGAGTTGCAGCCGCCACTTCTCTCCCCTTCTTCTCCGGCAAAGGCGGGTGGACCCTGGCAGGAAGTGAGGAGGGGACTGGGGAGCATGGGCATTACCTGGGGCCGGAGCCTGGCAGCGGGGACCTCAGCAAGGAAGGCAAAGCCGAGAAGCCGTCACAGCGCGGCTGGCAAGAAGGTCGGCTCCTAGCCGCTCGCTTCCCGGCTGCCCCAGGCCGCCAACGCCACCAGCCCAACAGCAAACGAATGTAACGCTCCCGACTCCCCAGCCCCTCCGCCCCCAGCCTCGCAGCCCGCTACGCAGCGTCATGCGCACGGCCAGCGCCGGCTGAGGCTTTCATTGGTGCTCCTGCCCGCCGTCAGGCTCCGCCCACCGCCCACGGCCGCCCCGCCCCTCCCCGAGTGCGCGGGGTTCCCAGGGCTAGAGACCCACGCTGGCCTTGGCCCACTAAGCGGGAAGCTTTGCGCGAGTAGAACTTGATTCCCGCGACAGTAGCTTGCTTTCCATTTCTACCCCAGCGATTCAATGTTCTGCAGAAATGGGACCGAGGCAACTTGCTGCCTGTCCGAAAAGGAGCCCTGCATGGTAGCGCAGAACTGACGAGTCTAGTGCCTCTTCCAGAGACTCGCAGAATCCGCCTATAGAACTGTGGAATATTGCAGTTTGAACTGACCCCCTAGGACAACTAGAAGCGCTAGCCAGAAGCGTTTGTCATGGGATGCTTTAATGCTTCGAAAATTGTTCTCAACTGTGTCCTTCAGCGAACTAGATAAAGAGACAGTAAGGTAAGTGAAATACCGGGGCAATGAAGTAATTTAAAAGGGGACTTCACAATTAAAGAGAAAATAATGATGCAGAGAGATTAGGACATTAGATACAATTAGATCGTATCTGTTTAGATTGCTTAGATTTTATGAAGGCCAATACGTAGGTAAAGGTAGGTGAAAAGGGAATGATGTGGGCAACAGGGACTGAGGGGCCACACTCTCAGCCTGCAAACCAGTACGAGCTAACCTAGCCTGTCTAGTCAATCCAACCCTACACTATCAGGTTGAGATGGCCACCCATGACCCGGTCAGGCTGCCCTGAACAAATGGATCAAGGTTACCTAAACTGACTACTCTCGGTGGACCTTTTAACAAAGAGATTTGTATAAGTTCCCCTGGCCGCCCAGAGCACCCAGCATTGTTCACCCCGAAGCAGAACCTGGCTTCAGCGTTCAGTCAATTCAGGACTGGCAGTCATTGGCAGGCACACCCAGTTTACCTCTTCTACAGTTGTGATTGCTAATTCTGCCACCTGGATGACAATAGGATCTGATACATCACCGCTCCCCTCCTACCAGTTTAAGAGCAGTAGGAACACAGGGACTCCTTTCTTTAAGACTGCTCACCACTATATACACATACTAAAAAGGCTCGTTTTTTTCCCTTGTTTCGTTTATTCATTCAAAAAATATTGTGTTTTGTTCTTGGTGCTAGGGATACAGGAGTGAATATAACAGAAGCCCAGCACTTAGATGCTTATATTTCTAGTGGAAAAGATAACTTTTTTAAAAAAGTAAATAAAATAATAGCAGGTAGTGATGTGTTAAGAAGAAAACAAAACAGAGTGGTCAAGAAAGGACTTTTTGGGGAGATGATCTGAACTAAGCCTTAAATGAGGAGGAGCCAGCTATGCCAATTATGGGGAAGAAGAGCATTCTAGACCGAGGACATGGGTGCGGAAGTGCTAATGCTGAACAACGTTGGCTTGTTTGAGGAACAGAAGGCCGGGAGGCCTGAAACACCTTGTGTGGAGGGTATGAGACTGAGGTTAGCAAGTTAAGCAGAAGGCTAATCCTGTTGTTTGGATTTTTTGTTTGTTAAGTTATGTCTTGTCTTGTTTTTTAAGTCAACCTATTTTGTAGAGAATGACTTGCAGGGGGTTAGAAATGGAACAGGGAGAAGCCAGAGAATGATCGAGAGCTATTGGACAAGTCCATGCAATATACGATGGTGACCTGGATTAGGGTGGTTGCTATAGAAACAGAAGTTGAAGGATCTCAGGATATTTTCCTGAGGTGCAGGTGTAAAGAAAGGTGGTAAACAAGGTGACTCCCAGGTGGTTTTCTTAAGCAAGTAGGAGGATGCCATTTAGTTCAAGGGGAAAGATCATTTAATATTACTGGAGGGACCCTGAATGCCTCTGCCCAAACTCCAAGCCTCTCCCACCACTGACCCGAAAATCTCACATCATTCACTCCTTGGGATCAAGGCTTGGTTAAATATGAATATTGGCTTTATCACATTCCAAAAACCACACGTACGGAACTTGTATTAATTGCTAGGAATCTAAAGATGAATAAAAATAACTGTCTATTGGGGAGATTGACAATAAGTTAGCCATTTCAAGATAAGTAGGACAAGTATTATAATAAGAAGGGATAATAAAAGTGCCTACCTTGGTGGCAGGGGTTGGGGGGGCGGGGAAAGGAAGCTGGGACAAAGTGAGAGAATGGCATGGGCATATATACACTACCAAATGTAAAATAGATAGCTAGTGGGAAGCAGCCGCATAGCACAGGGAGATCAGCTCAGTGCTTTGTGACCACCTAGAGGGGTGGGATAGGGAGGGTGGGGGGGAGATGCAAGAGGGAGGGGCTATGAGGATATATGTGTACATATAGCTGATTCACTTTGTTATACAGCAGAAACTAACACACCATTGTAAAGCAATTATACTCTAGTAAAGACATAAAAAAATTAAAATTAAAAAAAAAATTTTTTTAAGTGCCTACCTTACAGGGTCACTGTAAGGATGAAATGAGTCAATGCCTACAGAGCTCCAAGTACAGACGCTGGCATATAGAAGTAGTCAATAAATATCAACAGTTATTTTACACTTTTCTACACTGAGGCTTATCATTATTTTTGATGTTGTTATCTTCTGGATTCAGTAGGAGCAGATAGAATGATTATCACAGCCTGCTACTCTAGGAGAGGGAAGGTTGAATGGAGGAAGTCTACCTGACTCTAGCTTTCTGAACCAGTAGGAAGAAAGAGAAATTTAACTGGCAGGCAAGGGAGGAGGGACATTCTAAGCAAAAGAAAAACAAGGTCAAAGGCTAACAAGACAAGAGGGAGTCAGAACTAGAGCCAGAACTATGCAAGAGACTGGAAAGTAGTTGAGTATTGTTGAAGTGTAGGTTACTTACCAAGAAGTGGCAAGAGATAAAGTTGGTGTCAGGGCTTAAGAAATGGGAAAAGAATTTGAAAAAGAATAGATACATGTATAGGGATAACTGAATCACCTTGTTGTACACCTGAAACCAACACAACATTGTTAATCAACTATACTCCAATATAAAATAAAAACTTTAAAAAAAAAAAGAAATATGTAGACCATGCTGAGACATTCTGACTCAGACTCCCATAGACAGTGGGGAGCCAGTAAAGGATGTTAAGTAGGGAAGAGTCATGATTTAGGAGACTGTACTGTACTAGAGGAAATGAAACTGAAGGTGGAGAGACCAGTTAGAAGAGCATTACAGTACTATGGATGAGAGATGATAAGTGCCTAAACTAGGGCAGTAGCAAGTGGGGTGGGCATATTTGACAGAGATTTAAACAGACAATTAACAGAATTAGAGAGTGTTTGGATGTGGTGGTTCAGGATGTATCCAGGATTTTCAGCATAGCAGGCTGGGTGGCTGGAGTTAATGCTGACTGAAGTAAGAAAATGCTTCCTGGAGAAGGACGAAGAATAAGCTTTACTCGGGTTAATATTTAAGCTGCACTAGTCCATCTCCAACTGAGACCTAAAGAAACTGAACAAGAAGCAATCAAGATTTGTTTAATTTTACAATAAAAATAGCTCTAACTTTTTTTGCTGGTTGTGTCAATAATGCATACTTACTGCAGAAAATAAAATCAGATACAGAAAAGCACAAAGATAAAAGCCATCTAAAGTCCTACCACCCAGGGATGCAGCTAAACTTTGATGTGGGGAAGGAAGAGAACAGTGGCCTCAACCTGGGGACTGAGCCATATCACAAGAAGACACTGGGGTCTACAGGGAGCCAGAACGGGAAACTGAACAGGAACCAAATCGGGTTTTAAAATACAAACATCTCAATTCTTTTTTTTTTTTAAGAAAGGTTTTTTTTAAAAAAATTTAATTAATTAATTAATTTTATTTTTGGCTGCACTGGGTCTTTGTTGCTGCCTGCTGGCTTTCTCTAGTTGTGGCGAGTGGGGACTACTCTTCATTGTGGTGCGCAAGCTTCTCATTGCAGTGGCTTCTCTTGTTGCGGAGCACGGGCTCTAGGCACGCGGGCTTCAGTAGTTGTGGCTTGCAGGCTCTAGAGCGCAGGCTCAGTAGTTGTAGCACACGGGCTTAGTTGCTCCGTGGCACGTGGGATCTTCCCGGACCAGAGATCGAACCAGTGCCCCCTGCATTGGCAGGTGAATTCTTAACCACTGTTCAGCCAGTGAAGTCCACATCTCAGTTCTTCAAAGAGTCACATCTCCCTTAATGATACCAAACAAGCAACAAATCTTTATCCCATTTCAAATATGTGTAATTTCTCCATTGGCACTCAGGCGTAGTGAAAACATAGACTCATCTGGAGTTAAGGATTTGTGACTAAGTTAGTACGAGGCAAGAGTGTAAATCAGGACAACCTTGATTGGCATGTCCCTGAAAACTCTTGGAGAGTTGGACTCCTCTCTTTTTTATGTATTCTGGAAGCATTCAGCAAAATATGTAAGAGCCACCTGAAAAATATATTGAATGAGTTAATGAAGCCAACTGAAATATAAGATTGTGGGCAAACTAATGAGAGGTCAGACACAACTTCATTCCTTGTTTTAGTGATTCAGTCATCTTGCATGCTGTCATCACTTGTTTTTCTACAAACAGATTTCTTTATATACAGGGAAGAGTGCCACCTATCCCTGTTAAGTGCCACCTATCCCTGTTAAGAGTGCCACCTATCCCAGCTTGACTCGATAGACTGCCTCTAGCTCTAAATAGCAAAGTATTACATTTTAGGCACTGCCATAGATGTAATAATAGTTCAGGTAATATACACACGTAAGAAACACCCTCAAGATTTCCTGAATCACCAGATGATTTTTTTTATCTTACTGGAACTAAGTTGGTATAAATCTAAAGAAGATTCTGGTCAGTTAAGACGATATGGTAAGACCTAGAGAAACCACTAAGAAAATAACTCCAAAAAATATAGGGAAAAAATCATTAAAGAAATTTAAATGTTACGCTAAGGAATATTCAATTAAAGAAAAAAAGAGTAAAGTAGGAAGAGATGAACAAAAAAGACATGAGACACAGAAAACAAAAATTATAATGGCAGACATAAATTCAACTATATCGATAATAATAACATTGTGTGAATGAATTGAACAGAATACATTAATAAACAAAATCCATCTATATGCTACCTATAGGAGCAGTTTAGATTCAAAGATACACAGAGGTTGAAATTAAAAGAATGGAAAAACATGAATCATTCAAAAAGCAATCATAAGAAAGCTGGAGTGGCTATATTAATATCGGATAAAATAGACTTTACAGTAAAAATATTTAAGTGGTGCAACCACTTTGCAAAACAGCCTAACAGTTCAGCATATAATTGCCATATGACCCAGTAATTCCACTCCTAGGTATATGTCCAAGAGAAACATTTGTCCACACAAAAACTTGTGCAAAGTATTCATAGCAGCATTATTCATAATAACCAAAAAGTGGAAACAAACTAAATGCTTATCAACTAATGAATGAATAAATAAAACATGGTATATCCATATAATTGAATACGATTCACCCATAAACAGAAATGAAGTACTGACGTATGTTTCAACGTGGATAAAACTTGAAAATATTATGCTAAGGGGAAATAAGACTGTCATAGAAGACCACATATTATATGATTCCATCAATATGGAACGTCCAGGATAGGTAAATCTGTAGAGACAGAAAGAACATTGGTAATTACCCAGAGCTGGGAGAATTGAGTGGAAATTGGGAGTGACTGCTAAGAGATACAGTTTCTTTTGGGGGTGATGGAAGTGTTCTAAGATTGATTGTAGTGATGGTTGTGCAACTCTGTGACTACACTAAAAACTATTGAATTGTACACTTTAAATGGGTGAATTTTATGGTATGTGAATTATATCTAAATAAAGTAATTTTTAAATACAGAAAAAACTAATATAGAGGTCTGATTGGTGGTTACCTTTTGCCAAGTTATCAATTAAGAGAAGGCATGAGGGAGCCTGCTGCTGTGTTAGAAATATTCAGTGTCTTGATCTGGGTGGTGATTACATGTGAACACAAATGTAAAAGTTCTTCTAACTATATACTTAAGTCTGTGTACTTCACTACATGTAATACATCAGACAAAAAGAAAAACATTTTTAAATGCCAGTTTTATTTAAATAATATGACTTAAAATATTGATATTCATTAATTATATTTTATTTTTCCATTTTATATTTATATATATATTATATATATAAATATATATAATTTATATTTTATAATATTTTATAAATGAAATAACTTAAAACATATATTAAAATAATTTTTATTTTACATTTTACATGTACTTTCCTAATGAAAATATATTCAACACATTCAATTTTTGTACACTTTAAATTCTACTACATTTTTTATACTAATACTTTGAGTCATTACTGTAGATAGTGCACAAAAAATGAAAATCTTGATGATAACATAATTAATGATTTTGTTGATGATGGCAAGATAAAAGTTATGAAATAAATACATGATAATATATGAATTACATAGGTTTTAATTTTATTCCCCATCCAGATATCATTGGATCATCAGCCGAAAATCTAGACACATGCAATAATATTTAAATTGTAATATTTGACATTTTACTTCTCTTTCAGTCATACAAAAGTTATAGCTTTAGATATATTTTCCCATTTGATTTTTATAAAGGTTTGTTGTTGATATAAGAAGATATATTTTCTTTGATAGTCCTGTGTGAACTTGATTTATAACTTTTAAAGACTTAAACATAAGGCACGTGGGCCTCAATTTATTCTTTGGTTCTCAATCCCACAAATGTTATTGGTGGGCCTACAAATAGCATGTGTGACCTGCCTTATTTACAGTTATCTATATACTTTTTTTTTTATGTATATACTTTTTAACCACCTACTTCAACTTCCTGTATACACACACAAACACAAACATACACACACACAAAATTCTCTGTTGTTCCTGAAGAACAGAGATGGTCTTACCCATTCTTGATTCCCCTGTGTAGTGTGTAACACAGTAAGTATAGGAAACAATTAATAGATTTTGAATTTAACTGAATCACATACATAGGAAGTGGGAGGTACACCTCAAGAGATTTCTTGAGAAATCATGGATTTAAGAAATCCAAAAATAGACAG